>NC_090449.1:732922902-735322902 GCF_031143425.1 Pleurodeles waltl
TTTTGTTGTAAGAAATTGTACTTCAGGTTTATGATCCCCTCACACCACAAAATCTGAACCCCATAAATAAAGTTTGAAGAGTACAACACCCCACCAACAAGCCAGACCTTCACACTTTCACAGAATGTCGACTCCCACCTCAAACTTTCAGATGCAAAAGCCACAACTTCATCACTTCCATTTCCACGTTGCATGAGGACTACCTAAATCCTTTCTGGCTTGCATCAGTCATTATAGTTTGGTATCTTGTATCAAAAGGTTTTAGTGGAATGGCTTGGGCAATCTCCTTCTTGATTCTATTAAACTCTCCTTCGCACTTGCTATCCCATGTAAATTTGCAATGTTTCTTTTAAAGACATCTCCTTTTGTACGTTTTCTCTGCACACCTGGAGGCAAATCTTGTGTACAATTCAACCAAACTCACGAAAGATCTTAACTGATCCTTATTTTCTAGTGGACAACAAACCTAAATGGCCATAACAAAACTAACCTTGGGCTCAATCCCTTTGGCAGACAATTTGTATCTTAAATACTCTATGGTGGCAGCATTAAGTTTACATTTTTCCAGACAGAGTAGCTCCTTTGTTCTTTAAAATGTCTAACACCAGATGCAATGTTTCATCATGTTGCAGTTGACCTTTGCCATTCATCAACACATCGTCTTGCAATGCTCTCACACCCTCCATGCCTTTGAACAAACTTTCCACAGCTCTTTGGAAGACAGCAGGTGCAGAAGCAGGCCTAAAAGGCATTCATTTGAATTGATAAATCCCTCTGGTGTTATGAATGTGGTGTAATATCTGGATTCTGCATGCAAATTAAATTGATTATATGCTAAAGTCATATCAAGTAAACTGAATCTGCCCACCGCTGAGAGTAGACAGCATGTCTGTGATATTAGGCAAAGGGTACTGGTCTATCCATATTTAATTATTTATATTAAGTACATAAACACATACTAATTGAACCATTGTCTTTTTGAGCTATTACAATAGGTGCCACCCAATCAGAACGTTCAGTGGGTTATATTATACCCCCCCCAGCATAGTACATCTAGCTCCTTCCTTAATTCTTCTCTTAAAGCTAGGTTATTTTCCGAACCTTATGTACCACTGGACGAGCATTTTCTCTCATTTGTATTTGTGTACAAATCCTTGAATAACCCCAGTTCTTCTCTGAAAACCTCTGGAAATAACCTTTCCCTTTTACCTTTCTCTATAGCACACACTTGAACATAATCCTTCTTAAACATGACTGGATACGGATTATTGGTCTCTAAGTAAAATACTCCAGTTTCCTTGATCGTATCATCCAAGTAAACACGTCTTCATTCTTAGCCACAAACACAGTTCCTTGTTTAACATTGGCTTTAAAGCCTAGATCCGAATTAAACTCCCCTACTACTTCAATGTGTTTGCCACCATACCCTGCAGGATGTATGGTAGAATGTTTCAAATTAATCCCTTGTCCATTAAAGACTTCTTTCCATTTCTTTTCACTCAAAGTAAACTGAGTTCCAGAATCTGCCATTACTTTGACCCCTACACCACTTATGGTTAACATGCAAAATGGTCTTTTATCCTCACCCAATGACACACTCCACTTTCTTCCATCTTTAATAATGAGAAACTCATTATCTTCACTCAAGGATGTATGACTTTCATTACAATTACTAGTTTCAACCTTACGTATTTTGTTTAAAAAAAAATCAGATTTTCTGATCTACACCCCCTTTCAAAATGGCCTTTTTTCTGACACTTGTGGCACACGACTTACCAACAGCCGAGCACACAATACAATTACAGAAGGGAACTGTGCTACCACTCCTGCAACATTGTAGTAGTTTAGCACTTGTTTTTCTGTTAATTTTTTCATTCTGCTTGGTTTTTCCAGGTCATTTTTTTTTCCCTTTATGTACTTGATTTTCACAGCTAAAACATCTTGCGACTGATGCATTGACCTGCCATCAGTCAGACATCTCCATGTAGGATGTAGTACTTTCTTCTGGTTATTTACACCACCTTCTGTAAAGGTACATTGGGAGTAGACAAACAAGTTTTTTGCACTTTACTGTTATTGTTTTTTTCCCCACTAACTGATCTCTAATCATTTTGTCCTCAAATTATATACTCGCAAGATACATCTAGTATTACTAAGGCTCCTACGAAAAAAAATTGCTGCAGATTCATCCGCCACTTGCATTCTTTTATAAAACATATGTATTTCTATTGTTACGTTCTTGCACACCTTGAACCTTACATCCAATGACTTGATGGCAGATGCACATTCATCTTCAACTCCATCACCTTTGCCCTCTCCCAATACTACTACTTATTTAAGAATATGCTTTAAAATCTTGTGACCCTCAATACCCAATTTGTCAACATAGCAAGCTTTATGGGTAAATGACTCTTCATCAGTGGCATCTTCAAATTCTTCTTTCCATTGTTCTCAGTCAGCTTCTGGAAATGACGGATTTGGTGAACATGTAGGGGTTGGAGCTATGGATTGATGCATCCCTGTATGCAATGAAGTGTTCTCACACATTCAATAATGCACACTAGACAAGTATGTGTCCCAGCTAGGGACACTGAAGTTAAAGGTCAAATTGGTATGCAGATCGCTGGTATGTTTTCTTAATCTTTGGTATGTGACACACACCACTGCTGATTTTTGTTATGAAATATTATGTGTGCCAACTATTTGCATGCTTCATTGTTAATGATGCATAATTTGTTGTAAAGTGGTGTGTGTATCACCTTTGTACACTCCTTGTGGTGGTGTGCAGTACGTGAAGTGTGACACACACTAATGGACTAGTGCACGTAGCACTAAAATACGTATTTGTAAATGGCGTGCACACCACCGATAAATAAGCTTTATTGTTCCATTCTCAAACCATCAGTTTCAATCTGTAGCATAAGCATATTGACACTATTTTGTCAAACAGTAAATTGGTGTGCGTATCACCGCTAGAAAAGCTTCTCCTTTGAATGGGACTAAAACATTTAAAGAATTGTTGTGGGATGGTGTGTGTATCACCGCTAGATATGCTTCCTTCCAACTGCAACGAGTGGCAAGAGTTGGGTGTGACAACCCGATTCAAAACGTCATGTGTCTGGCGTAGGAGAGGTGTGTAGGTGTGTGTGTGTGTAGGTGTGTGTGTGTAGGTGGGTGGGGGTGTGTGTGTGTGTGTGTGTGTGTGTGTGTACGTACTCCTCTGTTGACCACGCTCCAATGTGGGTGCAGCACACAGCGTCCGCGTTGGAAGAGGAGCGTTAAAAAGAATGCTCCAAGATATGCTGATGCACTCCCTGACAGGCGCTGGAAATAGGCTGCGATAAGCCATGGCGATACATATCTTTTATTTAAAATGTATCACTTCAAGTGATTTAATATCTCACTCATGACACATGGAGTTTGTGGACTCTTGTTGAGACAAAAGAACCACCTTCTGTTTTCCAGCACATGCCGTCTCACATTAAAACCTAGGCACTTTTAGAAAGATTCACATTTTTGTTTCCTTTTATAAAACTCTAAGCTTTATAATATGCACGTCTTTAGTTTTTCGTGATTTACAATGTAAATTAAAAGGCTGAATGAAAGGCATCGTTTTGCTAAAGTCATCAACCAACAAACGTACTAACTATAGAATTGTAATTGGAAGTCATGAGCTTTCTCACTCCAACAGAACAGATCCCTATAATCCCCTAATCTAAAAGGCACGTGCATACTTGTGAACAGGCCAACATTGGTATTAAGAAATATCAAATAAAGCTGAACTATTATTACGCAGGAAGTACCTCGGGGTGATAATATTCATGGGGCATGTCCCTCAGTTTGTAACAAAACCGGAGTGGGGCATAAGAAGCAAGTGGAGGCTCCCCATACAGCCAGAAACAATTTCAAAGGGAAGCTGGCAGGGGGTTGAGGGTGCTCCCCTGCACGAAACATTTAGATATCGAGAACATTAAGTGGTCGCATGGACGGACATTTTATAAATTTATGTTGCACGTTCCTCCTTCAGAGTGAATGCAAATTTAAAATAATACCAGCTGGTTTTGTTGTTCTAGAGAAGCTTTATTTTGTTCAATATGACCTGTATGATTTAGTGTCACAAGGTAAGTGGTGCACCTTTTCAATGATTTAAACAGCAGGTTTTTCCACGTATCAATGCCTCGCCATGCTACACATAATTTCATTGTGATGCAAGAGCACACAAGTGCACGGGGACTAGGCATAAGAACAGGAGGTTATGTGGAACAGCATCAGGCAGGAGAACTGAAAGATCTAATGAGTCAGCATATTTTCACCTACCCTCATTATACATTTAACTACGTCACCCTAAATGAACATAACTCCAGACACTTCACTTATAGCCGTCCTTCACAAACTATGAAAGGCGTTCAGATTTCTGCACATTTGTTCTTGTCATTATTTTTGTGGTTTAATACACAGTTGTAGTACTGAACAATAAATGATGTAAAATGAGTCCTGTGAACCAGACCAGCGATCTTTTTACAAGGGGTTTAAGTTTCACAAAAGACTGAAATGTACTCCGTTCAACAATAACTTTGCTAAATGTAATACGAGCCAGAATGATTCAGGGAACATGCCAGTAGTATTTGTCTGTACACTGTGCAGTGCACGTAGAATAAGTAACGATAGTTAATACGTTGTACATAACAGTGAGCAAGCGATTATGGATTTCTATAAGTACTGTGTAGGACTGGTAGAGACCCAGTGATTAGTGACACACTGTAGCTAAGCTTGGAGCTACTGCACAGTGGAAAGGGATCGATCGGTGCAACCAGGGCCAGACTGGAAACCCAAAGCAGCCCTGGCATATTGTCAGACCAGCCCCTATAGAGTGCATAGCAAGCAAGCCTGACCACTACAATGGGGCTTGGAGGGTTCGCCCCCGTTAAAGAACATTAGGTGAAAAATGGCAAAAACTGTGCATTCTACGACACACTTCATTATATATTGAATTGGATTAGTATTTAAAGTACAGTAAATGAGGACCTTAAAGTGCACCAGTATAGAACACTCTTTATTGGGGCACTTTAATGATTCCCTCACTATCACCCTCTAACAGTGCCTCTTCTCTCTTCATAGCAACTATCATGTTTTCATTTATTTCATAGCGCACACACACACACACACACACACACACACACACACACACACAGTAAATCATGTGAGTAAATCAGTGTATAGAAAATATTACATAAAACAAATGGACTGCACGGTGTAGAATTCAAATGTCATCCATATTGGCAAGAATTTATGAGTGCTTGGTCTGGGGAAGCAAACTCAGGATTCAGAAGGTAGCACAATATTTTTTTTTACTACCCAAACCCTTTGTAGCAAAATTAGGATAATCAAAGACTGGGTAAAAAAAAAAAAAAAAAAAAAAAAAACTTTCTAACCTGTACAGTGAAGTTAGCATGCATCTCTTTGATGGCAGTTCATAGCTTACTGTGCTAGATTGTAACTTATGAACTGGACAGCAACAAATGGATCACTGTGACAAAAGCACATCCCACTGAGCTATGCACATAAAATATTGCTCTGTAATCAGCACAGTACACGTTCTTTGCAGCAGGCATGTTAACCTTCTGAGTTACCTTAGATGAGTCAAAACAGCCACTAGACAAAACTCTCCAGAGATTACATTAATCACCAGAGTTATCTTAACACTTTTATTGTTGTCTGAAAACTATTGAATATACAAGGAACTCAGCAGAGTTTTTAAAACTGCAGCACTGCTACTGCGCCCCGTGACAAAAGGGCAGCCCCCCCTTTCATTCAGCCTCTTGGAGAAACACCAGCTGCCCAGTACAGCCAGTCCGGCCTTGGGTGCAATGACCCCTTTGATGCTCAAGCCTGGTGACAAGGAGTTCCAGGCATGAAAATATATCAAAGAGGGGTGGAGTAGATAGAATTTGTGTTTAAGTTGTATATTTTTAATTTGATCATATATTTGAAGTAGGTCAGAAAATCCCCAAAAAATGAAGGTAATAGAGTATCCTCTGTGTACAGCAGAGAGGTGTTTGATGTGTGGCATTGCTCAGGTATATAGGCAAACCTGGTGGAGAATATGGCAGATTTGTAATCTTTCCTTAATTTTCTCGGATAGTGTTAGAAATTGGGTTTCTGGTTAGGAGAGGTAGCCATACTGTCTAAGCAGGAACCAAAATCCTAATCAGGGTAAGTCACAAACACACCCTAAATTAACCTTTGCTCACATCTGATAGCTTGGCACAGATCAGTCAGGCCTAACTTAAGAGGCAATGTGTAAAGTATTGGTGCAACACTTAAAACAGTAAAACAGTGAAAACGCCACACAAAAAGATACCACACCTGGTTACAAAAATAGAACCTGATTTAGTATATAACACAAGACCAAAATGACAAAAAGCCAATAAGTAGAACTGGAGTTATGAATTTTTAAAGAATATATTGGAATGTAGCACCTAAAAGCATAAGGCACTAACAGCGGCTATCTGGTCGCGATGGACCAGGTCAAAGTCAAAAGATCAAGCCAACCGCACACAGTCCCATATTAGTCCTGCTGAAGTCTTATCTTCTCAAGATTTGACCTAAGTGTACTATTCACAGGGAAGAAGTTCGCCAGGAGAAGGGACAGTGTCACTGGTGATGGTCAGTGGGGTGCGAAGAGAAGGCCAGTTATCGCAGATGGGCAGAAGCCTCGTGGTCGTGAGCAGCGATGCTTGCTGTGCGAAAAGACTAACCTGCGGATGCTTGCGCTGGTTTTCTGGGCAAGCAACGAGGCCCTGGAGTGAACTGGCCTGTTTACTTGGAGCCCATAAGCTTGACTTAAAGAGCTGGAGAATTTCTTCCAAGGGCCCAGGACCTGAGAGGGAAACTCTTAGGAACTCACTGAAGACTGGTCCAGGATCTGTGGGGAGCCAGTTATGTTCCTCAGTCTCAGATCAGGAGGCCAGCAGACTAGACCTTTGAGTCACTCTGGGGGTCCTGCCAGTAATATGGAGGTGCAGCTCCAGTTCTTCCACGGGCAGGATGGCAGCAGGCCCTTCACAGTAGCGGTCCAGCAGAATGACAATCCTTGTAGCAGCAGACCAATTCTTTCTGGCAGGACATCCACAGGTCCTGAAGTGATGGTGTCTGAGGTCTATTTTTTATACTTTAGTCTCCTGGTTCTGGGAGAAGCTTCTAGACAGTGGCTTTGAAGTGCAAGGAATTCCCTTCCTCCCCTGGTTGCAGGCTGGCTGGCGTGGCAATATAAGTTTGTTAAGCCCTGTGCGTGTGGACAGCACACAGCCTATTCAGGTTTAAGTGTGAGGTTGTAGCCAGCTCCACCCTCCTATCCGGTCAGGATCGCCCATCAAATCATACTTAAGCTCCCAATGTGTGCAGCTATCTAGAGGGACCACACAAAGATCAGCTGGCACCCACCCTTGACAGGTGAACAGAAAGGCTGAAGGCACACAGGGCTAAGAGCAGGAAAACGCCAACTTTCTAAAAGTGGCAATTTCAAAATTGTAACAATATATCTAACTTTACAATTAAAGTGGATTATTACAACTCCATGGGTACTAAACTTACAGATCTACCTCCTCTCAATCAGGAACTACAGTGTATTAAATGTAATAAGGAATTCCCAATGCTATCCTAGGAGAGGGGTAGGCCTCACAGTAGTGAAAAATGAATCAGTTTTTCACTAAGACTGTAAAACTTACAAGTACATGTTCTACCTTTTAATTACATCACACCCTGCCCTTTCGGATACCTCAGGCCTACCTTAAGGGTGACATATGTAAGAAAAGGGGAGGTAAGGTTTTGGCAAGAAATTTTAAATACCAAGTTAACATGGCAGTTTAAACTGCACACCTAGGCTCTGCAGTACTTAGGTGGGTGGCACAATCAGTGCTGCAGACCCACTAGTAACCTTAAATGTACAGGCCCTGGGCACACATAAGGGACTTTACTATGGGCTTATAGGTACATTAAACATGCAGGTTGTGGCTAAACCAATACTACCAAGTTTTACGAAGTGAGCATGTGCACTTTAACACCGATTAGTAGGGGTACATTATTCAGAGTCCTAAGGCAAAACAAGAATAGGTCCAGCAAAAGTGGAGGAGGAAAGCCAAAACTTTTGGGGAAGAACACCATAAGGCTAACAAGTCTAACAGATAGTGATGAGGGCTGGCAAGAGATTCCAAAACCATGGTTGGCTGACAAAATTGTGGCAGGGCAAGGTTGCAGGTAGCAACTTCGATGCTTCTGTGGGGAATCAAGATACTCAAGCCTTGGAGAGATACTAGTAGAGGTGGAGGATGTAAGCTTTCTGTGGGCAGGTAAAGGTTCTGGTTTTTTGAAGCTTTACTGAATGAGATGTAGAAGTGGTAAGAAAGAATGTGAAATAGAACAGGTCAGTGGTCAGACTAGTCTGTTAAAGTGAGGAAAGTATAGTCAGATAGTGATTTGACCAGTGCCATAGTGGTTAGCTAATGCAAATGTATCAGTGGACTAGAAAATTAGTAAGTGAGATGGTGTGGGAAGCTGATGTTTGAGGTGAACTTGTGCTTTACAGACACACGTTGTTATGTATTATGTAACAAATAACCCAGGAGATATTGTTTGTCAGTGTGAGGTTATACAGAGGGGATTTTAACTATTTGTTATTAAAACTTAATGTAACATTAAAAAGGAATGTTATCTCAAAATTTAGTATGATACACCATCCCCCTCCTGGTGAGATAGTGAAGTGAACCCCTGTGCCATGCGCTGCAGAATGTGACATGGTAGGGAGCTACTTAAAGTCAGGATTGATGTCCCATTACGGACCACTAGATAGGATAAAGGGCAGTGTTTGACTACTTATAAAAGAGTGTCATGTTGTCCTCTATTCGCACTGCTACACACAATCTTGCACCTCACTCTTCACATCAGCAGACAAGCAAAAGATCCCCGGTAAAGAGCCCCCTTGCGGGGCCCGCTGGGCATTGCAGTGCCATATTCAAAAAGAACAAGTGATGGAAGGAATGCTGAACAATGTCAAACATTCACCCCCAGTACAGAGATCTGGGCCTAAATCCATCGTTTTTTTGCTGCCCATGCCCTTCCAGTTTGAACCCAGCCATATGCAAATCAATCTTGACCCTGTTCCCCATGGGAACAGTCCAGCCCGAACTGCCAGGCCAGGTCTTCCCTGGACTGGAAACAAGCATCCTGGGACCGGTTTCAGGATTTCACACCTCATCAGCCAGGCTAGCTTGAATCCAGTGGTATGGGAAGCACGGGACCCACGTCTGGCCATACCCTTCCCACTTAGGGTGACAAATGCAAAAAGAACAAGTCCAGTGCCAGCCCAACAAGGAGCTGCCTGATGATGAAGCATGACACCCTTTCAGGTGGGTGATGGCCCTTGCTCCTGAGTAATCAGATATCTTGATCAGACGGCTCGGGTAGAGTCCGACCTGTTCTAATTTTCTTTGCTTTTTTTTGTTCCTCAGAGGAACTGCATGCCCTTTCTTTTAGCATACTGTGAATAGGTGGAATGTATGCAGGACCCTAACCTGCCCTCTTTTTGCCTGTGAGTTATGGACAAAATTTTACCCAACTGTTTAGTTCCAGTGCACAGATGTAGAAAGACTTGAGAAAGCTAAAGGTTTATTCAGCACAATTGGTACAATAGCAGATAAGATAATGTGCTTTACAATGCTTACCTCCTTTGACTTCAGTAGTGAACATCGAGGTATTTTGCCCCAATATTCATCATCAGGAACAAGTTTATCATCCAATAAGCGATAAATGCAGTTAGTTTCTATGATTGCATTTTCATACTTCTCATCTTCATCTGGCTCTCCAGCACCTGAGGAATACAAAAAAAAAAAACCCCACATAAAAGTGTCCTGATGTTTCATGGATAAGGCATGTATAAAACAGCTCCAAACTGCAAAACAAAGTTCAAAGTGAGACAGCTACAATCTACGATGTTTTGACCCTCATGCAACCCCCCCCCCATGTGTCTTACCCATTTAAAAAAATCTAGGCTGCGGAGCCAAACTGCGGGCTGGATTTTTACATCACTTGTTTTTATCTTTTGCATGTGGTACATTGTTTACATATCAAGTACAAAAAGTCTACCTTCTGTAACAATATACCATGTGGATAATTTAGTTTTCTGCTGAAACCTCACCACAGGACCAACATTGCACAATAATAAATCTCCAGCACCACCAGATGGCACAGCATACATTTAGGCATAACACGATCCTCCCCAAATGTGAGGACATCAGGATATAAATGGCACTTACTTGGACCTTGGGGTTAGTTTGTAAAACCATTACCCCACGCCCCAAAAATACATTCCACCCAATGAATGTGTGGAGAGGAACTGAGAAGGCATTAACGACAAAACAATCACACCACTTTAAACACCTGAAAACCTTGGGATTGTATTAATGGCACCAGCTTATCAGGAGGATGGAGATGGGGGAGGAATCCGTGGGAAGATTTTGTTTCCATCAGACATTGTTAACTAAAGGGAAGTAATTTTCTTCTGATGGATATTTCTCCCTGCAGATTGCTTGCCTTTTGAATGAGTTCCAAGGCAACGAGGATTGAGTAGTGCTCTTTAATTATTAAGTTGTTCATCTGCCTAACATACCTGAGCTGCGAGGCAATAATGCCCTGCAAAAATATGTAATTAAGACTAAGGGCTGCCTTGCAATTATCAGCTACAGGGACTCGCCATTCTAAAACCACCTTTTAACTCCCCAGGTAAGATCAGAAGTAGCCATAATCCTTATGACGTGAGAATTACCATCGGAAAAAGGGTCTTTCTAGGCCAAAGCACAGCAGACCTTAGCCAAGCGCACAATATTACATTGGGTTACACTCGGACACCTTAACCTTTACAACTTCAGCAAAGCCTACGAACAGCTAATCATCCATTCTCTCCCGCCATGTGTAAAAGGTATTGGTTTTACACACCTGGGATCCAGTCTGCACTTTTTCCCCTCCCTTGGTGAAGTGAGAGAGAAAAACAAACAGAAGTATGGTAGACTTGCACATGTGAAAGGCAAACAGAACCTTCAGTAAGCAGGAAGGGCAGTGTGAAAAAACACATTATCTGCATAGAAAACTGAAAGATAGCAGGACCAAAAGGACCTGTAATTCACCAAGCCTCCAGCCTGAAATGCAGCATTTATTGAGTGGGCAATGGTGCACTGGGTTGACTGGGGAAGTCATGCGGAAGGTTATCACTAACTTCACATCTCACTGTAGAACAAAGTGCAGGAGAACACAAGTAGATTAAAGTTTTTATATGTGGAGTCGCGGGGCGAGGCTTGCCACCAGGACAAGGCGGTTGCGTCCCAGTGGTGAAGCGCACGGCGAGACGGTGGCCTTCCTGCATCTAACTTGATTTCTGCCAAAATGCAATTGATACAGAACCTTGCTAGAGGCTGTGGATGCCCTTTTCAATGTTTGGGTAGGTGTATTTGCTTCCTTTTGATGCATTGCTCGTCAACCCTGAAAGCGGACGCCATTTTATGTTAGGAGACCCAAGCGTAGAGTGTAACTAAATACCTTAAGCCAGTCAGCATTTTTTGGTTACTCAGTGCCTGTCAAAATAAGGAGGAACTCTAACAAAATATCTGAAGGTTTTTGTTTCCCCGAATACAGTGATCTCTGCTGTTGTATTATTCAGTTTTTTTGTAATTCATGGAGACATTTCCATTTCTTGAGTCATGGTTGTGTGGGTGAAACACGTACGTGCCTTACCCCTCATTTGTCTTGCCATTATTTTCAATATATGGGCAGAATAAAGACATTAAAACAATCCTCCAAGTTGTCCGGGGACAAACTGCTTAAGCGTGTTGCTGCTTTCCTCACACTGCGACATGGAGGATCCTTCAGTGCATAAAAGTTCTTCTTCCTCTCCATCTTCAGCTAGCCTTACTAATTCCTTGCAATCTACCACTAGCAAGCTGACCACTAAGATTTAAAACGGACCCACCTTTCCCCACAAAAACTCTTCTGAATGCCTCATTTGACCTTCTACTGGAAGAAACTAGGCCCCTGAGCCCCTTTATGGAGGACACAAACAACAAGCTCCAGAGTTTAGGAGATGGGTGGTCTCGTATGAAAGAGGGAATTACTACCGCAGAGCACCAAATAATCAACCTTAATGAAACCTCTCTTAAGGTGAGCTCTATGCAAAAGCAGATAGTTCCTCCACAGAAACAATTTGAGGACTTCGAAAACCCCAACAGACTGAATAAGCTTTGCATATATGGACTTCCTGAAGGAAGGTTCAAATCCTATTGCCTTCTTCAAATGTTATTTTTTCTCTGCAGGCTTTGAAACCTCCCACACACCCATAATTTAACATTCAGCGCGCTCACAGGATTGGTCATATTTCTTCCACTACTACCACTTCCAAAAGGTCTTGAGGGGTTATTTTCTACTTTCTGCAATACACAGATTTATAGCAGGACATCTCTGCTGCTAGACAGCAGAAACACATTTCCAGGTCAGAACATAACATCTTTTCTAAGGACTATGCTAAGAGCACTGCTGACCCGTGATGAACCTTCTTAAAAATGAGACCTTCTCTTCGTTTTCTTGGAGCACACTTTAGACTTTTCCACCCGTGTATCTTTAAGGTTACATATGAGAACACGAAAATGGCTTTTGAAGATCCTTCCTGCTTGTGGGCTTTCCTTGACACATGCAGGGCAGAGAAAAGGGACTTTGCCACATCGGCTGATTCATCTACTTGAGCTTTTGTTCCTCATCCTACCTCCTTTGTGCGTAAGGGACAGATAATTTAAACATGTGTTATTGCCTTTTATCTTTTTATTTCAACGTGGTATTGTTGAAAACATTTTTCATGTTATTCCTTTAGGAAATAGCTTTATTAGGTGCTCTCACTAATCTTTCAGTCAATTTACCTTTTCGTTTTTCTTTTATTGCAGGCGCTGTATTACCTGTGTATCCCCTCATCTACTATGTCATGTTACAACACACATTGTGCACCTTCCTCTGGACTCCGGATGTGCTGTCTTTTCCTGTGGTCAACCACCCCACCCACCAAAGGTACTTCTAAGTAGGTTTTCTCTTTTTGTGACTCATGTCACCAGTCTCCTTTACCTCATCCTCACTCATGCTTAATTTATTTTCTTCTTTATTTTCTCCTTACCTCTATCTTCCACTGCCCTCTCCTCTTTTTATTCTCTGTACTTATGGTATTCTCACTGCTTTCTTCCATTGTAATCTTTTTTGTTGCCTATCTGACTATTTTTTTTTTTTATCTTCTCATATATATGGTCTGACTGTATTTGTCATAATATTTCTTTCCAATGGTTTTGACAATGGTATATTGGAGTGACAGAGGTTTAAACTCTCCAATTAAACAACTGGTCTTAACTCATTTAGAAAAGCTTAATGTGCATACTGCTTTCCTGCAGGAAATACATCTCAGAAAATGAATCTGTGAAATTGCACAGAGTGGGTAGGTGACGTGTTCTTTTCTCCTGGGTTTGGCAAAAGCATGTTATGTCAAGTCTTTTCATATTCAGCAGGTATCTCAAGAATTCTATGACCAGGGAAGATGGTTATTGCTCAAACTGTACATGGACAGGATTCCCAATGTACGTTGTAATGTATACGGCCTTAATGCTCCAGATTGTCAGTTCTGGTCCACTACTCAACAGAAACTTCTACAATACCCGGATGATAATTTGGTTTAAGTAGGTGATTGTAATCAGGAATTTGTAAAGCACACTACTCACCTGTGAGTTTATTGATCCATTTATTTATAAGCTTTCCTCTCTTCTCATTATATCCCAAATAAATCACAAAAAACATTTGTACACAATATTCAGCAACCTCATCTAACTGATGCTTGGGGCTTATGCAATCCGCCACTTAGGGAATATACATATTACTCCCCAGTTCACCACACCCTGTCTCAGAGAGACTACATTTTCTTATCTCACTAGCTTACTTAATCCTTACACAGAACAGATATTGGCGCAATTTTAATATCTGACCACGCCACAGTCTCTATACAACCAGACCTTTTACCTAAACAGGCCACTCCCAAAAGATAGTGTTTCAATCATTCTTTATTGTTAGATAACACTTTAACCTCCTCTTTCACTTCCTTCATCCACAAATTCTTTCTACATAATAACATGGATGACATTTCCTTTTGTGTAATCTGGGATGACTTCAAAGCTTCACCCTGGGACTTTATAATCAATTCTGTATCTAAGAAAAAGAAAACTTCTTACAAACAGTCCTTACAAATTGTCAAGGAAATAAAACGTCTCAAACATATATTATACCTCTCGCACAGAGCAATCACTACAGAAACTTGTTAATGCTAAACTTAACTTTCACGAAGTATCCACAGATAACGCATCATTTTAGCTTCTTAAAATAAAGTATCAAATTGTATGCGGATCAAAATCTGGAAATTATTAGGAAACTATCTTAAAATAAAACACAACAAACTACATATATAATTGATTATAAATGACTGCCACGTCATATCAAAGAATCAGACATTTTAAAATCAATTAAAAAAATGTTTATGCCAATTTATACTCTTCAGAGCATGAACCTTTAGACTGACATTTTACAAAATATATACTGTGCAAAAACCAAGCTGTTCCCAACTAGATTTCTCTTCTATGGAAATAGACATTACGCAATTATATCTTCATCTTGCGCTTCTTGCCTTTAAACAAGATAAAGCTCCTGGGCCAGATGGTTTCACAGCTGAATTTTATTATTTTCCAAATTACATCTTGCTAAATTATGCACCATTATTCATTCCTTCACCAGTTTTCCCAACTCTTCTGGCTCTTTTCTAGAGGCGCTTATTTGTCTTATCCCAAAAGAGGGGAAGGGTGTCCCATTAGTCCAGAAATTGCAGACCTAGTTCCCTAGTCAATTGTGACTACAAGATTTTCTCTAAAGTATCATCTTCTACATTGGAACATTTTCTTTCTGAACTCTTGTGAAAAGAACATTTGGGATTTGTTAAAGGTAGATATAGCTCACATAACACATCTGCACTTGGATATTATTTCCAAGTCCACAGGTTTACCTGACCCTACTGAAGCCATTGCCCTGATTACTGAAAAGGCTTTTGATTGTGTAAATTGGGAATTTCTATTTCATACCTTGACTTGGTTTTGGCCCTAAAATCATGCCTTTAATTTCTCTTTTATATACCCACCCCAAGCCGCTAAATGTGCCAATGGTTTGAAATTGCCATACTTTACCTTAGATACGGGTGACCGACAAGGCTGTCCCCTTTCTCAGTTTATCTTTAACTTAGCACTTGAACCTTTCCTATCTAGTTTTAGACAAATCAAACATACACAGCTTCACATATAATACTCAACATGTTAAATTAACTGCATATGCTTACAATATTTTATTGTTCATTTTCAGACCACTCACTTCCCTTCCTGCAGAAGTCTTCTCCTATGCTTCTGTTTCCGGATATAAATTAAAAACTGATAAATGTGAAATTTTATCCTTGAACAAAATAACTTTCAAATGAGACTTTGCTATTTAAAATTAAAGTAATCAATTTAAACAGCTTAAGTATTGGGCCTTCAATTTACTCAGTCTCTTGCTACGTATATTTCTATTAATATCGACATTTGCATGCACAAGATTACTTCATTACCTAGTAGTTGACACTTACTTTGGTGGGGTCGACTTGGTACCATCAACATATTAGTTACGTTTATTCTTTTCACCCGGTCTAATATCCCTCTGAATACTCTCCTTAAATCATACACAAACATGAACTCAATCTTAACCTCTTTTCTCTGGCATAATAAGAAGCCACGTGTGTCCTTACCCAAGTTAAAGCACCCCAAGGCTGAAGAGGGAGTAAACTTCCTTGATTTCTCTAAATATCATTAGGCATTGCTATTTTAACAGTCAGTACATTGGATAACAAATATGTTATCTTTCAATCCACTATGGGCTGACTTAGAACATGCATTCCTATCACCCTTTTCCTTTCATGAGTACTTGTCATTTATAAGGAAGTCTAAAAAAAATTCAAGTCAAATTTTTCGAAATACTTACAAATTATTAGAGTCCATGATTACTTAGTCTCCCACAGACCGCCACTTCTTTTTAGACTCTACTACTGGGCACAATAATTACAAATAAAGACTAGACCTATTTATTGGCAAACTTGGAGAACGAAAGGATTGATTTGGGTTCGCCAGTTGTTTAATCTCAACTCATCACAAGCTCAAGCGCTTTTTGCCCTCCCCCCAGCACTAAGTTTACAGCCTTACAAAACACCATATCTCAAACATATGTTCACTTTAAATCCCAGTCTTTACCTAATCCAAAGCTTTCCAATAGCCTAGCTACTATTTTAAATCCAAATCCAAAAGCCTCCATCATTTATTCACACTTACAGTGCATTTCCCATGATTCCCCTGAAACTAGAACTGAACTAGCATGGGAATCTGATTTTTTCCACAACTTTTCCCATTTTAACATGAAAACATATCTGTATTAAAATCAGAAAAACTTCGACCTGCAAACAAACACAACACAAATGCACACATATATAAATTATATTATATATTGGACTCTTTGCAACACCACCTTTCCTACTCAAGATAAACGCAGAAAACCCAAGATATTTTTTGGACATGTTCCTCCACACATGCGGACATGAATCACCTGCTATTCAAATGCCCCTCTGTCTCTTTTCTGGACACATGTTTGGAACCGAATAAATTCAATGTACCTTATTCTATTAATAATGCGCTTTTGGGAAGCATTTCTGATGCATGGATAAATGCTACATTTGATATGAAAATATTGGACTTGTTATTAGCACTTGCATTTCAGCAAATAACTAGGCACTGGAAAGACGTTACACAATTATCTTTTAAAGCATGGTGGTATGAAGTTTGCTATCATCGATTAGACAGCGCTTATGTGCTTCCTCTATTATTTGTTTGAAAGCGAAAAGAACTCGGGACACCTGCTACTCAGTTCCTGGATAATTCTGTAAAACTGCTGTTTACACCTACACCCAACATTCAGGAGGTTCTTCAACCACCCTGACTTCCTATGGTATGTTACATCTTTAGTTAATATGTACAGTTTTTGGATACCTCTCTTTTGGCTTAGTAATCATTAATAATCAGACATTTATTAATATGGTTTATGTAATTACCTCCTCCCTTTATTCCCCCTCCTTTCCTCTCACATTATTCCTATTTGTCTTTTGTTATTTCCATGCACTATTTACTTTGCATTTTTACTCTAACGTTTACCAAAATAAACTTATTTCTTTAAACTTAAAAATGAGGAGTCACTGGTGGCATGTTGAAGATTGCTCAGAGAGACAGGAAAGGAGGACAAGACAGTCAAATATCCATTCATTGTGACAATCATCAAACCCTGACGTGCAAGAGCTGGCAAAAAGCATAGAACACTGAAGAGGTAAACATTCAGACTATCAAGTGGCAAACTTTATCTAGCAGTCCACAAACAAATAAAGATTTTCTAGCTTCTAAAATAACATCTTTCATCTCTTCAGGCATCCAAAAGTTCTCTATTTGGAACCTATCATTTTGCACATGTACAGCTGCCACATCAGAAAATTGACGGTGGGACCCATTCTGCTGTGACAGATTCACAGAGAGTGGAAATTTAAGAGGGAGTTGAGAGCAGAGTTTCAACTGATCAGAGTGTGCAATAGCCCTTGTTCAATGCAGTGCAGTTGAGAGCATCTGAATTCTGTCTTACTTCTCCCCTCCTGCAGAACCTGACAGAAGTGGAATCATCAGGAATGCATAAAGAAGACTAGGACTACCTGAACTCGAAGCATCCACAAGAGAACCATTCTTTCAGAGGCCTCCAGCCTTTTTGTGCAATTAACCATACAGCAAGTAAAATCCCACGTCTCTATCCTCTGAGGGGACCACTTCTATGGCCCCTTTGTTCACTAGGGCAAGAACCTCTACCTGGAAGAATGAGACCGGTGCTGCGGAGCACTCCCTTATGAGTGGGCAGTTGTGAATAGAAGCGGAGAGTGCAGCCCTGGAGGACAAACTGAAGCACACAATCAGGTGGTCTTGGCTCCAAATTGGTGGCCAAATAAGAAACCCCTACCCTGCCACCACAACCCCACCCTCACATCACCACTGCTTGTGGTGAAGGGTGGAGGCAAAGCTTTTGTGATGGCAGTCCCAGCAGAGGATGGAAGAAACTATGGAAAATGCTGTTTGCAATGCTGGCGTCCCTTAGGTCCACTCCTGCCCTAAATGGGGTGATACAGCTACTGGTGGACTGCTGTCGATGTGACAATTGTTCCCTGTAGAAGCCCTGAAAGTGACACTATAGCTGGGGAGGGTAGGCCCACCAAGCACACTATGGCACAACTGTTTTTAAAATGTTCTTGAGAATTGCACCCCCTTCTCCCTGAACAGCAACTTGACATCTAAGGGCCACTTGGATATCTCCTGAAAAGCCTGTGGAGAGTATCCAAGTGTGTCAGTGCTAAGTAACCACAATGACTAAAATCAGTGTTTCGACCGAATCCAGGATGCTCTTGAAGATATGTTTGGCAGTGTTCAAACCCTTGCTGGCCAGGGCTGAACACTGCTTCTTCATGTAATTAGGAAGCGAGATTATGCTCCTCCCACCCCCCCCCCCCAGGTCACACAAAATGTGGACATAGTGGCTAAGAATGCCCATGGCTTTGGCAGCGCGCAGAACTAGGCTACCTGAGGCAAAGACTTGAGCCCAAAGCCTTTTTGACTGGCAATCTCGAGGAGCTGTAGGGATCCAGTTTGAGAGAAGAGGCTAATAGTAGTGACTGTTTGGTGAACACGCATTTTGGGTCAAAAGGTGCAGGCATACTGCACTGTGCAATTTGTCTGTGGAACTGCCAGGATCGAAAAGGGACTTCTTCCAATGCAGCCAGTACAGTCTAAAAGAGGGCTATCTATGAAAGCAACAGATCTGAAACTGCATAGGAAAGTTGCAGGATTTCAGTCAATATGTTTGACTGTCTCAGCAGTAGGCAGGGACAGGTTCAGTATTTCCACAGCTTTGCGTACCAATGGGGATCTTGACGGATGAAGAATGTATCCTTCCATCGTGATGTCATGGCCACTAATTTTCTGTAGGGTAAAGTAGAAGCCTGTCTCATAGGACTCTTAGCATTCGTGTAAAACTGCTGAGTTTAGGGCGGCAGCACCACCGTGTGTGGGTGACAGTCATTCTCACACAGACTGGAAACTGTCAGCCTGACTTTGTCTGCTAGCTATTAGCACCTTACCCAAACCTAGAAAGTAAAGGTGATTTGTGTCAGCCCAGAATCAGGACAGACTCCTCAGGGAAGTTGTAGTGGAACAGATCATACCCCTTTCTCTTGGTTGCACAAAGTCTCACACATGCATAGGCAGACAAAGAAATGCAGGGTAAGTTTCAATGCATTTATTGAAGAAACTGCATTCTATGATAAACGCATGAGCTGCGATTATTAAGGAGATAAATAATACAGTGAGGATTGTGATCATTCGAGTCAAACAGGTAAACCTTCCCAACATCATGACAATCATGAGTCTAAGAATTCCTACCTACATCCTAACATCTAACATAAGAGGATAACAGTGTTAGCCTTTCAGTCTGTCCCGGTTTTATAGAAGGCACCCAGACTACCCATACCTGAAACAAAGGCAAGGGTCTGCCTGTTCTGCTGGCAGTTCCCCCCCCCCCCCCCCCCCCCTCCAAGTTGGCTAGAATGACAAGGCCAAGATCAGCGAAGCTGTTGACGTAGTTGTGCATCATAAGATGGTTTGCTAGACTGTCCCTTCTACCCTTCTTCAGCCTGTGTGGTGTTTATATAACAAAATGTGTTGTGTTGTGTTCTGAGAACAGGCCTGACGTGATGGTATGTCTATGGTTAGAAGGTTGGCTCCGTAACTCTTGGACCGGCAATATCCAGTGTACTATTGTGTATTAATATGATAGCCTTGAGCAGGGCACAGAATGAAATGCGTGCAAGGGAGAGATAAATGTGGAACACGAACAAGCATGTTTTCTAAATAAAGCAGCTGATAAAATATTAGACAAGCTAAAAGCGAGCTCTGCAAAATATAACAAAATGAATAAAAGTGAATAAAATGTGTACGTAGCTTAAAGGCATAAGCTATGGACCTAACGGCTAATATATGGGTGCCCAATCTAGGCGCTAAAAGGAACCCACAACACCAGTGTCCATACTTTAAGGAGAGAACAAGTTATCAGCCTGTGAGTCATCTTCCTTTGTGTGCCCATATTGTCTAATAGGCATTTCTAAGGCTTCGGAATCTGATCGGAAATGGGCCAAGTTCTGGACTCCACTGAAGTGTTTCAACAGAGGCAGTCTCCAAAACAAGCATGAACCATTTCTTTGACAGATATTATCTTGCTGGCCAACTTCAAAGGTTGAATTGTAGTTGTAATCAGAGAGTAAAACCAGTGATTGCATCATAGATATCACTAGAGGTACGAGGGTCATGATGTTGTAGGCAGGGGGTTCTTGTAGAAGCAAGGATGGAGGGGGGGCACAAGACCAAACACAAACCTGAAGCCCTTTAATTAAGGAGTAGCCCAGAGGGGAGCAGGTCATTCTGATTATGTCTAGCATGGCCTGCTGAAAGTCCAATCTTGGAAGGGTCAGCATACTAAGTTTGAAAGTCTAGCTTATTGTTTCAGAAACCGGATTTAACAACGTCGAATAGCCCAGTGTCAGGGAATGCCATGGTCTCCAGACAGTCCCAGGGGCAGGACAGTTTTCTTGGGGAGAATAAGATTTCTCCTCCTTTTGGTTTTGGTTTCGAAGGACTATGGTGAAGGGGATGGTTCTATGTCTAGAGATTTACCTAAAGGAGTGGAAAAGGGACTGTTTAAGGATGTCCTGGTGGACCTTAAACTAAAATAGCTTGGCCGCATGCTCCCCGGTGGTTGTCCAGTGCCTCAAAGAGAAAGGTTCACAGACTGAGAATTGTCTGAACAAAGACACCACATATAGACATCATGGGGATCAGATAGTCGTGGTCTTACAACATAACTGACAGGGTTTAAACCCTCAGACCATGAGAGGTGACATCGGACCTAGACGAGGTTTGTTTGCAGGCTAATTATGTCAATGAAGCACTAAGATGAGCTACATACACTAGTCAATGAAGTGCAAGCAAAACACAGGATCAGAAGCCAGCACACATCAGCGCCATTTATGCCACTGCTTCCGGGTTGGCTGAAGCTGCCGCTAAAGCCACACAGCAAAACACATCGGCTCTGGAGTGCTATTGCTGGGAAAAAGGTTTCTACATCCAGTCTGATGGCTGGGGATGTTCATAAACTGAGCAACGTGCAATAATTTGATCTTATCCAACAATCGCCCGACAAAGAGGCTAGAAAGCATTTAGTGCAGATAGTCCAAGTTGGCTGTACTCACACTTTCCTGGTCAGAAAGCATAAATATGGAGATATAGAAGCATGAACATTTAGGATTTCCAGACCACAAACTGAGTAAAGTTAAAAGCCATTTGAAACTGGAAACATTGTACACTTAGCTGATCAAACATTACAAGTATAACAAAATAGACTACAGCAGGTAAGCAAAGAATTCATCGTGAGATCTCCTGTTACATCAGATGATGTAGTAAAGTATTATGTTACAAAACACCAAAAAAGAAAGGCTACTACTTAATATTAAACTCATTAACTATCTTAGGCATACATAATAGCATGCTCTTGTAAAGGCCTAGTCTGTGCACACCCTCTACAAATACAGTGTTTCTTCCATAAATAAACTAAATTAGGTGGATGTCGGTCAGAATCTGCTTTAGTACGTTACCAGTTAGAATTTTCACAAATTCTCCAGAAAAATAAATATCCCTTCCTGTGAACAATGTCAAACTACTGGGCATATACTGCAAGACAGGAGACATGACTGTTGAGCTTTCATGCCATTTGTGGAATTATCTTGGAGGATTAGAGAGGGCTGTCCAATCTTTGCACTAGAAGTCTTAGTTCAAAAGCCAAATTTTCAGGCTACTCACAGACCAAATAAATGATTCCCTATTATATCAATAGCAGTAGCATCTTCTCATGTGCATATCTTGGAAAATTGCATGCATCCAGCTCTTACTGACAAGAGGACTAAATGATGGAAGCATAACTTGCTTCTTTGCACCAAATGCATTGCTTTTAATGCAATCAATCAGAAGATTTGTAGAGCGCTGCTCGTCACCTGTGCGGGTATCCAGTTAATTAGCCGAATAGCCAGGACTCAGGAACATTTCGGGACTCAGAGATAAGGTCTGGAGATGAGGGTAGCTCTTTTCATGTCTTCGCTGCTAGGTAGAAGGAATGACTTCAGCAACTGCTACATCTGATGCAGGGATGAGGGTCAGAGAGTGAAATGGTGAGCTGATGGAAGTTCAGGCAGTGGTTCAAGTAGGTTGGTCTTCAGTTGCATAGGGTCCTTTATGTGTAGGTCAGTAGCTGGAGTTACCGGAGGTGGGGGATGATGTGAGGTCATCTAGAGAGCCAGGACAAGTCTGGCTGCAGTGTTCTGTATGGTCTGTAGTCAGGTGAGCTGCAATCCCTACAAAGTGTTGCCGTAGTCCAGTCAGCTGGAGATGAGAGCCAAGGTGATGGTGCATCTTCAGCTTTGGGGTAGCCATTTGAATATCTTACAAAGCATGAGGGGGATGAAGAGAAGGAGGAGGAAGGATGAAGAGAAGAAGGAAGAGGAGGGAGAAGTAGGGAGGAGAGAGGAGGAAGGAGGAGGAGGAAGGAAGCAGAATAAAGAAGAATGAATGACTAGGAAGATGGAGGAAGGAGGAGGAGGAAGGACAAAGAGGAGGAGGATGAAGAGGAGTTCAGAGTCATCACGGTAAGTGTGTTGTCCAAGATGATGTCCACATTCCTCCCGTGGTCAGTGGGGGTGGGAGTAGGTCAGAGTTCAGAGGGCCACATATAAGAATCTCATGGGGAGTATTTCATCAAGCTCAGTACCAAAACTTTTTTTAATGAATTTAATCTGTACCAACCAGAATGATTAATTATTATAGGTAATACATTCTTGGCAACAAGTGAAATATCTGCAGAATGATATGAAGAAATCTTGGAAAGCATCAATTTAAAACATCTAAAAAAAACTCATTCCGGCACAGCAGTTTCACTAAAGTAGTGAATACTAAGAAAATGCCCATGTGTTTATGGGTTCATGTGTGTTAGCAGGCAGTACTCTTCTTAAAAAGGATCTATAACATTTATAACAGAATGTTATTAGGGGACCTTACCACTACAGCCTACACCAATAATGCGAACAGACCATTTTTAAAGTGTTTCATGACACCTAATCATGAGAGAACGCTCTAGTAAGTATTTGAATGCAGAAACAACTACAAAAGAGAATCAGACGCCTTTCAATGACAAACCAGTGCCCTGCTAGAGTATACTGGGTACAGAATATGTACCTAAGCCTCTGCCAATTGCCACAGCCACTGAACTGCAGTATGGAATAAAATGTAATTGGTAGTAATGAGTGTCCTGGTTTCTCGCATGGTGAGGTTCTCCAGTGGATGTAGGTCATGCTCTGTTGACTGAAGTGAGGTCCATTTTTCCATTATTTTTTGTTTGTTTTTATAAAAAAGGAGGAAAAGCTCCTGCACCTTTTGGCAATCTGCTAGAAACAGTTTCACAAGGAAAATCAAGCAAGGGACTTTAAGTATTATTTACCTCCACGAGGATGAGGTCAGCAGTGCTGCCCTAACTCTGAAATTTGTGAATTCATATATTACCCAAGATAAATGTCCTATATGACACTGAATTACATTAAAAAAACAACCAAAAGATTTCAAGTGCCTTTGAGGATATAGTGACTACATTTGTCATATAATTGAATTGACGGTGGCCAAAAACATTACATTATTTCAGTCTATGTGGGAGTATCCTGGATTCTTGTGCTTGAGGAGCAAATTCAGTTATGGTCCCATTAGACAACTCTGTGACCAGAACTAGCAACTGGAGACCTTGCAGAAATATCTTTGCAACACAATAGCTAACAGCTGTATAACAAACGCATCTGCTTAAACTGTGGTCCACTGTGATTTAAACAGTTGTGGCTCTAAACAACTTTTTATGCATAAAAAAACATTGAAGCTTCCGCTAAAGCTTTCCATCTCACACCAATTTAATCTCTAAAGGCAGATGCCATTATTTGCTTGAAACTATGTTCACAAAACACTACTCCAACAACAGCTGCTGAAAAAACACGGACAGAGGTTTAGAATGCACTGTGGGCGAGTCGGAACAACAGGGTAATGCAGACATGCTGTGGATCACAGTGCCTTAAACAAAATCTTATGAACCTGAACACGCCGGCATCTTCCTCCAGGAAGGCCTGGACCAGGTATTTTGTTCTAGAGGAGGCTGAAACCAATCACTCTCTGGTATGGTGAAGGCAAACCTAAAATACTAAGTTAAAACTTACCTTGATATTCGGATTGACCGCTTAAAAGCTTCCAAAACTCCTTCGCTGCATGAGTGTGGGTATTTATGCCTTCTTCTATGGTCTGCACATAGGAAGCTCTACATCCAAGTTCTCTCTTTGTCTGGATCAAAGTTGCAAGTTCTGAAGCCTTAACAAAAAAAACAAAAAATTGTTTTAGTAAGACTTCTTTAATATAGATATGATGTCAAATTAAATGCAGGCCAGGAATCTTGTTTAAAACAAAACTGCTGAGAAAAGTTCAAACATATATGCAGATAAACCATTTGTCTTCATTAGTGCTCTATATTCGGTGTTGGGACAGAGGATGACATGGTCTGTGGTGCCTGTTAAGACTGCCAAAGCTGTACGATTTATATAATTCAACAACTGCTGATTAAGGTGTCCTGTTTTAGCACATGCCATCATCAGAAGCACTGCTATGGCAGGGGGATTTCAGCAACTCCAGTCACCACCAATTTCTCTGAAAGCAGATGTAAACCTTGTTTAGAAACATGGTGCCTAAAATCTAGCATCATTGGCATTAATTGTCTTCCTCTGACAGTTCTCAATTCCTCCAATCCTAAACACCGATCCTTGAGAGTGGGTGGGGAAATGTACGAAGAGCGGTCCGGGCCTATTAGAGGACAACGTGCAACTTGTAGCACACATTCACTGAAAGGTCTTGAGGACCAGATTAAAAGGTCAAGGGATATATAGACAGTTGCCTTGCAAAACACAGTTACATTAGCAGACATGTGGAGGCTTTATGGACCAAAATGTGGTTCTCAATAAAGGAAAGTTCTTCAAAAGCAACAGAAAAATGTATGGATGAATAAGTAACATTCATAGGCTCTAGATGCAAACTGTAATATTGGTATACTGATGTAAAAATTAATCAGATCAGGTAGTAATGAATAATAGACAAAAGTGTTTAAGTTAAACCTTGAACCATAATTTCCTCTCTATTAAGCGATTTCTACAGTTTGTGGAGTACAGTTGTCAAGAAGGCTTGGGACATGAGGACAGAGGCGGCAAAGAAGAAAAGAAGCATACGATGTCAAAGTCGAGAAAATAATATGAATTTACTGAAATATTCAAAATATGAAGGTTGAAAAGAAGGTTATAAGGATGAAGTCAGTCTGTCAATGATGCAGAAAACTATAGCCACATGGATGGTGGAAAATAAAGTCAGGTACTGGAAAACAAGCCATAGTCACATGATAGTGGAACATTTTGGGTAATTCTGCAAAGGGTAAAATAATTAAAAGTGAAGCATAACATGGATATTCTTTGCAAGATGACTGATGGAAATTTAGTTTAGTATGTAATCAAGTAGAAAAAAGAGGCACCCAAAAAAGGTACAGCTCAAAATTAGATATATAGCGGACTCTGGATCACCTTTTACCTGGTCCTGTTGACGTGATAGAAGAAAATAATACCAACCAATGTTAATGTTGAGCAGGCAGTTATTGTACGTTAAAGGTTTCTTTTTGTTTTTAAAGGTTCCTTAAAGTTTGTAGCACATACAGAGGACCCTCAGTTTTAGGCAAGATGAATCAGAAGGGAGTTATGAACTGGTTGGAGTAAATTATTTGATGAAGGATTTATGAACAGTGACCTCAAGGATGGAGAAATAGAACTACTCACAAATGTTAATTGCAAGCGGTGCATCTAGTTGTGGTGAGTCAAGCCTACCATAGTTCCCACAATAGTTGACACTTAGGGGGTCATGCAGACAGTGAAAATCATGCTGGGGCCCTGTTAGGGGGCCCCTGCACTGCCCATGCCAGTGGCCAGTGGCATGGGCAGTGCAGGGGCCCCCAGGGGCCCCACGACACATGTTCCCGCCATCCTGTTCCTGGCGGTCAAAACCGCCAGAAACAGGCTGGCGGGAAGGGGGTCGGAATCCCCATGGCGGCGCTGCTTGCAGGTTCAGCCCAGGTAGGGGAAATCCGTCAGGAAACCGCCGGATCCCCTTTTCTGACCGCGGCGAATGGGCACTGAAGCACCGCCAGCCTGTTGGCGGTGCTTCCGTTGCCCGCGGCCCTGGCGGTCGGAATGAGGGCCTTAGTGTTTAATGCATAGATTAAGAGATGAAAATGGAATTAAAAAAAACTTGACGTGTTGCCTTGTTGACAATAGAGTACAAGAACTGTAAGAATGGAGTGCAGTCTGTAGTTTAGTTAGGTCACAAATTAGAAAGTACTATAATTTGGCAAAAATGTATGTGCAGGTCATTTTCTGGTCAACACAACACGTTAAACAATTGCATGAAAAACTTGAGGGAGCGAATGAAAAAATGCATAGGAAATTCTACAACATACATGAATTAGTAAAATGGTTCGTTTGTGAAGATAAAACTGAACTGAAATGTGAGGTTATTACAGATGCTAGCAAAAAGGGAAACAATGGTGTGTTGTAGGAGTGAACGTGGAAAGAATGGCTAATTGTGTTTGTGTTAGGGAGCGCTCACTGTGGGAGATAAAAAACATTCTGTGACAGAGAACAGTACTTAATTTGTGCCAGTGGTTTCAAGATATGGGCACTGGGACATTTTGGGGATCTGAAGTTATTTTCTCATCAGAATTTGACCAGAGCAAAACAGGAAAACAGAAAAGGGAGAAAGAAGTTATAGAAAGAAACAATGAATAAGGGGTAAAGCGGGCATGAAAAACCTGCAGGAGTGAAATAAACAGGAACAACAGGGTGGCAGGAGAGGCTTGAGGTGGAATGGAGACTAGGTAGCCTTTATATTTGGAAACAGTAGCATTTAGGTCTTCTAACAGCCTAAGCTCTCCACCTGACAATGCTTTTGAGCTGTGCTTTATTTTCTATGTATCTCTGAAACTGAATACCCCAAAAGGCTGAGGGAGAGTATGATTTACTATTCTAAATTGGAATATTTTGGAACATAAAAATACCAACAAGTCAGTGCTCATGTGTGATGCCTTTGCTTTAGCAGGATTGACCAAGGGGCACTGATAGACTGAACGGTAGAAACTATCAGAACGGACTCCTAAGAAAAGCTTGGTCTCCTTGATTTTGTTTAAACAAATTAAATGTGGGTGATGAGGTAACTGCTATCCCCCATCTGGATTGCCTCTGCATTTGGTCACAGCGTGGCAGCTCAGACTGAAATATTGAGTGGGAAATCCTGCGTGGGTATCTCAGTAAAATTACAGCTAGTCGGGTGCCGTGTGCAGAGGAAGACTGACACCACCTTGGCCTGGTCTCCAAGGTATAGGGGTATGCAAACGAGGACAGCACGCCAGCCCGTACCACTGCTCTGCCAGCAGCAGTAGAGAGATTCTGCTCACTCTGAAACACTGAAAAATTGGGGTCACAACATTCATTAAGATGTCAAAATATATTCATAACAATTTGCTGTTTAATAAATTGTTGCACACGGTGACTGCACCACTATTTTACACCTCTGCTTCATTTCCAATTATCAGAACAGACTAGCGTAAGTGGTTGGCCCTTTCTTGCAGAGGAAATCTTAAACATATCAACCAAAAACGATTTGACATTTGGAAGTAGTTTCTCTTTAGAACTAGCACACTTAAAGCCCTGTGGAGTACTGCACTTAATTACTGTCTTTAACACAGGGCAGCTGGAGGAGGGTCTGGAAAAAAAAGCTGTAAATTTAAAGATTCACACGTTCTATATTCAGAAAGACTTTGTCCTTTATTTTCTTTTTTTTTAAACTAAGCTTTTCTCAGGAACCCGTTCTCGTTGTTTCTACAGTTCAGTCTATCAGTGCCCTTTAGACAATCCTGCTAGGAGCACTGACTTCTCGATATTTTTATGTTCCAAAATATTGAAGCTCTGAGTTTAGAACAGTAAATCATCCTCTATCAACGTTTTGGGGTATTCAGTTTCAGGGATACATAGAAAAACAAGTATTTGCAAAGCAATGGGTCTCATGTTTAAGACAGTTGACATAAGCAGGTCAATTCAAAGTGCCATGGCCACCATGAGCACGAGAGCGAAGGAACGACCCCAAAAGAAAAAGAAGTTTGCTCGCAGTCAAATATATCAGCCAACGTGCAAATATCCATGTGACATGGTCGGTCCCCAAGGCGGTAACAAAACCGTCCCAAGGCGGGACAAACTTAAAGCATTTACCAATGTCAAAGGATTTTTGAAAGGCAATCCCACTAACAAGTGAAAGTGATGGTTGTGAGGTGGGTGTGGTTAAAAGCCCACATGGGATACCAACACGTCGGAAAAGCAGGATTGCGCGCTGCTATGTTAGTGCTTTCGAGCTGTACCTTTCTAGGTCTGTCAGGTGGACAGCTTAGGTGTTTAGAACACCTAAATGCTGCGGTTTCCAAATATAAAGGCTACCTAGTCTCTATTCCACCACAAGACTCTTCTGCCACCCTATTGTTCCTGTTTTATTATTTCACTCCTGCAGGTTTTTCTTGCCTGCTTCCCTCCCCCACTTAGTCATCGTTTGGGAGTCCTTCTATAACTTCTCTCCCTTTTCTGCCTAGCTCTGGTCAAATTCGGATGAAAAAATTGCTTCCAAACCCAAAAAATGTGTCCCAGGGCCCATCTCTTGAAACCACTGGTGCAAATTAATTACTGTTCTTTACCACAATGTTTTTTATCTGCCACAGTGAGTGCTCTTAACAGAAAGAAAATTTGTCAATTTTTCCACGTTTGCTTCTACAACATGCCATGGTTTCCCTTTTTTGCTAGTATCTGTATTAATCCCACATTTCAGTTCGGCCTTATCTTTACAAATGGAACATTTTACACATTCACGTATGTTCTGGTATTTCCCACTTGTTTCTTCATTAGCTCCCTCAAAAAGCTTTTCTTGCAAACGTTTAACAGTTTCTGTTGAACAAAAAATTATCTGCACTTATCTTTTGGCCATAGTAAAGTACTTTCTAATTTGTGACCTAATTAAACTACAAACTGCACTTCAGTCTCACATTTCTTGCACTTCTTTGTCAACAAGGCAACACGTTCAATTTTGTATTCCATTTTAATCTCTTAATCTGTGCATTAAACACTGAGGCCTGATTTACTGTAAATAGACACTCTGCCTACAATAACAAAGTGAGAAGTTCTATTTATCCATCCTTAAGATTACTGTTCATTGGCCTTTCACCAAATCATGCACTCCAATCAATTCATAAATTCTTCCTGATACATTTTACAAAAACGGAATATGTTACATAACGGTTGAAAATGGGGCAAGCTAATGCACTTACAATCTAAAACGGGACAAAGTATCTACACAAGTTGCATAAGGATTAGTTAAGGACAGCATCATTAATGTGCGTCTCAGAATTGAAAATCTATGTTCTAGACTTCAACTCCATGCTCTAATCACACCTGTCTCGCGCTTCATATCCTGCGTGGGCACCGAGATTTATTAACGAACAAGTAGCACGCGACGCCCTGACAGAGCGCGTGGTAATTTGGGGGACTGTACTGCTGTGAGGGCATGTGCAATTGTTTTGGCTTCGTGTGTGGGTGACCAAATTGGTGCTCTTATCCCGCCTTATAGGCTTGTCATGTACTACAAAATGCGAGGATTTACCACCCGTTTAAACCTTTGAAAAAATATCAGAATGCAGGACACCCTGGGGGAGGTTTTACTGTAACATGTAAAACATTGCTTTTCCAGAACAAACTGGGCACTTCTGTGCCTCCACACAAAATGCAGCATGATTTAGAGACCGTTTTCTTTTCCGACGTTTTATAATGGATGTTTCGTCTCTTCTCCAGGGGAAAAAAATATCTGGCGGAACCGCTTTGCAGGAGTGACAATAAATCACACCTCTACTGGCCTTATATGGTGCACGCATCCCATTCCATGCAGCACGGGGCTCTTAAACCCCATCTGGAAGCTTTGTTTACTTAGAGAGGAAAGTGCTGGCAGACCATCTCTGCAGGCCACTAACCTTGGCTTTTTCAATGACGTTCGCAAATTCTCCGACCCACAGGAAGCAGTAATGTGAAGTCAGCAACAGGAAGCAGTCCCCACTATTCAGCGATGAGGCTCTTGGTTCCACTAGGCGCGTCTGGACATGTCTTCTCCCTGAAACAAGAGATGAAGCAATCAGACCCCCCAAGATATTGCGGCATGGATTACCAAATTTTGCAGCACAAACATGGACATTTTGCGGGATTGTTGCAGCACTTTATTTTGCTATTCGTTCAGCACTAAACATGTATTTTTATCAACTTATGGGGAACTTCTTGATAAAAATAAATGCCCCTCTTAGCACACAGCATGCCCCATGGGCTGCAGGCCGTAACCAATATACATTTTTTTTTTTACAAAAAACCCCACAGTGGGCCCTAAACACGTTAACCGAGTGCCCAGTAAGAGTCCGAAACTGAGTAAAAAAAGAAAAAGTGGACATTCCTCTGCACTCTTTGCCCTGTGTGCCTACGCCTATCTCCAATACACGTCTGGCTTGGGCTAGGTGACAGCTACACTTGTGCATTTTCTTCAGACACCCAGAACACAGGATACTCAGCTACATCTGTATTCATCTCCATACTGATGGGTCTTCCTGGGGAAGGGGTCGGGAAGGGCTCACACTTGCACCTCAGACTAGGGACTAGATTTCACACAAAGGGGCTGATTGTCTGATCCAGAGAGGCAGTGGGAGGCAAATGTGACAGGGGGACCTGTGCACTTCACAAGAAATCTTTTGGAGTACTCCCCCACATCAATGTCACTTTCTTGTATAAGTACAGTATCTCTTGACCCACAAGGTAGTACACTACTGGACCAAGAAGAAAATCTGCTTGAGTGAAGGCTGCTGTGAAAGAATGATTGACACTCTGCTGAGTCGGACTGTCCCCAGGGGCTGCTGCCTGCCTTGCTTAGCTAACCTGCTGATCTTTGCCCTGCCAAGAAGAAACTGTAAGACATCTCCAGAGTGACTCCAAGGGCATACTGGCCTACCCCTTATTTTCTTGAGGTCTCAGGGGCACAAAAGACCTCGTAAATCACTGGGACCAACTGATTCTGGATCCCGTGTATACTTCAGCACTCTGAGGAGCACTTTAACAAGCAACAGGGTCAATGAGTGTCAACTGATTTTCATTGTGGGTGCTAGATCACTACAACAAGCACTTTGTACATCAATGGGAGTGCCATGCTGCCGCAAAGACTACATACGGGGAAAAACGGACTAACAGAACTACCAGAGTGCACGACTCTTGGCCCACAGCCAGTACAGCGGGTGTTTGTGTCCTGCCTTGGACCCAGGTGGCCACACCGACAGCATGTGATACATAATGCCCAGACTGCCTGCAGCATTTCGGCCTGTGGCTGCGGCAGTGAGTGCATTTCCCTTGTCTGACCGGACTGCAGAGCCAGCGCCGGGGCAGATTAGAGTTACTCCATCGCTGGCTCTAACTCGAGCAGACCCTTCTGGCTTGCATGGTGCTCCTCACCACTACTAATATCGCCTTCTTGATGAAAATCCACCCCAGTGACATTAGAAATAACTCACTGACAGAGACATAACTCTTAGGCGGTAGCATTTCAAAGTGCATTCTTTTTACTGTATGGCGTCTAATAGGAGCGCATTGCAATTTCCATTTTTTTACCACGGAAATTGGCATATTCTACATCATATATGATGCTTATTGTATTCTTAATGTCTTGTGTTTGCTATATAAAATGTTCTTTTTATAATCCTGTGTGGAGTCTTTTAGGGGTGTTTCACCGTGTTGCTGCGAGAGCAATGCACAAATACTTTACACATTGCCTCTGCGGGTAAGCCTGCTTGCTCTGCACCAAGCTACCAGAGGGTGAGCACAGGTTATCTATAACATATAACTTGCTTGCCCTGACTAGAGTGGTGGATTCTGCCTGGCTTAGGTGCATACCCTAGCGAACCAGAAACCCCATTCCAAACAACCTTGCATTCATTCATTCTCATTCTTGCACTCGGTATTGTACTCGGATTGTCACTCATTCTTACACTAACACTCACCTATCCACTCTTATTGACTTTTCCTCACATTTAGTCTTACTTTATCATTGTCAATCACTGACATTTAATCTCTTTTGTGCCACTCCTACCACTGTCACACAAATGATCAAATACACTTTACACAAACACCCCATCTCACACACTCCCCTACAAGTACACAAACATTTAAAAAACAGTTTTCATTACACTAAGTGAATAACGTACCATTATTTACTGCTAGTGTATTAAAACTAAGCTTAAAACAAGGAGGGCAAAGCTGTTCCTGTCTTTTTGGCACTGATTTTGCCATCTGCGAGGCCAAGGGCCGCAAAGGCAGTGTGAGGGGTCACAGGAAGTAAGACAGGAGTTGCAGCTGTGACCCCTAAATTACATCCATGGAAGAAACTAACAGATCATAGAAGCACTGGCCTTTCATGATTCAACAGGTTTCAATCCATCTTTAATGTGGCCAAAGAGCTACAGTAAGGCAATTAGCAAATGCGCATCAGCATCTTCTAAAAAAGTAATTTATGTAGGGATTTCAGCATTTCAAACATGTTGCAAACGATTTTCCCAATAGAAATTAGTCATTGTAGGAAGATGGCCTGGAGTGTGGTGGGTACCAAGGTTCTTACACCACGTCCAGGGATCCCCTATTAGCATAGTGTAGGCAGTGTCTAGAAGCCCTAGAGGTAGCTGTGGATGAGCATCTAGGAGACATGCAAAGCTCATGCAAAACTACTGCAGTCACAGCACTTTCACGCATGAAAGAAAACACTCAGTTGTACAAAAATGAAAGCGCTTTATTTTTGGCCACACAATACTAGAAGAACAACCCTCCAATAGGGGATAAGTAATACATTAATGATATACACTAGTAAACCGTAATAGACATAGAAAAGATTAGAAAACAGTGCAGTTGAGAATGAACAATTGTGACCCCAAGAGGAGCCCAAACTATATAATAAAAAATGAATGCAAACACAGGACCCCTACCTAGGTAGGTGGAATGTGTAGAGGGGAGCTGGGAGTACCAGAAAACCAGAGGTAAGTAACAGTATCCCCCACTGACCAGGAAAGCAGGAGTAAAATCATTGGAATTTCCCCAAAAGGAAGGAAAAGAAGAAAAGATGACACCCAGACAAGACTGCAAAAACCATTAGTGGATTCCTGTAGAGGAAGACCTGTGGAGAGAGGTGTCCAAGTCCAAGAGTCACAGTGGAGTTCAGGAGGAGTAGGAGCTACTACCCACCCAGCTGTAGTTGCAGGAGTTGGTCGACAGGGAAGAGAAGGTCAGCACTGCAGCCCTGGAGCCAGAGAAGAGTTCCTGAGGGATGCAGGCAACGTCCTACGCTGGAAGGGGAATTGCAATCGGGTGTCTGTGTAGGAATTCCACCAACAAGCCTCGGCAAAGGCAAATATTGAGGTTGGCGGAAAGTGGTGCTGCCGGGGACCAGGAGGGCCCAGGTGGACTCAACCCAGGAGGGGGAGTCAAAGGGGACCCTCAGCGACAGAGCCCACAGGAGCAAAGGCAGCACCCACAGGAGTCCCACAGGACGGGAACACAGGAGTCACAGAAGAGGCCATGCAGCACAACTGGAGAAGGGTCCCATGCCACAGGAGAAGCACACAGAGGGCTGTGCGTCACATGAAGGAGTGCTTAGGGCTGGAACTACACATCTCCTGAAGATCCCTTGGAGGAGATTAAAACAAGCTTTGGTAGCTGCAAGAGACGCGGTGCACGGGGGTACTGTCCTGTGTGGAAAGGCAAGGGCTCACCTCCAAAGTTGGACAGCTGGCAGAGGACCAAGAGGACTACTCTGGACCACCACCCGTGATGCAGGATCCACACAGCTCAGGCTGAGAGGAGATCCAGCAGCAGGTTGTCGTTGCTGTAGGTGCCTGCGGATGCAGGGGAGTGACTTTCACTCAAGGAAGATTCCTTCTTGTGCAGACTGAAAACCTGACGCCCTTAGAAGATGTACAGCCAGGGGAAATGTTGCAGAAGCTGGAAGGAGCTGTGGAAACAATTTTACAGGAACAGTCTTCTTCTTTGATGCAGATTCTTAGTTCCTGGAGGGTCCAGTCATGGTTCCAGTGGCTAAAAGTCAAAGTAAGGTTGCAGAGGAATCCTGCTGGAATCTTGCAAGCCGAATCTGAGGACCCACCCAAGAGAGAGACCCTAAATAGCCCTGAAAGGGAGGGGGGGGGGGGGGGGGGGGGGAAATCAGTCACCCAGCCAGGTGACCACCTATCAGGAGGGGGCTCTGACGTCACCTGCCTGGCCAGTCAGATGCTCTCAGAGGTCCCTGCCAACCTTGGATTCAAGATGGCAGAACCCAGGGACCCTCTGGAGGAGCTCTGGGCGCCACCCCTGGGGTGGTGTTGGACAGGGGAGAGGTCACTCCCCTTTCCATTGTCCAGTTTCACGCCAGAGAAGGGACTGGAGGTCCTTGAACTGGTGTAGACTGGTTTATGCACAGAGGGTACCAAATGTGCCCTTCAAAGCATATTAGTGACTTGGGAAGGCTACCCCTGCCAAGCCATGTAATTCCTCTTTCCAAAGGGAGATGTTGTTTCTCCACCACCTCCCCTTCCTCCCAAAGGAAATCCTTTGTTCTGTCTTTCTGGGATGAGATGTTCAAGCAGCAGGAGGGCAGAAACCCATCTGAGGGGTGGCAGCAGCTTGGGCTGCCTGGAAAACACTGGAAACTGGTAGGCGCAATGCTAGGGGTCCTCTTAGGAGCCCCTACAGTGCATGGAATCATCCTTCCAATACTGGCAACAGTATTGGGGGTATGATTCCGACATATTTGATACCAAACATGCCTAGGTTTGGAGTTACCATGATGTAGCTGGACATAGGTAGTGACCTATGTCCAGTACACACAAAATGGCATCCCTGCACTCGCAAATTCCATAAAAATGGCAATGGAGTTTGTGGGGGCACCAGTGCTAGTGCAGGGGTGCCCTCATACACAGGTAATTGCACCTGGACTCTGGGCTGGGAGAGCCTGCTATAGGTGTGACTTAGTGACCTGGTGCAGGGACCTATGGTGAAAAAAGGTGCATGCACTCTTTCAGGCAGGCTTTGCATGGGCTCCTCATGGGCGGCATAATACATGCTGGAAGCCCATGGGGATCCCCTGGTACCCTAATGCTTTGAGTACCCGTGTACCATATATTAGGGACTTACATGGAGGCACCAGTATGCCAAACGTGGGGTGAAAATGGTACAAGTTACCAAGTTAGAAGGGAGGGCGCATAATCACTGGGGTCCTGGTTAGCAGGATCCCAGTGAACACAGTTAAACACAGGCTACAGGCAGAAAATGGGGCTAGCCCTGCCAAGAAAGAGGGTACTTTCCCACGGTCATTGCTTCAATGTCGTTTCATATGGGGAGTTTAATCTTGCAGTTAAAACAAATAATAAAACGCTAATTCAAAAAGGAGCACACGTTACTACATTTTATAGTCTAGCAGTGAACACGGCATCTATGTGATAACTTTGTGCTAAGCTATGCTATAATTTTATTATAATTTGCCATTTATTGTAATTTTATTTATCAACCATCCACTTCGGTCGTTATTTCCCTGGTTTCATAAATTCTCGATTTTGACACCATTATTTTTAATCATGGAATTTCTTTGTAGCCCGATTAATGAAACAATTCGGTTTCAGTTAATGTAGGATGTCCTTTGAATGTAGACTATCTTTTTTCAGGTAAAAGGTGCCTTCTTCCGCTCAGTACCCCTAAAATTTCTTCCTACACTTTGCCTATTTAGACCAATAATTAATCTTTCCTCAGCTTCATAAGCAGCACAGAGCCCGTTTTAATATACCTACCACTTCATTATTCAAATCTTGGCACTGTGTTCTGAAGCGTTAGAAAAGCAATGTGGTAATACCCCACCATAAATAAAACGTTTGTTGCTCAAAACTGACAAAACAGGGGAGTAAAACATAAAAATATGTGAAAGTGTGTATGCACACGATTAGATCGTTCAATGTCACCCGTTGCAACTACGCAGATGAGACACAAATCGTTCCGTAAATGGAAGGCCATGGAGACCTCTACAAGTTGAGACATGAGTGCCACCAGGCCTTTAATATCTCGAGTGACCACCCAATTTTTAACAAGAGATAAAAACTATTCTTGGTATCACATGCCAAAAAGGTCATAAAGAGCACCTTCTACGCAATGAAAACTTTGAGGAATCGTCTCATGCCTTCTATACAATGAAAAGCTACACACACACACACACACACACACACATATATATATATATATATATATATATACACACACACACACACACACTACACATATTACACGCACATACACATATTACACACATTACATATACATATATGTATACATATACATACACACACATTATTATATATATATATATATGGAAAATGTCACTTACCCAGTGTACATCTGTTCGTGGCATGAGTCGCTGCAGATTCACATGCTGTGCACAGTCCGACGTCTGGTGTTGGGCTCGGAGTGTTACAAGTTGTTTTTCTTCGAAGAAGTCTTTTCGAGTCACGAGACCGAGGGACTCCTCCCACTTCGATTCCATTGCGCATGGGCGTCGACTCCATCTTAGATTGTTTTCCCCGCAGAGGGTGAGGTAGGAGTTGTGTATGTTAGTAATAGTGCCCATGCAATGGAATGAATACGTATGTACATAATAAAGGTTAAAGTAATATATTTACAAATGTACAAATGTTCAAGATCTACTTCTAAACGGCTACAGGCTCCCGGGGAGGTGGGTGGGCGCATGTGAATCTGCAGCGACTCATGCCACGAACAGATGTACACTGGGTAAGTGACATTTTCCGTTCGATGGCATGTATAGCTGCAGATACACATGCTGTGCCCCGACTAGTAAGCAGTTATCTCCCCAAAAGCGGTGGTTCAGCCTGTAGGAGTTGAAGTAGTTTGAAATAATGTTCTTAGTACAGCCTGACCTACTGTGGCTTGTTGTGCAGTTAACACATCTACACAGTAGTGCTTGGTAAATGTATGAGGCGTAGACCATGTTGCTGCCTTACATATTTCGTTCATTGGAATATTTCCTAGAAAGGCCATGGTAGCCCCTTTCTTTCTGGTTGAGTGTGCCTTTGGTGTAATAGGCAGCTCTCTCTTTGCTTTAAGATGCAGGTTTGAATACACTTAACTATCCACCTAGCAATGCCTTGTTTTGAAATTGGATTTCCTGTATGAGGTTTTTGAAAGGCAATAAATAGTTGTTTTGTTTTTCTAATTAGTTTCGTTTTGTCAATGTAGTACATTAGTGCTCTTTTGATGTCTAATGTATGTAGTGCTCTTTCAGCTACAGAATCTGGTTGTGGGAAGAACACTGGTAATTCTACTGTTTGATTTAAGTGGAACAGTGAGATAACTTTGGTAAAAATTTAGGATTTGTTCTTAGAACTACTTTATTTTTATGTATCTGAATAAATGGTTCTTGTATGGTAAATGCTTGAATCTCGCTCACTCTTCTTAGAGATGTGATGGCAATCAAAAATGCAACTTTCCACGTTAAGTATTGCATTTCCCAAGAATGCATGGGCTCGAAAGGTGGACCCATGAGTCTTGTTAAGACAATGTTGAGGTTCCATGAAGGAACAGGTGGTGTTCTTGGTGGTATGATTCTCTAAGCCTTCCATAAACGCTTTAATGACTGGTATTCTAAATAGTGAAGTTGAATGAGTAATTTGTAGGTAAGCTGATATTGCGGTGAGATGTATTTTTATGGAAGAGAAAGCTAGATTTGATTTTTGCAAATGTAGTAAATATCCTACTATATCTTTTGGAGATGCGTGTAATGGCTGAATTTGATTATTCTGGCAGTAATACACAAATCTTTTCCACTTGTTTGCGTAGCAGTGTCTAGTGATAGGTTTCCTAGCTTGTTTTATGACCTCCATATATTCTTGTGTGAGGTGCAAGTGTCCGAATTCTAGGATTTCAGGAGCCAAATTGCTAGATTCAAAGATGCTGGATTTGGATGTCTGATCTGTTGTTTGTGTTGTGTTAACAGATCTGGTTTGTTGGGTAGTTTGACATGAGGTACTACTGACAGGTCTAGTAGTGTCGTGTACCAAGGTAGCCTCGCCCATGTTGGTGCTATTAGTATGAGTTTGAGTTTGTTTTGACTCAACCTGTTTACTACATATGGAAGGAGAGGGAGAGGGGGAAAAGCGTATGCAAAGATCCCTGACCAGTTCATCCATAGAGCATTGCCTTGGGATTGATCTTGTGGGTACCTGGATGCGAAGTTTTGGCATTTTGAGTTTTCCTTTGTTGCAAATAGATCTATTTGAGGTGTTCCCCAAATTTGAAAGTAATTGTTTAGTATTTGGGGGTGAATTTCCCATTCGTGGGTTTGTTGGTGATCTCGAGAGAGATTGTCTGCCAACTGGTTCTGAATCCCTGGAATAAACTGTGCTATTAGGCGAATGTGGTTGTGAATCGCCCAATGCCATATTTTCTGTGTTAGGAGGCACAACTGTGTCGAGTGTGTCCCTCCTTGTTTGTTTAGATAATACATTGTTGCCATGTTGTCTGTTTTGACAAGAATGTATTTTTGGGTTATTATGGGTTGAAATGCTTTCAGCGCTAGAAATACTGCTAACATTTCCAAGTGATTTATGTGAAACTGTCTCTGATGTATGTCCCATTGTCCTTGGATGCTGTGTTGATTGAGGTGTGCTCCCCACCCTGTCATGGAAGCATCTGTTATGACGTATTGTGGCACTGGGTCATGGAAAGGCCGCCCTCGGTTTAAATTTGTACTGTTCCACCATAGAAGCGAGATGTATGTTTGGCGGTCTATCAACACCAGATCTAGAAGTTGACCCTGTGCTTGTGACCATTGTGATGCTAGGCACTGTTGTAAGGGCCGGATGTGCAATCTTGCGTTTGGGACAATGGCTATGCATGAAGACATCATGCCTAGTAGTTTCATTACCATTCTGACTTGTATCTTTTGTGTTGGATACATGGCCTGTATTACTTTGTGAAATGTTTGAACCCGTTGTGGACTTGGAGTGGCAATCCCTTTTGCTGTGTTGATTGTCGCTCCTAAGTATTGCTGCGTTTGACACGGCAAAAGGTGTGACTTCGCGTAGTTGATGGAGAAACCTAGCCTGTGAAGGGTTTGTATGACATATTTTGTGTGCTGTGAACACTGTTTTAGCGTGTTGGTTTTGATTAACCAGTCGTCTAAGTACGGGAACACATGTATTTGCTGCCTTCTGATATGTGCAGCTACTACTGCCAGGCATTTTGTCTAAACTCTTGGCGCAGTTGTTATTCCGAATGGCAACACTTTGAATTGGTAATATATTCCTTGGAATACGAACCTTAGGTATTTCCTGTGTGAAGGATGTATTGGTATATGGAAATACGCATCTTTTAGATCTAATGTTGTCATGTAGTCTTGCTGTTTGAGCAGTGGGATTACGTCTTGTAATGTGACCATGTGAAAGTGGTCTGATTTTATGTAGGTATTTAGTGTTCTGAGATCTAGTATTGGTCTCAGAGTTTTGTCCTTTTTGGGTATTAGAAAGTACAGTGAGTAAACTCCTGTGTTTTTTTTGTTGAATTGGTACTAATTCTATTGCGTCCTTTTGTAGCAATGCTTGAACTTCTAGTCCTAGAAGATCTATATGTTGTTTTGACATATTGTGTGTTTTCGGTGGGACGTTTGGAGGGAATTGGCGAAATTCTATGCAATAACCATGCTGGATAATTGCTAAGACCAAGTGTCTGTTGTTATTTCCTCCCAAAGTTTGTAAAATTGGCTTAGTCTTCCCCCCACAGGTGTTATGTGATGGGGGTGTGTGACTTGTGAGTCACTGCTTATTTTGAGGGGTTTTGGGGCCTTGGAATTTCTCTATTTTTTGGGAATTGGCCCCCTTTAAATTGCCCCCGAAAACCTCCCCTCTGATATTGACCCTGGTAGGTAGGCCTTGTTTGTGAGGTTGTGGTTTCTGTGGGTTGACCTCGAAACCCTCCCCTAAAAGGTGTTTTTCGAAATGTGCCTCTGCTCTGCGGGGAGTAGAGTGCGCCCATGGCTTTGGCTGTATCGGTGTCCTTTTTGAGTTTTTCGATGGCAGGGTCTACCTCCGGCCCAAACAATTGCTGTTCATTAAACGGCATATTGAGCACAGCCTGCTGGATTTCCGGTTTGAACCCAGAAGTGCGCAGCCATGCGTGCCTTCGTATTGTGACTGCAGTGTTTATTGTCCTTGCAGCTGTATCTGCTGCATCCATGGAAGACCGTATCTGATTATTTGAGATACTTTGTCCCTCTTCCACCACCTGTTGCGCTCTTTTTTGGAACTCCTTGGGTAAGTGTTCGATGAAATGTTGCATTTCATCCCAATGAGCCCTGTCGTATCTTGCCAAAAGTGCTTGTGAATTGGCAATACGCCACTGATTTGCTGCTTGTGCTGCAACCCTTTTTCCCGCAGCATCAAATTTGCGGCTCTCCTTGTCTGGAGGTGGTGCGTCGCCTGAGGTATGAGAGTTGGCTCTCTTACGAGCTGCCCCCCCAACTACTGAGTCTGGTGTTAGTTGTGTTGTAATATATATTGGATCTGTGGGCGGTGGCTTATATTTTTTCTCCACCCTTGGAGTTATGGCTCTGCCTTTAACTGGATCCTGAAAAATTTGTTTTGAATGTCTTAGCATTCCTGGGAGCATGGGAAGGCATTGATACTGGCTATGGGTGGAGGATAGGGTGTTAAAGAGAAAGTCATCCTCAATTGGTTCCGAATGTAAGGAGACATTGTGAAACTCGGCTGCCCTTGCGACCACCTGTGTATAGGATGTACTGTCCTCAGGTGGGGACGGTTTTGTAGGATAAGAGTCTGGGCTATTGTCAGACACTGGAGCATCGTAGAGGTCCCATGCATCGGGATCATCCTGACTCATTGTGGTATGAGCTGGTGAGTGCATCAGTGGTGGAGTTGTTGCTGGTGATGCATGTATTGATGGTGGTGGAGTTGTGTTCCTTGCCACCTTTGCCTGTGGTTGCTTGTCCTTTTGTTGAAAGGCAAGTTTCCTTTTTATTTTGATTGGGGGAAGAGTGGTTATCTTCCCTGTGTCCTCATGAATATGAAGCCTTCTTTGTGTGTAGTCAGGCTCTACAGCTTGAAGCTCCTCTCCAAATCTATGTAATTGGGAGGTTAATCCTTGTTCCTCTGTATAGGAACTAGTTTTCGGCTCCGAGGCTGGCTGTTTCGGAACCGAAACCTTTTCAGAAGTCTTTTTAGGCTCCGAAGAAACCTTCTTTGTTTTCGGCGTGGTGTCTCGGTGCCGAAATTCTTCGGTGCTGCTGTCTCTGTGCCGAAGTTTCTCGGAGCCGCTGTCTCGGCTCCGAGGTTGCTGTGTGGCAGTATCTCGACCGGAGTCGGATGACTTCGACACCAGCATGCCCTTTTTCGGTGCCTTGGATGGGTCACCTATTTTTCAGGTTAAGCCATGGCCTGTTGGCGGTGGCGTCCCCTGGGCTTTTGTAGACTTCTCGTGAGTCTTGATTTTCGACGTCTTACTCATGGTTTTGGTTGTTTCTTCGGCGTCGAGTTCTTCCGAATCCGACTCGTGGACGGAGAAAGCTTCTTCTTCCTCCTCGAAACGATCATGACCTGTCGGCGTGGACGCCATTTGTAGTCTCCTGGCTCTTCGGTCTCTCAGCGTCTTCCTCGACCGAAACGCTCGACAGGCTTCACAAGTATCCTCCTTGTGCTCGGGGGACAAGCACAAGTTACAGACCAGATGGTGATCCGTATACGGATACTTGTGATGGCATTTTGGGCAGAAGCGGAATGGGGTCCGTTCCATGAGCCTTGAAGTCGCACGTGGCCGGGCCGACCAAGCCCCGACGGGGGATCGAAAAAACCCCGAAGGGCCACCGGAGCTCTTCAAAATTCGGTGTCGATTTGTTCTAACTAACCCGATACCGAACGCAAACAATACCAATGTTTTTTTCCGAGATTCTAACTAACTTTCCGACCCGAAACACGGAGCGAAAAGGAGCACGTCCGAACCCGATGGCGAAAAAAAAACAATCTAAGATGGAGTCGACGCCCATGCGCAATGGAATCGAAGTGGGAGGAGTCCCTCGGTCTCGTGACTCGAAAAGACTTCTTCGAAGAAAAACAACTTGTAACACACCGAGCCCAACACCAGACGGCGGACTGTGCACAGCCTGTGTATCTGCAGCTACACAGGCCATCGAATATATATATATATATATATATATATATATATATATATATATATATATATATATATATATATATATATACACACACACACACACACACACACACACACAATCTAGACTACCAGTTTCAATATACGCAAAATACAACTAATTCAGTAAGGTGCCACAAGCCCCCCCATCCTACACAATACATGCCACCAATCCTGCAAACACTATCAGTTGTTGTACTAGTAATAGTCAAGAGGCTTTGAACCATTCACATGCTCTCCTAAAGAAGAGGACCAGTATACCTAGATCATTCAAGCAATATAAACAACATAGGAGACACTGATTCAGGCTTTGAGAGTACCACTGGATTGCCTAACTAAAAGAAATCAAAAGAAGAAACCAGTTCCTCAGTACAGGCCACCAAGCTCCAGAACACTACCAGCCAGGACTCAAAGCATCTGGGAACACTTGCAGGTCAGAAACAAGTGAGAACATTGTTATTTCAAGAATAACTACACCATCCCAAAATCAGGAGACCATACCCAGAATAATAATACAATCTACAACAGCCAGTACTCTCTTCATGTTTGCAAACACTCTTACACTTTTTCTCTGCCTAGCCTGGGGTTTATACAGTAATCTTTGTTCATACACAGCCTTCTTGGCCATCACAAATGGAACATTCTGTGGTCGTGCAACAGATAGTAGACCAAACTGTCTGCATAACTTCCTTATACTTCTTGGCCTGCTTACACTCACATGAGACCAAACCACTGCAGGTTAGGTCCATCTCCAATTATTGTACCAGTTCACAGCAACAAACTACCCATCATTTTAATAGACCTGGAATAATGAAAGATGTATGCCATTAGCCTCGAGAGGGCTCCAATTTAGACCACCAGAACAAGCCCAAACAAACAAGATACTATGGCTACTTCTTGACATCTCAGTTGCATAGCCATTCTAGCAGATCCCCCTGACCATCTCTCCCTTCTACCTATGTCTCCTCAAGAAAAAATAAAATCTCAGAATGGGCAAACCTGTGCAATAACCGGACTGTGATAACAAGAATTATCATGGGACCTGCAGAACTGGTAAAAGCTGGTATCTTACTAAAAATCTAACTGCGGGCCCATCTCAAATTTCTTTACCCATCACGCTGCTACGTGCTGTGTCTCATAACCACACTCTGGTGGCTATAATGTATGTCATAGAAACTTTCCACATAGGATCAAAACAGACATCAATTCAACCACACTACTCTGTGTAGTGCGCTACTCATGGAGGTAAGCACCTAAGCACCACACATACATGCGCTATATAAATACTGAAATATTTACGAACATAAATTTATAACCTAACATACCTAGCATTCCTAAATACCTCCTGATGCTAGGCCCAACAAGTTTGGGATAGCTTTCAAGACTAAGGTAACAAATCTATGAACACAGATTGCATAGCAAGCCAACAATGCAAACACAAATAAGTTACACAAATAAAAGTTCATACATTCAGGTCATGTAATGGAGCTTATTTGTTAGTAAATAATGCCTGCCATGATTCAATTGAAAAGTTCATCATATTACTTAATTTGACCAAAAGACCATACGAGTACTTGAAGCTAGTCAGAAACACGTTCAAGGGCCACGAGGTGAGCAGGGGTTACTGGGCCCAGCTGAGAGGCAGGAGCCTTTTACTTCTCTGGTCCTCAGGCCCCAGCCTACTATGGGTCCTGAGCAACTGAGCCAAGGACCTCTTCAGCACTTGACTCTCAGTAGTAGTGTGGATTGATCAGTCCAAGGACAAGAAAGATACAAGCTCACTACTCAAAATGCATGCAGCAGCAACAAAATATATAGTCTAACCAAATACTGGCTTTTATGAGAAAAAAAAAAAGTTTTTTTATTCTACTTCTTTCAAAGAGAAAAGTGACATTTCAAAACAACTTTCACAGTGCCCTGATGTCAGGGCTCAAGTGTTTCTTCAGGCAGCTCCTAGAACCCCACTCCCTTCTCGACCTAGTAATAGTGGTTATTCTGTATTTACTACAGTCGACATTCAGGTGAAGCCCCATTAATAGTCACAGTGTCAGGAGTTCCACTCCGACCCTATTTAAAATCAAAAGTGTAACACCACCAAAGCACTATCTGGCAAACACTTTCTCCTCGGGCCAATTGGCACAAAATCAGTCTTACCTGCAGGATCAGTGTGACCGAATTCTGAGCGTGCACTCTCCATGGGTGCAGGAGCTTCAGCAGTTGTATCCTGTAAGTTCTCTGTACACGGCCCAGGCAGCTGTATTCCTCAAGTTCCTCATACATGTTTGGGCACCTTCAGTGAATGGGGGTGCAGACACTGGTCCGCACTCATGGTGTAGGTCCACAGGGGTCCCCACGGCAGCCTCTTTCCTCTGGTGATGACCCAGCTAAGTCACACTTCTTGCTTGATTCCAGTGGCCCCCTCTGCCATACAGGGTCACCATCTCTCCACTGCGCACTGGCTCTGACCCGATCAGCACAGCAGATTCTCACAGCATTCCCTCCTGGCATACAGGGGTCACCAAGCTCACCACCACCACAGGGCTATAACCCACTCAATATGGCAGTCTTCACGGTGGCCCTTCCTGGCATATATGGTGGCCTGCTTTGCACCCCACACTGTTGATGGCCCACAAGGTACAGCAATCACTTCACGATGGCCCCTTCCAGCATACAGGGGTCACCCATTCCTCACTCATGGTGCATGAGAAGACCTATTTGGCAAAGTGATGATCATAGCTCACGGCTCAGTTTACAACTGCCCTTCTCTGGCATACGAGGGTTGCCATATTTTCAAAAACACTGCAATGACCTGATCGGTGCAGCAGCAGTATCCTCACACCTTACTCAGTGAATCTAATTGACAGGATTCCCCACTGGACCGCACTCCCTCCAATGCCCTATCCCGCTAGGTAATACTGGTCTTGGCAAGCAGGCAGGCACTAGCATTCCAGGCACCAGGGATAGTTGTCCTGGATTCCCTGGGCCTTGCCCCTCCCCGTCAACCCTCCCAGTCATCATAGGAAGAACTCTTGCAGAGCTTGCCATCCTTGTACAGCCTGAATGGCTGCTTGTCCAATGACAATTTTTGGGGTCTTAAGCTCTTCTACGTATAGTTCATTTCCTGACGCCCAGGGGCGGTTCCTTCTCACACCAGGCGTTGCTGGGTTTGTCAGCTCCCACCAATCGTGGAGTTTCTCTAATGCTGGAAACAGTATGAGAGCAGCTCCAGAACTGGTTGGATTTGCGTTACCACTGAACAGGATAAAGTCCTTCCATTCCTGCTCGTGGACGCCAGGGAAGAAGTGCTGCGCAGGGGAGGGGGAGGGCACGCAAATATGTTGAGTTTTGCACCGTCATGCCCCACCATACATTTCGCCTGTGGGCCTCCACTGCAGACACCAAATTTTCTCAAGCGTACGAGTCTTTGTGGTTTATGTTGGGACTCTGCTCTTTTTGAAGTGCCCACCTCTGCCCTCTCTTCATCCAGAAAGCAGTCTGTCACAGAAGGAGCAACTCCAGAGCTGAAAGCCCCACAACACAGAGTGACTAGGAGTCAACTACAGTAACGTGTATCAAAAGGTTGCACTGGGCCTCGGCCCTACTCTTTATGATTCGCTTATCGGTCCCCAAATGTGCGCAGGCCCCATTCTTGTGACCTCTTTGAATCAAAGAACACCCTTTGAAGTGTACCGAGGCTCTTCAGTGTGTTCCACCAAGCTCACAAAAATGTAGCAATACACAAATCTGTGTAGTGTGATTACTCTATCTCCTCATGTTTCACTACGTAATCTTGGGTAACCCAAAGTGGAACTCTTGAGTCAGCCATTTTTCTATACCATTCACAGCCACAAACACACCCAACACATGTTTACAGCATACACATTGCAGGATATTCTTCATATATTGTACCACTCTCAGACACCTAGCACATGTGCATAATAAACATGCACTGCACAGTACTGTATTAGCCATGTACTGTACCATTCAAAATCACAAACCCAGGGCATGTACATCACACATGTGCTGTCTAGCACTACACACAACCAATGTAAGCCAAGGGTGAGTCAAGCACGCAGCATTGGAACTTTAAATGAGTGACCCTGTAGGCCTCACTCCAGTGACAGGTAAAAAGGGTCTTACCACTCCAGTAGATCACTACAAAGCATGCAGCCACCACTGCACTTGTGCTGCTTAACTCCTGGTAAAGGCCTTTCAATGATGGGAGTAGTGCTTTGGGTGCCCGTCCCGGTCCTACAAGGCCACAATCCCTGTGACAGGCCTATGTCATGGCTCACATGCATGATCTGTGCTGGCATATGACAACAATCAAAATTGGGATTCTAGACATCATTACAGTTGTGGCATTCAAGGTGCAAGCCCAGTATCATGCAGAGGACTTTTCCAACCCAACAAGGATGCAAGTAAGGGACAGCAAATTTACTAGTGTTGCACTGTTTGCTTCCTTTGTGAAGCAGTGCTACTAATCCAATGCTGAAGAGGACTAATGAGATAAAGAAAAGGCCAAGAGTAAAGTGCAAAGGCAGCACAGCCTTACCAGGAACTGAAATATGAAAAACACCAGTGAGATTAGTTGCAGTTCTTGTGTGAAGGATGCAATGCCTAACTATGACACACATTAATTTCACTCGTCATTGGGAGCTTCTAGTATGCATTTACCTTTAACCTGCACCAGCATCAGCTTCTTGTATGGCACTGCACTGTTGTTTGAGGTTTGCTCAGACAGATTTACACTTCGTAAACTGACACTACTGAAGTTTTCCTTACTCGCCAGACCTGCAAGTGCTACCTCTGAAAAATTCGAGTTTTTGGACACTGAAAGAGAAAAAAAAGCATGGGAATGGTCATTGTGGACTGGCCTGTATTCTCAATCTTTCTTGTTATGTTTTCCTGGTGTATTTAGGAAAGACATCAAAACATTAGCGTCATAAGTCGTGCATTTACTTTATTGCCAAAAGGTTAACACAAGCACTGCAAAGTAAATTTGTTTGGCTTCTCTCTGTAAGCATGCATTTTGCTTTTGCAAAAGTGTGCGACGGGCATTTACAGTTTGCAAGATTCTAAAAGTACCACACATGTGTTAGCAAAACATTTAAACTAACAAATCACAAACATAATAGGAAAAAACTACATTAAATAAAAGCAAACATTGTCCCTAGCACCGAATTGTACTACTTTAAGTGTGAGATACCATCTCACAGCGAAGGAAGGCAATGGCTGTAGAGTGCCAGCTTCACTGCTGAATGCCTTGGTGGGCAGAAACAAAATGTGAAGGACGTTTGAAGTGACCAGTGGATGCAGAGGGCTTTCCAAAAGCCCCTGAATGTACTACATTTATGTATTTTTATTACTGTTTTTTTGGTAAGCATAAGGCTGGTGAAACGACTAAAACACTAATTCAGACCTTAAAAGGGAAACAAATGATAAACAGCTGGGAATAGGGCATCAGGGTCTGCAAGGCTCAGAGGTTGGTGCAAAAGTCTTATGTAGCACCAGTCTCAAGCAACAAACAATTCACTTTTGCTTCAAAAACTGCACTTAAATTGCTGAGAAAAGGTGCTTGATCTGATAGAGAACGATACTGGACTTGGGCCTCTAGAACCTTTGAGGAAAAGATCAAGATAATGTTTTAAATCCGATGTAGCTAACAAAAGGGACCTACATGATCCCAAAAGTCAATTTCTATTTAATCTTTGAGCTTATCTTCTTTTGAGCAAGTAATATATACCATCTACAGCATAGTTTCTCAAGCTACTTTGGAATTCTTATGGTGGCAAAAAAAGTAATGTAATTGCTTTGTTCGGACTCAGAAAGATCTGCTATCTTATCTTAGACTCAATAGCTTTCTAATCATACACATTTCACTACTTCATTTCACATCATGCTGAGAGCAAATACATTCTACCTTTTTAGAGGCAGAAGAAACCAGTTTGGCAGAGATTGCATAGATTGCAGAAGATGCTTTCTCATTTGGTGTCTCTTCTGCCTGAGCCAGAACTATTAAGCTCTATTTTTACCTACATGTTCATATCTGTATATGTGGTGTAAACCAAGAGCAGAACTGTAATATCAGGTGTAGTAGAGAGCAGGGGAGGCCTGAGACAGCACCCTAGTCCAATTCTCCTCAAACATGAACTCCTTCAGTTTGAGCATGTTCAACAGTGTCCACTCTCCTGTAAGGAGAGATGTGCTCAAGGTAAATATGTGCATGACCTCGAACTGTGCAACAAGAGACAGAAGGATGCAGCTAAATCAAGGCACCCTGCTCCCAAACCTGGACTTCGCCAGCTAGCATATCTATGGATCTCACATTATATCAACAAGAGCTCAAGGAAAGTCCAACGAGGCAAAGGAAAAGTGGCAAAAGCTCCATTTAGTGATCTGCGATGCCTGAATGTGTTTTCTTTCAACAGTTTTAGTAACTTTTTAAGTTTTCATGCGTTACAGTTTGATTTTTAGACATCTGATATATTTTTTTTTTTTACATGACTATTCAGCAATACCATCTTTATATCCCCGTTTCTGACAACGTTCACAATCCAAAACTTAAACAATGCAACCATTTCATACTGATCAAACTGATCTTTCCCACCACGCAATGTAATCAAACATTCATTTTACAGCAAAATTACACTCAACTGCTTTCTGGATTACTGTGCTGCAATGAAATAGAACAGCCTGCAAGGGACTTCAAAGAAGACACAAAGGCAGTTTTTAAAGCCGGAATTTCAATTTCTTCTACTAAACTGATAATGTGGACTGTCTAATTGGAGCCCTTTGAACGTTAAGAAGACTCCCAAGTCTGTGCTTAGAATGACTGATCCTTAACTTCGAATGCTCTAGTACACAAACATTGATCAACAAAAACAAAATGTGAGCAAGACTTTAAACCTTCAAATGTATCAATTCCTGTTCTCCTGTTTTAAGTGTGCCTGGCTAACCTGAAACTGACATTCAATATTTCATACATTTGTAAGAATTTATGTAGACTTTAGAAACTCACTCCACCTAGACATGTTTTGGATCAACAAGGCCCGAGAAACAATTTCAATACCTCTAGACGCAACCCTGAAGCTGAACTAACCGTGGTTACAGTGCTGATACCAAGGCTGGAATAAGGTGGTTTGCCCCCCGACACAACAGAAAAGAAAAGAAAATAGAAAATAAATGAAAAAACGGTGTAAAGAAATGGCTCCCTGTTGCAGTTACCCCCCACTTTTTGCCTGATACTGATGCTGACTTGACTGAGAAGTGTGCTGGGTCCCTGCTAACCAGGCCCCAGCACCAGTGTTCTTTCACCTAAAATGTACCATTGTCTCCACAATTGGAACAACCCTGGCACCCAGGTAAGTCCCTTGTAACTGGTACCCCTGGTACCAAGGGCCCTGATGCCAGGGAAGGTCTCTAAGGGCTGCAGCATGTCTTATGCCACCCTGGGGACCCCCCACTCAGCACAGACACACTGCTTGCCAGCTTGTGTGTGCTGGTGGGGAGAAAATGACTAAGTCGACATGGCACTCCCCTCAGGGTGCCATGCCAACCTCACACTGCCTATGGCATAGGTAAGTCACCCCTCTAGCAGGCCTTACAGCCCTAAGGCAGGGTGCACTATACCACAGGTGAGGGCATAGGTGCATGAGCACTATGCCCCTACAGTGTCTAAGCAAAACCTTAGACATTGGAAGTGCAGGGTAGCCATAAGAGAATATGGTCTGGGAGTCTGTCAAAAACGAACTCCACAGCTCCATAATGGCTACACTGAATACTGGGAAGTTTGGTATCAAACTTCTCAGAATAATAAACCCACACTGATGCCAGTGCTGGATTTATTAAAAAATGCACACAGAGGGCCTCTTAGAGATGCCCCCTGTATTTTACCCAATTGTTCAGTGCAGGACTGACTGGTCTGTGCCTGCCTGCTGCTGAGAGACGAGTTTCTGACCCCATGTGGTGAGAGCCTTTGTGCTCTCTGGGGACAGAAACAAAAGCCTGCTCTGGGGGGAGGTGCTTCACACCTCCCCCTGCAGGAAATGTAACACCTAGCAGTGAGCCTCAAAGGCTCAGGCTTTGTGTTACAATGCCCCAGGGCACTCCAGCTAGTGGAGATGCCCGCCCCCTGGACACAGCCCCCACTTTTGGCGGCAAGTCCAGGAGAGATAATGAGAAAAACAAGGAGGAGTCACTGGCCAGTCAGGACAGCCCCTAAGGCAACCTGAGCTGAGGTGACTGACTTTTAGAAATCCTCCATCTTGCAGATGGAGGATTCCCCCAATAGGGATAGGAATGTGACCCCCTCCCCTTGGGAGGAGGCACAAAGAGGGTGTAGCCACCCTCAAGGACAGTAGCCATTGGCTACTGCCCTCCCAGACCTAAACACACCCCTAAATTCAGTATTTAGGGGCTCCCCAGAACCTAGGAAACTAGATTCCTGCAACCTAAGAAGAGGACTGCTAAGCTGAAAAACCCTGCAGAGAAGACGGAGACGCCAACTGCTTTGGCCCCAGCTCTACCGGCCTGTCTCCCCACTTCTAAAGACATTGCTCCAGCGACGCTTTCCACAGTGACCAGCGACCTCTGAAGCCTCAGAGGACTGCCCTGCATCTAGAAGGACCAAGAACTCCCGAGGACAGCGGCTCTGTTCACCAAATACTGCAACTTTGCAACAAAGAAGCAACTTTGAAACAACTTGCGTTTCCCGCCGGAAGCGTGAGACTCGACACTCTGCACCCGACTCGACTTGTGGAGAACAATCACGTCAGGGAGGACTCCCCAGCGACAGAGACCGTGAGTAGCCAGAGTTGACCCCCTGAGCCCCCACAGCGACGCCTGCAGAGGGAATCCCGAGGCTCCCCCTGACCGCGACTGCCTGCTTCAAAGACCCGACGCCTGGTAAAGGCACTGCATCCGCAGCCCCCAGGACCTGAAGGATCCGACCTCCAGTGCAGGAGCGACCCCCAGGTGGCCCTCTCCCTTGCCCAGGTGGTGGCTACCCCGAGGAGCCCCCCCCCTTGCCTGCCTGCATCGCTGAAGAGACCCCTTGGTCTCCCATTGATTTCCATTGAAAACCCGACGCGTCTTTGCACACTGCACCCGGCCGCCCCGTGCTGCTGAGGGTGTACTTTCTGTGTGGACTTGTGTCCCCCCCGGTGCCCTACAAAACCCCCCTGGTCTGCCCTCCGAAGACGCGGGTACTTACCTGCTGGCAGACTGGAACCGGGGCACCCCCTTCTCCATTGAAGTCTATGCGTTTTGGGCACCACTTTGACCTCTGCACCTGACCGGCCCTGAGCTGCTGGTGTGGTAACTTTGGGGTTGCTCTGAACCCCCAACGGTGGGCACCTTGGACCCAAACCTGAACCCCGTAGGTGGTTTACTTACCTGCAAAAACTAACAAACTCTTACTCCCCCCAGGAACTGTTGAAAATTGCACTGTCTAGTTTTAAAATAGCTATATGTCATTTATGTGAAAACTGTATATGCTATTTTGCTAATTCAAAGTTCCTAAAGTACCTAACTGCAATACCTTTAATTTGAAGTAGTACATGTAAATCGTGAACCTGTGGTTCTTAAAATAAACTAAGAAAATATATTTTTCTATACAAAAACCTATTGACCTGGAATTTTCTCTGAGTGTGTGTTCCTCATTTATTGCTTGTGTATGTACAACAAATGATTAACACTACTCCTTTGATAAGCCTACTGCTTGACCACACTACCACAAAATAGAGCATTAGAATTCTCTTTTTGCTACTATCTTACCTCTAAGGGGAACCCTTGGACTCTGTGCATACTATTCCTTACTTTGAAATAGTGCATACAGAGCCAACTTCCTACAAACGGCAACACAGAATAAAAGTGTCACTCCAAAATCGAACATTTCAAACATCCACCGTTCAAATAAGTATCCAGTATTCCTGGTGATGAAGTCCTGGTGACCTAGTATTCATTTATTGGTGTCTAGTTAGGGGCAGTCCAAAGATTTAAGTTACTTGGACCCAACTACAGAGCAGGACACAACTGGAATCCTTGGTTTGGACTAGAAGCGGGTGAGCTACCGACCCAGGACTCAAGGCTGGTGCTAGGGTGCCCATTCCACTTAGAGGTTTGTCTTGACCAATGCCAGTAGGCAGTTGTTTTTACTTTATATTGGGGCATTGTTAATACAGTTGTTTTAAATGTATTTGTTTAAAAGCAGCATTTCAAACGGGGTCATTTAATACTGAATGTTTTAAAAATTAGCTGTGATTCAAACTATGAGGCAAGGGTAAAGTTGAGTAGACGCTAGCACAGTCAGTGTTCGTTTTTCTTCCTTGCTCAAGATTTAATGGGCAAGCTCCGCGGTGGACGGGGCAAGAACCCCTGCCTGTTCGACCCATGCCCTGATAACTTATTCGAGGGAGGACCTACATCGGCTACAACAGCCCCTAGGTAAGAGCTGCACACAGGATAAATCCCAAAAGAAGTTGTACTTGTAGGGAATTTGACTTGTAAAGTCTGTAACAAATACTTTGGTAGTTTAGTGGGATCCAACACAAAATCTGTAGCGGCACAAAATGAGGAAACCAGCCCAAAGTGGAGCTTCTACTTAATCAATTGTAGGTCCCTCCCCAGACAGAAAATAGAACGTTTTACTCTGAGGAATCTCAACCAGATCTGCTATTTCGGACAAAAACCTGCCTGAAAGATTGCACACCAGATATTAGTCAGCTTCCCAGAGGAATACACATTAATACATGCTGACTGGCAAAATAAAGTGGGAGGTAGGATGGTCATTGGCTAAAAATAAATAAAAAATAAAATAAATAAATAAAAAAAGGAGCAAAAACAAAAGCTGAATAGGACATTTTCCTCAATTTCTCTCCCGGGATGCGAAAGTCTTGTATTTACAAATCAAACTTTCCCATGCATTCACTCTGTGAGATGTTAAATTATTTCCCACCAGGAGATCCTTCCCAATTGTTTTACAGGCAATTTCCGATATAGTGGCACAACAAAATATGCAAAAGGCAAACTTTTTTGTATTGGGAGTTTCAATCCCTACATTTCCAAATTACAAAATGCACTACAGTAAACAATTTAATCCAGAACAGGACCTTGAGGCTGTTCAGCTCCCCAAAGTGATGCTGCCTGCACACAACAAAAGGACATCTACTCGATCCCATCTTTTCAAATATATTAGAGCTAAACTCAGACCCCCCCAATACCGCCCTGTGTCCCCTGTAGGAAAGTACCATCTTGCCTGGCATGTTACCCCCATATTTCACTGTATATATGTTGTTTTAGTCTATGTGTCACTGGGACCCTGCCAGACAGGGCCCCAGTGCTCATAAGTATGTGCCCTGTATGTGTTCCCTGTGTGATGCCTAACTGTCTCACTGAGGCTCTGCTAACCAGAACCTCAGTGGTTATGCTCTCTCTGCTTTCCAAATTTGTCACTAACAGGCTAGTGACTAAATTTACCAATTCACATTGGCATACTGGTATACCCATATAATTCCCTTGTATATGGTACTGAGGTACCCAGGGTATTGGGGTTCCAGGAGATCCCTATGGGCTGCAGCATTTCTTTTGCCACCCATAGGGAGCTCTGACAATTCTTACACATGCCTGCCAGTGCAGCCTGAGTGAAATAACCTCCACGTTATTTCACAGCCATTTACCACTGCACTTAAGTAACTTATAAGTCACCTATATGTCTAACCTTCACCTGGTGAAGGTTGGGTGCAAAGTTACTTTGTGTGTGGGCACCTTGGCACTAGCCAAGGTGTCCCCACATCGTTCGGGGCAAATTCCCCGGACTTTGTGAGTGCGGGGACACCATTACACGCGTGCACTGCACATAGGTCACTACCTATGTGTAGAGTCACAATGGTAACTCCTAACATGGCCATGTAACATGTCTAAGACCATGGAATTGTCACCCCAATACCATTCTGGTATTGGAGTGACAATTCCATGATCCCCCGGGTCTCTAGCACAGTACCCGGGTACTGCCAAACTGCCTTTCCGGGGTCTCCATTGCAGCTGCTGCCAACCCCTCAGACAGGTTTCTGCCCTCCTGGGGACCGGGCAGCCCTTGCCCAGGAAGGCAGAACAAAGGATTTCCTCAGAGAGGGTATTACACCCTCTCCCTTTGGAAATAGGTATGAAGGGCTGGGGAGGAGTAGCCTCCCCCAGCCTCTGGAAATGCTTTGATGGGGACAGATGGTGCCCATCTCTGCATAAGCCAGTCTACACCGGTTCAGGGATCCCCCAGCCCTGCTCTGGCACGAAACTGGACAAAGAAAAGGGGAGTGACCTCTCCCCTGACCAGTACCTCCCAGGGGAGGCGCCCAGAGCTCCTCCCGTGAGTCCCAGACCTCTGCCATCTTGGAAATAGAGGTGTTGGGGGCACACTGGACTGCTCCGAGTGGCCAGTGCCAGCAGGTGACGTCAGAGGCTCCTTCTGATTGGCTATTACCTCTCTTGGTAGCCAATCCTCCTAACCTGGTAGCCAAACCTCATTTTCTGGCTATTTAGGGTCTTTGCTTTGGGGAATTCTTCAGATAACGAATGCAAGAGCTCACCAGAGTTCCTCTGCATCTCCCTCTTCGACTTCTACCAAGGATCGACCGCTGACTGCTCAGGACGCCTGCAAAACCACAACAAAGTAGCAAGACTACTACTGACAACATTGTAGTGCCTCATCCTGCCGGCTTTCTCAACTGTTTCCAGGTGGTGCATGCTCTCGGGGTAGCCTGCCTTCACTCTGCACCAGAAGCTCCAAAGAAATCTCCAGTGGGTCGACTGAATCTTCCCCCTGCTAACGCAGGCACCAAAAGACTGCAACACTGGTCTCTCATCCTGACGAGCGTGGTCCCTGGAACTCAGCAACTCTGTCCAAGTGATTCCCACAGTCCAGTGACTCTTCAGTCCAAGTTTGGTGGAGGTAAGTCCTTGCCTCCCCACGCTAGACTGCATTGCTGAGTACGGCGTGATTTGGAGCTGCTCCAGCACCTGTGCACTCTTCCACGATTTCCTTCGTGCACAGCCAAGCCTGGATCCCCGGCACTCCTTTGCGCAGTGCACAACCTTCTGAGTTGTCCTCCGGCGTTGTGGGGCTCCCTTTTGTGACTTCGCGTGGACTCCGGTTCACTTTTCTTGTGCCTGTTAGGGTACTTTTGCGGGTGCTGCCTGCTTCTGTGAGGGCTCCCTGAGTTGCTGGGCGAACCCTCTGTCTCCTCCTCCAAGTGGCGACATCCTGGTCCCTCCTGGGCCACAGCAGCACCCAAAAACCTCTACCGAGACCCTTGCAGCTAGCAAGGCTTGTTTGCTGTCTTTCTGCGTGGGTACACCTCTGCAAGCTTCATCACGACGTGGGACATCAGTCTTCCAAAGGAGAAGTCCCTAGTCCTCTTCTTTCTTGCAGAACTCCAAGCTTCTTCCAACAGGTGGCAGCTTCCTTGTACCCTCAGCTGGCATTTCCTGGGCTCCTGCCCACTGTCAACACTGTCGCGACTATTGGACTTGGTCCCCTTGTCTTACAGGTACTCAGGTCCGGAAATCCACTGTTGCATTGCTGGTGTTTGTTCTTCCTGCAGAATCCCCCTATCACGACTTCTGTGCTCTCTGGGGGTAGTAGGTGCACTTTACACCTACTTTTCAGGGTCTTGGGGTGGGCTATTTTTCTAACCCTCACTGTTTTCTTACAGTCCCAGCGACCCTTGACAAGCTCACATAGGTTTGGGGTCAATTTGTGGTTCGCATTGCACTTTGAGTATATGGTTTGTACACTGTTTGCATTACTTTTCTTGCTATTACTTACCATATCTTGTGTATATAACTTATCCTCATACTGAGGGTACTCACTGAGATACTTTTGGCATATTGTCATAAAAATAAAGTACCTTTTTTATATTTTTATGTGTTTTTAAACCCAAGAACTTTGTAATCAGGTATGCAGATTTTCACGTAAAAATAATAAAATAAAATAAAAATCCAACAGAGCAACTTCAGTTCAGCAACGTTAACCTATGGGAGGAAAACAAGAATACAGTTTTGAAGGCAAATACATGAATTACAAATCCAGTGCTCTGGGGTTTTAGGTCAACACCAGGCAAGATTTAAATCAGTACCAAGAGTGCACCCACAGCGGCACAGGGGCGACCGGGTGCAGAGGTCAAATTCGGAGTCAGGTGCCCAATGTTAACCAATGAAGTCTTGGGGTGAATAAAGATGCGCTGCTCACAGGTGAGTAAAGCAGCATCAGAGGTCAATCTCATGTGGTTGACGTAAGTACACGGGGGCCCCACAAGGTAGCACCAAACTTACATCCTCGGTGCCAACACAGCATTGGGCGCTCAATGTTAACCAGTGAATACTGGGGGTAATCAAACATGTGCTGCTCATAGGTGAGTAAAGCAAAGCCAGGGGTCGTTCTCCTGGGGTTGAGGTAAGCACAGGGATGAGGCATGCCATGAGGCAGCACCAATCTTACACCCTCAGCAGCACTGGGGTGGCAGGGTGCGGAGCGCCAACACTGTGTTGGGCACCCAATGCAAGTCAATGGAGATCAGTTTTGGAAAAAGGCTGCAGGCTCAGGCCAGGAGGCTGAAAGAAGAAACCCTGAAGCTGCCCAGGTAAAGTCTGACACTAGGGACAGACGGTTCAGCTCCCCAAGGCCCAGGGGCTCTGGGTGCAGGGGTGTCCTTTGGCCTTGAGAACATCTTACAGGGCAGGCCACAGTCAAGGGGATTCTTCAGTTTGAGGCTGCAGGCTTTGAGGCAGAGTCCGGCAGAGGTCAGCTCAAAGTGGACTCAATCGCTGGGGAACCTTCACAGGACCAGTGGGCCACTTGGACTCAGGCCGGGGGCGTTGGGTGCAGAGGTGGATCCGGAGGTGGGTTTGCAGTTTATCAGGGCAGAGTTTTTTCTTTTAAAGTTGGTATCTTCTTAAACAGGTCCGCTGTTCTATGGAGATCTTGATCTTTGTCGAAGGCAGGCAGTCCTCCCAAAGCTTGGATGTCACTGGGCTGCAGGACAGGTCGGCTTTTGGCGCTGATTCGTCATGGGCTGCAGTCAGGCTGGTAGGGCTGGGGCCAAGTCAGTTGGTGTCTAATCTTTTCTGCTAATGTGACTCCATAGTGCCTGGCTCTTCTTGGGTCATCAGGAATCCGAGTTCTAGGTTCAGGTGTGCCACCTACATGCTCAATTTATAAGCGTTACAGGGAGTGCCAGGCAGGAGCAGTAGGTTAACCAACCAAACTGATGGGCTTGAAATGGGTGTGATTACAAGCCCATAGAGAGATTACACCAGGGACAGGGCGCTTTGCGCTTTACCCTAACAAGGCAGCCTAGCTACAAAATGTTCTTGCCCCAAGGGGAAGGCAATGCAAGTTGGAGAGAACTGAGAAGATAGAGTCTAACTTTCTCGTTCAGAAGAGGAGTCTGATTTGACTGTTGAGGGAGGCAAGGAAAGATTGGTCCACCCCATTCTTAGATGAGGCTTGCCAAGTTTATGCAAGAGGTGTTCAAAGAATGGTGTTCATACAACAGAAGACAGCACAATTTACAAGTCAATCCATAAAGCACACCTATGCATTATATCCTTTATGCATTTATGAGACATAATAAAGGCAAGGGGCCCAGATTGTCGGAATTAGGCAGAAGTTTGCTGTGGAGAGCGCTAGTAGACGGCAAATTGGGTTACTTTGAATAGTTTAAAATTGCCCTAGGCCACTGTAATTTGGTTTCATTTTTGCTGTTATGTTCTGGATTATATGGCAAACAAGGCATTTAACACATTTCTTCATGTCATGGAATGGAGGCCTACAGGTCACAGACTAGGCTTGCAGTGTCTGCCCAACAAAACACTCACTTACCACTAGTTACGTATGCAAGTTGATTACTTCATGCGGAACAGAAATAACAATATTATATAAGGCACCAAAACTGCACTTCATTCTGAAAAGATATTCATGCCAATATTAAAGTGTGTCCGTACCAATGAAATGCGTGGTTTGATATGCACCTCATTTCCTTCCTTAAAAATCTTTGAAAGTATTTTAAATCCCAAAAGTAAGAAGAGGTCTAACTGGAGAGATTTTAGGAAAGAGGCTAAGTCACTTACATTATCTCTGGGGACTGGAAAAGATGATCAGCACATTTAGTTTGATATTACAACCTCAGCATTACGGACATTAAAGAATTAGAGACAGTAGTCTTTCGATAGATGCATAGTGAACTTTGCTGACAAATGAAAAGTTCAGCAGTTCGCATAAAAACATTTCATGTAGAGCAAATGCTGAACAAGACAAGTAGGAAACTATAAATAAGTTAACAGGGTGAAATAATTCACTTACTTTTTTCCACTTTCATTCGCTTGGACTCCATGAATGCAACATTTAACCTCTGCTCTGTATACTCCTGGAGAAGGTCTTCTCTCGCTGCCAGCATCTTAAGGGGGTTTCTTGAAGCTTGAACTCTACGCATTGGCCTCACTGCACGTTTATGCTCTGCCACAGCGGAAATTAGTCTGAAATGCAAGCACAGGACTTATTAAATAATCGTGTGTGAAAACCATTCTGACCATTTTATCTCAACAGATGACAAATCGAAGTTTAACTGAACGTTATTTATATCTGTACAAAACTCCTCATGTGATAGCTAAGAGAAAGGTCTGGCTAGAGAGGAAAATATTAGGGTCTGCGATTTTTCTGAAATCTGAGGTGAAATGCAGGTACTGGTGGTTCAGAGTTTAAAATGACTCATTAACACAATTGAGTCACAATTTATATTTTACAACAATTTTTAAATAAACCTGCCAAAAGTTTTTGCAGACAGCTCTGAAGCGACAAGCATACAATACTCAACCACTTTTATGTTGTTCCAAAGAAGTTTAATACTCACCAAGAGTTTTGGGGTGGAGGTGTTCCGCCCTACCCTCAAGACAAAATTAAATGAGAAAAACTGATCTGCAGTCCAATTTCACTGAAAAAGACCATAGACTTGAAGGGCAGTTCAAATCTAAAATGCAAATGTACTTTGCAGGTCATTGTTTGAAGCTGTACATAGCATACATTTTCACTTTTGATTATTCTGCAGGCCTGCCTCTACTTAGGATCAGAGCTATATATTTACCTACTTGAGCGGGTAGAGTAGGAAAATTAAGTTGCACAATTCTCTAAAATTGCTGGTATACATCAGCTACCACAGTTTAGAAAGGGTACTTAAATTATATAAAAAAGCACTAATGTTATGCTAAAATATTAGCTTGCAATTATCTGGAAACCGACAGACGTTCTCAACCAGCTTTTTAAATAAACTAAATTATACTAAACAGAAGTTTCTAATTTTCTCCCCTAAATACTAGATGCCCGTTTAGTAAACACATTTCTGTGAAGTACTCATTTGTATCACTGACCCATATGGACTTACATAGCCATGCATCACAATTACGTACCAGGGACAACAACCCTGTGCTCTGTCAGACTGGATTAAAATGCCAGCCAAGATCCAAAACAGCATTGAGTGCATCTGCTCCCTGAAAAAGTATTATAACAGGACACTATGGTTTACGGCCCTAATGCAAACATTCGCTGAAGATCATACAGCTTTACTTCAGGCGAGAACTACATGTGAGAGCTCACACTTAACACGCCCACCGACGTTCATGTGACATTGACCAGACTGTCCCCTTAGCAATGCTAAATCAATAAAATTTTAAAATAAAGTCCCTCAAGTGGTACGGTTAGACAAGCACATAAGACAGTGACAGGATGAGTTCCACGTGGGGAGTCAGGACCACACACTAATGTGTTTTGAGCTGGTGCATATCTTCTAGCACGCTGGAAGATCACTGATGGTCAAGCCATGTACAAAGCTTTGTTACTGAAGCATTTAGTTGGAAAGGTTAGTGCCTTTTTACTCCACAGGGTTGTCTACGAATAGTTTTTAGACAAGGCACTCAAAGTGTAGGCTTCATTTTTATTTTTTTAATAAAGTGAGGTGGGGAGCCGAGCCTGACAAACTCATTAGATGTGTCAATTTAGATGCCACCTGGACAGTTACCCTATGTAATTACTCCCACTACTTTTTCTTTTGGATTCTGTCACTAGGGAAATTCTTCCGATTAGCCAAGCAGGTCAGTTGATTTTAGCATGACCAGGTCAGGTGTTGCTCAGCATTAATCTTTCTAATGCTTCAATTTTCACAAGTTAATTCCAAATATTGCGCCCTTATGCCAATGTGTACTTAGGCGTTTCATATGGTACTTCAATTTTGACCTGTCAGATACACAATCTCTTAGCAACTCAAAGACATTAACAATAACTCGCATCAGCATTAAATGGGAGCATACACAATGGCTGAAAGTCTTTCAGTATACTGCTGTCAGTCAGGTATCCAACTAGAAGAATGCCCTTAAGCCAATAAATTAAGAAAATGTATTTTCTTGGCTATGATAGAGCCTCGAGACATGAAAGCAATCTCGGGCTAAGATCTTTAAAAATAAGTAGGAAAGGGTTATCCCTAGAACATACACATTTGTCCCCCAGTGAGCTGCATTAGATAGGATAAGAAGACTTGACCTAAAGCATCCAGAGTATCTGTTCACTCGTAGATACCTAGTCTACAGATCAGACCTTTCTGCAGAGCTCTATTAAATACCTGGAAATCATTGCAAATTCACTCTTTTAAAGAGATTGGCCCTATACTAGATAGCAATTTGCCTTTAGAGCACATATTATGATATAGCATGGGTGTCTAAAGCAGATTCACAAGTGCCAGATGCACCAAACTTAAAGGGCTGGCATAGACTATGGACTGACTTCCACTTAAACTGTAAACAAATTTCCCTATATGAATCAATGATTCCCACCACACTACAGTTCTAGAACAGCTGCTAGACATAGGTTCCTGGTATCTCCACACCTCATCAAAATGGACAAGAAAGGCTCAGGTGCCACCAGCATTCTTGCTCCTCGCCCACTGCTTAGCCATGGTTAGAGTGCGTGTTATCCCAGGCCACATAGGGAAACTGGGTATGCCCCAACAACCACCCAATGGGCCACCAAAGAACAAGCTTTTCTCTACTGCGGTATCTAACAGAATAGGTCCATGGTAACAATGCCATTTTAGGGCTGACCCCCTCAGTGTGGAGCTACAAACTCTTCAGGGACCTAACATGGCTGCCACTCTACAGCGGAGACAATACAGAAGTGTAAAAAATTGGATTATTTGGGTTGGGTGACGGCCCACCTCAAGAAATAATCACAACTGTTATCAGGGTGAACCCTAAAAGCCACTAAATTAACCAAAGGGGAACCCAAGTAACTATGGCACAGATTAAAGCTATTATGTATGTAGTACCAAAACAGTAATACATTCAAAACTCTCAGGTAATAAAAATCCCAAGCCAAATTAGAAACAAAAGTACAAATGAATAAACAAAAGTACACCAAAATGACAAAAAAAATCCAACAAGGGGAACCACAGATATTAATTTAAAAATGTTTGCGAAGAAATAACACAAAAAAGCAAAGCATCATTAATTGTCCATGGTTGGAGTAGACTGGGACATATACTCTTGGTTTGAGGCAGGCCATAATGGAGCCCTGATGGAAACAAGAGGATTGGCCCCGCTGAAAGGTTTAGGAGCATAAATTTCAAAGTCCTAATTCAAAAAGGGACTTTGCCACTTTTGAGCTGAAAATACCCTCGATGTGGGTCGAAGCTGTAACTGTAGCTGCTGCTGTGGAAGAACAGGCTGAATACTAAAAGCAGGGTGGACCACTAACACCCTGGAGCTTTTCATTTTGTCAATAAATATGTTACATCCCAGTGCTAAAAAGGACTGGGATTTTTTTTTGGGGGGGGGAGATGCAGAGATCTGAGCATGACAAGCTGAAATTCAATGTAATGCTTTGAAACTTCTGATCAGATAGTTTCTGCAGCAGTACTGCTGAGGCTCTGAAGCAAGTTATGCAAAGCTTCCAAACTGTCTTGTTGCCCAAACAACTACAGGAGTGCACTTCTAATTCCACCCAGACCTCAGGTGGGAGACATTTGGAGACCCTCAGGAGACTAGGCAGAGGACCACAGCAAAGCCAAGTCCCAGGCCAGTTTTGCTTGTCAGCCGGGCACTTTTTGAAAAAGGTCTCTTGAAGCTTGCTGTGTTCCCGACACACACCCAGGAGGACAACTAACTGACCCTTGAATTCCACTTTTTTTCTGGGTACAGGAGTAAGCAGTTTGTCTTTCAGAGCTGCTCTCAGGTCAGAAAGAGCTGATCCAGTCCACTTCTGTCCTCGGCAAGTCCAGAAAGTGATGTGGTGCAACATTTATGCCTGGCCAAAAAAAAAAAAAGAAGAGTAGGTGGGGATAAATCCTGGGCACACCCGAACCAATGAGTTAAAAGGTCCTGTAAGCAACCCTAAACCCTTTTTCAACAGTTTGTTTGCCTTACTACAGACGGACGCAAAATGTCATGTGCCAGTGCTTTTCCAAGATGGTGAAACTTTTTGTTCACACTAAACTTCAGCTCTGAAGGATGTGGGTGTGTAGGCAAGTGCAATGAGGTTAATCACCAGTGACACCCCAAATCATACACAAAAATCCAGTTTGAAGCAGGCCCTGTAACCACAACGAGCTAGAAGGGAGATAGATGTCTGGTGGGGCCAAAGGCAGGGACCTAGGGCCCCAAGTCAAGGAAAATAGAAGAATTGTCCTAGAATTCCATTTACTTCCTTTTAAGTATGCCAAAGTATTACATGTTGCACAAACAGACCAGTCAGGCTGATTCAATACTGGTGTCAATAGTATGCCCACAGCCCCCACCCTGAACATTCTGCAGAGCTCAGAGGAGCCATCCCTGCCCATTGAGGTTAACCTATTGTGTAGCTCCTAGGAGGAATTTCACACCTCATTTAAGGCTGACCAAAGGCTGGGGGGTTGGAAAAAGGGCTAATGGCAATTAGCCCCTGGAAGCTAAGGCAGGCAAAGGGTAACTTTCTAAAAATTATTAGTTTTTAAAAACTTAATTTCACCACTGAATTGGGTTTTAATAGCTATTAAAAATAGTGGTTTCATTATTTCCCCCAGCTTCTCACTTCCAGATTTAGCAGCTTTAGCATTTTAATCTGCATTCTGAATTTCTATCTAGGATGGCAAGGCCCTGCAACAGAAAATGCTTTGAGCCTTGTCACTGTAGAGACATGGTGATATTACTTTTCTGCCTGTCCCTCTTTTAAATACCATGCAGACTGCCTTGTGCGCTACAAGGACTACATAGGGGTGACTTACTAATATTTAAAAGGAAGGTCTTTACCTCTCAAAAAAAGGTTATTTTGAGAAGTTGCAATATACGCTTTACACTGCAGCAGTCAGACGACACAAGGTAAGCTTATAGTCCTGGTTGAACTGCCACTCTAGTGGGTGGCACAGTAAGTGATGCAGTCCACAAGTGGCGTTTAACTTCCACCATACCCTGGGTCCATTTATCTACACCATATACTACAGACTTAGAAGTTAAATGTGTCAAGCAGAATAAGCTAAATTAATCAGGTCTTAATGGAGACAGCATACACTTCTGGTTAGCAGGGTAAAGTGCCCAGAGTTCTAAAGTCAGCAAAAAAAGTTTTGAGAAAAAGGATAAACATGTGCAGGGTGGGTAGGAGTTTGGGGGGTGGGGAGGGGAGAGGTGGGTAAGAGGAGGTAACTGGGACCACACATAAAAGGCAGATTTCCTACACAAAGCATCCCCATGCTTTAGTGCACCACTTCATATTCTCAAAGCCTGGTGACAATTTGCATGAAAGTAGAACCAGAGAATGATTCCTCAAGAACTCCTGCCATGACCAAATCGGTCTTTAGACCCACATACAGTGATTCTTCCAGGCAATCTTCAATCGTGGCCATCTGACCACATGGTACTGCAGCTCCACACATCTGCCCGAGTCATTGTATGATCATTATTGATTCATGGTGATATTCACTGGTGAATCAAATGTTTATGCATCTTACAATAATTATACACTATGTATCCACCCATCACTCATCTAACCACACCACAACGTCCGTTGATTACATGGTAGCACTGACTATTTTGGCACATTTTTGCTCATACTTGAGTGCAAGTAGTGTTGGTACGGATAGTTGACACTTCGTTCAAAACAGTGGTGAGTTTGTTCTGGCAATTTGGTATCTGAAACAAAAACTGTGAACAAATAATTTAATTAAGACTACTGGAGGGCTGACCAAACACAAGTGATTTGAGTCTCAAAGTTACTATTCAAAAGGTGCTATTTGCCATTTGAGTATGCACAGCTGACTTGTGAGCAACACAATGTTTCTCAGATGTGTACATAATAGCTCACGGTATTATTGCAGTTTTTCTAGTCTCTCAAAATGGACCCATACAAAGATGTTAGGCACAAACGTTAAAATCCATGTATTGACCAGGTTACTGTGTAGTTGTTTAATTTTCTGTTGTTTCTGGTCTCATTCCTTGCAGCACATTACCCCATTATTGTTCTAGTGACACATTCTGAACCTCTATGCCAGTGCAAAGCAAGGTTAGGGCTATCAAAGCACAGACTTTGGTTAGTGAGCTATTCTTGTGGCAGACTGAGGTAACATTCAAAGCTGTCCAGTCAAGTTTCTTCCAGCTGAAGTTTTCTGCATAACCTGAATCAAACACATAAGGGGTGGGGAGAATTCAAAGGCAATGGAGATCATTAGGAGAGATGAACAGCAGTGGAGGCTGATGGAAGAGGGCGTCTCCAACTATGGTGGCCAATAACTAAAAAAAATGGAGTTACCCCATTGTTTAGCCCACCTTTGCTTGGGATAAAGACAGTGAGCACGGGCTAGGAGAAATGGCAAGGATAAACACAGGGCTCACTACATAATTGACAACCTATTGCTGTCGTACTCTAAAAAGTGTACTTAATGCAAATTCATAGCTGAAAAGAAAATATAAAGGGAAAAGGAAACTCAGGAAGACTTTTCTGCATGCAGTGTAGATTCTCCAGGCAATTGTAGAGTGCCATTTTTCATTCTCAAGTAAAAAAAAAAAATCAATATAAAAAATATCAATTACACAATTTTAAGGACTAAACTAGAAGCTGCAGTGAAAATTCAAAAGTTCTGAAAAGTGCCTTCAGTGACTTCCAAGGATAAAAAGCAGAGTATTCCTACATTGAAGACTACATTAAAAACAGAACACAATTAACAGTCTACATTTAATTACAGACTTGGAAAATATATAGGGAAGAGACGGATAGGACAATTAAATGCAATAAATGAAATCTTTCTAATTCTATGGGAATTGCAGCTCTAACTGAGCACTGGAAAATACATGGGTGCCTATGTCTCTTAACAAACCAGCATTTTTGCAACTGTTCCACTTTAAGGCAACGGGGGTGGGTGTTCATGATTTGTGGAGGCATTGGGGCATGCAAGAATTAACAAAACCTTCAGTGGACAGTTATATGGTCAGCCATTCAACTCTCATACTTATTTTCTCATCTGAGTGCAAAAAACACCATGTAAGGGCATTTCTAGATCAGTAACAAATGCTCTGTTTGATTAAAAGACTTCTCTGGCACAAATGGAAGAGAAGAAAACATACTGTAACAATTTATGTTGGATCGGGTTTTATATTACATCATAGAGGTTTTGCAAACTAGTTTAAATGACATTTTTTTTTTCTTGTAGTAAATACTCTGTTAGATCACATTGAAAGCCTTAAATGTATAAGAAAGCTATACAGGGTGGGAAAAAGGGCAAATTTATGTATAATGATAAAATATTTGGGGTTTACAACAAAGGAAGAAAATTATCATTAAGCAGTCATTCATACAATCCATTTATCACCATCCAAGGAAATGAACTGACCACAAGAGTGTGCCAAAGCAGTATTAATAGCAAGTAAAAAAAATAAAAAGAAAAAAAAAGAAAGAAAATAAAGAAGACAAGCTACAGAACTACCAGCACTGCAAACTGTCTAGTTGTTAGCTATCCCCCAAGCCCATCGCTCAGCGAGAAAAGCCTGGACAGAGTTTACTTTTTTTTTTTTTTATTGGCTGGCGCAACTGAGGTTAGCAAGGAGGCTGTGAGGTCTAAAAACAGTATTTGTTTTCAGATCTACATGCAGCAAACCCACCATAGAATGACTTGGATGGGGAAAAGAAAACTAACATGCACTTGAAGTCATGCAGTCATGAGAGTTGGAGTCAACTATAACAATAGCCTTCACCTGGCATGTCCTGGGCTCTCCATTACGAATATTCAACACATTAAAAGCAATGGTTGTAAGACGGGTGTTTAACTTTGTCAACAAAGATCAAAGTGCTGCATGTTGGACCCATCAGTGGTTAATTGTGAAGCAGCAAACTTCAAGATTTTGTGCATTTTCACTGTGCCTATTGTAAGATGGGACCAGTGCTTCTGATCTTGCGTTTGTACTCAATGTCCTACATAGGGCCGTAAGATAGGGGACAAAGCGCAGCCTAAAGTTCCTCATTTTAAATTTGCCCATTGAAGTGTTAAGGCTTTTCAAGAATTGGGGCCTATACCCTGAAATGGTGTTTTGGTTGAGCTTTGCCTTATTAATTGCCACTTAGACTCGTAGAACTTTAAAAATGCAGATCTTATGAGAATTGTGCTGTCTCCTTTCAGTATTTTGTGTCCAGTGTTAACTCCTGCAGTTTCTCAAGTCACAATATGTAAGAGTGGTGAACACTTCACACAAAGAATATGATCAATATCAGTGACCCTACGAAACTGTTAGTTCATTTTAGGGGATGCTAGAACACAACAGAAGTGCAAGATACTGCAATGCCCATATCCAGAAAGTACAACATTTAATAAATCTAGAAATATAAATAAAGAAAAGCAGTGTGCGAAGACAGACAGAGAAACAACTTTGGAAGAAGTGCGTATTGTGTGACAAGTGTTTGACCACCACTGCAACAAAGGCAAGGCGTCACTGCCTAAGAAGGAATGTTAAAGGTTGCAATACTACAGAGGGACCAATAGAAGGCCTACAATGATGATCTCCTGGATGCCTGCAAGATACCTTTGATGACTAGATGTAAAAAAAAATATATATATATTATTTTCTGCCTCCCCCCTCCACAATCTACTAAGTGAATGTTTTGTTTGCTTTAGTGGTGGAAGTGGTGTACAATCACTTGAGCCACATACAACAGGAGGCACCACACCTTAAAGAAAGGTTAAAGGTAAACAAAAGTAAAAAGATGCAAACAAACCAACCTGTTCCAATATTAAATACATAAGTGTATAATTCAGTTCACTACTCGTATTTAACATATACCTAGTACAACTATTGGCAACCATTTTACAATATTTTATTTTGTGAAAACCAGTTTGTAGTTTGAGGAAAGTGGTATAAACAGACACTCACTTTGGTGCATCAGGGTCAAAGATGGCATCAAAGTCTTCAGCAATCTCCAATGGATGAGGAGGTAAAGGAGACTCCATATTTCGATAGAACCTTGAAAAGGTTTCATCGTCATCTAGCTTCATTACTTCTTTCACAGATTTTGCAGTGACTGTCAAGAGTGTGTCTTGAATCCCAACTGTTGATTGAAAAAAAACGTTCTATCCAGGTTTACATTTTTAATTTCCATTAATCATTAAATTGCACACTTCATATGGGGTGTATTTACAAAAACACATTTAACAGCTTTAAGTCACAAAAATGCTAATTGCACTGAAAAATAAGTACTGCAAAATATCTTGCTAAACAAACTAGAATAAGTACTCGAAAGATAATTTTAAGACCATCAATGACAAAATATGGGTGAGCAGAACAACGTACATTTGCAAAATAGCCAGTCAACACAAAAAGCATTCATTTGCAAACTCCAATATTACCATTCAGATTGCTTCAAGTGATTATTTCCAGTTTATTCATAATCCTTTACCTCATCCCAAAAATGTGCATATTCTCAATTAAAGATTACAGATATCAAGAATTTGGTTGTTAGTGTCCAGACTTGCATTTTCTGAAATAGTTTCCTTGTGTCAATACAGTATTATAGAGGAATAGTGATATAAAAAGGCCGCTCGTCTCAGGTACAGAGTATCTGCACATCTTTAATATGCAAGGGACAGTAACGGCACTTCTGAAAAGCAAATAGAAGCTGTGAGATGGTGAGTGCAAGCACTTCTATTTTTCAATTTCAAGCACTCAGAATAATTATTTAAAAAAAACAGTTACTACTGCATCAGATTATAAAGCAAGATACAACTACCATGCAACTGGATACCAGAATTTAGTCTATCATTTTTTTCACAACACATCTACCTATGTTCTTGCACTGTATAAAGTATTGAAATAGCTGACACTCCTTCACTGGAATCCACCAACTTGCCTATGATGATGAAAAAACAGATTTTTCTGCAGAGGATAAATATTTAAGTTTCAGCAAGCAAACCATTAACTTTATTGCATAGGATAGAAAGACGAATGTTACACACAAAAGAGTACCGGGAGCGTATTACCCCCATACAGTCTCCCTGATCTAAGAATTAATAACACAAAGGTGTATGGGGCATATTCAGAACAGGATATGTTAACCTGTATCACCGGTTGGTAGTCCACCAACTTGATGGTCTACTCGCTGAAATGCAATATGGTAGTGATCACCGGGTGTTAAATGCAAAGTCGGGGGATTCCCCTTACGGACTAGGTGGTCTCACACAATTGCGTCATGCTTCATCACATGACCACCTACCCCCACCTAGGTAGGATGATACCACCTGGGCAGACTCAACCTCGAAGTTAAAAATACTCTGAAGGAGTGCTGAGATTAATCTTTCTGGATTGATCAGGGATACAGTTTAAAGGGAATATAAACTAACATTTACTTCACAAATCACCTGTCTAGTCTAAACCTTTAATTATGGTGTTTGTTTGTAAGATTAAAAACGAATTGTGACAATCTTGAATAAAATGGGTCAAGGTGTCATCAGATCTTAAGTGGCCAACATGTTTCTGCCCTCATCTATAGCCAAACTGGTCTGGAGTGAGCACATACGTTGGCATGCACACTGGGCCTGCCTGTTCATGGAAAGCCCTAGGAGACGGGCATATTACCTCAGGTCTGGGATTTTGGGTGGAGGGGGGAGGGTGGTTTGGGGGGGTTGAGTGGCCCCTTGTAGTCACATTTACTCCAAAGGGAGCAACTTGCCGAGTCCTGTACGAGCAAGCAGCTGGGACAGGGGTACCCTTAGGTGACTCGTGCGGGGTTCCTCGAGTTTTATTCCTCTACATGCATGCTCTCTCTACGATGGAAAGCTGTCCTTTGAATTTTATAGTGATATCATGATGTCCAATTATGAAGCAGTCCTTCGACTATAGGCATTCAACCAATTAACCTGCAGCTAATCAGCCTCCATTCTTTTAAGTGGAGACTCAGCATGATATGAACTTCAAAGTTGCTTTTGATCCTCCACTTTCACCTGTTCTTTTCTACCTCTTCATCGTGCTGATATCTCCATGGAGTAGTGATGAAGGTGATCAATTGCTAACAGTAGTGATTAAGGCTGATGTGAATTGCTTTCCTTTCTTTGGAACTGTAAAACCCGCAAGTTTAAATTGCACCCTTAACGGTAAGCTTTAGTTTTTATGTAAACTCTGAGAAGTAGTTTCCTTGAAGGGATCTGGATCTATATGGATTTTTTACTGTTTCCTAGAAACACACTCTATGACATATGTCAAAAGCAGTAGTATAGCTTAACCACACTTTGCCCTGTACACATCTGCTCTATTTGCAGGGTCCTCCTTTGGACTCGGACCCTCGCTTACAATGTTCAATGGATGGTATAGAAACCTAATTTTAAGGACTTTCCTCTAAACTTGGGGTTTTGAACAGAGGTCGTATTTAACGTGAACCTTATTTTGAGAAGTATCCTACTTAAAAATGAAACTTTTCACTGTGGATATTCGTTATGGAATTGAGACTGCAAGCTGGATCCTCCTAATTAGGTCAAAATCTGTTACTCTTTAGGCAGTTCTCAAACTGAATTTTGGCGATTGTATCATACCCCTGTACAGGAGTGAACATGTGTGTGTAGTGCAATTTTGATGCGACTCAAATCATGCACTTCCAATGTAACTTAGGTTTCGATCTGTTTTCTGCACGTCCAGTTTCTCTTGAATATTCTGAGTGAGAATCTCTAGAACCAAAGTTTTATCCTATCTTCACTACTTGGTATAAGATCCTTTTTGCCCATGTCTCCCAACTAACTGTTGTACATACTACTCATTCAGTGTCATAGAATTCCTCCTTTAAAAGCTTCCTGCAATGACTAACAAGCAACTGAGCCATTCAGTTATAAGGCTCTCAGTACGTTTCCCTTAAGAGATGCTTGATTTTTTTTAAACCATCTTTAAGTTTTAAATCAACTACAGAAGCATTCAAATCTTAGTATATAACTGTTATATATATATATTCTCATTCAACAGTGCTCTGCAAATGATGCATGATCTTTAGAGAGAAAGACTTTAGAAGCCATGCACTTATTTGCGGTGAAATTCCTGGGTAAAAAACAGACTTCAGTGGTTTTTTTTTTTCTTTCTTTTCAAGGGTAGTAAAAAGGACACCCTACAAAATCAGTTTCCCATATCCAACGCCCACCCCACCAAAAAAAAAAAGAAAGAAAAAAAGTGTAATTCGTATGAGACCTAGCCTCCCAGCTGAAAGAGGGCATGGTTTCTAAACGTTATTCATTGGAAACTGAATTCTCCTTCAAAACACCTCACTTTTCTGGTCCACAATGTAGAATCTTGGTTCAATCCAGTATTCCCACAGAACACTGGTAAAAAGCTCCAAATCGGGCATTAAAAAACTGATTGCCTCTTTGCATTCTGGATTTCAGGGAACATGAGTAAGAGATGTTCCACACAAGCTTAAAACAAGATATGGAACTATAACAGGATGCAATATTCCAAACCCAACCGTAGGTGGCTGCACAACATAAGCGTGGCTACTAAACATGCTGCAATTTTAACATGCAAAGGGGCTCAACAAATTATCTACAGAGACAACGCTTGAAAAAAAAGGGAAATCAAAATGTCACAAAGAACTTCCTATGATTAACAGACGTTCTCTTCTGGTCCTTGAATCATCGCCATAAATGGTACAAGATAAAAGTTTTTTTTCTTTGTGTATAATTCATCTTCAGGTTATCTTATTACAATGTGGGTAAATAGTGTAGGTGTTTGGACATAAAGAACAGACCGCATCTGTCCCCACACAATTCTCTGCTACCTCCCACCCAATTTATAGCATTTTAGACATCCTAAAGATATGCAACTTTATGATTTTCTTCAACCAAGCTCTGGGAATTACACACACACACACACACACACACACACAGGTCAAGGCATTGTAACATGAGCCCCACCCTCTAAAAGGGCTAGGCACTTTAGATGCCTCCCATGAATTCAACGCTGATCAGACTTTGGACTCAATATCTGGACATTTAGAAATCTACCCCCTCTCATGATCTGAGCATTGCAGATAACTGCAACCCCAAAGGTCTGTGTACTTCAAACACAATCTTCAAGGTCTAGGCATTTTTAAATGAAGTCCTATAAGATCAGCGCATCTGATACCATCCATTCCACATGTCTGGGCATTTGAGATGTCCCAAGGACCTTGGCATTCATAGCTCACATCTCAAAATTTTCAGACACCTACAAGGACGGAGCATTTTCAGGAACTCAACTCCTTTCACGTTTTGGGCTCCTCGAATTTCTCTCCAAGAATTGGAAATTCAATTATGAACGCCTACATGAACTGTACATTACAGATAACTCACTGTATGCAATTCATGTCACTAACATGGCCCCAGAATTTTAGCACACCCCAAAAACTAGACATTTTAAACAGCCCTATGGTTTAAGAATTTCCAATATACCCCTTGCCTCTTTGGGTCTTACCATTTCATCCACTGCCAAGCTCTGTATATTTATATAACCATGCCCCTTCAAAAGTGATGACCATTTCAGAAATATCTACTCCCCAACTCAAAGGTCTGGGCATTCAAATATTTACAACTCCCTCCCCCCCCTCCCCGCGCACACACACACACACACCGTCCAAGGTATGCGCATTTCGTATACTTCCCCAAAAATCTGGCCACTTGGGATTTCCTCTCAATTATCTGAGCATTTCAAACTCCTCTACCCCACAACCATGGCAAAAATCTGTAAATTATAGATACCACCCTAAAGCGAGAACATCTAAACTTCAGGTTGCTCATGCCTCCATCTCCCTACATCTGGATATTTAACATACTCTATTGCAGCGTTAGCAATCAGATATGCTCAACACCCCTGAAGTCTTGGCAATTTAGAAACACATCCACTCCCAAGGTACAGCATTTAAAATATGGAATTTAAGGTACCCCATCGCAAGAAATTGGTAAGATTTTAAGACTAGTACAAAGACCGATAAAGATGAAAAATTAACAAATTGGACAAGTCTGAAGTGATTTTGTAAAGGAAGGAAGTTGGCGACCTGTGCAGAGGGCTAGGCTTGCCATTCCATAATGTCAGGCTTAGTTACCTAACCTGAGCATGTTAAACCATGAACCAAGAAACAGAAGAAAGTTTGAACAGAGGTTATCAGTACTGTAGATGCATAAAGAACAACGTCTTGAAGCATTTTCTTTGCTTTACAGGCAAACAAAGCTTTCGCTTAGCATTTGAAAAGTGATCAAACTTTTTCAGGCCCAATACTTCAACAGCACAATTCTGAATAGTATGGTGTTTTGACAGTCCAGTTTGGGGTGAATAACTAAAAGGACACAATTACAATAATAAAAAAAACACAAATGCAGGTAATCTTTACTTGGAATGACATGGATAAAAATGGAAGAACATGTACCTAAAAGTACAGTGTGTGATAAAGGTCATATTGCATTAATTTCTGTCTTGAGGGAAATGGCCTCATTGAGCACAATGTTAAGCCTTTTCTGAAAGTTTAAGGATGTAGCCTTAACTTTTGCCTCAAGACGGGAACAAAGAATTCTGTAAGACTATCTACTCATGCATGACATTGGCCAACTCGAGAAAATTGACAATCAAAATATCAAAAATGCCAAAACAGCACTTTTAACACAGCATTCTAGTGCACATCGTGAGGCTTCCACACGAAGGACAAATTGGATTGTAGTGTGATAACATGTGCCAGATCACCTCGAAGTGCCAGAGTAGTTTTATATGTGATCACACTGTATCCCTAGTAAATAGTCTGGAAAGGTCATAAGGCTGTAGAGAATGTACTTCTTATAAGACAACCATCACCCACCTTTGTTATGTAACCGTCCCAAAAACGATTCTAGTTTATCCAGCTTCATGTCAGACTCCAAATGCATGTCTGGTGTAGCTTCAAATTCTGAAAGGAAAGTGAGAATGCGATAAGTGCAGATGATCACAAACGGACATAACCAACTGAACAGTGTGGTAGCTTACCACTAACAAGTTTCTAAAGGAAGGTTTCAATATTAAACCTTCTTGGGAGACCACACCATTGGAAAAACGTAGACAGCAAATAGATGTCTACCTAGTCAGACATTCATCAGTAGCAAGAGGCCACGAAATCAATATGTGTCCTACACAAAAATCGGACAATTCAACATACCCTCAAATGGCTTTGAAATTGGTGTGTTCGACTTAAATCGACAGGCGAGAGGAGTTGCAACCGGTGTTATGGCTGTCGGCGATGCTAGTCCTAGTAAACAAAGACAGCTTTGAGAGTCAGGCAACCAAAACCTTCTATTGAAGAGATACATAAATGCTAAAAGGTACAAATGAAAATTACACACTAATCGCTCAGGAAGAAAGTATTGATCATATACCAACAGTGCATTTAAAGAGGGACACAATACCTACATATATATATATATATATATATATATAACATGTTTGGTATAAATGGATAATTAATAACGTGGAAGCAAAGTTTAATAATTTGACACTGAAATTAGCCTAAAGACTGTCCAAAAGTTCTTTGAAGTGAAGTACACGACAGCTATTAAATCATCACGCATTCAATCCCAGCTGTGTTTAAGACACCAAAATCAATTGTTAAATATCCCCTTCCTCGTTTGGATGTAACTTTTTTTTTAAATGGCTTCAAATTTATGTTAAGTAATAACAAGCAGAGAGAAAAACTGTACAAACTGAATTGTGCACATGTTCTTCACCAATACGTCTGTTCAGTGAAACAAACACTCAACATCGAACATACACAGGTGAGCTGAGCTTCCACATTCACGTCACTGCCTGTTCATCATTTATGTAAGTATATTAGGCTGTGTTAAATTTTATGTCTCAGACAATAGCTAAGTGCCAGAGTAAGAAATGGTATCTTCTAGAATCGGTGGGAGGTCACAGTGAAAGAGCTTTATGTTCCACTTACATGAGACATTAATATTTTAAGCCATGGTAGTTTTATGGATTACGCAGGTAATGTATTAATGATGACACCTGTAGAGGCTTTTGCAGTTTGTGCAATTTCCTCAGATATGGAGAAGGCAGAAACTGAAAAGCTATGGGCTGGCAAACCTGAACAAAAGTATTTCAGGAAGTCAAAGTGCCCTTTTAGCAATTGCACGATTTGCAAAAAGTCAGAAATGTCCTGCTGTAGAATTACTTTCATGTTTTGAGCAAATTTCCAACTTTCTTCGACTTCAAAAAATAATTAGAGTACTTCTGGGAAGCTGTGATTGCGCATCTTTCTAGCAGTACTCACTTGTGCTAATGTTTCAGCATTATGGAATGCGCATTTACAAATCTGGAATTTTAATGTCCAGCTACATTGCCTCTTCCAGCTTTCTTTCCTCACAACGCAACCCCTTCTACATGCCCACCCATTTTTGATGGTGTTCAATATTTTCTTACTTGAAAAAACAATCTGCTTTTGCATTAACTGGAATAAAGCATCAACTGCTTACAGGATGGGAAATCAGCTGCCAAAAAACTAAGAAAACCCACAAACATGGCCGTTACTGGGAGTTCACCTTTTGTACATAACCCACTACCCATTTTCCTCTAGAATGCTCACAACGTGTCCCAGTACGATATTAACAAACAAGAAAAACTGACCCATGATGACATTTTGTTTGCCATAACATTTTATAGGTGCAAATTGATCTTTTGTGAATAAAGTGCATGTTAGACTCAAATGCTGCCTCAGTGCACTTAGGTGTAAAAATAGCTGTGTGAATTGGGTCTCTGAGTGAGAAACACTCAGGTTGCAAAGGGCTTGAATACCTAAGCTTAGCTGAAAGTTATCACGCATAATAACTTTTCAGCTTCAAGGGCTAACAGAAAATCAGACCACTGTGAATTTCTGGTTATGTATGGACATGACCAGGCTTCAGCTAAATGCAAGTGCCCTTGACATGTACAAGGTCTTTAAATGTCTTCTGAGGTAAGGGGGTGATCAGAAGCTGAAGCCATACCAGGCATGAATGTATCAATCCAGCACAAATGTATTCGTGAGCACTTAAATAAGAAGCTAGGGAGGACCGAGACTAGAAACCTTCTGGTGACAGAAGCAGTAGCAAAATTAGTCTAAACACATCTGGAGACTCCTTCAAAAGAACACTGAAGGGTACTAAATAATTCAAAAGATTAGGATAATGCCAGTTCAATCAGTGTATTTGTAGAGCACACTATCACCCATGAGGGTCTCAAGGTGGTGGGGGGGTGGGTGCTGCTACTGCTCAAATAGTCAGGTTTTGAGCCGCTTTCTGAAAGTCAGCAGGTCTTCGGTCTGTTGTAGGGGCAAGGGAATGGTGTTCCAGGTCTTGGCGGCGAGGTGGGAGAAGGATCTGCCTCCGGTAGTCGCTCTTCGGACTGGGGGTGGGGGGGCGAGGGCGAGGTCAGCTCAGCAGAGTTGGCAGGAAGGGGTGCAAAAGGTGAGTTGTCTGTTGAGGTAGGCTGGACCGGTGTTGTGGAGCGCCTTGAGTGCGTGGGTGAGGAGCTTGAAGGTTATCCTTTTGTTGATGGGGACCAGTGTAGGTCTCTCAGAAGGGGAGTGATGTGGCTGTAGGCATCTAGGATCAGGCGTGCGGAGGAGTTTTGTATGCGTTGCAGTCGTTTGAGGAGGTTGGCCGGGGCTCCTGCGTAGAGGGCGTTTCCGTAGTCAAGTTTGCTGCGGACGAGGGCTTGGGTGACTGCTCTTGTATCTGTGGGGATCCATCTGTAGATCTTGCGGAGGGTGTTGAAGCAGGATGAGGAGACGGCTCTTACTTGCTTGGTCATGGAGGGTGTTGAGTCTAGGATGATGCCCAGGTTGCGTGTGTGTTGGGGCTGCTCCCATAGCAGTCGGCCACCAGGAGTCGTCCCAGGCTGAGGGGTTGGCGCCGAGGATGAGGACCTCCGTCTTATCTGAGTTAAACTTCAGTTTGCTGTTCCACACCCATTCGACAACTGCCTTCATTCCTCCGTCGAGGTTGGAATTGCTGGTGAGGGGGTCCTTGGTGAGGGAGAGGATCAGTTGGGTGTCGTAGGAGATGATATGGAGGTTGTGTAGCCAGACGATGTGGGCGAGCAGGGCCATGTAGACGTTGAAATGTGTAGGGCTGAGGGACGAACCTTGGTGAACGCCGCAGATCTTGGAGGCTTCGGTGCTGAAAGGGGGTAGGCGGACGCTCTGGGTTCTACCGGAGAGGAAGGAGGTGGTCCACACCAGAGCTTTGTCCCGGATCCCTGCGTTGTGGAGGCGTGTGCGTAGGATGCAGTGGCAGACTGTCGATGGCGGCTGAGAGGTCCAGGAGGATGAGGGCCGCGGTTTTGCCACTGTCAAGCAGGGCTCTGATGTCGTCTGTGGTGGCGATGAGGGCGGTTTCGGTACTGGTTGCTGCGGAACCCTGACTGGGATGGATCCAGGATGCTGTTTTCTTCGAGGTAGTGGGTCAGTTGTCTGTTGACTATCTTCTCAATGACCTTGGCTGGGAATGGGAGCATGGAGATGGGACGGAAGTTCTTGAGGTCTCTCGGTTTGATCTCAGCATGCTTCCAGCAATCGGGGTAGGTCGCGGTCTCGAAGGAGATGTTGATGACTTTGCGGAGGTGGGGTGCGATGGTGGCGCTTGCTTTGTTAAAGATGTGGTGCAGGCATGGGTCTGATGGAGATCGAGTGGATGGTGCCCATGGTTTTGATTGTGTCGTCTTCGTTCACGTTTGCCCAGACGAGCAGGGGGTCATAGTTGAAGGTGGGTGGAGAGTCTGAGGAGTCTGATTAGCGGGGTGGTCTGGCTGTTGAAGCTGTCATGGATGTCTTATCTTGTGGTGGAAGAAGACGGTGAGGGAGTTGCACGGGTCTTGCACAAGTCAGTTCTATATTGTACTGCAGTTATTTAACAATAACTGAAAGCTGAATGTTACGTAAAGGTTCACAATTTCTTATTCAATGGAAGGATCATGACATTAGAGCCAGCAAGGTGTGGCTACACATGTCAAAGCAGGAAATCAGAACTCGGCCATATGAGAAAAAAAAATTGGGGGGATTTTGACTGACTACGGAAAAGCAAAAAAAAACTGAGGTTAGATAATGGGGAATTGTTGGTTTATGGTATATGTAGTAAGTGCTACTTGGCTCCACTAGATCAATTCCCAGAAGAAAAAAAAAAAAAAAATCTAAAGTAGAAACAATTCTGGACCCACCCACTAGATGGCACAATAATGCACAGCTCGTGAATCTAGAAGGCATTCCTGCTGCGAAAGCCTGCTACTGTACATCCAGTTAACCTGATTTCACATTGGCTGGTATCTGAACAATGTTTAGGACAATTGTTCTCAAATGTACATCTCCGTGGGAAAAAAAAAAAAAGAAATAGGCTCATGATTCGAATGCAGACCTTTCTTCACCATGCGGCCAGCTACTGTGAACTGTGTGGAGTCATTGGCTGCCCCTCGGCCCTTTGTTTTCCAGGCTTCTTCCTGAATGTTTATCAGATGTTTCCGCTCTTCAATACTCATGTGCTTCCTCTCCTCGATGGTCATGTGGGACTCATGGGCATCGGTCCGCTGCATGGGAAGGGAAAACCTTGTAAACAAATGTGAGACAAGCCTTTTGTCCACAGCCAAAAACTAAAATAATTATTTCAACCACGGTATAGAAATGTGAATTAAGATCTGGTCGCTGTTGAAGACATGATACAAGATCTTTGTATTTTCAATAGAAAGTATATTTTCATGTAATGTTGCACTGTAGTGTGCTGCAGTGGACAAATGTCAGTCAGTTAGTTCTTTACTGCAGCTTGCGTTTAAAAGTGACTTAGTTTCCTAATTAAACTCAGAGGGGTTTCCTTAATGATCAGCATATTCCACTGAAGGCACACCTATATAAGAGTGAATCAAAATAAGACCTTGCTGTGCCTGGTAAGTTTTTTCCCCAATCGATCAAAAGGTGCCTTAATTTAACATTTGTATTAGTAAATAATGTAAAAAACAAACAAACAAACAAAAAAATGCTCCACCTCACTCACGTGCAGGCCTTGCTGAACCAAGTTACAAAGGGCAAATATCAGCTGGCAGCAAGCTACAGACATATGCAGGCATGTTTCCCCTCTAGTCAATCCTGGTTTGGGGGGACACCAAAGATTCTACAGTATGCACTTGAGCTAGCTAATTAAGAACTTACAACTTTTTTAATGAGCTAGAGCAGCACTGCACATAAATGAGAAACAAAAGCCACAACATTCCTTGAAAAAAATATTTAACCTCTGTTAAAAAGCTAAAAGAATTCTAACCGGCTTATCCAATAGGATATACAAAGTTTAAAAGACAGCGGGTCATAAAACATGTATGATTAATGCCACCTTGCCATAGAGTTATCGAGAATCTACAACCTCAAAACACCAGCTATAGAGGTGACCACATCCTAATGCATCTTAATATCAAAGGCAGACGATAGGCTGAACTTTTCATATTGACATTGATTGGGCTTCTAGACCCTATGCAACAGCAGAAATGTGGTTGTCCACAGGCTAAATTAACCAGGTTTTGGTGAGGAGCAGAATAGCAACACATTATTGAACTTTCAAAGCATTCTACTACATGTTTCCTTAAGAGCATGCAAGTTACAACTCAACCACCCTACAAAAATAAACGTTCTATTTGGTCTATGGCAGAGGAAGACCATTTATAAGGTACTACTAAAACTTACATTATGCTATCTGACTGACAGATCAAAACCAGTTGGTAATCAAAAAAAGGGGAGGTTGATACATTGTGGTCTTTTAAGGGCCAATGGTCTACCACGCCATTAAGGTACATCTACAAACCAAAATGCTGCATGAGTGGACATAACTGGCCGATTTCTTCGAAACTAGAGCCTCAGTTCAGCTGTCCTTTTTACTACAGATGTGAACTAGAAAATGTGTTGTGCAAGAATGGGGTAGAACCGGTAGATAAACAAACTTGGCTACCGTTCTATTTCTACTTTTCTCAATTCAAACCTTAAATTCCAGCATAGTCTACAGATTTAAGAATACAGACTATAAAAGCCCCGAAATAATTTTGCTAGGACTGCGTCGATGAGAACATGATTGCTACACAGCTAAATCTTTATTAACAGGAACTTCACATCGGTGTGACTTATGGTCAGACTGGTTTATGCTGTAGTCACAGAAACAGACTTATCTAGTTTCAAATATTGATGTCACTACACAGCCCTCGATTTTAGTTTCCCTTTGCAGCTAAAATCCAGCATTTATGTACCGACATATTCCAATGGGCATTTATATCACATCCAAATTCTAGAGAACTAGATAGAACGTCAATCTTCCCACCCAATTAGGAGGGCTGCTAGCTCAGGCTGATAAGCATCCTAAATTTGAAGCTTGGGAGTGCACCGAGAGGCTGGGATGTGTTCTCAGCACAGTTCACAATGAACATGATACAGTACTTATGAAAGCTGCTGCTGGGAAAAGGCGTTAGGCTGAAGGACAGTGCATCCCTACAAACATGCCTGTCCAGGGTTGCAGATGACCACATGTAAGGCTGCCCAGGTGTTGTGACCTCGATGTGAAGGCCGGCGTCATACGTGAGGGACAGATGTGCTCCTACTATGGTGCACCAGGCATGCGAGATAGTTCCCCAGGAAGACGGTTTAATTTAAAACGCCAACACTGGTTTGTAACCTACAGTTAGATGCACAAGTGGTCAGGCGACTTGCTCCTGTTTACAGTATGAGGATTTTCCACGAGTTGTAAATTTATAGTCATACGTGGAGATACGTAGAATCTGTTAATCAAAATGCACTACATGTTCATGGTTAAACACACTGACAGACTGCTTTTCGAAAACGACCAGACAGAGGATTATGTTAGAATTGCAGAGGCAACAGACCAATGCTTATTGCATTTCACCTTCCATCTCCAGGGGTGACGCTCATCAAAGGCCAGAGGGCTGGATTCTCTCACACCATCTTTACTAACCTTGAAGGGAAACAAAGAAAACGGAAAAGTAAAGAGGAGAGAGAAGAAAACAGACAAGGAGAATATGCCACTCCAGGATAAAGCCACGCCCCCCGGAAAGCCAGCAGTAGGCCCGCAGTGCTTTAACTGGCCTGATGCAAAAACTGGTGCGATTCAGGGTAGCGAACCAGCTCCAAAACAGGAATTTAGTGTTCATACTTTTGGAAAAAATGTGCACTGGGCAGATTCTTTGCAAAAGAAAATGTAAATTGCAAACTGTGGATTTTATACGCCAGATGTCACTATGGTTAGATGGGTACTGCCAGGAAAATATTTAAAGTCGAGCATTAAAATTCATAATTCTAAACTATTGGGAACTGGAACTAAAATAACGGAATAAACCTGTCTGCTATTAATATTATGAACATCTGAGAAACAACACTTATAGCAGCTATCTAATGAAAAAAAATACTATGAAGGCAAAGTCTGCCATTGAAATTGTGGCTTAGTGTCCATTAAAAAAAACTGGTGTCCTTGTAGTCAGGTCAAAACTAGGGCAAGTAAAAAAAAAAAAAAAAAAAAAAAAAAAAAAAAAAAAACTTACATGCAGAAATTGGCTACCCTACAAATATATGAAGGTGGCTCCCACATCAAGACAAACCTATGATATGGAATAAAGAACGGGTGAACGAAAAACAGATTGAAATGCAGCAAGGTCAACTCTGGGAGTCTTCCCCTTATCACTATTGTTATTTGAGCTAGTGGCTGAGCCCCCTGCATGCAGATTACAACAGGGTTTTTTTTCCAGGGGGTACCCAGGCTGGAGACAACACATGTTTTCTCCTCATAGAAGGATGACACATTGGTGCATTTACGTGATCGCGATTAGATCGGTACCCACATTTACTGGATAAACCGGAGAAGTTTAGAGCGGTATTGGGACTGCATACTGATTGTAGTAAGTTACATCTGGTCCCCGTGAGTAGGATGGGGTAAGGCGTGGAGGCCGTCCCATCCGAACTGGTATTAGAGTGAGAGGCAACATCAGATATTTGGGGGTGCAGGCAGCACACTGACCGAAAGCCAAATATTTACCTAATGTAGGTAAGATGGTGGGTGGTTTAAGCCGTTCAGCAGATTTGATTTTTGGAATGAACGCGGCCATTTACGATTATGGGCAGGATATTGGTCGTGAAAATTGTGTTTTTGCAGAGAGGACTATACTTTTTACAAAACATTTAGCATGTTCGGATGGACACGTTGCAGCCCCTTGAAGGTTCACCGGGTGCTCTGGCATGGGCTGGGAAACTGAGCCGGGTTAAGCTGTATACACTAAAGCTCCCTTGGGTGACTGAGGTTTAGATCTCCTTGACATTTTTGCATTAAGCTGCAGTGGAACTGCAGCATGTAGTTCATTGGGATGGAAGGGGGGTAATTGGCAGACACATTTGGCTGGTACCTGCTTTTAGCACACATTGCTGGAGTTTTTTCATGGTGTGGTGTTCCTGGTAATGAGCTTTCCCGTGCGGAATTGTGGCTTACAGTTATATTTAGGATTTTGAGGATGTCCCCGTTTGCTATGGAAATTCTTTGCTGGTATCTAAAGCCATTAAAAAGATATGAAAAAGGAAATGTCATTCTGTGCCAGGCAAGATTGTGGATACTTGGTGAGTGGGTATTTGTTCCTTTAAGATAGATTCATTATGTTTGAACAGGCACAGTATATTTGTGTTGTGAACAGGACAATTTCTACAGTATGCTAAGATGGCACATGTCGTAATCCCCATTTGGACCACATGCCCTGAACCTCCAGCTGAACATGTTATGTAAAGATTATTGGACATGATGGGATATAGGAAACTGGTAACTATTATATGCAGTGTTTGTACACTATAGAGGGGGTGACACAGGAAAAGCTTGGGATCTCTGGGAGACCCAAAAGAGCTTACGGAAAGTGAGTGGAGGAAGGCATGTGAGGAAGTTAGGGAGATATATCATAAGGCCTTTCTACTACATTTTATTGCTTGCATAAAACAGACCTGGGTTGGCCCTGATTTATCCTGGGAGGTAGTTCCCATCGGGTAGAAGTTGTTCACCTGAGGCAGACTGTTAGATCTGTCAGCCTTAGGATGTTCTTCCCCCAAACTTTATGCTTTCTTTGCCTCACTTTTGCAGATCTGCTTTTGTTGAACTTAAGACTCTAGGCACATTACCACTGTTAACCAGTGCTAATGTGCATGTGCTCACTCTTCTAAGACATGGTAACATTGGTGTATCCACAACTGACGTTTAATTTACTCATAAGTAGCTAGTAAAGTGCACCACATGTGCCAGTAAAATAAGTGCTACCTTTGGGTCTGCAGCATGGATTGTGCCAATCCCCACCCTACCTTAGGCAGCCCTTTAAACGTGTTTAGGCCTGCCACTGCAGAGCCTCTGTGTGCAGTATGACTCATGTTGATTTGCCATTTAAAACCTCTTGTCAAAACTTAGACTCCTTTTATTACACACGTTACCCCTAAGATATGACCCTAGGTAGTCCATAGGGAAGAGTGATATGCAATTAAAAGGCAAGACATTCAAGTTTTACATGTCCTGGCAGTGGAAAACTCCCAAATTAGTTTTACACTACTGTGAAGCCTAAACCTCTCATAGGATAACATTGGGGATTCCTTATTGCATTTAAGGAAGTGTAATTCCTGATTGAGAAGGAGTGGACCTGTCATGTTTAGTACACATGGAATTACAATGATAAATCCTCTTTAATAGTAGAGATGGGTTACTATTACAATTTCAAAAACACCACTTTCATAAAGTTGGCATTTTCCTGTTCCTAGACCGTGCGCCTGCAGCCTGTCTCCAATACACATGTGGGCTGGAGTGACAGCTGGATTCCTGCATTCTCTCTAGACAGCCTCACTCAGGAAGGGTAAGTTTGACTGAGTGGTAATCTACATGTTGATGGGTCATACTGGGCAGAATCGAAGGAAGGAGCTGACACTTACACCTGAATAGGCAGGGTCCTGCCCCTACACAAAGGACTGCTTAACTTCATGTAGCGAGTCTGGAGCCATGGCAGGAATGGAGGACCTCTGCACTTCAAAGCCCTTCTTTAAAGTCAACCCCCACTTCAGATGCACCATTGGGTATAGGAACTGGCCATCTGACCTTACCAACTCAGTACACTTCTGACCTGTGAAGAGCTTTGTCAGGAAGAAGGACTGCTGTGCTGCTACAGGGGCTGCCACTCTGAACTGTTGCTGTGGAAGAAAATATTTTCTGCTGTGCTGCCCTCTGCCCTGCTGAGGAAGGACTGGACCTCTCTCGTATGAACCCAGAGTGACTAAAGGCGTGCCTCCTGTTCTTATTAAGTCTCAGGGACACACAAGACTGACCCATTATCACCCACAGCAATTGGACTTTGCTTGCTGCAAGTCTTGCCCTGTCAAGTGGTGACAATCTAGTCCCAGGCCCTTGGAAGTAGGTATAAAGTGCTGTAACTGCCATAATCCATGCATCGCCGCTATTGCACGATTGGGACCAATGCATCTCTTTCAACGCAGACGCATTGCTGCTTGAGGACTTTGCATTGCTGGCTGCTAAGCGAAAATGCATCATTTTCCTCGACTGCGCAGTTCGGAACAGATGCATTAGCATTTATTCCTTTGGATGCAGGCAATGCATCACCTCCTCTGCTCCTCTCATCAGGTCTCCAAAGTTGAAACATCTGCCATCCAAACATACTTTTGTAGCGGGCAAGGTTGGTCCCTGAATTGGACCAACCCACCATCATGGTTGACCTATACTTTCAGATTTGACCTGGTCAAGTGTAACCAGATAGTCCCGGTTGGCAATTTATGTTTCTAAGCACTATACTTGCGCATATTCTTTAAAAATTGATATTTCTACTTCTACTTATTTGATTTTTGTTGTTTCAGTCTTGGTGTGTTCATTATCTTAAGCTCTTCTTTTTCTAAACAGGTGCGGTATCTTTGTGTGGTGGTTGCAATGTTTTGCTACATTAAAAGTTGCACAAACACTTTACACATTGCCTCATAAATTAAGCCTGCCTGCTCTGTGCCAAGCTACCAAAGGGTAAACAGGTTAATTTATGGTCTGTATCTGACTTACCCCGACTAGAACTGTGGTTCCAGCTTTCAACATAGTGCATACTTCAGCCAACCAGAAACCCAATTTCCAACAATGACCTTTTGCATGTGACATTGGTGTGCACAATGGTGGAGTGCTTCTGGAATGAGGTGGCAGACACTATGAATGCTGCAACTGGCATGGCTGTGAAAAACGTATTTGATAGGTATATAGCCAAAAGAGAAACAATGGAAAATGAGGCTGCAAATGTGGGCACTGGGAATGCTCTTGACAAAAAGATGCATTGCCATACACACTCCTCTTGGAGCCCTGAAAAGGATGTATCAGAATGGGCACATGCAGACAAACATACAAAGGTCTCTTGAACAGATAATGTGCTGGAGGATCTGTCAAAAATACTGATGAAAATAACTGATCCTCCCTACAGAGGACCTTGAGAAGGGTAACTACAATAGAATAACCTATGCACTGCCTGGGAAGAGGGAGTGGTGTACATCAGAGAAGGGATTAGAATCATTGCTATGGCGAAGATGTCCCTGGTCTGCTATTGTAATGTGTAAAATATATATGCAATCCTCCAATGTAGTGGCACTACTGTTATGTCACTAAACTTGTAAAAAGAAAAAAAAAACGTAAACGTTTCAGCTAGAAACTATTAATAATTACGTACATCTGAAAAAGCTATGCAGTTTAGTATAAATTCAGGGAAAGTTGATGCAAGTTGCAACCGCTGTCAGTTAACTGCTTTGATTTCAAAGGCTTGACAAAACTATTATTTTAAGGACTGAACAGATATTTCATAAATATGACGAGATTTTACAGCTAAAATGTGTTCGGACTGTTCCAGAAGAATGGCGGACAAAATAAAAACAGTATACGTCAATCAATTTTTCTTACAAATGTACATACTAATAGGCAAATGCAGTACAGAAGAATGGGAATATAAATAAGAATAGAAATAATGTGTCTGCATGTATCTATGATACCTATCGTGTCTAGATGCAGATCAAGTGGATTTTTATATATTTACTAAGGATAGGTTTCGATGGAGACGAAAATAGTTTTCACATCCATGAAGTCTTTTATGGGCAAAATTGCTCAGTCTGATTTAAATCAATGCCTGGATTAGAATTTAGCCAATCAGAAGCCTTTGCATGCAGACATTTGGTATTGTGTGCCCGTTTTTTCAGTCAGTGCGTAAAGACTTGGTAGCTAGTGTGCTTTGTTACCCACATGCAGCCAAGCAGAAACAGCTGTTAATTGATCTTTTCCCTTCACACATCCACTTTTGGGCTCTGGTTATAATTGTGGGAAAGGCCGTTCACACCAGTTAAAACTACACTACGGTGAACAAAAATCTTAATATCCTTTATTCAAACAACCTCCTAAAAGTAACTACGGACTATCTCAGGATGAGAATTCTCCATCGAATTTAGCTGCAAAGTTGTGATTTTTTGTTGTCTTTGTGGGCAGACCTATGCCTGGCTTGGTATATAACTGCATGCTAGGCCGTTGGGTCTGGCCATGCTCACAAGGGTGAAAAGCACAAGCGAATCCTCACCTGAGTGATAGGTAAAAAATGCTGGCATTTATGGGTGGCAGGTATAGCAGGAGAATAAGTAGAAGCAAAGACAGGTTCCTACAGACAGGGCAGAAGCAAAGCAAGAGCGTTAGAGTGGAAACAGGAAAGTGTGGGTCAGATAAGAAATTATGCGATTTCGCAGGTTGTTAGGTGTGAACCAGACATGTTTTAATGAGATTAAATGCCCAGAAACCCATAATGACTAAACCTGCTTATTCAATGCAGCAATCATAGGAGGACAAGAAAAAACACCAGTATGGAGCGCATCCAAATTGCACGTACAAATAAGGCGACAATAAAGACATGATGGGGACACAGATCACATGACACCATCTTAATCCAGCTGCCACCAAAGTATCCAACCACAGCACAGAATGGTCCTATGCAGAACTCATGCAAGCTTATGCGAATGAGATGAAGCAACATGATGCACGTGAGAGGAGAGTACCAGGCACTCCTTCAGCGAAAGCCCACGCTGAGGTCAGGCTTACCCAAAGCGGATTACACATGGCATTATCATCGCTAATTCCTTCGTCTTCCTACAGGTTAAATGACAAACAGGAAACATTGCAGGATGCTGGAAAGGTGGTCTTTTCAGAGTCGATCATTCATATTCCATTAGTTAGCACTTTACTCGTGAGCATTACGCACATGCATGCTCTAACACACACAAACACGTCTGTACCGCAGTGTGCTCCTTGAGGGTGAAGGGATTACACAAGCTAATCATCTCTTTAGAGGTCACCTCGGTGCACTATTTTTGGAAAGGCTTTCTGCTTTAGAGGTCACATGCATCATTCCGAGTAATCAGCGCAGTAGCCACAAGAGACATTCTTAAAAGGATTTTACTATGCAAACGAACACAGTTAGTCTAATGTGAACAAAAACAATGGTGCTCAATTCACTCCTTTGTAACTAATCATGCTATGGCTTTTTATTCCACATTTTGAAAAAACAGAAGTGCTGTTAATTAGAAACTGGGACCAATAAGTCTCAGTTCAAACCACAGATGATATTTTTCCAAAAAGAGCCACAATGCTCATCAACAACCACACCGAACCGTTAATTATGAGAAAGAACAGTTTGCTTTGGTAGGTAGTTTACATGGAATTAAATCAAAATAAAAGAACAGATAACTTCCTTAAGGAACATTTCCCATTATAAGCAACACATCTGTTGTTCACATGGTATTTAAGTGGTGACAGAGCAAAAGGAAAAAAAGCATGAATAAGCGTAGTTACTCACCAGTAGAAGCTCCAACACTACTAACCCATGAGAATTTGCCTGAACAGTTTGCCACCTTGTAGTAGGACTAAAAGGTATGCTGCTACTTTTTTTTTTTTTAAGTAATTAGACAGGCACTCGAGGAACTTTTCATAACCCACTATTCAAGCAAATGACTACAACAATTAGAAGCAGGAGAAATCTAAGTGAAGAGTTAAAGCATTAGGATTTACTAAACATTTGTTCCATTTTCCTTGGTCTAGTCACTAATACCCGAGAGCGCCCTCTTCTCCCTCAATGTGCAAAATACCACCTCTGCTTGCACAAAAATTAAGCCAGACACTAAAATGCATCTGGAACATAAAGGGCACAATGAGCCTACCTTACTTTACTGATATGTGCCAGACCTGCAAGATTGTCATCAATAAATAAATAAAAAAGCTCTTCCAGATTTAACCATTGCAAACCTCCAAAGCTAGCTTGATGGTATATATTCAGTCACTGGGTGTCTCCAATTATGTGGTTTTGGCAAAGTACTCAGACTACCTTCCCATGGTATTGCAGCAAACAAACATCACTGTCATGATGGTGTTCAACCAGAGGTACTCCACTGAACATGGGTGTTTTAAGGGCTTCAACATGGCACTCCAACCACACTTCAGGAATGTTTCTGAATAAAAAGATGACGGCTTGAGGCCATGAAGCCTCACAGTTAGGAATATTAGCATCTTCAAAGCAGACACATTCAGAGGTGGTTTCCATGTAGCCTACCAAAGCAGAGCTGGTTAGATGTACAACTTCTTTCACTGAGACATACATGTTTACATTTCTGCTTAAATGTTGCATCTGTTCTTTCCAAACGTGAGGTTTCATTTTAGAACTATGATAATAGCACGCCAAGCCTACCGAAATTACTCCAAAATATCCTAAGGAACCACTGAAATCTTGGCCTAGATCTCATTCATCTGACCTTCAATGGCGGCTAATTCCTGTTTAGTGCGGTGGGGCGATCAGGAATGCCCTTAGGAAAACCCCCAAAACTCTCAATCGTGGTCCGTCATAAGCAGTGTTTATAATGGGCCGCGAGTAAGAGCTCTGCAGTTAAGGCTGAAGGCAGTGAGAGTTTCTCACACTGGCTAGCAGTGTGTAAAACAAAACACTAAATTAAAAAAATAACAACTACCTACTCCAATCCTTTCCGGCCCGTAGCCAGGAGCAAGGGGTCTCTGGGCCAACTCCCCTCTACCAATCATGGCGCTGCACTCATGATGCTCAGACAGCATGAGAGAAGCACCAGGATTGGCTGGAGCATGCTGGTTTGATGCTCCTTCAGGCCAGTGAGACACATGCCTACTCCCAACTTAGCTGTCTAAGACAGCTCGGGTGGAGAGGTTTAAAGTGCGCTATGTCAGACTGGCCGCCGCAAGACAGCCGGCTAAAGTGACACATGCACTTTAAATTGGAGTGACCACCACTCCTACTCGCCTGCTGCCAGTCACCATTGATGGCCCACCCCAAAAATGGCTCAGGCTGGCTGCACTGAAAAAGAAAACAGTAATAAAAAAAATTATTCTTAATTTTTTTGGTGCTGGCAGCAGGGTAGGTGATGTTATCCGGCCCTAAAGGAGATTCCGCCGCTGGTGACCTTGTCTGTGCTCCACTACTTTAATACTCTAAACATTAAACATATAGCGTGAATTCTGCTCGCAATTAGGTAATTTGTGCCTGGTTAATGTTCAAGAACGCACCCATGTCGCAAGAGCAGAGTGGGATGCAAAGAAGATATTGCACCACCCAGATGAGACTTTCAAACATGGCTGCGAGGCAGCCTGGACTTCCCTACCTTGCTGAAGCTCAAGCTGCATTCCACTCCACTCCAGCAGTAAGTGTAACTGGACTTCCCTGGTATAGATCTAATCTTGAATTGGTATGAACAACCCCATCAGAGTCTTTTTGCAGAACAAAGACGTTAGGCCAGCTAGAGCATTCCTGGAAAGAAGACAGGAAAGCTAACTACAGAAACATCAACTTACACTTATTTGAGGAATTGCAAGAGGGAGAAGTTGATATCAAATGACCACACAGAGCAAGCAGGAACTCTGCAAGTTTATGTGAAAAGCGAGAAATAGTTTTTGAAGCTGGCCTTTTCACAGCAAGGCTGGCTCTTCATTACATATGTGCATATTCATAGCACAAACCTAGCCAAAAAGCAGCAGAGTGGTCATCCTACAGCAGGTCGTAGCATAGGAACAGGAGCAGTGTAAGGAGGTTTTCCACTTGCTGGAAGAGAGTTGCATCTCACTATAATAGCAATAACAAAGGGTGGGGAAGGAGAGTCCAGGAACCATAACATCGTTCTGTGTTCTGGATAGAGTTTTCTGAATGTGTTTGACCTAAGTTAAAAGAACACTGAAAAGATGCGAGGAGGCCATTGCAGGAACTTACTAGAGTTGGAGAAGACTGGAATAAAAAGTCTGCTTGGGAGAGGACGAGGCCATGAAATCCTACTTGCCTTGTATACAAGATTGGGGATATTCTCTGGGGGTAAGAGACGCTTACCTTCTACTTTTTTGGAAATCCTTGACAAGAGGGCACAGTGTAGGAGGAATTGGCAAGCAGTCAGAATGGACTTAGAATGTGGACATACCCAAGTAAGAAGGGTAGAGCCATCAGTTCCTCCCCCCCCCCACCACCTGACCCCTATCCCTTTGCATCTGTAGTACAGATTCCATGAAGAGTTTAGAAGTTCAGGAGCATTTGGGGCTTTTTAGAAGTAATTACTAACCTTTCCCCAAAAAATTGACAGATTTTCACTCATGGAGGACTAGGTCAAGCTGCCGATCCTACCTGGGAAAGGTGCAATCATGGTTGTCAAGATTCTCCTGTTTCTTCAGCTCAGAGTGGTTTGGTTTTATGTTCCAGGACTTCATAGGACCATAGAAACTCTGTCTCTAACCTCTTGAAGCCCTGCTCTTCCAAGACTCCCAACCTTCCCCACTAGAAGACTGAGAGCACCAAGAAGAGGCCAATGAGAGCAGAAGAAGTCATCTGAGTCCAGTGGAAACAGGACGTGGGGGAAGTACGATTTACAAGCTTGCCTTAGTTGGAGCTTTTGGTGCCAAAATTAAAGGGCTTGAGGCGGACCCCAAACTCAATGTAACAGACCTATGGAGCCCTCAGTGGGCAGTGTCCTGCTTGCCCGTTGAAGGATTTCCATCTCCAGAAAAAGAAAAAAAAAGAATCCTAAAGGCGAAAATGCTGACCAACCTGTGCACCATTGTGATAAGCCTTAAAGCGCCGATAGGAACTTGCATCTTGTGTCCCACAAACTATCCTTGACTTTGGCCTTGTCCTTTGTTTTGATGGAGGTTTTTCTTTAAATATGCAAAACTTCATGATACCCAATTACCACTTTTTGTTTTGGTGCCATTGGATTTTTTTTTTTTTGGGGAATTAACTAAAGTTTTTGGGAATGTTATCTTTATAATTTGAGTTTAAGGGTGTACAAGGTGCTGCTAAAATACTTTACACTAATTTCCCGAGAGAAGCCTATTACCTACTGCTAACAAAGTCTGGTGATTAGCACTGAAATGTGCATTTTACTTTTTTTGTACTGGCTTACTTCCTTGTAGAATGAATTCGGCACTTGTGTCTCCAACAATAGAGTGCCTCACATATCGTAAGGCCCAAGGAGACAAAGATATTTAGGTCTCAAAATTAATATGTTTATTGTTAAATTATATGCAGAAAGAATTACCCATTAAACACCAGTTTACTGATTTAGAACATTAGGAAAAGAGGACAAATGATTCAAAGCAATTTGTGTGATTTGGAAGTTTACAGGATTTGAGCACTCTACAAAAAATATTGCACACATACTATTCACTTATGAAGTCTTGAACCTAATTTAGATATAGCTTACCGCCGTAATTCAAAATACCAAGGGTCAACTCTAAATTCATTAGGATTGCTGTAAAGATATCAAGAAATGTAGTAATACGCAGGATGATACTGGTGGACGTTTTGCAGATTATGTGACTTGGGTCAGATGTTTCTACGTTCAGGTGGCATGCTGTGAAGATAAGTATGCTAGCTAAACATATAAGACGGATAGGTGAAACATGGGCTGAGCTGAAAAGAAGGAAACTTCAGGTTTTTCTCTAAAAGTGGAGATTCCACATTCAAATATAACTGTATTGCTACATGCCTATTTTAGATGATACTGGAGAGCGACAACATTAAGTGGAGCAGGCTGGTTAAGAATAGGACATAAATCAAACCCTCAGTATACTGGGCGAAAATGTGGAAAAATTATATGTAATTTGGCAAGTCATTCTAGAGGCCTGTGCCACAGTGGCTGTGAACTACACTGAGTTAATGCACCAGCAAACAACTAGAGCTTCTAATTCAGAGAGAATGTATTACATTAAAAGATAGCTTAGACATATGCATGTTTTTTAATTACTTCACAGAATGCATTGATCACCCAAATCAATCTTTGTGTTGGGAAGCAAAACCAGTTAGGTTCACAGAATGAATGTATTAAAAAGCAAATCGAAAAACAAATACGTCTTTAAAGCCCTAAGGAACTGGAAATTGACAGGGACTCGATTGGTCCAGGGCCAGAGTTCTTCAAAGTTGAAAGAATACAAGACTAAGCCACAAAACGCACAACTGAATCATGGGATTTTCTGGTGGTGCAATGCCCCACGCTTTAGAGGCCTCATCAGGCATTAAGAAACATCAGATTGGCAAGGATGACTGTGCTGGCCCTAGGAAGGACCTTTTGAGCAAAGTCCTGGGCACTGAATGTATATGCTGCTGCTGCCTTAGATTTAACAGAAAAAGAGCAGGCTGAGGAGACATGCTCAAACTTTAGTAACCCATACATGTACCTGAAAGTCATATTTTGCAGCTTACTACCCAGCTAACAAGGGAGCTATCAACAATGATTTCTATAACCGAACATCAAAACACACCAGTCTATTACCATGAAAACCCTAAATGCAGGAGAAACAATCTCTAACAGAAGTGGTAGACACAGAAAACCACCTCCACACATTTTGCACCAAAGGATCAAATCAATGAGGACAACCATCTTCACGTTACATTAGGAAACAGGCAAACATATTGATCATGTCAAATAATGTTTCACCAGGAGGAGAAATCCTCTTTGATCAAGACAGGTTTCCTAGATTTATCTTAAGATAGTGTATCGCCATCTGTTCCTGAATTGGATTAAGGATTTACTACAGTGGATCGAGTAAATCAGACTAGTGGTCTAATTTAATCAAAAGCAGAGTAATGTGTGTGTCCATGGCAGTCTACAGGTTTACTGAAAGGATAACTACCAGAGTGAACTGGTAAGAGCAAAACATTGTGTGAGAAAACAGGGCTGATTGCAGAGGCCCCCTAACTTTTTGCTGGTGTTTTCCTGACTCTGATGGTCCCCTGGGTACTGCTAACCAGTCCCAGGGCCTGTGCTCTGTGTAAAATCAATATGCAAATTAGGCTATTTATAATTGGCTAAGTCAACCTACCTATAAGTCCCTAGTATATGGTAGGGCACGTAGGTTTAGGGACCACAGCATAGGTAGTGCACCCATAGGTGCACTGCTGAGGTGCCCAGTGTCATTTTAAAGGCAGGCCTACCTTGCTGGCTGCTTTTAAATTAAAGTTATATGCAAATTCGACTTTGGAATTAAAAGTAGTTCCAAAGTCTTAAACCACCTTATTTTCACATACAAGTCACCCCTAAGGTGTGCCCTGTGTGCCCCTAGGGCTGGGTGCCGTGTAACTAAGCAGGGGCGTAATAAAAATAGTTTTATAAGCCAGACAAATTCGTTTTTCCCTCATTGTAGTGAATGACCTCCATAGGCTAGAATGGGGAGACTATTTTAATTTTAAAAGTCCCCTTAAAATGACAGATACAGAGAGTTTGGTATCAAATTAATTGTTATAATAAATCCCACAACTTCCAGTTGTTGGATTTAATATAACTTGTTCAGGTAAAGAGTTTTAAACTTTACCTGAAAAGATGCCAATTTCAGTCCTGCATTGTTTTTGCTGCTGTGCTCAGATTGGCCAGCCTCTGGCAGCCTGGTCAGGCTGCCTTGATGAGGTGTGTGAAGTGGCCTGGCTTCACACAAAGATGTGCCTGTGGGAGGGAATCTCCCCTCAGCAGATGGTGAGGCAGGAAGGGGGAGGGCTGCCAAGCTGGTCTTCAAAGGCAGAGAAGGACATTTGGAGCAACCCAGCAACACCCCCACATCCTGCAACCCCAGACAACTAGGTGCCCTCTTGATTAGATTAGGAGAGGGCAGGAGAAGGGTGTGTTTATGATCTTTAGCTACACCTGTGGGTGGGCTCAGCCAGATGTAACCTCCAAAAATCATTTTCAGCCATGATGGATTTTTGAAGAATGTTGCCTCCTGGGATTGATTTTTGCCACACTTCCCAGGAAGTGGTCATCACAGGGGGAAGGACCCTGCGCCTGATTGGAAAATCAGGACCCCCTGTTTTTCACCCTGGAGCAAGGATAAAACTGGCAGACCTGCACCCATACCTCAGTTCCCTACCAGATCCCCATCAGATTCCAACAAGGAAGAACCAAAGGAATCCTGGCCTGTACCTGGAACCTGCACTCAGAAGGACTGCACCAGCTGCACACTTGGGCTTCACCACAAGAAGGACTTTGCCTGGCTTCAACTGGTTCAAGGAGGGACTCCCTGTTTGCTACAGGTGAAAAATTGATAACCAGAGTCCCCTGCACAAACTCCTAAAGAAATCAACCAGCTGACCACTGTCCAGTGGCCAAAAAGGAGTTTGTCTCAGGTGCATTTTGAGAGTTGTAGTCCACACCCCCAAGGATCATGTCAGAGCTTTTGGACCCTTGGGGTGAGCTGTGGACCCCAAAAGAACCTTAAAAGAACATCTGGGAGAAGACCGAGAAGTTTGGAGAACTTTTGAAAAAAAGCTCCATAGAGGGAACGACCCGCCGTGGCAACTCTAGCCGGCTTGCCTCAACCGCGACCTGGCCTGATTTGCGGGTTTGTCCCGGTGAAGAAAATCTCAGAAAAAGAGACTAAGTCCGAAGGTAAAAAGTTGACCGGGACCTCCCAGCCAGCGTATCCGAGGAGGGCTCCAAGGACGTCGGATCAAGATCCAGGTTTACCCCTGTCGAAGGAGTTTCACCTCAAAAAAACTACCAAGTCCGAAGGTAGAAATCTCCACCGAGGGCTCCTGCGACGTGTATCCGGAGAAGAGTTCCAGGAGGTCGGATTGGACTGGCAGGTTCGTCCCATTGAAGAAAATCTTCAGAAAAGAGACTAAGTCCGAAGGTAAACTTTTTGACCGAGGCCTCCCGCGAGCTGTAGCCGAGCAGAGCTCCATCGTGGTCGGCCTTAAACTTTGAGTTTGCCCCGGTCGAGGTGCGACCAGATGACGAGATTGGCGCTTTTTGTTTCTAGGTGCTAGAAAACAACAATTCTTTAAAAATTCATATCTCCGGTTCCCCTTATCTGATTTTATTCGTTTTTGTGCCATTTTAAAGATAAAAATATAATCTATGTTTATAAATTGGTTTTGGATTTTTAAACTGTTTCCTGTGTTTTATTTAATTACTGTTTTGTGATATTTAAATGCTTTACACTCTGTCTCCTAAGTTAAGCCTTGGCGCTCGTTGCCAAGCTGCCAAGGGTTGAGCTGGGTTTAATTTACTGAGACCTAACTGGACCTAAGTGGAGGTTGGTGGCCTATTGCTTAGTAGGTACCTACCTGCCCTTACCAATAACCCATTTTCCAACACATTGATTTTTGGAAAATGGTCAAACATGTCCTACCGCTACAGTAGTGTCCCATATTGGAAAGAGTAGGTGAATTTAACTATTTAAGAATAATCACTTATGACAAGTTATCCTAGGAACCCCCTACTAACAGCTTGAAGGTCTTTAGCAAAATCAATTACAAAGGGCATAATTAAGTTCAACACCTGTATGGCGAACAAGAATGGTGGACACTGCCAGCATGAATAGCTTCTTTTCGATTTTTGGCAAGATATAACTAAACTTCCCAGACATAGGCAACTGATATGTCAGAGAAGCTTTGACAGTTGCACTGAATAACACTGAGCAAAATATTGTGTTTCAATTTTTCTATACACGTGGTCTAAGTAACAGCAGTACAAACTTTAGTTTCCACTAGAACTGAGGTGATTCTTAAGAGTGGTTTGGATTAAACAGGACATTCCATATAGTCTTTCTCCATTAAACAATGGCTTTATTTGCAATATCAAGATGCATGCATTTCATTCACATTGACTTGCACTACAAATGAGATAAAAAGGTTAAAAAATGTAGAACATTGACTGTAGCTGGAATCAATAACTAGCTGCTTCACATGAAAGTGCAGGAATATATTGTATATCTTGCTCTCTTAGAGGCCATGTTTATCTATCAAGTGGGAAACCTAGTTTAAGGACTCAAAATACAAAATGATCCCCCACAAAGCAGTAAACTTTTACCAGTGGGCACGTCCCAATAATTGATAGTGCTTAGAACTACACCTTCTGTTCTCTATAGTCTTAGACATGTTAATCGACCACTCACAACTTTTTTGCACACCTGCATCTATTCCCACTCAAATGAATTGCTCATCACCCGTACTTCGCTTCCACGGAACAAAACGTGCTAATAATGACCCCAGGCGATTTTCCATTCACTCCCTCAAATGCCACACAAATCAGTTTCCCAATGCTACTGACTACCACCAATCTCTCAAGTACTCCTGACAAACACCCATTCCTCAGTCACCTAGTGTCGTCACCAACGTACTACATTTGACACCTCTCGGTCCCATTCCCTTCTGCTCCACAGCACCACCTCTTTATTACTTTTATATGTAGACTCAGATTACAACTATTGCTGCTTTATAGAACTAAGCTCCCAAACCATGCCACTGTGTAAAGCTACTATTGAGCCAACATTTGCAGGGATCTTGCAGCGCAACTCACCAACTGCCAGGTCACAATTAATACTAATAACTGCTGCACTTTAGTGCCCTCTACCACTCACCTAACCCCTGAATACAATCAAAGCCCATACAGCCAACAGCTCAAGTCAATTTATTTGCAAAAAGCTTCTCCAGTTGCACCTTCATATTTTAAAAGCAACTGATCGGAAAATGGCCATAACTGTATCTTTACTTCTGTTATGAAACAGCGGGGAAAGCATGTCCGGGTGCAGACAAAAAATGTTTTTGAAATTATTTCTGCGCGACAAGCTAAAGCAGGTCATGCTTTGTACACTGTTCCATCCAGAAGCAAAACAGAGGGCCAGGCTGAATGTCTCCTAACATGGCTATATTTACCTTCTTTTTAAGGGACTGCTCAAGTTCCTGCCGCTGCGTGAGGATGCTGCGTTCTATAATGGACACCTTGCTGTACTCCTGCTTTTTGTTAAGCCTGTTTTTCCAGTCTTCTTCGCCGCTCTTCTTCAGCAGTGCCAACCTAAGAAGGAAGAATATGCCAACCTTGTAGATGTCCCGTTTAATAGTCTTTGTCTGCATGAGCATTTGTGTAACAGAAGAGAAACATTAAGTCACAGAACATAAACATCCAAGTATTTACACCTCTGTGTCTAAAAAAGCATAATGGAATGTAACTCCCAACTGCTCAGCTAAGTCCCATCGTCTATTTCTGCACTCGGACATGGATTACTCTCCGCTACAACTACACAAAATCTCTAGCCAAAACCTACATGGTCACCACTTCAGTATCTTGACTAGTTCTGGCATGGAGTTCCATTCTAACATTCTTTGCAAAACAGACAAAATATTTGCATTATATTTTTTAATTTGTGTTTATTCCTTTTTTGCAGTTGTTATACTGGGTCATTCAATTTCATGTATGTACATGGATCGTGAAATGAGAGATATTGACCACAGAACGTTTAGTTTGCCAGGGGCAGAATAGTACTATCAAGTACCACAACCCAGCAGGACCAAATACTGCAAGGTGCACCACAACTGTACATGATATAGCTATTACAGCTGAAATGCCCGATGTTGCATAGCCTGCAACCAACCTCATCCCACGCAAAGCCACCTCACATTGCCAGTAGTGAGGCAGCTTGTAACTAGACTGTGGACCAATGCTGGGTGCACTGGAAAGTTCAGCCCCAATAACAGTAGGCAACGCACACAACTGTACCTCAGACAGCAAAACTAAATCATTCACTTTGTCTTAGCATATACTTTCTGATTTCCAACATATAGGACTATCAAGCAAATAATTCACAGGTAATGTTGTACTATTGGCACAAGTCAAGCTTCAAACACTGAAGGCCTATTGAAAGCCATCACTGCTTCTTTCATAATGGTAACGTTTAGAGAAACTGGGTCAAACAGCTATATTAAAAGGTTCCTACCCAACGCATGCACTATGAAACCCAGACTCTGTCCAGAACATGGGAAGTGCATCATAAATTGCTTCTAGAGAAGTCCATGGCCAAGTAAGAGGCAAAATACTATAAGACAACAAAATGGCGAGGGCAGAAACCTATGCAGGGCATTACAACCATGTATAAACAAGAGCTAGAGAATTGTTTAACTCTTTATTTTCGTCCAGAAATAACACAAACGTTAGTGGGACTCTAAAGTTTTTGGTATCTGAAAATGAGACCAATAGATTCCAATTATTTGGCAGCCAAAATATCCTTGGTAACAAACAAAACAAATGTGCCACATCACCTCCTTTCTGGAGAAAAAAAAATTAACGAGGAGGGTGTGGTGCTGAAGGCTTCCTTGCTGTGGTAAAGGCCGCTAGAAAACCTGCCTTCTGAACAGAGTTCTAATTTACAAATATAATAGGCTTGAGTAGTTTGCATGGGCACGGCTAAAACCAGATTAAGGTGCGTGTGTGTGATAAACTGGATTAGCTCATCAAAATGGCACGGTCTGCTAATTCACCAGAAGCAAATCTGACAAGTATTCGAATAGCCTGTGGATGCCTTTAAAACAGGTAGCAAGTAAAATGATAGACACAAAGTGTATGCAACAAGGGATATATTTCCTTATCTGGAAGATAGGAACTCTTTACATGCAGCCCAGGTAGACTCCCTCTTAAATGTAAATTGCTCAAGAACCAAGACAGGATGCTCAGAAAAGGTGGTTGGAACGGTTAGTAAAAATTTGTTTGAACAGAGTGTCAAACACCAGTCAACATAACAACGGGGAGTGAACAGCAACTGGGCATTTGTTACCTAGTTTAGGTTCAAGTGCAGACCTTACCGCACAGAGGAGATTACCATAAATCATAGCATTAAGAACAAACAGTAGAGCCTTGTATAGTTTATTCTTTGTGCACCCCTCCGATACAAATCTGGGAAAGTTTTCTTTGCAACAAAAAAAAAAAACAAGCATTTGCAATGCACTAGGGTCTAGCATTTGTCGGAGTTACAGCTGTTCACAGTTGTAAACTCCCAACCGGATTTTTCTTGCATAAAAAAAAAAACCAAAAACAGTGCGATCGCGCTGCTACAGTTCACACTAATAAAAGTATCGGCAAAACTGCGAACAACTGAGTAACAAGTCGCTAGTATGCGAAGTGCTGGACTTCTGCCCAGTGAGATCGCACTGCGAAAACAGAGAAAAAGTAATCCACAAACCCAGCGAGCCTCGCATGTTTTCTGTACTTGGTCGCTGCGCTCGAGGAGGGCTAACCACCGGAAAAGGCATGACGTATGCGTACCTTCCACTAATGAAAAGAAGCGGATTCTAACAGGCACGCCAACTTGCCAATGAAAGACACTGACATGACGTCGACAGTGCTCGGAGCCCTTTTCTAATCCCTAAAGCGTCTCGCTAGCGATACGCATGCGACGCAGGCTCGACCCTAAAAAGGGAGGCGGAACACTACACCACGCATCTTATAAAAGCAAAGTAAATTCCTTGCTGGTATCACTGCTAGAACCTGTACTACAGTCATTATGTCAAATCCAGTACTTTAACTATGAACCTGTGTCTTTCTACACTGAAAAACAGACATTAAATATATTAGTCTACTTGTTCGGGTACCAACAACTTGATACAAAGAAATTTATAACGGCTGCCAATAGTCTCAATATTAAAAAGGGGTACTGCCAGCAGCAGATGCACAAACTTTCACACAGAGGTATATCAGAGAATCCATTTGGAGACATGGCATAAGGCAGAGGTTCTTAACCTTTGACTTTTCAGGATCCCCATTTAATCATTACTGGGACCCAGGGACACTCAGTGAATTATTATTGGAATCTGGTGCCCCCCCCTGAGTCATTACTGGAAGCCAGGGACCCAGGCCTAAGCACTTTCAATGATCTGAAGTGCAAAACAATACACAAACAAGCATTCATCCAGCAAATATCCAAATGATTAAATATTTTAGTTAATTCACCAACAAATAAAAACAATATTAATAGGAAGCTTGGAGCGTTTTTTAAATTAACTGAGAGCACTTATCCAATATATATCCTGTTTGATGCACTTCAACTGCTCCCACAAATCAACTGGAGGATTCCTAGTTAATTTTTTCCCTCCAAGCTTCAAATTCCTTCACATTTACAGAACGTTTACAAATTTTCAACTGTACATTGTGTCTTATTTATACATACGTTTATCTATTAATAGTGTTTAATTTTCCAAGAAGCCAGGGATCCCTTAGGTAGGCTTTGCGGATTCCCCCCCCCCCCCCCCCAAGTAGGGGGTCCCCTGACCATAGGTTAAGAACCACTTCCTTAAGACATGGGAGCACTTTGTGTTGCCCAATTTTCAGCTGTACTTGGATGTAACTATAGTACTGTCTCAGGCACAAAATAATGATCTTTTACCAAGACAAATGACTAAATTACTCTGCACCGATCATTTTTGTTTATCTTTAGACCTTACCTTAAAAACTCTACTAAACAAACATCTATACACAACTGATGTAAATGCCAGAACCTCACAAAAAGAGCATCCAGATTAAAGGCTCAAGGCACTATACACATGCCGATAACAGGTTTTACTCTGAAGCATCCGTGGGGTAGGGGAAAGTGCTTTACAAAAGAATAACACCAATTTTGCATTGTTAACATGTTTCATCATTACAAGAGTGTAAAAATGTGGCAACAAAATGTAAGACAATAAACCAAGTTTGACACTGAAAAGAAACTCAAAATGATGGTTCTATTGAGCGTTTTGGTATAATCTATCAATGCCTGCTACCCTCCTGCTTTTTGCAATCTCCAAGAATAGAGAACTACTCAACCTGGCATTTCATGCTGTGGGACAGGTTTGTGATATCCTTTCATTTAATTGTACCAACACAGCAGCACTAGAAACCAAGGAATTTGCAAAAAGCATAAGTGTTTTGATTTGATTCCTTCACCATCTCACATTGTCACCACACTAACATATTTGCTACTGTTGTCACTCACATATTAGCCGCCTTTGACAGTGTTTCCACATCTCTGTTGCTCTTTATTGTAAACGTGTGTCTTACTCTAGAATAAGGGAAACACTGACTAAATGATAAAGTATGTGAGCCCTTTTAAAAAAAAAAAAAAAAAAAAAAAAAAAAACCATACAATGTAGCAACTCTTCCTTCACCCGGTCTCAATACTGTTATGCGGATTAGCAGATGTACAGCTTTCTCCTTTACCCTCCAGGTCTCAATGTTTCATCACTATAGGCACCTCAACCCTTGCAAGAGTGAAGTCATTTTCTTTTCCAACCCACCCCACTTGTCTCTCCTCTCCTACCTAAATCCTTTGTGGTCTACCTATGCATACATCCCACATGTTATTGACCCTTTTGTCTTTCCGAGCTGGTTTAGTCCTGATCAACTGAATGATTTCAATAAATCCTTTTCAACTTCCTGTGAAAGGTCTGCGATCACCAGCATCCCCACAGGACCAGACAGCATAGAACAAACAGGTATCAATACCTGAAGATGTAGGTTCTTCAGATCTAACAATATGCTCCTTGTAGGAGCTACAAAGTCATTTGCATCAAACAAACCCCTAAAGAGCATAGTCCATATGATGCGGCTTCAACTTTTATCGCACCAAAGACCTTTGCCAACCTCATTACAATCCACTGTACCATGCTACTCTCCCACAGGTAAGAAAGCTCTATGCACTGCTAGGCCCCTTTATTATAGATGCTTCTGTTGGAGGAGCTTCCCCTAACAGGCTGGGTGCAGTTTTTGCTGGGAAAAGGGAGGACATGTTCTGACTGATGCAGCAGGCACGTGCTGTGGAGCTTCAGAAAACATATGCAGCAAAGTAAGTGCAACATTATGTCAAAGTGTGCTGCATGTCCTGATCCAATCCTGGTGCTTTCTAATGCTAAGAATGGCCTTTGAACCTTATCAGAAGCATAAAAATTAGATCCACAGGCAAATTATCTTCAAATAAGTGGCCTGTCAATAACAGAGTTTTACCATGTAATGGAGCAACCTTTTCTGAATTCCTCAAACTCCAAGAGCTAGCTAGCATTGAGGGTTGCGATCAAAGCAGAAGATAAGATTAACTTCAACAAAGTAGCATGTTTAATGGACAGTAGTGTCTCAGACCATGTCAAACGTATCCCATTTTAAAACGACAGCCTCCACTAAAAGAAATTTAAATGCCAATGTCATAAAAAAAGTTAGACGCATACACAACTGTAATGGTTCCGGTTTTAGGACACAAGTGTCTAAAAGCAAGGCAGAACATTAACCTAAGAAATTACTGGTAAAAATGAATGCCCGAATCAGTACTATACAGCATTAACTATAAATAATACCTGGGAATTATTCGGCAAGCAAGACAGAGCGAGCTTTAACCTGGGATATTAAACGTATATAAAACAGCTGAAGTGGTAACCCTAAAGCCCACATGGGAGCCGACGCCTTTACTTTCAAAATGAATTTCAATACAAAGCTGCTTGAAGAACCAACAGCACCGATTTTGCAGCGAAGAGTTTGCATAGAAAACCGGACCTCCCCTCTCACGTCCATGATTAATAACCCTTCATCCAGTCTTGCAAACTTGAGCTTCCATGCCTAACAGACACACAAGATTATAAAATAAAAAAAGTAAAAAACACCACACTCACTCACGTGACTCCGATTCAATAAAATGCATCGTTTCATGGCACAGGTTTAGTAAGCAAAAAGCAGTATGCCGCAATTAACATCGCCGAGGTGTAAAGCAAACTGCAACAAACATTTGTAACTGTTTTGTATTGGAACCCGTGAAAAACATCCATCTCATACGAAACTAAATCCAAAGATAGTTTAAAAAAAAAAAACACGCTTCAGAGGTATAGAGAGGGTAAAACTCCCGGACATTACTGGAGAGGGCGGGCCCGCAGGACACGCGTTTAAGCAGTTGTCAGTCATACCACGCGCCAACAGACCATCCAGCCCTCACACTACCTGTCTCTGATGGACATGGCTTTGCCGGCTATATCTGTCTCGTCGTCGTCTTCCGGGGCGCTCTCGAAGACGGGGGTCGTATGCGGGGTATCCCTTGGCAGCTCTTCCTCAGAGGGCAGCGCCGCTGCAGTCCGACAGGCGCTCTTTGACGCTGCTGTCCCAAAGAGCCCATGAGGCGGCTCGGCAAACTCCGCTGGTGGGGAGAAAGGCAGCATTAGCACCCGGGGCTATAAATAATCGCATAGCAAACATTGCACTCTCATTCTTGTGTAGCTGTTAACCCTGCCAGGCAGAGGCAAGTCAGCGGCCACCTTCCAAATGCAACACAAGTAACTCTTCGACACCGCCGGCTCGGATGCCCAGCACACCCGGAGGCTTCCGAGCAGATACAAACTGATCCATTTACGCAGAAAATGATTGTAAAAGTTCGAGCCAAATGGAAGTTATGTTGAGCTGGCAAACAAAGTATAACACTGCAGTTCACGTATGTCCTTTACTTTCAGCCCCAAATTTTTTTTTCCAAGAGGGGTTAAGAATGCAAACTAACTCGGATAAAATTTCAAACACCACTTTGCCAATGATAGAACCAAAAGTGTCGACCTTGGTAGCTTATTAAGTCCAAAAAGCAATCAGCGATTGTTAAAGTGCGATATGAATTTTAGTTGTTGCTGTAACTGAAATTAAGGCACCCAATCTGCCAAGTACTTTGGAAGCAAGCATTGACAAAGCCAATAGGTCTTCCTATGCAAGAACTATTGGCTTTGCCAGCATGTTTTAGCCATGGTCTACACCAGCGTGTACTGTTCAGCAGGGCTAAACATTGTGTGTAAAGTAGGTTAAGTGTTGTAGGCTGGAGCGCTATGGAGTGACGTAGAGTGCTCTGGAGTGTTGCGAAGGGAATGGCGTGTGGTAGAGTTGGAGTGTCGCAGGGCTGTGAAGGGGCATAGTGTGTTATGGAGTGGCGTGGAGCAGAGTTGTGCAGATTGGAGTAGTGTCGTGAAGTAGCATACAGCAGGGTGGTGTAGAGTTGCAGAGTCGAGTGGCGCACTGAAGAGTGACAATGTACTGGTTTGGAATAAAGTGATGTAGAGTGCACTGGTGTAGAACGGAGCGGCACGGACTAGAGTGCAGGGTAGATTGCAGTGGCATGTAGTGGCGTAAAGTGGAACAGCCTAACGTGGAGTAGAGTGGCGTAAAATGTAGATTGAGTAGAATGAAATGGCTTAGGGTGCAGCAGTGCAGTCTTAGAGTGCAGCGCTGCAGAGTATATTTGAGTGGCTTAGAGTGGATTGGCGTAGAGTACAGTGGAGCGATGCAGAGTACAGTGGGGTAGAGCGTAGTGGCACAGAATGCTTTGTAACAGTGGTGTGGAACAAAGTGGTGTGGAGTGCAGTGGAACTTCGTGATGGAGGACAGTGGCATAGTATGTAGTGGCATAGACTGCATTGGTGTAAAATGGTGCAGGGTAGAGTGCAGTTGCATAGAGAAGCATTTGGTGGCAGAGGATGCAGAGTAGACTTCTGTAGAGTGCAGTGGTACAGAGTATAGTGGCGTAGAGTGCACTGTTACAGAGTAGGGCGGCAGAGTGGAGTGGCACATAGACTTTCAGAATAGAGTGAAGTGGCAGAGCAGAGTGGTGCAGGGTACAGTGCAGTGGCAGAGTAGATTAGTGTAGCGTAGAATGGCTTGGCAGAGTTGAGTGCATTGATGTAGAATGCAGTGTTGCAGAGTAGTGTTACTGAGTACAGTAGTGTAGAGTGCAGTGGGAAAGAGTACATTGGCATAGAATGGAGAAGTGGGAGTGGCGCAGAGTCGAGTGGGGTGGGGTGGTGGGAAGTGGAGTATGCATGGTGTGGTAGTGCACGGTCAATGCAGACAACACATCTTCAATTGAAATAACTATTACATTTACACAGGCATACCATTTTACTGATCAAACTACACAGCACAAAAACAGCAGTGTGGCAGTGTCATCACCTAGTGTATCGATTTGGGCTAAATGAAGTAATGTTTCCTAAAATAGAAGAGTAAAGTGGCATGGAGTGGCGTAGAGAGAGTTTCCTAGAGGATCTTAGAGTGGAGTAGTGTTGAACAGTGTGAGGAGTAAAGTATAATGAATTGGTGTAGCATGGAGTGTAGTGACGTAGAATGCAATGGCTTTGAGTAAAAGGGGTACAGCACAATGGCCCAGAGTGGTTTAGAGTAGCATATTGCAGTGGTGTAGAATGCAGTGGCATAGAGTAGACTGTGTCAGAGTACAGTGCAGTGATGTAGAGTGGAGTGGTGCAGGATAAAGTGCACTGGCACAGAAGAGTGACTGGAGTTGTGCAGAGTACAGTAGTACAGCACAGAGTGCAGAGTCAGGGTGCAGAGTAGAGTGGCACAGAGTGCATTGGTTTTGAATAAAGTGAGGATGAGTGCTTTGGCATAGAATGCAGCAGCATAGAAGAGTGCAGTTGTGTAGGGTAGATTACAATGGAGTGGGGTAAAGTGGAATGGCGTAAAGTGGCATAGAGTGGTGTAGAATGTAGATGGAGCAGAGCAAAGTGGAGTAGACTGAGGTGATGTAGTGCAGAGTAGAGTGTTGCAGAGTGCAGTGTGGAGTGTGGATTAGAGTGACTTAGAGTTGATTTGGGTAGAGCACGGTGGTGTAGAGTGGAGCGATGCAGAGTAAAGAGACATTAAATGTAGTGGCACAGAGTGCATTGGTGTAGAGCGGTGCAAAGGAGGGGCAGCTCCTCCGTTATGGCAGAGGAGCGTCTCTCCCCCCCCCCCCCGCCAGCAGCAGCTGCAAATCTTCAACAATAAAACCATAATAAAATACACTTATTATGGTTTTATTGTAAAAGGGACGGGGCGAAGGGCAATGACCGAGACCGAGGGGGCATGCTCTCAAGTGCGCATGTATGTTTGGCTTGCCATCTCGGGCCGGCCAAACACACATGCGCACAGGGCTCTCTCCAACCCGGCACTATGTTGCTGGGTTGGCGGGGGGAGGTAGAGGCTCCCACTCTGCCTCAGAGTGCCCAGCCAGGTCCCTCCGTCCAACCCCAATGCTGCTTTCATGCTGCCAGGAGCATGAAAGCAGCATTAGGATTGGCCTCAGGGGAGGTTGGGAGCCTGTGCCTGCAAGTACTGGAGCCAGAGCGGCGTGGCAAGGAAGGTACGTTTTTATTCAGGTTTTGTTTGTTGCCCCCGCCCCATACTGCCCCCAGACCTTCTCCCCCTCCAACTGACCCCCCCCCCACCACCCAGCCACACCTGGTGCAGAGTAGCGTGCAGTGACAGAAGAGTTTGGTGTTGCAGAGTAGACTGTTGTAGAGCGCAGTGGTGCAGTACCCAGGCATAGTGTGGAGTGGCATAGGGTGCATTGGCGCAAAGTAGAGTGCAGTGGCACAGAGAAGTGTTTGGTGGCAGACAATGTAGTATTGCAGAGTAGAATGCTGTAGAGGGAAGGGGTGCAGAGTAGAGCACATTGATGTTAAGTGCACTGTTACAGAGTAGAGTGGCAGAGTGGAGTGGCACAGATTGTTTCAGAATACAGTGAAGTGGCACAGAGTGGAGCAGTGCACAGTATAGTGGAGTGGCATACAGTGGAGTGCATTGGTGCAGGGTTCAGTGTTGCGGAGTAGTGTTACAGAGTGGTGTGGAGTGGTGTAGAGTGCAGTGGCAAAGAGTGCTGTGGGGAAGAGTGCACTGGCAGAGTAGAGAGGCGGGAATGGTGCAGAGTAAAGTGCAGTGACGCAGTGTGGCGTGGAATAGTATGAAACGGTGGAGTAGAGTGCAGTGGCGTGGGGAACAGTGAAATATGCATGGTGTGGTAGTGCACTGCCATTCCAGACACCACATCTTCAAATTAAAAAAAATATTAAATTAGCACAGTCTTACTGATAAAAATATACAGCACAAAAACAATAGTGTAGAAGTGTCATCACCTAGTGTATTGATCTGGTCAAAGCGGAGTAGTGTGTCGTAGAACAGAGTGGTTTAAAGTAGCATGGAGTGGCGCAGAGGGAGTTTCATAGAGCATCTTATTAAAGTAAGTGTTTCTACCACACTTCAGATTTAATTAAAAAAATGTGCTTCATTTAGTCTTTTATAATTCTGAAATATCAGCACAGATCATTTACATGCAGATTTTGCTGTGTTCTATAAAAAAAATTAAAAAAAAAAAAAAACCAAGTACAGCCTTCCTCCAGCGCACCTCCCAGCGTCCTCGTGTACATAGGACTTTTGCACTAACAAATAGCCTTTCTCTCTTACTTGCAATTTGCTTCTGTACCTCCTACTTTTATTCAGCTCCTCCCAGTGATACTACAAAAGGCTGGCTATGGTGTACTGCCTAACAGGGAGAGAGTAGAACACAGTGGAAGAAAGCAGCGGAAGCAGAGTAGGAGGCGCAGCAAGCCCTGCAAGCCTATCCGCTTGTCCATCTGCCGCTCACTGGATCATTGGGAGGGACCTGCTGCAGTCCTGCAACTGCGCAAAGCCCCTCAGTCCCTGGCACCTTGCCAAGCGCTCTGCCCTTCGCCATCCACCCTTGCTGCTTGCGCTCACCCACCAGCCCACCTGCCTGCACGCAGTGGCTGCAGGAGGGCTGCAGAGGAGGAGTGGGGAGGTGGACGGAGGGAGACAGCCACCATCTTCTAGACGCCGCTGCACCTGGGCAAAGATATAAAAAAAAAGGTGATGGCAACAGGGCAGTGGTAAAGCCTGGTTTGGGCTGGTGGCTGTGGCCACCGTTGGGAAGGCTGCGAGGAGAGACTACCCTATTCACCATCTGCTGCCAAAAGATTTGCTGCTGAATTCCTACTGCTGAATAGTTGCATATTTGGAATTTTGAAACGTACAGCTCTGAAAGACAGATTGAGAAAACAGGGAGGAATAGGAAAAGACTGTCCCAAGTAATAAGATAGCACTATACAGCTCTATAGCTTCTTGCACAGCTATTTGTAAAGCTGCTTGTTTAGCAGCCTGTTATTCCATCCTGGTTTAAGTGAAAGGATCTCTGTGCTTTCACTTAATGTTCTAACTAGCCTTTAAAAGCAGCTGCCGCACTTGGGACTTCCTTTCTTACTCTAGCTGCTAGCTTATCTGCTCACCAGCCCTCATGTTCTAAAAGCCAACCCCTAAAACCCAGCAGTCCAACAGCCAGCAGTCAAGCAGCATTTTAACACCCGCAGCTGAATGTCATAGTCCAGCCAGCCAGTTTTCCACTCCTTGAGCCATCAGTAACAGCAATACAGCAGCACCACAGCAAGTATCTAACAAGTGGAATCCAGCACTAGTACCTAGCAACTAATTCAACCAAGCCCTGCGGCAACTCAGTAATAAGTAATCAGGCAAGTAATCGGGCATCCAAGAAGTAACTTGGCTTTGGTGAGTTTGGCAGCTTTAGTCAGCTGCTGAGTGTGCGTCCCAGCACTCTGCTAAGGCGGTTCGATGAGTACAGCTTGCAGGGTGTTTGGCACGCCCCAATCACCCAGGCCTTTTAATAAAATCCTCATTTAACAAAATCAAATCGTTATAACAGATGATCGGACGCTGGCTGAAATGAGGTCAGGGAGGACAGGGAAGTCTCTTGTGCAACAGAGCAGAAAAAAAAAGACATCACTTCTTGGAAATCCAACTCGCTGGTACTGAAATGGGTTCTACAATAGGCATAACTGGGATCACAGGCCAACCTAAAATAACAAAGCTTCAGTTCTTGAAAGATGGAGGAGCTGCTACCTACTCGGCAACCTCACCAAATTCTAGACTCCCAGTCCCACTAACACCTATGGTGATAGTTGAACCCAAGTTGCAATTTTCATCTTTGCTTCCAAACAGCAACATTAAAATACAACAACCGTTGGTATCCCTGGCAGTGGAGGATACAGATAAGATATGTAGTGGCATGAGGGCAAAATGACTGGGCCAAAGTCATTCACTTCAATTCAGTCCTCCAAGTGGAAGTAGGATCTCCCAGGAGACAAACCCCAGGTAAACAACACATCAGTCCAGGAAGGCTGGAAACAGCAGGACCAGCCAACCAGGAGAAACCTTTCACTGCATAAAAAAAAAAAACCATTAAAAAAAAAAAAAAAAGTAATTGGGGCACAGACTCTCTCCCACAACTGAATGCAGAAACAAGCTTGACAAGCTGGGAACTTGCCAGCACTAAGCCAAACCAAAAAAGGGTCTGACTGACAACTTAACACAGGAAGAATGGAATGAGCTCCTTGCCTCATATACAGAGAAGGGAAATGAGCATCTGATGGAACTTCAGGAATCTAGCAGCCCAGGCTCCCCGGATCTACATCATAATCTCAGGAGCCTCTCTCCTGATGTTAGCAGTAGGACCCCAAGCCAGGCAGGAGGCGGAGCCTGGACAGCAATGCTTAAAACCATCCAGACAGTGGTTGATGCACTCATCTATCTTTCAGCAAAGATGGACGTGCAAGTCGAGATCCTGAGTTTAGTGGCAGCCTATGTGGCTGGCATAGACAAGCACATTGTCGAACTCAACAACCTCATCAAGAAAGCACAAGAAGAAACCAGCAGTTATGTCCCAAGATGCTGTTGCTCCTCAGTTTTAGACAAACTAAGTCAGCTACCAAATGTATGGAGAGGGTGTAATAGAGCTGGAAGCCAGGAAGGGTACTCCCATAATCGACGCACTCACCAGGAGGCAGCAGCAGTTCACATTGCACCAAGCAAGACAGCGAGGCCCAAACAAGGAGCAGTTCACCTGAAGAAGCGGCCACAAATGGCCAGGACCCCTACTCCCTGGGAAGAAACCCTAACAGGCGGGTCGGACCTCCGAGTAACCTCCAAGCAATGCCAAGCACAGGCAAAAAGAGCACTGATAATGTCGGTGATTAATCAGCCCATATATGGAAGAAGGCAAAGTCCAAACGGACTCGGAAAATTAAATCACATAATAAAAATTACCCTAAAACCATGGACGTTCGGTTGCCGGCAATGTTTCATTAACCAGTGACAAGGCAGCATCAGACGTGAAACTGTCCATTAAGCATGGACAGGATCCATTCCCAGCCAAACCCACTGAAGCTAAGCAATTAAAGGGAGATAGATGCAGTTCAGAAGGAATTCGAGACAGGGAATGTTCAACCCTCAAAACCAGATCCAAGGAGGCTCTTCCGCCGAAGTCAAGGGGCATGACAACTCAGCCCAGAGAAATTGCCCATCTCTGCAGGGAGCAGCAAGCAGTCTTCAAGAAATGAAAAACACAAGCTAACCCTCTCCAGGGAGGGTCACAATTGTCTAGTCCCCACATTAATGGGGGACCACATGCCCAAGTGCTTGAACAGCTGTTCCCAAAGTATGTTATGAGGCGGAACCCCCCCTGCCATTCTTCATCCGGAATCTCCTTCTCTGGTCTGGAGGATGACTAGATCTGACCCTAAAGCAACCAATCTCAATTATTCTGTGGATAATCGTTACACTCTACTTTCATCTGGTGAGGAGGAAAATTCTAGTCCAGAAGAGAGTCACACTAACTACATTTCTGAGGACAGACAGTGTCTCACAATTCTATTGCACCCAGTATATCGATCGCTTGGAAATGAGGACATGCACATACTAAAACATTTAGGGCAGTTTCCAGCCCTAACAAAGATTATCTGAGAAATGATCAAAAAAGTGGAATTCATAGAGTGCGAGCCAGGGAATGTCAATGAAATGACCAAAGTCACCTGGCAGTCTACTAAACTGGCTTGGTCAGTCCTTAAAGAAAGCAAACATTTTAAGAAATGGGGAATTACTTTGGAACGGGCATCAGATCTTGGATATCCATACTCCCTACGCCATGAAAAGTTGCATTGAATGATAATGCAAGGCAGTTTTTGGCACCTTATTTGGTTTTGGGTGGTGCTAGGGGGACACCTCCGGGCAAAGCCTCCAATGCTACAGGGAATGCCTGGCCCATCCATCACATACTTAAAACGCAGGGAAAGCAAATGGTACTTTCCTTTAAATTGCGTAGAAGGCCTGAAAGCGATCATCAACCACAGAAAGTTGTCTTCACCGCTATTTCAGCAGTGAATTTGGACAATGCTGAACCTGCTGGCTCCGAACACCTTTGTCAGCTAAAAATAATTAAATTGACATCCCTCTCTCTAGGTACTCTGGCCCAGGAAGCAGACAATCACTTAAAATCCTCCTTACGAATAGAAAGGTCAGCCAAAGATAAGTGGGAGACGTTTATTCACTCATACACCCATCAGTTTGCCAGGAACATCGAAACTACTAGGAGCACAATTTATCTTGCCAGAAAGAAGCTGCACACCTCGCACAGTCTAAAACAGCTAAAGAGAAATGTCAATCAAGCACTTCGGCTGGTTCATCAGTTTCTGGAAAAGAACGCCATCTCACCAACCTGAGTCAAGCAAAGCGAAATTTGAAGTAGGCTGTATGAGGAATCGGGAGGCAACATTTTGAGTAACTCTGGGCCAAACATGTCTTGGACACGAAACACAAAAATGCAAGTAAATTCCGGAACATGGTAAACTCCCTAAATAAACCACATGGCCCTAAACTGGAATCAAACATATCAGAGGCTGAATGGGCGTCCTTCTTGAAAGATGATTAAAAAAATAAATAAAAAAAAGTGAAGCGGTCTATGCTCTCCACAGAATTCTAGGTTGGCTCTCCTAATCCAATGACTTAGTCCCTCACAAACCCAGGAGTGCAGTTAGTGGATAGGATGTCACTCCAGCAGAAATCCAATGACTAATAGTTAGAGGGAGAAAGACTGGGGCCCCCAATCCAAACAGGGTCCCTCAGGCCATCTATAAACCAGATCCACCCACGTGGGCAGAAGCCATGCCCCCCCCCCCTTTTCAACCATGCCCTAGCTGGCAAATCAATTCCAGAATCTGGAAGGGGTTCCATCATTCTTCAATACACAAACATGGTGGTAAATCCAACCCTACCTACTGACTAATTGCGCTTAACACAAAACAAAATATTTTGCCGGGGTCTTCTTTGAACATCTCATTGGCCTAGCTGCCTGAGAATCTATAATTCCCCCGAACCAAACAGGGTTTACTAGTAATACAGTCACTGAAACCAACATCATGGCTTTATCTTCACAAACAACTCTTCAATGGATGCAACTATACCTCTGCTTGATCAACTTTAAAGCAGCATTTAATAGTATTAGTGGAAGGAGGCCTTGGGGGGGGGGGGGGGGCGGGAAGCTCAACAGCTGGTAAATTCCACCACAACTCTTTAAACCATAGGGAACCAGTACACTAGGATGTGGGTTAGTATCAATCTGGGCAATAGATCAAACCTCTCCAGGAGGATTCCAACCAATAGAGGCCTAAAACAGGGCTGTGTTCTGGTCCCAACTCTATTCAACCTTTTCATGGTAGACTTTTCAACAGCACTTTCTTCCATCAATCTCCCATGTACCATGACTGGGGACGATACAACTGTCAAACCTCGTGTGCTGATGTCGGTGTACTACTCAGTAGAACAAGGGTAGGGACGCAACGTCTCTTGAAAGCCACGGAAGATTACTCCCTTAAGACCAGGCTGAAAATTAATCTTAAAAAGACTAAAATCATGATCTTAGGTAAGAGATTCCTGAAGGGGGTTTCAACCTGGGAATTAAGCTGGAACAAGTTTGAAGAAACAGCTACTTATGAATACCTGGGTCTCTTGTTTGACTGTCATGGCTCCTTTTCTAAACACAAAGAAGAAATAAGACAGAAAGGGGCTGCCCTCTCCTTCAGCCCACTGTTTAGAAGTAGCAAAAACTAAGACGGTCCCCACGGTAGCCTATGGGAGTGCTGCTCTCCGAGGTAGAGACCCTAATTTCTTGGATGATAGCATATCTAGCATATATATAGGCAAACGTTCAAGCTTCCAAGTTACACTTCACCAGCACAGATAAGGCTGGAGTTCGGCCTACCTAAACAGTCTCTAGCGTGAAGCCTGTATTAACTTTTTTCATGAAATGAGAAGTGCGGCCGGAAAACACCATAAATTACAACATTTGGGAGAAAATAACAATGAAGTCCCGTTCGCTGGCTCGAAAACATCTTGATACCTCAATAAAGCAGCTAGGCATGGAGAGTGTATGGTCATCGGAGCTCAACCATAAGCTATTTAAATCATTAACCAAAAAATTAACAAAACACCTGCTGCAAATTGAAGACAAGACAACCTTCGAGAAAAGGCACCAAACCTGGCTTGCCTTAAACAGCTATAAATACATAGCCCCTTAGCCTTATCAGGGAGAAGTCCTAACCTACAGCATATGTACTTACTTTATCATTTGGATGTCTTCCCAGTGGGAAGACACGAGCGCCCATGGCGTCGGCCCGTAAAAGATGAGATTTGTCATCGCTGCAGGGCTAGCTCCCAAAACTGTCTCACATGTTATCACTGCAGGCTTCTACGCCATTATGGGTACAGTTGGGGGTTTGCATATGCAGACATGCGGTCCTAAGCGGTCTAAATTCCGATAATCAAAAACTGATCACCCAAACAGTGAGATATCTGGAGGGAGTGGTGCACGCTCCGACTCGCACAATTACTTAAGACCGAAAGACACAGGCCTCTCTGCCTCTTGCCATGGCATTAAAACAAAAACGGAGGTGCTCTTTGTCTTAATATTAACTGAACACTTTATAAATTACTTACAAGCGCCAGCATGGTCTTCAGATAAATCCTCTCACTTTGAAGTCAAAGAAAAATAATCTTCGTCCTTGAATGCACAGCAAGTGTGACTGTAGGAAAGTACCCTTTTTTGGCATTGTTAGCCTACTTTTTCCTGCTGTCAGTGTGTTTTGACTGTTCACTGGGATCCTGCTAACCAGAACCCCAGTGATTGTGCTCTCTCCCTCTATTTGGTTGCTTAGGACTTAGCACACCCCACATTTGCCATACCGTTTCCCTCATTTAAGTCCAGAGTATATGGATGGCAGTTAGGTACCCAGGGCATTGGGCCACCAGATGGTCCCCGTGGGCTGCAGCATATATTGTGCCACCCACATGAGCCCATGCAAAATGGGTCTACAGGCCTGCCACTGTAACCTGCATGAAAAGGTGCATGCACCCTTTCACTACGGGTCACTGCCCCAGGTTACCCCCTATGGTTGGCCCTCCCAGCCCAGAGGGCAGGGTGCAGGTACCTGTGTGTGAGGGGACCCCTGCATGAGCAGCGGTGCCCCACGGACTACAGCCCAATTACACTGAACTTCATAAGTGCGAGGGAGCCATTTTACCCATGTACTGGACACAGGTCGTCCAGCTACATAATGGTAACTCCGAGCCTGGGCATGTTTGGTATCAAATATGTCGATATCATACCCTAATACTGTTGCCAGTATTGGATGTATGATTCCAGGCACTCTGGGGGCGCCTTAGAGGAACATCAGCGTTGCTCCTACTAGTCTTCTTGGGTTTTCAGGGCAGCCTGCGCTGCTGTCACCCCCAAGACGGGTTCCTCTCCTCCTGCTGCTGCTGCTTGACCAGCTCAGGCAGGGGAAGGTAGGACAAAGGATTTCCTGTGGGAGAGAGAGGTGTAACACCCTCCCCCTTGGAAAAAAGTGTTACATAGCTTGGGAGGGTAGCCTCCTCAAGCCACTGGTATGCTTGGAAGGGGACATCTGGTGCCCTCCTTGCATAAACCAGTTTACACCAGTACAGGGACCCCGGTCCCAGCTCTGGTGTGAAATTAGACAATGGGAAGGGGGGGGGGGGGAGGGGGGAGAGTTGACCCAAGGGTGGTGCCCAGAGCTCCTCCAGGTGGCCACTTGATTTTGCCATCTTGAATACAAGGTGGGCAGAGGCTCCTGTGAGCATCTGAGTGGCCAGGTCAGGCAAGTGATGTCACAGCCCCTGCTGATAGGTGATCACCCTGCTATGTGACCAATGCCCCCCCATCCTGGGCTATTTAGGGTCCCCCTCTTGGGGTTAGTCCTCCGATTCGATGTGCAAGATTCGATGTGCAAGATTCCAGCAGGACTCCTCTGCATTGTACACCTCATCTTCTGGCCACCCGGAATGCAACTGGACCCTCCAGGAACCAACAATATGCAGCTCCAGTGACACCTCTGATCTGCATCATTATTTCTCCTGCTCCTTCCAGCAACTGCAACATCTCCCTGGCTGTGCTTCCTCTGTGGGCGACGAGTCTTCAGCCTGCACAAGAAATAAGAAGGAATCTCCATTGGAGTGAAGGAGTTACTCCCCTGCATCCGCAGGCACCAACAGAAACAATGGCTGGCTGCGTGACTCCTCTCTTCTCCGGAACTGCATGGATCCTGCATCACAGGTGGTGGTCGAGTGGTCCCCTTGGTCCCCTCTACCAGCTCTCCAACTTTGGAGCTGGTAAGCCCTTGCTTCGCCTCTGCACAGTGACTTTTGCAGCTACCAAGGCTTGTTTGTTCCTCCTTCAAGGGATCTTCAGTCTGTGTAGCCCCAGCACTCTTTCCTGAAATGCCCAGTCTCCTGCCTGCTGCTCCAGCAATGTGGGACTCCTCTTCAGGTGTGCTGAGTGGGCTCACTGTGACTCCTGGGCCTGCTGCCTGTGGGTCATCTGTGGGGGCTGCCTTCTCTTGTTGCGACTCTCCCAGCTGCTGAGGGTCACCTCAGACTCTCCTCCTTGGGTCGAGTCCCCTGGGCTTTGCTGTTCCTCTTCAGCCTTGCAAACCCTCTTCTCAGTCTCTTCCATTTGCCAAGGCTTGTGATTTTCCAGACCAACTGACTGACTGCATCTCGACCACTGATGTGGGAAATCACTTGCATCACTTCTGGAACTCCTCTTCCGCTCCTGTGCTGCACTGCTGACTTTCTTTATCCACCGTCAACCTCACCCTGCATCCACAGAAGGGTGGGTAGTGGCTCCTACTACAGCCAGACACTCCAACTAGACCTGGACTTGGTCCCCTTCCTTTGCAGGTCCTCTTCTGTCAGGAGACACCTTTGGTCTCTTCCAGTCTTGTCTGGGTCTTGCACAGTCCTTTTCCAAAGTCATCCTGTTGGTTTCGGGGAAAACAAGGTACTTCCCTTTTCTCTCCTTGTCTCTGGGGGGCACCCTGGTACTTGCCTCTTGGGGTTCCTTGTTCCTCCAGCTCCCCTCTACTGATTTCATTTTCTTGGGTGGGTGTCTGCCTTTCACATTCCACTTTATTAGTATATGGTTTGTCCCTCCCCTAGGACCCTCACTATTTGCTTTTGCTTTTACCAATGCCTATTACTTTCTATGCTTTTTCCTGATTGCTAATGTGTATATAATAGCGTGTTTTATTACCTCCAGTTGGGGTATTGCCTGTACAGTATTTGTTTTACCATAATAAAGTACCTTTATATTTGTAAGACTGTGGTTCTTTCACGTTTATAAGTGCTGTGCGACTAGAGTGGTATTGCATAAGCTTTGCATGTCTCCTAGATAAGTCTTGTCTGCTAATCCACAGCTACCTCTAGAGAGCCCTGGCTTCCTAGACACTGCCTACACTTCACTAATAGAGGATACCTGGATCTGGTATAAGATGATAACACCATAGGTGTTCACCACACACCAGGCCAGCTTCTTACAGGGACCACACAAGAAGACTTAGACCTGTTTACTGTATATTTCCACCAGTACTCAGTTTCTGTAAAGAAGGTATGGGCTACGGAGTGGACAAACACCAGATGGACAGCCTAAAACGAATGAAGCAAGCAAATGTGAGTTACAAACAAAAAGCCAATGATGGGCAATGGGCAGAACATGTATTTCCAGCTGCGCTGTCTGGTAGACTTCAACCAAAAATTTAAAAAAAGAAGCATTTTGCAGTTTGAGAGCAGAAATGGCCCACATTTCTTAAAGCATATAGGTCTTGCCCTGTATAAAGCACGGCAAGCGATCGGCTTTGCAAAGGCTAGTCTATAAAGCATAGCTCAAAACATTAGTACCACTGGTGCAAAAGCAAACATCTTAAGGTCGCTCAAAACTACACTGAATCCAACATTTCTCTTTAAAGGGATTATCTTTCAAATAAGTTCACTCAGGAAAACCAGAGCAGAACTTAAAAAATAAAGATGTTTAAAGGAAGACCCTTAACAATACCTAATTTACTTTCCACAGGATGCAGAACTGAAACATGCTCAAGCCATTTATCCTATGTAGTAGCCGAAGGAGGAGATTTATCGGTATCCAGGAGAAGAAATCTCCTTTTCAGTGCTAATTACACCTAATGCCTCAAACTCCAGCTGACCCTTCCTCAGCACTATACAACCTTTGTGTGACTGAACTTCTGTGCAATGTGTACAGGTGATAAAAGAAAAACAACCCTTAGTGTCTCCTTTTTAGTCCCACCCAGGCAAAAATATACCTGTAGCTCTGTTTTTAAAGAGACGCTTGGAGGGGTGAGGGCAACACAGAGTGGGGGCAGCAGGCATTTAAAGGGAGAACCATCATATGAGGGTATAAGGGAGATAGCAAGATAAACACTCTGGGAGTTTTGAATTGAAAAAAAAAAAAAAAAAAAAAAAAAAAGCATTTGCAGTGATATGTCTCGCGTTTGCCAGAGTTAGAGCTATTGCAGTTGTGGTTGTCTAATTGTACTTTTCTTGAAACAGAAATTGGTCAACCCTGCCTCATAATGTGGTCCTTTACTGCCAAATAATTCTAGTGGCCCTGCATATAACTAAAGCAGTTCCATTTACCTTCTTCCTCTATCTGCAGCAAAAAAATTAAATGTTGCCATTTAGCATCCTAAATTAAATCAGCCATGCTAATTACAAAAGCATGCCACTTTGACCACCCCACCATCAACGTTGCTGGCTGGCTAACAATTCCCAAAAAAACAGACAAAGCATTCAGTTGGCCTGAATCATGGTCGTAATTGCAATAAGGAGAGATTAATAAAAATATACAATCTTCAAGTAAACCTAACAAAAACTTTTATCGAAAATAACGTTTTGGGATTACACTGAAATGCTCAAAACCGCCCCTTGAGGGCACCACAACAAAAACAGCATTTGGAAGTAACAGTGTACGCACAGATCTGATGAGATATCCAAAGTCACTTGATACATGCTCTTCTGGCCCTGCAATGCTAGATTGCCAAAACTTAAAACTATACTAGCCTAGATATCCATTAATCAGGTTAAAAAGGCAGACACAGGCTTTGTAGAGTGATGGTGAAACTGACATGATGCTCCAGTGTTCATAAGCATTATTTATTGAATATCTTGAACAAACACTTTGGGTGTTTTAACATCCATCTAAAGCAACACATTGCACAGGCGATCCGTTACAGAACTATCTCGGTGTAGGTACTTACTTGCTTTATTCTATTAACTGAGAAAGTGCCACAACTCTGGTATTTTAATTTTACACACAGGAACACTACACACAAGGAGTATCAGTTGACCTGAAAGCAGGGGGATTAACGCTCACCTCTCCCTACCACCATCATCATCTCCCAGCGCAGGGCTGTTGCCCCTGCCAACGGGTGTTTCTCAGATGGAAGTTTCCTGTGTGTGTATGGTGTGTTACTGTGCACAGGAAGCGTGCACATGCGCACACAAACATCCCAATTCATTATGACCAGTGTATCCTCTGCCTTCCATTAGAAGTATTTAATTTGTAGGCGTCCCTACCAATCATGCATCGTCAAGTGACAGTTTAACGTGCTTTATCAGCACCATCCGGATGTCACTTGCTTCTACTTGTGTTAGTCAGTGGGGGCACTATCAGAAGAGGAGATGCTAAAATCGGGCTATGGCTGGCATTGGACCACAGTGCGCTCAACAGGAGCCTAGGCGGGTGAATGTGTAGTAGATCCAGCTGCTTAATGGCAGGAGAGGAGTCCTCTTTTGTTAATGTAGTGATTTTAGGTTTGCTGGGGCCGTGCACTAATAGCATGCAGCCATTTTGTTTTTAATTTCCCTTCTGGGATTAGTACCGTTATAAAATCTAGATAGCGGTTGGTGTGCATTAAAAACAAGTTAGCAATGTGGCGTAAAATACAGAGCTGCTGACTGGGACCGGGGAACCGGGTTCGTGTCTGGCCGCAGGTCTATTTATAAAAAAAAAGAAAAACGCTGATCTAAAAATAAACTCATAACAAATAAGATTAAATGGCAATTAAAAGTCAGATAGATGGCGTCCACAAAGTCCACAAAGGAAGCACATTGAAATAGAAGAATGCAGGGACACAACAATGGTGCGTAGGCTCCAGGGGCAAGGCCACTAAAAAACTCAATCATTAAAAACGAAGCAGAGACAAAAAAAACAAGGAAGAGGAGAAAACATACGGCTGCGAAGTGGAAAGGCCAAAGGAAGAAATATCACGCCACACTAAGCTAAATGGCCGATCGTGCAAACATCCCTGTAACAGGATCAGTCTGCAAGGCGGTAACAAAGCAGCCTCAAGGCGGGACAAACGTGAAGCATTTTCCCACGAAATCAAGGTAATTTTGAAAGGCAGGCAAAGGAACGAATGCAAGTGATGGGCCTGAGAAGGGCATGGTAAAAGCCCCAGGTGTAGATTACATGTTGAAGACAGCGCGCTGCCTAGCTAACCTATAAAGTTCTCAAAATGTGAGTAGTAGAATGACAACTCAGCCAATCAAAAGGCTAGTTAAGAGGCCATGTTTCAGAAAAGGAACAAACAAGAAAAGGAAGGGAATTCATTGAATCAAAAGGGAGCAGATCACCGCCAAAATCAAACAATGTAATTAGTAGGCTTTAAGTCTAAATTTTTGGTAGAGTCCCTGCAGAGTGCTCAAAGAGATCTGGTACGAGGGACCTAAAACTTAGGTGCTATCTTTACACGACAGGTCACTGCAGATTTTTAGGCACATTTCTACAAGAACAATTTCACAAGAACTAACCCTGCTCCTTTTGTAGTTCAAAAGCAATAAACTTTTCTCTTTGGCAGACTTAAGAATGGGAACCCTACCGTATTGCTAGGCACGGTGATGTGACATATTACTTTTTAATAACGCTAACACCCAATGGGTATCTCAAAGCCCGATGTGTGTGGTGTAACAAGTTCCAAGTCCGTACAAGTGAATTCCGCCAGATGCTTAGGGTGTTCAATGCAATCTACAACCCCTTTTCTATGAGGCATTATAGGAAGAGGTTTCGTGCTGTGGGTAACAATGGGGAACAGGCCCCATAATGTGTTCTTTGGGCTGAAGCTGAAGTATATTTAATATGGGACTTATGAGTGCATCCTAGTTTATGACCGCATGAAGCGCCAAATCTACAACAGTGCAATTTGGCAGAATTAGGCTTCTTGATCGGGGTGCTCGGTTTTCCCATGGAAGGTTGCATTTGCAAGGTACTGTATGAAGTAGGCGTGGGGATAACCCGCTTAGTTCACTGTAGCATAAACACGTGAAATTACCTACAATTTCTGTGAGATTAGGCAGAATTATGCCCGAAGAGTACTTCTGCATTTAGCACCGTTTTCACAGTGAATAAATGCCCCGTGCATTCAAAATGGTCACAGGGATACATTGTGCGTTAAGAAAATAGCCCTAAACTCAACAGAACGTAACCAGCAGTCTCGCTAAATTCCACCATGCCCCAAAATTATCCTCAACACAATTACGCACGTTCATATAATTATTGGTAATTCCACATCAATCATTACTGCAGAATTAGCACAATTAATCAGATTACTGTAACTGTTAAACCTGGCACAAGCTTTTATGCAAATTTCCTGCAAAAACTTCTCCTGAGAAAGTCGCATATGCACGGGATAGTAGTGAAATTACGTTAGAAAGTATCACCTGGGTCTAACGTGCAAAACAATTTTGGCCTGGCCACTACAATCCACCCTACTTGTCCCAGTTGCTAAGCACTTTTTTGAATGTCTGTAGCAGTTTGCCCACTAACCCTTCATAACCCTCCATCAGCAAAATTAATCCAGGCCTAATTTGCGGCCATGTTTTGCACATATTCGGGACTCTAAATTTGTCCTGGAAGGGAAGTAAGAAAAATAAATTGGTTAAAAAAATTAAAAAAAAAGTGTGGTGCTAGAAAATGAGTTTTGAAAACAAAATTTAATAAATGGTAATAGACGTTTTGCTGTGATAATACCTCCCTCTTCGAAGCGTTCACGAACAGGCAGAGCTGTTTATTTTATTTTTTACCACAGTTGGTTTTCTCCATTTTTCAAAGTGGTAGTCGACATTTACTATTTTTTGTCGTTTCCATCTACTTGCACTTTGTGGTGGAAACAAGTGTGAAACCAATGGGTAAACCCAGACAGCCACCCATTTAAAAACAAATTAACAAATGGCCTACTATCCTGTGTTCACACACTTGTTTCGATAACAGTACCCCATTTGTGTGGCCGTGTATATTGACTATGATAGAAAAGATTCCTAAACGCAACATGGAAACATCAAGTTTTCATCCTGAAAATTGCTCCATTTGGTAATAGGAGTAGCTGCATTATTTGGGCCTGGGCTCACCTGCCACCAAATAAAGTCTACAAAATCAAGACATTTCTGAAAACTAGACACCTAGGGAAGTTGAGGGGGCTGTGACGTGTATCGATCCCCACTATGTTTGGAACCCAGAATGGGATGCAAACATTAAATTTTGGGTAAAATCATGCATTTTACTAATTTTTCTGTGAGGCAATGTTGTGGAACCTGCAGGGAACCACAAAATTCCTACTACGCAGCATTTCCACACTTCTCTTGATACAAATGGTACTCCGCTTGTGACAGATTCCGGTCCCGGGCAATACGCTCTGTTAAAACATGGGACATATGAAACCAACGTGGAGTCAATGTTGTCTTCACATGGATAAAGTATATGGGAGGCAGACTCAATCAGGAGAAGTGTAGGAATGCAGAGTGGTAAGACTTCGACCACTGGATGGACATGAGTTTTTTGTTGCACAAGTATGCAACGTTTGTAGGACGTTCTTACAGAGAAAAAAGTGCCAAGACATCAGCTTGAATTCTTCTGGGTCTCTATGTTTTAAAATATGTCCACAGGTTGTTAGGGCTCCATGGTTTCAGACTTACCCGGAGTCCAAATAGTGCAGCAATTTACCATGGCAAGCGAGAGTAATCTGGTATATTAACCTCTCTCCTGCACCAATTGTGCCAGCCCAAACGCCAAACTTATGCCCAAAAACATACATATTTCTTTTAACTTCCCATGAGGATGCTCTATGCCCCAGGGGGTGGATAGTCTTTTGGGGCTTTAGGAGCTGGGGTGTGGCCTGATGCCATGACAGACTGGCCCCTACAGCATTATTTTCTTTAAATCTATCACATCCACTGGCTTTCTCCCCGCTCCCCACCCCCATAGCATACTGGGCTAAATCCTCAAATCTTTCCCTTCTGGTTGCAGTAGAGAAATATTTTTGGACCATTTAGGGTGGGGGTGAGGCACGATGACCAAGTGGATCGCTGCACCCATAAGTATTTATAAACAAATAAACCCTTGTGCCTAGTGTGCTTTCTGCACCCTTCCATGGTGGGTGACTACTGGGCCCTTTAAGAGTGGGGTAAAGAACCAATGACTGGCCAAGCTAACTAGACACAGCTTTTAGAAAAATACCTGGCTTCTATAGGGCTTTCTGCCCTTCTGCTTCTCTGGGGCAACACTTACCCTTGCTTGGCATAGGCTCCCTTCACCCCCGATGTGAAGCAACTGGACTTGCTGCTTCGGCAGTTCTGTGCTGGTCCTCAAAAGAGAAGATTTCCCCCGCTTTAACAATACACCTCCACCCCCAAAAAACATTTTATTATTCTAGGTGGCTGATTAATATCAGTGTGCCATACGCGCTGTTGGTCTTTTTTTGGGGGGGGGGGGGGGGAGAGGGGTGTTGCATGCACTTCGGGGCACTTTCCCAGCAGCCCAAATCAGAAAATAGGGAAATACATCTGTCACCAGTACCAACGAGGTTAAGCTTAGTCAGTTTTTGTCCAACAATGCTTTTTTTTTTTTTTAATAGCAGGAAGTTGTTCAGGGAAATTACCAATGTTTTGAAACGAATTGCCCACTGGCAAAATGTTGAAAATCACCATGCCTTTTGATTTATATTGAGAAGCATTATTGTGGCAGTATTCACAGAATAAGGATCAGTTCAAAGGTCAAATGGCCTGCAAGCAGAAATCGATCTAATCCACTATTTTGCTTAAACCAAAATGTATCAATCCTCAACCTATGATTCTAGTCCCTCTCGAACTTCAAGCCGTTCGCTTCTCCGTCTCTCCAGTCAAGTGTTAGGAGTACTCCCTCATGCAACATGAACAGATGCCCATAGAAGTCAAGCTTTAGTACCATATGAATCATTTGCTACTCCTCAGAATGCCTAAAGACCTAATCTGACTCAGTAATATTGTCTGCAGCGTAGAAGCTAAACAATTCTAACAACTGAATTATTTAACCAGGCAGCTCATTTCAGCTGAAACATTAGTGATTATACTACATTTTAAAATGTTTGCTCACTAAGTCTTGAGTAGAGATGCCAGGAAGCAAACATTTTCAAACTTTCAATTTACATACCTCGTACAAGCAAGAGCAAAGCATCGGTTTATTTGGATTTTAGGAATTGGTTATTTAATCTTTCAACATCTCACTAGTGTTACTCTAGAGCTCAGTTTGAAACTTTAAGGAAAGACCATTGCAAGATACTGGTTTACCAGGCGAGCAAAGACTTAACATATTCCAAGTAGACATTCTCACAAGACATCGGAATGGTAGGAGCAAGTTGTAATTATTTTCAGGTAGAAAACTAGGATTTCGATGGAGCTCTTCTACCACATTTCAATTAGGATGTAAGGAAAAGTCTTCAGTAAGAGCAAAATGGTAAATTCTCTCCTGCAACAGACGACATTCACAATGTAAACTTTGGACTGACTGTCCTCTTCCACAGGCATGGAGTGACCTTTAGTGGAGAGCTGGCTCAAGCATTTAACTCATCAGGATGCCCCCAATTTAGAGTCCAACAGGCAAGGGGAAAATTAAACTGCCTGTGAAGCGTGTGCCATTCTGGGAGCCCTTCTAAAGCCAAGAATACCATGAGGGAAGCTTAACTATATTACACATTATGTAGCTCTAAAGCCCAGCTGCAAGGCCCCTACACAATATATAGAGGTCTCATTCCAAAGTTTAAGCAATGGTGGCAAATGCAGGGACTCCCTTAAATCAGACTCATTCATTCCTTGTTAACAGCAAGTTAAAGTATCCTCTGAAATGGTTTCCCTCAAACTCTCAACATTAGTAGCAAGTTTGTGGTTCTTCTTAATCCCCAACAATATCTTACAGGCACAGGAAGGTGTGAGTGAGCTGTAGTAGCTGCAACATTAATTCCAACAGAGGGAGATGCTGTACTTACCAGATTACCTTGTTCTTGGTCTGCTCATAGTGGGAGTTAGCTGTTCAGCAATCGAATATAGAATTCTAGGAAGAGTCGTTCAGCTACAAATGGACAGCATCATTTGCGCAACCAGGGGCACGCAAAAGTGAATACAAAGGAATGACAGTGTGCAATGGCCGAGCTCCTGACAAACGAAGACTCGAAATGCCATGTTTTCCAATATCTTCCAGCAAGCTGCATGGCTTGGGCTACTGTATACATTATGGCCAGCATGTCCATTTACTTTCCAAGACCGTGTTCACATGGATTGGAGGACAGTACAACTCGCAGTCTATTTTCGAGGGGTGAGCTTGGACAATCACTACTTACATTGTTCACTGCACGGACTAGGCTACATCTGCGGTGACCTGTGCCCATTTACCCACTGTGACATCAATCTACAATGTACCTTCTTGAGTGGCAGACTAGTGACAGATACCGGGTCAAGACAGGATTATTTCTTAACATTTCTAGCTGTTATTTCGTATGAAGTTTCCATCTATTTCTTCTCTTTAGTACTGGAAGCCACACTAGTGAGAAATCCAAACTAACAAACATGGCAGGAGAAAGCTTTTAGACTGCTGGTATAGTTTGCTAGTGACATGTCCACTGATTTCCAGAAACCACGGTCTTTTGAGCCCAGAAACCTGTAGAGCATGCAGTACTCCAGAACCGTCTGTGAAAAGTCTGCCGCTATATTTCAAATATAAGGACACTAAGTTACAAACAAATGTACCAGGGGAAGCATTTTTCATTGGTGTAAAACTGCTGAGCAATCACTCTAGGTTTTATTACTCACCCCCCCCCCCCCCCCCCCGACCCCCCCGTTCCCACAGATGTGGGCATAATAAGAGGAAACACTTTTTTGGCCATCTTTCAATCTCATCCACATTATAAGTCTATTACAAAAAAATCATCTAATGTTCTCGTCATTGCCCTGAACTTTTTGTGGAATCTTTAGTTTGTGTTAAATTAAAGGCTAAAGGTGTTTTCAGACAACAAAATAATTTTGAAAGTGAAAAAAAGCTATGTGATTTGTAGACGTTTTGAACCTCGAAGTATCTGCATACAGTTCAGGACCTTAAACCTATACATTAAATAGATGCACATTTCTTTGTCTACTGCAGTGTGGGATAGGCTTCAGTGTACTATGTTTGATGGGAAATGTTTAGACTAGGGGAAGTTTTTAAATGACTGAAATTAAAACCAAAAGCAACAAATCTCCCACTATATTAATGATGTCCTTAGTAGGTAACTTATGGGGGTAATGCTGATTAAACTATGCTGGAATACCTTTACTCTTAATGGGAATTTTACTCTATGGTTACTGAATTTAGGAAAGCATATTGAGTACGTGAAGTGACTCTCAATTCATTATGTAAGAAAGGACGTACATGTAAAACTATATAATGCATGCTGTCGTGCTTCTTCGTTGAGGTCAGAAATAATGGTCTGAAACTGCACAAGACCAATATGCACAAAAAAACTATTTTGAATGCTACAGCAGACCAAGCACAAAGTAAGTGGAGTCTGCAGCAACCTTGTGACGCACACATCACACACTGAAAGTCGCTTACAAGATCACCTTCATTTAAACAGATATTTCCATAAATCTAAACTTTTTACATAGGCTTAAATAAAAGTAATTAAACTTTTTTTTTCATTTAATGACGAACAATGGTATAACTATATAAAAGTCTTCATTGGATCTTACCAGAATGCAAAGCAGGACTTTTCAGGAAGTTTTCTGGCTGGGACTTCTCCTGATACGGATGCATTGCTCCTGCTATGTGTTTTTCCTGCGCGGTATGTTCAGTGCCACGTAATTCCTCTAGATAGACATCTGTCTTTGGACTCAGAACAGTCATTGCATGTTTACTAGAGGCAACATGTTTCAAGTCTATGTGGTTCTCCTCTATCTCGTCAACTATATTAAGTGCAGGATGTGTGGTTTCTTCCACGTAGGAGCTGTATTTTCCTCTTCCCTTATCTTCTTGGGTGAAGGCTCTGGCTTTGGCTTCCATAATATAATCATCTGTTGCCATTTTCGTGTCCGTTTCCTCCACAAAGAGCTGCCGGGGTTCCATTTTCAGAATGCCTTTTACTGAAACATCTGTTTTTTCTACTGGTGTATGGGCTATGGGGGAGAGTTTACTAGTCATACTTGTCTCGCTACTGAACATAGGCTTAACTGAATACAAATCCACTGAACTAATAGAAGAGGCAACGGAAGACATTTCTATCGATGTATGAGCGCCCGTAGAAGAGACGCTTTCTATAAGTGCATCGGATATCTGAGAGACTTTACTAGAAGCAGTTGGACTCCTCACACTGGAGCATGCAGATTTTGTACTGTGGATGTCACCCATGTAAACTGGACAGGTAACAGGAGAGGTAAAAGCATTGGTTGTTACGGCTGTTGACACACTGGATGATAAAGGAGAAATCTTTTCGCATCCAATTTGATACTACAATAAAAAGAAGTGTAAAGAAAATGATTAGGTTAGTGAAAACGCCTGACAGGGAATACAATGTCATGGTTTAACAGTGGATAGTACAAGTTAAAACAATTAACCAACATTTAGATTTCAGCACCCCGGGGATGATAGACCAGTAAAAATTAACATTAGCGAGCATTGGCAATCCCAACAGGTGTGGCTTTATGGTGATCAACCCTCAAGGGCACATTACTAACCACGCCCTTGCACAGGCGAATGCCCCTGTTTATCAGTGATAAAACAAAGCAAAACCAAGAAACTGCATCTCCCTGCTCTGATTAAATGGCACCTGGGCACAACCAAGACTGCATGAGAAGAGAATGAAGCATGAAGGCACATAGGGCTGGAACAGAGAGCCAAGATGCACCGGACAAGTTCCAGCAAGTGCTTTGTAAACCACACACTGCCTCAAACAAGATCTCCTTATTCACAGGTAACCTGCGGAGGAAGTCCAAATGGGACTGCTGAAGTAAAGGAACAGAAGCGGCAGCTGCCTTTATCACAACCCAAACAGGATAAGATTCCTGCCTGTATCGCCCACCTCACTTTAAAATCAGAAGCAGGAAGAATTTTCTTTAAACTATAGAAAAAAGGATGTGCAAGCAATCTTGTTAACATGCAAACAGAAGAAAAGATCAGCGTTGGTAACACCAGTATTTCTGCTCACAGTAGCGGGCGGCTGATGTTGGGTTAAGGATCAGTGACTGAGATCCACAAATAAGGATGATTCCCTATAAACAAATGCTTATTTTATCTGCATTCATATTCAAACGGTTACTGGTCAAACATTCAACTGAAGTTAGACATTCCTGGAGTTACTAACACTTTCTTGCATCAGGAATGAAGTGTCAACAGCATACGTCAGGAAAGTGAAGCCAAAAGAATGAATGAATGCAGCTAAATGAGTTAAATTAATGGTAAAAACACTGACAAAGATGTATTAAGAGTCATTAAGCATTTTGAGTGCTTTTTTTTTTTTTTTTAAAGAAAAAGTACTTTAATTTATTCAACTGAATACTACACATAAAAAAAAACAATGTACACAATAGAAATGTCGCCTTTTCTCGGGCCCTACCCATGGGCTGCCAATTACCTCATTTATTACATCACTCATGAAATTCTACAACATCATTGATAACAACTGCAACACTTGTAATGACATCATTGATGACAGAACTGTGCAAGGCTCCGGCGTGAGCTAGGTACTTTAGGGTACAAGTTGTAGCTACGCGAGATAACTAACCGGTGAGCTTCAGCAGTATTGTTAACGACCGATAGAGACAGACTAACATTCGGTTAGCACTCTTTACCCACTGGTCTGTTAATTGTCACTCAATTGAAAAATAGTCCTTAACGTTTTGTTTACTCAAACAATAGCATTCATCATGGGGCAGTGGGTAAGGCCAATTGACCCATTGGCTTCAATCAGTTCGAGTGCCTGCACAAAGCTTGTTCATATGTGCCTAATTTAGTTCTCTCTTCAGTGTCAAATCTGGTGGTTCAAAGTGGGATGCATTTTATTTATTATTTATATTCACTTTAAATACCAGCTATTTTGCTGGCATTCTTTCTAAAGTTGCTGTTAGAAAGTATGTAAGTGACACTGCACACTGTAGATGACTACAGAGTGCTTGCTTAGGTGGTGATTTATTCTGGTCTCCTTCACACAAAAATACAGGACAGAAAAGTGGATTATTACATGGTGAGATTGTGAAAGCTCACTATATCAGGTCATTCTCTATTCAGCCAAGTCAGGTTATTTAATAAAACATTTCGCTCAGCCCTGGGTAGCTATGGCACAGAGCAGTTGGGCATTGTAGGAAGTTGGCTCTGTATGTGCTATTTCAAAGTAAGGAATAGCATGCACAGAGTCCAAGGGTTCCCCTTAGAGGTAAAATAGTGGTAAAAATAGATAATACTAATGCTCTATTTTGTGGTAGTGTGGTCGAGCAGTAGGCTTATCCAAGGAGTAGTGTTAAGCATTTGTTGTACATACACATAGACAATAAATGAGGTACACACACTCAGAGACAAATCCAGCCAATAGGTTTTGTTATAGAAAAATATCTTTTCTTAGTTTATTTTAAGAACCACAGGTTCAAATTCTACATGTAATATCTCATTTGAAAGGTATTGCAGGTAAGTACTTTAGGAACTTTAAATCATAAAAATTGCATGTATACTTTACGAGTTATTGACAAATAGCTGTTTTAAAAGTGGACACTTAGTGCAATTTTCACAGTTCCTGGGGGAGGTAAGTTTTTGTTAGTTTTACCAGGTAAGTAAGACACTTACAGGGTTCAGTTCTTGGTCCAAGGTAGCCCACCGTTGGGGGTTCAGAGCAACCCCAAAGTCACCACACCAGCAGCTCAGGGCCGGTCAGGTGCAGAGTTCAAAGTGGTGCCCAAAACACATAGGCTAGAATGGAGAGAAGGGGGTGCCCCGGTTCCGGTCTGCTTGCAGGTAAGTACCCGCGTCTTCGGAGGGCAGACCAGGGGGGTTTTGTAGGGCACCGGGGGGGACACAAGCCCACACAGAAATTTCACCCTCAGCAGCGCGGGGGCGGCCGGGTGCAGTGTAGAAACAGGCGTCGGGTTCGCAATGTTAGTCTATGAGAGATCTCGGGATCTCTTCAGCGCTGCAGGCAGGCAAGGGGGGGGTTCCTCGGGGAAACCTCCACTTGGGCAAGGGAGAGGGACTCCTGGGGGTCACTTCTCCAGTGAAAGTCCGGTCCTTCAGGTCCTGGGGGCTGCGGGTGCAGGGTCTCTCCCAGGCGTCGGGACTTTGGATTCAAAGAGTCGCGGTCAGGGGAAGCATCGGGATTCCCTCTGCAGGCGGCGCTGTGGGAACTCAGGGGGGACAGGTTTTGGTACTCACAGTATCAGAGTAGTCCTGGGGTCCCTCCTGAGGTGTTGGATCTCCACCAGCCGAGTCGGGGTCGCCGGGTGCAGTGTTGCAAGTCTCACGCTTCTTGCGGGGAGCTTGCAGGGTTCTTTCAAGGCTGCTGGAAACAAAGTTGCAGCCTTTCTTGGAGCAGGTCCGCTGTCCTCGGGAGTTTCTTGTCTTTTCGAAGCAGGGGCAGTCCTCAGAGGATGTCGAGGTCGCTGGTCCCTTTGGAAGGCGTCGCTGGAGCAGGATCTTTGGAAGGCAGGAGACAGGCCGGTGAGTTTCTGGAGCCAAGGCAGTTGTCGTCTTCTGGTCTTCCTCTGCAGGGGTTTTCAGCTGGGCAGTCCTTCTTCTTGTAGTTGCAGGAATCTAATTTTTCTAGGGTTCAGGGTAGCCCTTAAATACTAAATTTAAGGGCGTGTTTAGGTCTGGGGGGTTAGTAGCCAATGGCTACTAGCCCGGAGGGTGGGTACACCCTCTTTGTGCCTCCTCCCAAGGGGAGGGGGTCACAATCCTAACCCTATTGGGGGAATCCTCCATCTGCAAGATGGAGGATTTCTAAAAGTTAGAGTCACCTCAGCTCAGGACACCTTAGGGGCTGTCCTGACTGGCCAGTGACTCCTCCTTGTTATTCTCATTATCTTCTCCGGCCTTGCCGCCAAAAGTGGGGCCTGGCCGGAGGGGGCGGGCAACTCCACTAGCTGGAGTGTCCTGCTGGGTTGGCACAAAGGAGGTGGGCCTTTGAGGCTCACCGCCAGGTGTGACAATTCCTGCCTGGGGGAGGTGTTAGCATCTCCACCCAGTGCAGGCTTTGTTACTGGCCTCAGAGTGACAAAGGCACTCTCCCCATGGGGCCAGCAACATGTCTCGGTTTGTGGCAGGCTGCTAAAACTAGTCAGCCTACACAGATAGTCGTTTAAGTTTCAGGGGGCACCTTAAGGTGCCCTCTGGGGTGTATTTTACAATAAAATGTACACTGGCATCAGTGTGCATTTATTGTGCTGAGAAGTTTGATACCAAACTTCCCAGTTTTCAGTGTAGCCATTATGGTGCTGTGGAGTTCGTGTAAAACAGACTCCCAGACCATATACTCTTATGGCTACCCTGCACTTACAATGTCTAAGGTTTTGTTTAGACACTGTAGGGGCACAGTGCTCATGCACTGGTACCCTCACCTATGGTATAGTGCACCCTGCCTTAGGGCTGTAAGGCCTGCTAGAGGGGTGTCTTACCTATACTGCATAGGCAGTGAGAGGCTGGCATGGCACCCTGAGGGGAGTGCCATGTCGACTTACTCATTTTGTTCTCACTAGCACACACAGGCTTGTAAGCAGTGTGTCTGTGCTGAGTGAGGGGTCTCTAGGGTGGCATAAGACATGCTGCAGCCCTTAGAGACCTTCCTTGGCATCAGGGCCCTTGGTACTAGAAGTACCAGTTACAAGGGACTTATCTGAATGCCAGGGTGTGCCAATTGTGGATACAATGGTACATTTTAGGTGAAGGAACACTGGTGCTGGGGCCTGGTTAGCAGGGTCCCAGCACTCTTCTCAGTCAAGTCAGCATCAGTATCAGGCAAAAAGTGGGGGGGTAACTGCAACAGGGAGCCATTTCTTTACAGGCATAGTTAAAGTAACAAGTGTAAAGCATTTCGAAGTAACATAACAGTCAACTAAGAAACAAGACCCAATACAAATCTGACATCAATTTAAAAAAACAGAGCTTCTTCACCTTTAGATAGCCACCAAAACAACTAAAAATCTATTTAGGGACATCAGCAATACAAGAGTGTCGTGGGTCATCTCGAGCCCTAGGATTTGATCTCCCACGATGCACCAGTGGAATTCAGCACAGGCCCAGCTACAACTAATCAACTGGTCTCCTGGTTACAGTGGTCTCAGTTCCTTGCGGGTTAACTATTTTTTCTCGTCTGGTGTCCAGTGTCCACTCTGACTTCGGTCACAGGTCCAGCGACCTTGGGAGCACCTCGACGGTTAGGACTGTCTCCCAGGCTGCACTTCGGCATCCATTGATGGGTTGGCGTTCCTGGGCAGTTGGGCTCCTGTGGAAGCAGGCTTCTTTAACTTAAAAGGTCCTTCTGATTAATAAGGGGCTAGCTACCTAGCCCTAGAAGTCACTTCTGTCCTGGCACAGGTAGAGTTCTTTAGCACAGTGGGCACAGCAGGCACAGTCCTCTTTGCGGGTCCCTTGCATGTAGCAGGTATTGTCTAGTCTAATACGGCCAGCCTTTGCTAGGTCCAGAGAGCAACAGGAAAGTTTTCTTTCTGCTCTCCAGTCGAGTAGGGATCTGAGGACTGAGAGCCAGCGGTGCCACTTTCATGATAACTTATTTTGTGGAATGAGAGGACTTACTAGCCAATGGGGAAACAATTCCCATGGGGCAACTCTTCCCACTTATCACTTCCCTGGTGGTTTGGCCAGGAAAAAAAAACAAAAAAAAACACCTAGATTACCCTTCTCTTCCTGAATCAAAGATGGCACAAGTCTTCTTACCGTATGGAACCCTAGGGTGCACCCAGCACTATAAGCCACTCCTCCTGGAAAAACGGTTCTGCAATGGGGTTTGCCATCTGGAGGAGATGTCAGTCTGTCTGCCTACACAAAGGAGCGTGCAGGTTAAGAGGTGACCACCATCTGCTTCACTGAAGCAGGAGCCTCTTTGAAGCTGGGAAATCTGTGGTCATCGTCAAGTGGCCGTTCTGCTAAAGGAGGTCACACTTCCTCCCACCACCAATTTCCTTTGTTCCTTCTCCTGGAAGCACATCACTCTTCCCAGCAGGAGCCGCCTGTTGTCGAAGGTGCTGCTGTAGATAATCAGAAAGAACTACCAGATGTGTAGACAACAAAGTGGTGATTTTCTAAAGTCAGTGCATAACTGCCAGTGGTCGCTTCTCAATTGGGACTCTGCCCTACCCCACCTACTTTGCAACCTCCATTATAATGATAAATAGTAAAGGACAGTACAAATAAATAATATAATGAACAACGCAAGGATGATTCACAATCACATGTAGTAAAGGTCAGGCAACCTAGCACTTCCTTGAGGTCCAGTGTGCATGCAACAGGAATGACACATTGACATAAGGCTTACAGTTGCATAGTTGTTCATCTTCACGGCAGTCTGTGGTGTAGTTAAGTAGGAAGAGGTGCAGCCAACAGATGTAGACTCAGGCTTTGCAGGAAGAAGCCCTGCATAAGGATTGATGTCACTCATCCCAAGAGTCTTCTCGCTGACTGATCTAGTTCTGCTAGGCATCACATTTAGAGGCCAAAGTTTTAAAACAATTTCTAATCTGTGAGGTGAACAGCACTGAGTCATAGTTGTATGTGGACTGACCCGAGCCAGTAGCAGCTGTCAGCCTGCCATGCAAAGACCAGAGTAGGTCAGGTATTAAATATAGGATGCAGCTGGTGACCAAAGTTCTGCTACGTTGTCAGAGTCAGCCAAGTTAACCTGAGCCACTGTACTAACAAGGTGCGGTGCATTGCTGCCTACAATAACGTATCATTCGGTTGCCTCTGTTCCCACACTTCCCTTTCCACGTGTTATGCAAATTAATGTTCAGTGAAATTGTGATTCTTTTTTGGGGGGTTGAACACTCCATCAGCAAAATTGATCTTGCAAGTGCTGCTTTCACATGTTCACGCTCCCAGAACAGGACTGACTGATATCTATTCACTGACATGAAAATAAACTGACAAACTATTGTTGCTGCTGGACTGAATTCTGGATTACGCATCTTGCAACAAAGCAGCAGACAAACATGCCATGCACTACTACATGACTGCCACTTAAGTGCGCAAGTTAAGGATGAGTGCTGTACAAAAATCCGTTTATATTTGATTTAAGACGATAATGCTGCTCCATCAAGAATAGGAATACAAGCCATAAGCAGGCTATTCATGGCAAACTGACCTGCCTCTTAGTTTTGAAACAATAATGCCATTAGTGAACCATCATTTTTAATACATGTCTCTCAATGCAGTAATATAATCTGATAGGCTAAGGTACAATGCTTCCATATGTGAATGAAATTCACCTCTAATTTTTAAGATATATATAGATATATATGTTAAAAAAGGATGTTTGCTGCACGGTTTGCTGCACAATTTACATCCAAAACATTCAAGTGTATGCTTGTGAGCTCGTCTATTACAGCCAAGCCAGACGTTTGGCTCAACCTACCCTCTTAATTTGTTGGTTAACCCACCTCTAAAAAGGTGAGTGTGTGAAATTGTGCTGAGTGCAAAAAACAAAATAACAAAAAAATAAATAAACACCTTGACGAACCACTTTTCTCCCTCACTTCCTGAAAACCTGGGATATATTGCATGTGACAAGCTGAAAGTAGTGGGGAATAAACCTACTCCCCAATTTCACCCCCCACCATCAGAAATTGCAAGAACTGTTGAAGGTGCTGGATAACGGAAAGTTCCTTTCAGCTCTTGGCTGCTTTTGGCCCACTTCAAAATCAATCATTACAGTGGCTGTAATTTCAGCCACCCTCACCTGCAAACTCAAGAAGACTGCCTAGTGGGGTCCATTTTATATTAGCTGAAGGTAGCTACGCCCACAGCCTTACAAAGACCCACTGACCCCATGAAAGAACTCCCACCTCCCCCCAAGAAGGTCAAATACAAAAGAACAGTAAGAACTAAACATTGATGGGACTTAGTGAAAAATTAGAGGCTTCATTAAATAACGAATCAGTAGTTTTGAAAACAGTGGCAGTTCTTCCCCATAGCGAAGATTTTGACAGAGCATTAAATACAGTTGTCTCCGGCAGGCCTGGATACCCAATTTTTCTACGCTTTACAATTAGTAGACTATCGAAAGCCAACCCAAATAGTGAATGAGCAAGGATTGATACATTACTTTTATATTAAGAAAGGTAAAAAATAATTTGTTCTCCCGTTAACACATCAGTGGTGTAGATGATGCTTTGACAGACGTTTTGATGCATCTACTAGAGTCCTAGACACCCCTCCAAATATCACAATGAAGGTTACATTAAGGTAATGTGTATTCCTTAGGCTCTTCCAGTCACAATCTTCATAAGTGTGTTTCAGCAAACTCATGTTGTTGGATTTGGGCGGGGGTGGTATGGGAGAGTCAAGGTCACTTGACCCATGTGAATGCAAGGGCCCTGTGGCACTGCTGGAACACCCATTGAATCTGCAATCTGTAATGCTGAAACACAGATCAGGGGCCTGGAAAACAGTTTGAGGACTCATAGGAGACGAGTAATGAGGCAGTAGAGAGGCACTAAGCCTGCTAGCAACACCAGCTGGACAAATATGCAATCCTACAGGACAAGCCCCATGATAACAGAGACCCTAGTAACATCACAGAAGGAACAGGGATGAACTCTGATGGAGACATCACTGGCTGTGAGGAAAAATGTAACACTGGGTTACAAGATTTGCAATGAACAGGGAAGTGAAATATCCAGAAAATTAATGAAAGGATGGAACATTGAATGCAACCTACTGGTAACCAGTTCAGAAGTAAAACCCTTAGATACCATCTTAAGTCACCAGAAATAGCTACACAACCCCACCTTCTAGACACAGAAGGGGGTCTCAGTAGAACATCAGACTAGTAAGAATTCTAGAGCGAGAGGAGTCTATGTGGATCTGTTCATGGAGAACTAGATAAGTAAGTTCCTTAAACCTACAACGTATGTCAAGTTTTCTCTACAGTAAAAACGGCTCAGAGGTGCCCAGTGCACAACCAAAACGCAAAGCCTGCTTCTTGTCCACTCCCACACATTCATGCAGGATCAACACAGCTAGACGTTTCAACTATCAAGATAGGGACAGGATTCCTAAAGGACCAAGAATGCAAGGTTCAACGAAATACAACTGTCCCTCTTTCCACTCACCACCCTGGTGGGACAATGACAGATGCTGCTTTGATGTAGTTTTGAAAAAAAGCCCTTAAGGAAAGGAACTTAAGTACATGCTGCTGTTGCCAGCACAACGGATATGCTCCTTCCTAAATACTGAAGATGTTTAGGACCAACTCTAAAGGTAGTGTGTGGTTGCCTTGCAAAGAAAGGGAGCACACAACAGTGGCAACAAAGGATGGAGAGAAAGACAAGGCATAGGAAGAAAAGTAGCACAATCTGGAATAATCAACTAGCTAGAGCTCTAGGATATGACCTGGAGGAAGTCGTAACAGTAGATGAAATAAAGACTGCATTGTTGCAAGTGCAGTTGGTAAGGCCCCAGGGCCCATATGCTCTAACCCTGGACTTCCACAAATGAACACCCAAGTCAATGCGGAAAAGGTTTTTAGATTCTTTCACTGAGGGCTCTATGCAAACTGACCTTCAAACCGACACTATAGTCCTTACCCTCAAGGATCAAAGATGAAGGAGGAATGCATGTCATATCAACTGACTTACCAAACAGAGAAAAAAGAAAATATGGGCCAAGGAGCTGGCCAATTGTTTAACACCTGTAATCATTATCTAGCTCATACAGATTAATCTGGTTTCACAGCATTTGATTCCACTAGAGGACTTGGAGGCTTCAGAATGACCATCAATAGGCCAATACAGTAAAAAAAAGCTGACAGGCTTTGCATCTTTAGATGCAAACAAGGTTTTTGAATGTGTGGAATGAAGTTTAAGGTTTCACATAGCGAGTAAGAGTTTTGAAATCCACCTCATAACTTGGATAAAGCTGCTCTGTAGCCAGCAGCAAAAATAATAACAGTCTAGATGCTTCCCAATGCGCAGGGTAGGAAACACATATGCCGGATGCCCTCATATCCAATTGCATTAAACAAATCTTTAGCCAAGATGATGTATACAGATGCTCCAGAGGGTAGAAATGGGTGCCAGAAAAGAAAGCCTTGCAGACGACATTTTGCCATATACAGCAAAACTTGATGAAAACCTGTCGGGACAACAGATTTGAGAAATCTAGACATTATTCGGGATCCCAGCGCAGGCTGAGCTACACAACAGAAGAGCTGCGGCCATTCAATATCGCTTCTGAAAGGCAGTGCAGGTACCCCATTAATAAGAGACCGGACATGTGGGGAGTGTGAAGTTAAACTGACATAGCCAAAAGTAACGAATACAATGCCAGAAGGAGAGGGGAGTAACAGCCAGTGACGGCAATTGTACCTGCTTAATTGCAGATCATTACCCAAACAGTTCTGAAATGTTAAACCAAAAAAAAACTGGCAGGTACTTACTTCAGCATGTTAAGCACCTTGACAAAGATGCTGGGATGTCTTCCTGAATTCTCGCGAGGGATTGTAGTGAAAGGGTTATTTATATTTCGACTGGACTATGAGAATTTTCTTTATTTCCGAAGTCCCAAGCTGGCCACAAAAAGACTTCGGGTTATTTCGAATGCCGCAGCTCGCATACAGTTGAAAATTCCCAGACAACATTCTGCACAGGTTACCAGTGGCTAAAATAATTTATTTTAAAGCACTTTGCATGGCCCTTCAAGCGATGTATCAAAAGGGTCCTAGATGGATTCAGAAATTTTTCACTGTGTATGACCCCAATAGATCACTTCACTACACCAGCCAGCAATGATTTGAAGTACCTAGGTATATGAAAACCAGGAGTGGGGGGCATTCCATGTTCTTGGTCCCCAAGCTGTGGAATGCTCTCCCAGAGCATATAAGGAAAACAGTCAGAATGAAACTTCAGAAAATTGTTGAAATTGTTTTTTTTTCCCCAATTTCCCGGAATTCGCATTTCTACCTTTAGCTGTTTTAGCTCTGTGAGGTCCATCTGGTTAATCATGGGCTCTACAATTCCCGAAGAAAACAACAGCTCCAAAGATGGAACATGACCACTTTAAATATCTAGGGATGTGGATCTCTACAGAACCACAAACAGTGCTCGGACACCTTCGACCCTCAATTGGCTTTAGGAAGTGACTGTACATTGGAGTAGACACTCCGCATACCCTCCTGGGCAGAGCAACATTAAAAAAAAAAAAACTGTTAGAGCTTTGAGGCAGCTTTATATATCACAGAATCTGCCATACAAGATACCTGAAGTGTTTTTCAGTAAGGCAGACAAATTGATTAGAACGTTACTGATGCTGTGTTTGTGGATGGAGGGTGGGAGAAGCGGGGGAAGGGGGTGAATTGTTACTCTGGTAACAGCAGAGCTCCAAATAAAAGGGCAGTATTGTCTTACCAAATATAACAAAGTATTGCCAAGGTGCTCAAGTTAATGATGTGAATGCAGAGGCTCCACATCCTTGGAAAACACAACAAAGACAAATTATGAGAAAGAAGGTATATGCCTATGTATTGTATGAGGCCTAAATATTAGAACCAGCTTGTGTGGGTCACCAACTGTGCTCACACCATAGCATAAACACAAAGGAGATGAAATAAGCAAGCAGGCACACTCCAAGAATATCACTATAGGTAACCATAAGCCTAAAAGATCGGACCAGTTTTAGAAATTGGGATGATACAGGCAGACCTACTTGTGGGGAACAAGGTGTGGGGAGAGAGGTATGGGGTGCTGAGCCTAGGGTGTAGATGATATGGTTCCATTCATAGAGCTTAAATGAAGAAACTACGCACAACTTCCAAACCTTATGTATATAGAACTCAGACATGCTTTCAGTGTGTACTGGGTAATTCAGAGGCAAGACAGACGACTCACCATTAGAAAAACAGTCAACTGGCTACATCAACTTAATATCCTTGCCATACAGCTCTCCACCTCGTGCAAGGCCCTGACTTCCACCAAATTTAAACTATGAAGCAAGGAGGGGAATGAAGCAAGTGATCGATAAGACCATGCATCTAGGAAGGTGGAAGCCTCATATCTAAACCGGTATCAAAACACTCTAGCAAATCAAAGTTATTAGAGCAAAGAGGGTCATCTCCAGAAAACAGAGTATCAATACAATACTAATGCTCGAGGACTGACCAAAAGAATTGACTGATTCCTGGCAGCTGAGAGGGTTCAGTACAAAAGCCTTGGGAACATCAAGAGGTATGAACAAATCTGGACAAGCAATATGATAACCGGGAAATAGATATTCTAAATTGAAAAACTATCTGTAGAATCCACACAGGATATAACCTAGAAAATACTGCAGACAAGGCCCGAGCTAGATCGCATACCCTGCTGAGGACAAGCAGAACTGTTCAACTTATGTGTTACCACATGAATAAACCACCTTGAATAGTTTTTATTGGGCTTCACTGGCATCCAGCTACTTCACTGCCTTTGTTATTTCTAATTTGCGAATTACTAAAATGACATTTAATAAAATTAAATTTACGCAATCTTAAACACACACCAACCTGTGTAAATCCTTTGCAAGGCTTTAAAGGTTGTCCCTGTCAAAAACAACACCTTAGTGCTTGCATTTATGGGCTCAACATCAGCTTTTGGTTGTTTTAATCAACAGAAGATTTAATGTACAGTGGATGATAGACTTTAGAACTTCACAACTTAATATCTTAATTGGTTTGCATATCAAAACGTCAGCTAATTTAAGATTTGGTTCCCAAGGCCAATCTGGTAAAGTTACAGTATCAAGGAGTAGAAAACACATTTGTGATTTGCACCTCTTGAGAACATCCATTTTTATGCTAAGTCACTGATACAAGGTTATGTAGCTTTCCTACTTATGACAAGATTAATCCCCTTATCCTCTACGCTGATAATGCTTTAATCGGATCTTGCATTGCAAATGTTCATCAGCAGCTGGTTTCTATGAGAGTCCGCTAAATGGACAACAGGGACCTATGTACTAAAATACACAATCAAAGGCTATATTCTTGGGTCCCAAGATGCAGTTGCCACCTAGGGTTGATATAGTCTTCATAAAGACTTTACAGTGACATACAGACATTGTTCTTTTGTTTTTCTGGTTGCTTATTTGGATAATACCAAGGCAACCAAACCAATGAGGTTAGTGAGATACGTAAAGTGAGCAAATCGTGCTCACTGCTTTTGACTGATCTTGGAGTTAGATTCAGCTCTTAGAGGTCTAACGAGGAGAGTTCGACCAAACCCCCAGATCAAGTCCTTTTTCTTCAAATATTAAATTCATCATGGAGAATCTGAAGGAATAATGAAATATTCAGTAGATAATCCTATACCCATAACTCGAGTAACCTATTCTCGAAATGTCAAATATTTGTCAATAATAGCCACCCTTGCTTTCACAGCAAACAAGTATTTTTTCGTTATGTAATGGGCTCCAATCATTCTTTCCAACTGAAAGCCTACCTTTTTTTTTTTTTTTTTTTTTTTTTTTTTTTAACTATTCACTGTGCGATGGTGCCTTCGGTTTCCGGTGAGCTGATGTTCGCTTATATGAGAAACTAGCAACTTGATTGCGTTCTTGATTTGTTTAGTTTATTCTAGCTAAAATGACTGCCCTACGGACGTTCAGGTTATGGAGAGCTTTTCTTCAGTTTTTAGAAAAACCTGGTAGTTTGACTGTCATTCACATGGAAATGTGAGGTGATGTTAACTTTTAACAGGAAATATGGATTGATGTCTTTGTGGATCTGTAAGTAGGGTTCCTGTGTTTTTGCTAACTCGTTTACCCTGCATAGTGATTAAACGGCTATTAGGGATGCTGTTTTTATTATTAGGAACTTTTGTTCTGCTTTATTCAGTGGTTCAAAGGGTCCCTTCATTAATTGTAACTACCAAATTAACGTTAGTGCACATCTGGGTGGAGCTATTCTCTTGGATTAAATCTTGATACTTAAGTGGAAAGTGATTTTCGGCATAAGTAATCATTTATTTTACTTTTACCTTTATATTCTGCAAAGATGTGCCCCCTAGGCTGATGAGATTCCATGCATGTACACATTATTCTTGTTATATACACATGTACATTGTTCCAGTTTTCATGTAAATTAAAACATTGTCACCTTCTTCAGGGCAAAAGTCACAGCTCCGTTTACTATATTTAACAGTCCTTGTTACACAAACAGCCAACACTTGTCTCGCCCCTTCCCAACATGCAGGCCAGGTATTTTTCAAGGCTTACTGAGTGTTAAGTCACAGTCATGTCCTGGGTAGGATTTACAACATCCTCTAAACGAAGGGCTGGCTGAATGCACAACTGATTGGTCCAGCTGTGAAAAAGGTCCTTAGTACCAGAGAATTTTAACTATACAGGAGGCTTAGAGATCACTCGTTTCTGCAGTCTTCCTTGAAGAAAGACACTCTGGACTGGTTCCCTGCAGGACTCGTTTAATGACTGGTGTACCAAAACAAGCGGTGTGTCACCTTGTGTATGCCACTACAGCGGACAGCAGGACAGTTATTGAAGAGTACTTTTTCTATGTTAGGTATTGAATAACTTACCTTATGTTCTATAGTCAAAAAGAATATCCGTGATCCATAGCAGGACTCTTCACTTTAGGTGTATAACATTTTTGTCCTTGGTCTTCTAGCTTCCCTTAGAATATAAACATTTGGGTCTCACAATTGAGAGCCACAGACGTCCGGAGTCTTTAGGAGAAAGCTGGTAGGCCGAGGCTCCTTGGCTCCAGGTGAAACAAAATCTTGCATGGCTAGGAAATGTATTATCCTCCGTGATATTTACATTAGGTCTGATACCAGGTTTGTGTTACTCCTTGAAAGGCTATCAAGATTAGCGTCATGCACGACTGTCTGCACTTGCTTATTACAAATTGTATCATTGGCATTGAGGGAAAAGCATTCTTAAATTTCCCTGGCCATTCTGTTCGGGCATTCCCCAAGGACAGATAGGTGCCTGGAGGTTTGACATTTTGAAGGTTTTTGTGTTGCAAACGGGTCTACTTTTGGTGTACACTCCAATTTGTGAGGGACATTCACTTATCTTCTTAGTCTGACTGCCTTCATGTTTTTTATATCAGGGAGATGTATTGCTATCAAGGTCATCGGTTTCTGGATAGCCCATTTTTAAATGTCTTAAGCTAGTTTAGACCGTTCATATCGCATTGTCCATCCACAATTTGAAGTAAAACATTGTGTATTTGGATTTATACAGTCATTACTGCTACTTGTTTTTAAAAGGCCTTTAAAGCTAGAAAAAATATCTTTAGTTCTAACACATTTTTGTATTGTACTGCCTCCCTCATTTTCCACAAGCCCCAGGTGTTGAGTGTCCCCCATATGTGATCCCCATTCAGTGTGGGATGCATCTGTGGGGGGGTGGTCCTAATGGAGTTGGTTGTACAAAGGGTCTGCCTACTGTTACATTGCTAGTTCCAGTTCCACCAACACTATTTCCTTATGTACCCTCTGTGTAACAATCCCTAGAGTTTAACTGCCCCGTTGTCTGGGACCACTAATTCTGTAGTCATTCTTGACTTGGTCTCGTATGTAACCTGGCATATGGGAGCAACAGAATGGAGGCCATCAGTTTTGCCATTGTTCTTACAGTCAGACTGCCCCTTTAGGTAAAGGCAAGCTTGCTTCGTCAATGCCGAGATCTATTTGGCTGTGGGGAAGGTTTTAGCCTCCGTAGCATAGTCAGGATTCTACAAAGACCTTTTCCCTCTCCAGTATTAGTGAGAACTTTTCTAAATTTGAGAAGCCCAGTTTGTGCTGCGTGACATGACTGTCTTCATGCTTCTTTGGCACCACGTGAATGCGCTTGCTTCCACAGGCCAGTTGGCAAGTTGAGGGTACACTTCTTCTAGGGTAGGTCACTATTGCAGCCAAACATTTTGTTAACACCATGGTGCTAGCTTTATACTAAAAATGGGTATCTTGAATTGATATTATTCCTGGCTCACAATAAGCAATCTTTTGTGCTTCTTTGTTAATAGGCACATGTAGCTAGGTGTCCTTCACATCTACTATCGCAATTAATATAGCTCCCTCCACACCCCCCCCACAGCTGCGGGATAATATCTTGGAGTGCGGTCATTCTCAATTTTTCTTTTTAGGAATTTAAGAATCTGAAATACAGAGTAGATTTCCTGTTTAATCTCTGCCTTTGGTATCTTTTCTATTGGTTGTCTGTAGGAGCTCCTCCAACTCCTGCCACAGATGTTAGACATCTTCATTTGTAAGTATTCTGTTTTTTGGTTTCATATTTAGAGGAGATTTCAGGAGTTCAATGCAGTAACCATACTAGATGATGTTCAGTATACATTTGCTGGAGTTGATCATCCTCTCCTACTGGACAAACTCTCATATTTGGCCCACCACTGTTGCCATGTGGTGGGGTCCCTTTAAGAAGGCATTTGCTCTGCCTTGAAACTGCTGCTGAAGAGCTGTGGGAAACTGCCACAGTGGTGGTGTTAACAAATGTGCACCATCTTGTTGGATGTTTGTGGGGTCAAGGTTTGAATACCTACTCTTACCAACTGTCTTTTCATTGGAGTAGAACCCATTCTTGCGTGTCTGCAGAACTACAAGGCTCTCGAGGTCATTAACTTTCTTAACCTGTTGGAGTGTCAGGTTGGCCACCAATCCAAACAGATGCTCTCCTGGGAAAGGGGACTGGATAATATTTGCCTGCAGTTAATGCTTGAAACTGGACACTCGTAGCCAGGCTTGCCTCTTAAAGGTTGCACGGTGGCACAGCTGCTTATGTGCCGTATATGCAGTGTCCAAGGCTGACTTATGACAAGTACTGGATATAGTTTTGTCTTCCTCTATCACAGAGTTTGCCATCTTCTATTATTCAGGGAAGTGCTGCATTAGTTCCCCAATTTCTTTTACTGTGGGTCAGGATAGTGGTTGAGGAGTGCATTTGAATCTGCAAGTCTCCATTGTATGGTGGCTGCTCTCTCAACTTTGCAACCTACCAGCTCCATACTTTTGCACTCCTTTTCAGGTGTTTGGCCAGTTGATTTCAGGATATTAGCTTTATCTGGCAGGGTCCACAAACTGACCCCCACCATGTAGTGCCCTTAAAGTATATAGAATATATGTATAGGAATGCTTATACTTTTTCTCCACTCTGAGTTGCAAGTTTGCATGCAGCTGGTTCTCAGAACAACCTCCCTTCCTTGATTCAGAATGCTTGGTAGCGTAGGGAGGTATTGGGTCTTCCTTTCTGATGGCAAAAGGTTTCCAGCAGTAAGCAAGCCTAGGATTGTTGTTCTTCTGACTGTACTACATACGTCAGTGGTTTATCACCACATTGGTACACTATGTCATCTGGCGGTGATGTCCTTAAAGGGTAGAATTTAACACCCTCTTCTGGAGAATTTGTACAAGCTCTTGGCGCTCTCCTTCGGTGCTTTCTAGATCTCGAAAAAGACTAGTCGTACAAATCCTCCTACTTGAGCAACTTCTGCTCTTTTTCCTGTGGATCGGACTTTGTTGGTGCTTCATGTTCAGCTTGCTCCTCATGTGGTTCTCCTGGGTGGCTTCAAAGGGATTTGAATGTTTTTTTAGACAATGCATAGAAATCCCTTTTCTGAAGGATTATTAACAGTTTTGGCTTTGAGGCACTACTTTTTCGACCCCAGGTGCCCTATGTTAAGTACCGACAACAGGTACTGCTTTTCTCTGTGGGCTGTTAGGTCTTGTTTTGTCTTCCGTCCCCTCAACCAAATTGTTTTTTGGCATCGAGGATGCATCTAATGGCCATCCCTCCAACGGTGTCCTTGAATCAGCCAGTGAGGCACTTTGATTCAACCTCCCTTCACGCCTAGAGGGTTTCGGTTTTTAAAGGTATCTTTTAGAGCCTCGAGGTGTGAATACTTTGGCTTGGACCCACTGTGTTGTTACCTAAACATGTCTTTTGTGCCTCCTTCCCTGGACTTCAGCGGCTCTTCCTCTACCAGCTTGACAACATTCCCTCAGACTTCTCCTTGTACCACCCCTGTGCCTTTTTAGGTTGTAATAGCTATTCGACAAACCACAGTGTCATGGAAAGCTCTTCTTTTGTCACCGAATCATAGCATAATATTGTCACTTCTATTGACACTTTCCCTGTGCACCTTCAGCATACGAAGATCTTGAGCATGGCTCGTGAGGTGTGGCCATTCTTTCCTGATGAACCACCCAGGTCCAACAAACGGAGTACAATGCTTGAAATGACTCCGGGCCTTCGGTTCATATCTCACCTATACCGACCCTTGCGTGATGCTCTACCATGGGAGGTGCATCCTATACAGACCAAGTGGGAGACCATACTATGGGAACCCTTACAGACTAAAAATTGGTTGAAGATCCACAAGGGGGTAGAGACGGCAGCTCCATTGTTAGCTTTAAACCCCTACAATATAATTTTGTACATCAGACCTACCTCACTCCACAAACACTATATGATATCTATGACACTCAAACAGCCGGTTTTGAACGCTTTGGGGCCCAACCAGCAGACCTTCTGCATATTGTGTGGACTTCCCATCCTTGTCCTCCTTTTGGCAAGATATATTACACAAACTAAATAGGGCATCGGGGTAGGAAGTGACGCTGGAGATCTGGGGCTGCTCCACTCCTCTGTGTAGAAAGAACTAAGCAGTACGTTTGTCCTCCTTGGGCTGGTGCTGGTGAAGAGGAGCGTAGCTATGGTTTGGCTCAGTCAGACACCCCCCACATATGCGGCATGGCTGAAGGATGTAGATGTCTCTGAATGGTCGACTGTGGATGTAATGTGGATGAGACATGTCTGTAGGGGCAATAGGCTTAAAGAGGACCTAACAGCATGGTCGGCTATGCTGTCTGAGCTGCAGGACTTGACTGTCTCCAGTGATGGGACTACATGATACACTTCACACCCTGGAATGTGGAAAAGGGGTGGGCATGGCTGTGGGTCCCAGATGAGTGCACTACAAGCATTTATGGTCTACCATGCTCCTCTATTACATCTAATGTGAAGGCCTAACATGGGGGGGGGGTGGGGAGTGATGTGGGGTGGGGGTATTTGCTCAATATTGGCTTTGTGGAACAAAAAGGCTGTAGATTGTTCTTTTTTCACATTACTGTATTCCAAGAGAGGCCATACCAGATGATCTCCTGTGATACAAATATGTTTCAAAGACTCCTCTTACGAACATCTTATTTTTTTCTCTGTACTTACCGATTATGGGTATGACTTTGGCCACGGTGTATGTACTTTTGTTCCAGATGTTTGTACATATGCATACGAAAGATGAGAACAGCAAGATGACATGATACTCAATGTAGAATTTTATGTGGTGTACTATGTGCTATCCACGTGAACAATACATTTACTTTAAATACAATATTTCACCTGTTATTCCCTGGTTCCAAGCATATTTGGCAGAAATTCTGTGCACGTCACAATTTCCGGTGCTATGAGCCCTTGACAAGCGGAAGTTGCAGACCTAATGTCTGTCTTGTCAGACAAATTTATGCTGGTATTTGGGACAGAATTAAACTGGATGGTATCAGTTTCCTTTATTGATTGCAGCTCCTCTTCCCACCTCCCCCCCACATGCTTCAACCGTACAGTCGATCCCCCATGTGATGCGCCCATTTATTTTTCCTTTAGTGATCCTTGGTGGTTATCCATTGTCCAACAGTTATTTCCTTTACAATTGTTTTTTCACAGATTTTACAGTCATTTCTGTGATCTGTCATTTTTCCTGGATCTTTATAGAAGCTCCTACAGCTGCAGGTTTAACTTCCAGGACCAATAGTGGAAGAAAGTAGCTGAATATTCTGACCATGTACAGGAGGGTATGGGGTGTTCACCTGATGTAACAAGGGGATGAACATACCACAAAATTAACAACCACAAAAAAAAAAAGTATTCAATATCCAACCTTTAAATAGTAGATTAAAGCACAGCATACAAATCTGGAATATATCCATGCTGCAAAAATATGTTTTCAGCGGGGATAATTTAATCGTCACCAGCTTCACTACATTTCACTTGGGACTTCACAGGCCTCTTCACATCTGGTAAAATGTGCGAATTTTCACAACGCTGTCTTTGTACTAGCATTTTTATTGAAAAAGTATTTTTCTTAAATTAAAAGCTAGAGATTTATAAGAAGAGCACCACTACCCGCTGCAGAGCTCTATCATTGAAAAGCAGCCATTTAAAAGTTGTTATTGCACCCACATACTGTTTGTTTTATAATTTAAGACTAAAATCGACCAGTGGAAAAACAAAGTGGGAACCATTATCAATTATAATTCACATTCTTTTTGTGGACTTTTCCGTATGAAATTATTTGTTGAGTACTGTAATTTACAGAATATTTTATCAAGGGATGAATAAACGTGATTGACATCCGATATTTAGGGTCAGAAGACTACCATTCTACTAACCCGACCCTCCAGCAGGTCATCACAATCCTGAATACGTCATTCCATAAACAGTATTCAAGTATAGCATTGCAATCATCGACTGGTTTAATCTCTGCTGATTCTTCACTGAACCCATTTAAACTTTGCATTTTTAATGTGTTCATCTGTGCTGGTCTGATTAAGAAGAGGTTGTGCTATGTTTTCTCAAATAGTAATTTTTCCAGCTGCACTGAATATCACTGTTTAACGCCCTTCAGTGGCATTATTGAGAATTTCTGCACAGTCTTTAATAAGCCACATCCACCAAGCTTCTGCTATGAATTTGAGCTTGTGGAAAGCCCTCGCCTCTTGAACCTTTTAAGGTCCATTCTTGATGGCAGTGTCAGTGCACCGATCATTTTAGATGTGCAAATGGCGTTTGATATTAACCAGTGGCTTGATTTTTTAGACTGCAGGTCCAATTCCACGTCAGGACCAGAGGCTTCGGATTATACTTCACTGAACTTTTCACAGCAGCCAATTAAGAAAAGAAAAAAAAAAAAACATATTCCATAAGCACTAGTAGCCCTAGCATGCCCAATCCCGGACTGCTCTCTCTATAAATGTCACAGACGCTAAAGTCCTTCCTCTTTCTTTGCTGCTGCAAAGCAAAAGATAAGTACTCACATCTCCATGTATATTTATTGCTGTTTTCAGTGTGTTTGGATTCCTTGGGGCCATGATGCAGGAGCGGGGCTGAGCAGCGCTCCATAAAAGGTTTTTTACTTTATATAAATCTGGCACACGCGCTCTCGTGCATGACCCGGTCCAGTTTGTTGTCTGGTTTGTATGTTATTGCTTTGCGCATCCCCGCAGCATCAGAGTATTTTTTCCTTGCGATCCGATCTCTGGGAAGCGCATCATTTTCCACTCTTGATGTTGGTACTGGCCTCCTAAGGAGGCCAGCAGAGCTACTCTGTCCTCTTTCTATTTCGACGGTTGCGCATGTGCAGACGTCGATTTCAGATTTTTCTTCATCTGAGATCGACGTTCGTGCTGCGCTTCCTCAGGTAATTGACAGTTGTGCCCCCAGAACGCACAAAGGGCAGCAAAAACAGATTAGGGCTTGCCCTAGGGGATTTGCAGCAGGTGCCCCCTCCACACTATTTCTGGGCATTGAGAGACTGTCTCTAAATATAATTAGTAGTTTTTCTCCATTTTCTGCCTGCTGGGGCTGTTCTTCCCCCCGGAACTCCTCTTTTTCCCTCTGGCTATGGCGTATTTCGCAGAAGAGGATGACTAATATCAGGAAGAGGCAGAGGTGCCCTTCAAAAATCAGATGGAGGAGAGATTGGTACAGGCCCTGGGCCATCATGTACAGGACTCAGTAAATCAGGCCCTGATTAAGGCCTTAAAACCTTTTACACAGCCCTTGGTAAGGTTTGGGCAAAGAGTTAATGGGACGCTAGTCTTCCGAGTCATTAGAGAGCCTGAAATCGATGATAGGGACCTGGTCCTGACAGCACCTTTGGGATCCTTTTCTTCAGCGGAGCCATTTTCTCAAAAGGCAACTGCAGTCCTTAAGGACCACGAATATGGGCATGAGACCATAATGGATGCTGAATCTTTCACAGTGCCTCAAGTACCTCGCACAGAGGAGTCACATTCATCTGCTTCACACTCCTGATTCAGATCACACTCTAGCAGAGCCCCAACCATCAGGCAAACTTAAACGCAAGTCCCATCACGCAGCAAAGGAGGTGGTAACGCAAAATAATTTATTTTTCTAACACAAAAACATTACTCATCCCAGGTCTACTGGGTGGGTGCCATGTGTTGAGGTACCACAGCATGTGCAGGAAAGATTGTGGAAGGGTTTCGATAAAGTGCGCAGTACTTTGTGTTCTGAATGTACTCGCCCCTCATTATTGGGTAAAAATGGCAGATACCCCAGAACTAGACCCCATTGTGGCTACGTTTCTAAAGAAATGTGCTAAGGACCCCAAGAAAGGCCTGGACCAAGCATGGAAGGGTGGCCAGGACAAATGTCTTGACCTTTCGGGACCCATTACAAAGATCTTGGCACTAGCTGTTCGGGCTAAAGAAGCCAACACGTTGTTGGACCCTGAGGCCATACTTGTATCGGCTCAGAGAGCGGTTTGCATTTTAGGAAAACGCTAACTGTGCCATGTCCACAGAACAAAGGAAGCCATTTTTGATATGTATAGACCCTAAACTGGCAAAGCTTGTCCCTACAGAACCTAGATCTTTGGCCAATGGGCTTCTTTTTGGGCATAAGTTTGTTATGGACCTGGGAAAATGTGCCCACTTTTTCAGCTATGGATAAAGCTCGAACCTCGATGCAGAGAATGTTTAGTGGTGACCTTTTTAAAAGGGCCGGACGCTATTGAGTTCGGGCGTCAGAATACTCAGCCTATCAGACCTCTCCCAGCTATGGCCAGAGAGGCAGAGGTTATTATCAAGCCACCTCAGGATTCTATCCATCCAGAAGAGGTCGTGGCTACACAGGAGGTGGACGAGGTGCAGACAACACCTCAGCTTCAGGTAAGAATAATCCCCTTTGCAGAAGTGATTCTTGGGGGGAGGTTAAAGTATCATTTTCACACTTGGGTGCGCTTATCCCAGGACCCTTGGATGTCGCAAACAGTACAGGCTTCCAGACTAGAGTTTTATTCCACTCCCAAAGTCTTGCACCCCTTCCTCTCCATTTTTCCCCAAACAGAAAGCTCTTTCATATATGCGAAAATAGTAGTGCTTCTACGCAAACAAGTGATAGTCGAATCCCAATCCCATCAGACAGGTTTTGTCAGTACATTTTTTCTGGTTCAGAAAAAAGGCAGAGGCTTTCGCTTGGTGCTAAATCTAAAGGACTTCAATTCACAGATAGTGTACCGTCACTTCAAGATGGAGGGTCTACATCTCTTAAAGAGATCGCTTACAAGAAGGGGATTGGTTTGTGCATCTAGACCTCAAAGACGCCTACCTCGGTGTCGATATTTTCTCTGCACTGACGATTTCTTAAATTTTGTTGTAGAGATCAATGGTACGATTTCAATGTCCTCCCATACGGTCTGTCTCTGGCTCCTTGGTGCTTCACCAAGTGCTATGCCCTGTGGCACAGTTTCTTCGAGAATGAGTAGTCCGTCTCATTAGCTAACTTGACCATATCCTCATGATGGCGCAGTGCAGGGATTTGGTTCTGAATCACTAGGGTTGGGCGATCCAGATTCTTCAAGATCTCGGGTTCTTGATTAGCAGCGAAAAGTCTATAACTTACCCCTCGCAATGTATAGAACTATTAAGCTTTCAGGTGGATTCCATTCATGCGCAACTTAAGTTACCTCTGACGAAATTATCTTGATCAAAAGTTACAGAACGCCCCCGTCTCTCAGACTAGATCATTAAGGACTTTGGCTCACCTGTTAGGATTTCTTGCCTCTTCTATCCAGGCAATCTTCCCTGTGCCTTTTTCATTATAGAGCCCTCCAACATCTGAAAATTGTGCACCTCCGCAAGGGACTGACTTATTCAGAACAGATTCTGTTGTCAGAAGAGGCCAAATCGGAGATTACTTGGTGGCTAGATCACATGGATGCGTGGAATGGCAAAGCCATCTTTGCATCCTTTCCAGAAGTAGTGATCAAGTCGGATACCAGTCAGTGGGGCTGGGGAACTCGTTGCGGGGCAGCGGAAACAGGTCGTTGGTCCTCAGAGGAGCGGGATCTTCACATCAACTGCTTAGAACTTCTAGGGGGAGCTTACGCGATTCCATCCCTTTCCCTGCTAAAAAGCCACTTGCTGTATCCTGTTGCAGATGGACAACATTTCAGCAGTGAGGTATATAAATCACCTGGGAGGGACCAGGTCTCGCATTCAGGCGGAAATCACCAAGGAGTTCTGGCGTTTTTGTCTCCATCATCAAGTCTCAGTGATGGCAGAGTATATTCCAGGTCACTCCAATGTGGTAGCAAACTGGAACTCTCGCTTTCTGAAGGATGGCAGTGATTGAAAGCTGTATCACTTAATATTTCACAGTCTGATCAATCGGTGGAGCTTATGCTTGATAGATCTGTTTGCATCCCGGTTCAACTCCCAACTTCCAAGATTTTTCAGTTGGAGACCAGATCTACGTGCAGTGAGCTCGGATGCTTTTCTTCAGGAATGGCCTCAGGACCTCCTTTATGCTTTCCTTCAGTTTTCTATGATTCAGAGGGTTCTCGCGCAAGTCAAGAGGCAAGTAGAGGAGATCAGATTAGTGACCTCTCTCTGGAAAGCTCAGTCATGGTTTCCAGTAGCAATGTCACTGTTGTGTGCTTCGCCGGTTCGCATTCCATCATTTCCTTCGTTACTCGTGGACCCGTTGGGTCCTTATCTGGTAATTCAGGGGCATTTAATTCTTGTGGCTTGGAGACTTTCCGGAAACGCTGGCAAATACCGGGTGTTTCGAGAGACACTATGTTCTTCCTTTCCCAACCGTGGACTCCCTCCACCCTGAGGGTTCCTGGAAGCAATGGGTGGGTTGGTGCAGTGAACAAAGTTTTGATCCCAAGGGGGCCCAAATTATAATGATTTCTAATTTTCTGTTGGAGTTGCCATCTCAGGCTTTTGCATATAGGACCATTAATAGTTTCAGGTCAGCCATTTCGGCAGGACACTCTCATCTTAAGGGTAAGCCAGTTGGAGAACATTGTTTGATATCTAAACTCTTAAGAGGTATTAGGATGGTCAAACCCTCTCAACCCAGATATTCCACTTTAAGGGAAGTGGATGTCTTGCATTTTCTCAGATCCTGGCCGTGTAATGAGGATCTTTATCGGAAACAAATATCTGCCAAGCTTACTATACTTTTATGTCTCGTATCTTGTAGGTGCGTTCCTGATGTGCAAGCTGTGGATTTGACAAGTAGAGTATTTACTCCAACTGGAGTTTCATTCATGGTTTCTAGAGTTACTAAAACCTCAGCCATATTTATTTCCTATCAGTTTTTTTACCACAATTAAAAATTGTGTGGTACTCTGTATGAAAGCTTACAAAAGCTGTATAAGTGAGAATCGCAGAAATGTGGGAGGACAATTGCTAATTTCATTACAAAAAACGTCCAATCCAGTGTCATTAGCAACTCTGGCTAGATGGGTTACATCAGGGTTCTGCAAAGTCGGTCCTGGAGAGCCGGGTCCATGCCAGATTTTTTGCATATCCAGACTTAGAAAAATCTAGATTTCAAAAACATCTTTTTTCTAAATGTGGATATGCTAAAAACCTGGCATGGACCCGGCTCTCCAGGACAGACTTTGCAGAACCCTGGGTTAAATGGTTAATGGGGGGAAGCTCGCATAGACAATACCATATCAGGAGCTCATTCATTTCGAGGAGCTATGGCATCCAAATCGTCTGGGGTTGGCTCTGGTTTGGAAGATATCATGGCAGCCATAGATAGATCTGATAATATGTTTAAAGTTTATCATAAGCCTATTGTTGATGTAGCATCTGCTGTGGTGGATCAGCTTTGAACTAGCATAATCCGAAGCCTCCGGTCCGGACATGGAATAACAAAACTTCTAGCAAATGCGTCAAGAATTTTCAATTCTATTAAGGACAAGGAGGCGAGGATTATCCCACCCTTATGGTTATCTCTGTTTTTATATGATACTTTATGGTTATAATTATATGCTTAAAAGATATTCATACATGTGATTGTTTAGATTTGACTATCATTTCCATATTGTTCCTTCCCTTATTTTTTCATGTTCATGTCAAGCTATTATTATTATTAGCCCATTTCTTTCATTCATAGGTTCCATTAATAAGGGCGTTTGAACAACCACAAGGATCGTGAAATGAGATGTCGTCACAGTTCAGCTGCTGTTGGTAGTTGAGTTCTCGGTTGATGAGTTGCCTGATCCAGTGTTGGAGATCAAGTTTCAAGTTGGTGCAAAGAAAGAGAAAGGACTTTAGCGTCAATTACATTTAGAGAAAGCAGGCTTGGGATTGGGCATGCTGGGGCTACTAGTGCTTATAGAATATGTAGCTTTTGTTTTTATCAACGTTTATTGGCTGCGGTGAAAAGTTCAGTAAAGAAAGAAGCATAAGCCTCACCTCAGTGTCCTTAATACAATTGAAAAACCTTGACGCGTTAGCTAGAAAAGAATTTATTACACAAGTGCGGCATTATGCACTTCTGCAAGGGCCAATTTTTACTTAATGCCAAAGGATGGAGCGAATACTAGATGCAATGCAACTTCAGAGTACAAAAGGAGCACAGGGTCCTGCTGAGGATGTTGAAAGGGGGCTCTTCACCCCACACCTACTGGAAATGCCTAAAAGACCTTTGTTTCATCTAAGACATTCCATTGGAGTGCTGCATGATACATGAATATGCAAAAGCCCATCCATTCAGATCCATCAGGCATACATTTATCACCAGTACTAACTGGGCACCCTGCCTAGACTGACTCCTGCAGAAGAGTCATCCGGTATCCCCGAGTCTCCATGGAGTATTATTGCCCTTAAAAAGGAACATTTAAAATGTTCAACTCTAGAACCAGAGTACACGTTTAAATGCCGTTTAAAAAGCAAAGGAAATTGCATGGGACCGAGAAAAAAAACAAGACTGTTTGTGACAGTTTACACTCCTAATCCTGTCACATCTGTATATGAATTGTCAAAAATTTACGTTTATGGCGAGTCATGTTGTAGCGAGACACAAGATCCCCAAAAAATACCCTGCTGGGAAATCCAAGTTAATAAAAACGACATATGTTACATTGAGGAGTTCATCGAAGCCTAAGCCATTCATTCACAGCAGGCCGGAGAACCCTGGATAATGCTCCCTTGGTGGATTATTACCACTATCACGACACGAGTTTAGCAAAGCATTTAAAACATTTAAACTAAGCTACGTTTTCAACACACTGTGTAAGGTCTTCAAATTAACATAATTACCAAAGGAATCAACGCTGTTTGGGTTAAAAAAAAAAAAAAAAAAAAAAAAAAAAAACACTAAATATCGACTGCTTGGTAAATACAAAATGCTTGACTCTACCTGTTCCACTTCTCCAAGCGTGACGGGCTGCGTTTGGTATCGGGCATTCATTCTTCTCTGCCTCATGTCCGCCCTACTCCTGGTAACGACAGCTTTGGTTGCTGGCTGAGACAGTTTGTTAAATAAGGCCATTTTCTCTGCCAGACTCAAGGTGGACGTGTCCGGCTCGTCAGTGGCGCTTTCCTGCGCGCTTGCATCTGTGACTTGCTCGGCCTTTTCCTTTTCTGCTGCTCTTTGGTGAGCGGATGCTTGTAAACTGGAATACAACCCAAAGTTAGAAAACTCGTATTAAACCTCCTGCGATCTCCCGTGAACCTTCCCTTGCACAAGATAGCTCGGATCAATGTTAATAGTCTGGCTGCTGCAAAAAACAGGTACGTTTAAGCCTTAAAAGTTACAAGACAATAAGCAGTGCTGCGCACGTTCTAGTCAGTGCAGTGTTCAATGGGCAACAAACATGAGCAACTATGAAGCACAAGGCTGCATTTTTAAGGGAATTTGACCTCACTCTCATACAACCTAAGTGAAGAGGGTGCAGAGGTGATGGCCAGAACTGAAAAGGCACCCACGTGCCTTCAGCATGGGATGCTTGTACACTTTGCATAAGTAAACTATGAGAGACACTGCTATTCCGCCAGACACGATTTCATTGGGAGGTTGGGCGGAGGAGTATATATTTTTGTCTGCCTGTAACACTCATGGAAAAAAAACTGGTCCGCAATGTTTTTTTTTCTTTTTCTTGACAACTTTCATTGCATGCGACACGAAAATGCATAGCTAACAACTCATCAATCGACACAACAAACGTTGCCACATGGTTTTGTTTTTAGTTTAAAAAAAAAAAAAACACCTTATTAAAGACGTTTGTTAGAACAAAAGCTCTAGAGCAATTAGAGCAAATAAGAGCGAAGAAAACATTTTTTTAAATCATGCAGGCCTTAGAGACGTGCTGTGTCTGAACAGTAACATTCCAGTGAAACTGCATTCGTGAGGCTTGCACAGATGTGACAAAACACAATTTAAGAGGCATCTGCGACCCGTGTGCTCAATGCATCATGCAGGCTATTCCCCAGTACCTGTTATGATGTACAGTGTTCTTAACTACAGTGGGGCTAGGTATTCTTGCCACTACAGGGTGGATAGTCACTGTTTGTGAAGCAGGGGCGGGTTCTCTTAATAAAGGATAGCAAAGGAAAAGGAAAGCGCACAAGAAAGGAAAGAGAAAAGAAAAAAGCATTAAGGAAAGCATGATGGTTAATTACAGGAAAGCAAATACAAATGTTCTAGATGTTCACAATTACTTTGCACGATTATTTTACTATTTTATTTGGATTCCATTGAAAATAAACATCACAAAAAACCTCCGAAATGTAAGTTCACAAGAACTACTTACCACTAATAAGGGTCTCTTAAATCCTCTCGGGTAAAACCTTGACCATTAGGAATAGCCACTCATCAAAAGGGGTATTTCAGCAGAAACCCAAGGTTCCCGTTGGGATGGGCAAAGAGCACAGAAGTAGAAAGTGTAAATTAACACCAGAGTGGTAGTGATTACATTTCTTCGCGAGTGAGCAAAATAGCAGGCTTGAATGAGGCGTGTATAGCGGTTGGACTCTGGAGTGGCCATCATCCGGTATCCAGAAAGTTCTGAAGTAAGTTGGCTGCAATCCGCTAGAATGAGATGGCCCCCGGTCCACCATCAATCAGCCTCCCTGGCATAAGGTGGCACTCCTAGGCATATAGGCATTCTAAAGACCCTGCTAGAAGGTGGCCTACTGTGGCATATTGCGATTATTATAGGCACCTCTGTCCTAAACTACAGTAGACTCCCGGCATGCTCTAAGCATTATGGTGGCCAGACCAGATAGTAGCCTTGGGATAAGGTGTTGGCATATTGTAGCCACATTTGTCCTGAGAATTATGCTGCCCTTGGAATATAGGGGAACCCACTGCTGAAGGACAACACAGTATAAAGTGGGAATTTGATGCCTAATACTAGCATAGGATCGTTACGCCTGGCCTGTGGCCAGAGTGTTGTATCACCTAACAAAAAAGTGTAGCCAAGGGCGTGGCTACAAATGCACACTAACGAAATTAGGCTGTTTGCCTATCCCTTGTCTCATGGGCATGAAGGTTGTCTAGGTTCAATCTACCAAACAAGTGGACATTATGGGAGGTCTGTCATCCTAAGGAAACCAAAGGAAATCAAGAAGACACTGCATCTTAGGTAGCTGGTGGTCACTGACCCATTAAACACCCAAAGGAAAATGGATTTGACCGAATGGTTCCTTCCAAATGAACGGGCAACATTACATCTGAGTGTTCAGTTAGGTAAGGCTGAAAAAGCACAAGCCTCTAAATGTAAGATCCTGACCCAATTCAGGTTAAACATTTCACTTTAAAAAAAGTGCTGGACACAAACGTCTGGACGAGACACAGTGGGTGACTCTTCTGAATGAGTACAGAAACACTTCAGAACTAAGGGGGGGGGAAATATTTTTTCACTGAGCCTGGCACCAACCCACCCCAGAGTTACTTGGACCTTCTCTGCCAACTCAGGCCAGTAATGCAGTGATTTTAGGACCTTACGATACAAGATCAGATCAGTTCTCTACATCCTCCACTGGAGGCGTGGTCCAGCATTAGACCCCAAAACAATGCACCCCCATAAGCTGCTGCCAAAGTGTATTTGGTGCCACTGCCTGCACATTCAAAAGGATAGAGTGCATGCTCACCAAGTACTGAGTAAGACTGAGCTGCTTCATAACTATATCCATTTAAACCCCAGACACTGCACCTTAGATGTTTTTCCTTGGACTGCATTGCTGCCAAGGACAATCCAAGCACTTGTAGGTTCAACAGCAGAGTTTAAAGTAACTTTATATCCTTATTTAGAGTGCAATCGTATTGTGGGCTACATAACTGTCACTAAGCATTTATATTCAATAGAAGGAAAGTCATTTTTTTTATTAGAAAGTACACTGCTTGAATATTTATTTATGGGAAAGAAACAGGTGGTAGTTGAAGTGAAAGTTTTCCTTCACAATCAACCTAGTGGAGTAAGCCTGGAGTGTTTGGCTAGTTTCTTCCTTCAAGCTAGAAGCTATAGAGGAGGTATTTGTAATTCAGTGAGCTTGCAGCAAGACGTGCTTTCAAGGACAACAGCAATGCATAATACAAGGGAGTTTAGATTGGCACTATCTTGCAATGGGGCTAGCTTCTTTTGTCAGCCCTTTCACAAAGATTGCCTTGCCAATTCTACAACTCAACAACTGTAGAGTTTTTTCATTGTTGGACAAATCCCAACTACTCGAGGACTCCGTACTGGATAAAACTCCTAAATAGGGATACAAATGTACATGGTCCCCTTCCTTTTATGCCCCCCTTCCTCTTACACCTCTAGCAGCAGCTTGTGACAATGAGTGCCATAACACCACCTCTCAAAGTCTGTCAAGTAGACTTATGTACACACTCCACTGACCAAAATAAATATTTGCCAAGTTAGGAGGCCACACCACACCCAACGTGGAGCATGAGAGAGTTAAAGTTACCAGAAGAACTACCCATGTGTCACTGTGGCCTACAGCATTGAGTGTCTGCACACAGACACTATGATTTTTGCAGTCAGACAAAAGTCAAATTTATCAAGACCATGGTCCATTAAACTACGAATTAACAAACACATCAATTTATCCTATTACACATGAATACACAATAAAAAAACCAGACAAATAGTTTGCATATCATTTATAAAAAATCTTCCCATTGTGGAACTTCAAAAACTGCATTGTGACTAAAACTATGCATTTAAATTGAACTAACACCATATTTAATTAAAACTACTTTAAAAAATCTCAATATATATATATATATATATATATATATATATATATATATATATATATATATATATATATATATATATATATTCCAGTATAGTCCGGTAATGTGTACTGGAGTATTCATAGTTCGACCACAATTAAAATCCCCTCCTCGCAATTTTCTGTAGATGCTTTGCCATTGGACTGAGCAAAAAAAAGGAGTTAGTCTAATCTGAATTTTAAAATGGAATGTCTTATTTCTGGGTTTGACAGGGAAGAAGTGTAAGGAAAAAAACAAAACAAAAAAAAAAAACACAGTTCCTATGCCACTGAAGTAAAATCTTTCACAGATAAATAATTAAAATGTAATGCTTTAGAAATCATTTCAATCCTTAGATAATCTTACTGAAATTGCTGGAAGAGTTTAGGAGAGCTGTTCCGTAATTTTTTCCATTTGCTCTCTCAATCTTGCAGCCCATTTTAAAATGGCAACTCACCACCTCCTTCCTACAAAAAGCGTCAATTGTTGTCCTCTCCCTAATTTACTAGTCTATTTCAATATAAAATGCCAATACGTTAATCTGGTCTCCTTTATTGCCTTTACCATTGAGGATTTATGTAAATTTAGCAAAGATTTCAAACATTGCGCCTGTATTCCATTCAAATCCTGTTTCACACTCATGTAAAGAATTTCTGTACCATACAAGTTTGTTTTGGACCATCGCTTTAACCCCTTCGCTGCCAGGCCTTTTCCCCCTCCTGTGCCAGGCCTTTTTTTGCCTATTTGGGGCAGTTTGCGCTTAGGCCCTCATAACTTTTTGTCCACATAAGCTAACCAAGCCAAATTTGCGTCCTTTTTTTCCAACATCCTAGGGATTCTAGAGGTACCCAGACTTTGTGGGTTCCCTTGAAGGAGGCCAAGAAATTGGCCAAAATACAGTGAAAATTTCGTTTTTTTCAAAAAAATTGGAAAAAGTGGCTGCAGAAGAAGGCTTGTGGATTTCCCCCTGAAAATGGCATCAACAAAGGGTTTGCAGTGCTAAACTCAGCAGCTTCCTAGCTTTCAGGAACAGGCAGACTTGAATCAGAAAACCCAATTTTTCAACACAATTTTGGCATTTTACTGGGGCATACCCCATTTTTGCAATTTTTTGTGCTTTCAGCCTCCTTCCAGTCAGTGACAGGAATGGGCATGAAACCAATGCTGGATCCCAGAAACCTAACCATTTCTGAAACGTAGACAAAATTCTGAATTCAGCAAGGGGTCATTTGTGTAGATCCTACAAGGGTTTCCTACAGAAAATAACTGAAAAAGAAAAATATTGAAATTGAGGTGAAAAAAACAAATGTTTCTCTACGTTTTACTCTGTAACTTTTCCCTGCAATGTCAGATTATCGAAAGCAATATACCGTTACGTCTGCTGGACTCCTCTGGTTGCGGGGATATATAGAGCTTGTAGGTTCATCAAGAACCCAAGGAACCCAGAGCCAATAAATGAGCTGCACCCTGACGTGCGTTTTCATTCTATACCGGGTATACAGCAATTCATTTGCTGAAATATAAAGAGTAAAAAATTGCTATCAAGAAAACCTTTGCATTTCCAAAAAGGGCACAAGATAAGGTGCTGAGGAGCAGTGGTTATTTGCACATCTCTGAATTCCAGGGTGACCATACAAGCATGTGAATTATAGGGAATTTCTCAAATAGATGTCTTTTTTACACACTCTCCTATATTTGGAAGGAAAAAATGTAGAGAAACACAAGGGGCAATAGCACTTGTTTTGCTAATCTATGTTCCCCCAAGTCTCCCGATAAAAATGATACCTCACTTGCGTGGGTAGGCCTAGCGCCGGCGACAGGAAACACCCCAAAGCGCAACGTGGACACATCCTAAATTTTGGAAAAAAACAGATGTGTTTTTTTGCGAAGTGCCTACCTGTAGATTTTGGCCTCTAGCTCAGCCGGCACCCAGGGAAACCTACCAAACCTGTGCATTTCTGAAAACTAGAGACCTAGGGGAATCCAAGGAGGGGTGGCTTGCGGGGCTCGGACCAGGTTCTGTTACCCAGAATCCTTTGCAAACCTCAAAATTTGGCTAAAAAAACACATGTTCCTCACATTTTTGTGGCAGAAAGTTCTGGAATCTGAGAGGAGCTACAAATTTCCTTCCACCCAGCGTTCCCCCAAGTCTCCCGATAAAAATGATACCTCACTTGCGTGGGTAGGCCTAGCGCTGGCGACAGGAAACACCCCAAAGCGCAACGTGGACACATCCTAAATTTTGGAAAAAAACAGAGGTGTTTTTTGCGAAGTGCCTACCTGTAGATTTTGGCCTCTAGCTCAGCCGGCACCTAGGGAAACCTACCAAACCTGTGCATTTCTGAAAACTAGAGACCTAGGGGAATCCAAGGAGGGGTGACTTGCGGGGCTCGGACCAGGTTCTGTTACCCAGAATCCTTTGCAAACCTCAAAATTTGGCTAAAAAAACACATGTTCCTCACATTTCTGTGGCAGAAAGTTCTGGAATCTGAGAGGAGCTACAAATTTCCTTCCACCCAGCGTTCCCCCAAGTCTCCCGATAAAAATGATACCTCACTTGCGTGGGTAGGCCTAGCGCCGGCGACAGGAAACACCCCAAAGCGCAACGTGGACACATCCTAAATTTTGGAAAAAAACAGAGGGGTTTTTTGCGAAGTGCCTACCTGTAGATTTTGGCCTCTAGCTCAGCCGGCACCTAGGGAAACCTACCAAACCTGTGCATTTCTGAAAACTAGAGACCTAGGGGAATCCAAGGAGGGCTGACTTGCGGGGCTCGGACCAGGTTCTGTTACCCAGAATCCTTTGCAAACCTCAAAATTTGGCTAAAAAAAACACATGTTCCTCACATTTCTGTGGCAGAAAGTTCTGGAATCTGAGAGGAGCTACAAATTTCCTTCCACCCAGCGTTCCCCCAAGTCTCCCGATAAAAATGATACCTCACTTGCGTGGGTAGGCCTAGCGCCGGCGACAGGAAACACCCCAAAGCGCAACGTGGACACATCCTAAATTTTGGGAAAAAACAGAGGTGTTTTTTGCGAAGTGCCTACCTGTAGATTTTGGCCTCTAGCTCAGCCGGCACCTAGGGAAACCTACCAAACCTGTGCATTTCTGAAAACTAGAGACCTAGGGGAATCCAAGGAGGGCTGACTTGCGGGGCTCGGACCAGGTTCTGTTACCCAGAATCCTTTGCAAACCTCAAAATTTGGCTAAAAAAACACGTCCCTCACATTTCTGTGGCAGAAAGTTCTGGAATCTGAGAGGAGCTACAAATTTCCTTCCACCCAGCGTTCCCCCAAGTCTCCCGATAAAAATGATACCTCACTTGCGTGGGTAGGCCTAGCGCCCGCAACAGGAAACGCCCCAAAACGCAACGTGGACACATCCCATTTTTTGAAAGAAAACAGTGCCTACCTGTGGATTTTGGCCTGTAGCTCACCCGGCACCTAGGGAAACCTACCAAACCTGTGCATTTCTGAAAACTAGAGACCTAGGGGAATCCAAGATGGGGTGACTTGCGGGGCTTGGACCAGGTTCTGTTACCCACAATCCTTTGCAAACCTCAAAATGTGGCTAAAAAAACACATGTTCCTCACATTTCTGTGGCAGAAAGTTCTGGAATCTGAGAGGAGCCACAAATTTCCTTCCACCCAGCGTTCCCCTAAGTCTCTCAATAAAAATGGTACCTCACTTCTGTGGGTAGGCCTAGCGCCCACGAAAGGAAATGGCCCAAAACACAACGTGGACAGAACATATTTTTTCACAGAAAACAGAGGTGTTTTTTGCAAAGTGCCTACCTGTGGAGTTTGGCCTCTAGCTCAGCCGGCCCCGGGAGGGGGGGGGCAGAAATGCCCTAAAATAAATCTGCCCCCCCCCAGGCCCCCCCCCCCCCGGGAGCGACCCTTGCCTACGGGGTCGCTCCCCCTGCGTGACATTGGCGCCAAAAAACAAATCCCCGGTGCCTAGTGGTTTCTGCCCCCTTGGGGGCAGATTGACCTAAAATCGGCCAATCTGCCCCCAAGGGGGGCAGAAATGGCCTAAATACAATTTGCCCCCCAGGGGAGCGACCCTTGCCGGATGGGTCGCTCCCCATCTCTAAAAAAACACACAAACAAAAAAACAAAAAAATTGCCCTGGCGCCTAGAGGTTTCTGCCCCCCCCCCCCCCCGGGGACAGATCGGCCTAATATTAGGCCGATCTGCCCCCCAGGGGGGGCAGAAATGGCCTAAAATAAATTTGCCCCCCCCAGCCCCCACCCCCCCCGGGAGCGACCCTTGCCTACGGGGTCGCTCCCCCTGCGTGACATTGGCACCAAAAAACAAATCCCCGGTGCCTAGTGGTTTCTGCCCCCTTGGGGGCAGATTGACCTAAAATCTGCCAATCTGCACCCAAGGGGGGCAGAAATGGCCTCAATACAATTTGCCCCCCAGGGGAGCGACCCTTGCCTGATGGGTCGCTCCCCATCTCGAAAAAAAAAAAAAAAAAAAAAAAATTTGCCCTGAGGGTTCTGCCCCCCCCGGGGGCAGTTCGGCCTAGTAATAGGCCGATCTGCCCCCGGGGGGGCAGAAATGGCCTAAAATAAATTTGTCCCCCACCCCACCCCGGGAGCGACCCTTGCCTACGGGGTCGCTCCCCCTGCGTGACATTGGCGCCAAAAAACAAATCCCCGGTGCCTAGTGGTTTCTGCCCCCTTGGGGGCAGATTGACCTAAAATCTGCCAACCTGCACCCAAGGGGGGCAGAAATGGCCTAAATACAATTTGCCCCCCAAGGGGAGCGACCCTTGCCTGATGGGTCGCTCCCCATCTCTAAAAAAACAAACAAACAAAAAAATAATTGCCCTGGCGCCTAGAGGTTTCTGCCCCCCCCCCCCCCCCGGGGGGCAGATCAGCCTAATATTAGGCCGATCTGCCCCCAGGGGGGCAGAAATGGCCTAAAATAAATTTGCCCCCCCACCCCACCCAGGAGCGACCCTTGCCTACGGGGTCGCTCCCCCTGCGTGACATAGGCGCCACAAAACAAATCCCCGGTGCCTAGTGGTTTCTGCCCCCTTGGGGGCAGATTGACCTAAAATCGGCCAATCTGCCCCCAGGGGGGCAGAAATGGTCTAAATACAATTTGCCCCCCAGGGGAGCGACCCTTGCCTGATGGGTCGCTCTCCATCTCTAAAAAAAGAAACAACAAAAAAAAAAAACACAAAAAAAAAAATTTGCCCTGGCGCATAGAGGTTTCTGCCCCCCCTGGGGGCAGATCGGCCTAATAATAGGCCGATCTGCCCCCAGGGGGGGCAGAAATGGCCTAAAATAAATTGCCCTCCCCCCCAGGGAGCGACCCTTGCCTAAGGGATCGCTCCCTTTGCGTGAAATTCACGCAAAGAAAAAATTCCCTGGTGTCTAGTGGTTTCTACCCCCCTTGGGGGCAGATTGGCCTCATCAAAATAGGCCAATCTGCCCCCAAGGGGGGCAGAAATGGCCAAAATATAATTTTCCCCCAAGGGGAGCGACCCTTGCCTACGGGGTCGCTCCCCACCAAAAAAAAAAAGAAATGAAACATAAAAAAAAAAAAAAAAAAATGGTCCCTGGTGCCTAGAGGTTTCTGCCCCCAGGGGGGGCAGAAAAAGCCTTCTAAAAAAAATGCCCCCCCTGGGAGCGACCCTTGCCCAAGGGGTCGCTCCCTTTGTGTGTTTCAATAAAAAAAAAAAAATCCCTGGTGTCTAGTGGGGTTTCAAAAGCCGGATTGCAAGCAATCCGGCTTTTGAAACCCTCGGAGGGACTTCAAAGGGAAGGAAATACTTTTCCTTCCCTTTGAAGCCCCTCCGGACCTCCCAAGTGATTGAAAAAGAAATGCTTTTGCATTTCTTTTTCAATCGCGCTGGAAGCAGAGCTTCCCCTTCCATCCCGACTTGGGGGGGGAAGGGGGGTGCACGGGGGCGCGCTAGCGCGCCCCCAAGTTCCCCTGTGCCTAGGACGAGATGATCTCGTCCAAGGCACAGGGGAACTGTAGCCTTGGACGAGATCATCTCGTCCAAGGCACAGAAGGGGTTAAATGCTGTCAGGAATAGGGACAAATCTGGGCTACAACAATGATAGTTGGCAATGCTTGTAATTTTTCACGTTATTTTATCAAAATGTATACCTAAATATCTTGGGGAGGTAGAGTTTCACCACTATCGATTCACTAATATACCACAGGAATGATTTCCTCTTAAGCTCAAACACCATTGTTTTAGTTTAATTCAAGTTGATAATTAATCTTTTGGTTTCAAAAAAATTATCAACACTCCAAACTTTCTTTGCAATCCAATTTGGGTCACATCCATGATTACCAAGTTGTTTGCCTACAGGAACATGTGGCCTCCCATCCTGGGTGAAAAGGTAGCAGTGCTCAAAAGTAAAGGAAGTTCTGCTAAATAAAGTATGTGGATGCCAACAGATAACCTTGTCACAAACTGTTCCTAACTGGGATCTGTTCAGCTGAGGTATCACCATGAACCCATTTCAACCTTGCTCAGTTTCCCCCTGTGGAGTTCTTGTACTCTTAGTAGTAATTCACATGATATTTTCAATTCCTTCAATTTCTCCCAAAGTTTAATTTGCTTATCCAGGTCAACGGCTGCCTACAAGTCGACAAAATAGCAAAATAAATTGCCATTTATCTCTATCAAATTCCATCCAATTAACCTGAGCTGTAACACTGGAACAGCGTAAAATGACTTCCCTTAGAACCACCCTGTTCGATTGGAATTTGATAATTTGTCTTAGAACAGTCTTTCAAAGTGTGGATGATAAACTTTGTGTACATTCTGGCACCCACAGCTGTAAGGCTTATAAGCCCATAATTGTTTAGATTGGAGGAATACTTTTATATAGGTTTTATTATGATATCCTCCTTCCAACTATCTGGGACTTGCCTTGTCATACATATACATATACACACACACACACACACACACACACACACACACACACACACATATATATATATACACACATATATATACACATATATATACACACACACATATATACACACACACACACATATATACACACACACACACATATATATACATGTATATTTTTATATTTGAAGACCAAGGCAAAAATCTGTCTTCACTGGTGGACATCTGTCTTAATTAACGCTGTAAGGTTATCCAACTTTTAAACTTTTATTCCACTGGACTAGAGTCATAGTACTCTTTACTACAAGTTTCTTCCATGTGGTTTATTCATGACTCTTCTGAGACCAACAAAAACTTACTGTAATCTGCCTCCCGCTCATGCCAAGCCTAACTAATTTCTAAAACAGAATTGAGTTATTCAATGAAATTGAATCCTTTCACAGTTTTCATTATGAAATGTCCTCTCTTTTTATCATGTACATTTATTCTGGTCTTAATCTCATTCCTTTCTCCTCCATATGATTTGCTCATCCTCTGCTACACCCTCCTCCCCCCAAACAACTCTCTCAACTGGTTTCTTGGGAGTTTGACAATGAGTGTAAAAGCATTCCCTTACTTTTGTTTTCTTTTATTTCCGAAAAGGGAAATAGGAATTTATAAATTTATGTCTCAGGCACTTCATCACCTCAATTACTAGTTCTTTATACCAACCATTTAGATCAGCATGCATCATAAGATTATCAATCTGTACACTTGTTGAAATTGTGAACGCCTTCTTAACTGTTCCTCATTTATATGGGTTGTTAGTCATCTTGGCATTGTACATATAGGGGGAAGAACTTTTTCAAACTGACCATGTACACCAAACCTACAGCAATCTTTACAAAATGCATTCACTATCATCTATATGAAGAAATCTGAAACTAGTCTAAAATACCAAGTGGCCATAACATTATATTAATTGGGCACTGTTGCATTCCCTGGGTAAATGTTTGCAAGAGAAAAATATCAGTTTATCAAAAAAAGAAAGATTAAACATTACAACCAGCTCCACCGAATTGCATATTTAGGGCAAGTTTAGAATCCATGCATCTGGAAATATGGCTGGTAAAATATAAGCGGAGAGCATCTCATTCAGGCTTAATATTCTTAGGGTTAAATCCAAGATAAACAAGTCATAAATACTATTACACTATTAGGGAACTTATAATACTGTTCACATCATTGCTTAAAACATTATAAAGGTTATTATTACATATATATTAAATAATACTATATCTTTATGTGCTAATTTCTGTGTGGATTAATTTTACAAATCTGAATAAAATTACATTTGGAATTCAACTGAATTATACCTCTAGCCATATCAGTCGAGATAATACTTAGAAAGCCATTTCATATGTTTTTGATTTGATGTTTATTTGGAAGAAGCCATCACATAATGGTGACTCCCCACAGCCATGTTTCTTGAAAACAAATTACATCTTACATACTATCAACATTCCATCCATTTATTCTAATTTTAGTAATATGTTATACCGTGAGTATTCCAAATGAAGTTAACGTTGATTTAAATGCATAGTTAATTAAAACCAATACATCATACATGCTCACACCAATTATCAAATTTAAACATAATTTCCATAGAACTGAGAGTTCTTCAATTTTTATTTCATACTATATATTAGTTTTCATCACTAGTTGTCCAACATTGTGATGATATCTGCATAAGCATTTCAGTTGTGTGCATCGTGTTCCCACTACTCATCTTGTATTACAACTCTGCATGTGTTGTAAGACACCTCAAATAATACGTTTTTAATATCGTTCTTCCTTAAAAAAAATGTGATTTAAAGTTGTAAAATTATATATAAATAAGTGGGTAGTCGGAACACAAAAATACCTTCATGGATTCCGAACAGAGGAAACTTAAGGACGGCATGATCTTAATCTTATAGGCCAGAAAATTGTATTATATTTATAATGATTGATATTAGATAATTTTTTTAAACTATCCAATGCATAAACTTTATATATCTGGCGTTCAGGGTATAGACAGAAGATTTAAAACAAGCTATCACCGCTTCTCTGCAGGACCGTATTCGCCTCTGATTAAAAGCTGTTTTTTATTAAAGTCTTCCGCTCATTCAACAGACCATTACATATACAGATCAAATTCCAAATGAAGAATTCCAGGCTGCTGGGAGAAGCGAGCTGCTTCTCTTAAGATATACCACTTAATCTGGAGGTTCGGCTCACTTTCCCAATTTGAGCTCAAACACTGATAATGGATTTTAGTCAGTATTTTTGTCCTGCATTTCAGCTCTTTAGTCCACTTTTTTTTTTAACCCCCCCCCATTATCCATATCCACATGTTTAGTGATGGGGTCCTTATTTTCATCTTACCATTCTAAGCAAATTCAATTAGATAATAAAACAGCATTGGTGTTTACAAATAGCTTTACCTGCTTTTTTTTCTACTTCAGTGTTTGGAATCTTAATTACATTAAATATTGAATTCTTGCTCAGCCTGAACGATCAATGCCATAACTGAGTAAAAATATTCTTGTAAACTTAATTCCCATCTGTATCAGTTACAAAGCCCACTAGTATATGATCTGATGAAAACGTTTTTAGGTTGGACATTCATGGAATATTTGCCAAAACTTCCCTAGTTTTTAAATGGGCTCACTATTTGACTTTTTTACAGCTCATATCAAGCAGCCATTCACCCACAATTTATTACCCCTTTCTATTGTTGGATGAACACTTACCCCTGATTTTGCAGATAATCCTTTACAAAGAAGACATGACAATATAGCACAATTAGCTCCTACTCTGCGGGCCTTATCCTTAACAGAAGATTATTTTTCTTTTTTATTGCTAGCCTTCTATAACTACACAGGCCAGACTTCTACTACTCCCTCAGCCTTTTTTTTTCTCAATTTCCTTGATCTTTGAAACTACTCATTACCTTTCTGCCCTGTGGTATTAGTGTATTTTATAGGAGAGGAATCCTACCATCATCCCATTTTTATGAAGGCCTGAAAAAAAAAAAAAATGTAAGTTGATATATTTCGGGCTTCCCTTAAGCCAAGCTCTTGAATTCCCCCCTCCCCCCATCCCACCCAACCACCACGACCCTCCCAATTGACCACCAAGGATCACTTTAACTAGTTTCGCCAGCCAAGGCTTACAAGAGTTTATTTCTTTGAGCTCTGCAGCAATTGTTTTAATAACCTGTCTGACACTTTAAAGCATTGTTACTTAACACTAATGTTTCAAATATACCATGTAAAGTTTTCTGCATCAATAATAAAATATCTAACACTGAAGAAAATGCAGAGGCTGATTTGCCTGGGAAGAAGACAATTCGAATTTTCTCTCTTAACTTTACTGCTTAATTTCTTTATTCCTCTCATTCCAAGTAACAGCTTTATTTTTTTCTATAAAGTGATTTCTTAGCCTTTTTAGCTCATGGATATTAAAATGCTTCGAGATCAATTATGGTGAAGATTATAGCTGAGGGTCTAGAAAATCTAGAAACTAATCCAAAAGTGATTTTGGTTGCAGCTTTGTTTTTACTGGAAATTTCTGAATGTGTACTTCAGTACTCCAGGCCTTATTTAAAAGGAGTGGTAGGTTGCCATCCATCATTTCGAACTGCCTTTTTTTCCATAGAGGGAGAGGGTGAAAGGTCTATTGAATCAACTTGTTTTGCCTTGTAAACTCCAATGTCTTGACAAGTTGAAAATCTCATTTGGACATACTGCAGCTGGAGCTTTAGATGCACCCCTGGTAGTCTTTTCAATAGTAAACTTCTTTCCTCTTTTCCCTGTGAGTTTAGGATCAGTCCTCACAGTTTAGCAATAGGCAATATCAATGAACTATTCCAATAGTAAGTTCTGTGAGGACGGTCACCCAGGACTGGGAAGTAATAGGCTTCCAAGCATTTAAACAGGATTCACTGTAGTCTGAGATGCTGTGTCATCCCCAGGTGTACAAACGGTGTTGACATTGTACTAGCCATAGATCATGCCTACATCAATCAAAAGCTTGCTATGTGACAATGGACAGAGTAAGAGAGGTTGGGACTAAGAATAGGTACGTGGGGCACTGTGGACCAACGGGAGAGGGAAAGAGAAACCCTCAGTCCTCACTGTTTAAAAACAGCTGTGCAGTCATTAAAGGCTTTAAACTTTCTTGATGTACCTTTGGAAGGCCCAATTCATGAGCCGGGTCAACCTTACATAAGATCTTCCCTCTTATTAGAGGCAGCCAGGCTGACCTTACTGGCTATTATATAAGAATCCAGATCAAACGAGTAGCACCATCGTTAAATCCAGTCCTAAGGCTGTTTCTTTCTATGCATCTTAAAGCTACAGGGACAGATAATATAGGTAAGACATTTCAATGTGCTTAGAGGCGCACTTCCACGAGAAGATCTTGGCATGGATTTAGCTGAGTATTTAGTTACTGATTTAAGTTACAGAAGCTGTCATTTTCAGTAAGTATGAAACTACTTTTCTTAAGTTAAGCCCTGAACATCAGTTCAGTAATAAGAATGGAAAATAATTATAAGGCATGGATAATTTATAGGTTAATTTATGGACAGTTTTGCAGGTATGGCAGTAAAGTTTCTACAAATGTTAATGTGCTGCGCAGCCCAGTTAAAAGCGATGCTTCAATGAGGCAATTGAAGAAATACCTAGTACGTGTTCGACTGTAGCTTTGTGGTTTCTTTCGAGCACATCCCTTTCCTGCTCCGTGTACCTTCAGTGAAGTAATCCTGTTTTAACAACAGTGGACACCTTCCACCAATACTAGTCAAACGTAACACCCAAGGCAACCCGACACTGCTTTTAAAAACGCGATGCGTCAGAATGTGAACAATATCGGGACTTACGTGGCTGCAATGACCACTTCTTCATTTGTGACTGGCTGAGTGCGTGATCTATCCTGTGCACGCCGCAGTCTTCTTTCCACAGCTGTATTTCTTGAACGTGGCTTAGGAACATTTTTTGAATCAAATGATTTTTCCATTTCCTATGAACAGATGAAGGTCACAATTAAAAAAAGTAAAATGTGGACAAGTAAAATGTGATTTATTGCGGTCCTCTGCCATTCGTTACGATGGTGGTTTAATACGATCATAAAAGCAACAAAGTAAGCCTGCCACAAAAAAAGAAAAAAATGAATCTTTCAGCTTTAGTATGGAAACCATAACCATTTAAGTAGTTTGGACTGGAAACGTCTTCCCCATTTCTTGGATACATAGAAACAGCATCTCTATTAAAACAATCTGAGTCTGAAAATTTCAGTCTGAAACTGAATATTTTCATTTAACGTTCGGATCCTCTCTGTGAAAATGTGTATCTTGCTGTTAAGCACGTCATTACTGGAAATTTTAAGTTAGTAATTTGAATTATCTTTAGTGTAACATACCACACTTGCGTCATCACCCTGCATAATTTGTAAGCCTTTCCCCTTTACCCTGCTACGTTATCAAATTGATGGCGAAGGCAAGCGTTATATTAAGGAATTTAAAATGCGCAGTGAAACCGGCAGATGTGACCAATCGCCAGAAGTCATCTCAGACATTGCTGAAATATTCAAGCATTCAAATTCTCACAGAATTAAAGTACACTGATAAATGCCCTCCAGAAGGTTGCAAAGTGTTCCAAAATGTACTTACCAAAAAAAGAAAGCCACGTGCCTTTGCCAAGCTTTAGGAACACCAGGAAAGGGTAAGGGCAGACCAGCAGAGGGAATGTGAAGGTTCATAAGTTCTCAAAGAAAAAGTTACATACCTTTAGTAATGCTCTTTCTGGTAAAGACAATCTGGCCACTGATTACATACCTTTAGAATATTCCCCAGGTGTCAGGATGGATCTGGAAACTTTTCAGCAGTTCCTACTCACATCGGCACGTGGCGTGATGCGGCACTGCACTGAATCCATTGTGCTCCGGAAATGACATACAGGGCCTATAAAAGCACCACTCCAGTGTACTTTCAAGACTGTCCATACCCTCAGATGCACAGCCCCAAAAGCAAATTGTCATGACCAGTGTGCAGATTCCTAGACTTGGGATCTTATTAATGGACAGAGGCCAGCCACAGAACGGGGAGATTGAGTAAGGAATCTGGGACTAGACAGACTACTGGAAAAAGCATTAGCAATTGTAAATAACTTGTTCTTCTGATTGAGACACCTAGCTACATATTCTTCACCTTTTGAATAGATATCAAAGCAGTACCTATTTGAAGGTGGGTCAGGTCTGTGGATGGACTCAAATCAGAAAATCCTGCAGGAACAACTGTTTAAAGTGCCCCTTTAGCAAACTGAATTGTTCAGGCAATGATACTTCGTGAAAAAATTGAGGGATGACCTTGTAGCCATCTAGAAATGTCCAGAACAGGGACTCTGCATGACAATGCAGTGATAGCAGCTTTGACCTTGGTAAAATGAGCATGCAGTCCTTCCGGAAGCTGCTTTTTAGCTAATGTGTAGCAGGGTTTAATGCAGAGCAAGGTCCACAGGGCGAAGTTTTTCTGCACAGCCTTACCTTTCTTCAATCCACAGAACGCTACAAAAAAGCTGATCGCCCACGCTATGCTCTATGAAGAGGCCCAAGTGATGAAGTGTACTCCTTAGAGGTGTGAGGCGGAGCACAGAATGCCAGCACAGCTATGTTTTTTTAGCCTACCTGGAAGGTGTCAACTTTAGGCAAGCAGCATGCCCAGGTCCACATAACCAGTTTGTTTGGGGAAAAAGGAAGGGTATATGCTGTGGACATAAAAAGCTTTATGCTAACTCTTATGGCATGCAGATGTGATCAATACGAGGAACACTGTCTTGAAAGTGAGGCACTGCAAAGAACAGCTGTGAAGCAGCTCAAATGGAGTGCAAATTAAACCAGACTGTGACATGACAAAAGAGAGGAAATAAATGTATTAAGCCTTCCAAAAAGCACTTAACAGGAGACTTCGACTGCTGATCCAGCAACCCCCAAAAGTCAAAGAGCAAAAAGGTACCCTTTAAATGTGCCCAGAGCAAGGCCTTGCCCGGGTAGGGGCAACAATCTAACAACAAAACGTCAGATAACTTAGCCTGAGGGATTCTATCTGCTGAGCACAACACTATGCCACAATTCTGTTCCAATGACAGGCATATAGTTTGTGCCGTGGGATGCCCGACTGCCAAGACGACATGACTCACCTCCAGAGGAAGGATGAGTGTTCAGCTGTCGCTGCTTAATCTCAAAGCCTGAAGATGGAGACTGCAGAGGCTCTGGTACAATATCATGCCATGTTGCAGTGACAGAAGGACATCCTGGTGGAGCAGCCTGATCAGAGGACTGATGCTCAAGCCCAGGAGTTATGGATACCATACTCTCCTTGCCGAAACAGGGGCCACCACAATGATTTGGGCCTGGTCAGTCCCAACATTCTTGAGAACTCTGGGTAGCAGTGCTTTCAGCAGAAAGACATACAGAAGTCCCCAGTTCCACTCACACTGGAATGAGTCTCCAAATGAGAAGGACCTTGGAAAACACTAACACTCAAAAGTGCAGATACTGCACGTTCTCAGTGGTGAACAGACTGAGCCAAGGCTCTCCCTGTTCTTGGAACAGACTTTGCACCACCTGTGGCTGTAAATTCCATTTGTGATCTGCTAGGCTCCACTGGCTGAGCTCATCCACCCTTGCATTCAATAATCCTGCCAGGCAGTTCACTACAGGAAGATCCCTTGGTGGTCCAGCCATTTCCAGAGACTCAAGGTCTCCTGCCGCAGGGTTTGTGACCCGCAACTGTCCCGTTTGTTGCAGTAACACACGACTGTTGTCTGTGAGAACCTGTGCCAGCATGCCCTGAAGAGCAGGAAGGTTTTCATTATCAAGCAGATGGCAATCGGCTCCAGAAGGCTGATATGGAGCCCAGCTGCCTCTTATCTCCACCTCTCCCAGATGGCTCTCCCAACAAAGAAGCAATCAGTCACCACCGTCGGCTCTGGATGAGGGAAGGGTGAGGGGTCTACCGCTGATCCAAATAGCTGTCCAGTAACCACCACTGCAGACCTTTTGTAGTCTTCTCTGACATCTGAATGCATATACAGATGTTCCTTTGTTGTTGGCTCCACTGAGATTGAGATGAACCATCCTGAATGGCCTAGGCAAGGACCAGTCAGAGGTCATCGGGGGCACCTTGGAAGAATGGAGTCACAAAGAAGATTAGAATAACACCCCTGCAGGCAACAAGTATTTACAGACAAGCTGGTGGATGAAAAGCCTCTTCCCAAACAGCTCACCTCCTTTCAACTCCCGATCAGGGGAGGTAGTCAGAAAGGTGTTGGGATTTGTCTTGCTTGCAAACACCTGCACTACCAAGCTTGCAAGTGAGAGGTGCACAGATAGAAAATACAGTCTGGGGCAAGGCAGTGGCTAGTGCAATATGGCTGTTGAATGCCCCATTCAATGCTAAAAGGGGCTCTGTAGAGGTCTGCCCTGGCTGAAGACTAAGACAAAAATGGTCTTGACCTCCATGGTTAAAGGATGTCATACAAATTCCCACAAAATGGTTTGTCAATTTCCTTACCTGCATTGTAATAGTTATCTGAATACATGGTGAACAGGAAATGTAAGGTACAGAAATGAGAAAACAGGGTGTAATATGAGGAGATATGGCGCTCACGGTACCATTATAATAGAGTAAATGCCGGGGAACCCCACAGGGGAAACACCCAACCCTCAGAGGTCAGAAACCTCAAACTTCAAACAGAATGCACAATGGGGTGACCCCCTAAGAAATACAAAGAACAAAAGGTTGTAATAATTCACACACAAATGGTTGCACAAATCAGTCCATGATGTAACCAGTATCTCCTAAAATTGATTAGTGCAGTAAAATTGATCAGTCCAAAGTTTATTGCAAATATGTTTTCATATTGAGTAATCAGCAATCCACAGAACTTTGCATTCCCGGTTTCAAGCCAATTTCCGGTTTCAAGCCAACACGTGTTTCGTCTTTGGGAGTAATTAACATCCCTACACGACTTCTTCAGGGCTAGAAATCACAAACAATACACATGAGTAATGACCAATATGCTCAATCGTCAAATTAACACCAATCATGTGTCAAAAAAAAGCCCAAAGGAAGGTAGAAATTATAGAATAAACCCCAAAAGTTGGTGAGATGAGATTGAATCGGATGAGGCAATCATCACGAAGAATCCACATACCAATGTCCACAATCTTTATACAAATAAATAAAAGATACTTATGTGCAACAGATACGTGACCAATCATTAAGCCCTTAGTTGAATCAACAAACATGCAACCCAAAGTGCTGAAACACCACCAAAAAAAGGAAACAATACACGTTCTAAATCACAACACCTTAAAAATCCAATATCATTCAAAACACTGAATAGTAGTGTCAGTGTAATCCAAGACCAATATATTGCAATGTGGGATTTCTCCAGATGGAAATTCAGAAATACTGTCAAAAAAAGTAGATATCACTGGAAAGTATGGTTACCACATGTTAACCCCCAAGCAACAGCAACTCATAATAATATATGTCCTCACAATATTAAGGGTAACCTAGTACAAACAAGTCCCACAACCAAATACATGTAAAAGCATTCATGCCTTTCATAGTAATTAATACTCCTAGCTATGTCACCAACAAAAATATACATTGGAGTATGGTAAGTTGAAAACACACATGGTTCCAAGCCTACATCCCCTATTTCAGTCAGTAATCACACTCACTGATTATTATCATGTATTAGCACCGTTACACGATCATCGGCGCCTCCGTATTCAGACGAGGACATATATTATTATGAGTTGCTGTTGCTTGGGGGTTAACATGTGGTAACCATACTTTCCAGTGATATCTACTTTTTTTGACAGTATTTCTGAATTTCCATCTGGAGAAATCCCACATTGCAATATATTGGTCTTGGATTACACTGACACTACTGTTCAGTGTTTTGAATGATATTGGATTTGTAAGGTATTGTGATTTAGAACGTGTATTGTTTCCTTTTTTTGGTGGTGTTTCAGCACTTTGGGTTGCATGTTTGTTGATTCAACTAAGGGCTTAATGATTGGTCACGTATCTGTTGCACATAAGTATCTTTTATTTATTTGTATAAAGATTGTGGACATTGGTATGTGGATTCTTCGTGATGATTGCCTCATCCGATTCAATCTCATCTCACCAACTTTTGGGGTTTATTCTATAATTTCTACCTTCCTTTGGGCTTTTTTTTGACACATGATTGGTGTTAATTTGACGATTGAGCATATTGGTCATTACTCATGTGTATTGTTTGTGATTTCTAGCCCTGAAGAAGTCGTGTAGGGATGTTAATTACTCCCAAAGACGAAACACGTGTTGGCTTGAAATCGGAAATTGGCTTGAAACCGGGAATGCAAAGTTCTGTGGATTGCGGATTACTCAATATGAAAACATTTTTGCAATAAACTTTGGACTGATCAATTTTACTGCACTAATCAATTTTAGGAGATACTGGTTACATCATGGACTGATTTGTGCAACCATTTGTGTGTGAATTATACAACCTTTTGTTCTTTGTATTTCTTAGGGGGTCACCCCATTGTGCATTCTGTAGGAAATGTAAGGTATGCTGCTGTCGTGGAGGCAGAAAAAGCAGAGAAAACGGAGCCTCAAAGGAAGCTCGGTGCAACTTCAGTCAAGGTCGAACCAGTGCTGCCTCGACGTCAGAGGACAACTGGGGCCTTTTCTTGCTGAGTTAACATAGGAGTCAATGCACCAGAAACTGGGATGGATAGTGGCACTGGAGATGAAAGAAGTCCCTTTTTGTGCTTGGAGGGTCCATCTGGCACCAAGGGCAAACCCACCAGTGGTAACCTAGGTTCTGAACCTCTTGGCTCAGTGGGGCCCGAAGGCACATAAAGGGAGTTGGCAAGATCCAGAGAGTTGGCGCATGGCTGCATGGAGGTCTTTGATCTGCTTTTGAGCAGCACACATCCCCAGGGACTCTGAAGTGAATCGTTGAACTTTTTCCCGGCACAACCAAAGCTGAATAACTTTGGGAGCAAGATTCATTAGTGCCACTTCCAAACTTTTTCTGGGTGTCCAAGTGATGGGAAGAGGCTAAATCATGCCTCGATTGCTTGTGCTTTTTCTTCAACTTACCCAAAGATTTGGATTGAGAGGATGACCTATGCCTCGAACGATTTCAGTTAATTCTGGATATCAAACAGGACTGGGACTGAACTTTTGACTTGGACGAGTCTTGTGGACCAGCCTTGCCAAGCTTGGAGGTGAAGCTTCATCTCAGCCTCGTATGGCCTTCAGGTTCACCGACAGGCACTGCAGGCTTTGGAGTGGAGGCTTGACCCTAGGCACCAAAGGCAAACTTGGTGAGGATCTGTCACTGATATTTTTTGCAAGTCCCCCAGTGCTCAAAACTGGTCGTTTTGGGAGGCAACATGTCCCTTTCACACTGTGAAACAATATTTTGATCGAGGTACGGGATCTCAGACGAGTGGTAGCTCCAAATCGACGTCTGGAAGGAGTAAAAAAAAAAAAAAAAAAAAAGATGGATCTGACATCATCAGGCAGGAGTGCCTTCTTCATAGGCCCTGCATGTCATTGCTAGAGCAGAAGAGCGCCTGAGCAGTGCACCATACCCACACAGGTACTGCTGAAAAATTTCCAGATCCAGTCTGAATATTCAAAAGGTGAGGCAGCTGCAGCTGGCAGTCTCTAAGACTAGTACTTAAAAAATCGGAAGCTGGTGCTTTGATTCACCCAGTGGTAAGGCAGATGGGCTTGAAGATGCAACAAGCCATTGCAGGGAGCCAATACAAAATCCCAAGCAAAGGAAATTCAGAACAAAATGTTAGAGATCTTTGAACAGTCTAGCAGCCAAATTCTAGGCGATCTCTATCTGTGGCAAATCACCCTTTGGGAAGCCCAGATACAGGGTGCTAGCACAATATAAAGAGGAACTAAAAGTCTACTTTGCATATGCTCTTAAAAATAAAAAATAAATAAAAAAAAAAAAAGCCCAACTTATTTTGTATGCTGCAAGGCCCAGAAAATAAACAGTTCAAATACCTATAAAGAGGCTACATTCTTCATATCACCAGAGTATGATAAGAGACGGAAGATGGTCCTGGAAAAAGAAGAGGACAACCGCCTGTGTGACAATATCTTAAAGACATTTTCTGGAACAATGTGCTTCACCAAAAGGGTAAAAGCATTTTCACACAGGAAACTGCACCAGTAAAAAGCAGTAGTGGCAGAAATATCACGTTTAGGATTCAAAGAGAAAGGTTTATACTGCACCTCATAGTAAACTTGGAGAGTACTTCTTTAAATAGAATCTGCAACAGAAACAGTGTGTAAAAAAGGAAATCTGGACGATAGGCTGTTTAGCTTATTCTGTTTTGTTAAAGATGTCCTAGTTGCTGGTTTTGGGTTTTCTCCTCAAATTAATCAACTATGTTGGACTACTTCTGATCGTAGATTAGGAACAAGCCCTCCATGGGAGTTTGGCCACCACCCGCCCCTTTGATAAAGCACACTTGTGTAAAATGGTCTTATTGTGAAATATCTTTTATAATAATAACTGGTCAGTGAAGAATCAAGCGTATGCCATAATATCGAAAGCTGTTCTTCCTCAAAGCAGATATATATATATATATATATACATATACACACACACACACACATACACATATATAAAATGTTCAAGTAACAAAATATTAATCCAGACATATGTTAAGGAGCGTGCTAGAACTAGTAAGTGGTAAGATGGACCAAAACAAACAATGACCCATTTTGAAATGCCCTATATATATTTTGCTTTGTGAATTGTAAAGGGACCCCAAACCTACTTTATAGTGTTATTGGTTTGAGCTGACTCCTTAAAATATGTAACTAAGCATTATTTGAGGCCCTTTCAATGTGCATCGATCTGCAAGCAAAGTAGAGGCAACACAAAGGGCTCCTAGAACGTGCCCACTGAGTGTAAGTAGATGGGCGGAGGTCTAGTGTGAACTGGTACATTATAGACACCTGACCATGGGACATTTCCAGAGACTTAGTCCCAGGCCTCTAACAGGTGTGATCATTCCAAGATGCTCTGCAGACTGTCACCAGACACTGGGATCCCTATGGTGCTCTGGAAGTGTTGGTTTGATGTACAAAATAAGTCCCAGTTTTCCGGTATTGATACAGAATCCTAGTCAAGTCTATCCAGGTATATTCTCTACAGTAGTCAGCTGCACCAAGCTGCTGCAAGACAACTGGATTGGGTGAGTCATCAATCTGCCAAAAGCTCTGTAATACTACAAGTAAAACTACAAATGAGCGCACTGTTTGGTAAACTGGGCAGATGAAACTCCAGGTGTATTAATAATCTAGTAGAGCATGATTTTTCAGCATTTTCGCACAAAAGTTATTCAGTTGATTAGAATTTTCAGGTCACACAAGAACGCTTGAAAATACAACAAAGTTCAACATAAATGGCTTTCTTGGAAAGAAGAGTTGCTCGTGGAAATGCCCACACACACTAGTAGCATCTGCCCCAATACCTCATTGGAATCACACAAAAACATCCCCATATCCAGAATATTTCGAGTCACACGATGGCTATGATTGGGTGGTAAACTACAGTAATTTAATATAGTCTAGTGATTACAAAACTATTCCAAAAATTTAGAGGGTAATGTTGTCCATAAAGGAAGTACATTACAGATGTTTAAAACACGTTTATGCTTTAACATTTAGACTCTACAGCATGACATGTGCACAATACTATATAACGACCCTCCGTTACCATAATGCCTATGCATTGTAAATTAGCCTTTTGTCCGTAAACGTCTTATAACTTTACAATCTAAAAAAACATTGCCAAGTCTAAGCAACTGATGCTGTGAGAAAACAATCTTGCAAATACACCTTGGTACCCTTTACAGTGAAAATCTTAAGGCATACCTCAATTTTAGTGGGAGAATAATGTCCCAGAAAGGGTTGGCAATAACTCGCCTAAAATATATTTTTTAAAGAATTTGCACCCGCAAGTAAACCTTACAAATTCAGTAACCTGGGTGGAGCTAGTAATCTTCACAAAAAAGGTTACAAAGCACACAAGTTTGCATTTGGTTTAGCAAACTACAAAATAATCTTAATTTCATTAAGACTAGATGGTGCAATTTTAGCGAATTAAACAAATAGATGCATTTGAACCATAACTTGCAAGATTTAAATGAATAATGATGCATACCCATTAAGTGAAAAAAATTTCTGCTTTACGCATTTTCTGCAAAAACTGATACTCTCTACTTAGGCGTCAGTATAAAATACATCAACTATTTCGAGGAAGCATAGTTACTAGCAAAATTACTTTTGGATGTGGCTAAAGAATATGTACACAACTGTAATTGGAGAACATGTAGGTGTGCGGGGTCCGTTAATCCAGCTCTACTGTACCAAGTTATTTGCTATAGTACAATGACATTGAATGTATTACAAGCTATTACAGTAATAGATGGACCTTCGTGTTTTTTCACGTTAACATGCATAAAAACACAATCATTATTCGGACTCAATTTATCCTGAGCAAATTAGTAAAAATATCAAGGACAGAAATATCCAAGCACATATTTTAAAAAGTGAGTCTCCTAAACAGACACAACTGCAGTGCAGAATTTGGTTAGAACATCGAGAAATCTGGAAACATCTAGTGGAACTAGGACCTCACATCCAGCTTTCAGTAACGAGGGAAAAATAATTTACCCTGAAAAGCAGCCTTTTTGCCGCAACACTCAGTTTTGCCCGGTCATCCACCTTCCCTTCATCTGCAAACAAGAAACAAAAATCAAAGGACGTATTTGAACTTAAGTTACAGATCGCATGCAATAAGTACTTTTTGAAGGGAAATTGTTTGTGCATAGACTCTGAATGAAAATTCAGAAACTGTTGGCAGTTAACAATTTCAGCTCTGAGGATTTTAGATTTCTGGTGCGGGAGTCTGGGTTTCAGGGTCCTCAGGTGGGGACACAGGCAGCCAACGGCAGGCACACGCAAGTGCATTAGAATAAAGTGAATCAAACTGTGCGGAAAACAGGATAAAGTTTGGCCAATAAGCTGTAGAGGAATTTATATTACTGTTGATCACCCTAGGCATAAAAAACCTTTACGGCTAAAGAAGCAAGAGCATGAAGTCTGATCCCCAGTTTCGTCTGTGTGAAGCTCATCTCTTCCTATTTTAACAATGGAGTATAAAGCTTTCATTAAACATGGAGGTGCAAGAATGACCTACTAAACACAAAGGCCATGCTCGAAAGAAAAAGCGGATCCTAATTAACTACCCAGCTTCACTAAGAGCTTCATAAGAAATCTCACTCCTGTTCAGGGGAATCATGATATTGTACATTAACCCCTTTGCTGGCAGGCCTTTTTTTGGCTATTTGGGGCAGTTCACGCTTAGGCCCTCATAACGTTTTGTCCACATAAGCTAGCTAAGCCAAATTTGCGTCCTTTTTTTCCAACATCCTAGGGATTCTAGAGGTACCCAGACCTTGTGGGTTCCCCTGAAGGAGGCCAAGAAATTAGCCAAAATACAGTGAACATTTCGTTTTTTTTTTTTTTAAATGGGAAAAAGGGGCTGCAGAAGAAGGCTTGTGTTTTTTCCCGGATGCCTTTGTTGGCATCAACAAAGAGTTTGCGGTGGTAAAATCACCAGCTTCCCAGCCTTCAGGAACAGGCACACTTGACTCAGAAAACCCAATTTTTCAACAGGAATTTGGCATTTTACTGGGACATACCCCATTTTTACGATTTTTTGTGCTTTCAGCCTCCTTCCAGTCAGTGACAGAAATGGGCGTGAAACCAATGCTGGATCCCAGAAACCTAAACATTTCTGAAAAGTAGACAACATTCTGAATTCAGCAAGGTGTAATTTGTGTCGATCCTACAAGGGTTTCCTACAGAAAATAGCAAGTGGATAAAAAAATATATTGAAATTGAGGTAAAAAAACAACAATTTTTCTCTACGTTTTACTAACTTTTTCCTGCAATGTCAGATTTTTTAAAGCAATATACCGTTACGTCTGCTGGACTCTTCTGGTTGCAGGGATAAATAGGGCTTGTAGGTTCATCAAGAACCCTAGGTACCCAGAGCCAATAAATGAGCTTCACCCTGCAGTGGGTTTTCATTCTATACCTGGTATACAGCAATTCATTTGCTGAAATATAAAGAGTGAAAAATAGCTACCAAGAAAACCTTTGTATTTCCAAAATGGGCACAAGATAAGGTGTTGAGGAGCAGTGGTTATTTGCACATCTCTGAATTCCAGGGTGCCCATACTAGCATGTGAAATACAGGGCATTTCTCAAATAGACGTCTTTTTTACACACTCTTATATGTGGAAGGAAAACATGTAGAGAAAGACAAGGGGCAATGACACTTGTTTTACTATTCTATGTTCCCCCAAGTCTCCCGATAAAAATGATACCTCACTTGTGTGGGTAGGCCTAGTGCCCGCGACAGGAAATGCCCCAAAACACAACGTGGACACATCCCATTTTTTGACAGAAAACAGAGGTGTTTTTTGCAAAGTGCCTACCTGTAGATTTTGGCCTCTAGCTCAGCCGGCACCTATGGAAACCTACCAAACCTGTGCATTTTTTAAAACTAGAGACCTAGGGTAATCCAAGATGGGGTGACTTGCGGGGCTCTGACCAGGTTCTGTTACCCAGAATCCTTTGCAAACCTCAATATGTGGCTAAAAAACACTTTTTCCTCACATTTCGGTGACAGAAAGTTCTGGAATCTGAGAGGAGCCACAAATTTCCTTCCACCCAGCGTTCCCCCAAGTCTCCCGATAAAAATGATGCCTCACTTGTGTGGGTAGGCCTAGCGCCCACAAAAGGAAATGCCCCAAAACACAACAGACATATCACATTTTTTCACAGAAAACAGAGTTTTTTTTGTTTTTTTTTTTTAACAGACTGCCTACCTGTGGATTTTGGCCTCTAGCTCAGCCAGCCCAAGGGAGGGCAGAAATGGCCTAAAATAAATATGCCCCCCCAACCGCCCCGGGGAGCGACCCTTGCCTACGGGGTCCCTCCCCCTGCGTGACATTGACGCAAAAAAAAAAAAATTATAATAATAAATCCCCGGTGCCTAGTTGTTTCTGCCCATCGGCCTAATTAAAATAGGCTGATCTGCCAAATGGCCTAAAATAAATTTGCCCCCCAGGGGAACAACCCTTGCCTAAGGGGTCGCTCCCCTTGCGTGAAATTCATGAAGAAAAAAAAACTCCCTGGTGTTTAGTGGTTTCTGTCCCCTTTGGGGGCAGATTGGCTTCATTAAAAAAGGGCAATCTGCCCCCAAAGGGGGCAGAAATGGCCTAAATGTAATTTGCCCCCTAGGGGAGCGACCCTAGGGGGCAAATTACATTTGAGCGACCCCTCTCTAAAAAGAAAAAGGTGTTAAACCAAGGAATGTGAAAGTTTACTTCACAGTTTTTCGCAATTACAATGATTTAGGTTTTGTTGTATTTATCTTGAATCTGTTTTCTTAATCGTATTTGCCCGTGGCAATGAATTAGGCTTGTAACCCCTTCGGAGTGCGAGTAACCAGGATGGAGTCATTGATGTATAGTAGAACAACAGAGAAGAAAATCCTCCATAGTAGGTGCATCTTTGTAGTTTTTCAGAATTGCAGCATAAATATCATGTACAGTGAGAACAGACAGGGTTTAAGTAGGCAGCCTTGGTTTACACCACTAGTCATAGCAAAATATTTGCTGAGGTCTCCTTTAGTGTTTTGCCTGACTTGCAAAGTGGTATCAGAGTACAGTAAATCTATTGGCATCAAATGTACAGGGTTTGGGCCAAGCTCAAGCAGGTTCTTCCATAACAGGTTTCTTGGTACCAAATCGAATAAACGTGTGAAGTCCATGAAAGCTACATAAAGTGGCATCTTCTTTTTAGTACTATGTTTGTGTGTTATGTGAAGTACAAAACAAACCTGATCAAAGGCAGACAATCCTTCCCAGAAGCCACAATCTATTCGATTTAAGACGTTTGCATTTGAGGTACAGTCTTTTATAGCCAAAAGTACCAACTTTGAAAGGACTTTACCGTCAATGTTGATTAAACTGATAGGTCTAGGATTTGGTTGCCGTTTGTCATTAAGCAGGGCATATTTATGATAAAGCAGTATTACTGAAGACTTAAATGTATTAGCTAGCACTCTGGCCGATGTTTGAAGACCTAGGAATGCATCATGTTAGGGCTGTGTGCTTTCTCCTTGCTTAGGTCTTTTATTGAAATCTTTAGGTTTTCTTCATTGAAGATAATTTCAAATAATTTCTTCCGAGCTGAGGTAGTCTTATAAAGCTTCCATGCTGTCATAACTAGGTGAGGGCTACCCACGTCTGTTCAAATGAAGACTTAGATAAAATGTTTTACCCAGCCATCTTGTTCGCTATTCAATTCCAAGACATTTCTCTGGTCACCTAACTTCTCCACCGATCCCCCAGAATTCGAAGCAGAGCAGCTTTTTGCAAGACAAGACAAATGGTCTTGAGTGCTTCTTCCCTGTGGGTTGTTCCTTCAGGAAACTGCATTCCTCAACAAACCATTCTATTTCAGTAGATATCTTCACAGTTCATTTGCTTTTCTTAAAGATTTGAGGATTAAGGGCTCAAGTGATTCTGGTACCAGTCTCAATTTCCTCCATGCTCAATTTCATGCAGAAGATTTGCAACAAAGTCCATGTTGCCTTTCTTTTTGCCATTCTTTGATTTTCAATTAAATCAATTGGATCCATCACATCTCTACATTCACTTCAGTTTCCAGGATGGTGCTAATTTCTCGAAATTCTGAGTTTGTTATTGATATTTATATTGAGCTTCAGAGATGGAGCATTGTGATCACATTCTACTTCGCACAGGACCTTACAATTTTCAAATCTAGACCAGTTCTCTTCCGTTAGTAAAACGTAATCAATTACAGTTATTGTTCCCCGGGTATTGTATAAGCGTGAAGTCACATCAAGTTTTCACATAGGTTTTCCCAGATTCTAGTTTTTAAACCTTTTTCAGTTCTGCAGGTAATCTATAGGCCCCTGCGATTTCAAGACTGTTGCCTGGCACATCTTGTGTGGTTAATATACCGCAGTATCGTCAGTGGAAGTACTTCCCAAACTTTAGAATGACTAGCATTCACGCACAACATTAATGGACATGAGGCAGGGGCAACTTTTTTGATGTAATAATAGCAAATTGTCCGAACACATGACAAACTTGACCACAGCCTTTGATATCAAGCTATGGCCAAAGTACTGGTTATAAGAGTGGCAGCTGGTGAAGTGCACTGGAGTCGGAACACTTTTCCAAGTGAGGCGTTGGTTCGGATACCAATGATTTTATAAACTTTAAGAAACACCATCTGCAGCAGAATACAGTGTAGGGCCTTATTCATTTTCATGTTGAAACTTTGCCCAGTGCAGTTCAGATGTTTATAGTTTAATTTTTTGGTGCAGATATTGTTGAATAGATTGAAACTGAAATGGTACACGCATTGTGAATCATGTTGGCACTTTATTAGGTTGAAGGTACTTGTGCAGTCAACAGCAAACGCATTTGTCTGCAATAACTTTGCTAATGAAATGAGGGTGGGAGCATGCAAGGAAATCCTGTTTATCTGTTTAATTCTCACTTTCATGAAATAGAAATACGGTTTCTTTTGTTAGCATGAAATTTCATCTTTGGGTGCATATATCGATTATGACAGATAATGAAATATGTACTTAGGAGTTATCTTTACAATTTGTTATTATGAAGGAGAGTTGCACATTATGATGGCAGAGGCAGCTGGGCACTAGGTACTTTACTCTTAAAACATGGAGAATGAAATTCTATATGGACCTATGAGTCATCTTTACACTGATACAATGAAGGGGCTTAGCACTTAAAAGTGCAAGTGCCTCTCCCATCATATTCCTAAAGGCACTGGGGCACTAGTACTTTACTCCTAAAACAATAAGGAGTGGTAAAGTAGGGACATAAGTGTAGATGTGGCTGAGAAAGGCAAGGTTGCACTTTGATGACAGAGGCAATTAAAAAATGGCTATTTGATCATAGGGAAGTCGAGTAAAAGTAAATTTATCAACCAGGGGTACAAATGCAATAGTTACTCAAGAAGATTATGAATATTTTGGCTGTCTACAAAGGTCTAATCTATGCACCTGAAAAATGAGAATGTACTCCATCTTCACAATAAGTAATCATGCTTACGAGATGAAAATGATTTGAAAGTTAAATTTAGGGGGTGTAAAAGTGCTAACCAGCAATCACAAAGCCTATTAGTTTGGAATATGTATTGAATTACCCTCCGCACTGTTTGAAAGTTATCATTTTGATATTCATTTGAGAATTGATATTAATGGATTTATCAAATGTCAGTTGAGCATCTGAAAGTACCAGGATATTATCAATATTTTGATCTGTCTGCCCTGGACCATAACCTCTTAGGAAACAAAAACTGTTCAAACTTTCACATAATGGTGAACTCCAATTTTAAGTGACATGTGGAATTCTTCGAAGTGAAAGGGATGGGAATTGTGTACTTGATAAACTTTCTTTAGAGTTCAATCTTTTAGGAGTGAAATTGGTAAATTATGTGTTGACCTTTGAGGAGAATGACTCGCCTCAACTATAAATGTTATTTGTATTTTATTGATAAATCTATTGATCCATTAAAATGAAGTATAGGTTTGGGCCAGGATTTCAGTAACAGAGAAATAGTTGTTTTAAGAAGCTGTAGTAGGACTATTGCACACCATCACTGTAAAGGGAATGTTTGGTGGAAGGAACTCTATGGTCCCAGTTAAGGGCAAATAGTCCAATTTATGACCAACACAACACTGAAGAGTAATCCTTACACCATTTTCTCTTCTTCCGCCAAGCTTATAACTCTGCTTGCAATAAATGGATAAGACCTATATGTATTCAGTTAGGTGTGAAAAAAAACAGATCATGCACTGTGAATAATGAGATCAGATACGAATGAGAAGATGTACATCGGTGTCGCTAAATCATACCCTCTGCATAGTCAATCTGCAAAAAGCCCATCGAGCTACAGTAGATGTTGACCTGTTTAAGTAGAAAGTCCTTCTCTTACAACTTTAATGGAATTGGTTTTTGCACAGGCTAGAGTTATTTCATTGCAAAAATATGCATGTGTCTTTACTGGCTGCTAGACATTGGTATTTGCACTTTGATAAAAACCAATTGAAGGAATCATGTTTTTATGATGACGCTTTAGTGTTATGCTACACAGTGCTTGTACCTTATGTAACTTGTGGGTAGCAGTCTTAACGTTTGGGTGCTTTTAAGTATCTATGTTTTTACTAATTTTAAAGTATTTATCTTGTGTACCTTCTGCTACTACAATAAGCTGCTGCTACTTACCGTACTGGTATTTTAGCACTTATGTGATTTTAATGATTCATGTCTTTGCGTAGGTTATGGTTTTAAGGATTTTCGAATCTGAAATAAACTGATGAGGAATCCTTTACATGAGCACCAGATTACACTAAACGAGGTCAGATTCATTTTATTATAATCAAAGGAGATAATGGGATTTCAATAGAATCAAAGGATGTTGAGCCAATCCCAGAATTCGAACCTGCTGTCCCACATCCAATGTTGGCAGATCTGGTTGTTGGGCCACATCCATATTTGTTAGTTTATGTGTCAAAGTCGTACACAAGTGGGATAGTTGTGTATGATAACGTATAGTGAGCACATTCTCTATTGAATGGTTTTCTGAAGTAAAACAAACTGAACAAATACTGGAAGGTTCACCCAGAGTCATGCTCGGAAATACTTAAGGTTTTTTTTTTTTTTTTTTTTTAAACTGGACTTAACATTATTCATCGCTTTTGCACTGGTGTACAAACAGAGCTGATCATTTTAAATATTACTATTATATAGGCCAGGACTTTGGTAACCTAACAAAAATCAACCTGAGACCCACAGTTTGGCAATGGGTTCCCATGTGGTTGCAGACAAGTTTTCTTGTAAGACTAAAATGTTATACTCATTCAGAAAATTAACTAGATCAATATAACTCAGTTTGTTGGGGGGGGGGGGGGGATGGTGGGTGCCTGTGACATGAGTCTGAAATAATTTTATTCAATTTGAAACTTCCTAGGATAAGCATAGCCAACCGCTATTTTCAATCTTGCTTTACATGGGCTGAATTTCGCTCTGTTTTTACAGAGTACTATATTTGAGAAATCACCCGGGTTTCAATCCAATATTTATACCGTGCTCAAGAGGGCTGCGGCTCATTTATTCCAATGGGTAGACTGTTAAAACTACGTTGGGCCTAAAAGCTCAATTTCCCCTTCGGTTGAGCTTCAGTTTTCCACATCATTGTATCTGCATGGTCTTTGCCTTCAGTAATGGTACCATTAAGGGTACCTGGGTGATCCACAATGCATGTACTACTATTTGCTTCCTGATTTGGTAAGTTTTTATCTTCTGAATTTATCTCATTTTAGAGAAAAAGCTGAGCGCGGATTAGACTTTGGTAGGAAGTCTAACTAGAGTGCCATAGTGCCTCCCAGAAATTAGTCATTATGCACAGCCTTTTCTTTGCTGTGTCATTTCACTACTTTTAGATTGCTTATTTCAACGTGCCATCTCCCAGTTTCTGCGAGCCATTTCTGTACTTTGTTTTTCAACAAGTTCTCTATGCATATATTCTTAGGATCAAGCAGCCGATTCGTTAACTTTCAGACTTTATAGCTTACGGCCAAAGGGTACGTTAAAAAAAGTCACTTTCATATTACACTAATTGTAGAACATTTTGATACTGCATTTCCGATGTCTCCTTACTTCCATTTTGCAGTTAGTTGTGCAATACTATCGTAGTGGAAAGCCAAATTTCGAGGGAATGATTGCTTCTTCAGTACCTGTATATAATATTGCACAGTTCAGTATTTAGTGTTAGTTTCTTTATCTCATTCAGCATTTGCCAATGCTTCATCAGTCTTGTGTGTTTCAGCCGTGGCTCCCATGTGGGAGTTTGTTTTTTTGGGACGAAAGGTTGGTTGATGGAGGTGTGGCTTGGTTGTGGAGGTGTGGAGTTGGGCTGTGCATGAGAAATAAATGCTCTTGCAGAATGTTTATTTCAGAGCATAAATCCTGTACCGCCTCATTTAATCTCAGTAGATTTATTTGCTTGTTAATTTGTTACCTCGCAGGTCTGTTTTTATCAAGCTAGTGGTGCATCTGGCAGTGTCATTTGAAGATACTAATTTGGATACTGATATTTGCACTGGCTCTTTTTTTCTGTGGAGGAAGCCTGTTCTCCATAGAACTCCTTTTGGTCTTTCTTCCATCCTCCAATTCTATCCCGCTCCATTTGCATTTTGTGGTGTTACTTCATATAGAGTATGTTATTTGGTATACCAATATTAAGTTTTATATTTTTTCTTTGTTGAAAATGTAAAGTGTTTTTTCTCCTTTGCCCTTTTGCACAGTTGCTTGTTATTTTTTTATTTAAAAAAAATGCAAAAATGTATTCCAAGTTGTGTCTTTACCTTGCTACTTTGTTTCAGGTGTTGCATGTGTTCACTTTTGTTTGAGCCAAGCCTCCCCATACTCGCTGCCATTACCCTTTCTAGCACAGAGCTTTGAATCTTAATTTTTTGTGTCAAATCTGGTCAAATGGGGAGAGGTTCCTTTGCTCCCACTACCTCCCAAAATAAGTGCAGCTGCTGTTGGTCACCTATTGAAGAGTGATAATCTTTCCAAGAGACCATGTGGAATTCTAGAGGGTCTAATGTGGCACTGGGACCAGATCTCTTGGTAAGGTGCTGTTATTGTGGCAGAAAATGAAGGGCTGTTATCAAGATCAAAGTCCAGTTTCTTGGTGGTCTTCCCTCATTCAGAGGTTACACACGGAGTCTGATCATAATTTATGAAGTTAAATTTTTCCAGTGGTGTTCCATTTGGAAGATTCAAATTTCAAGTGATGGGTGGTCCTCCAGTATTTTCACTCCTGGAGTCTGATATAAGACTAGGTGTACTGGTTATTTTGTGACAATGGCATCATATCAAATAAAGAGTTTCTCCTAAGTTAGTCATAGATCACAAATGTTACGACCATTTCTGTGGCCAGAGGATCGATTTACTTTGCAGTTTCATGGACCGCTGCTAAGATCTGGTCTAGTTTTTACCCTGGTAGAATAAAAAAAAACAATGCTTTGTAAAACCTCTGTTGGTTGTTTTGAGCATTATTGAATTTAGACAAATTACAAGACATCCAAGGAGAAAAACTGAAGACTCCTGTCCTATTTTAGCTAATCATTTCACTAATCTGTTTAAATTAGAAGGTCTTTGTCCATGTCTGCTGCCGATTTCTATCTAGCGCCATTAATCTTTAGACTTTAGACTCCTCTTTAGTAAACTCGACCCTTCAAGTATGGCTTTTTTTTTGCCTTAGTAGGAGGATACTTTAGCCTACACCACCTGTCGCATACAGTGTGCTTGGTTGAATTGGACATTTTTTATACAGTATTGCAAACCAGTATTGGGTACCTGCCATTGTCACTTTTGAATTGTGGCTCTTTTGTTTCAGTCTTCTCTTTTGAAAGCAACGAGTCACAACTTATCAGGACAGTTATGCATCATCTGAACCCAACAGCTAATCTCTGTGCCTACTCACAGAGGTCACCTCTTTTACCCTGTCAATAACCATGTATATTGTTACTGAAGAGTTCTAAGGATCATTTAATTTCAAACCAATTTTCCCCTTCTTTTGTAAATCCCTTGAATAATAACTGAGTAGTCCCAAAGCAGTCTCTCTCAATAGGTTTTTTTCTGATGGTGTCAATAACCACAGAAATCATGCTTAGGATAGTTCCAATGTTAACTCTATTTCAGAACACTTTCCAATTTGTTTTTGGAAATACCTTATATTCAATCATCCTGAGGTAATCTTTCGCAACAGGTTCCTTTGTCTGTTCCCCTTCACCAAGTCGTCAATCATCAATAACAATATCTATACCCCTGAGCATAAGCTTAAAGCCTTTAAGAGGTCTCAGTGACTACCTGGGTTTTCAGAATTGACCACAGCTCGTCCTGATGCCCTAGATAGTGCAAGTGACAGATGTTATCCTTGGCAGGCCAGTAGGCACCATGCCTTCAGAAATTGGACTCTGTAGGCACTGTGTGGGCTCAGAGGTTGGTCCTCCAGTTTCCAAATAGGAACAAGGTGTTGACTGGCAGAGTTCTTTTCTTCTGAGTTGGCAAGTCTGTGCTCTTGCCCTAAACATTTCTTAGTAATTACTTTTCTTTGAGGGGGGGGGGGGGGTTGTAAAGGTTCTCTTCTAGATTAGTTGTCTTAATCCTTTTAGAACATCCTCTAGGGCAGTGCCTTCCCTTCCAGACCGATTTTCACCTTTTCATCTTTCTAGGAAAAGATGATCATCAGCATCAGTCTTATTTCATCTTTTGGGGATGGATTGTCAATTGGCAATAACGTGTACTACTGATTTGGAATGCATCAAGGGACCTATCTTCATTTTCTCCATCCAAGATACTGATCTGAGTCAGTGAAAATCATCTGGCCTTAAGGAGAAGTGGAATGTTCCACGCATCAAACTGTCCAGTAGCCAGCATCCAAAAACAGAAACTAAACTGTACATTAAGGCTATGCTGGATCATCACTTGGAAGCCCTTGCAGTTTCCTCAATACTGCTACTGAAGGAGGGAGAGGGCAGGGGTCAAAAAGGCAGAGTGGTTTATAGCCACAGACTGAAGGGTGGGATGGATGTTACAACTTGATGGCCCATCCACAGTAAGGCAAAAGGATTTATCATATGATCAGAAGAAAATTAAAACAAAACAGCAAATGCCCGGCCAGATGCGCAGAGGCAGTAAGTGCAAAAGTGGAGCAAAGCAATAAACTAAAACAAATAGAGTACCTAACCAACTAAAAGTGATAGCAGAAGGAGTAACAAGCATTTCATAGAACATGTGTTCCACCAAAAATAAACCCTTGGTGTAAAGGGAGATAGTCAAAGTGTCCACCCCCCCAAAAAACAAAAGCAGCCATGCTGTCACCCAGCTGTATAATATGATGGGCATGGTGACTTTAATAGATGCAGGGAATGGTGACTGCTAAATCTGGCCCACAAGCCTTGTGCAACTAAGTCTCAGTGATAAAATGCAAATGGAATACATGTTCTAACGTGAAACCACAAAGATCTATTTTGAATCAAGATATTTAAAAGACAGCATAAAGGGTCCAAGACCATTGTATTAGGTGGGACCAGAGTATCATAAAAGGGAAAGGGAAGAGACAGTAGAGGCATGGATTCTAGAAGGTTCACAGACTAGAGAAGCATCTATGCACGCCAGAGGATTACTTTGCGATTAACAATAAGAGTGGAGTAAACTCTGAACATGATTTGGGCACATTACCAGTAAACATGCAGTAGATGGCAGAAGGTCTGTTGGGGGCGGTGGAAGGCATCCTAATTATAGATCTACACTTGTACCAAACAGGGGTACCATTCACATTTTATAACCCTTACCAGTTCTTGCTAATACAGCACAACCAGTCTAGATCAACAATAAAAATGTGGGGAAACAGTTGTCCGATCCATCTATTTAAGGCTAATCTAAGGAGGTAAGGGAAGGTCTTGGAAGCAGGTGCTCAAGAGCAAACCTATGCAATTCACTGCATTGTTTCTTAAAAGAGCCAACTTAGTCATTAAAATTTGTCTGTTTCAAAGATGGCTAAAATAAGAATACATAGGCATACTTTATGCATATGCTCTTAACCAAATATACGTTTTAACCCTGTACAATTACAAAAAAATTACCCTCTTTCAACCACATTTAGGTTCCAGAAACAGAATAGTCCCAGTTTCTAATAATTAAAATGTCTGTTAGAAATGGAGTCTCTAGTTGGCAGTGGTTTGCACCCTGTCCAAGTAGGGACCCTCACTCTGGTCAGGGTAAGTGAGCCACACAGCCAAGAACCCCTGCTCAATCCCTTGGTATCTTGGCACGAGCAGTCAGGCTTATCCCAGAAACAATGTGTAAAGTATTTGTGTGTGCGCATGCGCACACAAACACACACTAACAAAGTGAAAACTCCACAAAAGCACTCCACAACAGTTTAGAAAGATAGCTAATATTTATCTGAGTAAAACAAGACCAAAGCAACAAAATCAAAACAGACACAAGTAAAGATACACATTTTCAAAGAATAAATCTGAGTATAGCGCTTAAAAACACAATAGCTCCAAATGGACTATCATGGCATCTTGATGGCATCACTTCCAACGGTCCGATGACACTAACGAGGAAGTACGGGCCAGTCAATAAGTTGCACGGAGTCAGGGAGGTGAGGCATCTCTGGAGCCAGTGCAGCGTCGGTTCCTTACTGCTAATGGAGGTGAAGCGTCAGTCCGTTACTGCTAGGCAGGGGGTGAGGAGTCGGCTCCTTACGGTTGCAGGGGAGGTGATGCAGCAACAGTTCTTTACAACAAGGTTGGGTCGATGAACTCAGCAGGTCAAGATACTGGGCATCAACTCTGGGGTGTCAAGGTCACCACGGTGCAGCAGGAGCTGCGGCAGAGTCAGGAGCCACGGTTGTCAGTAACACAGCACTCTGGACTCACACTGTGGTGGGACTTCGGAGGCGCTGGGGCCGTGTACAGCCTTGCAGGTTGCAGTTGTTGCACTCCGCAGGGACCATGGCTCCGGTGCAGACAGGGGCTCAGAGTCACAGAGTTCCCGGTTCTGAAGTCACTCTGGAGCCCATGTGCTTAGTTTCTTCTTGGTTGCACCAGAGCTCACTTGAAGGGCCCAGGACATGGATTTGGCACTATTTCGTAAGTCAGGACTCTCAGCAAGAGAGCCCAGGAGCTTGCAGGTAAAATCTTTGATGGCCCTTAGACTTCTTAACAGGAGGCAAGCTCAGTTCAAGCCCTTGGAGAAACTTGGAAAGCAGGATGTAGAAAGGAAAGTCCAGTCCTTTCATTCCCAGGACAGAAGCAGCAGGCCAGCACAACAAAGCAACAGAGTGGCACTCCATCCACAGCATCCTGCTCTTCCTGGCAGAATGTAATCAATCCAGAGGTGTTCTAATTATGTGGTGTCAGAAGTCCAGTACTTATACCAAGTTCGGTCTTTGAAGTAGACGAACATCAAAGCAAAGTATTTGTAGTGCACAAAACCTTGCCTCCCCTGCCTTGGCTCCAGACACTCCAGACTGCTTTGTGTGAGGACAGGCACAGCTCTATTCAGGTGCAAGTGTAAGCCCATTCCAAAACTAGCTCAGGCAGACCCATCTGCCTGGTGATGGGCCATCAGGATATGCAGGGCACACCCCTGCTCCCTTTGAGTGACTGTCTAGAGGGAATACATAAACAGCTCAACTGTCATCCTGACCCAGACGTGTATTCCACAGACAAGCAGAGGCCCAGAATTGGTATGCAAGAAAATGCCCACTTTCTAAAAGTGCCATTTTCAAACTTGCAATTCAAAAGCCAACTTCACTATAAAGTTGTAATTTTCTAAATTGAGAGTTTGGAGACCCCGAACGCCATATCTCTATCTGCTCTCAAGGGAAAATGTACACTTAAGATATATCAAGGCAATCCCCATGTAATCCTATGGGAGAGCTAGTCCTTGATTTAGTGAAAAACCAAATGTGGCAGTATTTCACTATCAGGACATGTAAAACCCATGAGTACATGTCCTACCTTTCAAATTAACTGCACCCTGCCCATGGGGCTGTCTAGGGCCTACTTTAGGAGTGACTTATATGTACTAAAAGGGAAGGTTTGACCCTGGCAAATGGGTGTATTTACCAGGTCAGAAGGGTAGTTTAAAACTGCACACACAAACACTGCAGTGACAGGTCTGAGATAGGTTTACATGTGGGTGGCAGAGTCAGTGTGGCAGGCCCACTAGTAGCATTTGATTTACATGCCCTGGGCACACTTACTAGTAAATGAAATATGCCAATCATGTATAATCCAATCACCAGAACATTTTAGACAGAGCATATGCACTTTAGCAATTGTTAGCAATGGTAAAGTGGCCAGAGTCCTAAAGCCAACGAGAAAGGACAGAAAAAAAATAGGAGGAAACCGGCAAAAAGGGCCGGGTCCAGACACCAATTAGTTGCACGACAATCAGTGCTCACTAAAATACACTACTGACCAAAAACTAGAAACAGAAAAGCAACAACTGTAAACAGAACAAGCATTTGTAATGCAACAGGTCTTGTGTTTGCTCAAGTTAGAGCTATTCGCATTTTAAACTTCTAACCAGACTTTTCTTGCTACATAAACTGTAAAGTAAAACAGTTTCACATAAGCGAGCCCACAGCCACCATGTGGCGTGATGGACACACAAAAGGAAACAGAAGTTTGCTCGCAGTGAAACGTATCGGCAAAAGTGCAATTTTCCATGAAACCGGCAAAAGTGTAATTAGCCAAATAGTGTAATTATCCATGTAACCATGTCGATGTCGTGAAAAGCGCTCAACTACAGTCCAGCGAGATCACACTGCCTACGAAATAAAGAGAAAAAGTAGTCCAGAAACCGTACAGAAAAATGGTGCCTCGTAGGTTTTCAGTAGTTGGCCGGTGCACTCAAGGAGAGCTAAACACCGGAAAAGGCATGACGTATGCATGATTTCCACTAATGAAATGAAGCGAATTGTAAAAGGCAAGCCCACAAACGAACCAACCAAGCTCATAGGCGTGGTTAAAAGCCCATAAAGAGATTACACCAGGGACAGAGAGCTTTGCACTCAACCCTAAAAAGGAATGTCATCTCAGCAAATATTCTACTTATTTATTGTTGGTCAAAAGCAAGTTATGGAGGGTTGCTGACTGGGTGGTATATGGTGCTGTAAGGAAATGCCTCCTTGGCATGGTTACCCCCTGACTTTTTGCCTTTGCTGATGCTAGGTTTTGATTTGAAAGTGTGCTGAGGCCTGCTAACCAGGCCCCAGCACCAGTGTTCTTTCCCTAACCTGTACTTTTGTTTTCACAATTGGCACACCCTGGCATCCAGGTAAGTACCTTGTAACTGGTACCCCTGGTACCAAGGGCCCTGATGCCAGGGAAGGTCTCTAAGGGCTGCAGCATATCTTATGCCATCCTGGGGACCCCCTCACTCAGCACAGACCCTGCTTGCCAGCTTGTGTGTGCTGGTGAGGACAAAACAAGTAAGTCGACATGGCACTCCCCTCAGGGTTCCATGCCAACCTCACACTGCCTATGCAGTATAGATAAGTCACCCCTCTAGCAGGCCTTACAGCCCTAAGGCAGGGTGCACTATACCATAGGTGAGGGCACCAGTGCATGAGCACTGTGCCCCTACAGCAAAACCTTAGACATTATAAGTGCAGGGTAGCCATAAGAGTATATGGTCTGGGAGTCTGTCAACCACGAACTCCACAGCACCATAATGGCTACACTGAAAACTGGGAAGTTTGGTATCAAACTTCTCAGCACAATAAATGCACACTGATGCCAGTGTACATTTTATTGTAAACTACACACCAGAGGGCACCTTAGAGGTGCCCCCTGAAACCTTAACCAACTACCAGTGTAGGCTGACTGGTTTTAGCAGCCTGCCACACTCGAGACATGTTGCTGGCCACATGGGGAGAGTGCCTTTGTCACTCTGTGGCTAGTAACAAAGCCTGCACTGGGTGGAAATGCTATCACCTCCGCCAGGCAGGAGCTGTAACACCTGGCGGTGAGCCTCAAAGGCTCACCCCTTTGTTCCAGCACCACAGGGCATTCCAGCTAGTGGAGTTGCCCGCCCCCTCCGGCCACGGCCCCACTTCTGGCGGCAAGGCCGGAGGAAATAATGAGAATAACAAGGAGTCACCACTGGCCAGTCAGGACAGCCCCTAAGGTGTCCTGAGCTGAGGTGACTAACTTTTAGAAATCCTCCATCTTGCAGATGGAGGATTCCCCCAATAGGGATAGGAATGTGACCCCCTCCCCTTGGGAGGAGGTACAAAGAGGGTGTACCCACCCTTAGGGCTAGTAGACATTGGCTACTAACCCCCCAGACCTAAACACGCCCTTAAATGTAGTATTTAAGGGCTCCCCTGAACCTAGGAACTCAGATTCCTGCAACTTAAGAAGAAGAAGACTGTGAGCTGAAAAACCCTGCAGAGAAGACGGAGACACCAACTGCCTTGGCTCCAGCTCTACCGGCCTGTCTCCCCCCTTCGGAAGAAGACTGCTCCAGCGACGCTTTCCCCAGGACCAGCGACCTCTGAATCCTCAGAGGACTGCCCTGCTCTAAAAGGACCAAGAAACTCCCGAGAACAGCGGCCCTGTTCACCCAAGACTGCAACTTTGTTTCCAAAGGAGCAACTTAAAGACAACAGCGTTTCCCGCCAGAAGCGTGAGACTTGCAACCCTGCACCCGGCGACCCCGACTCGACAGGTGGAGAAACACTTCAGGGAGGACTCCCCGGCGACTCCGAGACTGTGAGTAACCAAAGTTGTCCCCCCTGAGCCCCCACAGTGACGCCTGCAGAGGGAATCCCGAGGCTCCCCCTGACCGCGACTGCCTGACTCCCAGATCCCGACGCCTGGAAAAGACCCTGCACCCGCAGCCCCCAGGACCGGACTGATCGGAACTCCAGTGCAGGAGTGACCCCCAGAAGGCCCTCTCCCTTGCCCAGGTGGTGGCTACCCCAAGGAGCCCCCCCCCTTGCCTGCATCGCTGAAGAGACCCCTTGGTCTCCCATTGATTTCAATTACAAACCCGACGTGTGTTTGCACACTGCACCCGGCCGCCCCCGTGCTGCTGAGGGTGTACTTCCTGTGCTAACTTGTGTCCCCCCCCGGTGCCCTACAAAACCCCCCTGGTACTTACCTGCTGGCAGACTGGAACCGGGGCACCCCCTTCTCCATTGAAGCCTATGCGTTTTGGGCACCACTTTGAACACTGCACCTGACCAGCCCTGAGCTGCTGGTGTGGTAACTTTGGGGTTGCTCTGAACCCCCAACGGTGGGCTACCTTGGACCCAAACTTGAACCCCGTAGGTGGTTTACTTACCTGCAAGAACTAACAATTACTTACCTCCCCTAGGAACTGTGAAAATTGCAGTGTCCAGTTTTAAAATAGCTATATGCGTTTTATTTGAAAAGTATATATGCTATTGTGATTATTCAAAGTTCCTAAAGTACTTACCTGCAATACCTTTCATTTGAGATATTACATGTAAAATTTGAACCTGTGGTTCTTAAAATAAACTAAGAAAATATATTTTTCTATACAAAAACATATTGGCCTGGAATTATCTCTGAGTGTGTGTTCCTCATTTATTGCCTGTGTGTATGTACAACAAATGCTTAACACTACTCCTTTGATAAGCCTACTGCTCGACCACACTACCACAAAAAAGAGCATTAGTATTCTCTTTTGTGCCACTATCTTACCTCTAAGGGGAACCCTTGGACTCTGTGCATACTATTCCTTACTTTGAAATAGTGCATACAGAGCCAACTTCCTACAGGTGCTAAAACTCAGGGTTGTAAAATTCCTATTGCCTGATGCTCAGGAAATATCTGAGGTAAAGACAACCTGTCTACATGTTTCTTGGTCTGCTAGACAAGCCGGTTCAACCCACCACAGCACATTCCCGTTATGGGTGAGGGAAAGAGGACAAAATAGAAATTCATATGTTAAATTGCTGAGAATAGTATACATAAATAATGTAAAACCTTTACTGTTGAGATGCGTACTCCAAGGAAATATAGTGAGCTACAAGTTCAGCTTGCATTAATAGCAGTGGTGCCAATTTAAAGATTTGTACAAGTTTGCAGAATGTAACTTTTTGTGACCATTTACAATGGCCCTCAAAAACTTACTGGATGCAAGCAAATCGAATGGAATGGATACATAAGTAATGATTTTATTCTCAAAGCAAACAACGAATCCAAAAAGATTTGCAACTTGAACTATAATGGGTGAAAGTTGTAAATAGTCTTATAAACTATTATACACTTGCTTTCAAATTAATAGGTTTGAAAAATATGTGCAACTTGGGGTTCGGGGATAGCAGGAGGTTAGAGATATTGTTGCTCAACTATTCTGGCCTTTTAAAAGGACAACTTTAAACACAATCTCGCAATATCCTCATTTACAATGGTATTTACTAAGAGTCAGGTATGCCAGTAAATTAACTAGGGATTCTAATTATTTACTAAGAATGTACATTGGTCAAGAAATGCATAGTTGTTCATGTATTTTACAGTTCATGTGCTGGTGTTGAATATTTCAATGTTATATAGGGGGCCTTCTCCTAACCTTTTGGCTAATGGGGAAATTAGGGACAGTCTGTGTTGAAATATTTTTAATATGAAATTTGTCTGTTGAAATGTATTTGAGATTTTATTTTAGAAATACTTTTTCAAGCACAATGTAATTACATTTGCTTTGCTGCATGCCACTATTTAAATATAAATTAATCAGAGTAAAAATAATATGGGGCCCATTGTTTAAGTCACAAAATTGTCGCTCCACATATATGAACTTGTACTGGTGCTGATTAAAACTTTCTGGAATTCACAAGAGTTTGTGTAAGTAGGACTGGAAACCTGCAACAATTGCATGTTTTTAGATGCACTCCTAGCAAGCCTTTGTAAATTTTATTTTCGCATGAGCACATTATATTTGGTCATGTGAAAATCTGTCAAGCAAATTCACTTGGTAAAGCTTTCATTTCTTTTTACTTAAGGAGAAAAATATTCCTTCTCCTGGAGAAACTCTTGTCCCGAAAAGGAAAAATATTTACTTCTCCTCATGTCAGTAGTACATTACTCACCTTTTACAGGGTGAAAATGGGAATGGAGAGAAGCTGTGAATAAACACACATGTAGTTTTGTGGGTGTGTACTAACTCACTGGACATTCCAGAGTGAAAACTACCTTATGAGCAATGTTAACATTTCCAGTGGTGCACTAATTCACCCCACTATAGTAACTGAGCACCACTATTACCAATAAACACAAATGTTGATCATATTTAATCACTTTAATGATAAATGATTTTTTAGTGGGGGGCAATACATTTGTTGAGCAGAGATTAAGGCACAACAAAAGTTACATAATCCTATATTCATCCACACATAACTGATCACTAAATTTAAGCGACTGTATAAATATATTATAAAAAATATAAAAAAAATCACTATAGCCGCGGATTAGACGCCAGCAGAGAACGTAATGCCAACCCATACAAATGTAAACAATTCTACGAACACACAGGAAAAGAGCAGAATAACGCCATCAGGCTAACAACTATCAGAAGTATCATTACTCTCACAATCTTTTGTCATCTTCATTGATACATTTTACCATAAACATGATTATAGTTAACCCTTTCGCTGTTAAGCATTTACCCACTCCTGTGACTATCCATTTTGGCTATCTGGGGTAGTTTGCGCTTAGGTTCCCTGAAATTTTTGTCCACATAAGCTAGCCACGCCAAATTAGCATCCTTTTTTCCAACATCCTGGGGATTTTAAAGGTACCCATGGTTTGTGAATTCCACTGCAAGGGTCCAAGAAATTAACCAAAATACAGCGATTTTTTTTTTGGGGGGGGGGGGGGGGGGGGGGGGAGAAAAATGGGAGGAAAGGGCTGCTGAAGAAATCTGTTTTTTTACCCTGCAAATGGCATCAACGAAGGGCTTGCGGTGCTAAAAATCACCATCTTTTCAGCTTTCAGGAACAGGCAGACTAGAATCAAAAAGCCACATTTTTCAATACTGTTTAGGCATTTTACTGGGACATACCCCCATTTTTCCTATTTTTGTACTTTCAACCTCCTTCCAGTTAGTAACAGAAATGGGTGTGAAACCAATGTGGAAAAGTACACATTTCTGAAAAGCAGACAAAATTCTGAATTCAGAAAGGGTCATTTGGGTAGATCCTTTAAGGCTTTAGTATAGAAAGCTGAAGTGAAAAAATATTGAAACAGAGTTGAAAAATATAGCCATTTAGGTCTAGCCAGAGCCAATAACTGAGCTGCACCTTGCAATGGTTTTTCGTTATGTCCTGGGTATACAGCAATTCAATTGGTAAAATATAAAGAGTGAAAAATACGTATCAAGAAAACCTACGTATTTGTGAAATGGGCACAGGATATGAAGCTTAGAAGCAGTGGTTACTTGCATATCCCTGAATTTGTGGGTACCTATACTACCATGTAAATTAGGGGGCATTTCTCAAAATGACTTCTTTCTTACACACAGTCTTACACTTGGAAGGCGCAAATGGAGAGAAAGACAATCAGTAGTAGCACTTGTTGTGCTATTCTCTCTTCCCCCAAGTCTTCCGATAAAAATGGTACCTCACTTGTGTGGGTAGACCTACTGCCCGCAGCAGGAAATGCCCCAAATTGCAACAGGAACACAATCACATTTTTCTACTAAAAACAGACTTGTCTCTCACAAAGTGCCTAGTTGTGGATTTTGGGCTCAAGCTCAGCCAGCAAACATAGCAAACCTGTAAATGTTTGAAAATTAGACACTTAAATGGGGTGGCTTGTGGAACTTTCACCAGGTTCTGACACAGAAACCTTTGCAAACCTCAAAATTGTTCTTTAAAAAAAACACACACAAAAAAAAAAAAACAAATTTCCTCACATCTATGTGAGGCAAAGTTCTAGAATCTGACCCCAGCCCCCTCCTCCCCCGAAGTCTCTTGATAAAAATGGTACCTTACTTGTGAGGGTAGGCCCAGTGCTTGAAGAAGGGAACGACCCTAACGCAATATGTATGAACTGCATTTTTCCACTGCAAACTGACACTTTTTCCTATGTGGGTAGCTCTAGATTTTGGAGCCTAGCAGAGCTATAACCTAGGGAACGTAGCCAACCTGTAAAAATGTTTTCAAAACTAGACACCTAGGGGAATCCACAATGGTGTGACTTGCATGGTTCCCCATTAGGTTTTCTTACCCACAATGCCCTGCAAACCTCCAACCTTTCCTGAAATCACACATTTTCCTTAAATTTCTGTGATGGAAAATTCCAGAATCTGCAGGAATCCACAAACTCCTACCACGCAGCATTGCCCCACCTGTGCCAATAAAAACGCTGCCTCACTTGTGTGGCTGAGCCTAGTGCTGTGACAGGGACAGATCAAACCAAGCACAATGGGAGAGCTTTTGTGGAGAATCCTAGTGACCTCAGTTGGATCCGTTCATGTCGCTGGCACTAGCAGAAAGACTGTTGCCCATTTCAGGTGGGTGTAGGGGCATAACCAATCACCATGGTGGTTGGCCACCCCACTCCTCTTTTAAAAAAAATATTCCCTATGGTCTATTGGGCTTTCTGGCCCCCAAGGGTAGATCTGAGGTAATTACCCACCTACCAATGGGGGTGGAGCATGCATATCAGGGTCTACTGCCAGCCGTGAGGGGCCATAAAGACTTAAGATCCATTTATTTTGTGTGAGGGCATGACCATGCCCACTGTGGACAGCCCCCACCCCTTATATATCCCCTTATATATTTAAAAAAAAAAAAGAAAAAAAAAAAAAAAAAGATGCCTAGTGGGTTTTCTACTCCCATACAGGAGTGGGGGTGAGGAGAGGGGACAGGGTGGGGACTAATTATGCCCATCTACTCCATGGTGGTGGGGGCAGAAAGACTGTTCCAACTTATGAAGAGGGGTGGAGGCTGCAATGCCCCACCCCTATACAATACATATAAAATTAGTCCCTGGTGCATTTTCTGTCTAACCTGAGTCAGCCCCCTGAGCACCAGGACAGTTAAAGTTAAGTGAGCCGATTGGCTCATTTCACTTTTGTTTTTAGTGAAATGACATCAGCTCGCTGTGCACTGTGATCGACATTTACTGAAAACCCAACACAGCCTCAGGAGCTGGGGAAACTAGTCACCGTCTCCCAAGGCTGGTTTGTGGCACAAGGAAATGTCTCTGGTACCCCCACCAAAGGGATTTCCAGTGCCATGTGCACGGACAACTGGCAGCCATTCGACACACATGAGCACCATTGTGTTGGACGGCTCCCAGCCGTCAGACGCACAGAGGGAGTTAAACACAGATTGTGACTTAAGTGTCTATGTTTTGCATTTCTGCAATTTTTATAGTTGAGCTTCAAAAGTGTCCCAATAAATGTACAGCATTATCACTCCCCTCCCCGCCAGCAAAAAAAAGAAGAAAAAAAAAACAATTTGACCACATTTATGTGACTAAGTATGCCTAGCATTGGTAGTTCTGGCCAAACATACAAGCAGAGATAACACCTAACATTTTGGATGACAAGACTTTACATTTTACAACTAGATAATCTCTGCAAAGTCACTGATGTAGATCTCAGAACCTGCTCAGAATTAAGACAAAAAGGGAGGAAGTTTAGGACACACAGATTAAGTTATCTGCCCACGAATTAACAGTGTAGTCAAATGCAGAACGTCAGACTTTGGGCAATCTTTATTGGCTTCGTTACAGCCCTACTGCCATCAGAAAGCTGGCCCAAAAAGAGCTAGTGCATAAACAAAGCTTCTGCAAATACAGAATCTGGGGATATGCAAAGACTTGACAGTCTTGATGTGTTCAATTTGAGATAGTCAGAATCCACATTAGGGTCACTACCCAGTAAAACCAGAACATAAAGATGTATGACCACAGCCTTTCTAGAAACCACCCTTAACCAATTTTGAGCCATGGCATAATTCGAGAGGCTATTACCAAGGCTCCGGATACATTGAGAAGGGTGCCATAATTTGGAACTGCAGAGCATAACACTAAAATCTCAAGTGGATTTTTAGGATTGTATTTTTTTTTTAAAACAATCTGAATTATCTACTCTTTGGCAAGTAGATATTTTTAAAATTTTCACAGCGTTCTAGTACACAGTCAACAGCTATTTTTCTTTTCCAGTCCGATTTTAAGACACCCGCTTATTTTAAGATGCAGATCGCTGGATGAAAGAGAAAAGCAATTATACAAAATAAAATTGGATTCTCACAATTGTTGAGGCTTTCAGATTTCTTTGCAGGATTTTTCATAATCCTGTATAATGGGACATTTCTGGAAGTGTTTGATGGCCAATAGTAAACAAGCTAGGTGGGTGAATTTGCACTCAACGTAGGAGAGGAGGCAAAGAACATTTTTCATCTTTAGCTGTAATATGTTTGAACATTGATTTGAGTAAATTTTGAAAACATAACATGTTCTATCAGTTAAAAACAAATCATAGACAGTTTGTCTAACAACGGGTTTGAGGTGTAACAGAGGGGAGAGACACTTGCCTTCAACAGGTGGCACTTCTGGACTCACAGAGGACCTAATGGAATGTCAACAAATGAAATGAAAACACAAATTAGACAACTAAATGAAATAAAGTCAAGTTTAACGATCTGCTTTTGTCTGATAAAGCATAGTGGGAAACAAAAATAAAAGAATGCTCAACATTTGATGGGCATATAAACAACATTCATCAGGGAGGTCAATTGTCACACGATGAATGAATGAGTGTCCATCAAATAAGCTTTAAAGAATGTACATTATGAACAATAAATCACATAAATGTACCAGAAGATGATCAAAACATTTCTATCGGTTAGATTTTACACTACCAAACATTTAGCTCCTATAGAAAAGTTTACTTACCCGATATGGTGCTTTGTATAAAGACAGGTATTCTCCATTGACAAATGCATCTCCTGACCTCCAGTCAAAAGATCCTGGAACCATTTGAATAAGAACTTATCCACAAACCCAAGAGTTTACAAGGCAACCTAAGTAGTGATGCAGACTTTAGGAACTAGTCCCAGACTGTCAAAATAAAACTCAAAATCTTGCAGCACCATTATTTAGTTGACTAAGTTTGTGTCATGATATATCAATAAAAGGAATGAATAAAAACAGATGTTGCTACCCTCTTGGCCCCAAACGTATGAATCTCAAGAAACACTATCTTGCAGGAACACAAAGCATAAACACTTGGTTTTCAAAACGACATTCAAAGCAAAAAAAATGCTTAACACGTTGATGAAACTACCTTATAATGGAACAAGCTTAAGTCAAGTCAATGAAGCATGGACCTCCCGTATTCCCATTGTCGACGAAATGTTTAAAATTTGGGATACTATTTCAAAGGCATGGAGAGAGTGTAAATATTGAGTTGGAAACTGAGCTGTTTAATCCACAATGTAAATTATTTTTCCTAAAACAGTCATTGGACCATAAAGAAGGTATGTTGATCAATTCCTCACTAAAGACATCCAGAAGAAAAGTAAAATGCAGTAGAGTTGTTCTATAGTGCTGTAGACATTGAGGGTTTACCACTACCCAGTTTACAAGAAAGAAACCAAGACTCATATCAGGGTAGAAAAGGGAGATCCTCAAACATTTCCTCTTGAACAAATGTCTGGTTTGGAGCTATCTGGAATGACTTGCACGTTCCATCTATTGACATATTAGAATCCTTTCGCTTTGTTGCAAGCAGGTTAAGAGGGATAAGTTTGGAAGGACCCCAGGAAAGTACTAAACTTTGCATTGTGATGAGGAGATCTTATGACAATCAAAAAAGTGCCCTATAGTCAGCCAAAATAAGTTGAACCTCATGGACCTAACAGACTTGCAGGGCCACTACAAGTCTGCAGCTTGGAATAATATGTTTACTACTTTGAGTATGACTTGAAAACAAAACAAAGTATGCGACTGGACAAGAAGAAAAATATCTTCCCAAGCACTAAAATGCATATATGCCAAATTTTGTTGTTCATGTCAGCAATGAGGCAAATTGATGTGAGACGCTGGGATTTAAAGGCAAGCACTAAAAAATTAATTGCTTACATATCTGGCATGCAAGTGTTAAATGTGGACTGTATACCAGATCTACCATTAAAACACCATCTAGGCTAAAGTCTTTAACATAACATATACATAGTGTAGGCTGGCTATGTAAAAAATGCCTAATACACACCCTCTGCTTTTTGTTGTGCTAGCGGGAAAGATCTGGACAAGAGTTTGTGTAGTGGTTACTCACTTTCAACTGGACAGAAACCAGGGCCTTCACCAACCCCCTCGTCACAATTAAATAGACAGGACTATATTTTTTTATTGTATTCCTCAAATTAATGCATGTCAACAGCCCAACTTTCTGCATCCTGGAAATTCTTCCACTCCCTCAGTCTAATCATGAAAGAAAGGTAAAACGTGTCCTCATGCATGTGTATTGTTGCACTGTAGTCTACACCAGCCTGCCAAAAAGCACTGAATATTAGATTGAAAAGAGATAAGTGAAGCCCCTAAATGGTGCTTATACCTATACAAAGGTGGCGATGCTATGCCTACTGTTGGTTCCCCACTGAATTCTAGTGGAGACCAGGATCCATGAATATGCCCAAAACAAAGGACTGCTAATAGTGCTCAGAAGAATTTTAATATTTTCAATACACAGAAGCCTGAAAAGCAAAAATTTGACTGATATCCTACTAAGTGTCCATGGAACAATTAAAGAATTCTAGATTTGGGCCAAGCGGATGTATCAGTTTGGGATTAGAAACTTCGAACAGTGAAATCTACTTCAGCACTCTGAAGAAGCCCCAAAATGGTTAGCCCAAATCAATTAAGCAAACTTTCATCTGATCTATAAAGTGTAGTTAATTTAACCATCCAGTTATGTAGTTAGGATTTCACATGATTTTAATAGAAGTGTGCAAAAGCAGACAAAATCTTATAGGATATCTTAAGTCTTGGAAAGGCTGTATGCTTTGCACAAGTAGGTCATCCTTTCGTTTATGATCCAGGTATGGTTATTGATGGATTCACGCCTTCCCTCCATTCTGCACATTTACTCGCCTCCTTTACACTTTCCTTAATTGATCCTACATTCCAGCAAAGCAAACACTTCACTGGAGTAGTTTCTACTGCCCTTTTTAGTGGAAGATAAACAAGATGTATTCTTGATATCTGTCTTATAGGGACAGGCTGGATTATACATCCTATACAAATCTCAACCGCTTTGATGAAAGAATGTGCGTCAATATTTAATGTCGAGACACTGGTTCTGCTGACTACAATTAATGGCATTTTTTTAAAGAGGTATCCTTGTTGGATATAACAGGAAATTACCAGCACTGGGATGGTACTAAGAAAGGGTTGTACAGGTTTGAGCTAATAAACTAAAAAAGAAAAAAAAAGAAAAAATAGCTACATTTCAGGATCCTTTGCCAGGAAAGACTAACTCAGTTTTTCAAAGTGTTCTTGGGTCCAGTCACTGGAGGACAGGTATTCAAAAGTGTGGGTAAAAGGAGAATTTGGCTTAGAAAATAAATCTCAGAGGAGATAAAAGTTATTAATTTTCCAGACGCTAAGGCACTTACATCACCTGGTACATTTCTAAACAAAGAACACTTTGCAAAGGTAATAGTAAAACTCACAACCTTTCATGTCCTGCCATTCTGAAGAGTGCTATGCTTCTTACAAAACTAGTCATATTAATGTTGGGTTTGACATCGCTCCCACCCCACCCCCCACCCCCAAATTGTGGGGTCTCAAAATTTAATTCAGGTGCCCTCCAAAGAGATTAAAAGTACCCACTATTTGGAGAAGATGGGCCTAAAAGTCAACATTACTTTTACATTAGCCAACATCTGTTGTAGAGGATTTGGAGAGCTCAACAACTCTTCAGTGCAAGTGTTTAGGGAATATTGTTTGTTCAGACAAACTCCAAAGCAATACAAGTACATGTAGAGTACAGTACCACAACTACACACAATAGCCTACCTATCAGATTCTTTCCGTTCTGCTGAGGTTATAGGTTGTGTTCTAAACCTCTCCGAGGATTTCCTACTTTCACCGGGAGTAATATAGCGGCGTGGCTTTCGACTGCCTCTTTCCCTTTCAGAACCAGCCAACAAGTCAATACCTGGTGATGGCATCCCAACTCGAGATTCACTTTTCGATCACAATTAAGGATAGAAATGAAATGAAGAAAATAGAAAGAAAAGAAGTAAAAGTACAGATAGATGCAACTCAAAACAAAAGCCACTCAAACTCAGTCTATCACTTCACACTACTTTCATGCATGTTCCATGCAAAGAAGTATGGCACGCATGCCAGCTTTGCCATTACTTGCATGAGCAAGCAAGGGTGAACACTTAGGGGTGACTGTTCTACCACACAAATGCTGAAATATATTGCGGTGAGCTAAGCACTTGTGTTTTAATGCAAAACACAACTAGTGTTGAGGCGTGGGTAAGTTCACAATGACGTGCAAGGGTAATACTGAAACAGGTTTGAAACATCACCTACAGTTCAGGTTTCTTGCTGGAAGTGGCAGTCTCCAAATAGGTGTTACGAAGCTGAGCAACAGAGACCTTCGTATCAAGTATGCCAACCTCGCCATTGGGTAGACTTGGTTCTGTGCTTTGAAAGTCAGTCCCTTGATTCATGGTTGGTTCCTTATATTTAAAGACTTCCAGCTTTGAAGAACCAGTATCAGCTGACAATGAGCGAGTCAGCAGCTTGTGTTTCATTGCAGACACTTCTCGAGTAGGGCCTTTCGATTCTGCAGGAGGCAAGACCGATCCACTATTGATGTACATAACAGTTTCACTTCTTTCAATGTTTTCAGGGATTGTGCTCTGGGAGTCTGACATCTGTCGAACAGAAAGTTGCATATCCTTCCGAAGTGCTGAGGTTTTAACAATTGGCTTTCTTACAAGTGAAACATCAAGTGTGGATTTTCCGGCTTCTGCACATCCTCGGTCATTTGTGCTCAATACTGGTTTGTGAGTTCCTGGTGGAAGGACTGTCCTTCTACATCTTAACAGCTTTCCAGGCTCCTGTTGCTCTTCTACATTAGACAATGGGCTTTGCAAAATATCTACTAATTTGCTGGACTGAACTCCATTGCTTCCTGGTGATATATTTGCACAGCTGACACCAGAAGGTACAGTAGGTCTGCTCACAGAAACTGTTTCAGGTTCATGCATCTTGACTACTTTGGCAGTGTGGGCAAGGCCAGCAGACTGGATTTGGCCATGAAGTGGTTGATGAACTGAACTTGTTAGATGACTAGAAACCCTATCAAATGCAGATGTTTCAGACTGCAGAGGCATGTAGTGCACTGGAGCAGGATGGTGCTTTCTTTGAGGAAAGAAATCTGGGGAAAATTCAGGGCTCCCACGTGAGCTTTCATCTTTCACCAGCCTCTCTCTAACTTTAACTCTTTAAAAAAGAAAAATGATTAGTGCTCTCATCACCATTAAATGAATAAATGGCAGCAGAATGAATACACAATCTCTACAATGCTAATTGTTGGCCTCCTGATTGGTCACTACTTTACATAATGAAGGCCTTCTGTTTGAATAAGTGCCAGAGTATCATGAGAGATGTCCAGTTTGCAAGTATGGAATTGTGGAAAATAGAGAATTTAACACTGACGTAGATGCATTACCACCTCTACAACCAATTGCTAGCCGATGTTACATTTTTGACTTTTACCTAAATATCAAGATTACAAAGAATTGCAACTTTCAGTTAATACTATTTTTGCACTCTGAGTTTAGTGTGCAGAAAAAGCAAGAATGCAGAGAAAATCCACAGTATTAAAAATGATTAACTCTACATACAAAGTGGACATCTTTTTAACTACAGAAGTATAACAGTATGGTAAATTTGTTTGCATTCACACACATTGCAAGAAACCTTTACATTCATCTAGAATGACTAGGGCTCGTGGTGTTATGGTATTTATTTTTTATATTTCCATCTATTTATCCATATTTTGTTTGCTCATTTTTTGGTATTTATCCGTTTTTATGTTGTATTTACAATATAAATGAAGCAGCAAATGGCATGTTTCCACATTTATCTAGCAGATAAATGTATACTTGCACATCAATGTCTTAAAGGTTACAGCGGTATACTATGCAATAGCATTATATGAAAACCCTTGTATTGTACAATAGCATGGATACCTGTAGAGCTGTATGTAAGTAAGCTTAATTAGGAAATCTATTTCCTTTTTGTCTGCCCACCTCTCAATCTGTACACCTACAGACCTGCAATTCACGATTGACAGTAGAGAAAGTCATCCAAAGAAGCCCATTTTCTGTATTTAAAAATAAATACAGATCGGAAAATAAATAGTTTTCGGTCTGTATTTATCTGCATAAATCACTATAAACAGAAACCCGGGAGCCCAAAATAGAACCTACAGGGGCTAATCAAAAGTAAAATCTAAACCAAATTTTAGCCAAGGTTCAAACAAACTACAGGAATACACCAACATCACCAATCCAGTAAAATGCAAGTATAAAAACTGATTGCAAATACAAATCCCTGGTCCTACAACAGGAGTAAAATGTACTATTAAAACCCCTGTCATAAAAAATTGACCATGTGACAGAACTTTGAATGTACTTACTATTAATGTACTAATAATGTTGAATTAAAACTGGGTTACATTGAATCAACAATGGATTTTAAATGTTATATGCTTGAAGCAAATGAGAATCCTGCATGGTAATCAGGTTCTTCTGCAATGAAAATGCACTCTGCCCCACAAGAGAAAAGCTTGCCCACATAATATCAAATACCATAAATTAGCTATGTTAAACAACAAAATTTAGGACTTTCCTGCCGAGACAGGCATCTCAAACAGTAATTGGAAAATCCACCTAGCAAAACACTGAAAGAATGATAGAGGAACATGCAGTGCAGAACATGTGTAATAGACCATGCTCTCTCCTAAAGTGAGCTTCAAACACGGCTTGGTGTATTAGATAAAACAAAAAAATCCTGCCTGTCCTATAGTGGGAGGCAAATGTGATTCCTTTATAAAAGAAAATGGACAATAAATTTTATGAGCATCTGGAAGAAGTGATCTTGCTACATTAGGAATGATGGTCATGTGACTTCTGTAGTGCTTAGAGATGCTTAAATAATCGAGCCTGGGCAAAGCTTATAGTTATGGCATTGGCTGCCAGACATTTGGGTTTGTCAACGCTTGTTTTCTTATGGTTTTCATAAACTTTATTTTTGAGGAGCGGTCAGGCCAACGCTCAAAATAAAAAAAAAATTAAAAAAAGAAAATTGAAAGGAAAATAACTCAGGCCTCAAAGCACACTGCCATAGCAGTCACTGGTCGGCAGGCATACTCTATTGTGGGTATGTGAATTGTGAAAGAACAGTGTGTCAATCACAGTGAAGTTAGCCAACTGCCAATGCACCCTTCTGTGGTGAGAAAAATAAAAAGGAGACGGACAATAGATGAAGAGCTGGATTAAAGCCACTATAATCCAGTAGATTATTTAATTTTAGTAAAATTCAAACATTCTTAGACAACACCAGCCCTAACAAAATTTCCATACACCAGCTGAGAAGATGCTTTTGTAGTGAGCACCAGCATTCTCTGATCTTAGGAAAGGCATGGACAAATCTTTAACAGAAAGTTTCAGATGGAAAAGAATTTGCTAAATACAAAACCGAAAAATGAAGACTCAGGTTCTCATTTGACTGGCCAATGCTTTAGACAGATTTGATCATTTATGGACATTTGCCCATCTCCGGTGTCTAGCAAGTATCCTCCCTCAAATCAAGATTGCCAGTTCCAATTTTTCAGTCGTCATTGTTCTTATTTAAGATCAGAGTTGAGGGACATCTCATTTAGGCCTCAACCTTCCCGATTCACAACTGAAAAAAAAGGAGCAGACATAGCTAGGCCATAAAGCAATCTGAAAAGGATTGGGTTGTTCGCATATAAGTAGAACTTTCATCCCTGACGCTTTCAGCCCACTATTTGTTTTAGTGTTTCGTTCAGGTTTCTGTTCCTCCCCCAATACATGGGGCACAGGGTCCGCCCACTTCAGCCACTGACTTACCGTTCAATGACCGGATTCTGGTTCTGCACAATTTGCACTTACACAAAAATTCCCTCTGTATAGTTTTACAAAAACTATTTACAAACTTTGGCAAAGCCAAAAACTGGCTCCTCAAACTAGGCTTTTCCATTGCTTGCTCTCGATCAGCTCCAGTGAAGCATGTACATCAACTGGAAGTGGATAACAGCTAGAGGTACCCGTTTGTAGTAGGACAGTTGGGATCATTTTTACTGATATTCTAGTTTGATATGCCAATCTTTATGGTAAACTAGCCACAACAAACTGACTTTCTCTCCCAACCTAAATAAACCCTGAAGGGGGGAGATGAAACTAGGCACAGAAGCACAGTAGAAAGTATGGAACCACCAAATCATTTATTTGAGATCTTCTGTCTCAAGACATTATTGTAAAAGACACGCAACAATTAAGACCAGGTCACTCAAACGTGGTACTATAGCTGATCAGAAAACAATTGACAGCTGTTACTAGCCCTTAAATTCTGAAGCTTCTGGGATCATAAGGTCAGGGTTGGCCAATCCCAATCAGATGAGATGGTCATCTGACGGCTTATTTCCATTTAGCAGCAAACAAGTCAAACAACCTGTGATCTATTTCCTGTTTTTATCGGGGGGTGGGGGGCATGTCTAACTGCCAACCAAGATGGCCACACACTGAAATAGCTCTATAGCCATTGATGACCAACTCACTTAAACGTCAAGAATTTTGACAAAACAGCCAAAACAATCACCATGAAGGCCCTAAGCTAAGACTGAGCTACAAGAAGTGGGGTTCTCAACGGAACCCACAGGAGAAGAAAAGCAGACCTTGAGGCTGGAGAAAATGACTGACGACGCCCGCAGGCCAGAAGACGTGAAGCAGGTTCCAGCTGTCATCAGTGAGCAACAGCAAACCCAGCGCAAGAGACTAGATCACAAGCACCCGACAACCAGCGGGGAGGGGCCCGACTGAGGAATACAGAAATGAACGGAGCAGCCCCAGGGGACGGATGTCATCTGGCAAGGGTAGCCGAGGATTACAGGCTTGGGAGTCAGCTGCGACTCGGCAGCTGACAATGTGGTAATTTGGCTTATGGTGAGAAGGTAAACATGGCCGGGAGCAGCAGGCGGCAAAGACAGTGTGGTAGACACCTCATGGCACCAGTTACCACAACCTGTGACTCTGCACACCACCACACAACAAGGAGATAAGAGTGAGAGCACAGCTCAACTTCCTCTGGCAGCGGACTGCCTTGGGCGGTGACTGTACGCATGGCACAGCTGTACTCCCTCCGTTGCGCTCTGCGCTGGGAGAAAGTCCAGGCACACGGTTGTCATGAAAGACAATACTCAGTGTCACAAAAATAAAGGTACCTTATTTTAGTGACCATACCAAAAATACTTTGGAGAGTATACTTAGGAGGCAAAGGTAAGTAAAATACCCCAACCCAAAGCCCAGGAAAGCAGGAGTAAAACACAGCAAGTTTCCTAAAACACACTACAAGTCGTGATAGAAGATAATGCAAGAACGAGAAGAGACTGCAAGACAACAACAATGGATTCCTGGACCTGAAGACCTGTGGAAGAAGGGGACTGAAGAGTACAGGGAGAACAGGAGCCCCTGCTAACCTGGATGAAGGTGCAAAAGAAGAACCACCGGTGAAGTCAGTATTGCACTAAAGAAGACAGATGCAGGTTCCTGGTTGGTGCAAAATATGTCCCACACCAGATAGATGAATACAGTCTGGTTTGCGTTGCTGGATTCCGCCAATAAGCCTTGGCACCCACAAAGCTAACGGTTAGTAGAAAATGGCACTGCCCAGAACCAGGAGGGACCTGGTGGCATCTACCCAGGAGGGTGAGACCGAAGGGCCTGTCAGCAACTCGGAGCCCTCAGAAGACCAGTCAGCGTGCACAGGAGTCCCACTGCACAGGGATAAAGGAGGTGCAAATGGAGGCCCATGTAGCACGACACAAACAATTCCCACGCTGCCGGAGAACCACGCAGAAAGCTGTGCATTGCAGGATGGAGTGCTGGGGGCCTAAGCTGTGCTGTGCATGAGGAACTTCTTGGAAGATCGCACACAAGCCTGGCAACTGAAAGTCACGCGGTGCACGGGGGTACTGTCTTGCATGGGGAGGCAAGCTCTTACCTCCACCAAAGTTGGCCAGCTGGATGTTGAGACTGCCAGAGTCACTTTAGTCCACCACCTGTATTTCTGGATCCACGCCTGTCTGGAGAGGGGACCCAAGCTACCAGTCGTCACTGCAGAGAGGTGCCTGCTGAAGCAAGAAAGGGACTCCTTCACTCCACTGGAGATTCCTTTGGTTCTTGTGCAGGCTAAAGACAGGCAGTCCTCGGAGGATGCACAACCTGGAAACTGTTGCAGTTGCTGGCAGGAGCTGAAGATACAATGTTGCAGAAGTTGTCTTTGCTTCTTTGTTGCAGTTTAGTAGAGTTCCTGGAGCAGTCAGCGGTTGATCCATGGGTAGATGAGGTAAAGGATGCAGAGGATTCCTGCTGCAGTCTTGCAATCCAAGTCTGAAGAAACACCCTGAGGAGAGACCCTAAATAGCCCTGAAAGGGGGAGTAGTCACCTAACCAGGTAAGCACCTATCAGGAGGTGTCTCTGACTTCGCCTGCTGGCACTGGCCACTCAGATGCTTTCTGAGTGCCCCACCACCTTGGAATCCAAGATTGCAAAACCCAGGGACACTCCGGAGCAGCTCCGGGAACCACCCCCGGGGTGGTGATGGACAAGTGTGTGGTCACTCCTCTTTCCTTTGTCCAGTTTCACGCCAGAGCAGGGGCTGGGGGTCCCTGAACAGGTGTAGACTGCATTATGCAAGGAGGGCACCATCTGTGCCCTTCAAAGCATTTCCAGAGGCTCTGGGAGAATACCCCTCCCATGCCTGTAACACCTATTTCCAAAGGGAGCGGGTGTAACACACCTCTCCTAAAGGAAATGCATTGTTCTGACTTCCTAGGACTGAGCTGCTCAAGCCCGAGGACGGGCAGAAGCCTGTCTGAGGTAGCAGCAGCTGGGACTGACGGTAAAACCTCAGAAGGCTGGTATGGCAGTACTGGGGGTCGACTGTGGAGCCCCCCAGAGTGAATGGGATTGTGCAACCAAAGCAGGAATTAGTATAGGGGTACAATTACCAGTTGTTAAATACCTTACCGGGCCATATTCGGAGTTATCATTGTGAAGCTGTAAATAGGTATTGACGAAGTCTGGGAAATTGGGCCTGGACAACGTGGGGGCACCTCTGCTAGTGCAGAGGTGCCCTCACACACAGGTACTTAGCACCCAGCCTTCAGGGTCTGAAGGCCTGGCATTTAGGGGACTTATAAGTGACCTGGTGCAGTGAAAATGGCTGTAGAAAAAGTGCATGTTCTATTTCACACAGGCTGCAATGGCAGTCCTGTAGAAGCCTTTGTATGGGCTCCCTATGGGTGGCAAAAGAAATGCTGCAGCCTATAGGGATCCCCTGGAACCTCAATGCCCTGGGTAACCTATGTACCATATACTAGGGACCTATAATGGGGGGGCCAGTATGCCAATTTGGAGTTAAATACTGGGTTACCAGTATGTAAGGACATATTTGGAACCAGAGAGAGCTTAAGCACTGTGATCCTGGTTAGCAGGATCCCTGTGACACAGTCAAGCATGCTGACGAAAACAGTGAAACAAGCAGGCCATAAACTATAAGCACTGGGGTCCTGACTAGCAGGATCCCAGTGACACCGTAAAAACACACTGAAACAGGCCAAAAATGGGGTCAACCATGCTAGAAAGAGGCTACTTTCTCACAATAGTCAGAAACCGCAGTCCCCACACCTAGGCAACCATAGATAAATATAAGGTAGCAAGGCCTGCCCACTGAGGACCAACCCATACAACGGAAAGGGTGAGAGGAGCAAGCTTGCCCACCCAAAGATGAACCGTCCCTGTGCGAGATTATGGCCGTAATCCAATATATGAGAAACACAATGGAACCAAAGATAGACGCAGTCACAACCGAGCTGAACCTCCTAGGAGGGGACTTCCATAATATTTCAGGTAAGGTGAAAACACAGGCCTACAATCTACAAACGAGAGGCTGGAAGAACAGGTCTAAGCTCTGAGAAAGCAAACCACATTTATAGCAGCCAAACTCGAAGATCAAGAAGGCTGGTCTCAAAGAAACATCAGGGTGGTGGGGGTCCTTGAAGGGGTCACAAGCACCATTGTGGAACTCTTTCTAGAAGATCTGATAACCTCTTGGGGTGAAGAATATTGGTCATCTAAATTTTTCCTCGGTCTAAAGGGGAAACACAGAGTGCTGGGTCCACCACCAAAACCAGACGCTCCTCCATGCACTCTCAACCCCAGAATTGGTCACTTCTAAGACGCTTTCCTCCGGGCGGCCCATTCGCATGGAGACCTGCACATGGAAAACACCATAATCAGGTTCTTCCCTGATTTCATGCTGCACGTAAAGAGACAGAAGAAATGTTGAGGAAGTCAAAAGAGCTCTTCAAGATAAGGAAATGAAATACGATGATGTACCCAGCCAAGTTAATAGTGATTCCAGACGACAAGATATGGCACTTCACTAACCCGGAGGATACCTGGAACTGGCTGGAAGGCTGGAGAACAACAAGCCAAAAAGAAGCATAAAACATACATCCCCGTCCACAACCCAAACAGGAACTGCAACGGTCAACCTCCAAGGGACACCAACACACCCCCAGATCCACCAGCAGAACCATGAAAACAAAATGGCAAAGCCTCAGCCATTCTGAGGCGTTCCTTGTGCAGATTTCGAACTCAGGGGGTGAACTGTACTACACTGGAATAACCTGATCTGGGAGAGGTCCTGGTGGGAGGGCCAGAAACGAGTACAGGGCTTTACATAGGTTAGCTCCTGGCTTCCTGTCCCACAGCCACGGTAAAGATAAAGGGACTAGGTGGCAAGGTCATCTAAATACAGACAGCCAACAGGGACGACAGTAGCCAACCCACGTGAGCTGATGTTATTTACTGGGTAACAGGCACTCGGTTGGGGAGGGTGGCAGTTTTAAGCTCATAGTGCAGGATAGCAGGGAAGGGGTAATTATGGGGTTTAGTTCAACAGTTCTCAAAAGTTACAATGTTAAGGCATCATAATAATTCAGCATTATTCAGGGGTGCCAAATCAGAGATACACAGAGCAAAATTAACTACAGACAAACCCAATCAAGCAACACACAAGGTGCAGAGAAATACTTATCTGATATTCATACACCAATGGCACTGAAATATTGAAAAAAACTAAACATCTGGTAACGGATTGGGAAATAAAATTAAAATGACACTGGTACTCCAATGCCTACAAAGACAAGCCCCAGCTATAGTATTCATTCAGGAAATGCACCTACGGGACACTCAATACATGGCCTTAGGTAGATACTGATACAACATGTAGGCACACACAAGATACACCACAGATTGCGGGGGTGGGAATCCTACTCAAACGATCAGTACCGGTTACAGTCCAATGCATATGGGCCAATCACCTTGGCAGATATGTGACAGCTTCGGTGAGGTGGGAGGGTCCTACACTAAACCTCTGTTTTCCATATGTGCCACTACGCCTTAATGGCACAACCTTCCCAGAAATTGGTAAGCTCCTCCTCGCATTACTGACTGGGACATTAATAATGGGAGGTTACATGAACGGTGTAATGGATCCTGGGACTGGTAGATCAAGCAAATCAGTCACAGTGGGAACAAAAGGACAATCACAGGTTTTTGGACATTACTTGGAAAGTTACTGTGTTTAGATAATGTTACCACAGCATGTTTTAGTAATATATTTATTAAAATTGAGCGTTTAAACAAACTGAGAAACACTCCTGCCCTAATGTCAGTGTTGTTAGCAATCTAAAATAAGTCCTAGGTTATGTGGGTTAGACCTCATGGGTATGTGGGCTAGATTCTGGTTATGCATGCAGCAAACTTCAGTCTCCTTAATCAAACAAATGTTTTTTTTGTAATGCAGAAATGCGGATCTAACATATTTGAATGTGCAATGTTATATGAGAATTAAGAAAAAGGCATCTGTTAACTATTTGAATAGGATCACACAATTTGAGACCCGTTTACGAGTCAAGAATACATTACAGTTAGGTAGAGTAGGTTATTTAAGTTACTTGACCTGCAGGTCTAATAACATTTTTAGGATTTTTGGAGCACTGATTACACTCCTTTACAGAAGTAATGGGGATGGTAGACCTGTGGAGGGAACAGGACCCAGACAAAACAATAAAATTACTACTCGTCTGCTCACAATACTCTCTCAACCACATCTTCACACACCACTCAACAACAGATAGGTTCAGGGACGCACAGCACTACCCTAGAGGCATATCCAATCATTCCCAGATAGAAGCTAGGCTGCTGGGTCCACTTCGGGACTATATACAGCGACCGAGAACAGATACATAGTTCCTCACTGACAACATAAAAGAAAATCAGGGAAGGGGCCAAACTCTACTTTGAGAAAAACCAAGGAACAGTGAGGCCTGCCTGCACCCTTTGGGAAACCTATAAAACGGTGTAACAAGGCCAGGTTCAGGCCCCGATTCTGGGGTGGGGGGCCGTGCAGGGAGTGGTGAAGGAGAACAAAACGTAAATTGAGGTGTGGGAAAAAGAACTGGCACAATAGGAAGAAAGGGCAACCGAAGAAGGGACCGGCAGTCTCACCTACCAACTACAGCTTAAGCAACAAGAAATCCGGGCCTTGTTAGAACAAAGCACAAAGGCATGCACTGGCAGGGCAGCGGCGACTATACAACACTGGGGACAAGGCGAGCAAAGTGCTAGCCTAGCTGGGAAAGAGGGGCCAGGGCAGGTTGTGGATCCATAGAAGACAAAGTAGGCAGGAATTATACAATAGACAGAATACCCCTTTGCTGCCTACTTTGAAGAGGTATACACCTGTTACATCCAGAACAGATGAGGATTGTGCAGACTTAAAGATATTACTCTGCCCGAACTAGCTCAGGCGGACGAGGACACCCTGGAAGCAGACTTAACAGTCTAAGAAATAACAGCAGCCATACGGAGCCTGCAATCCAGGAAAGCGGTGGGACCAAACGGCTTACCGGTGCTGCGCTATAAAATGTTATCCACTGAAGTCGCTAAACCCATGGTTGACATGTTCAAACAGGCGCGAGAGGAAGGTTGCCTCCCAACTGACTTAAGAGTGGCTACCATAGCAGGGCTCCACAAAACAGGCAAGCTACTAACCGACTGTATCCTTGCTACGTGGGGTCATCACCTCACTTATACACCCAGATCAATCAGGCTTTATGCCAAATAGGAGTATGCGTCTCAATCTGTGAACACTGTGTGGGGTGTTACATAAGACAGAATCATTCCACTCAGAACAAGCAGTGTTGTCCCTCGATGCCAAAATGGCATATGACAGCTTAGAATGGAACTACATGTTTGCGCACTAGCCAAGTTGGGTTTTGTGCCAAAATACTGCAATTGGGAGAGACCTTTTTTAGCATGCACCACTGGCGAGGGTTATCGACAGAGATGCCCACTCTCACCAACGATCTCTGCGTTGGCATTAGAACCGCTGACTGCATGGGTGCATCAAAACCACCTGATAGGACTCCACACAGGCAACAGCTGAGAGGAACGCATATCCCTATATGCAGATTACGCTGTGCTATACGTCTCTAAACCACGTCTGTCCATTGACCGGGTAATCCAGATCTTTAACATGTTTGGAAGTTACTATGGCTATCAAATAGACAGATCCAAATCTGTGGTGTGCCACTTGACGGGTAGCGCCCTCGCACTGCCACCGGATTGCGCGGTGGTGCCTAACAGATTTAAATACTTGGGAACCTACATGATGTGTGTTCCACAGAAATTCTTACGGAGAAACATACATTTCCAGTTTACTAGACTAGGCAAAGACGTGGCACATTGACGAAAGCTCCCACTGTCAATCGCGGGTAGAGCAACCCTGTACAAAATGATGGCTCTCCCACTCCTTTTATATGTCCTACAAAATACACCATTTAAAATCCCAATAGAAGTGTTTTTTTTTTTAAATAGACCTGAGAGGTCCATTCATACCTCTGGGATGGCAGCACCCCGAGAATAACACTAAGCAAATTGCAAAGGGGAATATACAAAGGAGGTCCAGCAGTGCAGGACATACGAAAATATTATTGGGCGACGCAGCTAATAGTAATCAATGATTGGGTTTTTCAGAGCAGACTGAATCGGCCTGTACAGTAGATGGAGAATCCATGAAGCCTTTCTCTACAGCAGCCTAAGAGAGCAGACCCTACTAACCTACACACAGATGAGAGTATGGACGGAGACCACCATGTGTGTAGGCTTGGGGTGGAAAACTGAAAAATCTGACCTCCCCACCCCCTTGTGGAACAGTGACCAGCTCCAAGAAGTGAGGGGTCTCAAGGGCTTCTGCAAGTGGGAACTGATTGAAATAAACGATCTAGGGGACATCTGGAGAGAGCGGGCCATAAAAGATTTCTCAGACTTGAGCCAGTAACGAACTGGTGGAATCCAAAAGATATAAATACCTGCAAATTAAGCATGCCCTGAGTAGATATGTACCAGAGGGTGAGCAATTACCAGAAGCTTCTCCTCAAGAGGACAGGCTGCTCTTAGAGCCCTTACTGGAAAAAGGTAACTCTAGTATATCTAAAGAGAAGGAACAACTCTCCAGATCCATTAGTGGAACTCAGAAGTGTGGACCAAGAGACCTGGGGACACAGACGATGACTGGACGGAAGCTAGTTAGAGCCCTAGGAATGTAGCAATCTGAACCACATTCAGACTGATCCAACTTCGAATACTCCAAGGATCGTACTATTCCAGAACAATGGTACACAAGATAGGTAAAGCAACCACACGCTCTGCTTGCGAGGGTGTAATCAAGAAGGCACATCCTTTGCCCACTGATCCAGGAATTCTGGTAGCAAGTAACAGGTGTTGGCACGGGCGGTCCCTAATGAGGCAAAATTGCTTCTCCTGGCCATCATCGGAAATGAGGTTGAGCAGACAAATCAGAGAATATGGATGATAGCAGCTGGCAGGGCAAACACAGCATAGCATGAACATGGGGCAAAACAACTGCCCCACCGAGATTAGATGACTGGTAAATGGATTTAGATTGATTGCAGAGGAGGTGGTCTACCAGAGCAGAGGATGCCCCAAAAATGGGAAACGGTTTGGGGGGCTTGGAGGGATTATGAGCAATGTTAAGAACACAGGGATTAGGAAAAAAAGGCTACAATGGAACCATTACCTACACTGCTTATCGGCAATACGGGATAACAATGCAAGGAGGCCAGAAAAGCACCAAAATGATGAAGCAAGTATAATTTTAAACAAACTACATGCTTAAAGGGACTGTATGATGCAGGATAAATGACGATCATAATGTGTATATCTTGTATGATGTGATATATCAATAAAACAAAAAACAAAAATTGTTGCTTTAATTTACTAAAAAAAAAAAAAAACACATTAGGCATCTGATGCCAAATACCTGTCTCGTAGTGCAGGTAGAGGTCCACTATGAAGGACCAAGCATATCTTTGCCACCTATGCAGCATAAGTGACAAGTAAATTGTAGCAGTGAGTTAAAAAATATTCTTCCTGCTGTGACAAAAGGATAGTGGATAGTTTAACACTACAGCACGAAATACTGTCAAGAGGTAAGCCAAAGTGAAAAAACGGTTCCATGATCCCAGCCTTCCGATTAAGAACAAGCCCTTGATGTTTATGAGTACCATGCAAAACAATTTAGTTGGTGGCACAGATAAATACTGGCAGCACGTTTCATCTTAAAATGCCTTTTACAAATTGGTTAAGGATGCACACTCACAAATTCAATTCATTCAACAGTAATGTACCATGAAAGTACATTCCGTGAGAACCCCACTTTCTCTGCCCCATGAAAACCGACAGTTCGTGAGCTGAAGGTAAAAACTAGCAATAAGTGACCTCACTTCTCAAGATTCAATGGTACATCAGTAACTACTATATTTAAGGTTTATAGGCGATTGAGTTTTAAGCTATGTAATAGTGAGTGTGTTTTCAGATGTGGCCATTAGAATATAAGTTTCTAAACCTTGATTTGATGGATTATCATGATGGGCATAACAGGTACCTGGAGCTACAGAACTTTCTTTTAAACAGCAAATACCTTCATCAAATGAATCGAAAAGGTCACTAGTCCAGTCTTTCTGAATTTATATACATCCCACAATTGTTGTCACTCCTGCAATAACACATTTGATGGTACTGGTGTAGGATTTGCCTTTCAATGGAAATAAAAACAAATATATCCTTTCATAATTTGCAATGTTTTTTGACCCATACTGGCATTCACTTTCATTAACACAGAACATGTTAGATTTCCCAGAGCTCATACATCAGTGCAAGATTAATTCATGCAGTGTTTAACAAAAACAAATTCGACAGTGTAAAGTTCATGTTATTTGTAAAACTCCATTAAATGATAAAAATTAATTTTTGCCATGGCTGGAAAATTGCCTCTCAAAAATGTTCCTTACTAAACTTTCTAATTCCAGGGTATATACGTGCGTGTTATACCACTCCCCAATGTAAGACCTAATGATTCTAAGTGGTCTGGAAGATGTGGAGGTGGACACATTGGGTCCATACAGCAAGTTGAGTGACTAAGTTTATATTGGAAATCTGTAGGATTCATTGTTTTACTTATCACATACTTAATTCGCCTTTACCCATGACAATCACTCTGAGCAACAACTTACTATCACTCACAGTGACACACAGGGTTTGGAAATTGGAGCATTGACGACAAATAAGACTCGCGAAATAGACAAATGTTAAATTTATACACCAAGCAATCTTCATGAAATATTTTTTTAAATGAACCCATGACTGTCTGACATTTCAGCGTCCATGTTTAATAATGCTACCCTGAACATGCAGTGAAAAACTCCATTAATTTCTCAATGTCTTACATTTAAAGTAATATACAATAAAATTCTCCAATTCTAATATTTGTTTCAGCCCTAAATAAGGTACCAGTTCTTGGTATCCAGGGCTTGCTATACTGCTAGATAAAAATAAATAAAAATTAATGAGTGCAGGCATTCCTCTCAGGCTCTAGGCAGGTTTCTATGAAGTAGGATAACTTAAAGGCCTTAGTAAGCAAGCAAAATGGGATCATATGAAAACATTACACTTTACTGAAAAAAATAACTTTAACTTGTCCTATGAGACTTTGAAGTACGGTTATGTTTAAGGACTACAATTAATTGTGATGTATCAAAGAGGCCACTTCAATCCCAGGAGTTCAACATTTGCTATTTTAATAAAACAAAAATTCTGTCAAAATATTTTTACTTCCAGCTTCAAAGTAATTGTGCAACACCAGTGGGGGGCGGGTACCTCCCTTCTTTACCTCTGAAATAATTGGATGTTGCAAATTCAATTCAACATTCAGTAGGAAACCTAGAAGCAAATGCTGAGGGAGATCTTCCTAGCTACTCTTCTACAAGGATATATGTGATATACTTGGCTGTAAAATAATTGATAACATGTATTCTAAACATCAATACAATCTAGGGGATGACAAAGCTAAAGCAAAGACCTGGGAGATTAAAATAATTAGTTGAGCTTATTTACAGCATTTTATGAAATATGTTTTAGAGGACCAACCTTTTTTTTTTGTTTTTTATATAAAACATCATGATTACCAGTGAAGGTGGGCCTTACAAATGGCTTTTTCAATGGCCAATAAAGAAGTTGATTAGGTTTTGCACCACCCACCTGGTTTCAAAAGTTAAATGAGTAATTGTAAATTTGTCAGAATCAACTCACGCTTTTGGCAGGTTTAATTAGGCCTTTGCTCGGTTCCATGCTTAGTGAGGATTTAAATGGGAATCCCAGAAACATTTAAATTTAATTTACTTCTGGGGATCACACAACCACACTGTACACACCAGTAGTTACAGGCTGTCAAATTCTACTTTATAATGTTTGATACTTTTGTTAGTAGCATGGTGGGGAAAGTTGCAATTGCCCATCAAGAGGATTATTTGAAGCCTTGTAAGCCACCATAACATACATTTAAAGAATTAATTTAGGTATTTAGTGGGAATTTGTTTTTGTTTTCTTCACACAGTTTAAAACACACAGATAATTTCCAATTATATTTAAAGTTTAAGTGGACAGAAAAGAAGGGTAGCAAACTTGCTTACACCATAAAACCTTCCAATTAGCCAAACCCAAAAAGAAAAGAATGGTGCATAAAAACATTTTCATTTGACATCTACCAAGTCGTTAGTTACAAAAAGTAAAACACAAACTTTGCTGGACAATTAATATGTTTTTCAGGACTTATTTGCTCGGAAGGAGTAATTTCTATTAGACTGATATTAGAGGCTACGTAAAACAGTGCAGTTACGTTGGGGAGAGGATACTAGGGTGGTGGGAGGCTGATTACGAGGCAGCAGTCACAAGGTTCAATACCTGGAGGGCCAGTTGATGAGGGAAGGTGTCTCCCCGTCTGAATCTTTCTGCAGAAACCACTCTGGTGTTGATTTCCCTGAGCTGCTACAGTACACAAAGGATAAGACTTCTTATATTTTCAACAAAACAAAACCATCAACAATCGCATTGACACTTTTTTAGGTTGCTTACATGGCTCTTAACATAGAAATTACAGTAATATTCGCCACCACTTAGGACGGTAGTCAAAGGTCAAGGTGGGCAAACCATTTTCAGGTTTGAAACCGCCACCACCTTGACGAATAAAGACATTTGGGACACAATTACACTTCCATTTAGGGGTGGGAAGAGCTTTGCAAGAAAGTAAATTCACATAACGTGTTGCACAATTCTTGTATTCATTTAGATATTCAAGCCCAGGACCTCTGTACTAAAGATTACTGAAACTGAATGTGGATTAGCAGCTCGTATAGTGCCACACCACAAAGTGACAGGTTTCTTGGTGTAAATAGGAGTTCTAATTTATAAAATCTCTATCCCCTCTTCTGTATGGTTGCAGTGATATGTCTGGGGTTGCTCGTGTTCCTGTTCAAAAGAATGCTGCTTGGCAGTGCAGGGTGGAAAGCACCTTTTTAAAGGAACCCAATCCAATATATGCTTATAGTTGATCCCAGTACAATGGTGCAGTGAAGAAGCAAACTATTCAACACAGCTTAGAGGAATAACAGTGGTTATGGATTATCTATCAAGGATCCTTCAGCCTGCCTGCAGTTCACCACTTGCAGAACAAAGTTAAAGTGGATATCAGTATGCATTTACAGCTATTGCTCAGCACCAACCCCACGTTGCCATCTTTCATAAAAAAAGTCATTAACTGAGTGGTGCAGGGAACTCTGTGCTGACACTGCAAACTGGATTTTAGAAATGGGGTTTCTGGTTGGCTAGGGTATGCACCTCAGCCAGGCAGAAAAGTACCCACCCACAGTCAGAGCAAGGTGGTCACACACCCAGAATAACCCCTGCTCACCCCCTTGGTAGCTTGGCACAAGCAGTCAGGCCAAACCCAGAGGCAATGTGGAAAGCGTTCAACACATGTGCCGCACTATCCCCACCACAAAGGAAACACAACACCAAGTTATATAAAAATAAACTAATGTACACCACATTTTAGACCAAACACAAGATATCAGTAAAACCCTGCTACACAAGCAGTTATCAGAACATTACTCAAGTACTATTACCCTGTGAAAACCCCCCAGTAGTCACAACAAAAGACATAGGTTACCAGTAGTACTGCAACATAAGTAGTAGTCAGGTAAACATTAAAGATGCCGCACGTCTTGAAACACATACTCTTAAGTGTTCATACTAGGAACATCAGAAAACACATAGCGCGCCATGAATGCCAAACACTATATTGTCAGAAACATACCCTCACCTATAGTGTCCCAGGGGCAGTAACCCAAACACAGGAGCTCTCATGCTCCGATGGGTGGCAATCTTGAGAAAAGGTGTGGTGTGGGGGAACGGGTGAACCCCCACTCCTCATTCAGGGGGCAACTTGCTCGTCTGACCCTCAGCTGAGGGTGGGGGGGGGGAAGGGGGTCTCCTGTCCACCAACGAGGGCACAAGTGTCTCAATCGGCACCCTGTGCCGAGGTACTGGGGGAGAGGGGCCTGACTGTGCAGGGGGCCTCCGATGAGGCTCCTACCCCATCTTGTGAGGCGGCTGCACCCGACGCAGTGTGCGTGCCTTCTGTCAGCCCTTCCCGGGCTGCAGCAGTAAAGGCACCCAAAAGGGAGTACCTGCTGGTGCCCCGGGGGTGCTCTTCTCAGCGTGCTTTGCCCCGGGGCACCTCTAGGAGCTTGTTTGCCAGGGGGGACTCCGTGGAGTGTTTCAGATGTGTTCCGAGATTGCACACTGCCAGAGTTGCGGCAGTGATTTTCTAAGTAATCAAGCTGCGGAGCGCCTCCATATGTACTCTGTGGCAGAATAACAAAGCGCTCAGGCCACGCTGTTAGGATGCCTCAGCCCGCACGCACTAGCCCCCAACAAGAGAAGCGCTCAAGTAACTTCTGTTCACCCAAAATAAAGCGTTCTCGCTGGGAATGCAGTGCTCACCACGCGCTGGCACTAGGATATCCCAGGGAGCAGACAAGCAGTACTCTTTATATGCTGGGCTCCCAGGGGACCACAAGGACAGGCAGTCGTGAACAGGGAGACCAGCACCCCACTGGGAGGCAGGGGCGATCTCTTCAGTCAGTCCAGCAATGCCAGTCCATCCCAAGCTGGGGGGGTGGAGGGTCCACTGGTCAGCAGGGCAACAAGTAGAAAAGTGATTGTGATGAGTCCTTTGTGCTATCTAGCAGAAACCAGGCAGCAGGGCAACAAACCGAAGGGCAGTCCAGTTGACTCCTTTACGTAATCCAGTACCCTCTCTGGCAGAGGTTTGGTCCAGTTCCAAAAGTGCTCTAAAATGTGGGGCAAAGCCCCCGGTACTTATACTCATTTTGCGCAGTCTCCAAAAAAAGGGGGAGAAGGGGATCCAACCAGTCCTAACTGGTTCTAGTAGTGTCCCCTCTCTCCTCCAGCACAGGCTCCAGACATAAGTGGGGGTAAATGAGCCCTTTGTTTGAGGCCAAGGCAAAGCCTTTACAAATGCAGGTGTTCCCCGCCTCTCCTTCTCTCAGCCCAGGAAGACCATTCAATATGCAGATACATCTCTGAACACCTCCACTCTCCCTGTGTACAGGGTGTCTGAAAAGTATGCACAAAGCCCAGCTGTCACTTTGCCTCAGACGTGGATTCGAGTCAAGCTGCAAAACACCAGTTATAAGCCCAGAGAAATGCCCCCACTTTCTAGAAGTGGCATTTCTATAATGGTAAAAATCCACCTCCACCTGTAAGCAGCTTTTCTCACTACCATTACAACCATACCAAACAGGCCTATGCTACCCCTCGTGGATCAGATAATACCACCCAGATATAAGGAAGGGCATTTCCAATGCAATCCTATGAGAAGGCAGCACTCACAGCAGTGAGAAACCAAATAGGCTGTTTGTCACTACCAGGACAGGCCACACAAACAGGCACATCATGTCCTGCTTTCGAAATACATAGCACCTTGCCCATAGGGCTAGCTAGGGCCTACCTTAGGGGTGATTTACCTGTAGTAAAAGGGGGTTCTAGGCCTGGCAAGTAATTTTAGATGCCAGGACCCTGTGGCAGTAAACTGAGCACACAGGTCCTGCGCTAGCAAGCCTGAGACAGGTTCTGTGGGTGGCGCAAACTATGCTGCAGGCCCACTAGTAGCATTTAATTTACATGCTTGGGTATAGAGATGCCCCTGTACAAGGAACTTACAGGTAAATTAAATGTGCTAGTCAGGTATAAGCCAATCATACCAAGTTTACAAGGGAGAGCACATGCACTATCACTGATCAGCAGTGATAAAGTGGCCAGAGTCATAACATCAGCAGAAAGGGTCAGAAAAAAAATAAGAGCAGGAAGGCAAAAAGTTTGGGAAATGACCCTGTAGAAAGGGCCAGGTTCAACACTGAATAAGGCCAATTTTAAGCTTAAGTTTTAGTGTTAATACAATCACTGGACCTTTGAGATTCACTCTATAAAAGTGAATTACTTTGAGTAATATTTTCAACCATACACTCATTTTCAAATACAACCATGTTAACAGTGAGGGCTCTAGTGGTGCTTATAATAAGTAGCATTACTGGTCAGCTGATAAATGCATTATTAATCATTCATGCATTCATTTTGAAATCATTTCACATGCATCCGGTGAAGACGTTTGCTCGTTTATTCGATACCCAAAAATACATGATCTTGTGCATACAGCAAAGCTTCTCTCCAAAATGTAATATGCATCCACATATGGTTCACCCAGCCTCTCAAAAAGCAACCTGTGCTACACTTACCAATTCGACAGATTATAAAAACTGGAAAAAGTGCCGTGCTGTGTCATTTTGAGCTGTGGGCAAGGTCCCTCTAATAAACATGAAACATAACAGTCAAGGCAAGTTTGCCCAATGGCTCACAAAGAAATGGTCAACATTCAAATCTGCATTGAAGTGGGAAGGGTGTAGCTATTGCGCACTTTAACTGATCACACACAACAAATCTAAATCTACCCTCAAAGTCTACACATGGCCAAAAGGCCACTAATGAAGGGATATTTTCATTATCAAGAATTTCAACAATATGCAGTGTCGGCAAAACCTTCTCCCAACACCTCATCACTAGCTTTCCAAATTGTTTGAAACTGACATTTTCTAAATATGTAGAACACAGGAGAATCAGTTTCCCTTAGCAATGGAACCTCTTCTGCTGAAGTCACTGCGTAGCACCAATTCTCTCTGCAGCTCAGCAGAAAGAAGTGCAGCTGTTATTTTTACCTGTCCTGTCTGTAGTCTTCATTGGTACAGCACCAACCTCTCTGCCTCTGTGCTATCCACTCTAACTTACTCCCAATTGTCTGAGAAAGAGCCAGGGGATAAGAAGTATATGTCAGTCTCTCCCGCCATGGAAAGTAAAATGTTAGTATGATGAAGTAGGCAAAATTCAGACCCAGATAGGCTATCTCCAACGCAAAAACCAACTAGGATTTTTTTGGCAGGCTTATGACATGCTTAATATAAAGAAAGCTGGGTTTCTGCCAAACAATTGTGGTGACGCCATGTTGGATACAGCCCTTTATTTGCAAACTTGTTTGTATAGTAGCTGAAAGCCTTGATGTTAGGAACGCTCGCCATCATTCAACAAGACAGCTACCTCTATGATCAGAAATCTTGTATACCTAGGCTCTGCACTCATGGGTACACTGATCCTATAGTTTCCATGTTTACATGCGTGCAAAAGATACTCCATTTATCCTCCATGTGGACTGATCTGGGCATCACATCTATCAATATTGTGAAGGTATACTGTGCATCTATTACTTGTCTAAGGCACAACTAACCAAAAAAAACAAAAAAAAAAAAAACTAAGTGATAGTAATTCCAGAGGCTTTTGCCCAGGACTTCCGTCTGCTGTATGGCCGCCCTAAACCAGTCAATTGATAAGCAGCCTTGGCTGCAATGTGAGTGCTCAAAAAGTGGAGTAAAACTTGAAACCATCACTTAAACAATGCAATCTCGCCAGGACAGGCCATAGAGCCGAAAGACCTGCTTACTGCACTGTTGGTTCTCACCTGGACTATGGCAACTCTGACATGCTCTCATGCTTGCAAACAATCCAGAACACAGAAGCCAGATTACCAAGTGCCAACACATTTTCTTAACTGATTTGGTTACTGAGAAGAACACCAATGGTTGCTTATACCAGTTAGTGTGTCTTCAACCCAATCACTCAACTCAATATGTCAAAGCAGCCTTGTGTTTGGCAGTGAATAAGATGCAGAAACACTCCCCTAAATACTTATGTTTCTATTATCAAAGTTTCATGTGCATGCATCATGAGGCAAATGGGCTTGGCTCGAGCTTTTTCCTTTCAACCCCCCTAATCAAACGATTGCTCATTACTCTTGCATTTGGCAGGATGTATCTACACTCAACAAAAGCTGTTAAACAAGTTTATAACAAATGCTGCTAGACTATACCGTGGTAAAGAATACAGTGGTAATTCCTAAAGCACACTTGGACAGAAGGACAAAACTGAGTTATCAACTCCTGTTTCATGGCAGACTGGGATAATGGTGGTAAAGTCTTGGCTAGTAATACAAATGAGGGATATTAGATAACCGATTAGGATCATCTAACTTCTTTCCTATAAATTGATACCAGGGAGCAGCCATAAAGCACAGGAGCTCGCCCACGGCAAGCAACTGAAGATTGCGTTTCTACTCTAATGCACGCGGTGCCGGAGGTTTTCAGCATAGATTAATACATTTTACTTTTTTTTTTTTAATACGCATCACTACACATGTCTTTTTATTGGTGCCAAGAGTTTGTAGTCTATACTGAGAGTTCATTTGAGGTTTGCTATTAGCGAAGACCTTTTGATTTTACTAAAATTATATGTACAATATACATATTTCTTGGGTCCTTTAACCCACTCTCTTCATCCATTTGCCGGTAGGGTTATTCAGATTTTTCTTCATCTGCTTCCCTGCTTATGAATCAGGAATGGAACGAGAGAAATATTTAGTGCCTTGAAGTATAGAAGATGAGAGTTTAGAAATAAAGTGAAGAAGAAGCAGCATTAAAAGAAGCAGTAGTGGGTTTGGGGTGTTTTGCAAAAGAATAAATGACCAAAAACGAAACAACAACTCGTGAAAAAGGGCTTACTAGCTAGAGTGTAGGGTACTGTGAAAAAGAAGTAAAATTACAACATAGGCTTATCCATTTAAGAAGGTAGCAGGAAGCACCCACGTCAGAAACGAATGAGAAGCGATCAGAAAGCAGAGAATTAAGAAACCAAACACTAAGAGGGAAGAAAGAGTAATGTGTTTTGAAATGACTTTTCTTAAAATGCAGAGTGGAGGGTGAGTGCGAAAGCGGACCTGATCAGTAGCAGAGTGCTTTTTTTTAATTTTTTTTTTTTAACTATTGAAAGAGCGGTTTAAAAATAATGAAAATTAAGGCAATAAACACAGAATTAACATGTAGGCCTTAAATGAAAATGCAATGTCAATTCAAGTAATACACATTAGGCAGACACATTTATACGCATTAGGCTTGAAAAGCGGATACTGCAGTTTTGCAAGATAGACCTGGGTTTTGAATGTGAAATGTTAAACTTTCGACAAAGCTGCCATGCTATGAAAATGATGATTTAATGCAAAATGTTAGTTTTAACCTTCCCATAGGCAAGGAAGGTAAGAATGCATTAAAAAGTTTAAGCTTAAGTTTGCAAAATGTTTCAAAGAACACAATAGTTTAGTATAAGAAATCAATAGGTAACTTGTGATTTAAAAGAATGATATAGAAGCCTAGCCATGGCAAACTTTTCCTCAAGTAGAGCCAATGGTGAGACTCCTCACTAAACAATACGAAATGCTGGTAAAAATGGTTCGTTTAAACATTGTCGTCTATGGACTATTGTTTATGCTGTGAGACGACAAAATGTCCTGTTCCCATAAGAACACTGTTTGCAAATTGTCGTAAGTGAAAACGACAATGCATGTTACAAAACTTTAGACGAAATGTTTTTATATTAATGCGTATTCCTATGGTAGGTTATTATTCGGACTTTTTTTCCCCAGACACTCTGCGAGACTCTTGCTGGCTCATTCTTTCCCAGGATTTCTGCAAGAGATGTACTTTGGGCTCACTCTTTGCCACCTACCCAAATCATTACTGGTCAGTTTCTTGAATGTCTCTTTATGGGAAGTTCAGCTTCGATTGGGATTTGAGATTTAGAACAGAGGAAAAAATGAAAAGAGCAAGGAAAACGAAAAAGGTTCATAGAGAAGGAAGGAAAGTGAACTAAATAATATAATGGGAAAGGAATGGGTGATTAAACTCAGTGCATCCTACAATGGAGATTGAGTTTTCCTTCAAGAAAAAAATAATGCAGAAAAGAGTAAGGAGTAAAACAAGTTATCCATTGAAGTCACTGCATAAATAGGAGAGATGACCTAAGGCTAATAGGTTATAAACGAGAGAGTTGAAGGAAATAGAACTTCCGTGTTTAAATGAACTTTGCTTAAAGCAGGTCAACCCACTAGGCCTCTCCACCAGGCCCCTGATGATGGGAGAAAAGAGTTGGAGATTAGCAAAGATCCAGCTACAGGGTTAATTAAATACCCAGCACTCTGTAGATGGATGTCTGGATTGAACGTGCACCATTTTATTTAGTGGACATACTGCACATGCTTCAATCACCACAGTACATCTGCTAAAATGGAGCTGTCGGGGCACGCACATCAGTGAACCCTTAAGGCCAATGAGGAGCCACACAGAGCAGCAGAGGGAAGAGACCTCAGTACTGTCCCTGCTTCTGACAGGCCTGTGCCTGTGCTTTCAGTTTTATCAAGTAGCTCGGCGAGGGCTTCAAGTGAGCCTGCTCTGAAACCTGGCCCTGCTGCTCGGGCTGGCTCTGCTTTAGGAATCATTGCTTGCTGGTTCCTACGTCCAGCATCAGATTCCTGCTCTGCTGCTGCTATGGGGGCTGTAGTTGTCAGCAATAGAAAAAAAAGGTAGATTTGCATTTAAAAAAGAGATTGTGTTTTTCTGTGTATGTGTGAGTGAAAGTATGTTTGAACGACCGAGAGAATGAGATTGAGAGAGCGTTTTCTAGTTTGAGGAGGGGGGGTAAATGAAAGTGAGAATCGATGGGCGAGTGAGTGGGTATGAATAAGTGATAGCTAGGGAGTGAGAGAAGGAATGAGAGGGGGAGATTGTGAGTGTGAAAGTGGATCAGGAGTGTCCATTAATGGTGCACCAGGTGCAGCTGCCCAAAGGCACAGAGGCCCCGTGACAACTGCGCCTGCTGCACAATTACAGCAGATCACTTGTACCCGAGGAGTTCCTATCGGGCCCCCTTTACACCAGTACCTGGGACTGAGGGTCAGTAATTGTGAAAGTGTGTGCAGTGCGCTTGTGAGTGATAAATGCTGAGTATGAAGGTATGAGTACATTTGTGCCCAAGGGCAATGGAGGCAAATTTTTAAAACTATGAAGTGAATCCATGGCAAGCATTCCATTCCATAATTTTCATGGATCACCAGCTGTTACTAAGTATTATTAAGTACTTTTCTGTGTTGGCTGCATACTATAGTTGAGAACCAGTTTAAGAAAGGTGTGCCAGGAGGAGTGACTTAATCCGATTTATCTTTTCATCTAATTATTGTACTCACAGTGAGTCTGCTGTCTGAAGCCATAACTAGTAGGGTACATTCATCTTCGCTTAACAAGGCTTTCACGTATTGGCAACTGAATGACACGTTGAGATGCCTAGTGTCTCGACACCTCAAAAAAATAAAACGGCACTGTTATGAGGTTAACATTTTTGTATCCATTGCAGCACTTTGTAAAGGGAGTAACAATAGTTAGTGCCCATGTGGACACTGGACCTACAGGTATAAACTGGAGGAAGTCGCCCCTTCTTGGTAAGTTGCACCTTCTTGGTAGGGTGCCACGCTTAATTTTGTTACAATTTCAAAATGTAGAAGAAGCACTGGATCACAGCGCTTGAATAGCAAACATGTTCAAGTACCTTGGTTTTCTCATGAGCTGAGAGGAGTGGCATTCCCGTTAACTAGCATATTAAGGGCAGGAAATAGCGCAAAGAAAAGTGTACATCTGACGGAGGTAAAATTGCATTTTGGAATTAGTAGACAGGTATTCTGGTCACTTATGTTGCCATTTTGAGCAGGTTGAAGGGCATGTGTGTAAGGCAACTGGCGTGGGCATGGTTTCAGAGTGCAATGAGTGTAAAAGGAGAGAAGTTTTTCAAGAAAAGTAGCCAGTTGTGTGTGTGAGTATTCAGTGATGGATGCCGTGGCAGCAGACGCAAATCTCGGGGGTAGGTCAAATATATATATATATATATATATAAAATAAAAATAAAAAATAAAAACACAACACACCCTTACCTAGTGTCTCGGAGTGCTACTCAGACACAAGCATGGGGTCTGTGCTGTTTCTCCAGCCAGGCCAGCCATATGCACATGCGCAGAGTGCAATCCTCCCCCCACCTCCCTCCTCCCACAGCCCCGCCCCTAACACATTGCTGGCTGAGTCAGCAGATGAAAGATAAAACGATAATTAAGTATCATTTTATCTTTCATCTCCTGGCTCAGCCAGCGGGACGACGATCCTTAGCCACTGCAAAGGCGCCACTGCTGGATGGCTGCACCGGTGGGTGCACAGAATGAGGTGTCCATGTGAGTGTAGCTGAGTACTGGGCCTAAGGACAGGGTTTCAGTGTGTGACTTCATTATGAGCGTTGTGCACCACATTAAAGCCAGACCTATTGGCATTGTCAATGATTGTTTATACATCAATAGATGTATGACGCGCTACCCAATCCGTCCAACCTCTCACCACAGAATGAATGTTTTTCTGAATTTCAGTATAGGAATCCTTCAAACCATCTGACCCGCTATCAAAGAGCGATTCGCAAATTTACCAAATTTCTTAGGGATTAGACTTCAGTAGGGACGTTAGTCCTAATACGGGGAGGGAAGCGGGGCGGCGTTTCAACTTGCGTGCTCAGCTGCAACCAAACTACCAAACTGATTTATGTGGTTTAAAAACGCCTGTTCTCAAACGTGCTCAGGAATTTCAAGTCGAACACTTAAGCAGTAACACATGATCCGTCATGAGGCTTCTTGGCGAGCATTAGGCACTCAACTTTTGGACGACCAGAGACGTGTCATATTACTTTATTGATTGCGGTCATATAAAGTTGTGTAACAATATTTTAACAATTCTCTTAAAGATAAAATAGTAGATTCCGTCAGAGATAATTTTAGGCGCGTTGTCATAAAACAGAACTGTACCGTATGAGTTAGTCATGTTGCAGAGGAAACGTGCGGTTAACAAAGATAACCACATTGCATAATTTACAGAGGAGTCAAAAAAGGTGCCATGAATGGGAAGGTCGACGTGTGTCGGGCCCAAAGAGTGAACAAACCACAAACTCGTTGTTAAGGGGTAAAAGGCCGCTTTAATAGAACAGGTCTGGCAATATAAACACCTTGGCATAAAGCATTACAAAACTACATAACCTCACTAATACATAACTTTCCTCCTATCCCCTCCCCCTCCCTCTAAAGAACCCATTCAACCTACCCCTTATGCCAACCACCTTGACCTGACCTACCCCTTACCCATCCCTTCTAAAATTCCCCTTGCCTTGTGTAAATTCCCTGTCCACTGATCTTTAGATCGATCCCCTTCCCCACCCGAAATGCTTCTTGACCAGAAACCCCCCGCCACACAGGAAAACCCAGAAGGCGTTTTCCTGCCCCACCCGACCCCATCTATCTATCCCACAGCTTAACACCCAACAGGTCCGCAATCACCATTCGTAACTCAAACAAATAAATCTCATTGCCCAAAAATGATAAATGAACCCCATCCTGACGGAAAAAACCTACATGTGAACCGCTAATATTGTCATGGCTCAGTACAGAAAAACCTTGAATTCTACAAAAAGACCTCATTTCCCTATTCACTTTCTTCCGTTGTTTCTCTATGCCTTGAAATGAATGTGCCCCCCTCCAGACCCTCCTAGGTACCAATCCAGTCCAGACAATGTGTGTCCCTGACCACTTCTCCTTAATGCGTAGCAAATCCAACTTCATCGCCTTCAGTAAACCGATACCCGAAAGGGAAACCAAATCATTTTCACGCAGATGAATAACCAGTAAATCAGGGCAAACTCCTTGCCGAATCCTTTGTGAAAGAACATATAAAAGCTCTCCCCACCTAATCCCACTCTTACCCACCCAACTAACTTTAACCCTCACACCATCCAAACCCAATTGTCGACCAAAATGCCTCGTCGCAGCCTGCTTCTCCGCCCAGCGAATGAATGAGTGCCCGATGATCCACACGGTACACACTCCCTCTGGACCCCCAACACAACCTATGAAGCAAAAAAGATGTTAAAATAAGTCTCACCCCCCGCACGATAAGCCCACCCAAAAGGAAAGCACCCCGAAACCGACAGCTAGAACAGGAGGAAAAGAGCAGATAGTTAAAAGGAGCAAAAGAAACAGAATGAAAAGAACCCCTTTACCATGAAATATCACCCTATGATCATTTACCTGCTCTAATATAACGTTTAAAACACTGACCTCCACCTACCCAAGTTTTGAATTACCTGATCACTCCTCCCCAGTCTCCTGGCTTCTGTTGCCGCGCCAATCCTAAACGAATGGGTCCCGTATAATCCGCCGTGGCCCTACGACGATTCCCAGAATGATCGCCCTGGACCACCTCCGGAACCGTTGACTGCAACACCGGTGCTGCTACCCTTGCATCCTGGTCTTCCTAGTAGTCGTCCTAATCAAGCAGCGTTTCTTCATGCCTTTCGAAACTTGCACCAGCGCCCCAGCTGGTGGAGGGCTGTTCATCCTCCAAAACTGAGCCCGCGAACCTCGTGCCACCGCTTCCCTCGTCGTCAGGTAAACCGCTCCGGAATTTACCCTCCCTTCTTTCCGGTGTATCAAAGGCGCCCTGGCCTTAACCGGGAAACTCTGCCCACCAGAATGCCGCCCAGCATCCTGATGCACCGTCAAATCACCCGGCCTGCCCGGAAACCGAGGAGCGTCACACCCAGCGCTAACCTCTTGAAAAGCTGGCTTCCACCTATTCAACAAAACCTCATCCTTATCCCTATTCGCACACCTACCTACCTGACCATAAACCAAACCTTTTACCAACACACCCTCCTGATCCATCAGATCCACCTGCTCACCCACATGCAAAACATTCCGTGCGCTAACATTTCCCTCAAAACTCCTTATACTCTGACACCTTACCAAACTGGACTCCCTCAAACCATCTACCCCAGCTCCTTTACTCAAAAAATTCACATCCTTCTCAGCAATAAAGCTTCCAACAAAACCAAAACTCTTGCCCTTCTTGCTCCTCATCAGATATAACAATGACGTCCTCATCCCGTTCCCTGCCCTCCTTCGCCTTCCGTCTTTCTACCAAAAGCCCTTTCTCCGATAAAATTGCACCTGAATTGCCTTTTTCCATGGGTGCCGCCATTTTGATTGTGCCCCCCAAGGTCCTTTCATCTAAAATGGCCGCCTCGCGTTCAGCCGCGTTGTTGCGCGGCAATTGGGCTTGTTTTCCCGCCCGCCCACCACGCAGATTGCCTGTAATGCGCGCGCTGCCGAGCCGCGCCCCCTGCCTCTCTCCTCGCGCCCACACGGCCCACCCCGCTCCCTCCCGCCGACACTCTCCTCGCCAGTGAAACTCCAGAGCGCCTCAGCAGATGGCCCGTTCCTCTCCTACGAGGAACCACCTCCTCCGAACTTGCAGCCGGCCCCAATACCTCCTGCGGCCCCAAAGGTGAGCGCGTGATTTTCCGTCCCTCCACGCTTTTAGTTTTACATTTTTTAGCCTTTCCTTGCGGCGAGGAGCAAGCTGCTACCGCAGCGCTAACTCCTTGCGCTGACAACCTCTTCGGCCTTTTTAGACCCACCCACGCTTCTTCCAGGACCCCTTCTTTAATCAAGTATTCCCTGCCCTCATCCCTCAAAATTTTTAGGGCCTGCACAACCTTGCTCAATTCCATTATTCTTATAAAAACCAAAATTGTGATCCTAACGAACCACAGCAAACAATCACCACTACTTGAGACAAATCAATATTAATTTGAAACTCCACCCTAAAAAACGCCTACCAACAAGCAGAAAAACGCCTACCACAAGCCTATTCTCTCCAGCACATGAAGACAAACATGCCTACTGGGTGTGACGACGGCCAAAGAGGCCGCCCACACCCTGCCCCTGTCCTTTATCCTCCCACCAACAACCCGCCCCTTCCTGCACTGCCCTCCAATCCCCAACTCATCGGTGGCCTGTACCACTCCGGCCCGAAAAGCCCGGGGGGAGACCGGGCAAGCCCTCTGCTCCCCCCGAGCCCCCATTCTGAAAAGCGTGCATGCGTTCTACCGCACGTGAATGGGGACAGGTATTCTGGTGGCTCAAAGTCATACCTAATAGGACACCAGGTATCCTAAGTACCTGGATTCTTCAGGGCACGACTGAGGGGGCTCGTGTGCTACGCATGAGCTCTGGCATGTAATTCATGTTGTTTAGTAAAAGGTGCTTGGAGCCTGGACACTGCTTGCCAGTCGTTGGCTTATCGCTCATTTGCTGCCCTCTAATTGATCAGCGTGTGGCGCTTTCATTCCTTTACTTCCGTTCTCCCTTCCGTGGAGCATTAGGAAAATACGGATTGCTGATTAGTGTTTTTTCGCGTCTCGTGCTGAGACTCAGGTAGTACCATTTCACATATTCCCATCCCCCCCGTAGTCCGCATTGTGTCTCCCCTCCCACATCGCACTCTCCTGTATGGTCCATGAGACTTCTTCCCTCCAACCCTCCGTCCATCCCGCTATTAGTGTTGCCCTCCCTCACCTAGTGTAAGAAAAATCAAGTGCTATGAAGCAGCTAGGGCCAACGGACATAGCGCTTTTGTTTTTAGGAAGAAACCAAATAAAAATTTAAAAAAAGGTTAACTGACATCCTCACCGCTGACTTTCCTGTCCTCCTCGGTCTTAATACAAAGGCCACATCCATTAGTGCCAAGGTCACCGTTTGCTTTACACTGCCCTCTGTTGCAGACCAACAACGATTGTGCCTCTATACAAGCTCCCCACTGCCTCAGCTCGCTGGTATGCTGGTCAAGTGGATTCTATGCTAATCTTCACACTCCGAGCATCGGATGGCATCACCAAGAAGGATAAAAGTGATCAGTGTATTACAGCACACCCCAGAACACTGACTTCATTTTATATCAGAGCATGTCACAGCACACGAGACCATGAAACAGCCTTTATCAACAAAGTCTATGAGAGCTCAAAACAAAGGCGTACAACGTGGCCTCAAAGCACAACTTATGTTTGGTTACAGCACAACTGATCACATCTACTAGCACAACGCACTACGCCATGACAAATGAAATCATGACAGCACTCCATGTGACACTGCACAGCGTACAACGTGATAACGCAACATACAGCAGCACATCACAACATGGCACATCAAACTCCACAAAACCAAAATACGTTTTGTCACATTACGGTCCAATGAGAACACCGATCAATAAAGCCCAAAGCACAACACAACGTCAGCACAGCCGAAGACCACACCGGGCACTCCACCACATCACACCTAGCACAGTGAAACAAATCGAAAAATAGCACACACACAAAAAAAATGTTTACACAGCTGAACCATGGGCAGCGCCGTCCACTAGACGGGCATTTCCAGGGCATTCCTAGACAAAGGGGAGCATCAGCTTTTAACACCCTTTCAAATGGCACTTTTTCTAGGTCATAATTTCCTGTTTTCGTCCGCTTTTATTTTCACCTTTAATGGTTGGAGGTTGGCGGGGGTCCTAGAATACACTAGTGTCTTGCTGTACAAAACAACTTTAAGTTGTGCAGTTTCCGGGAGTTTTGAATGTATATTTTAAAATCAGTGGGGTGTCCAAGGGTCGCTAGAATAACAACCATAACAACATCAAAGCACAATGATTAAAGATAATTTTAGCCAGGAGGCACTGCAGCCTTACTCTTGCACAATATGACTAAAACATTGACAAAGCCAATAGTTCTCTTGTCAGTGAGACCTTTTTGTCTTTGCCCAGGCTCGTTTTCAACCTGAGGATCCATATGTTTTTTTTTTTCTTTTTTTTTTTTTAAAAAAAAAAAGCAGAATTACGAGACCAGGTCTTATTGACTTACTTGGTCGACTTGGTTACTGTAAATCTAAAAGCATTTTCACATAATCACCATCAATACTGATTATACTGAAATGCTTCATTCATTCAGCTTCTTTACAAAACAATGAGTTCGGCCAATATGCAAGATTAGGTAATGACTAGCAATTCAAATTTGCAGATTTCAAGAAAGCCCATTAAAGGGGGATGTAAGCAGGTTAAGATATTATATTTCGTATACTACTTGAAGTTGGAAAAGTATTCAGGAAATTCTTTAGTGAATACACAATCAATTCTAATAAATGGGTGCTGAGATTCTGAAGCAGCCTTACACAAGCTCCATTTTGTTTCGGATGACAAAGGACATTTGAAGTCTAGCTTAAAAGTGGCAGGATGTCACCCTCCGAAAGTGCTGTGGCTAACCAGCGATTCCAACAATATACTTACGTTTTTCATATCTAAGCCCGACATAAATGTTGTAAGTGCAAATAAACCAACTTATCTTAAAACGTGGCCACCTTCAAGTTTCCCTTGAAAAAAATAATTCTCCCAGCTTCAAAACTACGACAAAGTTCACATATGTGAGCAATCTAGGAACAAGAAAAGGTAAGAGCATCAAGAGCAGGGACAAATCACCAAACCTACAGGTAAAGCCCAAAACATCCACATAACAGCTTATTTAGGAAGCCGCAAAGTTGTATTCAATCTATGCACCCACAAACCGAGTCCAAGCTCTGTTCCTCTTCAGCCCGACTGCATTACCTACGAAAGTACGGCAACAAAATCAGCCATTTCCCATTTCGGACTTTCTACAGGAATGTTCTTCATGCTTCCTTCTGAAGGAATACAAATGTTATTCTGGTGCATTTATTTGTGTCCGTCTCATGACTATTAATAAGCATTGGAAAGCAAATATATGTGGCATTGGTTGCCAATCTTTTGGTTTTGTCAATACTTGCTTTGCCACGATTTTGTAGTAAAGCTTTGTTGCAGGAGCTGCCGGGCCCTCACTCACAAATTTTTAAAAAAGTAGCTAGAATTAAATATACTTGTCTCAAGTAACACCCATTTTCCATTGCAGTCCCTTACACAAACTACTTTGTGGACGTGCTCCTTGTGAAAAGGCAGAATGCAGCTCCTCACAGGGAAGTTAGGAAATGGCTGAAGCGCACTGACTCCTTGCGCCATGCTGTAATGAGCAAAAGAAAAATGTGAATGACAACAGACCAACGAATGTGAGTTGGATGGAAATTGTGTTTAGTATATTAAACATTGTCAGTAAAAGCAAAAGGTCTTGGTTAATGCTGGACTTAAAAAAGGTGCTCCTGTTCCTTCAAAGTGAATAAGGGTGTTTATCCAGGATAGTCTCCAAATGGAAGTCCAGAAAGAACAGCTCTATTCCATTTCTATTAACCCTCCTCAGGTCGAAGCCTAACATCCAAGGACAGTTGCCTGATTTCAAACACAAAGGACATGCCGAAGGCATTCCCAGAAATGCATTCTACCTATTGGTTACCATTAGGTTTGTGTTTCGTCACTCACGTTTGCTTGCTTTCCATTAGTTTGCTGTGCTTTATCCCACCCATCTTCTTTGTCCTCCTCTGGAGCTGACGGACTCCTGTAACTTCTTAAGAGCGCTGCTTTTTGAGAACCTTTTCATAAATCACCCCATGAACGTATGTTTTACCAGCTCTCTTCCTGTTGCGTTTCTCTCCTACACCAGCACTCCACGTTGGTTTCCTCCCATGTTTTACTCAAACCTCAGTCGCATTATGCAAAACACATAAAATAATTAAGACTTTTGTATCTAATTCCCAAGTCTATTTTGCAGCCAGCGGGTGATGAGTAAGAACTATGCAGTTCAGAAGAGAATACAAACGGTCTGCTTGGCTCTGCAGAACACCACTCCATCTATCTAGCTAGTCGCCGGTCTAGTTGAGCAGAGTATGAAAATCAAAACGCTCGGTTAATGTTACGCCGTCTTGGTCCTTTATGCCATGCCAAAACATACTAATTTCTGAGCAATATTGGCTAACATAACTAGCAATGAAGTTTTCGAAACGACAATGTAGGCAACACTGGGATTTCCATCGTTTTATAATCAATTCCTGTACGTTTGTGATTAACACAAATTATTAACTTGGCTAGCACAGCTACGACAGTTAAATGAAGGTAAAACCTCTTTAGATATGGTTACACAGGTGTTGATTCCCTGAACTGTGCTTCTCTTTAAGAAGAAGTGCCACCTAATGAAAGCCAGTGCAGTTTTACGTGTTGAGGCTGGCACACAACCTATTGCTTAGTCAATTTACTAGTTCAAAGAACTACCATCTGAAACATTTAAGAACAGTATGGGGCTAGTTAGGAGGTGGGCCACGGCGACAAGAACTCTAAACAGAAAACTAAATGACTGCAAGTATTTGTTTATCAAGCAAAGTTGTCCTTTCGAGTTCTAGAGGAACATTTGCAAATCAAAAAGATGCAAACTAAACCCAGAAAAACAGCTTGGAGCATAATAATCTGCCCAGTGGACCCACTGCCCAGTGACACAACAAACATGATGCTCAAAACGTACATAGGACTCAATCACCAAATAAGAACAAGCTCCAATCCAAGCACAAATAGGTAGGTTTTAATAAGAAATAGTTAAGCGGAAAAATGTATCTATAGCAATGAAAGAACTGAACGCAAAAGAGGGTGATGTCAGCATTCACTGCAAACACGTGATAACTCTAGAGAAACGCCACAAGCAACTTTACATCACAGAGTATATTAACTGATTGAATCTGGCAACCGGGGAGTTTCATTTCGACTCAATGCAGAAGTGTACTTAAAAGGGCTGTTAGCACAAGTGTTGCCTTGAGAACGCTCTGTGACAGAATAGCCTGAGCAAAACATGTGCGCTGTTTTTTAGCCCTTGACTCCTATGGAATATAACAATACACTACACTGAACCAAATGGGGTTCGCCTCTCTATTTGGTAACACAAACACTCAAAATCGAATGGGAGGATTAAGCCTTCTTTAATTTTGCCATATTAACTGAGTAGTAGGGAAGAACCCAATAAGCACATTCAACCATTCTAAAAGCAATACTTGGAAACCACTCAGCCTCAAGAGACTTCCTCAGCCATACAAGGACATTTAACAGTTGCCATGTTGCAGTAAACACTACTGGCTAAGAGTTGGTGTATTAAAATGATTCAAGTTTGAGGGTCATCATGCGTACCAAACTAGGGACAACCTTCATTAGGCACCCGTTTACTGCGTAACAAGTCAGTCAAGCAGGATGACCCGGTCGCCTTCCTAAGTGAAAACGTAGAGCAGTATCTGTGCCACTATGGATGGGAAAAGGTGCTCCGAGCAAGCGCACAGGAAAGCACTAGAGGATACACCCGTGGTGCTCGGCTTGGTTACCACATGGCTGCACAAAGGTCATCAAGTTAAAGCAGAAATAAAAAAATAACCGAATGTCACAAACGCAATGGGTGCTAAAGTATCTCCTGGGTGACCAGCCCTAAAGTTCAAACAAGAGGAGAACACAGATTAATATCGGAGGCAGGAATAATCAAAGTATCTTAGGCTGCATCACATGCAGGACACACCTTTGTAATGAGAACTATGGGTTTCTCTGAAGTATGAGAAAGCACGGTATAATGCTTGTTCATGCCATGATTAAATAGTGTAATTAACGTGTAAGATAACCCGTCGTTTGGCGTGTCCCCATTTTTTTATCATGTTAAACCAAAATCGGCAACCTATTTACGAGCACAAGGTCGGTCCTGGAAGAAATCTAAGAACCAAACCTAAAGTTTGAGAGCATCAGTACTTTAGCAAGGGTAGGAATAGGCTTGTGAAGGAACTTCACTGTACATAATGATTTGGTATAGTATTGTACTTCCATAATATTCTACACAGAAGGCCTTAAACTATGTCTAACCTACTGAAGTATCAAGAACATTAGTCAACAAGTCTAAATCTCTCAGGAGGCTAGTTCTTGATTGTTTATGTGCCACACAAGTTAAGGGCAGCTACATAATTTTCTATAGATCACTGTACTGAATAGTCCAAGATGCGTCTCAAAACCTACATCGCTTTAGTTTCAAACTTACAGGTACAATACATTACATGAGCACAAGCACTACCTGACAATCAGAGAAGGACCCTGGGGGTGCCAGTAGTACTTCTACAGCCCATTAAGGCAGTGAGGTGCAACAGTGATTAGTATTCTTGGATGAGTGTCCCCAATATGCGATTTATTTTTGCATATATGATAGACATGAACCTCAGTCAAGAATTTTACAAATATATGTGGCATAAAAATTTGCTTTAAATATTAGCTAGTGCTTACAGTGCCTAGGTAGTATGTTTTTTTTTTTTTTAGTTTGTGGGCAGCCTTTTTACCATACGTCAAAATAGGTTTTAGGTTCTATATAAAAACTCTAAACTTCGCTGGGGAAGAAAATGTTCAATCAAATCATGACAAAAGTAGCACTAGACTCATAGGGAATGTAGCTCCATACAGCCTTTATTGGCTACACCTTTAGCCTTACAAATTTACATATGTCCCAAAGGTAAGGCAAGACACTGCGTGGCTTAATATAGCATAACATACCACCAACAGTAAACACCAAAGGACCACTTCAGAGCTACGGGACTGCATCATTCACACTAATATATGAGGGATCAATAGCTGCTGACACTTAGGCTACAGAGGTAAGCAGCTCCACAACTGCCTGAAGAAAAAGATAGGATGTGCTCTACGCACCTCATACAAAAGCTCCATTCATGCAGGAAGGTATTTTGGCTTCAGCAACATTATCAAGCATAAAGTATGAAGGTGTATGGTAGGCTAACAGCATGGATGACCAATGCAGATTGCTCTCCTGTGTTTCCATCTTCTTTTGCCTCATCAACATGCATGGGACCAGTAACACGTGGTCTGACTGAAGAAACATGTCTAGAGCGGTTGACTCCATTCTGTCTCGGACACCGATACCCACTACTAAAGTCCACTCAACTTCTTTCCTCTAAGCTCAAGACGTCCCTAGAGTCCAAGCAGTGTTTCTTCCACTTGCCGGCTGTCAGTCTCGCCCTCAGTAATTTACATGGAAACCACCTGCACGGTCACAAGGACTCACATCAAAATAGTGAGAAAGAAATCCAGCAGCAAAGCACTCGCACAACTCCTCACAGGTGCACCTGCCTATGATGCTCTAAACCAGGGAAAAGATATCCTGTGGCAAATATTAGCCACATAATTTTTTCATTTTAGGTTCACAAAAAGGAAAGTATGAAGTCCAACTATGAATTCGCAAAACTTAAGTGTACTCTAAAAAGGGTGGGGGGGGGGAGGGAGTTGTCAGCAAAGGCATCATGGGCAGATCAAACCTTTAATCCAGCGTACTAGAAAGATAAAAAAAATCTCATCCCATGTCAATAATTATCAACTATAGATTCAGATTTAGCTATTTATGGGGCATTAAAAAGTTATTTCTGAAAAGATGGTAAACTGAAAATCATTAAAGTGTATTTTTTTTATGTTAGAGAAGAGGACATACTCCAGTACCAACCACAAGTAGAGAACACTATAGGGGGGTCAAGAGCTGGATACCTTAAAACATTCCGGGGGTGAAATTTACCTGGCAATTCAGGCTAAACTGTTTCTGGTGGAGCAGGGTCAAGGCTTGATGGGATGCAGCCAAAGTGATTACCAGAAGATGAGGGTAACTCAAGCATTCCATCCTTCACTTTTTACTATACTTCAAAATACAGTAGTGTGCTGCAGTCTGCTACTTGCTGAGCCATACGCCAGTCTCACCTCCGGACTATCAGTCAAAGAAGAAACTACATCAATCATTATGCATTTGTGCTTCTAGATGTAATAGGCTAATTGGACAACACTGATCAATACTGGCTACTAATGAAGACCTCAACTCCGATAAATGAATGAAATGAACAGTTCGGAGGAACAGCTGTTCCCCAAAAGGGCTTCAACACAATAAAAAAAAAAGTGGTTACATCTTCAAAGTACAATTATATTTCCTAAGGCAGACAGAGGTTAAGGAAGGCCAGAAATGTGGACGCTTTGAAATAAATGTAGTCCAACTTAACTCCAGGCAGGTCTACTACGGGGTCCCACTAGCTGTGTGGTGATCCAGAGTATATCCTGTTCAAGAAGCAGAATAGCAGGTATGGCCTAAAAAAATGTGTCAAGTACTGAACGTACCAGGATAGATCACACTGAGATGCTGCTCAGTTATCAGGTGTCCTGGGTCCAAGGTGGACGATATGTAACTGGACTCTGCACCTGGGCCCCAGATGTTGGTGCACGAGTCAGCTGCAGGATAAAGAACTCATAGGGGCAAGAGAAGGATGAGTCACCTCATGTGGAAGATTAATTGCCTCATTCTTATTTGACACTGGCCAACAATATGAATCAGCCATGCAGAGAGGCCCTGATGCAGCCTCACTGATTGGCTGATTCTGATGAATGAGGCTAGGATTGCTCTGTCTCAGAGGAGCAGTGATAATTGGCACCGACAAGTAGAATGGTGTACGTCAAGTTAAAACAAAACCTAAATGAAAAGAAAATGTTTCGAAGAGAACGGGGACAATATTTAAACTTGTGTCAACTTGGAGTGGGGGCACAAGACAAAGCTTCTAAGGAGAACCCAGGTTCTGAAGCGGAACTCCATGGCCAGAGGATACGTGGCCGAGAGTCTATTTGAAAGTTTGTTACTCGTGCTTCCTGGTCTCTTACCCTTCCTTCCTTTCTCCCAGCCCTGCTGTTACTCCTGAATGTTTGAAGGGGGTGGAGGAGAAACTGTGCGCTCTGAACAGAATTTGAAGAAAGGAATTGATCAAAAAGGTTATAGGCAAATCCCTGTGAATGCATCATTTACTGCTTGGTTTAGCAATTTGTTGCCTTTTAACTTTCTTTAGTAATAGACCTACCTGTGCTATATTCCATTTTGATCGAATATTACGTTTTAAAATAAAAAATTCTGTCAGTGAGGAGATGGGCAAAGAAAAACATGGCTGTAGTATTCCTATAGTAACTAAAGACCACATGTACGAATACAAAACTGGTCGCAAATTGCAACCAGTATTTTTTTGCAGACAGGTAAGACTGTTAAGAAGCAACCTATGCACTAATAGTCTGTTCTTAAATTACTGGTCAAATAGACTTACTTCATGAATATTAATGGGGTAGATTCAGAGGGGAAACAAAATGACTGCCCACCCCCTGTAGAATGTGGTTAAGGGTTCTGGAGTCTACAATCTCTCTCAAATGTTAAATGGCCTGGGTTCGAAGGGGGCACTGAAAGGCTGTTAGCCTGCAACTGAATCGCTGGGGCCGGTTTCGACACTTGATGAGTTGCAAATTCCAACTCACTCCAATTGGACGACATCTAAAGGATGGTGGCCTGCAGCAGAAAGCAAAAACTGCCTTTTTGCAAACAAAAAGAACAAAAAGCCTGTTTTCATTAGACAACACTAGCTGCGTTATTAAAAAAATCTGCTTTAAAGTTTAGGAGTTGGCAATTGTCTCTTGGACCACTGCCTACTCATCACCATTTTTTTTTTTAATTCACAAAGGAGGGGAGTTTAAGTATCGCCCTTTCTTTTTGCGAATGTATTGCCACATTAGGACCCCCTTTGAGGTGTTTGCAAATCTTCTGTATTCTACAGCTTGATTTTGGTTGCAAAACATTGATGCACAAGATAGTCTTTTTTCCTACACCATGCCCTTTCCAGATACTGAATCAGTATCCATTTGGATTTTCTTTTTCTGGGAGAATGAAAACGTTTCTGACTTCTAAAATGGAATTAGAGCACAAAAGAATGCAGTTGCAAACATTGACTTGGAGATTTGCAACAGTTAAAGTACTTTGTACTCCTGGCCCCAAATCTTTAGTGTAGTGCAGGTACGGCAATGATTTAGTTCAATCAGAAACCATCAGTCCACATGACTGCTCAAAGGACAGATGCTAGTCTCCAAACCTCGGTGGTGACACAGGATCACTTTTGAAATTAGACCAGCATTTAAGACAGAGAAGGGAGTCTCTACACAAAAGAAGAGCTTGAACTCCCAACTTTTAGTACTCAATATTCGGTTATATTAACTAAGGAAGTTATTTACACTAAGTATTAAAAGTACAAGCATTTGCAATGGAATAGGTCTCGTATTTGCTTGAGTTAGAGCTATTGGCACTGTAAATGCATAACTGGAGTTTTCTTGGCATATAAATTGGTCCACCCTGCCGCATAATTTGGTTCTCTCTGCCACAAAATATATGTAGCCCTGCACAGAACTAAAGCACTTCCATTTACCTTCTTCCTCCATCTGCAGCAAAAAAATGAAAATATTGCCATTATTTATTTTATTGTTTTATATTATGTTGTCCCCCGCCACCCCAAATCTAGTGTGGGGACCCAGAGATGACCTAGACAGAAAGACCACGTTTTAAGGTGAGTTATGGGAAAAAATGTTTTGTAAAAGGAATGTGCTGCAAAGAGTTATGGGGCAAGTTTCAAAGTGCAGCGAATATTGTAGTGTCTTGACTGTAATACTCAGAACAGTCCGTAGGGGACATCTTAATAAAAATAGCATTTGTAAATCAGCTCTCTCCCATCGAAATGCGTTATATTTCTGCCTCTGTGGCAGAGGCAACGGGGAAGCATCACCGACAGCAGGCCGTGTGCAGTGCGTCCACTGTATAAATAATCACAGGTCACAAAGGCGCCATAGGGGGGAAAAAAAAAAAAAGCAAACTGAAGATTACGCAGCGGAGGTTAATTATTATTCCCACATTAGCTACAAAGCTACCACATAAATAAAGACATCAAGTGCAAAGAGACTTTGGAAACTGGTCCTTAAATTTCACAACTGTTTGACAACTGCAAAATGGTAAAGTGACCTCCAACAACTGTGTATACAAGACTATTAATGAGACGGATTTCACATGGACGGGCATAAAGCATGCTGGAGCAAGGCCTCACCAGGGAATAGATAAATTCTGCCTGGAATTTTTAATGTCTGAAGGTGCTAATGTTAATGGGACTCCATTTCAAACACGAGGGCTGTGTGCTACCTTATCGCTATTAATGGTGGTTTGAGAAACAAGGCCTGCGGGGCACAGACATGCCACATTCATCTCTCGCCGGTTCAGGCAGAGTTTACGGCATGCTGTACTTTCACCTGTGGCTCTGCCTCTCCAAAGTATGTTTTCAATACCGCCATGCCAGAGTGCTGTCGGCGCTTTGCCAAGCATTGATAAACACTACTGTGGTGTCCCAGGCCATGCACTGGGTTGGAACGGCTCAAATGGGCACATTTTTGAGTATATTTTAAAAACATTTTTTTTGTGAAGTTCAAATTAACTCCAGGGAGGCCTTGTGATAATGAAGAGCGCGTGTCAACAGGGAAAAAGCTCTCACGTGAAAATGATAGAGACAATCATTGTTAATACATTTAAACAACGCATGCTATCTGGCAAAGTCTTCTCTGAGCGACAAAAACAAGATGGCCTCCACCCTCGCTCCCACCATCGGGAAAGTACAGAGCACAGATGAAGAGCAAATGTGACCAAGACAGCAGCCTGGTGTACAGCCTTGTTTACAGTGAAGCTGAGCTGAGAACAAGAATGCTCTACAAATGAAAAGGGAAGCTACGCCGAACACAAGCAAAACACAAAGAAAAAAAAAAAGTCCTCTATAGAAGAGATAAACAGGACAAAGCATAATCATACAGTAGTTGCCCCGCCTTCTCTTTGGGAGCCGGGACCAAAGAGGCATGACTGACCACTAGCAAGGAAGGATTTTTAAATGACACTAAAAACAAGCAAATGAAGCCTTTAAGACTACAGTAAGTATACTTCAAAGTATACAAGAAGCCATATGCTTACGCTTGATCTAAAAAGGGTATCCCTGACCTGAAATAACAGCGACCTCACTTGAGAACGCAGTTTACTCTAATTTTCTTCGGAAAGTGACAAGATGCCTAAAACTAGAAACTCTTCCATGTGCTGGGAAGTTAATGGCAAGTCTTTCTAGGTATGGACTATAAAGCAGTATGGATACACGTTTGTTTTCATTTATTGCATTTTGCTATTATACTTTGGGTTCAGTCTTCTAGCAAACGTAGGTCAGATATTTCATGTGAGGTCAAGGACTTTCTTGCCTGTGAAGGGTGGACAAAAGCACACCAAACTCCGAGACCACAAGACCACTGCAGTGGACTTCTCAATTTCAAACAAAAAATGTATTTTATCTTTGTGGCTCCCAATCGTACATGGCTCATCAGAAAATCTATATGAACGTGACTATCTGGCTATTACACAGACAGAAAAAAAAGAAAAGAAAGGATTTGGCAGCCAGCAGTGGGCTACACAATAGCAGGGAGGAAGATTTAATCTAGCTAAGTTGTTCTTAACATGTGGTCCGGGGACGCCTGGGCGTCCACAAAGCCTATTCAGGAGGTCCACAACTGCTTAGAAAATTTAATTAGGTTAACAGATTAATAAAGTGCATTTAAATAAAGCAAACTGTACAATTGAAAATGTTTAAACTTTCTGTGAATGTGAAGGAATTTGAAGCTGGAGGTTAAAAATTGGTAGTATCCGCAAATTGATTGGTGGGAGCAGTGCGAGAAAATTAAGCAGAATATAGTATGGGGGATGAGAGGACTCAATTGAAGTTAGAAATGGTCCAGCCTTCCTTTTTTTTAGGGTCTGGCACAAAGAGCTCCGTCCCGGTTAGCTCTCCACCGGCCTGTAACCACGCCCATGTCCTGCCCATCAGTTTGGTTGGTGGGCTTGCCTTTTACAATTCGCTTGATTTCAATAGTGAAAGGCATGCATTTGTCATGCCATTTCCGGTGTTTAGCCCACCTCGAGCGCACCGGCCAACTACTGAAAATATACGAGGCTCCATGTTTTCAGTATGGTTTCTGGACTACTTTTTTTCTTTATTTTGTGGGCAGCATTATCTTGCTGGGCAGTAGTTTAGCATTTTGCATGAGGTCGGTTAGGAGTCTACAACGCATATAGCTTTAACTCTAGTAAACGCGAGACCCACTGCACTGCAAATGCTTGTTAATATTTGTTGGTGAATTAAAAAAAGATGTCATCATTTGTGTATTTGTTTGAACGCTCTTTCTATTCTTTGTGTTTTGTGGTTCAAATCATCTCAAGTGCTTAGACCAGCGTCCTGAGCTTCCAGTAATGATTCAGTGGGGCTCTCCGGATTCCAATATTGTTTCAATGTTGGGTCCAAAGGTTCCCATAAAGATTAGGTGGTGGCCCTCGGAAACCAAAAGGTTAAGAACCAATGGACTACCTTGTATGACCTTTAAAAGTTCTGAAAGAAGAATATTCTGGTTAGTCCACTATCATTGTGCTCTGAATTCTGCCATTTGCTTAGAAACCAGCCTCATCCCACCATTGGTCTGGAAGGTCATTTAAACTTCTGCAACCAGAAAGACAATAATACACTGAAATATGTCTGAATTTAAACACTTAACTGAAAATCTTCTCCAAACATTTTAAAGATGAAATGCAGAACTTATTGAAAAATTGTGTGTAATTGCTCCACAAAGGATAAATGTTTTTCAATTCTCAACCAGGGGATTCTACTTTTAGGGAAACCATTGTACTGAAAAACCGATTTAAAATAAAATCCAATTTTTAAGCCAAAGCTTATCAGACAACCGAGCTGTATGGTTGCTACAGACTTCTTGGGGACATTATGAAAAATGTCCCAAGAATGCATTCTGCCCAATGCTTACCATTGGCTTTGTGGTTTGTAACTATGCAACTCATTTTTGCTTGTTTTCTATTTGCTGCCTTTAGTTGTTTTAGGCTGCCCAGCAGTGACGTTGTCCCTCCCATGGAGCATAGTCCCCAAGTGCTCGCTTTCGGTAAACAGGCCTTTAAAAATGTTATTATCTTGTCACATTTGCTGTCCATTCAATGATAGTGTGTCTTGCAAGGGATCTTTGTGTTTACTTTTCTTTTTCCAACTTCAAAGACAGTGGCTTTATCTGACAATCTGGAGGTGTGAATGGAAAGGCTTTTCTAAGCACACAACAAAATTTAAATGTCTGTTAATGAACTCTTCAAATATTTCAGAATGTAGAATAATTAGCAAAGCACAAATTAAGTAATTCTTTTGCATTTCCGAAGTGTGCTGAATTTTTTTTTTTTAATACTATCAAAACATTACAGTAAGTGATGCTATTTCCACGCATTATCGTTTGTGTGCTGTATAGTTTTGTCAGTAAAACAGTATGTCTATGCAAATGTAACTCATTTCATTTAAAAATGTGTTGTCTGTAATGGCAATGCACAACGATACCGTGCATACTCCATGCTATGCCATTTCTGCCACTTTACTCCACTGTACTCCAACCCTCCACTCTGTGCCACAACTCTATACCACTCTTTGCTGCGCCACTATGCTCTGAAATCCAACACTCTACGACACTTTTCTCCACTCTATGCCAGTCCACAACTCCTCACGCCACTATCCTCTACGTCACTAACCTTTAGCCATGCTGCTGTAAAATATGACTAAAACACATTGGCAAAGGCAACAGCTTTTACATAGGCGAGACCTACTGGCTTTGTAAATGACTTACCTGTGGCATGTGGTCTGCTATGACTAAAAAGAGCAAAAACCCAATGCCCTCTAAGGAGTAGAAAGTGTAATGATACAGCAAAGTTAAGCCAGTCAGAAATGTCCTTAACACAGTTTTTGGGTTGTAAGACAACTAAAGAGACAAGTGTTAAAAGCTGACAATCCTGCCAATAAATCAATAACCAGCATTGTCAAAGTCATCAGGTCTTCCCTGTACAAGAGCTATTGGCTTGGCAAAGTGTTTTTGCCATGTTGTACCCCATTATGGCTGCTGTTCAGCATGGCTAAAAGTTAGTGGTATGGAGTGTCAGAGTGGGGGAGTAGTATTGTAGAGTGGATTTGCTGGAGTACAACATTGTGGAGTGGAGTGGGTGGAGTAGAGTGGCGTAGAGCTGAGTGGAGTGCAGTGGCAGAGTGTCAGAGTGCAGTGTTGTAAAGTGGAGCAGTGTGGGATGTAATAGTGTCGAGTGGTTTGGAGTAGGAAGATAGTCTGGAGTAGGATGGATTGGACTGGGGTACAGCGGACCGGGTTGGATTGGGTGGATTGAGTGAGAACTGAAATCGGGAAAGGTGGAGTGGGGTTGATTGGAGTGGGGAAGATTAGACTGGATTGTAGTGGGTGGACCGAATTGGAGTGATAGAACTGGGGTGTGGTGGATTAGACTGATCGTGGGTGGGGTAGATTGGTTTCATTGGATTGGGGAGGGTGGACTGGACTAGAGTGGGGTGAATTTGATTGGAGAGGACTGGATTGGAGTGGGTTGCGTTGGGCTGGATGCGGTGGACTGGATTGGGATGGAGTGGAGTGGGGTAAATTGGAGAGTAGTGGTGTTTAGCCATTTTAGTTATAGCTTCATACACATCACTTTAGCAAACTAGGCCTGCCGCTCTGCCCTTTAACCTAGTTATATTTTATTCAGCTTCGTTTATTTTAACAATAGCCACATTTGCGGTCTTGTTTTATTTCTCTCTATCCAGTGGTTATTTGCCTAGGTCAGCACTGTGTTCTTAAACACATTTCTTTCACTCTGTGCTTTACTCAAGGCTGCAGTCAGATAGGTTGCCGGTAAACGTGGTAACGCTTTGTCTCTGGTACTCCTAGAAACATACACATCCTTACGTAGGGGAATTTTCTTAGAACACCAGCTGCATTATTATAAAAACACTTCTGTCCCCTACATGTTAGAGGGGGATTCCAGTCAGATGACCACGACTGTATGCTGATTGCTTTGCTACAGTTGCTTATGTAGACTACAGGCCTCTTGCTCAAGTATGAGGGATGATGTCTTCCCAGGGGAACATGAAGGGCAGAACTAGAGCTTAACATGCTGTGCTCTAACAAAGCCTAGGTAAGAATTATTTTAACAATTTTAGAGACAATATGATAAGTAATTTTTAAGCTTTACTCTCCTGGTCACAATTTTAATCCGGTCATGCTTTATCGTCCTAGTTATTGCAGAACATGCTTTATTATCTAAGATGTAGTTACTTCATTAAAACCTTATTGAAATATACACTGCCTCCCATTGTCCTTGTATATGTGAGACTAATGTAAAGGAGAAACTGATGCGATCCGAGTGACCAGGATTTCCCTGAGGAGTCAACTGTGTCATGCGCTCGGCTGCCCAATCATCGCTGCTCTTGGGTGGAGATGAGGCACTGCTAGTTAGCTGGAGCAAAACCTGGATTAGGCCGACAAGTGTCATCTGTAGTGGGTTCAGACTCAGTCCCCCACGATGCAAATGATTCCGGCACCCCCAATAGTCTCATTAGAATAATGACAGCCTACGTGTCAGTGGACTGAAAGGGGGTGGACTGGATTGGAGTGGACGTGAACGGATTGGGTGGATTAGATTTATAGTTGGGTGAACTGGATTGAGTGGGGTGAACTGGACTGAGTGGGGTGGATCATTGGTGCCGAATGGAATGGGGTGGATTGGAGTGGGGCAGATTGAAGTGAGCAGGGCAGATTAGTCCAGTCTGCCAAAATTACTCCAACCAGGGTAATCTGAGGGGTTTGGACTGGAGTGCGGTGAAAAAGATTGGTATAGAGTGGATTACATTGGGGTGGGGTGGATTGTGGTGGACTTTTTGGAGTGGAGTGTTTTTTGGAGTGGGGGGTTGCAACTGATTGAGGTGGGGGTGGATTGGCCTGCAGTTCATTGGAGTGGGGTGGACTGAATTGAACTGGAATGGATTTGAGTGGGTGTATTGGGTTGGACTAGCGTAGGAAGGAGTGGTGTGAGGTGGACAGGACTGAAGTGGAGTAGATTGGATTGGGCTATACTGGATTGGAGTGGGGTGGGTTATGGTGTAACGGGATTCTGGTGGATTGGAGCAGATTGGAGAGGGGCAGACTGTTCTGTACAGGAGCGGGCAGACTGTTCTGGACTGCATTTGAGTTGGGGGATTGGACAGGATTGCTTTTGGGCTATATTGGAGTGGGGCAGATCAAGACTGGGGGCGGGGCAGATTGCTTAGGATTGGTGTGGGGCAGACTGGTTTGAAATGGCGTGGGGCAGCTTGGTTTTGATTGGAGCGGGCAGATTGTTTTGGACTGAAATGGGACAGATCGGAGTGGGGCATATTGTTTTGATTGGGGTGGGCATATTGGAATGTGGCAGACTGTTTTGGTCTGGAGTAGGGCCGAATGCATTGCTTTGGACTGGAGCAGGGCAGATTGGTGTGGGGCGGATTGTTTGGGCTTGGACTGGGGCAGATTATTTGGGTTTGGAGTGTGGCATATTGGAGTGTGGTAGGTTGGGTGGACTAAAGTGGGGCTGATTGGACGGGAGTGTGGTGGATTGTGGCGTACTGCACTATTGTGTTAGAGCATAATTTCGGAAATTACACATAAGAAATATGCAATATTTAGAACAAGATAATAATCTTTTAAAAACAGCGCCCAAGAGCAAAAAACTAAACAGTAGCACAGAGTGAGAAAAGAAGACTTGTCAAAATATAAGTAAAGGGTTAACTATACAAAATAAAGCTCGGAAATTTTGTTTATCGTTGTGGGCATGTTTGAGCCAGTCACAGGGCTTCTTTTTGCACAGCCCTAAAAATAAAAAAATAAAAATAAAAAAAGAGAAGAAGTACCTCAAATCACTGATTAAGTTGAATCAATCAGTGCTAGGTCCCTGCTTCATAGACCGGAGCGGAGATGCTGCTTGACCTGCAATGATGCATTCCAAGGCTTTAAAGAAGACTGCCATGAAAGCCCACGAAATGATAAATGGGCAGGTTGTAAGCCCTTTTCAGTTAAGAGTCTCACAAGCAAAGCGCATGCGCTAGTACATCCCTGAAAGACATTCAATTTGTCTAGGCTGATTTCACTCTGCCCTAAATTTTAATACATAAACAATTGAAGAGGAAACCCCTAGGGAGGAAGGGAATGCATTAAATAAAATGGGATGTGTGTAATTTAGTGAACAATGAAATCAGTTAAAAAGGTGCCTCTTATGAAAACTAAATGCAAATAGCACTTTGTTAGCGATGACACAGTTTAGTATGTACTATAACAGCATTATTATGCATCGGCGAATATTTTTCTTGAGAAAAATAATTGACTAATACTGCCAATCCCCTCACCTCTACTGTTGCTGCCATTTCACTTTCCTTTCTCTATTGGGGGTATCAGGGAGATATCAGTAGACACCATGCATTAACAAACCGAACAGGCCTTTTCTTCATGCCCAATGGCTCTGTGGGTTTTCAGACATGCTGTACAGCATCCCCAATGCTGTGCAGCATGTCTATACATGATGAAAGTGCATATGACGAGGTCAGCTGTGTCATTTTCTACGTGAGCGCACCATGCATAAACGTGACTACAAAGTAACATGGACCTTTTTTTCCATTTTTTTATTTGCTGTTCAAAGTTGGACCGGTAAAGAAAATAAATTGGCAAAAGTATTAAATGCGGGGAGAGGAGGGTATCAAAAAGGCGTGGCTGGGAGGAGCAATATGGGGGGTGAGGATGGAGGCAACATGGAGGGAGGTGGTAGGAAAAAGAAACAGGCGTGTAGCAAAATGGAGAGGGTGTGGGGAGAAGCACAAAGCAACAGGGGACGACACTTGAGTGAACGCAACATGAAGGGGGTTGGGGAGAAGCACACAGCCGCACCTGATCAACCAAGTGCAGAGGAAGAAAAGTACATATGAGAGACAGCTGGAACACGTGCATTCTTAGAGTGTAACCAAAAAGGAGGAAAAAATGTGCTTAGAGAGCAAGCAGTGCAAGCACAGAAGCTAGGCAATCATAAGAGGTACTAAAGAGGCAATGCTCCTTAGAAGGAACAAACAAGATTGACAACCTGGGACATAAGAAGCAGGCATATGAGTGAAAGGAAAGCTGATTAACGGTAAGCAATTGGTGGTTTCCATGCCCATCTACGTTCTTAGTAAACCACCAATAGGCAACCAGAGAGCTGGGTAATCCTGAAGGCTCAAACTAAAAACTAAGAAAACCCGAAAGCAGGAAGGAAGGGCCAAAGGCTGGATAAGGCCAAACTTATCACTGGCTCCTCCTCACACAGCAATTTTATCATGGTAACAAGCCACATCACTGTTCACGCAATAATATTACCTCACAAGATCAGAATACAGACAGAGCGCTACACCGGGATTCTGCCACTATTTATGAAAGTGAACTGCACACGAATGATAGAGTAACTGACACTGATGCAAAAACTCACTGCTGTCGGGCACTAGCGTTCCAAGATGAATCAAGATAACCGGAAACTAGGATAAACACCAAAAGCGCCTTCAAAAGTAATTTACAAAGCAATCACCGTTTATCAATAATTTTTCAATTCTGATATTTATAGCCATAACTATCTTACTAAAAAAAAAAAAAAAATCATAGTTGCTCACAAATCAAACTTTTACCGAAACTTCCGACTTCCAATAAGTAGAAAATGCGATGATTACATATTTTAAATCGGTCCCATACCAAGACTGTTTCAATCAGTATGTGGCACAAAAAAGTAAAGCAGCTCAAGGACTGACCCACAGCTTTTGAAACACCAGCAAAGGAACGAGGAATACAATGCAAACAATAACACCATAAAAATAAGGCAAAGACAAATCCCTGCCGAAAAAGGACAGAGCATACTACCGCATACCAGCCCTGAGCCAAAAATAAACTACGCAAGAGTCCCCCCTCCCGCCTTGAATCCAACACTGAAGTGAATGGGTACAAACACCCGTAGCACCTGATAAGTAAGGACACGTCAGCTCGCAGATGTAAACATCGACCCACAATCCTCCAAATCTGCAAGGAAATTAACACTTACGGTCCGCGCTGGTCAGGCAACAACTTCCAGTGTTAGGAAACTAGCAAAGGAACTCCCTCCAGCATACTGACACACGGCACTCCTGTGCCGCACCTTCTGATCAGTTTCCGGAACCCGTGCGGCTCCAACAACGAAAAATGCAAATATGAACCACTTTCTTTGCATTTTTTTCCAGGCACTGTAACGTTTTCAGGGAAGAACCTGGACATGTACAGTCACGCCTTCACCTTCAGGACATAAGTCACGCAGTTATCTTTTGCACCCACAGTAAATATTGGGATTTTAACATTTGTGTATTAGTATAATTAAACCTGCTCTAAGACAAGTAGATTTGTTTACAGAGGTTGCAGTTACATTTGATTATAAACTATACAATCGTTAAACACAAAGACAAACAGGGTGCCACTTAACAGAATTAACGTAACTGAAAAAAAAAAAAAAAAGTTATTTAACATTGCCACACTGTCTACCAAGTGACCTTCGACTGTAGACGGTTGGGTACAGACTCCAAAGAAACAAGCACTGGCAAAGCCAACTGGTCTCACCTACGAGTGGTATAGGTTTTGTCACTGTTTCCTAGCGATGTTATATAGCAGTGTAGCTGGAGAGCAGTATGCCTGGACATAAAAAAAAATAAAGTGCTATGATGCAGCCAGCCACTGCAGGCAGGAGGGGGTTCATTTAGGCCGAGAGAGAGAAGGTTGGGGTGCAGCACAGAGGGAGGGCGGGTGTTTGGGACGCACAGGCAACAGAGGGAGGGCGGGTGTTTGGGACGCGCAGACAAAAGTCTGCAGGAGGACCAGAGGGGAAGAAGTACATAAGAGACAACTGAAATACCTGCACCCCCGTAGACTTCTTAAACACAGAAAAAAGTAGGGACTACAAAAATAATCAGTGGAAGGGTGCAAGCAAAGTGTCTATGCTCAGGGGTGGAACAAACACGCAGAGGAAGCAAGCAAGCCTACGGCAGCTGACCAATAAGAAACAAGCAAGAGTGACAACGAAGCAAATCAATAGCATGCATTGGCGGTCTCTAAACTCACTGATACAAAAAAAATCTTCCCAATGACAGCACATGTGCTATTAGGCGATACCTAAAATGGGGTAAATAGTGCCGAAAAGCAACAATAATGTACACTAACTGCAACAAAACTGGATTTTTCTGGATTCCGTGCCAGAGTAAAGCTTTTATTCCATCATAAACCAGAAAGATTCTAAATTGTGGGTGGATCCTAAAGCAGATGGCAGTCATGCCAGGATAGAATTAAAATGGTTCTCTGTGTGGCAGCTTGGAGGTAAATGGAAAGTAATCAATGCAAAAATATTGTAAATTATCAAAATAATTTTCGGGTGTACACGTTTGGATTGTGACAACCACCGCCAAACAGCTCTTCTATTCTAGGCCATGGAAGCACAAAAAACGTGCTCCAACATGTGCCCAAATGAGTGCACACTGGAGCAGTACAAATACAATTCCATACTTTGCTAGCAAAGTGATACAAGACTGCATACTTTTACACAGGACCTAAAATGTACAGCTATTAAAGCTTTTCTTACCATGTTAAAACATGCTACCGTTGTAGACCGCAGCTAATTGATATGCCTAATAAATGAACTTCTGCCAGAAGGGAAAGTGGTCACTAAACAACCTATACAGTCAAATTCTTCACAACTATGACTAATAGAACACTCAAAATAAAGGTCAAAGGGTTGTAAATAAACCGGAATAAATGTAGACAAGCATAGGAATGAATGTTGGAGAAGATGGTCTGTACCAGCCACTACCGGCCCTCTTTCCCTCCATTGTCCTTAATGGATCTCCGAACATTCCAATATTCTAAATTCATACCTAGTGCACTTTGAGAGAGGTGCGGTATAAGAAACAGATATTTGTATTTGAGATACATTGACTTGCACGTATTCATGTGACATTCGGGGCATCTTGCAATTTTACATATATAGCACATGCTGAGTAGGCGTTTGAAGAGAGAATGAAGGGAACAGGGACATGTACCATTGTCTAATGTAAGTGACAAGCACTTGCATCCCTTCTTAGACCTCCCGCCTACGAATTAAAACTTGACCCCTCCCCGCCACCCTCCAAAGAGTACATGGGGAGAAAGCACATTGGAACAGGTCCAGGATTAATAGTTTGAAAGAAAATACTTTATAAAAAAGTTACATTTAATATAGAGATTCTCATCTTAAAGATACATTAACTACCTTACAGATAAATGCACTTTGCTATTTAATAACTGGTGGATCTAAGAACAACAAACATTGATTGAGCTTATCAATGGGATTGGACAAGCATCCCTCATCAGAAAACAGGAATACCATGGCAGACTCCAAAATGAGACAAGCACACGGAGAAACAATCAACATCCTACCCTCATGGGGCATTCCATCAAAAACACACGCTAAGATCGAAACAGCTCACCAGTAGCAACTTTGCTGAGCCTGAAGGATGTGTATGTCCATAAACATGTCACTGCACATAACCTCTAGGCATGTAAAGAAAACATTCCTATGGCTCTTGAAACTAGTGCTGCAGCCAAGGCATAGACTGTACACTGAAAACTTGTTAGTCTCCTTTGTAATCGGATGATGAAGTAATGTTTCTTATTTGGGTGTGTCAAACAAATGTTCTGCAGCACCTCCCTTGTGAGAAGCACTCCTAGCTTATAAAACAATGTGAAATATACAATACTAGAGCTTAAGGTCAGGAACAGGCCATTGTATTTTAGGGTTACATACTTTGTCAGGTTGAGTTACCACGTACTTTGAAAAACGTGTTTAAATGATAATCGAGAGATATTTTCATTTTCTTAACTTGGACAAAAGAGATCAAGTAATCAGAAGTGTATGCAATAACAAAGCTGAACGCTCATCTAGAATAGGCTCTCTTCCACTACAAGTTGTTCCTTACAGGACATTCCTTGTCTAAGCCTGGCCCTATCTGGTGGCTTTAACTGGCATCCTGCTAGACCTATTGAGTTCAATCTCATTTAGTTCCTTTATGATTCTGAAAGATTTTCTATGTTCTCAGTTCACAAACATGTCCCTAACTTCACCTTCCCTCTAAGGTTCTTGATTTTTATTTCCTATCATCCTGGATCTACTTGTAGGTTTTGTACCCTGTGTAATCGTAATAACCACAATATGGGTGTTCCTTTTGTCCAGACTCTCCCTCCATCACCCTCCGAGCTCTGGTCCTCTCAGCACTTTCACTTGTTCTGTGGTGGTTGCCACGTAGATTGATTGGAAATAGTTCCATTAACAAGGTGCAAATTTCCCTTTTCTTTACAAATTCCAATGAGTGGGAATCCTAATTTGTCTGCATACCTCTAGTCATACTTTTTCTAACTACACCACTTCTTGAATGTCCCCTTTAATTCACAATATGTAAACTAGGAGCTGAAATGAAAGATCGCGACTTAGGACAATGGCTTTGCAGCTGCCCTCTATGGGAGGCAGGGTTAGCAGACCATCTTTGCAAAAGACCAAATAGTTTTCATTTTTGGCTCAACAAATCCATGAGGGCTCACAAAGGCGGCACTATATTATACTTATTTTAACTTGACCTTTTACAAGACTGAATCAATCAGACACTCTTAAGTGTTTTCCAATGAAGGTTTTCAAGAAGACACTAAAAACCACAGTTCAGACAGCTTCATAATATAGCATCAATAATAATGCTCACCAATACGTTCTGAAAACAACTTTTTGATTAAGACTGAAAGGCTAGGGAGAACCATACCAACAGATAAACAGTACATTACACACAAAAAAAAAAAAAACAAGGGCAGATGAGACCACACTTTCTACTCCAGCGTATCGCAAATGGTCTTGGTCCTGATGGAAGATGTGGTGGGATCAGTCAGCTAAAAGAAGCAGCCCTATGGATCAAACGTGACTTAGGAGCCAGTGCGTGTTGCTAATTTTACTGGTAAGCATCCATTTCCTGGCATATTTGAATTCTTAACTTTCCAGTAGAAAGACATTGTTTTGCACATTTATACTGTTATCTACACTTTGCAAAACATAGAAAATAAATTTATAAGAACATACATGATAATGAGTACGAATTGAAGACTAAGATCGAGAGGATAAAACTAAGACACCGCAAAGCACTTACAAAGATTTCCAGGTAAAACAAACTTTGCCTTCAGCATGAAATGACGTGAAGTAATGTTTTTTCTAGTAAGTGTTTGGCCTTACCTAAAGCCGTAGCTGACATTTTAAATACGAGGCACAGTCACTACATGATTTGAAGAAAGTACTTTAAACTTATTTATGCAAAGCTGCCAAACCACTCAAGACTATAATCCTGTGCTCAGCCAATCGTGCTCAGTCAAACCTATAATACTCACATTGAGACGATGGGCTCTGTAAGGTTTATTTAAAGGATTATGATGACCTTCTGCATGCAGGGAGAAAAAGCATTATGATATTTGGCAGTAAATCCCAGCCATAAAATAAAAAGGACATGCTTACCCTGGCCTGGTCTCACTGTGCAGGTTCTGTTCAAGGTGCGAGGTACCCGGTGTGGAGGGATGCTTCTGAGAGGTAAGCGAAGCCCTGCGAGGTTGCTTTGGGGATCTTGGCAACTCACCCAGCGAAGAGTCTCGCCCGACCATAGAGAAAGAAGTGGAAGTATCTGAGGAGGACACAAAGCTGTGGGCCTGTCCAACAGCACTTAACTCGTGCACTCTTTTACTGTTCTCCAAGTTCTGGAATACCTCTCTATTGGAGGTGGTGTAACCATCGTGAACGTCCCGCTCATTGCTATCCGTCAGGTGACCCTTTGGCTGCATGTGCTCAGTCCGCGAGGAGTACAATGAACTATGATCTCGGCTTTCCTCCTCATCCCTGTCAGACTTTATGCTTCCTTTCTCAGCGGTATCACTATCATGCCTTGCCCGGGCGTATTTGGGCATGTATTCCGAATCCAAATCAGAATGTTCAAATGCAATGCCATATTTTTCGGCAAGTTGGCGCCTCCTTTCCGCTTTGTACCTAGCAATCCTCTCCGCCTTCGAATCATAACCTTGGGTATCCATGCTTACCACACCATAGGAAGAGTCTGCGGGAGGTGCAGTAGTGTCTGAGCGGTACCTCGACCTTGCGGGGGTTTCTACTGATGAATCTGAATTATCCTCCTCTTCATTTGAATGCCCTGTAAGAAAATAAATCATAAAAACCTCAGAGAAAGATATTTTCCCCACACCCACATAACTATTATTAATCATATCGTTAGATAACTACATTACAAACCTCTAGAGAAGGACCAAGCTTCTGTGAAATTATACAGACCTGCAGCATCAATAACAGCAACTTCATGGTACATCTACAGTGTACACGAAAGCAGAGGCGAACGGGTCTGGCTCTGGGGACAGACCTTTCGGCTTTCTAAATAGTGTTTTAATTGCATTTTTATAGGGCTTACTGCCCATGACGAAATGCTTATTTTATCTGAAAAGGTTTTTTGCATGACGGCATGCACAGCCCAAAAACAAAACTACATGTGATATAATTTACCGGCCAGGGAAAATGCCTCTTTAGTTCTGGTTAAATTAGAGTTTTACAAAATCACAACAGGGAGTACGGGGTTCTTTTAATGTAACGAGGGATGGATCAGTGGTGTATCAATTATAACACCAGATCCCTCGTGACCCTCAATTAGAGGTGAGATATCAGTTGAATACGGTGCTGTGGAGGGTCTGAAGACACGGTGGGGAACAAAAGGGGAGGGGAATACAAGCGGCCCTGAGAGAGGACATTATAGGCGTACAGTGAGCGCCCACCTTTGATGCATGTCTGACAATAAGGAGTCACTCCCTCTCCAGGACATCAGAGACCAGTAGCCTCTAGGGACAGGGCCCCCTCCCAGGTAGTTCCCTGGCAAGGTAGGCCCCCCCTATATATTATGGTATCTTTATAATTTTCTCGCACTTATTCATACACTGAGCATGACTAGCAGGGATCCTTCGCCCTGATGAATGCCCCGAGACTTTCCAGAGCTCATTACTGAGGGCAGAAACAGGTCGGCTCCTTCCTCCTAGATAGGTGACCCTGTGAGTCCTTGTTCACACAGAGGTGTCCCAATCTCCACTTTTTAACCACATCAAACAGAACCTTTTATTAAATATTTACACAGGTATCTGTTTAGGTGTTTTTATTCCTTAGTTTAGCTGGATCCCTCTATTTCCAGAACCAGAATTAACTTACGCACTCCCTCCTGTTCCTTTAACAGTGAGGTTGAGTCTGCCCAGGTGGCACTGTCCTACCTGGGTGGGGCTAGGTGGTCATATGATGAGGCATGACACTAGTGTGTGAGACCACCTAGTCCGTAAAGGAAATTCCCCTCCCCTTTTGTTCCCCACCGTGTCTTCCAGACCCTCCACAGCACCGTATTCAACTGATATCTCACCTCTAATTGAGGGTCACGAGGGATCTGGTGTTATAATTGATACACCACTGATCCATCCCTCATTACATTAAAAGAACCCCGTACTCCCTGTTGTGATTTTGGGAGCGGAGTACGGTTGTGTTCATTTGCCTTTCCCCTCTCTCCCATATACTCTCTCATTGTGAATTAAATTAGAGTTTTCACTGAAAATGACCTTTTCTTAAAAAACAAAACAAAAAAATAGTCAGTTTGAGAAACCTTCATGAAACTTTGTTTTGTAAAAAGAATAGTACATGTAATTTGGGTTATTCGCTGCAAGTTTCCTGCACAGCCTAAAAATAGGAGGAGGTAAAAAGTAACATTTCCCACTGTATTCTTTGTTATTTGATAGCGAAAAAACAACGGAAGGTAATGACATCTAACATAGCATGCGAACAGACTTCACAGAAGGAAGTGTCTTTGCTTTGTTTCCTGTAAATCTGTAAAGTAGTTTGAGAAATTGGAGTTTAAAAAGCGTAACAACTGGTCATGAAGTAGTTAACCTTTAGAGATCTGTATGTACTGTTAATACAGATTCTTCACAAATTTGTGAATTCACTACACACACTCTTCCCCCCCCCCCCCAAACGCCCTCCTCCTCCCCAACCAACCAATGGATGAGTGAATCTACACTAGAGGTATGTATTGCATCACAAAACCACTGCATTCTGATCGGCTGACCACCACAAAACAATTTGTTGAGTCCATAGTTACCCAACATGGTGCACCAGGCACTGTTATTGAGAAAAAATTATAAAGGGCATCAGGGTGACTCTACCCAGACAGCAAGGCTCATATGGTTGGTCCCTCAAGGGAACTGCCCCAGCAATAAAATATTTTAGAAATCATTTGTAATGTGGGATCCGCGGAGTCTGTGCTAGATTCATGAATCAAGGATCCTTCCAGAGTCCACTGAGACAGACCCAAAGATTTACAAATAACAGTATAGGTAGGATCCCCAAATGCTGTAGGTGAAATAAAAATAGAAAACCCCGAACTACTGCTGACAAGTCTGTCGGTCACACAGTGAATTAGTGAATTGGGGGGTGGGGGAGTGGTGGGGGTTGGGGGGGGGAATGGCCTGGCACAGACCAGTCCCTACAAGTCAACATCCAGTGCACACAGCCAAAGGCCATGCGCCGTAGGAGTTATCCATCCACAACACAATGGTGCCAAGGAGACAAGCCCCTTACGCACAACCAGAGCAACGTACAACAGAGTTTGGCCTACTACTGTGAGGTGGGCCCAGTGTCTGGCTGGATACTCATTCCTGCAGCAAGCCCCTCGGTGCATGACCACAGTCTGTACACAGCATAGGTGCTTCACTGCAGGAAGGGAGGTAGGCCTGGATGGCATCTAGGCTCTGCGGCCAACTTCTGCAACAATTCTTCTGCACCAAACTTTCTGCATGCACCTAATCATGCGATGAATGGTCTTTGGCCCTGCGCACCCAATGCCCTTGTCCCTTTTATTTATCTTTGAAACATTTTAATGTATAGTGGTATTCCGGTTGTAGCTGCCTCCTAAACTTCCAGCCCATAGTCCTGTGGTTCCTCAGTGAAGTTTGCAGGGTATGATTGGAACATGGGGCTGAAGCTTGTATCTAGTGGTACCTCACTGGAGGACTGCACTGGGTCCACAAGAGCACACTGGCACCCAAGATGTATTTATTTTTTGAAACTGGGGGAGGGTGGGTCCCTCTTGGTACCTTGCTCCCCTAGTAGCCCCTTGCATATCTATTCCCTTTTTAAATAACTTTCAGGACACAGGCATGAGTTTCAGTTCACTGTGTCGCCCACTGCAGTACAGTCCCGGTCACAGCATTTGCAGACAGGACCAAAAGCTCTCTCAGTCAGTAGGGAGAGTTTTTATTTTTTTTCCCTTTAACAAATCAGGCGTCACTAACTTTTTTTTTTTAATAGGATCGACGCCTTCATGACTCCAGTGCACCTCCTTAAATGTGAATCTCAAAAACTACTGAACAGATTTACACAAAATAAAAAGAATGATAAGAGTAAAGTTCTAACTTTCTGCCAAATCTGTTGTCTTTTCATTAATTTTTTTCCTGTATCAGAGCACCAAGTCTGATATGGGAATTGATATAGAAAATTTAATGTTTTGCGCAGATTCGCCAGTCAAAGAAACAAAAATGCCGTTCCCATGGAAAGGCAAACCTATCAGCAACTGTGGAGCTGCAGTTGTCAGTGATAAATAAAAGACCATCCATTGCTGTAGCAGTCCCTGGCGCTGAAGCAAACTACTTTGTATGCAGTGAAAGGCAAAATTTAGTTGCTCAGTGAAGTTAGCCAATGGCTAAAGTGTGATGCACACTTCCCATTGCTGTAATAAGCACAAGGAAAATGTCAGTGACATTAACAGATGGATGGATGTAAAGGGCTGGCTAAAAGCGTCTATAAGAGCAAGTTGCTTACCACTGGTAATGCCTTATCTGGTGGAGACAATATCTAGTTGCAGATTCCTTTCCACCATGCATCAAACTGGATCCGAAAGATTTGTGAGCAGTACCTCTGCTACCTCTGTTTAGTGGCACTGATTAGCTCTGTGTCAGTCGTCTGTGTTGTTCACACCAGATATGATGCCTTGGTTCCGTCATAGGCACCACCACGAAACCGACATCTGTTTCCTTTCACGACTTCCACACTAGAAGCGCAGAGCCATACAGAAACTGATTGCTGATACGTCCAAACTAAGGCACCAAAAAGGGGAGTCCCTGACCCTAGAAATCGTTTCCCAGAGTGGGGTGGATGGATGGATGGATCAATAAGGAATCTGCAACTACATAGTGCCTCTACCAGATAAGTCCTTACCAATGGTAAGTAACGTCAGTTGATAGAGACTTCTAGTTGCAGATTCCTTATCTCTGAATAGATACCCAAGTAATACCATCCCTGGAGGTGGGTCTAAAAACCAAGTGCATACTAGAAAGTCCTGCAGGACATGTACAGGCTAAGCGCCCACCCCACCCCTACAGACCTGACTGTCCAGGCAGCAGTGTTAGGCGGCAATGTGGGCATCAATGCACACATTTACCAGACATGTCAAGGCCGAAACTCCATGTGCTAATGCAGTGGTCGCAGCTTTAGCTTGGGTAGAATGAGCACGCAAACCCTCAGGAGGTTACTTTTTGGCCAGTGTGTACCAGATCTTAATGCAGAGTACGATCCACTCAGAGTTGGTCCGCTGCTGCACTGCCAGAAGTTTCTTCACACCCACATATCCTACAAAGAGTTGGACATTCACCCAGAACTCTTTTGTACGATCAATGTAGAATGCCAACGCTCTTTTTGGGTCCAGGCGGTGGAGTCTCTCCACTTCCTTAGAAGGGTGTGGGGGTGCATAAAAAGTGGGCAAGATGATGGATTGACCTACATGTAAGGGTGTAACCACTTTGGGCAGAAAGGAGGCCCTAGTGCAAAGCACCAGTTTGTCAGGATAGATGGAACGGTAGGGAGACAGATGACAATGCCTGGAGCTCACCCTTTCTGCATGCAGCTGTAATGGCCACAAGGTAAACAGTTTTCAAAAGGAGAAGCTGGAGAGGACAACTGGGGGAGGCTCAAAAGGAGTGCACATCACAAATGTCAAAACCAAATTCAGATCCCATTGGGGCATATTGAATGGGGATGGAGAAGACCTTTGAGGAACCTTTGTACAATAGGGGACTTAAACAAAGAAGGTTGATCAGGCAACCTAAAAAAAATAGAAATAGCAGGCAAATGGCCCAGAGCAGAGCCCGGTGGGCCACAGAAAGGATAAACAGAACCTCAGAGAGGGGAAGAAAGGGGGTCAGACTGGTCCTTAAACGAAGTAAAAAATGTCTTCCGATGATATGAATATACCATTTTGGTGCCACTTTGGCTGCCAAGATTACATTACAGACTTCGGGCAGATGGTCAAAAGCTGTCAAATGTCACTGCTCAATCTCCATGCAAGAAGGCGGCGAGAGAACTGATTCAGGTTCAGAACCATTCCCTGCTGCTGCGACAGAAGATCCTCCCAAAGGGGTATTCTGATCAGAGACAAGGACATGCTCAGCAGCTCAGGATATCAGACTCTCCATGCTCAGTCTGCAATCCACAAGGATTACCTGGGCCCGGACGTTCTTTATCTTAGAGATCTGAGCAGAGGTGGCATGGGAGGAAAGGCATACAGGAGGCCTGAGTTCCACTCCAGACTAAAAGTATCTCCAAGCGATTGCCCCTCCAGAAACACCAACACACAAAACTGCTGACATCATGTGTTTTCTATGCAGAGGCAAGCAGATCTAACCAAGGCTCTCCCCACTGCTGAAAGATCTTGCACCATCTCCGGAAGGAGACGCCATTAGTGATCCACTAGGCATTTTCAGCTGAGTTTATCCACTCTGGTGTTCAGAGATCCCGCCAAATATTGAACCACTAGGGATAGGCCCTGCTGTTCCAGCCACATCCAGAGACAGCCTCTTGACAAAGGAACACTGAAAAGGTTTGTAGGGCGCACATAACATACTTTTAGAATAATCATCACATTTATTACCAAATCACAAGGTTTCCCAACATAAATATCAGAAGAAAATTAATTTGCATTCATATGAAAACAGTCCGAAGTATATCAGACACCAATTCTTTATGCACAGAATATAAATGGTCGTTCAGTTTCATACACAAAATCTAAAAGGACATTCCTAAGTGCATCGGTAGACTCCACAAAGATTCCTAGGAACATCAATGGACTCCAGATGCTATATTACAATAAGAAAACCACAACTTCAGCCAACACATGTTTCGCAGCAATACTTGCAAATCCTTCAGGGCTGCAAATGTGAGGCAATGTGCAAAGCGTACATCCCTAGCTTCCTTTGGGACCTGTAGCAGCACTTGTGCAATCATGTACCACGGCCTGGGAGAATAATGTCCCAAAAGGCATGCAGTGTTTACGGACCGCAATGCAAGGCTGGTTTGTAAATTTACATGCAGCTAAAGCATAACAGTGTAGTCACTTTTACACCTCTTAGCCTAATAACACTGTAGCCTTTCTGAACATTCAGAAGGAAATTGACTTTATGTTGTGCCATTTCAGGACTAATCCATCTCATTCTTTATGGGGTCTAAAGCAATAGCTGTGCATACTTGAGGACTTTAGTTCTTTTTTCTCCCATTATTGAACGAAATAATTTATTAACAATGTTAAAAAATGTAGTTGCTTTTTTGTCTTAAACTTTTCCTAATAAAAAAAAAAAAGTATTTTACACTGAATTTTCTTCTTGCATAAGAGAAAATTGATGCCTTTTTTTTTTTTAAAGAACCTTTGTAACAATTGGACATTCCAAAATAAGAATACTGCGATATAATCAAAACACACCAGTTTTAACTTTCGTTACGAGGTAAGCATTATTAGCCATCTAAGCGGTCTCAAAACGAAACCCAAGCTTGGAACTGAATATCTCTCTATATATAATAATAATAATAATAATAATAATAATAATAATAATAGGTTACTGAACATTAAGATATTCAATGGACAAATCAAAACGCCAATTGTATTTTTGGACATACTGGACTTCTGATCATCAGATACACTGGAAAACACAACTGAAATATTCTAATGGGTGAGCAATGCCCCCATGACTAAACAATCGAGACATACGGTCGTAAAAATACACAGAACTAGGTGGTTTTCTTGTTTTTTTAATTTTAGTATCTGTAGCAGTTGAAGTCTCATAAGAAAATGGCATACCGTCTGAATATTGACCTATAAATATTTATTATGTCTTAGGGTTTGTCTTTGGGTGAAGTCATAATGTGAAAGTACAATGAAATAATTCAAGTGGAATTTATTGTTAAAGTAAAACGGTCCTGCCTTTGTATGAAACAGAGGCTTTGTGAATGGAGGGCTGAAGGTTGCTAAAGCTGAAGCTAACTGTGGAAGAGACTATTTAGTTTCTCTGTTCATATCAGGTTCCAACAATGCCATTTATGTCTCAAGTTATTTGAAACCGATATTGAAAAAGATTGAAAAAAGTTGAGATCAAGACTCACAATAAAAGAAAATATGAACTCATAAGCACATTATTGATTACTTAGAGTGCCCAAAAAAAGCTATTCCTATTTTCTAAATAGCGTTTCAAGGGAACATGAACAAAGGAATTGTCATTTGTTGGTCATAATATGTTCACAATGTAATGCAGTGAACGTCAACTTAGCGGATTCTTTTGGATGCCCTCTTTTGGATGACCCATTTTTGGCCAAAAAGCCGGCATCTCAGATGGTAGGCCATCATAAAGATTTTAGTAGTAAATATCTAGGTACAATCTCTAGTACGATCCGCTAGGGTGCCAAAGGGACACCTAGGAATATTTTACATATGGTAACATAAGTACCACCTTTAGTCCTGTGTGCATAGGTTGCATCACAGTCTAGTGTTACTGGTGCAGTAACAAATACCGAAAATGTTAAAGTGGTAGTGTGCATCATTTTAACATAGTGCAAATGTGTACTCAGTAGAAACAGTAAGGCCCTTCTCCCTCTGAAAACAATGCTTGATATTTTGTGTACAGCTTCATTGCGCACCTCCGCCATTTCTAAGCACAATAAACAGGAAGTGAAACTATGATCCAATTCTAAGCCAGTCATCCTACTTACCTTAGAAGGATAGAAGGCTTGGCTGCCTTTTCCAAGGTTTGAACATGTGACCTACAGACCACATAAGATGTCAGTCGTGAACTTTAACTTGCTGTGCCATTTTGCCATCTGTTGTGCTTTACAGGTATATTTTGTTTTAGCCTTAGCTTACAGTGTGGGCCGAAAGCTTACTAAAATGGTCAGTACAGGTCATCTCATGATATACTTTCAGCCACGCCTGGATTTTTAGCAAAGAGTACTATGCATACTAATAGTTTTAGTTCCAAACAAAGTCATGCATTTTCAGAAGTAAATGGCATTGTGCCACCTGACAGCTATGCACAGCCTTAATGTTTTGATCACTGTCCCTTCGACATATCAGTCCATCCTTGGAGAAATGTGACATATCAGGGCAGAAGTGTGCAAGCCCACTTACCATTTTACAGGTCTGAGGGGAAGACAAGTATAAACGCTTGGAAAATTATTCTTTAATTTGAACCTCTATGAGAGACTGGCTTAGCACTAATGTTGTGCTTTGCTAGCGGACTCAACATTGCAAACTTAAACAAATAAATAATAAACAGGGACAGCTTCAAGAGGGATAGGAACATTTCCAGTAGTGGAATGCTGTTGTACAGCCCATCAGAGCCTCTACTTCCGGCAAGTCTTCTGATCCACAGAGACCCTTGCATCATCTCAGGCCACACAACGCCCCCAAAACTGCCCCCTTCATCTCACATGACAGACGTCCAGACTCTGGCTCGTCCCTGACCTGTCCCAACTTGCTTTCAGTTCAGGTGACTCCGGTGGATAACCTTGAAATCCGCAAATTCAGGTCCGACTTCTAAAAACAACCCTTCATGAACGCTGATGCAATGTTTAAGTACTAGAAAGAACGTGGTTAAGGAGGATTAACCCTTCACTACCTGGCAGTGTATACCCACCTCAGGGACACGTGATGTTTCAAGAACATTGCTATGGGCCTTTTATTTTTGTACCAACCAAACAGTTTTACAAGATAAAGATCAATTTCTAAATTTCTAATAGCAAATTTCTAAATTGACCGGTTGCATTTTGTATGTGCTCACTGCAGCGCAATCCACTATCACCATTGCGCAGTGTAAGTAAAGAGTTGAGAACACTCCTCACAATTCTCAAGCATCTCATTAAAAAATTGCTGTTCTCTTGGGCGGCAGCCTGCCGCGATGCTGCCTAAACACAAAGTGACCCCCCCACTTCCTAGCGTGTACCCTGGAGTCACAAACATGCAGAACTAGCAATGACCCCTAGTGCCAGAGAAGCCTGTATCCTCCATAGTCTCTGGCTTTCAAGCTGCTGCAAGGAATTAATGCAGACAATTCAGTGGCAAGTTGACAGCCTGCGAATATTCTGAGGAGAGTTGCGTTCCCCCCTTAAGATTAATTTCACGCACTCAGTTTCCAGAATGCAGGTATATATAATGTGTTGGTTTTTAAAAGTTTGAGGTCAGCATGGATGTTGAAACATACAAAATCCACTTTAGAGATCACTATTTTTTTCATCTTTGGTGACATACAGAGATTCCCCTAACTGGTTGACCAAGGAATATTTGACTTATTTTCCATTAAATTTTCCTAGCAATGGTATTTGTAATTTTTTTCTAACGATAGAACACTAGGGAAGAGGAATGCAAGCACGATCCCCTGGTCTGTTTCCTTGATGTAAAGATGAGAAAAATATACAGATCAATGTGCACAAAGATTGTGGCATCCATCTTTACACAGTCAATTTCTCCCTATAACGATCTAAGAAATTAAAACCTGTATTCCCTTTCTTTGGAGAGCCTCTTTACCTCATTGAAAGTTCCAAAGCTGTGTAATTTCGAAGTATCCACACTAAGGACCTAGGTAAAGGTGGCAGATGTCTTGGGTCCATAGCAGTCGTCTTAACGTTATGCTGAAAATGTAGTTGATGCTAATGCAAGCAGTTTCCAGAAAGTGGAGGTTTGCTAATCCTGTATTAAACGGAAAACATTAGCAAGGCTTTTGAGCCCAGATAAATATTTTTCTGTCTTCTAAGTGAAGTGATACAGACATGCATAGGTGATCAAGGAGTTCGAGCAGCTCCTGCACATAAATCAGCCCTCCTCCAGGAAATCGATCTCTGTATACCTACCATAAAAGCCTTTAGTTTTGTTCATAAAACTAACACCGAACTGTAAGCAAAGGATATCTTGCAAGAGAGATGCTAGAAGCTAATGGGTGTTTGGCCCAAGACCGACAGGCCGGATCCAGCCACCGCAGACAGCACTTCTTTGGAAAACCACAAGAAATAGGTCCTCAAAGACGACTTGTGCTGAGCCTACCAGAAGCCAAAAGGTAAAATAAGCAGTAGAGCATCATTTCAACAGCTTCAGCTATGAGCGCAAGTAAGTAGTCTTTCCTTTCAAATGACAAGAAACAGTTGATGCCTGCCAGACTACTCTATGTAAAGCTGATTCAGACAACAAAGACTGTACCCCCCCCCCCAAAAAAAGAAAAATCCAGCATGCATGTTCAGAATCAAGACATCTGATGATCATGTTAAGTTTACTTCCTGGGTGGAATCTTTATGTATTTATATTCATCCACTGTTCGACATTTCAGTTTTAAAAATGCAGCTTTAACAGGTTGAGGTAACCACTTTAACCTGCTGCAGGCCTGAACCTACAGAGAACTCCCAGAGGCTGGCGGAGCCACTGAAGTCTCAAGCTAGATGCCTAGCTGAGTTCAGACCAAGGACTCTTTGAAACCTCGAGCCAATAAATAAATCAAAGTGGAGTCTACATGTGGCTTCTGCTTACCACCCATATAACCTTATTTGCCAAGAATTAAAGGCAAAGCATTAACTTCGATGAAAAGCAAGAGAGCATGCAATACCATCTAATGACTGAATTGCACAATGAGAAAGCAGAAAACCTGTGATCAATCCCAGCTTCCTGCTGGACCAAAATGTGTGATCAATGACAGATATTTAATTTCACTGTGCCTTCTTTGCCTTCATGGTCACGAGACCACCCCAAAATATTTAAGTTCAAGATGTCTCCTTTACAAAAACCTCTTGTGTTTGACTTAATATACAAGAATGTTTGTCCAAGTGAAATAAGGGTGCACATTACTGATGCCTCTTAGTTTAATAAGGCAATTTTCACAGGGAGGTAGGGTGAGGGGAGTTGAATGTTTTGAAGTTCATGTTGAAAAAAATATATAATTAAACAAATGCCTCTCAAAGCACATAAGATCTGCTGTAATAAGGTAGGGGTCTTTAAACTATGGTCCGTGGGCCACATTAAGACCTCTACAAGATTTAATCCAGGCCTATGTGTTTAGCTACAATTAAGTATTTGATTATTTTGTCAGAGCATTTGCTTATGTTTGACATTTTTGCTCATTTTGTATAATTTCTCAGTTTAAGCACAACATTGTTTCTTTGTAATCGCCACAATTCTCTTGTTCGGAATCATATCATGCTAATTACAAAAAAGATCCAGGTCAACCTTTTTGATTCATTTAAATTGTATTAATTCACTTATGAAACTGATTTTTTCAGCCCGTAAATATTTGTAAAATATAGGATGTGACCATCCTATTGAAAAATGTAGAGACCACTTTACTAAGGTGAATGGTGCCTGCTGTAAAAAAAAAAAAAAAAAAAAAAAAAAAAAAAAAAAAAAGATTTGAAGAGTTTATAGTATTTTTACTTTTGTAGCTCGATTTACATGCCAAACATTTCCATATGCCAAACATTTTCATGGCTCAGATCGTGAACAAGCTGTTACAACCAAGCAAAACCCATGGCTCGCCTCAGCTCTCTAAGTTAATTTTTGGTTCGCCCATCTCTACAATCCAATACTGCCAACGTCAGTGATTTAAAGCGTTTGACCAAACACTGATAGTTAAAAGTGGCAAATGTTATTCTGCCATTTCATACGGATATCTTAAAACAGATATGCAACCAAATGCACTTTTGATTTTTACATCCTGGCTGAAATAGCTTGAAAATGTCTGTACTGCCTTCTTACATTTTGGCATTTTTTCATCTCCGCTAGTGCTTACTGACGATAAAGTTCCAGTCCGTTCAAAGTGCACAAACTTACCGCTTTCACAGAATTCCACATTGTTTAACTTACAAACTTAAAGAGCAAGCGTTGCTTACCCACTCGAGAAAACGTCCCTCGAAGCAGCAACCTAAGCTGCAAATATAGGACCATAGTAGCCTTTAACCACTGTGTGGCAGTCTGGCCAAAGAGAAACCGTGAAATGCAGTATTAATAATGATATCAAACATGTACTATTACGTACACCAGTGGCTTACCTAAGTGAGAAACGTGTGTATCAGAAGCGCGCGGATACCGTGGGGTGTCTTCCTCCAGTAAACGGTGGGTGACTAGGCCAGGATAGCTAGGTAAAAGGGCCGGCTGAGCCTCATTTTCAATGCCTTCTAAACGCCTGGCTATCCTCTCTTTCCTGGATTGAAATGAAGCATAAATATATATTAGAACAGGCCAAAGAGCTACTGTTGCATGCATGCAGGTAGGTCTACCTCCTCTTTCACATAAGGCACTTAGGGCCAGATGTACGAAGCATTTTTCTAGTCGCAAAGGGGCCGATTAATAGAATCGGCCCCTTTGCGACTTGAAAAATGCATTTTGGGATGTACAAAGCCCAAACTGTGATTCCGTAACTTGTTACCAAATTGCAGTTTGGGTTTTGAGATTCGGTATTAGGAAGGGGCGTGTCAAGGGCGTCCCTTACTAATACCGAATCCAAATAGTATGTATGATTGTTTTGTGACTGCAAATGCAGTCGCAAAACAATTCCAGTTAGCACCAGTTTAAAATTGGTGCTAACCCATTCGCAAACGGGAAGGGGCGCCCATGGGACTACTTCCCCTTTGTGAATGGCAGCGAAAATATTTTTTCAGCGCAGGCAGTGGTCCCACCGACCACTGCCTGCTCTGAAAAAATGAAGACATTACATTTTTGTTTTTGAAATGCATCTCGTTTTCCTTTAAGGAAAACAGGCTGCATACATTTTTTTTTTTTTTTTTAAATGCTTAATTTAAAAGCAGCCAGTCATGGTCCATCCCTGTGAGGCAGCCATTCCCAATGGGGTCGCAAATTGCAACCTACCTCATGAGATACGTAATTTGCGACCCCATTGGGAATCGCAAACAGTGTAAAGTAACACTGTTGTACATCCACTTTTGCAACTCGCAGTTTGCAAGTCGCAAAACCGGATCTTTGTACACGTGGCCCTTAATGCCACACATCACTCACTGTTATCATCCCTACAGGGATTCTGAAATCGCCACATTTCTCAAAAAAAAAAAAATACAAAAAAAAAAATTAAATAGCTAGGCAGGGGAATATTGACAGAACGGCTGGGAGACTCCGGAAGCTTTGAGCCATCTGAACTTTACTGTCATTCATGCACTCTCGAGTAGAAGGAAAATACCTGTGAAACAAGCACTCTGCCTACCTCGGTAAAACAGAGCCACTATGCCCAGTTTGATTTATACCGACCTGTTCTGATTTTTCCTCCCTCCACTGGTCTAGCCTATCTGAGCCCACAAGAGGCGCCCCCACAAGGTGCACCTCCACCCACAGAAAAACTATTCACTTGGAGAATTCTAATAAGCCCTCTGTTAATGATGGAGGCTGCTGCTTCGCATCTCAAATGAGCACATCATAAAATTAAAACATATGATATCTAATCACATTTAAGCTGAATTACAAGGCTATTTCACAAAGTGGTCTAACAATTGTTAGGTTTATCGGAATTTCAGCAACTCCGAAAAACATAAGAACAGAAAAATATACTTACCTTTAACCATAGTTCTCCAGTGCTGGCATTTCAGCATTGCATGCTTTTTATATTCCCCTGAAGCAGGGAGGGGATTCCCACCACAGAGACATGCCTACACACCAACATTAAATATGATGAAATAGCTCAATCTGCAGTCCATCTATGTCATTACTAAGGCTGCTTCTTTCAGTGACCGTATAAGCCTCTTGCTCCTTCCTAGCAGGCCAGGTCAGATCCTAGTAGCACAGAGTAAAACTGTATTAAGAATTAACCTCAAAGTTGGCGTGTGGGTCACATATGACTGTGAAAGCCAGCAATTTTTAAGAACTGCGTCTAGAATCTGGATTCTTTCTCCACATCAGATGACTCACAAAAAATAAAGCTGTGAATACTTGGGTTGGTGGGGACAAGAGGCTTCAATGACAGTTTCCAGCGCAGGCAATATCACTTGTGTCTGGACTATGGAGTTTCTTGGTAGTAGCTCTTTGCATCTTGCCCGTCACTGCTTTTCTAATCTACTGGAATGGTGCGGGCACTTTGAAGGTTGTAGCTCCAGTCATGCCTTTTGATGAACTGTAACTCTTTGAAGTAAAGGCCATTTTGCTATACACCAACAGTCCAGTGCTGGAGACAACCAATTTAGTATCTTCTTGATTCTGATAAATAGGATACAGCCATAGATTACAAATTAGTCAGTTACCTTAATCTTGGATTGTGTCTATACTATATCTCGCAGATCTTTTAAGTGTGCAGTTACCTCTTTTGCGCTCACTGACTTTGCAGGGAAGCCGAGCAAGTCAGTCTTGGTTAATATCAATAGCTGTGGCTACGGTGGACACAAATCCTGGGCATTTTTTTTAAGCACCACTTTATCCAAATTAAAATCAGTTTAGTGCATATGAAAGATTGTATTTGGGAAGCCACTTTGAAAGAGAAACCGCTTTGCAAGCCCCCAGGTCAAACATTACTGTTGCGAAACCATATTCATTTCCCAGGAATGTGCAGGTTGGCATAAACAGATAAATTTGGTTTAGTCCGTTTAGGAAGTGTTCCAAGAAATGCTAAAAAGATTCTGTACTTTCTAATTTCCGTTTACAGTTGCTATGGCGACGTGCCTGGATGGCAATGGAAGGCCTGAATATGTTGCCTGCGGCAATACCAGCGAAATATGATGGGGGGAGAATACTCATTGCGAAGCATAAACATATTAGATACCTTTTCAAATTTGTTGCGTCAGTCTTACCAACCACACCCCCCTGCAGTAACTCACTGTAGACTGAAATAGCAGCACTTTTTTGAGATTGAGATGGCCATGTTCTAGGGCCATCAGAGTTGAAGGACATGTTGGAAGAATCAACCACTGTCCATAAACAACTTGCTGTGAGCCCAGAAAGACATAGGGCTATAGGCATGGCGTGCTTGGAAGTTGTGGATAACACAGTTAAGCACCACTGGTATTCAGGCAATCACGTTGAAAGTGGTCCACTTCAGTAATACAATAAACCGAGCAATCTGAGAATGGGAGGAAAAGCCTTGAGGACTGTTGGATCAGGGAATCTAATCTACTTCCGAGTTCCCAATTGGTAGTAGCTATTTGAGAATTGAATCGGTTGCGTTCTGTCAGAAATAAGCTTGCAGGATCTCACCAAAACTGGATAATGTATACCAGCTGAGCCCCGTCCAGCTGACATTTGTACTGATTACGGTTATGCAAGTCTTCCACTAGGTTGATCAGATGAGGAGTTGTGGAGCCAAACTTTTGATGTCGCATACAGCCCATTTCCATGGTCTGAATATCATTAGAAATATTGGAAATCACAAGCAGTTCTGCTTCCTTACAGAACACATTAGATTTTAAGGTGCGCACCTCAACTGCAAAAGCCAGTGGCTAGTTTGATAGCCTCTCGCAGCATCAAGAATGACGTTGCCACAAATGGTTAACACAAAATCACAAACAAAGCATCTGTTTTGAATGGGAGGTCTTGTGTGCTGCCCTTTCACACCGAAAGCATTCTCCCACAGTTTGTCAGGCTCAACTCGAAGTACTTACAGCTTTGGCAGACAGAGTATGAAAGGGATGCAGGAGGACGTTAGACAAAGAATTACTTTTTACTCAAGGCACACCTTTGACCATTAAACGGTATGCAATGAAGATCCACTGCATTTTGCTAGCATGATTGACATTACTGTTTTGAAGGTTGCCGCTACAAAATTACGTATCGTCCGAGGCTCAAGACCAGAAGAAAGCAAACACGTTCTGGGCAGCACCCCAACAGTTCCCTGGATCAGTCAATCATCTCTGCAGGTGGAGAAACACTATTGGGACCATCCAGAGACATTCTGTGCTTGGAACGCGAGTAGAGTTTGAAACCTCCAGGCTCATGGTGATGGGAACATGAACATGCATTTGCAATACATTGGTCTCACACATTTGCTTGAGTAAGAGCTACTGGCGTTGTAAAATCTTAACTGGACTTCCCTTGCCGCATAAATCTATGCCTTAACCTCATCCCTCTCCCACACTAACAGGGAAATGAGGGGGGTGATGTGTGTGTGCTTTTTTTTTTTTGAGGGGGTGAGGGGTGGGTGGACAAGTGTATAGAAATAATTTTGTTTACTGCAACAGCGACTCCAGCTGGCCAGTGCCCTGTGCACTTCCCCACACTGCTTGTGCGGTCTTGTAATAGGTTCTACGGCACGAGAGATCACACGTCATGACAATCCATGGTGAACTGGTTCTGCGTGCACTCTTTCAGAGATATCTTTGTGCCCTAATTATGAGTTATCGGACGGTCCTGCGGGTGGGAATGGGGTGGAGGCCAGGAGCCTCTATATAAAGATGGCTCTGATGAGTAAGAGGCACTCCTTTGTAATGGGGTCAGTATGATCCTGTGTGAGATGTCTCAGATGCGGCTTCACACCGACTATAAGGGATGACATGCTGACATACTACAAAAGATGCCACCTCAGACCAATGAGATAGCAGGCTAACAGTTCCACAAGTGTGACAACATTACATGCTTTTTTCTGTGCAATGTCACAGTTGAAGGGGTACGTTTTTGTTACAAACGTCAGGAGATGGAGATTTTTATTTTATTTTTTATTCGAACAGGTTAGACGTTAATGGGCCAACATTTTTGCACATGAACAAAAGGCTTTTTTGTGCCAGTGTTGAAAATGAAAAGCAAATCAGTTGACAAAAGGGATCAGATTCAGGGCACAATGGCCGCAATGAGCATGAGCGTGAATGAGAGGCAGAAGGAAAACAAGCTTTCTGTTTGCATGGCACTGGAAGTTAGAACAAAATAGTACCTAAATCACGCTGGGAGCAGCGGACGGGAACTTAAGTTGAAATCAACAAGTGCTTGATCCCGGTGCTACACACAGAGGAACAGAAATGATGCCAGACATGCCTTGACGAATTATGAGACTGTAAAGAGTGCCACCCAAACCAACAAATGATGAGCAATAGGCGGGCTCCAACACAACAGCATCACTCATATGAGAAGCAAGCGCATGCACTTTCAGGCTCAACCCTAAACAGGACATCTTTCAAGTTTGCCCAGCGAAGAGCCAAGTGCTTGTATAACCTTCTGACATCTAGGATTAAAATCCATTCTAAACGTTCGCTACACCACAAAGTAGACTTAATAAAGGGACATAGTTTTGTTTTTGTTTGTCTTTAACCTTTGGTACTGCCTCAAAAAGCAGTCTGTCAAGATGCTTTTGAAACGCCTTTATCAGACAGGCCCAGCTTACATAGCTCTTTCCGGTTGGCACAAGGGAGGGTTTTTTTGTTGCAAGTGTGGTCTACCCCTTTAATAGTAGCAAAATTATATTAAATTTTAACCCTTGTTTGATCTTGATCCACAAAAGAACTAAAATTCTATTTGCACTGTCAGTTTTCATTCCTTGGAAGACTTATGTTTCTGTGATGTGTGGTGAAGGATTGCACAGGTCATTAGAAAGTTCTGGATCTCAGCTGTTCTTGCCTTTAAGACTGCTGCATTTTTTAGCTACTCCAAACCCGTTACAGAAACGTGCGTAATCTTATCAGTTTTATTTGGAATCACAAATCACTGCTCCCACAGTTATGAAGTTTGAAGGTGTTTGCAGCATTTGCATGGAGAGGCTCCCTGGAAGCAGTAAATATGTAGGAGTTATGAGAACGTAATTTCCGCAACCAGTTAGAAATTCTACAGACATAGCTGATCTTATCATACGCAGAACAGATGTGACCTTTCCATGCACATAACACTTTCTCATAGTTGCCAACAACCCACAGGCAAAACTTCTTTGTGAATCTGGCACATTAAAAAAAGATGCTTAAACTATGAAATTTTAATTGTCCCTGAAAAGGAACCGGATACCATGAAAAAGTAGCCTGAAGCAGTTTAGCTAGTGGCTCAAAACAGAGTGCACAAGCAAACAGTTAAATATAATGTGGCTGGGCCTCTCCCAAAGTGCACAGTTATGTGCATATGGCAAGCAGCAAAAAAGGTGAATGAGTGGAGGAATTCCACTATATAATCCCCTACTAATGTTTTAGAATATACTAGCAGGAATGTGGAATTCCTATCACCTGAGACATATGGTTTGGGGTCAAGGGCAACACATTTGCAAGTTTATTTTGTCCTTGGGACAATTAGGCCCAACCCACTGCAGCACAAACTCTTTGGCTGACAGTTTACAGAGAAGGGAACTGTCTGCAGTTGAGGTAATGTGTGTCCATATGTTAATGCTGTTCTTGTATTTATGGTACATTATTGAAAAGTCTTCATTATTAGGGGGCGCGCTGTAAATAAAGATTTTAAGGTCACAGTGCACTACTGAAAGTTTCCAGTAAATAAATTTTTTTTTAAAAAAGTACATAGGTTTGAAAAGTTTAATATGAGGATAAGTATAATGCTCCCAGACTGCTCTGAATAGATGCAATGTTTGCAGAAGCCTGTAAGCAAGAGTGATTATTCTTTGTTTTCAAAATAAAAATGTTCAGAAAAAAATGCAAGTAGGAAAGAAAAAAAAAAAGTTTCGCTAATATGGAATTTTAGGTGCTATTTCTTTGAAGCGTCATTTAGTAAAATGTGTTGATACGTGCTAGTATTTCCAAAAATATTCCTAATGGAAAGTAAGTCTAACCATTTTCAACAAGATTATGGGAAGCATAAAAATAAACAAGCACTGGAAAAGCCAGCCAGTCCAACACGAGTCTTGGTTTCGTCAATGCGGGTCTTGTTTTGACATGGCTTTTGTAACACTTTATTGTTGTGGGAGCTGCCAAGCCTTCACAATTTTAACAAACGCTGGCAAAAAGAAAAGTTTTTGGTCTCAAAAAGCACTCATTGCCACCAGTGGTGTAACAAAGGCCCTGCAGCTCCCCCTCAGCACAGCACCTGCCCTGAATGAGTCTGGAGGGGGTGCCCTTCCATGTTCTATGCAGGGGGCCTCCTTCAGTTTTGTTACACCACTGACTGCCACAGTAGTTCCTGGCATTGAACAAAACTACTTTGTGTGCCGATATACTCCTTGTGGAAGAGCAGAATGTTATCACTCACAGTAAAGCCAGCCGAGAAAGATAGGGAAATGGAAGTCTAGTAAAACAAAACATCTTTGTTAACACCAGACCTAATTAGGGACCCAATTCTTTAAGTCACACAAGTGCACCCATGGTCTATGTCTTTGAATTAGTAGCTTTCATGAATTCACAAGAACTTACAGAAGTAGACCAGGAAATCGTACTCCTAGAAAATATTTGTGAACAGTATTTTAGCAGGAGCAAATATGCATATGTAGACTTGCTAATGTGAAAATCTATTGAGCATTTACAAGTTCACTTTCCCTCAACCACTTATTTTTTTCCCCAACCCTGGAAGAACTTCTACTTCAGTCATTGTCAGGAGTTAATTTCCAACCTTTCTCATTATGGGAAAAGATTAGAGAAGAGCTGGTGAAAATCCTTAAAACGTTCAAGTTAGTAGGTTTGCATATTCAAAGGCATACCAGCCCTGGAACTATTGCTTACTGCTTCCTCCAGCCCTAGTATGTAGCTCTGTAGAAAGGTGACAAAATAAGGAAATTGTTATAGTAGGGATTAATATTGCAAGTATTAAAGTCCTACTATAGTAGTAGCCCTGGAGTAATCAGAGCTCTTACATAATGAGATTGCTGCCATAATGTGTCGCTGTACTACATGGCATAAAAAGGACAAGGTGATTTTTTACAAGACAAATAGATTTAAGAAGCTACCTGTCCCATGGACAAGTATATATGTTATTAAATTCCACACCCCTGTATTAGATCCCATTAGTGAGAATTTTGAAGCAGAATTCACTGCATAATGTTCACCCTTCTTGATCAAGAAGCTCTTTAGAGCATCTTTAACTCATGCAGATTTGAAACATGCTGTGATGCAGGCAGCTGTGGGCCTTAAAACAATCCTTTAGGAATACAGGATTTAAAATACTCCTGCTCTGAAAAACTGATCAATAGGCAGAAAGGCTAACTATTCACAACCACCTTTATATCACCTTATTTAAGAAGGCATGGACACACAGGGGCCACTTGTGCTAAGACTTGCCTTCAAGCTACAAATGAATCCAATGGCATGGTTACTAGCAGACCTAGGACACAAACAGAAAAGAAAAAAAAAATGGTCTTCACAGGCATGCTGCGGCGAAATTCGGCATCAGGGGGCCAAAGACGAGCACCCAAGATCATTCGAGCTTTATGTACATAATGTGGAAGAAAACAAAGGCAATTGTACACTAAATAGCCGTGGTTGAAAAATCAGATTGCTTCCTCCAACAACAACAAAAATAATTCATACCGCAAGAAGGTAACCGGAGGGAACAATAAAGACACTAATGCTGCCTTTAAAATATACATACCTACAGGAAGGACCTAGGCAGGGTAATGTATACATTCAAGAACATATCAATTTGGGTAATGAAGTTTCCGGGAGTAGCAGCTTAGCCAATGGAATGTATTTTTCGAAAACCACTAATATTCTTTCAACAGGATCGTAGATTAGATTCAGCTTTACTTAGTAGCAAGCCCTTAACTTTTTTTTTGCGGGAGTACAGCTCACAAAATCCCAAACTTGTCCCATAAAACTGTAGGAAGTCATCTTAAAAACATGTGGAGCATCATGTAAATCTCAAATAGCTTTCCCAAAACATAATGCACTATTTAATAGCTTTGGGAAACTATAACGTTTTAATAAGGATTAATTGTCAAAATGCTACAGGTACTTGCAGCGACGTTGTTCATTGAAACTTAATAAAATGTCACAAATAAAAAGTAATATGTTAAAATGAAGATTCACCTTTTCATTTCCAAACTGGCTTTCTTGTTCGGTTCAAAAAGTTTCCGAAGTTCTGAAACTTAAGCAAAAATTAACATTGAAAAGCCATTAGATTTGTGACATTATAGAAACGTTGGTGCTCACGAAATAGTAAAAACAAACTGGCCTACACACTTCTTACAGAAACTGCATACCCGCTTACACTCTATCATTGTGAAAAAAGAAAAAAAATCACCAATCTTGCATACTTGTGGTAGAAATGTCTGCTGATCTAGTACAAAGCAGGAGGTTTCAAAACGACTGCTTGTCTTCTGCAATGTCATTCTTTCCTCAGCAGGACAGCAACAAGTAGCTGTGCAAGAGCATGAAATGTGGCAAACGAGTGGACAAGCGATCAGAAGGGTGGTTAAAGCTGCAACAAAAATTAAGACTGAAGCACATGGTCACATCGGACTTCTTCACAGTCAAGTATTCGATGAGTGACGACAATACCACTGGGTACCCCGACAGTTACGATGGACAGATGGAAGTGTTAAGATCTTGGCAGGCAGGGACCACCAACAGAGTGAAACCGGAGTTCCGGGATTGTAGAGTAAATGAAAGAACAAACTTTGCGGTCGTGTTCACATTAAAAGCGGTACAATAACAACAAATAATAATAAAAACAAAAAAAACCTTAGGTAGTCTCCTTTGAAGGCCTGTGTGTCAGAGGGAACACTTCCACGTCTTGTGCCCTAAAGATGTTGAGGTTTAACAAATTGTTTGCGGCAGAGGCGGGTGGATAGTGAAAATGCTTAATGTGGTAGCTATCATAAGGGTGGCTTATAGAGCACGTAAGACTAGGGCAGAATCTGGGAAGGAAATTTAAGAACTCAGTCCACAAGCCAATGAACAGCCAATCTATTTTTCCTTCTGAAACCAGGATAGAGGCTTAGTGCAGGAATCATATTTGACACCAACTGGAAAAAATACTAGCTAGACAGCAGGAGACAGACTCTAAAGCTGAGTATGTTATATATCATTGCACATGGCATTGCATTAATCTAAATGGGAGGTTACTACAGCTATAACCAAGGTGACTTTATCATAGGGCTGCTTGGTAGGGAGGATTTCCCACAAAGTTGAGCTTGGGATGCACATTCTTGTAACAGCATTCTACTTGAAGTTACAGCAGTGGCAAATACAACACCATGCGGCATAGTATTTGCTCTTGAGTTCATGGTGGAATGGAGTCTGGTTAGATGACTAGGTGCACAGGTCTACTAGGCTTTGTGCACATAAGGCCAAGTCAGCGTATACTTCAGACAATTTTCTACGGTCATCTCCTAGCCTATAATCTAGTTTATGTTGCATTTGCTTGCTGTGTTCCTAGACAATTATATTGAAGCCTTCTAGATGTCTGGCCAGGTGGATCATATAAGCATCATGCAACATTAGTGCAAAAGATTACCGTCTCCTAGGGCTCCATAGGTAATAAGGTGGTTCTGGACAATTTGGCTCTTACTGACTGTGTATATGTTACCCAAAAAGGATTGGAACCAAGAAAGTCAAGTTCTTCCTATTGCAACTGCCAATGCCAGGCAATCAGGCAGAACATGTGGATGGTGTAAAATACTACAGTGAGACCCAGAAGACAGATACGGGAACATTAATGGTGTGGAGTGTAACTCCTCCCATAGACTGAGTATTTTAGGATTCTATCACAAAACTGTTTGAAATTTCAAATTCCAAAATAACTATTCATTATGTTAAGAGGGAGTGCAGGGAAGAGCCACTAAGAGCCTTTGGTGCAAAAAACCTTACGCATTTGTAAAGTAAATTGATCCGGGGTTTGTAGTCAGCTTTCTGGTTTTGCCATTTTTTTTTTAAATAAAACAAAGAAATTCAGATCTGCCAGGTCCTCACCATTTTTTTTTTTTAAAGTAATAAAATAAAAAATAAAACCCACATTGCTAAAGGGGGTGGTCACTGGCACTGAAAGGAACCACTCTGGGTACAGATGTATTCCTCGTCAAAGGGGAGAATGCTTGACTGAGTGAAATTAGCAAAAGGACAAAGTTAATTGACACCCTGCCCCATCCTGAACGGGGTAGTAGGCAGAGGAAAAATTTGAATGATTCATGAGACTAATTGGTGAAGGGGGTGACAGAAATTCCCAATAAGTATAATGCATTATATATATTTTTTATGTATATACACACTTACTAAAATCAAAAGGTCTTGGCCAACACCAGATTTAAAAAGAGCAGTGGTCAAGGCAGTGCTCATTTAGTGCTGAAGCAGTTATATCATTCTTCTCCCCAACTAGAAGACAAGTCTTTTCCATCCATTCATTCATTCAGATCCTGAGCACCATGCATAATCTCGTGCACACCCAAAAGAAAGGGACAGGAAGATCGGCAATCTGGTGTTTTTTGTATTTTTGACAAGAGTGAAACTGCTCACATTTAAAAAAAAATATTAAAAAATCTATCATTTTCAAAGGCCCCTAGAACTGAAAAATGTGCCTCATTCACAAAAGACTGTTGCTTAAATGATATTCACACATTCATCTACTGTTCAACGTTATTTACATAACTGATGTTCAGTTTTAAAGCCAGGTAGCACTAGGAGTAATCATGTTAGATTTTTGAGGAATGTGATAAATGTAAATGAAGTAATTGAATAAAATCATTGAAAAAGGAGTTTAGAATTGTGCAGTGATTGGCGCAATGAACATTTACACTAAAGTGCGCACACTCTACAGAGAAGGTGGGGGGGCGGGGGGGTTCAGTGCTCCGGCCCTACCTTTAGGGAGGACTGCAAGTAGGTTATCATCAATATCGTTTGAGTCTGGAGGTTTCTGTTCGACTTCAACTGTAAATTCTTTCTGGAAACTAGAAAATGAAAACTATTAGATTGGTCAGAACAAATACAAAACTTCGGTAATAATATAAATCCATCATTACAAATATATTAAGGATTTTTTTTTTTTTTTTAAACACGTTAGCTCATTTATTTTAAATAGCTGCCGACGCCACTGATGACACACCCAGACATACTCAATAGTTCGCTCACTGTGCTTTAGCTCCACACTACCAGCAAGAGTGTACTAGAACACCTGCTGCGATTCATTTTCGTACAGAGTAAAAAATAAACATTAAACACAATATATACTATAGGATCACTGCTGCCACACCTACCATTCACAGTAAGAATGGATTAAAGAAATGGTGCAGGGGAATGATCAGTGGAGACGAGTTTTAGCCCAATCCCTGTTAGATGAAAGAGGATCACTCTTTTCCACTCCAAGTTGTTCCAGCTACAAGCAGATTGCTTCCGTAGTACATCTTTTCCTACCTTCGATCACAGCAGGAACTCCCTTCGTTCTACACAAAGGCAGATCTGCCCTTCCAGCCAGCATTAATGGTTCCCAACAGCGAATCAGTAACCTTCGTTTGAGCATCTCCTTCACAGCCTAAGTCCAACAGGGGCACTAGACTCCGATGAAACATGATGCCTGGGAGCTCTGCAACCTGGATCGAGGAGCCTCAGATCAAGGAGCCCCATGATAAGCCCCAGAAAGGCTAGTTTGGTATCAGAAGTCCCTGGAATTGTCTGAGTCATCAGCCCAACAGCAACTCAAAGTTTTCACTAACTGACCATTTCTGTCCAAGGAAGAGGACTAAAGAACATTAGTGCAAACTTGTTACAACCAGACAGCAACCTGTGCTGTAAAGAATGTAGTCGGAAGTTTAAATCGGGTCACGGCAGCATAATTTGATAATATCCATGTACTCTGCCCCTTTTTTGTCTGCAAAAAATGAAAACCGCATCCCCTCACAACAGAGGGTGGCAACAGTGAGCACACCGCCCTTGCAAAATCAGACAGGACTTTCAAACGGAAAAAGCATTAGGAGATGGATTCACCATGCAAGGTAATTGTGAACATTTAAATGCATTTAAAAACCGGTACAAACCTCCTTTCTCGCTCCTCTGCAGACAGCCCACAAAAAAACGATGCACTCATTTCGGAAGTATAGTTTTCATTCAAGCTTTCTTGAGCACCCAAGCCTTCCCTTTTCTTTACAGGTTACCGAGCAATCTGGCAGAGAGTAGACTATTGTGTAGTGTGTAATGTCTGTTGGGTCACGGTGTTCGAGTTCGATCAGATGGAAAAGCAAACATGAGGACTCTGGCAGCCGACCTCTCCCTTTTCAAACAGATTACTAGGACTCTACTAATTCAACTTTGTTCTTTCAAGGGCAAGAGCCGAATTAGCAGAGCCCTTCCAAAACAGGTGTTCAGCCAAGGCTTCAGGATATTTTAGTGACATGATACACGGATAAAGTTTCTTCCGCTGGGGAAGGTTGTAATATATGTTTATAACAGCTGCAGTACACAATCACTTTCAAAACAAGATTTTTTTGGGGCAGTTTTTTCACTTAATACTTAGCTAACATGATGCACAGACAATCCAATTTAGCCACTCTATATTTTGAAGGTAAGAAAGCAAGTGTAGACAGGCAATATTTGGAACAAGCTAACAACGACTTGACACTGCAGTTGAGTGCCTTATACAACTGACAATCTGGCTTCGGCTGCCACTCAGTGCATAGCTGGACCAGCAGGCCTTGGCAAATGGCAAGCAACCCGAGAAAAAAACAAAAACAAAAAAAAGAAAAAAAACACAGACCACACCATAAGCCAACATAATAACAGAATATACAGAATGGAAACTTAAAACCTGTGGCTTTAAAGTAGAACTTTAAATCAGAACTAATTTTCTGGTACTATAGATGAGGAGTACTTAGATAACGATGGGCACATCCGGCTGTCAGAACTGCGTTTGGAGGGTCAAGGAGCTACAGGGCCCAACTGTGGGAGTTGAGGCCTTTAACTCCTAATGTCCCGGGGCCCGACGTACTATGGATCCCGAGCAACTGTGAACCCCTGAAGGAGTCAAAATTCCCTTCATCAGTGCTTTCATCTCCACCTCAAGCCTTCACTTATTTTTCTCTAAGTAGAGCACCTTCATTTCGGCATCCAGCATCCACAGTAGCTTTTTCCAGCATCAAATTCTGCTTTTCCTTGGTCTGCTTCTCCTTCCCTGTTCTCGATCTAGTTTGAGTAGAGGCCAGTTCTGAGGCTTTACAACCGATGGTAATTAACTTCAACAATGGGGCTTCTGTTGCTTCAACTTCAGTTTGATTGCGGGCTGTCCCGGCATAGATGGAGACTTTGAGGACTTGGAATCAGAGTCTCAGCTTCATCCTACTGCACCACCGTGGTACTACATAGTGCTTCTCAGTCCTCCTTACCTGGGCATCCTCTACAGTGCCTCCCTACATAGCCTCTTACTCTGCAGGTGATACTTCCCTTTGTGTCACTCGAGGTGCTCCTCATCACTAGACAGCACAGGTACTTTAAGAAGGAATGTTTAAGCTGTGACCATCATGGCGTAGCAGGTCTACCTTCATTTCTCCATGGTATTCAAGTTCTTCTGGAACACTGCAGAGTACTGATATTTTGGCACACAACATTTATACACCTTGTGGCAGTCCTTCTGGGCAAACCTCTGGTGGCACTTTGGGCAGAGCCCAAAGAGGGTATGCTCCAATGTGTATGAAGCATACCCTGGAGCCTGACTTCAGTTTACCATGGTCTTTCCCATGTTGTAGAGGGTCTTGACGAAACACAAAAAAAAAAAAAAAAAATCCTCAGGTCGTCACTTTCTTCAATGTCTGTTGCAGGTTCTCAGTTTTTTTTCCCTCATCTTTTGTTATTTAAGTTACTTTTTGATTAATCCAGTCTTTAATACTTTCACGGCTTCTGGCTTTGCTTCCAGATCTAACCGTAGAAAAAGAATAATCTAAAGACTGAGATGAAACAGGGACGTCTGGAGAGACGCGATATAAAGTGAGGCAGGACATGGCATCAAACGGTTTACATGATGGCCAGAGGTTCTAATAAACTGACGAGAAAGAATTCCTAAACTAATCACTAGATGGGAGAATAATGCACAGTATGTGAATCCAGAAAAGATTCATGCTGCATAAGTGGTGCTACAAAATGGACCAAGTCGAAGATGTGTTACATCTCAAAAGGTCTTTCTCTGCTTTGAGAATGAATAAAGATAAAGGATACATAACATTTTCTGAAGCTGGGCTAATGGTGTGCTTCAAGGTATCCTGTTGCAACAGAACCTGCAAAGAATCAAATCTCTTTTCACACCAGATCTAGTACAACGCAAATGGCTCGCTCTCGAAGCAAGGATTCAGTTGAAAATAGCCAGCTTGACCCACAAAACTCTTCATCTTAACGCTCCAGTCTACCTGGCAAAAGAACTCAATCTGGTATGGTTCCCTAAGAAGGTCTAACTCTATTGTTGAAACCAGAGTAATTAAAAAATAACTTATATCTGCTCCTTTTCCGGTATTGCCCCAAGAATATAGAACGCACTTCCTCCTGAAACCAGATCCAAGCCTTTAACTACCTCCTTCAAAAAAGTAGTAAAACTGATGTTGCTGAATAACTACGTTCAACAGTGGGCCCGAAGTCACTCAAATTGACTATTATTTGAGGTATACATTTTGGAACTCTCAATCTACTGAGCAATTTGTTGCATTGCAATTATTATGTTTCTTATTGTTCCTTTTCTCATTTGTATGCTTAACCCGTTTGACATATTTACAGTATTTACTATTTGTATCCCTGCTTATTTATCATGATTGCTTTTTTGTACAGCTCTCCGACACCCATACGGGTCATGATTGCGCTATATAACTCTCCTCAAATAAATTGTCTGCCTTTAACCACTCATCCCTACAACACCAAGGATTTATTTTATTTGTAGTCACAAGTATTTGATGGAGGTGTGGCGCACATGCTGTGTGTGGTTTCTCAAAGGAGGTTAACCAAAGGAGCATTTGTTTTTTCAGATATTTTTCTAGAAGCTGAAGTGTTGAGTTCAGGTGTCCATTAATTGTATGGGTGCACATGTAGACATTTTGTTAATGGACATCTGAACAAGTTGGTACGCTGCAACTGGGCTGAAATTTTTACAATAAACATCATTTGAAATTATATGGAAAATGTAACTGCCCCTTTTTTTGCAGTTCTTTGGGGAGATATTGCAAGAACTTTTGCATCTCATCCCAATGTGCCCGATCATACCTTGCTAAAAGGGGCTTGGGAATTTGAAATATCCCATCGATTGGCTGCCTGTGTTGCTATCCTGTTAGCTGCAGCATCAAATTTACGTCTTTCCTTGCCATTATCCCCAGAGGACTGTCTACTGGCGCGCTTTCTGGCTGCACCGACTACAATGGAGTCTGGTGGTAACTGTTGAGAAATGTAAATTGGGTCTGTTGGTGCAGGCTATAATTATTATTATTATTTTTTAAATCAATTCTGGGTGTTAAAACTCTAGCTTTAAGAGGCTCTTAAAAATACTGTCTGCATGGCTGAGCCTACCAGGGAACATTGGTAAACACTGGTACTGCTTGTGAGTTGAGGACAGGGTGTTTAAAAGTAAGTCCTCCTCTAAAGGTTCAGTAAGCATTTCCACCTCATGATATGTAGCTGCCCTGAAGATAACCTGATTGTATGCTGTACTATCCTTAGATGGAGATGGTCTTGTATGATAAAATCTGGATTGTTAGATGGGATTGGATCGGAGTCGTACATATCCCATAGATCTATGGTGTAACTAGTATCACCCCTTTCTTTGTCTTGTGAGGACGTGTGAGTGTGGGGGTGAAGGCGGTGGTGATGGAGTAAGAGGTTGTGGTGAAAAGTAAAGTTGCGGTGAATGTTGTGGAGAAAGCTAGCAGGTTTTGTCTTTTCCTTTTATTTGTAGATTTTCGCCAGTGGTGGGGGCAGTATCCAGAGTTTCTTGGAATGCTAATTTCCTTTTAATATGTGGAGAAGAAATTCCTAGTCTTTCTGGATTTGAATTCTCCCTTGTTTACGGTTCATAACCTCCAGAATGGTTTGAATGTCCGATTCATCCTTTTGATGCTTTTAAAGGAATGTCCAGTAAGTTTTCTGGCACATGCTTCATTAGAGTCGAAATTCCAGTTTTCCCTGCACAGGAAGAGGTTTTCAGCTCCGATGAAGGACTCAGATTTTTAAACTCCAAAGCAGAGCATGGTTGCTTCGGATCCGATGTTGTGGGATGCCAATTCAGTTCGGAGGTGGAAGCCTGCATCTTTCGGCTCAACGCCGAAAAAGGTGTCATTGCCTGTTGAGGGAGTGCCTTGGCCTTTTTCGGTGCCAAACCCAAGGGTCGGTCAACTATCATTTGTTTTCGGGTGGAACCATGGCTAAGAAGCAGTGATGCACCCAAGGCCTTGTGTGGTTTTTTGCTTGTTGGCTTTGGGGCTGGTGTACTCCCGTACTGCACTGCAGATATAGGCTGGCTGTCCTCCTCTGAATCCTGCTCTGAGTTGGAATCTAGACTGCTGTTTGTGCCCGTTCTTCACCAAGGATGTCGGTGGTGGGCTCTGAATTTTAACGCCATCTCCAATTGTCTTGCCCTTCGATGACGCAACGTTTTCTTTGATCGAAAAGAGACACGCCTCACAGCTTTCCTCTCGATGGTCTGGAGAATGGCAGAGTTTCCACACCAAGTACTGGTCAGTGTATGGAAACTTGGCATGGCACCGAGGACAGGATCTGAATGGAGTCCGATCAATGAGACTATGACGCAGTAGCAGCGAAGAGGCCCGAGAAGGGTGCGGGGGCCCGAAAAGCTGTTTAATTGATCCCGACGGTACTATTGGATCAAAGAGCATTAGAAAAACCACGTTCAAAACCATACAGACAGTATGCGAAAGAATAAAAAGTTCTGAGAATTTCCGAACTGAAAATCCTGGAGCAAGAGGGGACACGTCCGAACCCGACGGAGGAAAGAAAACAATCTAACAAAGGAGTTGATGCCCATGCGCACTCTCTCGATCCCGTGACTCAAAAAAAGTTTCTTCAAAGAAAAACAACTTGTAACACTCAGAGCCCAACACTAGATGGCGATATACATGTGTATCTGCAGCTGCACATGCCATCGAATAGCTCTCTCCATATCTATGTCACTTACCCAGTAGACATCTGTTTGTGGCACATAGTGCTGCAGATTCACATGCTTTGCTTAAGTCCACCATGTAGTGTTGGGCTCAGAGTTTTACAAGTTATTTTCTTCGATGAAGCTCTCAGTGATAATGCGCATGGGCATCGAGTCCTTTGTTAGATTGTTTTCCTGCAGGAGGGTGAAGTAAGGAGTGAAGAAATGTATGTATATATATATATATATATATATATATATATATATAAATATATATATATATATAAATATAAATAAAACGGCCACAGGCTTCCGGGGAGGATGCATGTGAATCTGCAGCACTACATGCTACGAACAGATGCTTACTGGGTGACATTTTCCGTTCGATAGCAAGTGTAGCTGCAGATACACATGCTTTGCATAAACTGAACAGCAGTCCCCTCCTAAAATAAATGGTGGCTAGCCTGTAGGAGTTGGAGTAGTTTGAAACAGTGTTTTAGGCACTGCTTGACCAACATTTGCTTGTTGGCGAGATAGCACATCCACACACTAGTGTTTAGTAAATGTAGGTGGTGTGGACCATGTGGCTGCCGTTTGTATATTTCCTAAGAACGCCATTGAAGCTAATTTCTTTCTAGTAGAATGAGCTTTAGGAACAAATAGTTGTATTTTAGCTTTAAGATACAAAGTTTAAACACTTTACTATCCATCTGGCTAATCCCTGTTTTGAAATAGGATTACCCTTATGAGGTTGCTGAAAAGCCACAAAAAGCTGTTTAGATTTTCTAAAATCTTTTGTTCTTTCTATATAATACATGAGAGCGCTTGACATCAAGCGTGTGAAGAGCTCTTTCAGCAACTGAATCTGGCTGTGGAAAGAAGACTGGCAATTTCACTGACTGATTGATGTGAAATGGTGAAACCACTTTGGGTAGGAGTTTTGGATTTGTCTGAGGGTACTATTTTATTTTTGTGAATTTGGAAGAAAGGTTCTTCTAAAGTGAATGCTTGAATTTCACTAATTCTCCTTAAGGAAGTAATTGGTTCTAGAAAAGCAACCTTCCATGAGTTACATTGAAGAGCACAAGAATGCATGGGTTCAAACGGCGGACCCATAAGCCTTGTGAGCATAATGTTAAGATTCAGGTAGGAGCTGGTGGAGATCTAGGTGTAATAACTCTTCATAAAAGCTTTTATGACAGGAATTCTAAACAGAGAAGTATGCTGTGTTTTGGAGGTAGGCTGATATTGCTGTTAGAATTTTAATAGATAAATATGCAAGATTTGCTTTTTGTAAATAAAGCAGAGAGCAGATAATATCCTATGCTGATGCTTTAAGTGGATCAATGTTTTTAGGTTGACGGTAATATACAAAACGCTTCCAGTTAGCTGCATAGCACTGTCTGGTCTCTTTTACAATGTCCATACATTCTGATGGAAGCTGTAGATATCCAAACTATGTTCTAAGAAAAAAGTACAGGGTCCCTATGCGAATACGGAGAGAGATTCAGGGAATCATACAATGAGTAAACAGTACATCACTCTCCTATTAATTCCTTAACAAAACTAGTTTTAAAAAAAGAACCTTTACTGATATTCAAAAATGTTTATTAATCCAAACACATATACGTACGTGTATATATACATCATTATTTTCAAACTGTACAATTTCTAAAGTAAACCATCAAACACCTGTCCAATCAGAAAACCCTCGAAACACAAAACACGTAAATCAACATATAAAGACTCCGGACAATCAAGTACACATAAAACAAACATATAAACAAATATTGAGACACTCGAAAGACAGTGATGTTGTACCATTGTGGATAGATATCTACCCGTCTTCCCCCACCACAGGAGATGTGTGCACTGTGGGGATGGTGAGAAAGACACTTTGACTGTGAGGAACCTCTGGATGTGGAGGGTTTACCTCTTCCTCTACTGTTGGATCTGCTATAGGAGCCTCTAAATGATCCTCTAGTGTAGAACTGTGAGGATTGTTTTTGATGGGTGGTTGCGGTTTCTGTAAACGATGGTTTGACCCCAGCCTCCTAAATTGTGGTCTACGAAAAAGTACCCCTGGTGGGTGTGGTATACAACGCCTCCATGGTCTTAGTTATTTCTGAATCTTAAGTTTGTCTACTGCTGTGTCCACCTCAGGGCCAAATAAATTATGCTTATCAAACAGCATGTTTAAAGCTGCTTGCTGTATCTCAGGTTTGAAACCTGAACATCTTAACCAGGCATGTCTCCTAAAAAGCACACTGGTATTAACTGATCTAACTGCTTTATCAGCTGCATCCATTGCAGATCTAAAAGCATGATTAGATATTGCTTGCCCTTCATTAACTATTTGGTGTCCCCTTTTTTTAATGTTCTGGAGGGAGGTATGGTAACAGCTCTTCCATTTCATCCCAGTGTGCTCTGTCATATCTAGCAAAAAGAGCTTGTGAATTGGCTATCCTCCTGTGAAGGTGCAGTAACAGTGAAATTAGTAAATGGTAGCATAAAAATACACAGAAGCAAGGTCTGTGGACAGGCAAAGGTGCCAAAGAGTGCAACTGCAAACAGTAATGTGGAACCAACTTGTAGGAAAGTACCTTCTTTTTGGCACAGTTACTCCCACTTTTTGCCTGATTTCAGTGTGTTTGGACTGTGTTCACTTGGATCCTGCTAATCAGGACTCCAGTGACTGCGCTCTCCCCCTCTGAACTTTGTTCCTTAGGACTTGGCACTCCCCACAATTGAAATACTGGTGCTCCCATGCAACTTCCTAGTATATGGTACTTAGGTACACAGGGCATTGGGGGCACCAGGGGTTCCCCCCTGGCCTGCAGCATGTATTGTGCCACCCATGGAAGCCTATGCAAAATGTGTCTGCAGACCTACCATTGCAGCTTGCGTGAAATGGTGTATGCACTTTTTTTTTTTTATTATTATTTATTTATACATACAATTTGAAACCAGAAAAACAATCCCCTTTTCTAGAACAGCATTATCACCAAAGACCCCAACTCTAGTGAAACAAAATTCGGCAATTTGATAAAGTAATAAACCGCAATAGGTAAGTTGTAGGGCCATGAACAACAGCTGTCTGCATTCGGGGAGTAAAAACAGACAACCAACATAAATCTATCAAGGCGGCCAGAGAAGGCAAGACGACACTGGCAACCATCCACAGTTCGCATCTTCTTACAGTCAGGGTGGCACAACCATTCCCAATATGCGTATCAATTAACTCTAGCACACGTCGCTCACTAAGCAGTCCCCAGGTACTCACGCAAAGGCGCCCAAATATCTTGTGGTCTACAACCCTCAGGCACCAACTCCCAGAACGTCTCCAACTGTTCTCTGCAATAAGCTGCATCACGCAGCCAGTCAGTGACGCGAGGAGGGCGGCCGCGACCCCAACAAATCGCAACTCTGTGCTTCGCCAAAAGCAGCAACATGCCCACCAATTTCCGCTGAGCCAGCGGGAGTCCACACTACCCAGCAGTGCCAGCACAGGAGAGGGAGCCAGCTTAAGCCCAGTCATCTCAACAATCACATTCGCAACCTCCAGCCAAAAATCATGCACTTCTGCACATTGCCACGTCAAGTGGAAAAAGTCGTCATCCAGGCCATGACATCGCTCACAGGAAGCATCTGCCCGCAGCCCCATAGCACACAGGCCCCGGGGGGTTGTAATATCGAAGTGGATTAATCGCAGGCGATAGTTTGGCGAGAGCGCCCTCATATGCGCACAGCACTTCCATGTCTCATCAGAGATTGCCATTCCCACATCCGCCTCCCACTTAACCTTAGCAGACAGTGCAAGCGCATCCCCTCTGATCCTGCATGCATCCATATAGCTTAGTGACTAGCTTCCTCAGCGTCTGTGCACTCCATACAACCTCCAATGCTCAACATCTTCGGAGGCGCCAGGAGACCAGAATATCACGCCCGGAGCATCGCACATACACGCAGCACATATAGCCGATGCAGGGCACCATCAGAACCATCTCTCAGCGCCATCTCCGGAGAGATCAGCCATCCATCCACAAACCAGTCCCCCAGGAGGGCCAAATCCGAGTCGTGAAGATATGTCTGCAGCCGCAAAACAGCCGCTCATCAGCTACAGCAGACACCTCCATCGACGGTGCAAAAGGCTCACACACCGCAGATTGCTTAAAAAGTGCACACCATGCCCCAACAGTGCACGCCACAGTGTCCAGCCCCAGAGGTCGAGGCAGACCCCGAACACTCGCATCAGGTCATCCGGCCAAACCGCGTCAGTCTCAGGAGCGAGATGCGGCATATAGCGAACAGGGCAGATCCAATAATACGCAAAATGGGCCTGCGCGCAGTAGTAATAAAGCTCCATATCCGAAGCGGCAAGTCCGCCCAGTTCAAATGGAAGTGTTAACCTCTCCCATGCAATTCTGGGTTGGGGACCCACCCAGACGAGACGAATCCTGGCTGATTGGAGACGCCTCAAAAAGCACGCTGTAAGGACCAGGGGGAGATTTACAAACAAGTACAATATTTTGGGTAACACTATCATTTTGGCAAATGCTATTCGTCCTATCAGCGACAGTGGCAAGGAGCGCCACATCTCTATCTTATCTTCCAGCCAGGACATAACTGTACCGTAATTAGATGTCCAAAGTGTCTCAACGTCGCAGCTCAGCCAGACTCCCAAGTACCTCACCGGGCCATCAGCCCACACAATAAGATATCAGGACAAGAAGCCCACCGTTCCCGACGACAGAGGCAGCACCACAGATTTAGACCAGTTGATCACTATGCCCGAAAATTCACCAAACCGTACAATCTCCTCTAGCAAAACATCCAGATTCTGCCGGGGCTCTCGCACATACAACGCGATGTCATCAGCAAACATGGAGATCAAGATGGGCCGCTGCCGAAATGGTAGCCCTCTGTCACCATTGCGCTGACGCAAACAGGCCGCAAGCGGCTCCGTCACTATCGGAAACAGCAACGGGGACAAAGGACATCCCTACCGTGTCCCCCTAGCCACCCGAAACGGGGCGGATATGCCTCCATTCAGACGGAGTCGGGCAACAGGCTCGGTGTACAGCAGGCGGATCCAGCCCACAAAACGCAAGCTCAACCCCACCCTACCCAAGAGTGCAAACAGATATTCCCATATCAATGAATCAAAGGCCTTCATGGCATCTAAAGCCGCTGCTGCAGCATCATCATCAGCAATCGATCCAGCAACCGCAAAAAAGGTCCGCAAGTTGTGCGCCGCGGACCGCCCCGTAACAAACCCAGACTGATCTGGAGCACCAGCCTCGTCATCAGCGGCTGCAACCACACTGCAATCATCTTGGCCAAGATCTTGTTACCAACGTTAATCATGGAGAGCGGGCGATAGGTAAGGACCCCCTAAGCTGTGACTGAGTTAGGGATTGTAACGATCATTGCCTCTCGAAGAGAGGCAGGAAGAATACCATTCTCCATGGCCTCTGCATATACCTCCAGCAGAGGTGCTAGTATTTCAGAGTATTCTTTATAGAACGCTGGGGTCAGGCCATCAAGGCCAAGGGACTTATCTCCAGGCAGGGCTCAGATCGCAGCCTTCACCTCCTCCAGCGAAAAAGGTGCATCAAAATATGCCCTATGGGCAACCTAAAACCAGATTACACTAATCTCCAAAAAATAAGCCTGTAGAACCTCGGCTTGCAGTAGTTCAGGCGCAGAATACAAATCCGAAAAAAACTTGGCAAACACTTGCATGACTCCATCTGTCCCCACCACCCACTCACCTTTCGAATTATCTATTTCAGTTACATAACTACTGGCCCAGGGTTTGCACAGCAAATTAGCCAGTGTATGTCCAGCCCTCTCTCCCTCTCGGTAGCGCCTCGTCCTGGCAAAGCGTCACAAATAACATATTTCCCTTTCCGAAGACACCCTCATACAAGGAGACCATGCGCCGGATTTCCGCGAGTGTCGTTGGTCTGGTCCACCACCAACTGGGCCTCCAGGTCTGCAATCTGCGCCTCCAGGTCGGCCAACACCCGACGCAACTCTCGCAGCACGCCGTGTTGCTTCGTAATGCAGCTCCCGTGGATAACCACTTTAAAAGCCTCCCACAACAAGCCCTCACAGAGCCACCATTCTCCTCAAAAATAGAGGACAATATCCAGACGGATCTCCTCCCGAAACATCTCATCTCTTAAGGCCCCGTGGGGCAAGCGCCACAAACGCACATCCCGGTCGGCCCGGAATTGCCAGCTCCAACTTGACCGGTGAATGGTCCGTGTGTGCCATGTGCTCCACCAAATGCGTCCACGTTGCCACGACCCGTGAGCCCAGCCAGTGATCAATGAGACCAGCTACTGTGCACATAGTTGACACACGTGCCCTCTCTAGTGCCTCCATGCTTCATCCTTCAAATGTCTACCAATGCACCATCTTCCATGACTGCAGTAAGAGCTCGAGCTGCTGCCACATGTTGTATCGTGGCCAAACTATCCCTGTCTTGCTCCGCGTCTAAAATTACGTTAAAGTCACCCCCCCACCCCCTGATCACAGTACCTCATCCCAATGACTCAGCCAGCCGCCAGACCTCGCTAAAGAATTCCGGTTGGTCCGTGTTAGTACCATACACAGCCACTAATCTACAAGGCCTGTCTAGCAACACACTGCTCATCCGCACATAGGGTCCGTTAGGATCTACTATAGTTCGCTGAGTGCGCCATTGCAGTCCCTTGCGCAGCAGAATTGCCACTCCTCTGGCATACCTCGAATACACCGCCCGTGGCATTCCCCAACCCATCCAGCCTTTAAGCAATGCATTGTGTCCGCCACCAAGTGAGTTTCTTGCAACATACAAATATCTACATTCTGGCGCTTAACATACGCAGACATGAGTCAGCCCTTGCATCCATTATTCAGGCCACGCACATGCCAAGTAAGGCAACAGACCAATGTCACCCCATCCTGCTTCATCCAAACACTCCTATCAAAGTACTAGAACATGCCGCCACCCCCTCCAGCCAACCCAGCAAACAGACAACAAAAGGGGAAAAAACATCCAATATACTGGAACTAACAAAGAAGCACATAAAACCACCTCCCCTCCCACGCAGACCCCCCCCCCCAAACCGGGTAAAGGCTAATAAACCCTCCCCCCTTAACCCAAAAAAACAAGAAAAAACACGGTTTCATTCCCACAAGACTCATCCACAGGGCGAACAGCTAGCCACCCAGCCCAAACCCAGCAGTAAACCGTGAATGGGAGGCGAGGGGCCAAAAGGCGAATAAACGTCAGGATGGCGAACTGTTCTATATCACTGTAAGCGTGTGATCAGTTTATGCATTAGCAGCTGCACCATCAGTCATTATCGCTTAGCGTCTCACACTCCGCACCCGGCCCACCAGAAGCCACATCCTCAGATCGAGGATTAGTCTTAAACTTTGCGTCCAGTTTTGGGTCCGTAAAAATGTGCAGTTTCCCTCCATGCTGCACCTTTAGTTTCGCAAGGTGGATCAGGGAAAACCGTGCATCTGCCTGACCGAGCGAGCGCTTGATTGGCAAAAAGGCCCTGCGCGCGGCCTGCACCCCCGGGGTATAGTCCGGAACAAACTGCAGCTCAGTATTTTTATACAGCACCAGGCGTCGCTCTCGAGCCAGCCAGAGGATAGTGTCTCGATCATGATAATTCAATAGTTGAATAATGATGGGGCGAGGAGAGGTGCCAGGCCGAGGCAGAGGGCCCAGAGACAGATGCGCACTCTCCACCACCAACAAACTGGAGAGCTGACCAGGAAAAAGTTCATAGAGCATGCTTTCAATAAAATCTTCCATTCTGCCCATGTCAGTAGATTCAGGAAGGCCAATCAGTGACGTTATGACGTGAGCGAACTTCCAAATCTTCATTCTTATTACGTATTACCGCTAACACCTTTTCCATTTGCAACAATTGTGCAAGCTCGTCCTGGCACTGGTCCTCCATATCCGAAGTACGCGCCTCCAACCAATCCAACCTAGGGTCATGGTCGTCTACCCTTGTCTTGATGCAGTCAAGCTGCTCCATTAGATGGTCAAGCTTGGTGTCTATTCCTGTCAGACTGGACTTCAAGTCCAGAAACATGGCCATAACCGACATGTCAGACGACCCAGTCTCAGACGCTTCTTCTCCCATCTGTGTCGAAGGGATCCTCCCCCCTTCCTCTGTGCCCCATCAAAGGAAATTTTCACTTGCCGCTGTTCCGCCTTTCCCATCCTGCAGCACCAGGGTATCCCGGCCAGAGTCCCAAGCCCAGGCAGCAAATGCCACAGTCAAACCCCCAAGGCCAGCCAGCAACATCTCCTCCAACGCAGGCCTCTTCCAGCCTATGCCCGGCAGTCACCGGTCCCAGCCCAGCACCAACCGGGCAATACGCCAATAGCGGAGGCAGGAAGCCGGGCCCAGCAGTTGCACAGTTCTCCTCGAACCAGCCCTGCCAGGCCAGTAATGTCTGCCACGAGCTTCAGAGCACATCCTCAGGTGGCCAGCACAGCTCCCCTCCCAAGGCCGCCCGGGTCCTCACCAGCACAGGGCCAGCAAAGTCACCAACCAACCAGCAGCCCCGCATGGTCCACCAGCTCCACACCGTACAGCGGGGACCCCACGGCCATTCCAGAAACGCCACCTCCAGTCCACAGTCTGGGCCCGATCGGCCACATCCAACAATGGCCTCCAAATCAGGCAGGCCGCACCAGGCCCGCCCCCGGGGGGGGGGCCCCGGTACCCAGAGCCACCGCCGGCCCACCCAGCCCCCGGCCGCCAGCAGTCAAGAATCACAGGGGGGCCGCAGTACGATGTTATTGCTGACCCGGACCCCGCCACCAGAAGTCACCGGCGCGCCTCCGCCATCGGCAGCGCCTATCCACGCCGCTGGAGCGCCTTCAGTCCAGGAGGGATGAAACAGGGGGTCTTCTAGTGTGACGGCCTGTAGGCGCCACAGAGGTGTAGTGACATACTTCCCGCAGAACTGCGGCTGGAGTGGATTATGGTTAGGGTGTGTGCAGCAAAGGGATTCCGTATACGTGATGTGGAATGTCATTCGTGTAAGGAAAACTGTCCATGCAGACAAGGAAGCCGGGTGCATGTGAATAGTAGGTGTACACCTTGGAGTTATTGCTGCATTGAGTCCACACATCCTGCAGCTTCTCATGTTTTAACCATGTAGTCAGAAGTATGTGCGTTAGAGGTGGCCACAGTGCAGGACAGACAAGAGATCTTAAGGACCAAGTCAAGGACACTGTTGAAGTCCCCACCTAACACCCAGTGGATGTTATTCCAACAGGCCAGGGTCGTGGAGGAGTCATGAAGGAAAGGGGCCTGATTCACAGAGTGCGTAAATCGCTCCAAGGAGCAATCACCTACCATCCAAGCAGCCATCCACCAAGCTGTACCATCTCTCTGGGTCTGTGACCGTGTGTTTCACATGAAGGGGGTACCTCTGTCTGAACAAATCTCAGGGCACCTTGTCTATTAGGTGGAATAATTTGTGGAGAACACTTGGCCCTTCCATCGCTTCTGCAGTCTGGAAGCCTCATGACCTGTTATGTGGGACTCTTGTAGGTAGGCTATGTGCATCTGTCTACAGCGTAGGTAAGAGTACAATTTGTAACTACAAGAAGGATTATGGGTACCGCTCACATTCCAAATTATGAATTTAGTGACAGCCTTGGTGGGGTGACTGGTAACATAGGAGCCCTGTTTGCTCTGGGTGTGGACCCCTGGTTTCAACTAAGCCTATGATATAGGAACGAGGTTGAGTCATAACAAAGAAACAAAAATGCAACAACATAACAATGAACAAAGAAGGAACACCACTGAGAGCAGATGTACAACAAGTACCTACTGAAACCAGGAAAGTGGAGTGGACTGGTAAGAAGGGGCCGGTCTGGGGACGAGCAGGGAAGCGCGACTTAGAATAGTGGCCTCCTCCCATGGTAAACAAAAAGGGAAAAGGGGGCTGACTGACGAACCAGACCCCACAGCATGGGGGAAAGGGAGTCCAGGAGCACAAAGGACAGAATGAACAGCCCACATGAAGAAGTTAAAGGGCAGTTATAAAGTCCTCCTCCCCCATCCCCCCCACCCGCCAATAAATCAGGAAACAAATCACAAAAGGACACTAAAATCAGGCGGGTGAAGGCTGACAATGGAAATATGTATGCAGTCACTAAACATCATCTGACATAAGAGAAATCACAATGGGCATTCCAATCAGTGCTTGAGGGAACTATATCATATGTGGGAGAGTCATTGTCACCCGAAAATCTGGAGCGGTCTTAGTTTACACTATAGTGCAGTACAGGATCACAAAAGTGATCCACCATCTGCAGTGCCTTATGAGGTTCCTGAATAACTTCCTCCAGGTTCAGGGAACTGTGTGCATTAAGGGCCATCAAGTTCAGGCGCTGTCCACGTTTCTTGCATTTCCACCCTGCTGACAGTGGCTGATCGCATGGGGTCGAGGAGGGACCAGAGCCCGCTATCTCACAGCATTCCATCCAGGACCAGGCATCTGTAGAGTCAGTGAATGATTTTCTGTCATCAGTCTCGACGCAGAGGCGAGCTGGGAAAAGTGAGTATTGGATGTGGTGTACCCTCACTCTGAGTTTAACCTCAAGGAAAGCGTGAAGTTTGCACTGAACTGGCAGTTTGTAGTCCCGGAAAAACCATTACCCGAAGCATGTAAACAGGTTGTTCTGTTTACATGCTTCATTCAAGAAAACATGCCTGTCGCAACAGAGCATGAGGTGTGCCACCAATGGGCAGGGTGGAGTAGCAGTGTGGAAATCCTGTGCTCGCGTTCCACTGAGAAGGATGGTGATAAAAGTTCCATAGGGACGAAACTCCATACCCAGGTGCCTATGTAAATCAATCACTGAGATTTGTAGAGCGTGAACTTGTCACCCAGTGGGTTCTCCAGGTGTTGGGGGTGTCTGCGGGCAATCGCCGGGAGGTGGTGGTCGAAAAGCCAAGTCTTCCAGAGATGAAGAGGTGCGCAGGTGGAGGGGGGAGGTCCTTCCAGGACTTGACAGCGAGGTGGAAGAAGCAGCCAACAAGGGGTTCCCGGCAGATGCAGGGGATGTAGGCCAGGGTGAGGTTGGCTGTGAGGCTCTCTGGTGGGTCAGTAGAATGTGATGCATTTGTGGATATAGGCAGGTCTGACATCGTAGAGGGCTTCGTAGGTGTGCATGAGGAGCTTGAAGTGACATCTTTGCTGGCGGGGAGCCAGTGGAGGGCCCTGAGGTGGGAAGAAATGCTGGTTCTTCTGGGGGGGGGGGGGGGGGGGGGCGAGGATAAGTCTTGGTGCTGTGTTCTGGGTGGTCTGGAGGTGGTTAAGGAGCTGCTTCATGGTTCCAGCATAGCAGGCGTTGCCGTAGTTGAAGCAGCTGGAGATGAGGGCCTGGGTGACAGACGTTCTGGTCACGATGGGGATCCATTGGAAGATCTTGTGAAGCATGCAGAGAATGTGCAAGCAGGAAGGGGCGATGGTGTTGAGATGTTGACTCACGGCAAGTTGGATGTCCATGATAATGCTAAGATTGTGTGCATGCTAAGTAGGGGCGAGAGGGGTGCCTAGGACGGCAGGCCACTGTCACCCGAGGATATCAGTCTTGTCCAAATTTAGATTGAGGCAGTTGGTCCTCATCCCAGCTGGTGATTTCGGTCATGGTGTTTGGAAGTTTTCATGTGGTGGAGGCATCAGTGAGGGATAAGCTGGGTGTCCCCGGCAAAGGAGATGATGTTTAAGCCGTTGTTGCGTGCAATGTCGGCCATTGGAGTTATGTAGGTGTTGAAGAGGGAGGGGCTGACAGAGGAGCCCTCGGAACGCTGCAGATGTGTTTGGGCACAGAGACGAAGGGGAGGGGAAGAGGAGGATTCTCTGGGTACGTCTGGAGAGGAACGAATTGGCCATGCAGATGGGCTTAATTTTGTAAGCCCATCTGCCCCCAAGGAGGGCAGAAACCACCAATACAGCAGGGGGCACAGAGCTGTTGGCCATTTCTGCCCCCCTTGGGGGCAGAACAGCCATTTTATTTTTTTTTACGCCCGGGGCAGAATCCACTTAGGCACCAGGGATCCTGTGTGTGTGTGTGTGTGTGTGTGTGTGTGTTTTGTGTGGGGGGGGGGGGGAGGGGTGGCACCTTTGGCAAGGGTCGCCCCCCCAAAGGGGGCACATTAGTGATGGCCATTTCTGCCCGCCTTGGAGGCAGATCAGCCTATTTTTTTAGGCCCATCTGCCCCCAAAGGGGGCAGATGGCACCAAGATGTTTTATTTTGTTTTTGGTTCTCTTTATTTGTTTTGTGCTGGGGGCACCCTCATTCGCCCCCTTTGGCAAGGGCTGCCCCCCCCAAAATAAGGTACAGAGCTGATCAGCCTATTTCTTTTTTTTTTTTTTAGCCCAGACTGCCTCCTAGTGGGGCAGAAGCCACTTCGGCACCAGGGACAATTTCTAAGTTCTTGGTGGTAGGGTGTTTGTCAACTGGCAAAGTATTTGCATTTGTGATTATAACAGTTTATTTCTTCTTTTTGTTCTAGTTCAAAGCTTTTGCTTCCTTTGCTGTGGATCCTTGTGGTTTTGGCAGTAGTTGTCCTGCGGTTTGCATAGTTGCATGTTTTAGGTAAGTGAAAGCAATTTACTCCAAAGGAGTATTGTTGACATGCATGAATTACATGTTTTTAGGTGGTGTACTAAATGCAGTATTGTGTGTGAAATTGTCCTTAGAGATTTGAGCACAATGATATTTGTGTTGTCATATGTCTAATTTGCTTTTTTCTTTTTAGTGGGATATCATTGGTGATTGCTGTGTCTGTGCAGAGAATTTGCTGGTGAGTAGCTTTTTCAGGCAAGTGAGTGGTATAGTTTTTTAGTACATAACTCTTTGTGATAAAGCTACACTTTGTTTATTACTTATTTTAGTGCTAGCTGTGGTTGGCAATCCATTTGTTGTTAGTGAGGATCATGGCTAGCCGCAGAGTGACCGCTCAGCGCGTTGTTGGCATGCTGTAAGGAAATGCCTCCTTGGCATGGTTACCCCCTGACTTTTTGCCTTTGCTGATGCTATGTTTTGAATTGAAAGTGTGCTGAGGCCTGCTAACCAGGCCCCAGCACCAGTGTTCTTTCCCTAACCTGTACTTTTGATTCCACAATTGGCACACCCTGGCACCCAGATAAGTCCCTTGTAACTGGTAGCCCTGGTACCAAGGGCCCTGATGCCAGGGAAGGTCTCTAAGGGCTGCAGCATGTCTTATGCCACCCTAGAGACCCCTCAATCAGCACAGACACACTGCTTACCAGCTTGTGTGTGCTAGTGAGAACAAAATGAGTAAGTCGACATGGCACTCCCCTCAGGGTGCCATGCCAGCCTCTCACTGCCTATGCAGTATAGGTAAGACACCCCTCTAGCAGGCCTTACAGCCCTAAGGCAGGGTGCACTATACCATAGGTGAGGGCACCAGTGCATGAGCACTGTGCCCCTACAGTGTCTAAGACAAACCTTAGACATTGTAAGTGCAGGGTAGCCATAAGAGTATATGGTCTGGGAGTCTGTCAAACACGAACTCCACAGCACCATAATGGCTACACTGAAAACTGGGAAGTTTGGTATCAAACTTCTCAGCGCAATAAATGCACACTGATGCCAGTGTACATTTTATTGTAAAATACACCCCAGAGGGCACCTTAGAGGTGCCCCCTGAAACCTAACCGACTATCTGTGTAGGCTGACTGGTTCCAGCCGCCTGCCACACTAGAGACATGTTGCTGGCCCCATGGGGAGAGTGCCTTTGTCACTCTGAGGCCAGTAACAAAGCCTGCACTGGGTGGAGATGCTAACACCTCCCCCAGGCAGGAGCCTTAACACCTGGCGGTGAGCCTCAAAGGCTCACCCCTTTGTCACAGCACCGCAGGACACTCCAGCTAGTGGAGTTGCCCGCCCCCTCCGGCCCCGGCCCCCACTTTTGGCGGCAAGGCCGGAGAAAATAATGAGAATAACAAGGAGGAGTCACTGGCCAGTCAGGACAGCCCCTAAGGTGTCCTGAGCTGAGGTGACTCTAACTTTTAGAAATCCTCCCCCAATAGGATTAGGGATGTGACCCCCTCCCCTTGGGAGGAGGCACAAAGAGGGTGTACCCACCCTAGGGCTAGTAGCCATTGGCTACTAACCCCCCCAGACCTAAACACGCCCTTAAATTTAGTATTTAAGGGCTTCCCTGAACCTAGGAAAACAGATTCCTGCAACTAACAAGAAGAAGAGGACTGCTGAGATGAAAAACCCCTGCAGAGGAAGAACAGAAGACACCAACTGCTTTGGCCCCAGACTTACCGGCCTGTCTCCTGCCTTCCAAAAGAAACCTGCTCCAGCGATGCTTTCCAAGGGACCAGCGACCTTTGAATCCTCTAAGGACTGCCCAGCTTCGAGAAAGACAAGGAACTCCAGAGGACAGCGGCACTGCTCCAAAAGAACTGCAACTTTGTTTCAAGGAGCAGATTTAAAGACCCCTGCAACTCCCCGCAAGAAGCGTGAGACTTGCAACACTGCACCCGGCGACCCCGACTCGACTAGTGGAGAAACAACGCTTCAGGGAGGATCCTCCGGCGACTCTACGACTGTGAGTAACCAAAAGTGTCCCCCCTGAGCCCCCACAGCGACGCCTGCAGAGGGAATCCCCAGGCTCCCCCTGACCGCGACTGTCTGAACTCCATTTCCCGACGGCTGGAAAAGACCCTGCACCCGCAGCCCCCAGCACCTGAAGGATCGGAACTTCTGTGCAGGAGTGCCCCCCAGGAGGCCCTCTCCCTTGCCCAGGTGGTGGCTACCCCGAGGAGCCCCCCCCTTGCCTGCATCGCTGAAGAGACCCCTTGGTCTCATTGAAAACCATTGCAAACCCGACGCGTGTTTGCACACTGCACCCGGCCGCCCCCGCGCTGCTGAGGGTGTACTTTTTGTGCTGACTTGTGTCCCCCCCCCGGTGCCCTACAAAACCCCCCCTGGTCTGCCCTCCGAAGACGCGGGTACTTACCTGCTGGCAGACTGGAACCGGGGCACCCCCCCTTCTCTCCATTGAAGCCTATGTGTTTTGGGCACCTCTTTGACCTTTGCACTTGACCGGCCCTGAGCTGCTGGTGTGATAACTTTGGGGTTGCTCTGAACCCCCAACGGTGGGCTACCTTGGACCAAAAACTGAAACCTGTAAGTGACTTGCTTACCTGTTAAAACTAACAATAACTTACCTCCCCCAGGAACTGTGAAAATTGCACTGTGTCCACTTTTAAAACAGCTTATTGTGTTTTATGTGAAAAGTATACATGCTAATGAAATGATTCAAAGTTCCTAGAGTACTTACCTGCAATACCTTTCAAATGAGATATTACATGTAAAATTTGAACCTGTGGTTCTTAAAATAAACTAAGAAAATATATTTTTCTATAACAAAACCTATTGGCTGGATTTGTCTCAGAGTGTGGGTTCCTCATTTATTGCCTGTGTGTATGTACAACAAATGCTTAACACTACTCCTTTGATAAGCCTACTGCTCGACCACACTACCACAAAATAGAGCATTAGTATTATCTCTTTTTGCCACTATCTTACCTCTAAGGGGAACCCTTGGACTCTGTGCATGCTATTCCTTACTTTGAAATAGCACATACAGAGCCAACTTCCTACACATGCTCTTTGAGAAGCTTCTGACCATGATTACGAAACTGACTCTGCATCCGAGGCAGAGGAGGAAGTGAGATTCTGGCAGTGAGTTTTCTGTCAGAGAGTATTCTTCTGATGAGGAAGCTACTCTGTCCTCCTCTAAAGCAGGCCCTTTATCTGCACTTTGATGTGCCAAGAGTGCAGCAGCCTGGGGCTGAAGGGTTTCCCATTAGAAGACCTGACACCTACATTGCCTCAAACATGGAGCAGCCACAGTTACCTGCATTTACTGGTCTTCCAGGGTGTAGATTCAATACGGAAAACTTTTTGCCAGTCCCTTTCTTTCAATTGTTTATGGACGATTTATTTTTGGAAGAGATTGTGGAGCAGACTAATTTGCATGCAGAGCAATATTTGAGGGACAACGCTGCCAGACTTAAGCCTCAGTCTAGAGCTACTCAGTGGGTTCCCACATATCTGGAAGAGATGAAAAAGTTTTTAGGTTCGACTTTTTTGATGGGGTTGATCAGGAAGCCGTCACTGGCTTCTTATTGGCCTACTAGTCCCTTGATGTCAACGGCTACATTTCCTACAACTATGACACGTAATCGCTATTTGCTTCTTCTTCGTATGCTGCATTTTGTAGACAATGCTTTAGCCTTGCCACGAGATCACCCTTGTTGTGTCTGTCTTTTTAAGATTAGGCCTGTCCTTGATCATTTTGTAGATCGGTTTTCAGAGGTCTATGTTCCAGGCAAAGAGATAAGTGTGGACGAGTCTTTGGTCCTTTTCAAGGGGCGTTTAGTTTTCAAGCAGTACATTCCTAGTAAGAGAGTACGGTATGGGATTAAATTGTATGTGCTGTCAGAAAGCAGTACAGGATATGTGTATAATTTCCGGGTCTACACTGGTAGGGATTCCAGTATTGACCCTCCTTGTTGTCCGGCCACTTTTGGAGTTAGCGAAACAATTGTGTGGGAACTTGGTAGATGACTGTTTAACAAAGGTCACCATTATTACGTAGATAATTTCTACACTGGAGTGCAGTTGTTCAAGGAGAACCGGAAATGCTGTCCAAGGGAGCTTGCCTGTAAAAAAACTTGAGGGGACAGTGCAGTGCCTTGCGGAATAATGAGCTGCTAGCTCTGAAATTTTCAGACAGGAGGGATGTGTACATGCTATCTAACATCCATGAGATTACTTCCCCTGTGACTGTTTGGGGTCAGGTTGCGGAAGTGCACAAGCCTGCATGAATTTGGACTACAATATGCACATGGGTGGTGTTGACAGTAGATCAGAGGTTGGAACCTTACACTGCTCTTCGTAAGTCGTGTGGTATAAAAAGTTGGCCCTACATTTATTTCATTTGGCAACTTTTAATGCTTTTATTGTGTTCAAGGATTGTTCACCTGAGTCAAGGATGACCTTTGTTAAATTTCAGGAGTCAGTGATAGAGAGCCTTATTGTGGTGGAATGGGCAAGAGTTCCTAGAGTAGAAGTGGTGGAGGAAGTGGCTAGATTGAAAGGTCGCCACTTTCCAGATCACATTCCTCCCACTCCCAAAAAAGACCTGCCCACAAAGAAATGTATAGTATGTGCCCGGAGAGCAATCCGGAGGGAGAGCCTGATATACTGCCCCGAATGCCCTTCAAAGCCTGGGCTGTGTGTGCCCGGCTGTTTTAGAAGTTAACACACTAGGAAAAAAAAATTGGGAAATACCGTGATCGTAAACTGCCTGTTTTATATTTTCATATGTTCAGTTTCACAGTTGGCATTACTGTCATGTATATAGTTCGAGCTTTTGTGTTTGTAGTTTTGTACTTATTTTATAATTAGTGGTTCTTTGTTGTTTATAAACAAAAAAAAGTGATGGCGGTGTGCGTGGGGTGGCGCTTGGCTGGCAGTGTGCGTGGGGTGGCGCTTGGCTGGCGTTGCCAGCCAAACGCCAGTCCACACACTCATCAGCTTGTATGATTGTTGTATCAGGCATGTGGGCATATGAAAGTTATGGGCCCTTGACTGGTGCGGTCTGTCGATGCGAGTGTTGTAATGTGCTGGGCCCGTGGTCTTGTGCATGTCATGTATGAAAGGTGTGTGAATGGACTGTAAAGCGGTTGGTGCCTTGCTGTGGCGTTACAGCTCATGAGCTGTGAGTCATTGGTTCAGTTTTTTGGCCTTTCAGTTATTACCAGTGCATTTCACTTTTGTGAAATCTCTTGTTAATAAAATTTGATCTACTGAACCATCACTCACCCTTGTGCCAAATCCAACCAGTATGTGTGGTAAAAATGAAAAAACCTGCCCCGCCGTAATCAGGCCTCGCAGCACACTTGGCACGCTAGGCGTCTCAGGTGGGACCCCGATGATGGAGCATGCCACCAACTTGGTTGGTGGGTGAGGGGTCTTTCACAAAACCTAAGTGTGTTTCTTTTCACAATTTTTGTGTTTGGCACATCACAAACGTATGTGGATACATCAAAATGATATATTGCAAAACTACCTGTGTTTGGGGGGGGGGGGGGGGGGGGAGAGTGGGGAGGGGGCACCTATGTTTTTGGTCCTGGGTGTGGCCTTCATCTAGGGAAACCTACCAAACCCAGACATTTTTTTTTAAAACTAGACGCCCCAAGGGTCCAGGGAGGTGTGGCTTGCGTGGCGCCCCCAACATTTTCTTACCCAGACTCCTCTGCAAACCTCAAAATTTTCTTTAAAAAAAAGCATATTTTCCTGACTTTTGTTTGTTCGATCACTGCTCCAGCACAAAATTCCTACTCCCCAGTGTTCCCCTCAGTCTCCCAAGTAAAATGACACCTCACTTGTGTGGGTCCCCAAAGCAGAGTCAGCCTAAAGATGTATAAAAGAAGAATATGTGCTTATCAACTCACTGTGCTATCCCCATAATCTCTACAAGTTTGTGGCCTTTTTCTGTTGCAGGCACCTGGCCCACCCACACAAGTGAGGTATCATTTTTAATCAGGAGACTTGGGGGGGGGGGGGGGGGGACACGCTGGGTGGAAGGAAATTTGTGGCTCCTCTCAGATTCCAGAACTTTGTCACTGAAATGTGAGGAAAAACGTGTTTAAGCAAATTTTGAGGTTTGCAAAGGATTCTGGTTAACAGAACCTGGTCACCCCATCTTGGATTCCACTAGGGATCTAGTTTTCAAAAAATGCACAGGTTTGGTAGGTTTCCATAGGTGCCGGCTGAGCTAGAGGCCAAAATCTACAGGTATGCACTTTACAAAGAACCTCTGTTTTCTGTCAAAAAAATGGGATGTTTCCAAGTTGTGTTTTGGGGCATTTCCTGTCGCGGGCTCTAGGCATACCCACACAAGTGAGGTACCATTTTTATCAGGAGACTTGGGGGAATATAGAATAGAAAAACAAGTGTTATTGCCCCTTGTCTTTCTCTACATTTTTTCCTTCCAAATGTAAGGCAGTGTGTAAAAAAGACGTCTATTTGAGAAATGCCCTGTAATTCACATGCTAGTATGGGCACCTCGGAATTCAGAGATGTGCAAAGAACCAATGCTCCTCAACACCTTATCTTGTGCCCATTTTGGAAATACAAAGGTTTTCTGGATACCTATTTTTCACTTTTTATATTTCAGCAAATGAATTGCTGTAATACCCAGTATAGAATGAAAACCCACAGCAGGGTGCAGCTCATTTATTGGCTCTGGGTACCTAGGATTCTTGATGAACCTACAAACCCCATATATCCCCGCAACCAGAGGAATCCAGCAGACGTAACTGTGTATTGCTTTAAAAAATCTGACATTGCAGGAAAAAGAGTAAAACGTAGAAAAAATTGCTTTTTTTTTCACCTCAATTTCAATATTTTTTTTTCAGTTATTTTCTGTAGGAAACCCTTGTAAGATCTACACAAATTACCCCTTGCTGAATTCAGAATTTTGTCTACTTTTCAGAAGTGTTTAGGTTTCACGCCCATTTCTGTCACTGACTGGAAGGAGGCTGAAAGCACACAAAAAAAAAAAAAATTGTTAAAATGGGGTATGTCCCAGTAAAATCCCAAAATTGTGTTGAAATATTGGGTTTTCTGATTCAAGTCTGCCTGTTCCTGAAAGCTGGGAAGCTGGTGATTTTAGCGCTGCAAACCCTTTGTTTATGCCATTTTCAGAGAAAACACCACTAGCCTTCTTCTGCAGCCCCTTTTTCCAATTTTTTTGGCTAATTTCTTCACCTCCTTCAGGGGAACCCACAAAGTCTGGGTACCTCTAGAATCCCTAGGATGTTGGAAAAAAAGGACACAAATTTGGCGTGGGTAGCTTATGTGGACAAAGTTATGAGGGCCTAAGCGAGAACTATTCCAAATAGGCAAAAAAAAAGGCCTGGCACAGGAGGAGGAAAAGGCCTGGCAGCAAAGGTGTTAAGAGAGGCTCGACCTTGGTCTGCTTCCAGGCGTCTGGGACGGTGGCTGTGGAGATGGAGGAATTGAGGATTTCTCTGAAGAAGCCTCAGATTACTTCTCTTACTATGTTGTAGAAGTGGTGAGGGCATGGGTCCTCGGGGGATCCGGAGTGGATAGAGGTCATAATGGCTATAGTGTTGGAGATCCAGTAGGGTGGAGAGATGTGGTTTGGGGTGCAGAGGTGGTCAAGGTCGGTGGGCGGCAGGTAAGGTTCAAAGTTGCTGTAGATGCCGGCGATCTTGTGGTGAAAGAAGTTTGAGCGTGCCCCAGAGGGTTTGTGAGGGGTAGATAGCGTTCACTGGGGCAGATGGGCAGGAGAATTCTCGGACCATATTGAATATTTCTTTAGCGTGGTTGGTGCTAGTCTCAATGAGGGTGTTTAGCGCTTCTTTCTTCGTCTCCATGATATGGTAGTTTAACAGCAGAGTGCGGTCCTGAGGAGTCTAGGCTGGTGGGGTCTTGTTGCTGTGCAGGTGTCATTCAAGTTTCCTGCGGAGGTGTTTGAGGCTTAGGAGTTCTGGGGTGACCCACCTGGCCTGCTTGGTGTTTTTTTTCCATTGGTGGTGCACTTCAGGGGGCCTGGACTTCGGCTGCTGAGGAGATCCAGTTGATGAAGTTTTGTATGCGGTGTTAGTGTGTCTGCAGTGATGGGTCTTGCTTCTTTGAGGGTGGAGATCCAGACTGTTTACGTGATTCTGCCCCAGTTGCAGTGGGGGAGAGTCGGTGGTCCTGTTGGGGCTTCTGGTCATCCCTCAATGGTGAAGTGGAGAATGTAGTAGTCAGTCTATGTTACCTCGGTGGTGTGGGAGAACTTGGTTCTGTTGCTGTTGGAGAAGATGGGGTCCAGAGGGCAGTCTATGTATCACTGCCTTCAGGAAGGCACATCCCTCTGATGTTATTACGCCTGGATCTCCCCTCAGCATCCTCAGGCGCTCTTCCAGGATGCAGACTTTCTCCTGTAAAGCAGTAAGATAGGACTGCAAGTCCAAAGTTTGTGGGTGGGGATTCCTACTACTTGTTCCGTGGACTGCACATCATCTGATAGTTTCTGATGATCATGTAGCAGGGTGAGGTCTGTGGCGATGATTCATTTTCGACTAAGATATTCAGGATCTTTCTACAGCAGCAAGCACTACATCCTGCTTGCCAGTGACCCTCTCTGGGTCTCATGAGTGGTCTGTGGGTTCAGTGGTCTGCTGAGAGCCCAGGGCACCAGTCCTAGGGTGCACCATCGTAATGGGCCTCTGGAGGGCTGTGTAAGAAAGGTATAGATGGGTGGCAGGTGTGGGCCCGTTTGCGAGTGTTAGATAAATTCACAACACTTTGCGGCACGAGCAGCCCAGAATGGAAGACAAGTAGCAGACAGGTATAAAGAAGGGTTTGTGGATACTCAGCTGTAGTGTAAATAGTGTCAGATACAGTGGCACAGTACAGGTAGATCCAAGCCAGGAGACAGGAAGTGCAACAAGTCCAGCGATGAGCAAGTGGTGCAGATGTGTAAAGGAGAATCAAGGAGAACACGTGGGCACTGCTCTACAACACATGGCAGAAGTCAATGTTTATTGGGCTCTTCGGAAGCCTGGGGACTTGAAGGTGGTGGTGGTAGTACTAGTGCTGTGCGTGGTATAGGAGGGCCTATGACAATATTAGGTCTCCTGGAGGAATCTCAAGGTGATTGGCGCTGGTATGGGAGCACAAAGGAGACCAGCACAGGCAGCCTGCGAACCAGCTACCTCTGACACGTCTCTTTGCTTCAAGAGTGTGTTTGGCCCACAGCATAAGGCCACCTTTGTGGAGGCCACAGGATGAACATCTGGCCAATGGGGTCAACGGACTTGGCAGAAAACAGGACATGATGGTGGCGGTTGAGTGAAGAAGCCAGGAAAATCAGTCTGGACAGGAATGGACAGTCTGCCTTCAAGCCATGCAAGTATGCCTTCTTTAAAAAGAAGTCAACATGGTGGAGCGTCGCCCAGGGGCGCATTAACCCATTGCAGACAACTCCATTAGCCCAGCGTGCTCTAGGTTTCAGTAGTTCCTCTAGGGCATGTCCACAGTGCCTGGTAGCAGTGCCAGATTCAGCGTGAGGGCTCCGCAAGCCAACACCCCGTGGCAGTGTGGCTGACTTAGGCAGATGACAGCAAGTGTCCCCCAGGACCCAGTTATGTACAAAGTCTGGGTCGGCGGCCATGCAGGTCTACCGCCACTTGCCAAAGGGAGACGCTCTAGGCCCAAGCGATGCTGCACAGAGGTAGCGGTAGGCCCGATGTGTGCGTAGTGCAGCCCAATTTCCAGTGAAGGGCACGGAGGCAAGTGTGAATCCTGGTGCCTGGCTGTTCCATAGGTCAGCCGCGGAGTTCCCCAGGAGGCACTCCAGTGATGGCATGAGAGCATGGGTCCCTAGCAGTTGCCCGCTGCAAAGTATCACTCAAGGCCTTACCGTCCCAAAGTACAGGACGAAGCTGCCAGAGTGGGTGCCAATATCAGTCACCCCCTCATAGGAACAAGCAGTATGTGAAGCCCAGCTGGGAAGTGCTGCCGACACACCACCTATGGCGGGTGCAGGTTCAGTGGAGTCCAGGGACGCCGTGCAGCGGCAGCAGAAGCTAGGCTAGTGCACCACGCAGACCCACAGCCAATGCGGGTGTCGACTGGAGGTTCAGCAGCCCCCAATTCCAACTCAGACAGCCATCCAGCAACATTCCCCAACGCGAGTGGAGAGCTAGGGATCCGGGTGGCCTCCCACGGAAGTGCAGCAATCAGGATGATGGGAATGGCGGGCAGAACTCTTAGCTAACATCCACCATCTTGGCCTTCTTGGCCACGCCCCCACCAGTTCTAGTTCTCACATGTAACTATAACTGGTAGCTTAAAGCAACTATAACTCATGGCCTCACCACACAGTGTTGTCATCAGTGTATTCTTAGATGTTGCAGTTGTATTATGAATGATGTCAAGTGATCATGATGAAAAATTAAACGTCTATATTTTTTCTTCTTTTTATAAAACATTACTCAAGCTACATAATGCAGCCATAAAACCAACCACAAGAGATCCCTGCACTAGTAAACTGAAGAGCAAAAGCTCCAACTCGAGGAATACTTTTAAACAAAAATTGTTTCCTGGAGTCATTCTATAGACCCCAGATATGTGGGAGGCTGCTGCACTCCCTGCAGAAGCCCACAACACAAACATGCTGGTGGAGCCCCCTGGTGGCACCACCTTCAGCAAAATATGAAAAATAGCCAGTGAAGGGCATTGTGGGCGCTCCTTTCTAAGAGCAGTGAATAAACATTTTTTTTTACATTGTTTATTTTTGTGTGTGTCCTAGTCCCACTAGGGACACCCACAGCTTTAATGTTTGTGGAGGTTGGCAGGGGGACCCCTAGGGCCCGAGCGACTCCCAGCAAGCAGCCCCAGGAGACTGTGCCAGAGCTGGAAACACTACATTACCTTTTTAATGACAACTGAGGTGCTCTGGTGCCCACCCAGGGCACCCTGCAACAGTTTTACGTACGGGTAGTGGGTGAAACCAGGGACCCACAGCCCGCCCCCCTGCTAGCACTCATCCCGGGTGCAGCAGAAGCAGCTTTTCTTTACGTTCCTGCTGGGCGAGAGCGATTCTATACATCCCTGCCTGTGAGTGAGCAGAAAGGAAGAAACATTTGTGAGCATAAATATTTTTCCCTGCCTGTGCTCTCACAAGCAGGGAAACAACTGTGTCCTGGAGATGCGGTCTCTGGGACAGTCACCAAGCCAGCATAGAGAATGAGTCCCCAGGGCTATAACATGGCTCGGAAAAGGGGGGGGGGGGGGGGGGGGGGGGGGTTCCAACTGGCTCTATTCACGACAGGCTGCCACTAACTTTTCTGTTGGTATCCAATCTGAGTGTACAAGGGGTAAGAAAGGGTGGGTACAGCAGCAGCTTAGATGTGTTAAAATGCAACCGTGACAACACCACCACCAGTCTCAATCTTTCTGGAGTGTGTCATCCCGAACTGGAAATAGAATCAGACGGTTGAAGAAACTGGAGATGCTGGTCTACTAGAAATAAGAGGTCACGGTTTTCAGTTACAGTGAGGTAGACTGTGCTATGCCTGATGCAGCATGAGCATTTAGAAGCATGCTCTTCAGTGAAGTTTGGGACACTATGTTAAGAGGGTCGTCAGGAAGCAGCGTATGAACTGAGTACGTGTCAGATTTTCTGAGTAACATCTTTGCTATGCAAGGATAGGAGAGTAAGGTATGAGTGATGCATAATACATCTGCAGGAGGGAATTGGTTTACCTTCAATCATGTGCAGCTGCAGCACAGTTCACTAATAGTTGTTGTATAACCACGTAGGCAGCTTTCGCTTGAAGCTATTTTTATAAAGTTACGCTGTTTGACATCATTTGGAGGAGAAAGCACTATATAACATATCCAACAGGAAACTAATGTCAAATGTTTTTCGCTAAAGTAGTGAAAACATAGAAGTGCATATATCACAGAAGGTCCCGAAACTAAGCCGTGCATGCCAGCCCTCAATGAGCGGTGTAAAAGTTGGTATAATATGGTTTATGTATCGCTTTGCACTCCTACTGTGAGGTCTAAAGTGCTAGACATACTCAACATTATATAATAAATGGTGTCTTAGCTGTTCCGTAATATAATTTTCTACACATCATGAATTCTTAACTTATCATGAATAAAAATACTTGTAAACTATAAGCATTATCAAATGGCATCGTTAAAAAAAAAAGGCAAGCGTACAATATTTCAGTTGTTACAATAATTGCTAAGGCAAAACGCTACTATAGTAATTCATGTGGTGAGACCCCAATACAGTGCGCATCCCCCTTGCCCATGAAAGCAATAGCACACATGTATTTTGCACAGATTCGTAAATAGGTTGTCCAAACCGACCTCTGCTACTTAAATCATGAATGATCCATAACCAAGGTATTTTAATCTCTGAGGATTTAACACTAATACAAATATTCAGTTATCATTGAGCCTACATGGTGTTTTCTATTTAGGCGGCCTTAGACTGTCACTCACAAAGGTAGACTAATGGGCCAACTACAGCTATGAGAACGAAAGATGAAGCAGGTATTTTAAAACCACTGGCTGCATAAAAAAAGGGTTCTCTGGCAAAGCAGAGTTATCCACCAATGTGACTAAATGGAACGGTGTGATGGGAAGCCCTCTTCACCAACACGCATGTTTAGAGGTCTTTATCTATGGAAAGGAGTCCAGCTCACCATATTTATGGCTAGCATGTTTAAATTCAGAGAAAGATTTTGTTATGAAGCCTTTAATTTCGTAATACGAGCTTCCTGGCAGCTAGCTTAGGCAACTCAAATCTCAGTTTCTCTTTTTACATTTTGAAATGTTTATTACAATATAAATACATAGGAGAGGTAGTAAATCCAAAGAATACAGACCTATGTAAAACTTCAAATCTTTAGTAATACACACTCTTGGTCGCAAAATAAAATACAAGGTGTACAAGAAGCTAAAGGGTAACTTTGAACGGTTAGAGTGAAGGTACAAGGCCTAATTACCTACACAGAGAATTAGTTATTAGTTCTATAGCTTCAAAAAGTCAGCCTATATTTTCACATTTACAGTAGGCCTTTTGAATTAAATTACACTTTCTCCATTTGCACGAGGTTTTGCCATTTCAATAATCCAGTTCCTTGACCACATATGTGGAAACCTAGTCTTTGAAGTTGGGTATTTCCCCAAAACATACAAAACAAAAACCAGGATCAAATGTACAACTCATATACCAGCAATGATTGGTAATGCGGAAATCCAAATCTGCTACCACTTCTAAATAGATAAACAGATGTACAGAGTATTTACCTTACAGCCCGCCTTTGATACAGTCTCGATGTCCTGAATCTGATTGAGCCTTCTGTGTCAAAGTCTACAAGGAAAGTTGAAAAATTAAAATTTAATTTTTAGGCGAGCTACTTTTATTCTTAGAACTGAAACGGCAGAAATGTTAATTTATATTTCTCCAGCAGGTTTTCATTCTCCTGTTTAAACGGATTCACTTAAAAAAAATAGTAATCTAAACAGCTGTGGTTGGAGGGAAAAAAAGTGATCTGTTAAAAATGAACACTACTAGCGTACCATTCGTTATGCATCATGCATCCACAATTTACAAGCAGCGAAAGCACTTTTTATTCTCCAGAACCACCTAGTGGGCAAAATACACACAGCAGTGCAAAGATACTTAACCACCGTTTTCTAAACTCGCAAGCCTAGATTGTTTCCCAACTGTGATATTGGATGAACCTGTACAGATCCTAGCCAGTTAATTCAATGAAATGGTACCCTCCGTTGCATGGCAGGACGGCACTATGGAAGTGTGCAATATTCTGCTCTCCCTCATGCATGCTTCATTACTAATGGGCAGAGAAAAGCACACCAGGGAGAGATGCTTTGTTTACATCCTGGCAAAAGGGTCCGTGCGAGGGAGGGTTGACATACCATCGCCTGTGACAGTATCAGGTGCTCCACAGAAGACCGAGCTCTATAGCCAGGGTTGGCCTTGGCTTTGCTTAACAGGGAGAGATGGTAACCTCTCCAGCAAGACACTAGCTCGCTAAAAGCCTTTGATCTGCTAGATTTTGGATATGAATATACGCATTAACATTGGCATATAAGTATTTCCATTTAACAAATAAAAGTGGAACAAGCCATTCTTGCACTTCTGTGATAGAATGCCCCACAAGTCAATATATTATATATATATTTTCCACAGACTTCGTTAAAACGTGCTACAGCAAAGACTGCTAAACGGAATTACACCAAGTTTTGCAGGAAGCTAGATCTTGGTCCGTAGATTGTGCGTTTTGTGATTTGGTGTAAATGCATTCAGTAGTTTGGGAAATTAAGGTTTAAAAATATTTGTATATCTGGGCCGATGGGTAGGAAAGGGTCCCTTGAGAATCTTGTGGGAGTGCAAACTAAAAACAAGCATTTGCAATGCAACGGGTCTCACAGTTGCTCAACCTAGAGTTATTGGTGTTGTAAATTCTTAACTGGACTTTTCTTGCCACATAAATTGAAAATGAAAAGTAAAACAGTTGACATAAGCAAGCCGATTCAAAGCACCTCAGCCGCCATGAGCATGAGGTTGGAGACACACAAAAGGAAAAAAGTTAGCTCGTAGTGAAACGTATCGGCAAACGTGCAATTATCCATGTAACCGTGTCAATGGCCAAGGCAGTAACAAAACTGCCCAAAGGAGGGACAAATGTGAAGCATTTACCAATGGTAAATTATTTTTGAAAGGCAAGCCCATGAACGAGTGATAGTGATGGGTGTGCGGTGGGAGTTGTTAAAAGCCCACAGATAGATCACACCAGGCCACTGCACTTGCACGCTCGACCTAAAAGTTGACTCCGATTAGCCAAGAGTGTTTTTACCCATGGGCCATCTCATTCTTGTGACAGTCCGACTCCTGTGGAAGAAAATCGGTCCGACTGGCTGCCAGCAACATGGGAAAATTGCTGCTGTCAGCAATTACACGATTCAGGGACTTACTTCCCTGTCCTGAAGTAAAACCATTAAAAAAAAAAAAAAACTTCATGCAGCAGGTTAGAAATACATTGACCCTCCTTTAGGCCCTCATTGAGAGGAGGCAGAAACCCAGAGGCACCCCTTTGGGACTCCCACTGGATCAGGGCTATAAAACAACAACAAAAAACAAAAAAAGGCAGCACAGAGGTGCATTATTTGATAAAGGGGGGAGGAAGACACATCGACTCCTAGAGTCGTTATAACTACCAGAAAGCCCCCCCCCCCCACCCCAAGGGTTGAAATGCCCAAAAAGATTTTTCATGGGAGGGGGACTGTCCTACCCCTCCCAAAACCTTTAAAGGGCCGGGGACCTCAAACCCCATGGGCTATCTCACTTTTTTTTTGTCCCAGAGAGCCCACCCCAAGGACACAGTTTTCCTGCTCACACAAGCATAGGCAGGGAAATCATGCGTTTTGAATCTCCTGCCAAACCGGAGCAAATCGTCTGCTTCCAACAGGCAAGAGATTTAAAAATGCTCCCGCAAGCTGTGACAAAACACGTACTTTGTTTCCCTGCCCACACCAATGTGGCATGGAAACAGAAGGTATTGCTCATGCCTGGAGCGAGCAGCATAATTGGCTGCTCCCTCCAGGTGGTAGCAATGCCGGCCCAGGGACCTCCTCTGCTTTGAAATAAAAATAAAACAGGCCTGTGGGATGGGGCCCCCAGGGCCAAAAGAAGCTTGAGAGGGGAGGGGCATGTGTCCCTTTAAAAAAAAAAAAAAAAAAAAAAAAGAAGGCCTGAAGGATGGCTCCACACCCCCACCTTCCCTTAGATTATGCCCCCAGGGGATGGGGACGGGGGGCTGTCTGCCCCCCTCATTTTTTTATTGCATTTGGTTAGGAAAATGTGGTCCTAGGCCCGATTAAGGCTTGGGGAGAGGAGCTGCACACCCTCCTCTGTGAATTGCATTTGGCTCCGGGGGATGGGGTCTCCACTGCTAATTAAAGGCCCGGGGTAGGCCGCACGCCCCCTCCCATTATTATTTGTTTTGACCCCAGAGGATGGTGTCCCTAGGACACGAAGGAAAACCCTACGCTGCACATGCCAAAAGCTGGGGGTTGGCAGCTTACTGGGCTTTGAGCCACAGACTGACAGCTGGCCAAGGTCTGTCTCTTCCCCCCCCCCCCCAAAACACCTCCCACGCAATGTATGCCCAAAGGCTGTGCACAGCCTGGGGTTGGCTACCTGTGGTGAGTTGGTAGCAGAGTCTGGCTGCAACACAGGCCCTCTGGCTAAAACAACATACACAACCAGCATGGGGTTGGCTGCCTCTGGGTGGTTTGGCAACCAGGCCTTGCCAAAGGCCAGACAGTGTTTCTACCCCTCCTCCCCCCTGCTGTGCATGGAGCAGTGTGAGGATGGCAGCTGGTAATGGGGTTGCTGCAGGTGAGGCCCTGCAGACAACCCCCAATGCGCACAGCCAAAGGCAGTGCACAGTGGGGGGTTGGCTTTATATATGGTAATAAAACATTACTATAGGTGTAAAAACACTAGAAATTCACTGAAAAAAATGAACAGATCATATTAACATTAGGTGAATATGTCAGTGACGTTAATGATTTAAACTAAAAAAATTAAAAAAAACTGAAATAACCAGTTTTAATTATCAGATCCAACTATACCTTGAACCCCCACCATGCACTACTTATGACCTCACATGATACTGCATCATTCATGATATGTTCTATGACATCATTGATGACCTCTCAAGTGACATAACTGTTTACATAACTGATGGCATTGTTAAAGCTTCTTTTGTACCCATTACTCTATACACAAATTGACAATTGAGGCCTGACTGCAAATACAAAATAGCTCAGAATAATATGAAGGATCATTAATGTCATCACAGATACTACTCCTTAGGCGTAGCTAGCATCTGGTACGTTCAACATATACCATACACTTCACAGGTAGCCTAGTTAACAGAAAATCAACCACAGATTCATCAGAACCCTCTATTGCGCTCTGTGCTCCACGGGTATTCAACTGCTCAGAGAAAGCAAAGTTCAAGATACTCAACGTCAGTTTCAAAATTAATGACCTCCTAGAGAGAGCTTTTATTTGCATCAAACCCCTCAGTCACAGAACCTACATTGAGAAATGATGTTGACAGGAGTAGAAAAGTGGATACTGCAAACCGTGTTTACTCTATGGAGACAGTTTACTCTCTACCACACTGTTTACAGGCAGTTATACTCATGAGGAGTACACTAGAGTATTAAAAAGTATCTACTAAGAACAGTGTACACTATGCAAAACCAGTTAAAAAAAAAAAAAAACACTATCTGCTTAAAACTAAGGTCTGAAGGTGAAAGATACTACCTTTAGTGTAAATATTACAGATATCACATCTTCTGAAGCAAATCAAGCACATGTACATAGGTTAGTACCGGGTGCACTCCATCTTCTATGTTATGCAGAAACTGCCATGCTGAGACTACAAATAACTCAAGGCTGCTTACAATATTTAGTATCTACTAGGTAGAATCGTTGCCCTGTTAAACACTTTCTGCAGAACCACAACACGTTGTGTGGAAAATACTGGTCACAATTAATCAACTCCCCTGCACACAGTTACTCTTCAATTCCAAGATTTATAATGTGTTCAATACCTCTACACACCTGTGATGCATTAGAACCACGTTTTGAAAACACTTACACCCATTAGTTGGACACCGGCTGTAAAGAATAAGGTAGAAAAGTAATTTGGTAGTTACTTGCCACTCAGTAAACCATAAAATAAACTGGCACACTTATTGGATGATGTCATCAGTAATGTCATCAATGATGTCATAGAACATATGAGTAATGTAATATGCGAGGTCATAAGCAGTGCATAGAGGGGATACAAGTTATAGTTAGCTTTGCTAACTATAACTGGTGCATTTCTGTGGGTTTTCGTTGAAGTTGTCATTGACGATTTCACCCAACTATAATGATACAATAACCTTATTTTTGTTTCTGATATTAGATAGAGTCACTTTAGGTATGCCCCCCCCCCACCCCACCACTTGTCTCAGTGCTGATATGTATGACATCACTGGGAGTCTGCAAACCAGGCACCATTGTCCATGCTCACTCTATAAATTGATTTGTCGACTTGGAGAATCCATGATTGTCAAAGGCTTTTACCTCCCACCCATCCCCTCCCCTGTAAGCCCCTAGCACACAATACCCAGTGAACCCAGAGCATAGGTGGTAAAGGGGTCTCCAGACTGCAGCACATTTGTGCAACCCAAGGTGACCCACACAAATTTCTGATGGCAGGCCTGCCATTGCTGACTGCCAAAGCGGTGCAAACTTCAAGTTTGACGGTGCCCTCACCACGAGTGGCACAGTCCCATGCACTGCCTTACATATATGTCAGACACCCCTGAGGAAGCCCTCTGCAGCTCAGGAGGCAGGGTGCACTATATTTAAGGTGCAGGCACGTAAGCACACGCTTGTGTCTCTACAGTGTCCTTTCCATTAATGCTCACCAAGTGCAGGCCAGTCTATAGGATAACATGGAACTTAAGCTTGAAACCCAAAGTAAGGAAACCGTAAAAAGGACCTTGTTTCCATGAGAAAAGCTGTTTGTTTTGCCTAGAACCTTAGCACTGTTTGACAAATCCTCAACACTTTTATAACTAGAATGCAAGGTCACTTTTGCTACTATAAGAAAAGTTTCAGGGTTATTTGTCAAGCGGAGGCAAAGAAAAAGCAGGGTCCCAAAATGTATTTTTCCCATGCAATTTTCAATAGGGATTTTAAAAACTACAGCCCGAATCGCTGGACAGGCGGACACCAAATTTGGCAGAAAGCTAGCTCTTCGTCCAGAAAGAGCCCTTTTGTTTAGTGTAAATCCATTCAGAAGTCTGGAGTTATTAAAGGGAAAAATAAATGTGTATATCTAGGACACTGATCCAGTTGTGCATAAAAAAATAACAAATTAAAACACTGACATAAGGGGGAATCAGGGTACAAGTATGCCGACAGTGGGGAGAAAAGGAGGAGAAAAACAAACAAAAAGAAAGAAACAAGAGAAAAAAGGGAAAAAAAAAAAAAAAAAAAAAAAAAAAAAAAGTCCCTGAGGCCTTGTTTTTTGCATGAAACACGCCCTCCCCCCACAATGTAAACTCATGAAGTATCTTTGGATTCTAAAATCAATTTAAAAAAAAAAAAAAAACACTAACATCTAAAACCACTCTACATGGCTGATAGTCGTGCGGTGGGTTGGGTGCATGCGCAGGGTATTGTGTCACAGGGCATGGCCACAGGCCACGCCCTGTGGCCAACCCCCGCTGTGCACAGCCAAAGGCAGTTCACGGCAGTGGATGTATTAACATGCAGTAATTAGATATTACTTTACATAAAAATTATGTGATATATATTGTATTGTAATAGTATTTATATAGAGCTTACTACCCTTGACAAGGCGTCAAAGCGCTTTTTGGCGAGTAGCACACTACTCCGGAACCCAAAAAGAATTAGTGGTGGATTAGTATACAGAAATAGGAGTACAGTTTTAGTATTATGGAGTTATTTTGAGCCGCGGATATGAGAGTTTGTTAGTTAGGTTGACTTGAGTATGGAGGGGTGTAGGAGGGAAGAATCCAGAAGTGTTAAATGGGAGTTTATGGTAATACAATTTAGGCTTGGGATGAGTAAAGGGAGAATGGAGGAGGGAAGTCTGTGGAAGGGGTTAGAGAGCTCATAGTAGCAAGGCGAGATAAATGAGGGAGAATATAGTAGGGTTATTTGGGAGATCATGGTAGTAAAGTGAGGTTTGGGTGAGTTAGATGTGGAAGCGAAGGGAAGAGCTTAGGCAGAGTTATTTAGGAGATAAAAGTAGTAGAATGGATTTGGGATGAGTCAGAGTGGGAATGGAAGATAAAATGATAGAGACACGACATATGGTGATGGGTAGATAAGTGTGATATAAGATAAGAGCAGGGATTCATAAGTATAAAGTACAACTTATGTAGGAGTAATGCAATGACCTATGAACATGTTAAGCATAGAATAACATGTGTATATATATATATATATATATATATATATATATATATATATATATATATATATATATATATATATATATATATATATATATACATATACACACACATATATATACACACACACACACACACACACACTTAAACCGTGAGTAAATATACGAAGTTAAACAGGTTTAAAGAGTGTGTGTAGTTTATGGTTATGACATAGTAGCAATACATATTTTTTTAAAGAACTATATTATATAAATAACTAGAATATACACAATCAGAAAAAAATATTTATCAACATAGGCATATGCAGTCCATAGTTGTTTGAATATGGTGGTTATGAAGAAAAGAGCCAACTCTTGAGTAGTTTTCTGAAGACAAGATAGTTATCTGTGGCTCTTATAGTTGGGGGTAATGAATTCCATAGTTTGGCTGCTTGAACGGAGAAGGATGTACCACCTATAGTCTTTTTCTTGGATGGTGGTGTTCTAAAGCAGGGTGCCAATCTTGAGCGGAGGTTTCTTTGTTGAATGTATTTGGTTATTTTGTTTCTGATAAAAATGCGGTCCTGTTCCATGTATAGCTTTGTGGGTGATACAAAGCAGCTTGAAAGTGTATCTTCTGGCAACGGGTAACCAGTATAGTGCTCTCAAGCAGGGGAGATGTGAGCTTGTTGCTTTACAGGTAATAGTAGCCTGGCTGCGGAATTCTGGATACATTGTAGTTTTTTTTATAATAGAGATGATCCATGGTAGAGGCCATTGGCATAATCCAGTTTGATAGTAAAAGCGAGATAGTAGCTTTCACCTTGTGTGGAAATCCAAGGTGGGAGAAGATGTGTCAGAGTCTTCAAGGTGATATCTGAGTGGGCATGTGAGTGGGCATGGAATAGAGTGCATTGGAGTGTAGTAGTGCACTACCATAACCTACAGCAAATTTTCAATTGAAAGGACCATTAAATTAGAACACACAGCTTTATTGATAAAACTCAGAGCAAAAATGAAAATGTGTGGAAATGGCATCACCTATTCATTTATTTGGATCACATTCAAATTTGTTTCCACCACACTTCAGCAGTACAAACAAAAGTGATTCATTAGTGCTGTCCCAATTTAGAATTTTTGTACAGTTTATTTACAGACATATACAGACATATATATTTAGTTGTATGCTAGAAGAAAAAAAAAAAGAAGAAAAAAATCGACCATACAGCCTTCCTCCAGCACACCGCCAATACCCAGAATGATAGATGCCAAAAAGAGTATTTGTGTGACAGAGAAAGAAAAGTTATCTCAGAAGACACAGCCCAACATTTGACCTCGGTCTATGAATGCATAGCAGATGTGAAAAGATAAGAACCTATTTAATGGCCTCTTTACACAAAGCGAACACTTGTGGAAAAAACAGTAAACAGGCTACGCTCAATGAGGGACAGACATGCTGAACAGCCTACATGAAAAAGCCAGCAAATGTAGAAACTTCAGTTCCTTTAAAGGGAACAGAATTTGCATGTGCACTGAAGTTCATCTGAATGTTAGGTGCTTTTTGGTCCTCAGCCTTCACTGGCGTCCGTTGAGAAAGGTTTACGCCCACCAAGCAATCACTGGGGAAGACACCAATGTTTATACATAGAATCAGAATCCTACATTTGGCTAGCACCAGCCGTCAGCACAACTGAAAAAGTGTTTGTAGTTCCAGATAAGTCTATCTTTGACAAGGCATTTTACTGTACAGCTGCTGGAAGGTAACCTTTCACCCCTATATCTGTCCACTTTCAGCAACTGCATAACAGTTAGCAAAGATGATTAACATTCGTTCTGGGTCGTTTTCAGATCCCCGATTTAGTGAGGGCTCCAGATAAAAATGGGAGCATTTTGCTAGCTATTTATAAACTTGTGAGTAAAATTATTTGTTAGAGTTATAAAAAATTAAAAAAAAAAAAAAGTATCATTCTGCATACAAATTTAGCTATGTGTGAAAAAAAATACATACAACTGTACGTTTTAAATCTTTAGCCCGTTTGAATTTATTTTAGCGAACCGTGCTTCTTTTGTAGGTGGGATTTCATGAACTGGAACCATACCTTTTTCTGAAGCCCGGATTCAGATCTGGACGCAGCAGATCATTGTTTGACCTTGTTGAACATCTCTACTGACCTACATACCTTAAGAGGGAAGTTCAGGCCCGAGATGGAGTACAGTTTTCAATAAATATTAAAATTTCCAAAAGAGAAAAAAAAAAAACAGAGTAGCCGGTTTAAGGAGCATAAATTAGGCCGGTTCACCACTTCTGTTCGGCTGCTCCTGCAATTATTACACACTGAATGTCCCTCATCATTGTCTCACTACAAGTCTCTAAGAAACAGAAGGTAGAGAAGCCTCTAAATTGTAATCAGAACACTGCACTGCAAGCATTAATTAGCAGCCACTGAGAAGCAAACATTTTCATGAGAAACGGCATCCTTGATTTTGTGTTTAGGAGAGCAGTCGCGTGGGGAGTTCCGATCACGCGCCGCGACTGAAACCGATGACTGTTCTGAGGGCGATAGCACACGACTCAGACTATGGAGCACGTCCGCCCTCTCTGGCGCGGGGATGATGTTATCGGGAGCTGCTCGGAGCCAGTTAGCGCAGCACAAAAGAAAAGATGGCAGGAAGATCACATCTAGCACAACTTTGGCGGACTTATCATGGTTTTCCATGGCGTGGTCTCCCCCTCCCTCTTACCCCTGTTGCAACAGCACGGCAGCTCTGACGCTTCAGTGCTATTTCAGCCGGCGGGTATTCAGTCGCCCTAAAAGCGGACATCTGAGCGAGGATCTCTGGTGAGTCAGCGAGCCCATAGGCAATGGTGATAAACACATCAGTGTGCTTTGAAAGTGCTTAATTAGTGCTCGTCGTTTCCGGTGCGGAGCACCAGTACTTATTTTTGAGGGCCGGCACTTATTCTTCTGCCTCAAGCATTTACTGCGAGCAAAAGACACATGGGAAATACGGAGGAAGAGAAAAACGAAAAAGCTTCACAAAGGAAGAAAGCAGAAATCTGCAAGAGTTGAACGGGCAGGGCGTGACTGTAAATGAATTGAAGAGGCCCAGATGGCTTCAGGTGCCTCAATATTCAGTGCTAGTACATTTAAATGCGGCAGCCCCGTGTTTAAGAGGACGGCTTTATTACAAAGTAAACACTGACTTTGAATAACTAGCATTCCTCGCGTACCTGTGTGTACAGTTCCCTATCGACAACCAGTGTCTCACTGTCACATTTATAAAATATTGGACCTTCTTCAATATCGCAATTTAGCATATAAAGGTGGTATAAAGTATTTATCTCGGTTACGGATTAACTGCATCAGGCGCCAAAGGGAGAGGATCATTCCTCGCTCTCTTGGTTCTCTTGTGCAATCAATAATCAGTGCCCTGCTGCCACCTCTATAAATTAGTGGACTTTCTCCAAACCACGTATGCAGCAACTAACTATATAAAGTGATATTAGGTGATAAACTCTGTTACTACTTGATTAGCTCAGGCTCCGAAGAAGGGAGAGGTGAAACTACTATTGCTGCACAAGGCTTGGAAAGCCCTGTTATCTCTAATAGACATGCGCCTCAGTGGGTCATTATAGGCTTCTCTCATTGGGTAGAGGGGTGGTTCTACTTGGGACTGCCAGGGAAGCGGCCTCTGTAGCTGCAGGCGTGGCTTGTGACGACCAAGAAAACGATCCAATCGCCAGCCAGTGTGGCTGTCCCGCTATGTCAAAGCTGATTTCATGCTATCTGCAGTTCAAAACCCGCGTTTCTCTTAAACCAGCCTGCAGTGTGTGGCCTCGTCACTATAACTCATAGGATAGGAATCTGGGCCGGGCAACGAAAAGTTCTATGGAAGCAAAAGGAAACTCCCTCTCGGTTTCTATTTCTTAGCAGGATATTTTGATCTTATGGCGAATGCTAGATGTATAGCGGAGGAAAGTATGTATTGACAGTTCCGAAGGAGGAAAGCAATGTCCGACGTACCCACTGTTCTCGCTGGCTGGCTCCAAGGAACTTTTGAAGGTGACTGAACTTGTTTTAGACCTTGGTAAAATAATCATACCAGATGCAATTCAGTTCCTACCATGCAAAATTGTAGGATGGACGCATAACACAAACTGGGCAATCTCAACGCTCGTAATACCACATTGACTCATTTTTAGGGTCGAGCCTGCGTTGCATGCGCTCGCGCATGCGTTTCACAGCGAGACGCTTTAGTGTTTAGAAAAGGGCTCGGAGCCCTGTCAACGTCACGTCCTTGTTTTTCATTGGTTCGTGGGCTTGCCTATTAAAATCTGCTTGCTTTCATTAGTCTAAGGCATGCATACGTCATGCCTTTTCCAGTGGCTAGCCCTCCTCGAGTGCATCGACCAAGTACAGAAAACATGCGAGGCTCGCTGTTTTCTGTCCGGCTCATTGACTACTTTTCTCTAATTTACTAACGCGATTTCGCTTGGCAGAAGTCGAGCGCTTTACGTGCATAATGGGGACTTGGGGGGAGCACAGGGCTTGCCCGACTCCCCCCGGGTTTATCGGGCTGTGGTGGAACGTTCCACAGACTCGACTAGGGATTGGTTTGGGGAGGGAACTGGGTTGGTGACGTCAGGGGAGGTATAAAGGGCAGGGGCTGGGTGTGGGCGGCCTCTTTGGCCGTTGTCACACCCAGTGGGCGTTTTGGTTTTCGTGCCAGGGATTATTGCTGTGAGTTTTTGAATTTGGAGGCGGGCTTTGCTGTTTTAGGAGAAGTTTTAGTGTGTATTTAAAAAATCTTGTTTCGGTAACATGGAACCGAATAGAGTAGTTCAGGCGCTTAAGGTCCTTCATGACGAGGGTAGAGAGGATTTGTTAAAAGAGGGGATTTTGGAGCAAGCGTGGGTGGGTATAAAACGCCCTAAAAGGTTGTCAGCTGATGGTGTGTCAGCTGCGGTAGCGGCGTGTACGTCGCCGGTAAAACAGAGTAAAAAAAAAAAATTTAAAATGAAGAGCGTAGGTGGGAGAAAACTGTTGCGCTCACCTCAGAGTGGTGATGAGCCTTTGTCTTCGATGCAGGCGGCAGCTGTAGGAGTTGCGGGGAAGCGGCGAGGTGTTTGCCGTTTTCCTCGCAGGCAGGGTGTGTCGTTGGCTCGGCGAGTGGCGGCTGGGGGTAGGGGTGCGGGCTCCGTGGGTGCGGTGCGCACTACTGGTAGAAAGGGGGCGCGGGCCGTTTTCGCGCATGCGCGAGTGATTCGGAGGTCTCAGAGGGCCCCATCGCCTGTAGAAACAGGCGGGGAACGCGAGGGCTCCTCATTAGAGGAAAGAGCCTTGGGAGGCGCGCGCAAAATGGCCGCCCCCTTGGTTTCTGATTGGTCGGATGACCGGGCTTTAGAGGAAAGGCAGTTAAGAACGGCCGGCAAGATGGCCGCGCCCGTTTTGACCGAGGAGGACGAAGTTTTAGTGATTTCAGATACAGAGGAAGAGGAGTTGGGGTGCCAGGAAGGGGTTGGGGTTTATAGTTTTGGTGCTTTTGGTAATATTGGGAGGGAAGGGGTGGGTAGAGAGAGGCAAGGTTTTAATAGGGGGTTTAGTCCTATGATGCGTAAGGTCCAGACATGGCATTTAGATAATGAAGCTTTTAAGTTGGGTGAGCAGGTGGGGGTTGTAGATTCTAGTGGACGTGTATTGAGTGGTAAGGTATGTGGCGAGTATTCTGGTTATGGGTCAAAGGACAGGGTGATGGTTCAGCTTGAACTGCTGCAGGCGAGTTTTGGTGAGGGACCCTCGGGGTGTGACACGCCTCCTGTTTTGGGCGGGCAGGGGGTGAAGGCGGTTTATCGGCCATCTGGGCGGATGGCTGGTGGCCAGAGCACACCGGTGAAGGTCCGAGCGCCTTCAGCACACCGGCCAGAAGGGAGGGCGCGATCCGGAGCGGTCCGCCTGACTTCGAGGGAGACACATAGAGTTCGTGAGGCGCAGCCATCTACTAGCCAGGGCGCTGGGGATGGTTGGGATGACTGGTGTGACGATCTGCTGGACTATGAAGAAGATGTGGAAGTTCAAGTTCCTTCCAAGCATTCTGAACAAAGTCAGAGTGAAACGTCTGGCGCGGTCCAGGGCGGCCAGGTGCCAGAGCGGTCACATATATTGTCGGCAAGCGGTTTTCCAAGAGGTGAGGAAGGGTTGGGGGTTTTCGGTTTACCACAGGGTGGGAATGTTGGTCGCGGTGTTTCGGGTTGTCCCAGAGGTAATAAGGAAATAAGTCATAAGGTGGATGCTGCAATTCAAGCTAATGTGGTCACGGAGGTCGGTAAGTTGGAGGTAAGTGCTGGGTCTGAAGGGTCATCGAATAAGGCTGAGGAGGGTGAGGGAGCACAGGCGGGGTCTAAGCACACGGGTGGGGAGGGCATCGGGGGAGGTGTTAAGGCAAAAAGGTTGCCTTATATGGGAGTGTCGATGCCTTTGGGGGCGCATCTCACTCCGAATTTGAGGGAGAGGATTTGGAAGGGTGAATTTGTGGACGTTTTTAAGTTGCTTCATCGGGAGGTTCAGGCAAAAGAAGGTTCAAAAGAGGAGGAATGGGAACTAGCTAGAAGACCTAGGGTTCCTACTACGATTGAGAATTGGACGTCAGCCTTTTTAATTTATGCCAGCGTATATTGTGAGAAGCATCAGGATTCTTGCATAGCATTGATGAAGTATATGGATGTAGTGCGTAGGGCTCAGATGGATTTTGGTGGTTTTGGGTGGTTTAGGTATGATGAGGAGTTTAGGGCGAGGAAAGCTATGGACCCTTCGAAGATGTGGGGGGAAATTGATCAGGAATTGTGGATGCAATGGTTGAGGTCGGCGAGGAATGCGCCTACAACTCATACCGCGAGTGGGTTACCGGTACTGTATAAGCCCTTTCAGGGGCGTCCCACCCAATTTGGGGTGGGTTTTGGGCACCGAGGGCAGTTTCAGGCGAATGGGGCATGCTGGTCTTATAATAGTAGCACCTGTAATAGACAGCAGTGCAAGTTCAGGCATGATTGCTCCAACTGTGGGGGAAAACACCCGGTTTTCCAGTGTCTCGGAGGTTTACAGTGGACCTGGCATGGGCCGCAGGCTAGAGGCGTCGACAGAGGTAGATTTTCTTCACCGCATGTTGCTGGAAAAGGGCCCTACGCCTATTAATTTTGAGATTGTTGCTTATTGGTTACAATTTTATACACTTGAGGAAGAGGCCAAGGTTTTGTTAAGTGGTTTTTTGGAGGGCTTTAGATTGCGCTATCAGGGCCCGAGATTGAGAAGATGGGCCAATAATTTGAGGTCAGCAAGGGAACATCCTGAAGTGGTGAGAGCGAAATTGAAGAAGGAGGTGGATTTGGGAAGGATTGTGGGCCCCTTTTCAGCGTGGCCTTTGGCAAATTTGACTATTTCTCCTTTGGGGGTGGTCCCCAAAAAGCAGACGGGTGAGTTCAGATTGATTCATCATTTGTCTTGGCCCGCGGGGGCCTCGGTTAATGATTTTATTGCAGGAGAAGATTCAATGGTACATTATGCTTCCATAGATGAGGCTATTGCATTGGTTCGTAGGTGTGGTAGGGGCGCGGAGATGGCCAAATCTGATGTGGAGTCAGCGTTCAGGCTGTTGCCTGTACACCCTGATGATTTTTCATTGCTAGGTATGCAATTTGAGGATGCCATTTACGTTGACAGGATGTTGCCAATGGGGTGTTCTGTGTCATGTAGTTTGTTTGAAATGTTTAGCTCATTTTTAGAATGGGTTTTTGTGTTTTTCGGAGGTGCTGGCTTAGTGACCCACTATTTAGATGATTTTTTATTTGTGGGAGCCGCCGGGTCTGGTGATTGCGGCAGAGCACTTCGGGATTTTGAAAGTTTGATGTTTGATTTGGGTGTACCTTTGGCGAGAGATAAAACTGAAGGGCCAGAGACTTGTCTCAGTTTTTTGGGCATCGAATTGGATTCTAAAAAAATGGAAGTGAGGCTGCCTCGGGATAAGGTGGAGAAGTTGATTTCTTTGTTAGATGATGCGATAAAAAGACCTAAGTTGGAATTGCGGCAGGCACAATCTTTACTGGGTCATTTAAATTTTGCCTGTAAAGTGGTCAAGGTTGGCAGGGCATTTTTGTCGCAGGCTTGGTTTCGCAATGCGGGGAGCATTTTTGCCGCATCATCATATTCGTCTGCGGGCGGGTATAAAAGAGGATTTGAAGATGTGGATTGAATTTTTGAAGGGTTTCAATGGTGTGACGATGCTAGTGGATGAGGACGATTGGTTTTGGCAAATTCAAATTTTTTCTGATGCGTCTGGTGCTCATGGGTTTGGTCTTTTTTGGGATGGTCATTGGGCGGCGGAGGCATGGCCTGCGAGTTGGAAGCAGGCAAAGTTTAGCATTGCATTCTTGGAATTTTTTCCGTTGGTGGTAGCGTTGGCAGTTTGGGGCAGATTTCTGGCTAACAAAAGAGTTGTTTTCAATGTCGATAACCATTCAGTAGTACACTTGGTTAATCGTCAGAAGGCAAAGGATGTAAAGGTTCTTAAGTTGTTGAGGATATTTTTGCTGAAGTGTTTGAAGTTCAACATTTTGTTCAAGGCTCGTCATGTGCCCGGTGTTAAGAATGACATAGCTGATGCGTTCTCGATTTCAGTGGCAGAGATTCCGTGGTCTGGCGCCGGGAGCAGACGCGTTGAAGACGGCTATTCCTCCAGAGTTATGGGCCCTAGGAGATTGAGGATTCTAGAGCTGGTTCAACAGTCGATAGCTCCGTCAACTAGAAGGGCTTATTGGCAAGCATGGTTGGAATTTTTGGATTCGGGTGCGGTAAGGCGTTCGGGAGGTAATGACGTTCTCTATTACAGGCAAGAGGATGCAGTGAATTTTGTAATGCAGCAGATTGAGGGTGGGCTGGCGGCAGTTACTATATCGGGTAAGTTATCGGGTGTTTCTTTTTACGGTAAGTATTTTTGGGGTATGACCCTGTTGACGGGGAATTATGTAGGAGGATTTTAGCGGGTTGGGCTAGGGCAGGGGGTGTGAGGTGCGATCGTAGGCGTCCTATCACTCTTAGTATGTTGACAGCTTTATTGGAAGTTTTGGGGAATGTCTGCTTCTCGGACTGGGAGGTAGGTTTAATTTCTCTTTGTGTGTCATGGTTGTTTCATGGTGTTTTTCGCATTTCAGAGCTTTTAGGGGTGAAGGGCAAAGAAGGTCTTATTCGCAGCAATGTTCAAGTAGGTGAGGGGGGTGTGGCTATTTGGTTACCTTTTTCAAAAACGGACCAGTTGGGGAGGGGTCAGGAGGTGTTTTTGAAGGCAGTCCATTCCATTGATTGCCCGGTGCGCTGCTGGTTTTATTTTGCAGGGTTGGGGTCGTATAATTCCAGGTATGTATTTGTTCATCAAGATGGAACACGGCTGTTAGCTTCGCAGTTGTTAGCAGTACTGAGGATGGCATTGAGGAGATTGGGGTTGGATCCTTCTAAATTTGGTACACATTCATTTAGGATTGGGGCCGCAACGGAAGCATGGAAACAAGGTAAATCTGATCAGTTGATTAAACATATGGGTAGATGGAAATCGGGATGTTTTAAGAGGTATGTGCGTTCTTTTAAATAGGTTCCGTTTTATTTTATTTTTAGATGGTCTCTATTTTTCCTTATACTCATATCTGTTTTTCTTCACTTTATTCACTTGCTGTTTGCTGTTTCTGTTTTTCCTTTTAAGTTTGGTTATTTGCAGGTAAAACATCACTTAACATTTTCTCTTGTAGGTTGTGTCGGGGGTCCTGACAAGGTGTGCGCCGTGTGGATTGTGGGACACTCATTTGTTCGATGGGCGGAGAAGCAAGCAGCATCAAGACATTTTGGGAGGCAATTGGGGTTAGATAGTTCAAGGATAAGGGTTAGTTGGGTGGGTAAGGGTTGTATGAGATGGGGAGAGTTGCTATATGTTTTAGCCAAGAAAATGGAAAGTGGTATTTGTCCAGATTTATTGGTGTTGCATTTGGGGGAAAATGATTTGGTAGCTCTGTCAGGCATCGGATTGATTAAAGTCATGAAAATGGATCTTTGTCGGATTAAGGAACGTTGGGCGGGTACACACATAGTTTGGACTTGTTTGATGCCGAGAAGAGTATGGAGGGGTGCTCGTTCTTAAGGGCATTGAAAAGCAACGGCGTAAAATTAACAGGGAGATGAAAAGTTTTTGTAAAGATCAGGGTTTTTCGTTTGTGTCACGTGGATATCGGGCTTTCTGAGGTAGGTTTGTTTCGTCAGGATGGGGTACATTTGATGTTTTTGGGCAATGAGCACTATTTACTGGATATGAGGTTGATGATTGCCGAATTATTGGGGGAGCGTTTGTGGGATAGATAATATTTTGGGTGGGGCAGGAAAACACCTTTGGGTTTTCCTGTGTGGCCTTTCGGGGGGGAAGGGGTAGTTCAGAAAGAGGAGAGGGTAGGGAATTTGCACTGGTCAAGGGTAATTGGAGAAGGTGACTGCAGGTCAGATGGGTTAATGGGGTGGTTGGGTCAAGGTGGGGATGGGACAAAGGGTGGGGCGGTTGGGTCAGTTTAGAGGGAGGGGGAGGGGTTAGGTGATGGTTTTTGTATTAGTGAGGTTTGGGTAGTTTTGTGAGGCTATTATGCCAAGGTTTTATCGCCAGACCTGTTCTATTAAAGCGGCCTTTTACCCCTTACAGTGAGTTTGTGGTCGTTTCATTTTCAGCCCGATGGGGACTTGGGGGGAGCACAGGGCTTGCCCGTCTCCCCCCGGGTTTATCGGGCTGTGGTGGAACGTTCCACAGACTCGACTAGGGATTGGTTTGGGGAGGGAACTGGGTTGGTGACGTCAGGGGAGGTATAAAGGGCAGGGGCTGGGTGTGGGCGGCCTCTTTGGCCGTTGTCACACCCAGTGGGCGTTTTGGTTTTCGTGCCCTCCCGCCCTCCCTTTAGCTTATTATATTTTACCTAAGGTTCTTTAATGGGTCTAATTTTTAGGACAATGCCACCATTAGCGTGGTTTTCATTTCTTTCAATAGGTTTGTGTTTTTGTGGAAGACATGTTTTAACAGGGCAGGTCTGTTTTTTGTATTTTGTGTTTGTTTTGATTATAGGTTTAGGGTGAGGTTGCTAATTAGCTTGGGTTAGGAGTTTTTTGAGGGGAGGGGGGGGTTTATTATGTTATTGCCGCTGATAGTCAGGTCTGGTATCAATTGTATATTTATTATATTGCTGTGGCCTTTCGGGGGGGAAGGGGTAGTTCAGAAAGAGGAGAGGGTAGGGAATTTGCACTGGTCAAGGGTAATTGGAGAAGGTGACTGCAGGTCAGATGGGTTAATGGGGTGGTTGGGTCAAGGTGGGGATGGGACAAAGGGTGGGGCGGTTGGGTCAGTTTAGAGGGAGGGGGAGGGGGAGGGGTTAGGTGATGGTTTTTGTATTAGTGAGGTTTGGGTAGTTTTGTGAGGCTATTATGCCAAGGTTTTATCGCCAAACCTGTTCTATTAAAGCGGCCTTTTAACCCTTACAGTGAGTTTGTGGTCGTTTCATTTTCAGCCCGAATGCACTTTTGCCGATAGCGTTGTAAACTCATAACCTGACTTTTCACCTATCAGCTTTAACATGAGCAAACGCGAGACTCGTTGCATTGCAAATGCTCGTTTAGGACTGGCAGGTGTTCAAAAGCAAACTCAAAATGTAGGGAAACTCCCACCCTCTGATTCCAGCCATTCCTCACCTTTCACACAAGAGGTCAAGACAGATGAGATAAAAAGCATGCCTCAGTAACAGTCTTCTCCATCAGACTCTAGGCAAACTCAAAAGAATAAAAATTTGAGGGGAATCGGAAGACAGAAGTACAATTAAGCCTCATTAACAATCTACAGCAGCTTAATACACGCATCGCTGAGGTTGATCATGTTTCGGATCTCAAGACTGGGGCACTCTGCCGCATACTTCAGTTGTCAAGCTTCAAGCTGAGCTCACCTGCAGATCAGAACTGACAATGCCAAAAACAGATCGCATCGCTCAAACCTAAGGTTTATGGGGGTTCCAGAGGGGCTGGAAAATGGGCAGACTACTGCTAAGGTCATTACAGATTTGATACTGGAGTATGTTTATCCGGAAGCCGCATCCCAAAAACTGGATCCAGTCTCCCAATGGTAAATACCCACCGACAATTGTGGTTAGTTTAACTTTAATGGCCCTAGAGAGTCTCCAAAATTGAGATTCCAGGGGATTTTCCTTTCAAATCTTTTCAGATATGTCTGCTTTAGCAGCTCGACCACAGCGTGATTTTGAAGGATTGATTCATGACTTTCAGAATGCTGGTGCCTCCGCCCCCCCCCTCCCCAGCAGGTATTGCACAACAACTGAGGTTAAAAGCACTTTTTATGAACCAGTCACATTTTCAAACTGTGGATCAAGCACAAGACTATGCATGCAATTCAGCAGCCAGGCAAGGGAGGGGAGACCAGCAGGCGGGCAGAAGTTAGGTTGGAACTTTAAATGATTACTAAACAGGCTACAGTATATATGTGTTAAAAAGATACCCTTAAGCGCCCCAGGCGGTTTTACAGAGCTAGGACAAGGCACTACTTCAGGTGTTGCAGGACGAGATGGGGGGGTAGGTAAGGAGAAGGCACGAAGTAGGGGCAACGGGATTATGATGTTCCTTTCAGGGAGTGAGCCTATGACAGGTGGGGCTCCAAAGCAGGTGAATCCCAGTAGGGGAGGCTGTTGGGTTTGGAAACAGAAATGGAGTGGAGACACTGGTGATGTGTAGGGGCTACAGTGGTGGCAGGGGGAAGGTGGTGGGCTAATGCAAATATTAAAACGAAATATAAATTTAGCTAGAGGGCTTAATGCCAGTTTAAGCACAGGATTTTGGGGAATTTTGTTTCCATTTGATGGCCCATAGATTGCCAACAGTCTTATGCAAGGTGAATGGCTTCGATAATAGATTGAAATGAAGAGCAATGCTCACTTGGTTTGAATCCCTCCCGGATTCTATTCTGTTGCAAAAGACACTTTAAATCAGCAGGATCCCCTATGAAACTCCCCAGATTCATACAGCATGCCTTTTTTGCTTCTTCTAATGCTGCAGCCGGGGGCATCGCTGTTCTAATTGTTTAAGAGATGAGCGCTGAAGTAAAGTCCATACAGACCCAAGGCTACATGGGTCTGGGTTAAAATTGAGGTCTATAATCACTTGATTCATTTAGTTAGGCTGATCTTCAGTTGGGCTGTAGATGCTGAGACCCTGAAAGCCCTTTAACATCTCGCCAAGGTAGGAGCCAGGCTCTTTTGTGATAGATTTTTAAATTCTGTGACCAAGCAGTAGACTGCTCACAAGTGGTAAACGTCTACAGGTTCTGATGCATGATTTTGCTTTGACTGACCCCCTGGCTGTGTTATCACCAATGAGGAGAGAATGTACACTTGTCATTCTAAACGATCTCACTCACTCACTTTTTTGTTTTTTTGTTTTTTAGTTCACAGACCCTCACGAAAGCACCGAAGATTTTAGCAAATCCTATTTCCGATCATGCTGTGATCACCACCGGTCTTGATTTTCAATACCTAAATCGTGTGCAGCCTAGATGGATCTTTGATAAGTCCCTTTTAGGGAATGATTCATGGGTTTCATATATGCATGGGGCTTTGGAAGATTTCTTAGAGCACAATGTAAGATCGGCCTCCGAGCTTTCGGAGTGGGGGTATTAAAGGCTTTTTTCACGGGGGAGGTCATAGCCTTTTGTGTGAAACTGAGAACAGCTCACCAGCAGTTGCAGGTAGGGCTTAACCAAGCCACTTCGGTTCATCTAGAATCCCCCACACAAGGATCTAAAGCAAAGTTGTCTCAGGCCAGCACAATCTTAGGGACCACTACTTAGCTTAAGAGATAGTTAATCACAATGCGGTTCTACAGAAAAGCTGTGAAGAAAACAGACATGTAGGGAAATACCTGGCGTAAAGCCAACACCAACTGTATTAAACAGATTTTCGATCCAGTACTTGCAACGCTTACATCTGACCCTGGCGATATAGCGGAGGTCTTTCTTCATTACTACACAGATTTATATTCGGACACATTAAGTCCCCCCACCGAGCATATACAGAAATGGTTGGCAGGAGGAAGTATTCCACAATAACGCCCAAGCAGGGTGTCGTATTAATCAGTCCTATTACTCTAGCAGAAGTGAAACAGGAGTTCCTGTGATTCCCCATCACTAAAGCTTGTGAAGTAGATTGGATTCCAAAGGAAATATAGAAGCTGTTTGCACCTCAGCTGAATACATGTTTAGTGATTTGCATGTTGAGGCACAGTTTCCAGACTCATTTACTCAAGTAGTGGTGGTTGTTTTTTTTTTTTTTCTTTTTCTTCTTAAGAAAAAGAAGCCAGCACAGGACACAAACTTATCGCCCTATCACATTTATAAAATGTTGACTCTGAATTTTTCATGAAGATTATGACTAATAGTCTTTCCTCATTGGTGTCCTTGGTCAACCACCAGGACCAAAATGGGTTCAGTCAATACATACTATCTGCTCCAAGCCATTAATTATTTTTTTTTTTTTTTTACCTTAACTCAAACTACAGCTGCAATTATAATGCTGAATGCAGAGAAGGTGTTCAATAGTGTCCAATGTAGCATCCTTTTTGCGGTATTGATGAAGTTTGCCTTTCCGTCCCAATTGGTTCAAGGTTATTAAAAATGTCTACATGGATGCAAAAGCATCTATAGTCCATGGAATCAGGCAGGACAGACCACAGTAAGTCGTGAAACACAAGGGCTATCCTTTTCCCCTATATTTGCTTTATTTTCAGAACCACTGGCTACAGCCCTTCGGCAGGGCAAGCCAATTTTAGCTCCAGTTGTACGGTCTGCCAAGTTAAAACTATTTGCCGCCGATATAGCCCTGTACCTGGCAGCTGACAAGGCTAGTTAAGAGTCAGTTTACAGAAATAGACAGCTACACTGTCAGCCACTCGAAATCTGAGGCAATACTGATCAAACGCACTCTGGAAGTATTGCTAGTATCCATACAGGAACATTATTCTTTGACAGAACCTACAAGATATCTATGGATTTGGGTCTCTTCAAAACTGGAAGAGTTCAACGCCCTTAATTTGATTTTAAGACCACTTCACAAAAGATGCATAATCTCCTGAATCAATGGCAATATCTGCCTCTTTCAATTAAGATACGGGAGGCATTAATTAATACGTCCATCCCCAATTTCTGTTTTTATTAATGACAGAGGTTTTTGTGTTTTTTTGTTAGTCAACAGCCAAATCAGACATTTTTTCTGGCAGGGGAAAAACCCAGGGCTCAGAATGCAAGCCCTAGAGGGGCACCAAGAAGGAGGGCTAGCTCTACCCAATCTGAAAATGTATTACCAGGCATCTCTGCTTGACCGGCTAGTTAGATCCTCTTGCTTGATCTCCCAATTTTTTTTTTCTTAAACTAATGTTAAAAGAATCAGAGATTGACCTCCCCCTCCAAAAAATCCCACGAACGCTACCCAACACCCCCCCACCCCCCCAAAAGAAAAAACACGACATACAAAATACCGCCTAACATTCTATACCAGTTCCAGAAAACTGGTAAACAGGCAGCCATGCATTCGCGGCCTGGCCTGGGATTCCAAAGGGTACAAGATTTCTATTACATGGGACAATTTTCTCAATGGCAGCGGCTTGCAGGTTTAAACCCAGATATGAATGCTTCTCTCTTTTTCAGTTATGCTCAGATCGAGCATTTGTGCTTACGATATATTGAGGGAGACAAGACGATTGCTGCAAAATTGGGGCAGGCTTACTTTACCTCTTTGGCACATGGTAAAGGGAATTGGTATAGGGTTTTGATCGCCGAGGGGAAGAAAAAAAAAAAGAAAGAAAATTTGTTTTTTTATTGCTGGACGTCTGCAGTTTATAGGTAGATCTACGGGGTGTAGCTTGGATGCTAAGCAGTGGCAATGTTATACCCAAATTAGTCATAAGGCAGTTAGAGCAGCCAAACTGCGGAGGATGGCTCTTTAGCAAGTGGATGCTATATTACACCCCAGCTAAACTTCATAAAATGCATCCAAAGCAACAAGATGAAACCCATAGGTCCAAGCAGGCCAATGGGGAATGTCTTTATATAATATTCAAATGCCCAAATGTGGAAATCTTCTGGAAAGTGTTTTTTCAGGAATTGGACCGAAGACTGCAACTTTACCTCTCCCAGGAAGCATATAACACTATTTGGTTTTGCGAGGTCACCGTCTGAGATGGCAACAGGGCACTGGCAATTTGTATTCATTGCTGATTTAGTGGCTATATCCCCGATTGTAGCATACTGGAGAGAGAATAAAACTCCAGTACTGTCAAAAAAGACACTAGTTTCCCCCCCCCCCCCCCCCCCCCCCCCCGAAACAAATGCGAAGAGAGAGTTCTACAACAAAATATGGAAAAATTGGGATGGGTATGCCTTTTCCCACGTATGGAAATTAGGGATGTGCTACTCCCTTGGATTTTTTTTTTTTTTTTTTAATTTTGAGTATGTGTGTAGGTACATGGACTGATTGTGGTATAACCAAGTCCCGCTTCGGTGGGGAATTTATCTACTTTGAATTAACTGGGATTTAAATACTCTTATCTTGTTATTGCTACATCTTGCAGGTGGGGGGGGGGGTGAAAACAGAAGGACAAAAAGTCCATGTATATTACAATTTAAATTCACAAACACATACCAAAGTCCAGTTAAGCCAGCTCTATCAATGCATCCAACTCTCTCCGAAATACATTATCGAAAACCATGCCCACACACTTGGGCATTTGCACAAAATTAAATAAATAAAAATATATATATATTTTTTTTTAAACAAAAAAAAAAAAAAAAAACCACACACACCTTTACGAGGGTCCAAAATGCAATAGATTAAAAAGTAGAACCAAAATAATTAAATGTAGTCACACAAACAGAGCGTCTCCGAATGCCATTAGAAATCACTGCCCTCACGACTGTTATAGATTGCACAAAAAAACGTACCCGTCATACAGACACATTTCTGCAGGCTTTTGCTGTGCACGGGCTATCAAGACGGGCGTAAAATCAGTAGTTACAGATGACATGGGAGTATGTATATCGGTTATGAATACAAAATGCAATTGTGCACATATTGCCAAAGGTTTTTTATGCACGTGAAATGTTTTTAAATTCCATATTTTAAAGCATTGGTTTTATCACCAAAAACAAGCATCTGACCTTCTGATAGATATGACGTTTTAGGATGTTGCTTGTACTATTGGAAGATTTTAAATCGCAGTCAAGGGAATTTTAAAATACATTTTGGCTAATGAGATGGACTATCCCAAAAGAGTAAGCTGGGAATTTTATGCATGGATTGAAACTGCATTGAAGTGTGGCCTAGCCACACATGTGGGAGTTTTGTCATTTTTAAGACTATTCATTATACGCAATTGTGAGACGGATGTGATGTTGGTGGTTTTAAAAGACTACAATCTTTTAAACATAACTCTTTGACTTTCAAAACAAATATTTATTTTTTGTTTTTAAATTACAAAAACAAAATGTCCAATTCCAATATGGTGTTGGTTCACTACCTGAATGCAACAATCAACAAAGGTAACTCGTTGACTTTAGTAAAGAGGCAGTAGCTGCCCTAAATACAATACGGAATGCTCTTTGTTGATCACTTGAAACTGGCACACCTTTTTGCATAAAATTAGAAAGTATGTAGCAGATTGTGGTAATGGGTGTTTATGCAGCAAATTTCTAAAGGTCTTCTCCATCCTACAGACAAAGGCTCGGGAGAGTGCTCAACACAACCCATGCTCTGCAGAGTTAAACTGTATGTCTGATCTGAGCAGAACCCACTCATGAGTGCGATCCGTACCGAAGATCATAACAGTACCACAACGAAACAAAATAAACACGGCCATTCTTCTTTGTTTTCCAAAGGTGCCGATATCCACTAAAGTATATGAATATTTCTTGAACGAGTGTCAGACTGCAGTCAAGATTGGAGAATGGGACTTTGCATACTCACAATTCGTTGAATGGTCATTCACTTTGGCCATCAGCCCCAAAAGCACAAAGAAAGGTTTCAGTTTGAAACATGCAGCATCTGTCAGTCAAATGGACAACCGGGGACTTTTGGAAGCCTTTAAGTGGTGCTGCATTCTTATTTGGGCGGATGTCCATGGTGTGCCAGTGTACATGGGTTCCCACTGTGTGGATTAATCTCAGAATCAGAAACCAAAAGGACGAGCTTTCCCACTGAGCATGATTAAAATAAAGAAAACTGTTGTTTTTTTTTGGATTTGTCCACTACTACTATGGCGAGTTCTGGATAAGGCAATGCTGCAGTGGTCAGTGCTGTCTACACAGTGAAATGTTTGCATGAGACTAGCCAGTTATGCTTCTTATATAGTGAATTAATTTACAAAAAGATAAAAATCCACAACTTTTTCATTCCTTAAGTACTCATCGACGGATCCCTTTGTATCTGGACCCAGCATGATTTTTTAGTCATCCCTAGGCCTCCTACTTCCACTTCTTTTTCTGCTTTACTTGTATAGCACTTTCTGCATTAAGACTGCTTCAGAAAGGAATGGATACTTAATTGGCATTGGGGCACTGACATGACAAGGGTCACCTAGTGGTACAGACATGGACAAGGGGACATTAACATGTAAAATGGTGTTCAAATGCGGCAGATGCCGATCAACTATCAAAAATCAAATGGGGCCACTAACACAGGGACAACGCGTCTATGACCGCGACCTTGAGTCTATAGTTACAGAAGGGGCAACCATCGGCATCTGACAGTGCTCGTCCTACAGAACATGGACAGCATTACGTATTAGATAAAATCCTGGACTCTTGCTAACTACAACAAGCATTTGCAATGCAATAGGTCTCGCATTTGCTCAAGTTAGAGCTACTGTCATTGTAAATTCATAAATTGACTTTTTTGCCACATAAATTGGTCAACCTTGCCTCATAATTGTGTCTTTTCCAGCCATATAATTCCAGTGGACCTGCATATAACCAAAGCACTTCCATTTACCTTCTTCCTCTTTCTGCACCAAAAAATGAAAATGTTGTCATTTACCATCCTCATTTAAATCGGCCATGCTAATTCCAATAGAATACCACTTTCACCACCCCACCATTAGAGTTGCTGGCTGGCTAACAATTCTTCCCCCCCCACCCCCCACACAAAAAAGACAAGGCAGCCAGAGAGGAGAAAAACTAGAAGGGTCACCCAACATATCAAGAGTGTTCAAACAGTCAGTGTAATAAGGATACTAAGGTGGCCTGAATCATGGTCATTGTAATAAGGAGAGGTTATTAAAACATACAATTTTCAAATAAACCCTTATCAGAAAAACATTTTGCATTAGATGAATGCTCAAAACAGGCCCTAGAGGACACCATAACAAAAATACAATTTTTAAGAAACATGGTAATGTAACCATACAGTCAGCCCTTTAAGAGCATAACCACATGAAAAAAGAATGGGCGAAAGTAATGCAGTGTAACTGTATATTTATCCTCTAGAGAGCATAGTACATTACACATTTTCAAGGCTAGTAGGCCTATTACAATGATATTAGCAAACAATGTCCAGAAGTAACTTTTCCCAGCTGTAAAACGAAGGCTCCAGTCAATGGAAAGCTTAAGAATGAATGAATGGTGGCAGGGGTTATTATTTTGGAGTCCCCACTAACAGTGTGGGGACCCACAGATGATGTAGACAGAAAGAGCACATTGTGGTCAATGTTTTGAAGGTGGTCCCATTGCCTTAGGACCACCACAGGCGGAGTTACGAGAACAAACGTTTTGTAAAAGTAATGCCCTGCAAAGCATTATGGGGCATGTTTCCGTGCCACGAATATTTTAGTAAGTTGATATGATGGTAATGCTTAGAACAGCCCATAGAGGACAACACAATGTAAATAGCATTTATAAGAAACATGGTCATGTGACTATAGTTCGCCCCTATAGGGTATAACCACACAAAAGGAAAGTGGCAATAAATAAATGTAGTGTAACCATGTATTTAGCCCTTAGAGGGTATAGTGCATAACACATTTTCAGGGGTAGCCGGCCTATAGCAATTGTATTGCTAACAAGGCCCTTAAAACACAAGCCATTAGCAGCTGTAAAAAGTTCCAGCAATAAGAGTACTTAAGACACTGAACGGTGGGTCATGTTATTTTGGGGTCCCCACTAACCTAGTGTGGGGACCCAGAGGTAACCTAGACCAGTGATACTCAAAGTACGGCCCAGGGGCTGCATGCGGCCCTCCTGACATTTACATGCGGCCCCCAGGTCATCAGCAGCACTGTGCTGTGCTGCTGTGTATTTGACTTGGCACTTGCACTAAAAATTGTAAATAAACGGGCAAGTATTCATTTGGAGGCTAATTGAAAAGGGAGTAACTAGGGTGTCCTGGAATTCAACTTTAGGAACACCTTTATTATTAAATACATCTTGAAGCAAAAATATAAAAGTATGATCTGTTTGAAATTCAAAAAGTGCATTTCATTAATCTGCAGAATTATCCCCCATCAACCCCCCCACACCCTGACAGCAATGTGAACTAAGAGGCTAGTCAGTTGTTAGGTGAACTCTTTGGGAGGGCTGGGTTTCTATTATACATGAACAATATTATAGTGTTTTTTTTTTTTAAATAAGACCCAGAAGGTTTTATACAGCATACATCCTGAAGACTTATTTCAATGTTTATATGTGACGATGAAGAAAAAGGAGGTAAAGTGAAATTAAACATTTGCGTAGGATCACACAATTTGGTTAAGTGGAGAAGTCGGGATTTATACCCAAGCTTCTGGTTTCACATTGCGCAATTCAGACACCGGATGTATATGCTTTATTTCCCCTACAACCACTTTACCACTACCCCTCCGACTGCCACCCTGCTGGTATCAATGCGGCCCTCGGTCACATCACAGACCAAACTGTGCGGCCCCTGGGAAACTTTTGTGAGTACCCATGACCTAGACAGAAAGCATGCAGTGGTGACTATTATGTAGGTGGTCCCATTGTCCTAGGACCACCACCGGCCGAGCAAAAATGTTTTGTAAAAGTAATGTCCTGCAAAGCCTTATGGGGCAAGTTTTCAGAGTGCAGTGAATATTGTAGGATTGGCTCTCCCGCTGTGCCAGGAGAGCTGCTTTAGTCTTGAGTATTTCTGTTTTACCTAAAGCCTTTGCCAATTTTAAGTGTTTTAAGGGGAGAGCCACAAGAAAGGATTGATTAGGTAACTGAACAATGTGACCAGCACTTCAATACCGCTGATCGAGTTAAAGCTGTTGTGCCGGTTAGTGCTGTAAGGGCCATGGTCACCATGCAGTAAGAAGGGGAGAGACAAAAGGAAAATATATATATTTTGCTCACGGTGAAGTGTATCAGCATTCCTGCAATAATCCATGTAATGGGTGCAGTCTGCAAGGAGTGACAAAAACAGCCTCAAGGTGGGACAAGTGCAAAGCATTTACCATGACATCAAGTGATTTTTGAAAGGTAAGTCTAGAAACAAATGAAAATGATGGGCGTGAGATGGTGTGGTTAAAAGCACACAATGCTTAACAGGTCAAATCGCTTTCACACTACCTAAAAAAGGGCACTTTCAAATCGTGTAATTAGGTGTTAATATTCAGAATGGCTGTAAAAATTGTATTTAAAACATTTTCACATAGGACACTTGTGGTAAATGATGCAGTGTAGACAGCAGTGTATATGAAACATAACATTTGACAAAGTAGAGGGGTCTGAGTTTACAGGTAGATGTTATGAAGGTAGCAGAAAGGCCCCACCTGGAGTAGCATCCTTACTGCTCAGCTCAAGCATTCAAACTGATACTCACTCAAACCATTCAAAGAGCAGCATTGCATTGCCCCACAGTCACACTGGCTGAGCTGCAGGGGACCTAACTAGGGAGAAAATGCACAGCATAGAAATGAGGATGCCATGCATCTCACTTCTTTATGGAAACAAAATAAATAATGCAGATAAGTAATACTACACCTCACAAAAAGATGACAGAATTTGTTCTTCCATCATCTATCACAGAATACATAAAATAAATGTACCAGAGAAGGAAATAATCATAACGCAAGATCAGAAATAATCACACAGACTAACAGTCCTAAACAGAAATACTAAGGACAGGTGAACAAATCACATGGGAGAACCACCCACACTCTCCCTACTCAGCAGAAAATTAAATATTGAGGTGCCAATTTAGTGCCACCCCAACTAGAGACAGACTCTAAAATAGCACAAGGGTGCAATACACCAGCCACATCAATCAAACTCACAGGTGGAGACGATAGAGTGCAAAAACATATCCCCTGTGGGTGCAACACATATACCCGAAAGAAAAGTTTTAGTGCAAAGAAAATGCCCCCATCACCAGCAATAGTAAGTAGAAAAGTATTGCTTGGGTTCACAAAGCAACGTCTGGGTGCAAATACTATGCACCCACGCAACAGGAAATATGGTATGGGTGCAGCACACGTGCCCCATCACCAACAACAGTAAGCAACATCTGGGTGCATTTACTATGCCCCAAGACATAACAATTAGTATCATTTGGGTGCAACACAAGTGACCCATCACCAGTAATAGTAAGTAATGTCTGGTGTAACCCAGTACAAGTAGAAAGAAGTATGGTTTGGGTGCAATGCAAATGTCCATCACCAGCAACATGAATGCAAGTACGGTTTGGGTTGCAGGATCCCTGCCCCATCACCAGAAAACTGTAAGATCAAGTGAAAGTAGAAAACATTGAGCAAAAAAACATTATGCCCACTATAAGTAAAATTGTCATAAGGTGCAATACTCACGGTGTACTGCCCAACACAAACAGCATACAGGGGTTTACTCCTTAGAGTACAGAGTTGCTGAGTAAAAATGGTAAACTCATTCCACAGCTAAATAAAATTATCAGACAGAAAGTCAGTAAATGTAGTACACAGTAAATGCAGACCAACATAGATCATACAAGAGGACAGAAAATTAAGCACCGTATAAAACAATAGGTAGAAAATAAAGAACCTTAACCAGCAATAATAAAAGTTCCTTATGAGCGATCTCACCCAAAATCAGTTTGAAGTGTAAGATACCCGAGACACCTCACAGAATATTAGAACAGGTATAATAAAGATGCTATTGTACTATAAAGAACGATAGTCCTTTATTGATGTGAAATCTGGAGAAAATAGTCCTACTTCACTTTCAGTGATATGTTGTGGAGATACTAAAGTCCTTTATTACTGTAGAGGAGCATAGCACAGCAAGAGATGAAGTAAACCAAGAAGTAGAAGTTTGAACAGTGAGGATAGGCATGAGTAAAACAGGTCAACCGCTCCCTTCCCAAAGGAAGGGAACTCATCCAGAATTAATAAAAATAAAGTCTTGGAGAAATTGACTGAAAAACACTGCTGGGGGATTCATCAGCAGCTGAATTGTGTTCAAATAAATTTCAGTAGGCCAATTCTTTGGTGCTTGCCAACCCTTAAGTGTAACTACAGCATTCAGTAGAAACTGGTCCAAATCAGACACTTCCAACTTGAGTGGACTGCAGGCTGTAAGGAGGGCAGTCCATCTCCTGCTTTGATAAAGATGTCAGAAAGCTATGGGTGGAATTAATGATAAGCAGCATGAACGCCCCAAATTGCAGGCGATCAGATGTAAAAGATATCAGTGGGTCTTGAGGGCGTTTCAATTCTTTGAAGTTACATCTGTATAAGTGTAATTTTAGAATGAGGTCCCTTGTATAGTTTCAGATAATATTCAGTTTTAAACTCCTCATGTTCACGCTAGGTCCTTTTTCCACTCGTCACCACTGTGGTAAATGATGCAGGGTAGGCAGTAGTATAGGTGAAACAGGATAAGATTTATTCACAATGTAGGGTTCTCAGGTTACAGATAGAAGCCTTTATGGGGGTAGCTGCATCCTTGCTGCTCAGCTCACACATCCCAAAACTGACACTCAAACCATGCACACAGCAGCATTCCATTACCTCACATTCACACTGGCTGAGCCGGAGGGGACATATAACTGGGGAGAAAATGCCTGGCATAGAAATGAGGGTACCACAACGCTAATTAATGTTTAAACCTTAAAGTAATAAAAGCAATTTAGAATACTCTCAAACTTTCTCCCATATAAAACTCTTCTAGTGATAATGTTAAATAAGTATTTAGAGTACAATTTTTTTTTAGCTGTGGCGGTTTCTTGTTGGAATAGGGCAGTGTCAAGTGCTCTTCATTATGATCTAAAAAATAATGGACACTTCGCTCTGGGAAATCGGTATTGAACAGCTGAGATGCATGGAGTAAAACATATCTTTTATTATAATATCTTTGTATATGGGCGTTCGTGTTCTACGGCGTGCAACATTTCACTCTAGTAGGAAGAGATGGTTGTATTAACAAAATGGGTTTGCAAGTCCACAAAATTCAATTGACATATGGTGAACAGAGTTGTACTGTTCTAATTAATACTGGCAACATTTATATAGAATTATTTATTAAGAATCCTAGTTCTTAAAGTATGGAACAATTTCGTATCACAAACTTGGCAAATTTGAATCATACCACACAAAAAGGCAAAAACATACCTTTAATCTCAAGACATGCTATGTAACTGATATTGTTTCTTGGTGGATTGAACTATGTAAAAAGATGTAAGTGACTGCCAATATGAACTATTACAACTCCCATCTCACCATTATCTGTTCGCAACTGCCAACTTTTCCCAATGCACCAGGGTCAATCTAAATGCATTAATCAACAGTTTCACAAAGCTGGTAATTGCAGGGCCAAACAATGGAACCGTCTAGCCCCAGAATTCATATGGGTGTTAAATAAAAAGCCACAATTGACTGAAGATGATCCAAAATGCATGGAGCCAACTATATATACATATATGTATATATACATATATACACACACACACACCCACACATATATATACACACACATATATACATACATATATATATACACATATATACATACATATATATATACACATATATACATACATATATATATATATATACATACACATATACATATATATACATACACATATACATACACACACACACAAGATACAGTGATTGATTCAAAATTGAGGGAGGAGCTCCTGTTTAGCAGGAGACACATAAATAAGAAACAGCCAGTGCAGATGATTACAGGGTACAGTTACTTCATAACCAAGTAAGAGCCATTCTCAATTGTAACTGGCATTGGATTAAAAATGATCCAGTAATTGGAAAAGTGCTACCCAAAAAACCCTTAGTTACATTTCGCAGAGCAAAGTACAGGAGACAGGAGTTAGTAGTGAGTAGCCCTGACCACCGCAGAGAGGATTCATGGCTTGCGTCTAGTCATGGTTTTAGGAAATGCCACAAATTTAAAAGCATGCGAGTTTGATGTTGATACAATGTTTGTGTTCTCGTCAATTTTACACCGCCCCATTCACATCAATAAGAATTTGCTTTGCAAAACTGGACATCTATGTTCTTAGATGCCCCGGTCTCAACCTCTACGTAGGGAGTACGGTGTTAAAAGGTCATCTATGTATCCTACAGCATATTAGATCAATTAGGAATAAGGATTCTAGCTACCCTGCAGCTAGATATTTTGAAGAAACCCACATCGGGCATGAAAATGAACTTGGGGATTTTGTACTTGACTCTGTCCAAGAGTAGGCGAGGGGGTAATAAAGAACAATTGAGAAGGTTGGAGTCTCAGTATTTCATTATGTTAGATACCAAAGCCCCAAGGGGACTTAATATGGATGAAGATTTGCATGTTCATCTGTAACAGTTTTGAATGAGTATTTTTTACACATTCCCAGATGCATTTAGGAAGTAGTTCTTAGGCTTTTCTGCGTCAAAGTATTATGCTGAGAGTATAAAGCCTCCACCGGTCAGAGTAATTGCCCAATTTTTTTTATTTTATTTGATTTATTTTATGTAATGTTGTCCAGCAATGTACTGATTTTTAGTTACAGGTTTTGTTAGGATGGTCTTTCAACAATTGCATAGGGCAGAGCTTTTCATATTAGCATTTGCTTATACATGCAGTACTCCAGGAAATTAATCATGTGCACAACACCCACTGGGGTTGTTGAAAGAATTGTTTTTGTGATGCTGAAAATGCGATTTTTGAATTGAAACAAGTTTATTTTTATTTTACTTCTAGTGAATGTAAAGTTTCGGGTGTGCTGCATATTATTTATAAAAAATTAATGTGTTTAATGATGCTGTATGAAATGCACAGTAGTTTAAACCACCTGGTTATTTTGGAGCACAGAGTCAACAATGTTTTTTATTTTCATTAGTCAGGCAATACGTCATCAGCAAGGGACATGGTTGCTGTATAAAATTAGTCTTTAGTAAATACTGCAGTGTTTTTTAAAAAGGCTACTTCAACAGCTGAAACGCATCAAACCTATAATAAGCCTGTTATTTGGTTTGAATGGATTGGAATAATTTTGATGAGCCTATTGATAGAGATTTTTTTATATATACACACACAAATATATACACACACAAACACACTATATATATATATATATATACATACATACATACATACATACATACATACATACACACACATATATACACATATATACACATACACACATATATATATAATCAATTTGTTAAGCGCGCTACTTACCCATTAGGGGGTGGGTGGGGCAGGTGCTACTGCTAGAAGAGCCATGTTTTGAGGTGCTTTCTGAAGGCTATGAGGTCCTGGGTCTTGCATAGGTTGGTGGGGAGGGAGTTCCAGGTTTTGGCGGCCAGGTGGGAGAAGGATCTGCAGCCAGAGGGGGGTGCGTTGGATGCAGGGTACTGTTGTGAGAGAGAGGTCAGCGGAGCGGAGCTGGCAGGGCTGGATGTGGAAGTTAAGTCGTTCATTGAGGTAGGCTGGGCCAGTGTCGGGGAGGGCTTTGTGAGTGTGGATTAGGATTTTGAAAACAATCCTTTTGTTGATGGGTAGCCAGTGTGGGGATCGGAGGTGGGCGGAGATGTGCTCGTGGCGAGGGAGGTTGAGACGTGCGGGGGCATTCTGGATGCACTGAAGTTCTCTGAAGCTTGGCTGTGGTCCCCGTGCAGAGGGCATTGCGGTAGTCCAGTCTGCTGCTGACCGGGGCATGGGTGACCGTTCTTCTGGTTTCTATCAGAATCCACCTGAAAGTCTTGCGTAGCATACAGAGGGTGTTGAAGCAAAAGTAACATATGCCGTTGACTTGGTGAGTAATGGAAAGAGACGAGTCTCGTATGAAGCCAAGGTTGCGTGCGTGGGTGGTGGGTGTCTGGTGGTCCTAGGGTGGCAGGCCACCATGAATTGTTCCATGCAGTCTTGTTGGGTCCGAAGATGATGATCTCAGTTTTTCCTGCATTCAGTTTGAGGTGGCTTGCTGTCATCCAATTAGCGATGGCAAGGAGTCAGGCTTGGAGGTTGTTCTTGGCGGTAGAGGGGTTCCTCATGAGGGAAAGGATGAGCTGGGTGTTGTCAGCGGTAGGAAAGGATGTGGAGGCCGTGGGGGCGGACGATGCTGGTGAGCGGAGCCATGTAAATCTTGAAGAGGGTTGGGCTGAGGGAGGATCCTTGGGGGACATCACATATGGTCTTGGTGGCTTTGGACCGGAATGGAGGGAGGCAAACTCTTTGGGTTCTTTCGGAGAGGAAGGAGGTGAGCCAGTCCACAGCTTTGTGGCTAATTCGAAGAGGCGTGTGAGAAGGGTTTGGTGGCATATGGTGTCGAAGGCTGCGGAGAGGTCGAGAAGGATGAGGGCGACGGTTCCACTCGTCAAGTCTGCTCCTGATGTCATCAGTGCAGGCAGTGCAGTCTCGGTGCTGTGGTTTTTGCGGACTAGGAGACGTCGAGTATGTTGTCCCCCAGGAAGCGGGACAGTTGTTTGTTGACTATCTTCTCTATGACCTTCGCGGGAAGGGGAGTAGGGGATAGGTCTATAGTTTGTGAGGTCTTGGGGGTCTGCTTTGGGTTTTTTGAGCAAGGCGTTGACTTCGGCGTGTTTCCAAATATCTGGGAAGGTGGTGGTATCGAAGGAGCTGTTGACGACGGACCGGAGCTGGGGAGCGATGAGATATAGAGATACAGAGATAGATATAATACTGTGAGAAAGTAGCCTCTTTCTAGCCCTGTTACCCCCACTTTTGGCCTGTTTGTGAGTGTATGTCAGGGTGTTTTCACTGTCTCACTGGGATCCTGCTAGCCAGGGCCCAGTGCTCATAAGTTTGTGTCCTATATGTACGTGTTCCCTGTGTGATGCCTAACTCTCACTGAGGCTCTGCTAACCAGAACCTCAGTGTTTATGCTCTCTCTGCTTTCCAAATTATCACTAACAGGCTAGTGACCAATTTCACCAATTCACATTGGCATACTGGAATACCCTTATAATTCCCTAGTATATGGTACTAAGGTACCCAGGGTATTGGGGTTCCAGGAGATCCCTATGGGCTGCAGCATTTCTTTTGCCACCCATAGGGAGCTCTGACAATTCTTACACAGGCCTGCCAGTGCAGCCTGAGTGAAATAACGTCCACGTTATTTCACAGCCATTTACCACTGCACTTAAGTAACTTATAAGTCACCTATATGTCTAACCTTCACCTGGTGAAGGTTGGGTGCAAAGTTACTTAGTGTGTGGTCACCCTGGCACTAGCCAAGGTGCCCCCACATCGTTCAGGGCAAATTCCCCAGACTTTGTGAGTGTGGGGACACCATTACACTCGTGCACTGTACATAGGTCTACCTATGTACAGAGTCACAATGGTAACTCCGAACATGGCCATGTAATATGTCTAGGATCATGGAATGGTCACCCCAATGCCATTCTGGCATTGGGGGGACCATTCCATGATCCCCCGGGTCTCCAGCACAGAACCCGGATACTGCCAAACTGCCTTTTCTGGGGTTTCACAGCAGCTGCTGCTGCCAACCCCTCAGACAGGTTTCTGCCCTCCTGGGGTCCAGCCAGGCCTGGCCCAGGAAGGCAGAACAAAGGACTTCCTCAGAGAGAGGGTGTTACACCCTCTCCCTTTGGAAATAGGTGTCAGGGCTGGGGAGGAGTAGCCTCCCCCAGCCTCTGGAAATGCTTTGATGGGCACAGAAGGTGCCCATCTCTGCATAGGCCGGTCTACACCAGTTCAGGGATCCCCCGGCCCTGCTCTGGCACGAAACTGGACAAAGCAAAGGGGAGTGATCACTCCCCTGACCTGCACCTGCCCAGGGCTCCTTCAGTGTGCCCCAGACCTCTGCCATCTTGGATTCAGAGGTGTGCTGGCACACTGGACTGCTCTTAGTGGCCAGGGCCAGCAGGTGACGTCAGAGACTCCTGATAGGCTCTTACCTTTCTTACTAGCTTATCCTCCTTCCTAGGTAGCCAAACCTCCTTTTCTGGCTATTTAGGGTCTCTGCTTTGGGGAATTCTTCAGATACCGAATGCAAGAGCTCACCAGAGTTCCTCTGCATTTCTCTCTACACCTTCTGCCAAAGGATTGACCGCTGACTACTCAGGATGCCTGCAAAACCGCAACAAAGTAGCAAAGACGACTACTGCGACCTTGTATCGCTTCATACTGCCGGATTTCTCACCCGTTTCCTGGTGGTGCATGCTCTGGGGGTAACCTGCCTCCTTCTTCCAGCAGGAGCTCTGAAGAAATCTACCGTGGGTCGACGGAATCTTCCCCCTGCAACTGCAGGCAACAAAAGACTGCATCACCGGTCCTCTGGGTCCCCTCAGCACGACTAGCGTGGTCCCTGGAACTCCGCAACTCTGTCCAAGTGACTCCCACAGTCCAGTGACTCTTCAGTCCAAGTTTGGTGGAGGTAAGTCCCTGCCTCCCCGCGCTAGACTGCATTGCTAGGTACCGCGTGATTTGCAGCTGCTCTGGCTCCTGTGCACTCTTCCAGGATTTCCTTCGTGCACAGCCAAGCCTGTGTCCCCGACACTCTAACCTGCAGTGCACAACCTTCTGAGTTGTCCTCTGGCGTCGTGGGACTCCCTTTTCTGACTTCGGGTGGACTCCGGTTCACTCCTCTTCCAAGTGCCTGTTCCGGTACTTCTGCAGGTGCTGCCTGCTTCTGTGAGAGCTCCCTGACTTGCTGGGCCCCCTCTGTCTCCTCATCCAAGTGGCGACATCCTGGTCCCTCCTGGGCCACAGCAGCATCCAAAAAAACGGAACCGCGACCCTTGCAGCTAGCAAGGCTGGTTTACGGTCTTTCTGCATGGGAACACCTCTGCAAGCTTCTTCACGACGTGGGACATCCATCCTCCAAAGGGGAAGTTCCTAGTCCTCTTCGTTCTTGCAGAACAACAAGCTTCTTCCACCCGGTGGCAGCTTCCTTGCATCCTCAGCTGGCATTTCCTGGGCATCTGCCCACTCTCGACACTGTTGCGACTCTTGGACTTGGTCCCCTTGTCTTACAGGTAATCAGGTCCGGAAATTCACTGTTGTTGCTTTGCTGGTGTTGGGCTTCCTTGCAGAATCCCCCTATCACGACTTCTGTGCTCTCTGGGGGTTGTAGGTGCACTTTACACCTACCTTTCAGGGTCTTGGGGTGGGCTATTTTTCTAACCCTCACTCTTTTCTTACAGTCCCAGTGACCCTCTACAAGCTCACATAGGTTTGGGGTCCATTCGTGGTTCGCATTCCACTTGGAGTATAAGGTTTGTGTTGCCCCTATACCTATGTGCTCCTATTGCAATCTATGGTGACTGTACATTGCTTGCATTGCTTTCTATTGCTATTACTGCATATTTTTGGTATTGTGTACATATATCTTGTGTATATTTGCTATCCTCATACTGAGGGTACTCACTGAGATACTTTTGGCATATTGTCATAAAAATAAAGTACCTTTATTTTTAGTATATCTGTGTATTGTTTTTTCTTATGATATTGTGCATATGACACCAGGGGTATAGTAGGAGCTTTGCATGTCTCCTAGTTCAGCCTAAGCTGCTCTGCTATAGCTACCTTCTATCAGCCTAAGCTGCTAGAAACACCTCTTCTACACTAATAAGGGATAACTGGACCTGGTACAGAGTGTAAGTACCCCTTGGTACCCACTACAAGCCAGGCCAGCCTCCTAAAAATACTGTCTTCAAACTAAGGGAAAAATATCTCTCAGATGTGACTGGGCAGTAGGTTTATGTTTTTTTATGGCTTTGTTTTAAGTAGGCAGAACATGAACTATAACAAACCAGATTCTGTTAAAGATTGTTTTTTTTGGTAACCATTTTGAACCAGAGGAAAGAATTAGTACTATAAATATAATTTTTGTAGTAGTTTTGCTAAATCACTCAAAGTGGAACTTTCCTACATACAATAATCCAACTGAAATTAATATTCCTCAAATCAAACTTGAAAGCAAGACAGGCTTACCTTTGTAAAAGCCTGACGCTGTATACTTAAACCTCAGCAGCGTGTACTATACCAAGCGAGCTACCTCACCAGACTTGCTCAATTAAATAAAAGCAGAAATGGAGGGCTATTAAGAATCCTCAGTTTTCTTTTTGTGTTTTACTATTAGGTGAAGACATGCACTCTTCTAATAAAACATATAGCTTCCATGTTCCGAAGTGTTGACGCTGTCTAATAAATGCACGTAGTCGTTCATGAATATTATCATGCATAGCAGACTTCTTGAGAGGTTTAAGTGCTGTCCACTTAAAAGATGAAGACATGTTGGGAAGGGTTACCAACATCTGATACAAATATGGAAGTCATGCTAAGTGGCAGCATTGTCCATGTAATGTTAATCAGCTCTTCAGAGCAGTGGTGGTAAGATTCATGAAATTTGACTTCAGTCAATCAGGTGTTATTTGTATATTGTGGCTGGTCACCTGAGTGGGTAACCAGGCGCCTACTGCAGGTGTTTATTCAAAAAGCCAGACACTCAATCAAACCCAGTCACCATCGCATTTAGACAGCCAACCATGGCTAAAAAATGAACCCTAAACTCGTGGACCAAAGTCAACATTGCTGCTATCACGAAGACCATTTCCTCAGCCCCTCGAACCCACCCTCAGAACCTTAATCACCTTCTTTTCCAGACACCTTGAGACATGCCAGTCATGCCTCAGCTCAAGTGCTCAAGAAGCTCTTCGCTGACCCAGCCATGCTTTCCAGTTACAGTCCCATTTCCTTCCTACCACATCTGGCAAAGGTCTTCGGAACACTAATCAACCGATGCCTTACCAACCACCTCAGCAACCAACAGTTCCAACCCCAAAGCCAGCTTTCAAATATCACACACTTTGGCGGTACACAACTTAGGCCCCACATATCAGAACAATCATCTCCGCTCATCAACCACCCACACACACTTCTGCATGACTGCTACTCGCATATATCCCACGCATACAGAGAACCAGATCAGGAGCACAGGCCTCCCACTTCACATCAGAGCTGCCTTCTCTCAAATTCTGCAGGAAGTTCAATACCCAGATTTTCAATTAACCAACCTATATTATACAGGGCTTGGTGGCGCGCGCGCACACACACACACAAACAAACACACTCGATAGTGCACGTTACTAATACCTATAACAAAGGTCTGGGCCTTGTGGGATCAAGGGAGGGGCCCATGGCCTTTCTAGCTTATGAGCAGCGATCTCCAGCAAGGCAACACTTCTTTGAACCCCCCCCCCCCTCCATGCTTCCTCTAATGGTTTTGGTTTATTCTTACCTGCCCGGTTCTATCTGCCCCCACCAGGGTCTCACCCACAGAAGCCACAAACACTACAGATATGGTAAGGGGATGAAAGTGCCCATATTGACGAGTGGACTAGGCCTGTATCAGTGGGTTCTGGACGGCCATTAAACCCCATTCAATTCATAGTAAGGTTAAGTAAAGCATGCTTAAAATGTAACATTTTCCAAACCTTTCACCCCAGACTTAGTCTGGTGGTGCATCCCAAGCCTCCCTTTGAATACCCATTTAAATTCCATCCAGTTTAGACTAATATTCCTAGTGCTCTGTTATTTATAATGAACTACACCACTTATTCGACATACCCGTGGCTGTGGGCCAGAAACTCGAGGGCAAGTACACGCAGATGTGTCTACATAAAATTGCATACTAGGCACATAAGACGCCAAGGTAGATACTAGTACAGATACTTTCAGAAATGCAAATCTCGAGAGGATAACACCACAGCCTGCCATTACAAAGCTCCATGGAACTGGGTAACGAGACAGTAGATGCTTTTGTTCACATTATTCTCAAACAGATAGATTTTGTAGCCCGTTCACTGGATGAAATGGTGACCTTGAAAGTAAACACCGCCTTAAGGCATGCTATGCCAAGCCTCGTTGCCAGGATCAATACAGACTCAATGTGGGCTGATAAAGCTTCACGCTTTAGATCTACTGCCTTTACATTGTGGTAGGATACAGAGTAGTTGCAATTAAAGTTGATCAAATATGAAGGAGCAGAACAAGTTTAACACCGCACAAAAAACCTTATGGATGTTCAAGTTAATTTAAAATAGTATTTCTACATTAAAATGTTAAACATTCAGAACAAAACATTAAAATGATCCTCTACAAACTATGCTCTATTTAATTTTATTTTTATAAAATAAATATTAGAAATTGAAAAAAAAGTAAGCGACAGGCACCTTTTCCAAGCCCATGCAAATGTAGTGGTTCGTTTAAACTCGTCTACTGTCAGACATCCAAAGACGCTAATGCCACTTGAGGGTAAGCTAATTACAAGATCCGTTTATGCCCGAGGACAACTGAAAACATCCTTTGGTAAAGCATAAAACGCTTGCAACGAGAAGTGACAATGCATATTAAACAGAAAACAATTCAAACACTGACAGAGCACCGCGCACACAAACGCTGCTTCAGGCTGAATAAATACACACAGGCCGGCAACAACCGTGTGAAACGCTTACCTGCCACCTCGGAGAACTTCACAATTCCAACATAGGCGGAAATCCACGGATTCCTGAACATGGTCCTGGTGCACACGCACAAATCTCCGCCAAAAAAACAAATACTACGAAAGTGGGACCTAATCGAGATGTAGCCACAGCCCCTGGCACGTCGGCGGCAGTATTATGTCGAGATTTGTCATGGCTCTGGGCAGGGCGGCCAACCTCTCGCCTCCCAGGAAGTTCAGAGCATGCATATTAATGGGCTGCAAACTGGGACAGCTCAGGCCGCTAATCAGATTAGCGGTAGAAATTAGGTATTTCAAATGCGGCCGCAGATTGGATAAGAGACTGGAGCTTTGCAATGTTAGCTCTCAACCCTGTCTAAATCATAGCAGATGTTACTGAAGACAGACACTGAAGTAACCAAACCAACAGCGCAGTAAAATAAGAATAATTCACTCCCAATAGGCTTCTTTCTTCATTAGTCACTGGTTTATCAGCAGAGTACAAAGATTACCTGAACAGAAAGCAAAACACTGTTTATGATCTGCAAGGTGACTGTCTTAGAGTAACCTTATTCAAAGGCAACTAAAAGAGTTCCAAATGTCGAGGTTTATCGTCAACATATGAGCAAAGTTATGGGGGGGAAGTTGGGAGGAAGCGAATGAAACCCACATTGAGGGGCATCCATATATTCTTTTATTCCGAGACACAATGGCCTGCTTCAATTTTCTAAGTACATGCCAGATGCTTATGTTAAAAAATAAATAAATAAATAAATTTAGATAGAAATTGGTTCAAGGGTAACAAATGTATTTCTCAGTTCAATATGTATTTTATTTTACAAAACCGAGACTAACACCAACCCGGGAAGGAGGGTTGAGGGAGTGGGAGCATGTCAACATCCCAGTTTCCAAGCCCAGGTTATATTTTCATAATTAAAATATGCAAATAGTTCCACCGTAATATTTCAAACTGTGTGCAGTACACATGCAGAAACCCGGACAAAGGACAGATGGGAATGATTTATGGAGCAAGTCGTCGGAAAAGCCAGCTCATTACTGTACTCTAACAAAAGTAAAATACACGGGACTGGGTAAGCAGTGGCAGTAAGTAGGATAAACAGATTGGGTGGAAAACTACAATTATACCATTTGAAGTACAACATTTTTAATACTGTAAAATTCGATACAAGAAAGGGCTGCTATAAAAATAGGCATCAAGAAAAAAAATCCCACAGTAAAGCTTGACACACGACTGAAACAACTGCGCATCAGAGCATTTACTAGATCAGTGAGGAGTGAGGGTGTGTTCTTATGCACTTCTAAAACAGAGGAGAAGAAACCTGTTTCCTGCATGAAAACGAGTGCAGAGAGCTGCAAGCACTCGTCCAAACGGTGTATACAAAATAGCGAGTAAAAGTGCAAATACATTGGAGAATTTAGGGGCCACATGTACAATAATTCGGATTTGAGATTTCCAAATTGCAATTTTTACTGGATCACAATTTGGAACCAGCAATACCCAATGTACAAAAGAACACATCAAAATTGCCATTCCTAGTGTGGTGGCAAATCGACCACTTCATGAATATTGGCGAGGTAGGTCACAATTTTTGAGAGACTAGAAATTGCTGCCAGCACAGGGGTGGCGGCCTGCTATGGTCAGCAGACCACAATGTATGTGACTGCTTTTAAATAAAGCATCTTTCTATTTAAAAATAAAAATAAAATGCAGCCAGTTTTCCTTAAAAGAAAGCAGGATGCATAAATGTTAGATTTGAGGGTTCTGCTTGGCTAGGGTATGGACCTAAGCCAGACAGAACCCGCCACTCTAATCAGGGCAAGTAAGTTACACACACAAGATAAGCTGTGCTCACCCTCAGGTATCTTGGCGCAGAGCTGGCAGGCTTACCCGCAGAGGCAATGTGTAAAGTATTTGTGCAATACACTCGCAGCAACATGGTTAAATACCCCAAAAAGACTCCACACAAGATTATGAAAAGAAGGGACTCTTTGTATAGTAAACGTAAGAAACAATAAGAATCTAATAAGGATAACACGATAAAGCGTATGCCAATTTTCATGGGAAAGAGTAGAAATTGCAATGCGCACCTACTAGAAGCCTAGCATTGAAAAATAAAAAAATGCACTTTGAAATCCTGCCTCCTATAAGTTGTCTCCTGCGAGTTATTTCTAAATTCACTGGGGCGGCTTTACAACAAAAACGCAGTATACTTTTAGTGGCCGAAGAGCACTGTGCAAGCCAGAAGGGACCACCCGAGTCAGCGCCAATGATCAGGGGACTCTATGCAGTCTCAGGGGCTGGATCTGCACACTGCAGGGAGTGAGGGCACAGTGTATCACACGCTGACTGTGGTGCTACCCGGGCCCAAGGCAGGACACAACAGGTACCCGCTGTGCTGGCTGCGGGTTGGCAGTCATGCACTCTGGTAATTCGGTTAGGCAGGCCAGGAGCCGGACAGTGGCAGTTCTGCTAGGTGGTTTCACCCCCCTCCCCCAGTGTGTAGTCCTTGCAGCAGCACATCACTCGCATTGATTTACAAAGTGCTTAACAGCACCCACAATGAAATCGGTTGACATGCACCTATCCTGTTGCTTTGATAAAGTGCTTCCCAGAGAGGAGCGATGACCGATACATGGGGTTGTCAGAGTCAATCGGTCCCAGTAATTTAGGAGTTTGTGTCCCTGAGACCTCAGAGGAAAAAAGGGGGCAAGCCAGCAAGCCCTTGGAGTCACTTTGGCAATGTCTTATAAATTCTACATGGAGGGGCAAAGGTCAGCAGGCAGCCAGCAGTCCCTGGGGACAGTCAGACTCAGCAAAGTGGCAATCCTTCTAGCACAGCAGCCTTTACTGCAGCAGTGTTTCTTCTTGATCCAGTAGTGTACTGTCTTTGTGGGTCAAGAGACCAAGTACTTGTACAAGAAAGTGTCTTTGATTGGGGTTGGGGGGGTGGGGTGGTAGGACTACAAAATAATTCTTCTGAAGTGCATAGGTCCCCCTTTCAGGTCAGCTTCGGCTCCAGGCAGCCAGTGGGAGGTAATAAGCCCCTTTGCGTCAACTCTAGTTCCTACCCTTTGAGGTGTAAGTGTGAGCACTTCCTAACTTCACCCCCAGGAAGACCTATCAGTATGCAGCTGTGGCTTTGTATCCTGTGTTGTGGGTGTCTGAAGGGAATGCACATGGGTAGCTGTCACCTAACCCAAGCCAGACATGTATCGGAGATAGGCTGTAGGCACACAGGGCAGTGAGTGCAGAGAAATGCCCACTTTCTAAAAGCAACATTTCTAAAATAGTAATAATAAATCCGACCTTACCAATAAAGAGGATTTATTACTAAACATGACAGTTACCCCTCGTAGATAAGGAATGACAACTTAAAGGTAATAAGGAATTCCCAATGCTTGTCTATGAGCGGGGTAGGCCTCACTGTAATGAAAAACAACAAGGAGTTTTTCCATTAACAGGACAGGGAAACTTTAAAAGAAGATGGCCTTCCTTTTTACTTACATGGTACCCTGCCCTATGGGCTCCCTAGGGCCTAATTTCAGTGTGAGATATACAAGAAAAGGGGAGAATCACATGCACTTTAGCACTGGTTAGCAGTGGTAAAATGCTCAGAATCCTAAGGCCAACAAAACGATACAAAAAATAAATAAATAAACAAAAAAAAACAGGAGGTAAGGGCATCCTTAGGGTGGTCTTACAGCCAGACTTTTTGCCAAGTGTAACAACAACAAAAAAGGACTTTCAAGTTTCATTTTTTTAAGATTAAGCAGTGGATGGGCCTGTGGGACAACTGCCTGCTCTTAAATATTATGTGTAAGTTCTCAAAGGGGAAAAGGGTCCTCTGGGGGCCCCTTCCCATTTGAGAATGGGTTACCACCTTATTCAAGGAGGTGGTCGAATATTAATGTTTTTGCAAAAGGAATTTGGTCGCAGAACATTAATAATTATCACTGAGTCAGTATTTGGAAAGGACACTCTGAACAACCCACTTCCAAATACCGAATCGCTAAACGAAACTGAAGTTACCGAATCATATTTTGCCATCTGCACATTACAAAATGCTTTCTGGCAGTCGCAAACAGTCCACATTCCGTGAATCGGGCAGTCTGTGACCTCAAAAAAAGATCTGTACATACGGCCTTGAGTGTGAAGTATTACCTTGGAGTGCGCTTAACACTAAATCGCATAGAAGTGGGTTCTGTTCTTCTCAGAAGACCTTGCAGTTGTTACCAGAGAAGACTAACAGTTGTTGATTAGGCTGAAACTCAGAATCAAGTCGGCATCACCACATTGACCTGCACAGTTATTGAGTGACTGTAGAATAAGATGCATCTGTACGGCAGTTCCAGCAACTCAGACCATCAATCAGATTAGATTGTTTCTTCCAATACATTTGAGATGGAATGTTTGCATTTACTCAAAGGTTAGGCACCAAGAAACCTGACCAACTATCTGTTACTAAGTTGACGTTCAATATGTAACTTTAAAAAAAAAAAAAATTATACACACACCCACCACCACAAACAAACACCACCACCCAAACACCACCACCACAAACAAACACCACCACCACAAACAAACACCACCACCACAAACAAACACCACCACCACAAACAAACACCACCACCACAAACAAACACCACCACCACAAACAAACACCACCACCACAAACAAACACCACCACCACAAACAAACACCACCACCACAAACAAACACCACCACCACAAACAAACACCACCACCACCACAAACACCACCACCACAAACACCACCACCACAAACACCACCACCACAACCACCACAAACACAACCACCACAAACACAACCACCACAAACACAACCACCACAAACACAACCACCACAAACACAACCACCACAAACACAACCACCACAAACACAACCACCACAAACACAACCACCACTATTTTGCAAGCCTAAGTTGTTTCAGTTCTGCACTGCTTTTTTGTTTTTAAATTTGTATACAGTTTGTGTGGAAAATAATCACCTATATACAGTACAAAAACACTGAGTCAGAAAACTTATTTCAACTCGTAAAATTGATTATTTCTAATCGTGAGTTGATATGCTACACCAATATTTTGTGACTGCATTTCTAATAGCAAAGCACTCTTCCTTTAAAGAACCAAGGCTGCTTAAAATGCTAAAATAAAAAGTTAGTGTTCTATTTTGCAATGTAATCTCCGAGACTGCGGTCTGCTGCCCCTTGCAAGACCTCATCCAGAGATTGTAGCCAATCATAAGGAGTTGGAAATTGAAACCTGCCTACTTAATACTAAGCAGGTTGTTGTGACCTTCTGTGATTCCTCATTTTTTTATGACCCATTCAATTAGTAGCTAGTTCAGTTCACAATCTAGAATACCTGTGGCAGCCACCTTTTGTATGTTAATACTTAATCTTTTAATGTGGCTTGTGCAGACCCTTTGACTTCAAACAATCAAACAGAATGAAACTGGCAATCCTGCATCACCTCCAATATCAATAGCCATGAATCACTGGAATTATTAACTTCCTGCACGTGGCAACAAAACAAATACATAGAGAGGAGAGTGCCAAAAGACATAAGACTATGGGGCCCAGAAGAGTTTGTCAAATGTATTAATGTTGGTCTTTCAGGGGACACATCACACGCACAGCACTCATCAGCAACAGCTTAGCATCAGCTGAAAACGTAGATATGGTCTCTGAAAAGGCAATTAACAGAACTGCTATGCAAATTGTGTAAGCAATCTCAATGTTCTATTTCCTCCAAATACTTATGGAACTCTACCGCACCAAACTGTCCTCAGAAACTTAAAAGATTGGGTTCTCTCAGATATAGTTCAACATTGGCTTTCTTTTTAGGCAACAAAGAAAAACTCTGAACTAGTCATTTCTTCCTCCAGTATTGCTGCAGTAATTTCACCTCCACCAAAGGTCAGAAGTTGTATCTTTGCCTTTCAATTGACATAAAAGTAATGCGCATCAGTTTGCCAGCCTGTCCACGTGCACACACAAGCTTGGATATACTTCAAAGCACAGAACAAAGAGGTTCAGTTAGACCTGAACCAAACATTTCAGACCATAAAACAATTCGGGAAAGAGTGACTTGCTGTTAACTGCAAACGTCTGTTGTCCCACTAGGTACAACCATTTAAGAAGATTTACAAATAAAACAAGCATTTGCAATGCAATGAATCTCGCTTTTGCTCGAGTATGAGCAATTTGCGTTGTAAATTGTAAACTGGACATTTATTGCCACATTGATTGAAAAAATAAAAATGAAGTTCGCTCGCAGTCAAACGTATTATCGCCAAAAATGCAATTATCCATGTAACGGGATCGATATGATGCAAAGCGTTCGACTAATGCCCAGAGAGATTGTGCAGCATAGGAAATACATAGAAAAAGTAGTACTGAAATCATACGGAAAACACAGAGCCTCGTATGTTTTCAGTAGTTGACCGGTATGCCCGAGGAGGGCTAAACACTGGAAAAGGCATGACGTATGCATGCCTTCCACTAATGAAAGCAAGCAAATTTTAAAAGGCAAGCCCACGAACCAACTAAACTGATGGGTGTGGTTAAAAGCCCATAGAGATTACAGCACGGGCAGCTCGCTTTGCGGTCGACCCTAAAAAGTATGCCAGATGGATGGAAAAAACTTCTAGAAAAACTTTTAATACCTGGTCAGGTAGCATCTACATCAGACTACTTTTAAAAACCTGTTCGAATCTGGCCTAATCAAAAAAGACAGACAGGTTGGCTAACACACCTTAGCCTACTGCTAGAACGAAATATGATACACTCTTCCCTAAATCAGTTTATCAGGACACATTTCAAATCACTCCACAAATGACAAACAATGGCATCCAGGGAAGCAACATATCCCCTTTCCCCGCTCTACAGCCTAGCCACTGGATCACATCTTCAAATTTTAGAGCCAAGAAAGACTGAAGCGAAATACCCATATTCAATTAAATTGAACTACCAGATTTTGACTAATTGTGCATTATCCTTTTTCAAAATTAACTAGCGGTCGACCTTGAAGAAATATAAGTATGTGCTAGTTGTAAGCACAATTACAATTTATTTTCTGCTCTGTTTTAGTGGATTTGGTAAACACTCGTTTTTTTCCCAACCCCAAACATCCACCTACTTAACAAGGTAAAAGTATGACATCAGTAATATAAAGACACATGGTGTTCCCAAACAAAGTTTGAAGATCTGCCTTTTGGAAGATGGAATGCTAGGATTATTGCAAGAAACAGGCAGTAATTGCCATCAAGTGTTCAGACATTGAGAGCAAAAAAAAAAAAAAAACCTTACAATTGGAAATACGCCCCCCACTACCAGCTGCTGTAAGGGGCAAAAATGCTTGGGAATCCCCCAATGAATGTCTAGCAGCGAATTATTACAGTAACCGCTCCTCTTCTTTGACTACCGACTTGTTTTGTGTGCATTGTATATCAATTCTTCGATAATTGTGTTAGGATCGTTCTGAGGTTCTGGATTTGGTTTATGGTTCCAAGATGAACTTTTACAGGCCTCCCAGAGCCAGTTTGGGAAGTGTAGTCAGCTAGCTCAGACACGAGTGGCTTCTCTCATCCTCTGACCAACTCTGCAAGCCTGCCGGGACTCTCTCCCGGTTTTCACTTGCCCAACTGAACAGGCAGTCTGGTGAAAAATGGCACATGACAGACCATTAACCCTTCCCTGGGATTTATTCAGGAGTAGCAAAAAACAAAAAAAAAACAAAAAAAGTTATAAATTTACTTTCTGGTTGGCTAATGTATACGCCTAAGCCAGGCAGAACCCACTACTCTAGTCAAGGCAAGTAAGTTACCCACCAAAGATAACCTGTGCTCACCTCCTTGGTAGCTCGGCACAGAGCAGTCTGGCTTATCTCCAGAGGCAATGTGTAAAGCATATGCGCAACCTACCCTCACCAGTGACAATAAGTACGCCACAAAAGAGACTACACACAGGATTGTATACAAAAATGTTTCTATATTGTACATATCATTAGACCAAAATAAATCATAAATAAGAGGATAAGATGCAATTACTGTAGTAAGACTCAGTATTCTGACCATGCAAGAGAAAATGCTACATGTCATGCATTAGTCTGTGGGCTTAGTGAATGGTTCATATGGTCAGACCTCAAGAATTAGGGCATGAGTGGCTACAGTGAAACACATACATAACTAAATGTTACCATAGATTCTACAGCAAACAGTACTGAAATATCACTTCACATGCATGGAACAGGAACATAATATCTTGCTAGATATTAACAACTATTTACAACACATACCACACCATATTATCCTAACAAGTATGACTCTGCATACCTATGCTCCTACTAAACTTTGTATGACATTGTGGACCTACACATAGGTCACAGGTCTCCCTGTGCACCTATTAACTGCATTTCAGCATAATCTCCATTTCTCGGAGATGGAGACTGTTATTAGTAGCAACCTTTTTCTGCACTCTGGGCTCTCCGTCCAGGTTTCTTCCTGTAAGGAGATGGTGGAATCCGTGCCCCCAAAGTAGGTCCAAAATGGGGGAGGGCTCACAACGTGTATGATTGGAAGTAGGTCGCACTGGGTCCCCTGCATTATGAAATGGTGAAAGGAAGCTGCATATATGAGTGCGAAGTGCAGCTGCCACCACTCTGTGAAGCTCAGCCCTATTCCCAAGAGCAGTGCACTCACGGAGGAGTGCTGGGTGGCTGTATCTTTCCCACAGTGCCTGGTAGGTGCCGGGATCCCTCTTCCAGGCTGAAACACAGGCAGCAGACATCAGTGCCACACCCCCAGTGAGGCGTGGAGTTCCCTTCTCTTGCAGCCTGAAGCGCTGCTTTGGATGTGCACAATGCACTTTCCCCAGAGCACCCGGTAGGTGCACACTATCCCCAGGCAGGAGACACGCTATGGTGACCATGATGAAAACATTCTTCACACACACTAGTGAAAATGTGCATGCTCCAAGTAGAGAGTAAGGTAGGGAGTCCAACAGCGCTTCCCCACGCGCAGGGTTCTAAAAGTACAGGGCACGCCACTAAGCCCTGGGACAACACAGTGAAGGGGGGGCACAAGGGGCAGGACAGCCAGCACAAGTGTCCTTCTTGCAGGGTGGCAGTCTCTCCAGCAGCCCAATAAGCAGGCTGGCCAGCACACAGCAAATCAAGCAGTTCATATGGTGGTTCCTCCTAGCAGCCCAAAACTGTCTGGTCAGACCATAGTCAAGGAGCAGCTGGCAGCAGGGAACCAAACAGAAAAGCAATCCAGTGAGTCCTAGGGGCCACCAAACTAGAGCAGGTAGCAGGACAACAGCAGAAGAGCAGTCCAAATGGTCCTTCATTCAGTGCAGTAGTCCTTCTGACAGAGGTTCAGTCCCAGGTTAGAAAAGTGCTCTGAAAACATGGGGTCAGAGCCCAAAAGGTTGAATTCAAAGGAAACCTTGGAAGTGCAACACAAACCTCTTTCAACCAAGCCCTTGCCCCAGGCATCAGTATAGGGTAAATAAGCTCTTTCTCGGAGAGCAGGATACAACCTATTGTCATGTAAAGTGTGAACAACCTCCCTCCTCCCAACCCAGGAAGACTATCCGTATGCAGATGCCTCTCCTGTCACCTAGCCCATCCTGAGCTGTGGCTGTCTGGAAAGTATGCACAAAGTGTAGCTGTCACTCTGCCCTAGACATGGACTGGGGTCAGGCTGCAAAACACTAGTGTGATAAACGGAGAGAAATGCCCTCTTTCCAAAAGCATTTCTAAAATAGTAAGAAAATCAAACTGCACCAGCAAGCACCATTTTCCACCACCATTCCAAGCATACCAAACAGGCCCAAACTACTCCTTTCAGATCAGAAATTACCACTCAAAACTGCATAAAGAAGTTCCCAACGCCAACCTATGAGAGGAGCAGTCCCCACAGTAGTGAAAATGTAATAGGCCATTTACCACTACGAGGACATGTAAAACATAAAAGTACCTTTTACATACACAGCACCCTGCCCGTAGGGCTGTCTAGGGCCATCCTTAGTGGTGACTTTGGTGTAGCAAAAGGAGGAGTTTAAGCCTTGGCAAGTAGTTTGAAATGCTAAGTCAATCTGGCAGTAAACAGCCCGAAGGCACTGCAGGCCTGAGACAGGTTTGAAAGGCTACTTCTGTGGATTATGCAATCTGTGCTTCTGGCCCACTAGTAGCATTTCAATTTACAGGCCCTGGGTATACAAGTATACCACTTTACAAGGAACTTACAGATAAATTAAATATGCCAAAACATGTGTAAGCCAATCACCCAAAGTGTTGGGATAGAGAGCACATGCACTTTAACACTGATTAGCAGTGGTAAAGTGCCTAGAGTCCTAAAGCCAACAAAAAGTTCAGAAAATAGGAGGAAGGAAGACCAAAGGTTTTGGGATAACCAAACAGAAAGGGCCATTTCCACCAAGGGTGCAGCAGACCTGGAACAGAGGCACTTTCGTTTTTGCATACAATTCGCTCCTTGTCTGCCATATGTGGCTCACAATTAGAGACATCTGCTGCTATGCCTGCTCAACTAAGCTTTTTGCATGCTTCAGTGTGATTGTTCCTGCATGAACTTTCACAAGACGTTGAACAGTTTACGTCTGCCAGACTAGATGAATAAAGAGAATCTAGTCATCACTGTCAGGCTTAGCATATCAAGATGGAGGAGTACCTGTAGCATTTCATCAGGGCAGCTTGCAAGGCCTCATAAAATATATCAGATAGAGGCCATTTCAACAGCCATGTTCTATAACACAATGATGCCCTACCAACTTTTACTCCCACACCGCCAGGCCTGGGGGATTGGAGAGTGCCTGGATAATTGCCCTAAACTGGTTGGTAGGAATATCTAAAATGACTAATGAAGTAAGGAGTGTGCAGAGGCTGCCTTATCTGTGTACTAAAAACAGTGTGGAAGCAGAAAGCACTGATAGTTTAGTGCCTTGCATGGAAGATCCAAGTCGGTTACTAGTATATGCTGGTCAAGAGAAGCACCTTCTGCTCTTACCTTTCTAATTTTGAGGCAGTTTGCATTTTACACCAGTGTTTGGATTTGTAATGGTTGGTTAGTGTGACGTCCTCCCAGGGTGGTCTATGAAACAAAGTACTAGTGCTTTTGTATTGTATTGAAGGTCTATGTCAACTGTTACTGATAAATATATTTTTTGAACGCTGCAGATCAACCTTGGTCATTCAACTTAGGTTTATAATACACGTCAGAATATTGTCCCCACCCATTTTTTCATTGCCTACATAATTAACAAACCTGGGATTTATTTTCCACCAGAAAGTATTTCAAATAACACCTAAACCATTTAACTGTCTTTTGGAAGGAGATTGGCGCCGACTTGCTAGCAGAGTTAGTAAACGTAGATGAGATTGGCAATGTACGGTCTTATTTTGGAAAGCCTCAGAGAAGTCTTACAAAAAGTGGAGTTGGAGGCGAGTGTGTTGTTTTTAGGTCAAGCCTACCAGACAGCACATTTGTCTAGCTGAAAACTAAATTGGCAGTTTTCCAAGAAGTTAACAATCACCCATTACTTGCCACTGGTTGGCTTTTCCAATTATTTACTCTGTTCTTAATCAATAGCTTGCCTTGTTCTTTGGGTTTGTCCCTCCCTTCGAGCATAGCCTCTCCTCGTACCCTTCCATTGTTCACTTTTAGGTAGCTATTTCTTTTTTCTTAAGCACTCAATGAGTGTGCATGCATTTGAGTTGTCTCCCTCACATGCTTCTCTCCCTCCTTTGCACTGTGCTCTCTCATGAGTGCGCTTCTTTCTCCAGTGTTGATCTCGTTCACACAATTCTCTCATATCCCCTGCGCTCCGTGTTGCAGTCTCCTGCTTGTGTACTTCTCCTAGTCCCATGTTGCTCTTATTCGCGTGCTACTTTTCTCCACCCCAAACTCACACCTTATTGCATTTTGCCTTTACCTGCTCCCACGTTACTCATCCGGTAGTGCGCTTTTTGTTTTTTTTTTTAAACAATTTGTGCTCCTACAAAATGAGGCAGCCATGTCAAAGAGCGTTTGTTTTAAAACTTTTTTATGCTGTAAAGCATGGCTTTGCCAATGCTTGTTTTTAAAGTTGAGACTGCATTAAACTACATGCATTCGGAGTAATTGTAACAAAAAACAAAACAAAACAAAAGTGAATTATTTTCTTAGCACTGGTCTTGCACAGAGTGATGATGCCAAGAAGTTGTAACAATCAATGCAAAACTTGCCACTTATTTTTAATAACTTAGCAGCAGGCACTACTCAGCGTGGCTAAAGAAACGTACTGATCACACCCCATAATATGGCTTCCAATACACGGGCGCATAAGCTAAGAAAACCACTCAATGAAAGCTAAGTGGACAAAGTAGTAGCTGACTAATGGCAAGTGACTAATGATATTTACAAAGAGGAAGATTTAGCGGCGGAATGCTGCAGTTACCTTCTAGCAAGTAGACTTGGCTTCCTGTTTCTCAATGGCAGTCAAAGATGGTTATTAACCATCTACTTTATCACAACGCGTAGCCGTAAAGACGGCCGAATAGCAATGTACGAAACTGTTCGTACTTAAAAATATAACTGAGAACTTCATGAAACTAGGGGAACAAATGTAATCATCCTCTCAGTAAGTGACAGGAGCTGGAAGAAGTAGAATAACTTTTTTTTAGGTTTGTATCCAAAAACAGACACCAACTATTATGAAAAAAAGCAGTCTACACAACATAACATTCACATTTTTCTTTGGAATTCCATTCTGGGGTGTCATTTCGGATACTCGGCTATTTATAGAACGAAAACACACCGAGTCTTGCACATCTAAAGCTAAACTTTGTTTCAGTTTAGAGTTCAGCTTCCATTTGCCTCGAGCGCATGCAACCAATACTGCAGTCTTCAGCTCTGCAATGCCTGAACGTGCACAAACTCATCAGGGACTTCTTCATGAAGTTAAGGGAGGCACTGTTCTTACCTACATTTTGTAACCTTTCACTTCAAAATTTTGTATTCTCATCCAAACTAGTGTTGAGCAAAATACTGCCTGACAGATCCCCAGAGGTGTTGATAAAAGGTGCTCTTAATAGCAATAAAAATGGAAACAAGTGACAAATCCTGTAAAGTTCGAGTTGTGTGTTGAAACGTTTTTCCGATCCCTAAAACAGTAAACAAGCATTGCATTGCCAATAGGTATGGCTTTAAATGGAATGTTATATGGTAATGTGAAACATTGCATCAGGGATAAAATACACCCTTGTCGTACATTTTTAAGAATATAGCAAGTTACCAAGAAGTCCATAACCATTTAGAGGAACGGGGCGGGAGGCTGAGGTCCTTTATAAGGTTATGTAACTCAGAGTTGCCTTGCAATATTGCTCTCATGTACGCCAGGGAGTAGTTTATCCCACATACTACATGGTCACACCACTGCCTCCTACCCCCCCCCCCCACGACTCATTTAATATATTGGGGCCTAGCCCTTTCATATGAAAAAAGTGAGCAAGTTAGCAAACACAAAGAATAAAAATAAAGCTAGTGCAAAATGAAACATCAAAAACCGGTTAGATACTTTTTTGTAGATATTAGAAACAGTTCAATACAAACTGCAGTAGATCGTAATGTATTAAAAAAACGCAGACAGATTCTAGCTTTTCTACAACTATCTAAGGAGTGCAAAAAATAAACAAACAGTATCTGTTTGCTTGTCATAAATGTCAGGCGACAGCTGCACTATCAATGTAACCATGTAAGTTAATGACTGCCCTACTCTCATCTGTGTGCAGCTAGAGAAAACCAAATTATCTAGTTACCAGACTTTAACAGCATTATGTCATGTATGTGTCCCTGAAAGTTCGAGCTTAGGCAGCTGGATAAATAAACAAAATGATCAAAACTCCTGTGTGCAAGACTTTTTTTTTTTTATAGCGGCGCACAAATTTTGCCCAATCAAAACATGTGCTCCTGACTCCTAACACGCAAGTGGAGCCAAAGCCCCTCTCCAGTGACGCTGACGTAATTGTCTGGCGACAGCTGTGCTGCCAAGCCAGACCACGGAAAGGCTCAATAAGCCACAGCAGTACTATATTAAACCCACAATCATGCTTCACACAGAGAAGGGTGTATACAACACAGGCAGCACCGAATTCCTCACTTACGAAAAGACAGTTATGCAACAGTAGTGTAAGCGGCCTCCCTTGTACAGGTACAACAGGGGTGTCCAACATTTGCTTAGTTACAAAGACATTTAGAAAAATTACAGGAAAGGCAAAACCGGCATATCCATCCTTGCATCAATTTTGGACAAGCGGATGCATTTCACCCAATATTTATTTTTTACAAAAGAAGCACAACAGCAGCCAATAGCTTTCTGGTTGTTCGTGTTATTTGTGTGCATGCAATAAATTGGTGTGAATGCTGCATAATTATGTGGCATGATGTATTAGCAGAAATGTGTGTAACAAGCACAACACAAGATTACATTTGTACAAATAAAATGTTGCACAGACCACCAGTACAGTCAGCAGAATACCAAGCTTCTCACACAGAACAGAAAAATATTGCAGGAGCAGTGCAGGTAGTAGGCAGTCTTTAACCCTACATAACGATGCCAAGCAGGTAAGTGACACACAGACTTTCTGTACTTTTCCAGGCCGTACTTTACCACGCAGGCAAGTATTTTTTTAAAATCCAATTATGCCATTTTTAAAAAAGGGGCAAATTTAAGGGTTACGGTGTGGACAGGGGTTCAGGATAATAAGACATAGTAGAAGTAAAGGAGGGTAGAAGTAACAAGCATTTGTAATGCAATAGGTCTCAAATTTACTTTAGTTGGAGCTATTGTTGTAACTGCATAACTGGACTTTTTTGCCACATAAATTGGTCAACCCTGCAGCAGATTTGTCATTTCCGTCACATAATTCCGGTGGCACTGCATATAAACTAAAGAGCTAGTAGGACTACTAGAATATTATTTCCAAACAAGGCCCTTAAAAGACAAACTGCTCCCCGGTATAAAACAAACGTTCCAGCCATGAGAGTGTTTAAACAGACATGGAATTATTATTTGGGGGGGGGGGGGATTTATTATTTTGGGGTCTCCACTAACAGTGTGGGGACCCAGAGATGATAGACAGAAAAAGCATGTTGTGATGAACGTTTTGATGGTAGTCCCATTGTCCTACGACCAACACAGGTTAAGTTATAAGCAAAAACGTTTGGTAAAAAGAATGCCCTGCAAAGCGTTATGGGGCAAGTTTGAGTGTTTCCAATATTGTAGTATGTTGGCTGTAATGCTAATCACTGCCCCTAAAAGACTCAACATTAAAAATATTTTTAAGAAACATGGCCATGTAACCATATACATGACAACAGAATGGCAGAAAATAATGCAGTGCAACCATATATTCAGCCCCTAGGGGGTGTAGTGCATTACATATTTTCAGGGCTAGCAGGCCCACTGCAATGATACTACAAATAAGACCCTTAAAACACAAACTAATCTCAGCTGTAAAATAAAAGTTCCAGCCACGAGAGGTTAAAAAGACACTGAATGGTGGAGGGGGTTATTATTATGGGGTCCCCACTAACTTAGTGTGGGAACCCAGAGATGATCCAGACAGAACGTGTCATGCTGAACGTTTTGGTGGTGGTCCCATTGTCCTAGGACAGGCAAAAATGTTTTGAAAAATAATGCTTGCAAAGCATAAAGATTGAGGCAAGTTTCCCAGAGTGCAGTGAATATTGTAGTTTTGCCTCTCCCGTTGTGCCGGGAGAGCCACTTTGATGATTTCTGTTTTTTTATTTACGTAAAGCATTTACCAATTACACAGGTTTTTTTTTTTTTTTTAAAGCCAGGGAGTACAAAGCGGAGAGACAAATGCAGAATTGCAATGACTTTGATGAGGTTACAGTGAGAACAATGTTACGAGCGCTCCAATACCACTGTTCGTACTTAAAAGTGCCACAGCCACCATGGAGTGCAAAAGGGAGACAAAAGAAAAAAGTAATTTGCTCTCCCGAAAGTATATTGGCAATAGTGCAATAATCCATGTAATAGGGTCAGTCTGCAAGGCGTAATAAAAGACCCTCAAGGCAGGACAAACAAAGCATTTACCAAAGTAATCAAGGGATTGTTGAAAGGCAAGCCCAGGAACGAATTAAAGTGATAGGCGTGTTTAAAGCCCACAGAATAGATTGCAACAGGTTGAAAAGCAGCGCTTCCATGCTGCTATGCTCAGTTTAAAAACAGGGTATTTTTTTTAAGGATTTGGTGGTGGGTAGTGGTAAATAGAGGTAAGGGTTTTAATGTTGGGAGGTGAAAGGTAAGGGAACGTAGTGGGTCTTAAACCCCACCCACCCAAAAAAAAAAAAAAAAGTATTTAACAATGATTGCGCTTTTATGGCCTCTGTGGTAGAGCCCCGTATGGTATTACAATGCATTACAAAGGTCGTGTTGTAATGCTTATGAGCTAAAGGCATGCCTAGTGTTATTAGTGCAGGTTTCCCCTCAAACACAGAGTGGTAAGCAGCAGAGCACCACTATAAATACTAAATGCACAACAGCCACATGAGACCCATTCAGAAACCAACACCATGCATAAGGGTGATTACTTCGGGTATTATGCAAACAGATTGTATGAAACCTTCGACACTAAATTTATCCTTGATCACACTGACGTCAAGAAAGCAGCAAGTACTCCTTAAAGTCTTCACAGGTGTGCACTAGCAGTACTTTTAATGAGATGTATTTCTTCCTGTTCTGCTACCGCTAAGATTACCCAGATGTTAATGGCTCATATCAGTCTTTCACAAATATTTAGTAAGTTTAATCTTAGAAGCTGCACCAGTAATAATATCTACTGAAGGATTCATAACAGATCTGGTCTCAAAAGCAGATTTGATATTGGAAATGAGGGGGGGGGTGGTTTAAAGGCCTCTCCATGAATGTCAAACACATATATATATATATATATATATATATATATATATATATATATATATATATATATATATATATATATATATATATATATATATATATATATATATATATATATATATATATATATATAAATCACTTACCCAGTGTACATCTGTTCGTAGCATGTAGTGCTGCTTATTCACATGCTGTGCATATCTCACTATCTAGTGTTGGGCTTGGAAAGTTACAAGTTTTTCTTCAAGGAAGCATTTTTGAGTCACTGGATCGAGTGACTCCTCTCAGTGATAGTGCGCATGGGCATCAACGTTTTGTTAGATTGTTTTCCAGCAGGAGGGTGAAGTAAGGAGTAAAAGATTGTGTAAGTACAACTATAGATGTATAAATGTAACTAAGATGTCCATGCAAATATATATCTATACAAATAAGTACTACAACGACTACAGGATCCTGGGGAGGAGGGAGGGTGCATCTGAATCTGCAGCACTACATGCTATGAACAGAAAGTGACATTTTGCGTTCAATGGCATGTGCAGCTGCAGATACACATGCTGTGCATAGACTAAAAAGCAGGTCTCCTCCCAATAAGCAGTGATTAGCCCGTAGGAGTTGAAGTAGTTTGAAATAGTGTTTTTAGCACTGTTTCTCCAACATTGACTTGTTGTCTGGATAACACATCCACACAGTAATGCTTTGTGAATGTATGTGGTGTGGACCGTGTGGCTGCTTTGCATATATCTGCTACTGGTATATTTCCTGAGAATGCCATTGAGACACCCTTTTTTCTAGTGGAATGTGTTTTTGGAGTTAATAGCTGCCATTTTGCTTTAAGATAGCATGTTTGGATACATCTTACAATCCATCTAGCTAATCCTTGTTTTGAAATGGGATTACCTTTGAGGTTGCTGGAAAGCAACAAAAAGTTGTTTAGTTTTCCTAAATTCTTTTGTTCTGTCTACATAATACATTAGCGCTCTTAAGATCAAGAGTGTGTAGAGCTCTTTCAGCAGTAGTCTGGCTGTGGAAAGAAGACTGGCACTTCCACTGACTGATTAATGTGAAAAGGTGATACCACTTTAGGATTTGTCCCATGTACTACTTTGTGTACATGGAAGAAAGGTTCTTCTAGAGTAAGTGCATGAATTTCACTTACTCTTCTCAAGGAAGTAATTGCTACTAAGAATGCAACCTTCCATGTTAGAAACTGAATAGCGCAAGAGTGCATGGGTTCGAATGGGGGACCTATAAGTCTTGTGAGTACAGTAGTAAGATTCCATGGAGGAACTGGTGGAGTTCTGGATGGAATAATGCGTTTAAGTCCTTCCATAAATGCTTTTATGACAGGAACTCTAAACAGAGAGGTATGTTGTATGTTTTGTAGGTAGGCTGATATGGCCGTTCGATGAATCGTAATAGAGGAAAAGGCAAGATTTGTTTTTTGTAAGTAAAGAAAATAACACAACATTTTGTACTGATGCTTTAAGTGGATCTATAATTTTTAGATTGACAGTAGTATACAAACCATTTCTATTTATTTGCATAGCATTGTCTGGTTGTTGGTTTATGTGCTTGTTTTAGAACGTTCATACATTTTAACGGAAGCTGTAAACATTCAAATTCTATGACTTCAGGAGCCAAATCACTAAGTTGAGCACACTGGGATTGGGATGCCCGATTTGACCTCTGTTCTGAGTTAACAGGTCTGGTATGTTTGGTAGCCTGTGATGTGGTACTACTGACAGATCTAGGAGTGTCTTGTACCAGTGTTAGCGTGCCCATGTGGGAGCTATAAGTATCATGGTGAGATAAGTGCAACACATTTTGTTGACCAGAAACAGAATTAACAGGAGGGGGGGGGTGGGGTTGAGTGTAAACAAAATATCCCTGACCAGTTGACCCATATAGCATGGCCCTTGGACTGAGGGTGTGTGTTTCTGGATGTGAAATGTTGGCATTTTGCATTCGCTTGTTGCAAAAAGGACTATGTTTGGTATTCCCCACATCTAAAAAGTAACCGTGAACTACCTGTAGGTGAATCTCCCATTCGTTTATTTGTTGCTGCGTCCTGCTTAGAAGATCTGCTTGCTGGTTGGGTATTCCTGGGATGTATTCCGCTAACAGGTGAATGTGAATTTCCCATTTCCATATTGTTTGAGCTAGAAGGGACAATTGGGAGAAGTGTGTCCCCCCCATTTCTTTCAAATATTACATTGTTGTCTGTTCTTATTAAGACTGTTTTGTGTTTGATCTGAGGTTGAAATGCTTTGATGGCTAAGAACACAGCTAATAATTCCAAGTGTTTTATGTGGTAAGTTTTTTTGTATTGAGTGCCATTCCCCCTTGTATCGTTAGATTGCGATGGGCTCCCCAACCTGTCACTGACATATGTTGTGATTATGGTCTGTGGCACTGGGTCTTGAAATGGCTCCCCCTTTGTTAAGTTGCTGTGATTCCCACCATTGCAGAGATTTGTAAGGTTGGCGGTCTGACAACACTAGATCCTGTAACCGACCCTGTGCCTGAGACCATTGTTGTGAGACCCTGTTGTAGTGGTCTCATGTTTAGCCTTGCATTTGGTACTATTGCTATGCATGATGCCATCATTCCCAATAATTTAATGACAATTCTTACTGTGTAAGTTTGATTGACCTGCATTTGCAATATGAGGTACTGAAAAGCCTGTATCTGTTGTGGATGTGGGTAGGCTAATGCTGAGTGAGTATTGAGGATTGCACCTAGATAAGGTTGAATTTGTGCTGGTTGAAGATGAGCTTTTTGGGAACTGATTGTGAACAGTAATGTGTGTAAGTATCTATTGTGTGCGTTGTTGGCATTTTAGAATGGTGCTGGATGTTATTAACCAATCGTCTAGCTAAGGGAAGACATGTATGTGGTGCCTTCTGAGGTATGCCGCTACCACAGCTGGACATTTTGTGAGCACTCTTGGAGCTGCCGTTACTCCAAATGGTGGTACTTTGAATTGGTAGTGGTTGCCCGATATTACAAACCTTAAATACTTGTGGTAAGCTGGATGTATGGGAATGTGGAAGTAAGCGTCCTTTAGATCTAATGCGGTCATGTAACCTTGTTTTTGTAGCAGGGGAATGACGTCCTGTAGAGTGACCATGTGAAAATGTTCTGACAGGAGATTTTATATATATATATATATATATATATATATATATATATATATATATATATTTATTTATTTATTTATTTAGAGGTCTGAGATAGCGAATGGGTCTGAGAGTACCATCCTTCTTTGGTATAAGGGAGTATAGCAGGTATACTCCTGTCCCTTGCTGTGAGATAGGAACCATTTCTATTGCCCATTTGAGTAATAGACTGTACCTCTTGCCTTAGTAGAATAGTGTGTTCTGGAGAGAGCCTGAGAACAAGGGGGAATATTTGGTGGAGGGGAGATGAGCTCTAGGCAATAACCATTGAAGATAATTGAGAGTACCCACTGATCTGTGGTGATGTTTTGCCAGCGAGACTAATTGTTGCAGTCTTCCTCCCACAGGAGACGTATGTGATTGTGGGATGTTTGGGAAGTCATTGTTTAGTGGGTGTGGAAACATCTTTTGAGGCTGTACATTTTCCTCTGGCCCTGAAATTTTGTCCTCTGCAAGAGCCTCTAGATGACCCTTTTTAGTACTGCTGTCCTTGTTTTGGATGGGAGGTGGAAGTCTCTGCAGTCTGGGTTTTAAAACCTCCCCTAAATTGCTGTTTCCGAAAGGAACCCAGAAATGATGTGGTATAAATAGCTCCCATGGCTTTTGCTGTGTCATAGTCTTTCCTGAGTTTTTCATTAGTGGTGTCCACCGCTGGTCCGAAAAGTTGCTGTTTATTAAAAACTGCATATTAAGGACCGCCTGTTGTATTTCAGGTTTAAAATCTGAGGACCTCAACCATGCATGTCGTCTAATTGTGATGCTGGTATTAATTCCTCTAGCTGCAGTGTCCGCTGCATCTATAGCCGACCGAAGCAGATTTGTTATGGCCTGACCCTCTTCTACAATTTGCTGCACCCGCTTTTGGCATTCTTTGGGTAGGTAGTGCAAGAATTATTGCATCTCATCCCAATGTGCCCTGTCTATCTTGCCAACAGGAACTGGGAATTGGCAATACGCCATTGGCTGGCTGCTTGTGTTGCCACCCTTTTGCACGCAGCATCAAATTTTCTTCTTTCTTTGTCAGGGGGTGGAGTATCCCGAGAAGACAGACTATTGGCACGATACCTGAATGCACTTACCACAATAGAATCTGGTGGTAATTGTTGTGTGATGTAAGTAGGATCTGTTGGTGCAGGCTTATATTGTTTGTCAATCCTCAGTGTTAGAACCCTAGCTTTAACTGGTTCTTTAAATATTTCCTCTGCATGCCTAAGCATACCAGGAAGCATTGGTAAACGCAGATATTGCTTGTGAGTTGAGGATCATGTATTAAAAAGAAAATCCTCTTCTAAAGGTTCCGTATGCATTTGTACCCCATGGTATGCAGCTGCCCTGGATTTTACTTGGTTATACACCGTTGTATCCTCTGGTGGGGATGGATTAGCAGAATAGAGATCTGGATCATTAGATGGTATAGGATCCGAGTCATACATGTCCCATGGGTCTACAGTGTCTCCTTGTGAATAAGTTTGAGTGTGTGATGGCGACAGTGGTGGTGGAGTGATAGGTTGTGATGAAAAAGAAAGCTGCGGTGAATGTGGTGGAGAAAGCTGAAGAGGTTTTGGCTTTTCCATCCACTTGAAAATGTGTGCCAGTGGTGGAGCAGTATCAAGAGTCTCTTGAAAAGCTAGCTTTCTTTTTGTCTGTAGAGGTGGAGAAGTAATTTTTCCAGTCTCCTTCTGGATTTGTATTCTTCTCTGCTTGCTGTCCATAACCTTTAAAATAGGTTGAATGTCCGATTCCTCCATTTGATGTAGAGTTATGTTTTGTGCCCTTAGTTGAATGTTCAGTGAATGTTTTGGGCACCTGCTTCATTTGAGCCGAGAGCCCCGTTTCCTCTGTATAGGATGGTGTTTTCGGCTCCGAAGTGGAACAGAGGTGTTTCGGTTCCAAAGCTATTGGCCGAGGTTTCGGCTCCGAAGCAGAGCGAACTCTTTTCAGATCTGATGATAGAGGATGTCGGATCGGTTCGGACGTTGAGGTTTGAAACAGGCATAGCTTGTTGATGTAGTGTTTTGGCCTTTTTCAGCGCCAAGGGTTGGTCGGCGATTAGTCTTTTTCGGGTGGAACCATGGCTTGACAGCACTAATGCACGCAAGGCCTAGCATGTTTTTTTTTTTTTTAATTATTTATTTATAATTTTTTGTTTTTTTACATTGGGTGTTTGGGCAGGTGTACTCATACTGCGCTGCTGTTATGGGCTGGCTGGCGTCGTCTGAACCTTGGTCGGAGTTGGAAGCTGGGATCGAAACTTCAGTCTGTGCCTGCTCCTCTTCGAGAGTATCGGTAGTGGATTCTGTGTGCTTGGACATCATCTCCAATCTTCGTGCCCTTCAATCGAGTAGTGTTTTCTTCCATCGAAAAGACAGACACGCCACACAGCTTTCCTCCTGATGTTCCGGAGAAAGACAGATTACAGACCAAGTGCTGGTCGGTGTAAGAAAATTTAGTGTGGCACAGAGGACAGAATCGGAACGGAGTCTGATCCATCAGGCTATGATGCAGTAGGCCCAAACAGGCCCAAGGAGGGCGCGAGCGCCCAAAAGGGTGTTTCCTTGATCCCAACGGTACTATTGGATAGAATGCAGAAGAACCCACGTTCGAAACAATACCAACAGTATGAGAAGTTTGAGATAGAGTTTCGGAAGCGAAAGTCCCAGAGCGAGAGGAAGCACGTCCGAACCAGACAGCAGAAAGAAAACAATCCAACAAAGGAGTCGAGGCCCATGCGCACTATCACTGAAAGGAGGAGTCACTCGATCCCACAACTCAATTTTTTTTTTTTTTAAATAAGACTTCTTCGAAGAAAAGCTTGTAACACTCTGAGCCCAACACTAGATGGCCAGATATGCACAGCATGGTTATCTGTAGCTACACATGACATTGAATATATATATTAATATATATAAAATATAGCTTGTAGTTCTGTTTCACATTTGATTCATCAGCGGAAACTTGCATGTTTAGTTCTGAATGTAGTGTATTTATTGCCTTTCACAACTTTACAGACTAATACACCTTGGGCTGTGTCTAAATGAGGACAATGGTTAAACATGAGGTCATTCACTTTAAGACAACTTGCACGTTAAGAGTAGTCTGCAATTCATCCACCCTTTACTTTTGACCCATATGTACTTTATGGGCTAATCGGTGTATTTCTGCTATTGTACATTGTAGAATCATGCTACTAGAGATTCAACTTTCGATTCATCAGCTCCAGAATGTTGGCAGTCTGCCTAAAGCAGTGGTTCCTAACCCTTTGATTTCTGTGGACCCCCAATTTATCATTACTGAAACCTGCAGACTCCCTCTAAATCATTAGAATCCGGGGACTCCCACCACACCTCTCCCCCCCACTGAGTCATTACCAAAAACTGGAGACCTAACCTGTTAATATTATTTAATTTTCTAAGCAGTCTCGGACCACCTGAGGAGGCTTTGCGGACCCCCCCAGGGGTCCCCAGACCACAGGTTGGGAACCACTGGCCTAAAGGCATTGTGTATGTTGAGAGAAATTCGATTCGTTTCCATAGTGAAACAGAGTGAGAAGATTTACTGGGCTAACGCAAAAGTATTATTTTACTGGGGCAACAGCGATATAGAATACAATGAAACCTGCACTTCATGAAAGTCTCAACAGATTGGATGACAATTAAACATTGCCTCAGTTTGACAGACAATAAGGTGGCTGTTATATATCTACCACAATTTTACAACCCATCATATTTCAGCCTCCATTTTCTTACCTGTTAGGTCAGTCCAGGTCACCACTCCAAGCCCTATTGTGGAGCCTTCCAATGGAACCCTGGTGTTTAGCATTCTAAATGACAGTTTAACCCAGATGATGGTGGTGGTGGTCAGTCGCTATTTTGGGGGTGAGGATGTAGTAAGAAGTAGCAACAACCATGTAGCCTGGTGAACGAGACGTCAGTGTTTGAGGCAAAGCAGATAATGTAAATATAGTCCTCAGGTCTTTAAAAGCAATCCTTTTTTGGGTCTCTGCTCTAGATCGCACAGGTGCCGTCTCGAAGAGAGACATGCAGTATCTACTTTGTGGGCTTCAGCCTGCCTATAGGCTCTTGATTTGCTGGCACCATTATCGCTTCATTATTCGTCCTCTCCATTTGCTCATGGTATGCATGCGTCATGCCTCTTCCTGTGCTTAGTAGTAATTTGCCAATGCTTTTGGGGGAAGGCTAAATATATGCAGTAGCCATTTTAGAGCATTTTTTCGGCCTACTTTATTTCTTTAAGAGCGCTTTTCACAAGTGCACCTGTTTTTACTCTGATCTTTCTCAGTGGCAACTGCTTTTCTGCCTGACAGTATACCAACCTACAACTTATTTCAACAACACGTAAGATTCTGTGACACAAAAATATGTACGGGTCAGCTTCTGTTCAGCTCATCGTCTCCATGTTGTTAGTATCCCTCCCCCATCATCGGTTATTGTTCATCTCCATGCAGGAAACATGACAGTTGAATAAACATAGGTTTAAAGCGCAAGCTCCAAATAATCACATCTGCTGTAACCGGAGAGCTTGGTAATGCCTGCTGCTGTGTGTGGTACAACTGGTGAAATAATGCATGTGAATTATGCTGCTCAGTGCTCCAGAGACAAATGGGGACTATGTGCTGCCCACGGTATTGATAGACTCCTTGCAGGACTCTTGCTGACTTCCTTTCTGGGCTTGCACACTTACTGCATCATCCCCAGAATATATACACACTCACAGGCACATCACAAGCATGTGTGAACTCACAAAACACACATGAACAGGCAGCCAGATGAAACCCAGTTATGCGTTAGCACTGCTATCACATAAGCATGTGTGTGTGAATACACACAAACATCTACACAACACACCGGCATCTCCTCAAAAGTAGTAACATTTGAACATAGGCACACATGGCACATCTGCAACCTCAAAAATATGGCTAAAATACATTCACAATGCCAAAAGCTTGGAACTCGGCCATTGCTGAGACCTATTCCCTTTAGCCAATGCATTTTTACAACATAGGCAAGTATGGGGTTTCTTCACTATCCTCTTGAAAACAGTTAATAGCTGCCATACACTACTAGCAGTATGTCTTTACAAACAAGCATTTGCAAAGCAATGGGTTTCGCATGTGTTCGTGTTACAGCTATTAGCGTTGTAAATGCCTGTTAGAAATGGGGTTTCTGGTTGGCTAGGATATGCACCTCAGCCAGGCGATCCCACCCACTCTCGTCAGGGTAAGGGAGTTACACATCCAAGATAACCCCTGCTCACCCCCTTGGTAGCTTGGCACGAGCAGTCAGGCCTATCCCAGAGGAAATGTGTAAAGCGTTTGCACAACACACACAACACATGTGACGCAATATCCCCACCACAAAGGAAACACAACACCAGATTATATGAAAATATACTGTATTGTACACAACGCAATTATTAGACCAAACATCAAATATCAGTAGTATCCTGCTACCTTAGCAGTTGTCAGAACGTTACACATTACTCTGCAAACTAGCAGTAGTCACATAACACACAGGTTACTCTGTATTCTGCAACATAAGCAGTAGTCAGGAAACGCATTACACCAAAACACTTGATAAGAATATCGTAAATGCCCATAGTAGGAACATTATACACCATATGGCAAGTCATAAAACATTAGTATGTTATGCCCATAACAGGAACATGTTCATACCTATATCAACACAAACGCAGGTAGGCAATATATGAATCAGCACAGTCTTTAGCAAGAACTTGGATTATATATATTGTTCCTCTAAGAATACCGGTGTTAATGATGAAGGCACGTCCAGTGCCTAGAAGACAAAAAAAAATGGGGCCCCCGGCACTCCTCTGCGCAAAACGGGTGCCTCTGGGATCCTATGGGCTAGAAGAGGGTGGCACGCACCTATGTGTTGTTGGCGGGCCAACGTCCTCCGGATAATGTAGGGGGAGGGGAGAACCACACACCCCTTCAGTTCGTAATGGGCCCCTCCTGAACTCTTGGGGTCCCCCCCTGGGCCTGCACTGGCCCTCTGCTGTGGGAGGGGTGGGGGAAACTGGGACCACCAAACTGGCAATGGACCACAAGGGGGCCACTGAGGAGTCTGTGGCTCAGGGGAGCCTCCGGTGAGGCTGCCGCCCCACCCGCAGTGTAAACAGGAGCCCCCTGGGGTTTGGCAGGCGAAGGAGAGGAGTTGTCCTCTTCTTCCTGCCTTCAAACAATGTTCTGGCCCAAGGCAGGGCCTTCCGATGCCCCTGGGGTGCTCTATAGAGCAGACCTCACCCCGGGGGCACCCACAGGAGCACGCTTACTCCGGTTTGAGCAAAAGAGGTTGTCTTCGTGCCCCGGGGGCATCAGGAAGCGCGCTCACTCGCGTTTAGGTGAAGCAGTCTTCCCGGGCTGCGGCAGTGATTTCTAGCACCAGGACGCGCTTTTTCAAAAGCGCTTGGACCACAAACGAGGCCCGGGTCGCGGCGGTGATTTTCAGAGCAGAAGACCGCTAAACAAGCACCAGGAATTACACGGGGAAAGCGCTCTTAAGGCGCTAGCAGCAGCACTCTCCACAGCGCCACTTCCAGACATCGGGAGTAGCACTTCTGATGACTGCAGTTCGTCAGAGGGGTCGGGGTCCTCTGAAGGGGGGGATGGGCAGGGACAGAAGTTTTAGGAAAAAGGCCCACAAGGGGAGGGGCCCAGCAACAGGCTAGCACAGAGGATGTGAGCAGGTGGCAAGTCCCTTACAGTGACCAGGCAGGTCACAGGTCAGCACAACAGCAGCAGTCCTTGGCAGTCCCTGGTGAGTCCCTCCAGTCCTTTGTGTCCAGTTCCATGATGATTCCAAGAGTCTCCAAATTGTGGGGAAAATTCCTCTGTACTTATACTCAGTTGTGCAATGGTAGGAAAATTAGGTTCCAGCCAGTTACAACTGGTTCTGGGAGTGCCCCCTCCCTCCTTCAGCACAGGCTCCAAACATCAGTGGGGGGTAAACGACCCTATTGTTGAGGCCAGATCACAGCCTTTACAAATGTAGGTGTGCCCCGCCTCTCCCTTCTCTCAGCCCAGGAAGACTATTCAGTATGCAGATGCACCTCTGACACCTCCACCCTCCCTGTGTACAGGCTGTCTGAAAAGTATGCACAAAGCCCAACCGTCACTCTGCCCAGACATGGATTGGAGTCAAGCTGCAAAACACCAGTGTCATAAGCACAAAGAAATGTGCACTCTTGAAGTGGCATTTCTGGAATGGTAATAAAAAAATACACCCACTCCAGTAAGCAGCATTTATTATCACCATCACAACCATACCAAACATGCCTACGCTACCCCTCATAAATCAGACAATACCGCTTCCACATAAGGCAGGGCATTTCTAATGTAATCCTATGAGAAGGCAGCACTCACAGCAGTGACACACCAAGTTAGGCTGTTTGTCACTACCAGGACAGGCCACACAACCTGGCACATATCCTGCCTTCTACATACATGTCATCCTGCCTATTGGGCTAGCAAGGGCGTACCTTAGGGGTGACTTACACATAGTTAAAGGGGAGTTCTGGGCCTGTAAAGTAAATTTAGATGCCAGGTCCCTGTGGCAGAAAACTGTGCACACAGGCCCTGAGCTAGCAGGGCTGAGACAGGTTTGAAAGTCTACTTCAGTGGGTGGTGCAAGCAGCGCTGCAGGCCCACTAGTAGCATGTAATTTAGAAGCCCTGGGTATAGAGATACCACTGTACAAGGGACTTAGAGGTAAATTAAATATGCCATTTAGGTCTAGGCCAATCATACCAACTTTAGATGGGAGAGCACCTGCACTTTTGCACTGGTCAGCAGTGATAAAGTGCTCAGAGTCCTAGAGCCAACAGCGAGAGGTCAGAAAAAAAAAATAGGAGGAAGGAGGCAAAAAGAATGGGGATGACCCTGCATAAAGAAAAAAGTCCAACAATGCCTAACTGGACTTTTCTTGCCACACAAATTGAAAATGAAAAGTGAAACAGTTGACACAAGCCAATTCAAAGCACCATGGCTGCCATGAGCGTGAGCACGAAGGAGACAAAAGGAAAAATAAGTTCACTCACAGTCAAACGTATCAGCAAACTTGCAATTATCCATGTAAGGGGGGGGGGGGGAGGGGGGAAGGGGGGGGGTCGATAGCGAAGGCGGTAACAAACTGCCCCAAGGAGGGACAAACAAAGCATTTACCAATGATAAAGGATTTTTGAAAGGCAAGCCCATGAACGAGTGATAGTAATGAGGATGCGGTGGGAGTGGTTAAATGCCCACAGATAGATAACATGTCTGAGCGCTTGCGCGCTCAACCTAAAGGTACTGCTGAAGAACTGGTAAAAACAGCTGCATGTTCAAGCAAGCCCTAACCAGGCCAAACACATCAATTGCAGAGTACCTTCTTGAGTGATAATGTAGATTTGCTAATGAAGCAGGATGGAGTCAGTCAGCATCTTGGTTAGTTTTTTTTCGCCCCCCCCCCTTATTTTTTTTAGTGAGCGTTTGTTATTTGACTACTTGGTGTTTAAAGTTGTCTTTGCAGCGGACATCTGACAATTATGTAGTGAAAAGTGTAGGATTAGCTGAGGAGTACACCTAAAAAGATATGCACTTCCTATGATCCTACCTTTTGTTTATACTGCCATTTTGTAAGATATTTAGTTCAGGTGGGTGGATAGGTTTATTTATTATCATTCTTTTAAATCACTAATAGTGCAATATACCGACAATGATGTAATGAAAATAAAAGGTTGAGGATAGCAATATGAGATTTTACCATGCCTAGCTGTTAATTGTTTTATCGGTTGTACCTGTCAATTTATAGCTTTAAAATAGATGCATTGTTTTAATTACACTATGTAAAACTATTTCACATACAGAGGAATGAGGCACCACAAAACATGCGTTCTAGAAAAGCTCCAAAGAATGCTCAAACGACAAAGGCTGGAAAAGCATGTGCAGTAATTCTAGTTAAACAGAATACATCCGAGTGCTACCGCCAAAGCCAAAAGGATGGACACTTCTACCCATGATTATCTACTTGGTAGAAGTGCTATATAAATGCACTTACAACACGACCGGCCCACACATTATCTCTATCTTCACTAATGCCTTTTAGTGCCCAATGGAGCATCAACTACAGATTGCATGTGTTCGTGTGGTGCAAGATGAGGTCACATAATGGACAATTCGTAATATAATTGTGACTAACCACTTCTGACCCTCCTCCAAAAGTATGCTGCCGTTCTGAGATACTCTACCTGCCCTCCACTGCATCCCCATCGGCCTAGTCAGTGGCTGGGGGAGGGGAATCAAATCTAAGCAGGCTTTTTAATTGTAAACCAGAAAAGCCGATTGCCCCTACATTGTGTCTCACTTTTCAATTTGTTTCTGTAAGAGTACCACGAGGATTATAGGAGGATACTAAAGTGGACTGACAACACTCATCCCTGCGGACCTCACAATTTCCATACCACACCATGTCTCTTAACAGTTGGCAGGTGGAGCAGTGCCATGGCAGCCAGCAAAAGTCAAAGCAAGGAAAGTCCACTCAGTCTCAAACTAATCAGGTCTTGTAAATGGAGCGGACATGTCCAGGCTAAAACCATTCCATGCCAAGACAGCAGACACTGCAAAGCTGCTTGCTACTGGTAGTTCCTACACACCACAGCAAGTCACAGGGGCTGAAGAAACGATCACATAATTAAACTCCAATGGCTCCTCTTGCAGGTCCGCCCAATCTTCAAAAACAGCTTCAGGACTCAAAGCCATCACAGCTGTCGTAGTTTGGACTCTTGCTCTAGGCAAGACTGCTGGTTTAAGGGGACAGTACTAATGTTTGTAGGTGACTATGCCTATCCTACAACAAGTCGCAGCTGTCATCCCAACCCTTCCGGCTCACTAGCAGCACCTCACCAAAAACCCAAATAGGAAAAGGTGATTTGTGGCAGCCTTTACGCATGGACTCGAGAGTAGGACATCTCAGGGAGTGTCGTGGTTAAAGGGAGATTACCCCTTTCTCAAAGATATATCATGTCTCATCCAAACACAGGCAATAACGAAGATGCAGTAAAGTTTCAATTATTTTTATTTAACACAACTGCAATAAGCTGCATGTGCTGCAATGATCAGGATAACGAACCGTGCATGAAACAGAATTGTAAAGACAAGAGTCATTATTACAAAGACCCCCACCATCTTGCAATAACATGAAGACATGAAGTGTATAATATGTCATAATACCCTAGCATGATAGGCCTAACCTCCTACCTAAAGGAGAGCTGGGTTTGCTAAACCTAATCTGCCAATGCCATGTCCATGAGAGGAGCCCCCAAACCTCGTTAACTTGGAATGAGGTCTTTATCTCAGACTCTGCAGGAACACAAAGACTGAGTCAGCGTCAAGACGATGTGCAGCATCGATATCAGCAATGGTGGCAATGCCCTCTGGTCGGAATCCCTGATTATCTGGCTAAAGTGTGGTGTATTTATACAGATCTACTTGGACCCCTGACGTAGGTGTGTTCCCAAACAATAGACCGGAGGCATGCTTGGAGCGGCAATTAATATAAACAATTCCCTCAAAAGTATGAAAAGGGAAAGTCCCTAAATGCGAACACCTACAGTTTGTCTTTGTCACTTGATTTTGACACCTTAACGCGGTGGCACTGATAATGCAAATCATAGCAAGTGGCCTAACTATAAACAAGGCAGCCATCTTAGAAGAATTAAATGGGCTAAGAGAGAAAGCTAAGTAGGTTAAAAGTCACTAGGTGACGGGGGCACGAGTCCGCAAGTCAATGGCTAAGCTAACTCCTGTTATCCCATTAAAACAAGCTAGGATTCACTACACCCTCCCTATTGCCGTAACAAGTATGACACCATAACTGGACGCCACCGAAGGGGAGGGAATCCAAACGCTAAAACTGCTCTGGACTAAAAAGCTAAAAGCATAAAAACACCCTCACCTATTTAGCTGGCAAGCCCACCATATCATATGCCTCTACGCACACCCGTAGGTAGCGCACAAATCTGGAGACCAGTAAGTGTTACAAATGAAAAAACAAAAAAAGGACCAGGTCATTTACCTCTATGCACCTAGGATCCGGAACATCTCTGTATCCAACGGGCTGCAACAACCCTACTCCTATTCAGGAAAATGGTGAAGACTCATCTCTTTGAACACTACATCTCAATGCACTAACTATACACTTCTGTGCCCATAAATCAGCTGCCTCTCAAATCACTGGTTGACTTTATCCATGCCTTGTGCAGTATTTTCCACTTCCTTTTGGCTAGGTCTACACAATACAAATAAGAATATACATACAACTTCAAAATATAGATACAGTAATTTACCAAGGACTGAAGGGCAGCCTGGAGGTCTCTTGCTTTAGAACTATGTAATGCCATTTACAATTTCTGTACTGGTCGACCTCCGGCCCTTTTGTCAGCTCCATTTATGTTCCAGAATCTCATCCATCCATCCATCCATCCATCCATCCATCCATCCATCCATCCATCCAACCATCCATCCAACCATCCAACCATCCAACCCATCCTATAGCCCGCTCCCCTTAGCGATACATGAAGCTCAGATCACTATCCATCTTCCCAACCCACCTGCCAGGAATCCATTCAAACTCCTGTCCTGTTGCTTCACTCCCATACTGGGCAGTCCCTAATGTACTCTAATTGAGTCCTCAATCAGTCCCATCACATTCTGTTCCTCGATCCTTCCCCACCCCTTGCATGTGTCCCTTTAGTAATCTGACCCTCAGGCCATCCCAACCCGTTTCCCTTCTGCCACCCACCCACTTCACGTTCCAAACCAGTTGTTCTCTTGCCTCACTTAGTGTTCCATTTGGTAAGCGTGCCCATCCATTTTGATGGGCCTTGACCTAATACAGTTGCAACACAGCAGGGAAACAGACACCGGGAACCTAAACAATATCTGCAGAGCTGCTTGCATGTGAAGACCTAGATCCCAGTCGGTATTAAGGACATCATTGTACAGCACAAGGGATTAGGGAACATGTCAAGCCCAGCTGCTGAGATTATGCCCCAACACAAGCCATATAAATGGCAACAGTCCTGCACTACACCATCACAGGCAATTAATTCTAACAGTACGTGATCACTCCTACACATGGAGGATAATTGCATATTGTATCTTTTAAGTCTGAGCAAAACATGATGCAATAGCTGACATGAGCATGGCCAGTATTTTTTTTTTTTTTAGTTCCCAGCCTACCAGATAGCACAGCAATCTGTTTTGATAAAGACATCTTGGGGACTTTCAGAAAGTTGACCTAGGAATGCATTTCGCTTGTTGATTACCATTGGCTTTGCATGATTCAAATATCAAATGTGAAGGTCCAATTCTCCCATCCTTGTAAATGCCCAGTTCTCAGCTATTAGGTGGGTTATCAGTAGGGGTATGGACCAGTTTACCCCAAAACATAAATTGAATTCCAAAGAAAAGGTAGATAGCCCACTCATAGAATATCAATGTTGAAAAAGTGCCTCAATTTGAAAATCAATAATGATGCTTCGAGTCCTTGCATTCAATTTACGAGCATTTATTAAGGGTAATGATACTTGGGTGTCTTTGAGAATCATGTTCCTTGTAGAAAACAGCCGACATGTGTTTCGCCCCCTCATGGCTAATTCACCCAGGGCTCTCTCAAGGCAAAGATGTGTTCATAATAGAATGTCTATTCTTAAATACATGCAATCAACCGATTTAATTAGACAAGTCGGGTCTCAGGATAAATCCTATAAACTTGTTGCACGGCATTCTAGTCGGGCACCATCTTTAAGTAAAAAGGCTTTTTTGGCTTTGCATTTTGTAACTCACTTTCTGCCTTTCCATTCGCTTGCTTTGTTTGCTTTAGGGACTCCAGGTTCAGTTTCTCCCTTCCTTTGCTAAGACCATGTTTTCTATATCCTTGCACGAAATTGATTTCTGTTAAGAGGCCTTCAAATCTTGCCCTCATTTTGTCACATTTGCTGTGCATTCAAAGACAGAGGTCAAATGTCTGGCACTGGCTTCCATGGGTACTTGTTTACTTTTCTTTCTGTGACTTCAAAGTGAGAGGATTTATGCAACAATCTAGCTGAATCCAGTTTCTAGCACGCAACATTTAAATGAATTGTGTAAGTATTTCAGAATATCAGAATTATGAATGCACAAATGAACCACATTGTTATTTCTGACGTGTGTTGAAAACAAATACTTTAATATTATCAAAACGAAGTAAAGTAGGTTATGTAATTTCCACACTTTCATCTGTGGACTGTATAGTTTCATTAGTACATCTGTAGGTCTGTGCAAATGTAATTGTCATTTTGAATGAAAATCTTGTCTGTAATGGCAGCGTGCTACCACACAATCAATACTCTACACCAGTCTACTGTATTCTACTTTGCACAAGTCCAGTTTACACCCCTCACGCCACTGCACTCCACGCCTCTACTACACCCTGTACCACTCAACGCGAAAGCAATCTTTGCCACTATACACCACTGCACTGTACATCCCAGTCTAGGCCACACCAATCTACTCTGCACAACTCCACTCTGTGCCCCTGCATTCTACACCATTACGCTCTATGCCTCTTGGCGCCCCTTTACTCTACGCCATTAAACTCTGCTACTTGGCACCACGCATTTAAATGATATGCCACTTGGAACCACTTTATGCTGTTGCTCACTTGAGAATTTTCTTTTTTTTTTTTTTTTTTTTTTAAAAAGGAAAAACGACAAGAGACGCCTAGGAAAGCAGGAACAGTTAGTTAATTAAACAATACAGCCCAGAGAACAGTTCTAAAACCGGGGTCCAAGGACTCTCAATGTACATCAGTTTACAGCAATTTTTCCACATTTCTCCCAGTACCATAAAGTAATCAAAAATATGGGAACAGTTGTCATGGAGTCATAACGTCCTGATAACAAACGTAGGTGGGCCTCAACCTTGCGTGGACACAAAGTGGGCCAGATGGTAATGTGTTCAGATGTCTGGCCTGAGGGACACGTTGTCACTGCATGCGTTCTACTGATTGGCTATGTATTCCTAACTATATGTTGCATCTAACTCAAAGGTGTTTTTGGAATGCATGCACCCCTCTGGCCACGTGTGTTTAATCGGGGCCAATCTCCTGTGACCATTGTGGTGTTGCTGCGCCTATCTGTGGGACCTGGTCTAAGTTTCCGGTTTGTGCGTTTGCCTGTTGGCTAAGTGTTTCCCCCACCTGTAACCAGTCAGTCAGCATCCTCAGGGCTAGGTCTCAGACCCAGCCTGACCATGTACCTTTGTGCCAGGGTTGATGGAGTTCACGATTTTTTGTTTTGTTTTGGGGTGGGGGGAGTTTAAAATCAAATAATGGGTATGCAACCTTGTTTGTGTATATGAATGTATCGTTGTGTATCGACATAGATCATTCCAATATTAACGCCATGACACTATGCCACATGGCACCATTCTATGCCATTACACTCCATGCAACTTGGTGCCACTTTAGGTATTTACACCTTCTCACTCTACAGCATTCCCCTACCCACCACGGTATTCTACAACACTGCAATGTACGCTGCTGAATTCAATGCCACTACACTCTAAGCCACTATACTCTGCAATACTTTACGCCAGTGCACTCTACACTAGTCCTCTTCTCCTCTGTCACTTTACGCAACACCACACTATGCCACTCCAATACATCACTCGGCCACTCCACTCTTTTAGCCATGCTGAACAGCAGCCACACTGGTGAACAACATTGCTAAAAACACATTGGCAAAGTCAATAGCTCCTACATAAGCAAGACCTACTGGCATTGCAATGCTTGTTCCCCTTGCTGACATTTATGTGCGGTCCCATAAATATTACAAAATAGTAAACATTTGAATCATTAAATTATTATTATTTTTATTTTTTAAAAGGAAAATTCTTTGCAAAAACGTACTGCTTTCTGCCACACCACTGTATGCTTAAATAAAAAGCTGGATATTTAACATTACATTTTACGATATGTATCTTTGATATGAATTTTCTTTTTAACAGGTCTTACACCACGATGACATGCTTAAAAGGAAAGCCACAGTGGGATTATCAGTCCGTACAGACACTGCATTTCAGTGTGTAATTTACAATTACCGTCCTACCCCTCCATCTGTGCTACAGTCATCTGACGGAATCACTATAAAGTTTCCTTATTATCTAGTGATCTCAGACTTTCAGACCTAGGTACAAACCTCATTTGAATTAATGTCGTTTCAACTTATCACATGATTACTGGGTAGCTTCCTGATAAAGTGTGCAGCTATTTATAAAGTTTGACTTAATTTGTGTGTCTTTATCTTTGAAGACACAATAAACCAGGGCTGTTCATATTCAGTGAACAGATCTTGTGCTCTTTTTCAATGGATTTTCAAACTTCAAACTTGTGTAACATGCAATAGTTGTGTTAATTTTGAGAACAAAAAGGACTACATCTCCTATGCACCCTAAAAAACTTTTAGAGAAGTCGAACCGCCATGAACACCGCATCACTTAAGGATTGAGCAACACAACCGCCTCCCCCCCCCCCCCTAGAATCATGGTAATAAAAGGCCAAGGCGAGAATTGGGTGGGAAGGGGAATCGGGTGAAATCCATCCATTAGCTAACACAGAAGGGAAAAAAAACGGTGCATTACAATTAATATTTCGAATGTGACGTTATAGCTTCCTTCGAGGGAGACCCACAGAGGACGGTGAGAATGTCAATTCACAGAATCAGGCTGGGACAACCATCAAGTCCCAAGTTCCATCTTGTTGGGTAAAATTTGAACAAATAACCTTAAGTTGAAAAATAACGGAAAGTACTCCAATTCCTTACTTTAGTCTGTCTGTAGAAGTTTGGAACCAAATCACTGTTAAAAAGAAATGCTGCATGGAGAGTAAAATACACGCCTAAGGTGAAATACAAGGACAAAATTACTCAAAAAAAAAAAAAAGTAGCTTCCTCAACCACCGCAAATCGCAGCACATGTACACTTTACATGTCAATCTTTAGTTCAGTTTCACTCAGATGAGTCTTAGTTCAAAGGATAAGTGTTGCCCTAGCAGCTCAAGACAACTTAATTTAGTAGGAGAAAAGGGGTCAGGTTCAGTTTAAGGACAGACTGACCTACGGCGAAAATAAAACAGAACTTGCCTCACCAGTTCTTACAATACAACTCCACACCCAGGCAGACCTTGGCAATATGCATTTGCTTTATGTATGAAAAATGGGATTATGTCCTTGATTCAGAGGTACCTTAAGTACAATTAAAGTTTTCCATCACCAATTAAACATCAGTGCTAGTTGGTTGCCCCATCCGATGGAACTGGTAAATTCTGGATTAAAAAAAATAAATAGATAAATGGTGGATACTTAGTTCTTGTTGCTCACAGACCGCTTAATGCTATGAAGTGGACCTAGGGAAAAAGGGGTAGTAAAAAAGCGACGAGCATCTATCTTTACACTCTGACCTTCATTACAGGTTCCAAATTAAGTCTTTACAAAGGAGAGATAATTAGATCTGCTGTTCTGCATATTTCCTCAAGCTAGTTAAGATAAGATTCAGTACAATTACTATTATACAAGAATGGCAGTGCTCTGCCTCCCATTTCAGTCACCACCCTGCAATACTGCCCTCACATCAGACTTAATTTTTGGCTACCAACTTCAGACCTGCCCTTAATTTAAATAAAGAAACCTTGAGCAGTCATACTTTTTATGTTTCATTTTAACCACCTGCTGGCAAGACTTACTGCTTCCAAGATACAGTGGCCTTTGGGTCAGCCTCTTGCTCATGACTGGATGGCTTGGTCTTATCTCTTTCCCTGCTCCCTATACTCTATGGATTTCCTTTCCAGTCAAGTGTATGTCCTGCTAGGAGCATTTCGATCAGTGTTGTGACTGACTTGTACCCTTCCACTGCTGAATTTGCTTGTTCCAGCATTTCTTTTTTATTCTTTTGCAAGCACTTCCTGAGAGTGCATGTGTTTTTTGCTCTACCCCTTGTATTACTCTTCCCTTTCACCTCAAACAACCCCCCCATACAGTGCTGCTTCTTCCGCACCCCCTCCAGACTTTTTTTTAAAAAAAATAAAGTTTGCACTATTTTCACCCCTCCTCTGATGCTGACCAACCATGCCGCTTCCCATGTGAATTTTGTAATTCTTTTCTTCATTGTTATTTTTAGTAGTTATTTATTTTGTTAAAGGGAATGAAACAGCTGCAAAGCACTCCCAGGCCGCTCACAACCATTTTTTTTTTCCCACACACTATTTTTTGTTTCATATACTTTACTTACTGATCCAACATGGGCATCCACCATGCTAGACTGTTCGGGGGTGGGGGTCAGGGGAGAAGACTGACATTCTCATATCATTTCCACATGCATCAGGATTATAAAGACCATCTTGGAATGGATTTTTTTTTTTTTTATTATAAAAGGAAAAAAAAAAAAAAAAAAAAAAAAAAAAAAAAGAAATCAATGCTTGTTATCACATGAGTGAAATAGTACCTTCATGCTTCGAAAAGATGTGTTTGCAAAAAAAAAAAAAAAAAAAAAAAAAAAAAAGCATTAGCAAATCCAGCAACTCTGTATTGGACCTATTGCTTTGCATGGTGTAGAATTCCTACAACCCAATGCCAAGGACATATTGCTTGGGGTCAAGGACAAGTTTTCATATTTATTTTGTCCTTGGGACAAGTAGGCCCAGCCACTTGCAGCAGAAACCCTTTTGCTGCCAGTCTACAGTACCACATTATGGGCCAGGAAGGGGCACTTTCTACAGTCAAGGTAATTTGTGTCCATATGTTATTGCTGTTCTAACTTCTATTTATGGTTCATTAATGCAAAGCCTTTTTTATTAGAGGGAGTGCTACCAGGAAACACAGTAAGCTCAGACTGCACTAATGATAGTAGTTCCAGTATAAAAATGTGTACACACCTTTGCAAAGTTTAACAATACGAGGCTACATATATTGCTCCCAGAATGCTCTCTGGTTAAATGCAAATATTTGCATAAGCGTGAAAGCAAGATTGAAGAGTCTTTGCTTTCAAAATAAAATGTACACAAAAATACAACTAGGAAAAAAAATGTTTTGCTAAACTACCGTGAAATTTTAGGTACCATTTCTTTGAAGCATCATTAAGCATGCTAATATTTCCAAAAACTGTTTATAACGTAAATATCAGTGTAACTAGTTTCAACAAGATAATGGTAAATGTGAAAATAAACAAGCATTGGCAAAGCCAGTAGGATCAACATTGGTCGCCAGCCATTTGGTTTTGCCAATGCGCGTCTTGCTTTGACATTGTTTGTGTCAAACCTTATTGTTGTGGGAACTGCCAGGCCCTCACTATTGTAACAAATATTGGCCAAAAACAAAATTATTGTTTAGTCTCAAAAACCACAAATTACCCCAGTAGTTCCTGGGACTGAACGAAATTACTTTATGTTCTGATATGCTCCTTGTGAAAGCGAACAATGTCGTCACTCATAGCAAAGCCAGCCATTGGATAGCTAGAGAGGCAGAACGTGATTAGAAATAAACCTGTTGAGCGTTTACAAATTCACTTTCCCTTCAACCATCTTTTTCCAAACCCAGGGAAAAAACGTATTTCTGCCCTTGTCCCAGCTTTCTTTTTAGCATGGGAAAAGACAAGAGCAGGTGAAAACTCCTAAAACATTCGAGTTATTAGGTCTGCACACACTCACCCTAACCCTGGAACTATTGCTTACTGCTACCTCCAGCCCCAATAAGTACAGCTGTGGAAAGATGGCAAAATAAAGGCATCACTAAAATGCAAACCATCCTATAGTATTATCCCTGGCATAATTAGAGAAGCTATTTATCAGAGTTCTTATATGTGATTGCTGACATAATTTGTCACCGCACTACATGACACCAAAGGGAAAAGTGGATTTTGTTACAGGACAGGTTGATTTATGAAGCAATCTGTTCCAATGACCAGTAGTTTAGTAAATTCCACATGCCTGGCTTTGCAAATACTTGTTATTTTATAATTCATAATCTGCGTGAGCAAAGTTAATTTAGGGCTGTGTTGAGTAAATGGGAATGAGTGTAATTACTACTATCTGGAAGAAAGCGCATTTTCACCTTGTATTAGTTCTGAGGGAATGAGACATGGTAAGCTTTGGACCAACACCTTCATGGAAGCGCTTGTTCCAGCACACCCCTCGAGATGTTGATCACCACCGAATCAGCACAAGCGCAGGTTTCACTTTGCCACCAACCTATGATACAGCACTGCCAACAGACAAGCTAATATCTATGTCCAGGTGGCCAAACAAAACAACTTTAAAGACACAAAGTAAACCAAAACTTGCAAAGTCATCAAAATTTCAGGGGAGAAGAATCACAAACAAAGGCACAACATCAACCATCATACTAGATAGGAGTGAGCAAAGTATGACTAAAACAAGGCACTGGGAACTAAATGATCTGCAAGTTTGACAGTATAAAATATATACTGTGATCAAGACCTTTGGTGGTTGAAACGTGTTGGTGTAGTTTGTTGATTTATTCTTACAAAAGAGATGAATATCCCAAACACAAGGTTTCCTGTGTGTGCTGGGTTTGATCTTGCGTCGCTTGGTGGAAAAATATTTCACAGTGCTGGCCCATCACGGACATTGAGCACCGACTTAATAGAGCGCGCTTTGATGGGGGCCATTTGGAGGAGAAAAAAACAAATAATATATATATATATATATATATATATATATATATATATATATATATATATATATATATATATATATATATATATATATATATATATATATATATATATATATATATATAAAACCGTACTCCCCTGTAAATAGGTCAGGATAGAAGAATGACTAGACAGATGAAAACCCGCACACTATGGGCACAATAATTTGCTGTCACAACGAGCACGAGGTAAAATTAACTTGTGACGTTTTCACGCATGGCAATGTTTATATCACCCTCAGATGACATCAGCACGTATTGCCGTCTGGGACAAAAAAAAATACTGGGGAGGGGAGTTCAAACGATACATAAGAAGGCAGATTGCTTCAATCCATGACAAATCAGAAATGTGTCCAAGGTTTGACAAAAGAACGCACTCTTGCAAGAGAGCATGTTAGATGAACCATATTGGCTTACAGACTTCAAAAGGACAGATCTTTTGGGAATGTTTCTTACGTTCACTGGGTGAGTTGTTCTTTTCGTTTAGCCAGAGTTAGGATAGTTATGAGGGCGTACAAACATAGCATGCAGTTTGCAGGTAGTATATATTTAACGGCCATCAGCAAGGAGTTAAATATGGTCAAAAAGATCAAACCATTAAACGGATTATACAGTAGAAAATTGAAAGGTGGGTGGGATTTAGTCTGCACTTAAAAATACTCAATCTTGGTCCGCATCAGCGACCAAAAATTCACTTCCTGAAGGAAACGCAGCCTTCGGTCCAGCCCTAAACTTACCAGAATCTATTGTCCTTAAAATCAACAGGCCCCTTTACAGCCTTCCTCGGAATTGGGATTCCCAGCACAGCTACAAGATCATGTTTTTTCACAATTTCTAAAAAGGTTTAAAGACTGCAGAGGGAAGCACATGCTCCAGGATGTTTTTCCCTTGTATTGAAATGCTAGAGAGCTCGAGTCACTAGTAATCAGAAAGGCCATTTTGCCCTCTAAGGGATGAGGGAACGGCCGATCAACCTCGTATGTATCTAGAACCTGTTTTTGAGGAGAGACCAATAAAAAGCGACAAGCATTCAGAGGTTTCCAAGAGAAGGTCCTGCGGCGTTGACAGTTACCAAGTCACGGTGAAGTTGGCACTTTCGGCATTCATTTTTATGTGCACATAGAAGATTACCACTACTAACCAGTTCGCCAACTGAAAGCTATAGAAATATACTTATCGTAGGCCTCGAGTTTAGCCTCTCTCATATACTGGGGTTTGAAGGAAAGCGCGCGCACAAGCAGATGCCCAGGGACGCCTTCCAAGCCAGGTGACATAGCCAGGTAAAGGGGGAGTGGGCACAGACCGCGCTAAACCACCAACCGGGTCAACCACGAGGCAGAACACGTGCTGGGGCGGCCTGTGGTCACACCCACGGGTGGCCTCACAGGCACAACGGGGGCACAAATGATCCGTTTCGAGTTTCCATACATTCAAGAAGAGAAACGAAAAACAAAGCACAGCAGATGAAACATCTGTTAGGGTCATAACTCTTCACGTGTCCCGCTGGTCAGGAAACTCGCTGTGCTGGGCAGATTACAGCAATATACGGCTCTTTGGTGAGAACTGAGAATATATAACGTGTTTAAGAAAACAATAATCCATGACAAAAGTGAGCATTCCTTTTAGTTTGGCACTGTAAAGACTAAAACACAAATGCCAGTTTAGCGCCATACATCGGTCTTCAAATCTAGTACAATATTTTTAAGCGAAGTGCGCCTAAACCAAAGCAACTCAATCGGTGTTGACCAGAGTTACAAAAAAAACAAAAAAAAAAAAAAAAACACACCACAACTCCTAAAGCCAGGAAGTCCATTTTTTTAATTCAAAAGAAAGCATTGCCTAAAAAAAAAAAAATCAAAACATTTTTTTTAGTCTCAAAAATAATTTGTTGCCGTAGTAGTCCCTGGCACTGTGTGAAACTACTTAGTATGCAGAAACTGATCAATGGCGGGAGTGGTTTGAACAGCTGTCCCACCCTGTATGCTGTAGTAGGTGGAAGAAAAATGTGAATGACAAGAAGACCAGTGGATCAAGCCAGGTAGCTGAAAGCCCCTGTAAGTTTAAACATATGTAAACCCACTTATATATGCAATAACAAACATTTGACTTTATTAAAACTAAAGACGGCTTTCAGACAGTCCCCTTCATCTGTTGGTCTGCAATTCACAGTTTTATTTTACACACTACAGCATTAGGCATAGGACAATGGATCAGCCCATAAACTGGCTAACTTCAGAGAGAAAACAGGTTTCCTTTCACCAGGAGCAATTCTTTATGCAAAGTAAAGTCCTTCAGGGCCTACTTTGGCAACATGTGCTTTCCGAATCCATTTTTCTTCATTGATGAGTACTCGGCAGCTTCCACCAATGGCGTTTTGTTAACAAAAACATGTCAAAACACAAACGCTTGCAACGCAAAAGGCCAGCAGCTACACCAGACCTACCGACTTTGCTTAATGAGTTTAAGTTTAGTGTTGTACATCTCAATGCTGTGCAGGAAATGCAACAAGTGATATTCGGGAGACAGACAGTATACAATTAACATAATACTTTCAGCTGTAATAAGCTACAATACGGATTCACATGATTCTAGTAGTGGTAGCCTGGCAGTGCACTGATGAGGGATGTAGGGAAGAAGAGACAATAGATCACTTATAATGTAAGTTAGAAAAGAAAAAACTCCCTGCAGAGGGTCGGGTTTGTTTACTACTGGTCTGGCTTTCGGCCGATGCAGCCCCTAGCAGCAGTTCTATAGTGTTACTAGTGGGCAGGCTTCTGCATACATAGCCTTTCAGGCTGCAGTTTTGTCATACACTAGGGCAATTAACACATTACTATTATCCGCTATATCAATATCATAAGGATGAAACTGCAGATCTATAATGCCAGTCGGAATGTATTTCTTACATGCAGTTCACGTGAACACGAAGCCTGATTCAGCTAAGAACAAATGGTGCACTACAGTTTTCTGTTACTAGAGGGCAGGATTCTAAAATAGTTTAAAAAAAAAAAAAACACAACATCAAGGTACCCCAAAAAATATATTCATTTCCAACAGAATATGCAAGCAAGACGTCCAGTGCAAAAAAACTAATGACTGCATATTGGGCGTGAAGCAGGTATTTTAAACACGAAGAGGAAACTCAAAGAAAGATGGTAGATACCTGTAATTCTTTCAAAATTCCAACTAACATGCAAAACCAATCCCAGATTCTTCTGCAGCGTTATTCAGCCTAGCAACTGAGAAAGCTGCTCTACTGGTTTTTTTTCCCTCCGGTCAGCGATAAGCAACTTTTAAGTGTCTGAGGAGCACGAATGCTCATTTCAAGTTACACACTAATTAAAAGTTGGTCTGCTCCTTGAAGGGCTAGATGAGTGGTCCCAACCTCTGGTCCAGAGACCCCCTGGAGGTCCAGTAAGACTCTTTAGGGGGTCCACGACTGCTTAGAAAATTTAATATTAAAATATTAATAAAGCTTACATAAATCAAGTGGCTAAACGTAATGAACATCTCAAAACATACTGTAAATGTCAAGGAATTTTAAATTGGAGGTTAAAAATTAAGTTAGTATCCGTTTTATGGGAAAATGTAGCAGTTCGAGTGGAACTTGGAATATAAACAGGCAAAACAACAAAAAACAAAAAATTGGTGTAAGCCATAGGGAACATATGTAAATAAATGTACATTTGTGTAATTATCTCTTTACGAAAAGGAACAGAAAAGGAGGGGGAAATAATGAAGTGTCTTTCTCCTCAAAAGTCCTAGTTTGAGGGCTGGAAAAAGACGGATAAAATAAATAATTGAAAAATAGCTATGTATCTATAGATTCAGAACTAGAAATTCTTCTAGAATAACGCACAGCACATTATTCCACCAGCTTGTGGTTTGCTTCAAACACACTTATGGTATTAACTAAATTTTGTTTTGGGCATCGACCATAGGTGGAGCCACTATAAAACTTTTCAGATTCACAAATCAACCCTTCTATTTCCTTACTGAAGGAAGGGGATTTGTACTTATAAGTGTCCACGGCTGCAAAACTATTGTTACACTTAAGTAGCTAGTTTTTTTGGCAACATGGACTTATTTTAGATTCTCATACCGTGCAAGGATTATGTAATGGTATTGGCTGTTAGTAACGGCAAGTATTGGTAAAGTCAAACGTACTTGAGCGCCACATACTGACATCTGCACAGTAGTTTCTGGTGAACATGCTTAAAGACAACCATATGGCTGCTACGCAAGTCTCATTAGCAACACTGACAATGTATGGTAGTTTCACCCCTTTCTTTTGCAGTGCATCCTTGGCCTCACCTGTAAGGTCCAACCACTCCTCTCCACACTGAAATCCCTTGTGTATGGATAGATTATTAACCCCTACGTTGCCTTGGACGAGATCACCTCGTCCTGCACCCGGGAACCAGCGCTAGCGCTCCCCCCATATGCCCCCCACCCAACCCCCCGGTCGTGGATGGAAGGGGAATCCCCTTCCCCCCCTGACCCCCCCATCCCACCCCCCCCCCCCGAGCGCTGATTGTCACAGAGGCCTCCTCCTTCGCGCTGGAAGCTCACGTGGAGGAGGCCGAGAGAGGCTTCAAAGGGAAGGAAATGTATTTCCTTCCCTTTCCTTCCCTTTGAAGTCTCTCTCAGAGTTTCAAAAGCCAGATTGCAAAGCAATCCGGCTTTTGAAACACCCACTAGACACCAGGGATTTTATTTTGATATGGAAATTGGCATAAGGGAGCGACCCCTTGGGCAAGGCCTACTATTAATCGGCCCCCAGGGGGGGGCAGAAACCTCTAGGCACCAGGGATCTTTTTTTTTTTTTTTCTTTTAGAGGTGGGGAGCGATCCCTTAGGCAAGGGTCGTTCCCCTGGGGGACAAATTTATTTTAGGCCTTTTCTGCCCCCCCCCGGGGGGCAGATCAGCCTATTTTAATTACGCCAATCTGCCCAAGGGTGGCAGAAACCACTAGGCATTTTTTGTTGTTTTACAGATGAGCGACCCTTTAGGCAAGGGTCGCTCTCCTGGGGGGCAAATTGTATTTAGACCATTTCTGCCTCCCTTGGGGGCAAATCGGCTGATTGAAGTCAATCGAAACAACTAGGCACCGGGGATTTTTTTTTTGCGCCAATGTCACGCAAGAGTCGCGACCCCGTAGGCAATGGTCGCTCCCGGAGGGGCTTGGGGGCAATTTTTTTTTTTTTTTTATTTTTTTTTTTTTAAGAGATGGGGAGCGACCCATTAGGCAAGGGAATGCTGGGTGGAAGGAAATTTGAGGCTCCTCTCTGATTCCAGAACTTTCCGTCACCGAAATGTGAGGAAAACGTGTTTGTTTTTTTAGCCAAATTTTGAGGTTTGCAAAGAATTCTGGGTAACAACCCGGTCAGAGCCCCACAAGTCACCCCATCTTGGATTCCCCTAGGTCTCTAGTTTTAGAAAATGCACAGGTTTGGTAGGTTTCCCTAGGTGCCGGCTAAGCTAGAGGCCAAAATCTACAGATAGGCACTTTGCAAAAAACACCTGTTTTTTTTGTACACAAATGTGATGTGTTTTGGGGCATTTCCTGTCGCGGGCGCTAGGCCTACCCACACAAGTGAGGTATCATTTTTCACTTGGGGGAACATAGAATAGCAAAATAAGTGTTATTGCCCCTTGTCTTTCTCTATATTTTTGCTTCCAAATATATGAGAGAGTGTGTAAAAAAGAAGTCTATCTGAGAAATGCTAGTATGGGCACCCCGGAATTCAGAGATGTGCAAATAACCACTGCTTCTCAACACCTTATCTTGTGTCCATTTTGGAAATACAAAGGTTTTCTTGATTTAAAGAGTAAAAAATAGCTATTTCAGCAAATGAATTGCTGTATACCCATTATAGAATGAAAACGCACTGCAGGGTGCATCTCATTTATTGGCTCTGGGTACCTAGGGTTCTTGATGAACCTACAAGCCATATATATCCCCGCAACCAGAAGAGTCTAGCAGACTTAAAAGGTTAGAGTAAAACGTAGAGAAAAATTGCTGTTTTTTTCACTTCAATTTCAATATTTATTTTTTGCAGTTGTTATTTTCTGTAGGAAACCCTTGTAGGATCTACACAAATTACCCCTTGCTGAATTCATTTTGTCTGCTTTTCAGAAATGTTTAGGTTTCTGGGATCCAGTATTGGTTTCATGCCCATTTCTGTCACTGACTGGAAGGAGGCTGAAAGCACACAAAAAAAAAAAAAAATCGTAAAAATGGGGTATGTCCCAGTAAAATGCCAAAATTGTGTTGAAAAATTGGGTTTTCTGATTCAAGTCTGCCTGTTCCTGAAAGCTGGGAAGCTGGTGATTTTAGCACTGCAAACCCTTTGATGATGCCACTTTCAGGGGAAAAACTACACGCCTTCTTCTGCAGCCCCTTTTTCCAATTGTTTTGAAAAAAAAATGAAAAAAAAGAAATTTTCACTGTATTTTGGCTAATTTCTTGGCCTCCTTCAGGAGAACTCACAAAGTCTGGGTACCTCTAGAATCCCTAGGATGTTGGAAAAAAAGGACGCAAATTTGGCTTTGCTAGCTTATGTGGACAAAAAGTTAAGGGCCTGAGCGCGAACTGCCCTAAATAGCCAAAAAAAGGCCTGGCACAGGAGGGGGAAAAGGCCTGGCAGCGAAGGGGTTAAGATTGTAAGTGAGGCAAGGAAGACTGCAGCACAGAATTTTCTTAAAGTACAATAGCTTCATTTTCTTAACTCAGACACTGAAAGTGATGTACCTTTCAGACAAGAACCATATAATCGAATACTTCTAGTATTTGTAAAAGAGTACCTTATGCATCACTTAGGGTGCATTTATTTTTGGTTCATACATAAGGGATGTACACACGACTAAATAACCGAAATCTACACCGAAGGAAACGTGTTCTATTGACCAGACCAATGTCTAGTTAAAAGGTAAACACAAGTTGTAAAAGGCCTTAAGAAATAGAAAGAAGGCCCACTCTGGTCAACACATGGCTTAAGAGGGGAAACGTGCAAAAGTGTACACTGTGCGAGACAAGTACTGGCCTAAACCTGGGAACCATGTTAGAATGGAGTACAGGGACAGACAGGAGAACAGAGGGGAAGGCCAGGTGCAGGGCAAAGCAGTTCCAGCCGGTCCTCGCATACCACAGATAGACAGAGACAGAAAAGAGCCGGAGTCACTTTCTGATACATGTGTTAGGAGGAGGAGGTGTAAATCATGGCAGAGGAGATGTTTGTGTGCGTCAAGGTTGGTAGAGGGATGAGGAAAGGCAGTGAAACTTCTGAGCATGGAAGTAGAGTAGGGAGGATACACTGATACAGTTCGAAGGGTAAGATCAAAAGACACTGTGCTTGTTAGAGGATGCATACGTATATTGTATACGCTACAGCTGCATTTTAGTGACAAGTAGTCAGATGCTTTTTAGAGAATTACTGCTTGTGCTAAGGACGAATAAGATTACAAAATATCGTGCTACTGTGCTAACTGGGAATATGATAAGAGATGAAGTTTTCTTTGTGGACCAAGACTATAAAAGATGCTGTTTGTCAGAGCTGAGTTGAGTGTGGTTTCAGTTACAGAACTGAACTTTACTCCCGGCTGTTTTTTTTTTTTATTTGATATAAATATATCAAATATTGCCATCAGAGTTGTGTCACTTCTTTATTTCTTAAAATTCGACTACAAGGTACAGCCTCCTAAAGTGTGTAGTCATCACTGCTAGATATTTTGAAGCAATCCTTAGTGTACGTCAGCAAAGCAACACCTGTATTGAATTGCACCCCATAAGAAACTAAATATACTTTCAATACTCCGAACTAGAATAATGTTAAGTGAAATAACCATATCCAAGCATGCCACACGAGTTGTTATATGAAATCACTGCATCAAATGTGTTTAGATATTAAGACCCATTCTGGATCTGCATTTGTTACTCCTCCTGTTTTTGTATAAGGAAGTAAAGAAAATACATTTTCCACTCTCTACAAGAACGGTTTCTATTGTTCTTTTGAACAAAAGCTCTTGTACCTCATCTTGAAATAATGGCAGAATGCCTTCTTTTAAAGGTCTTGAATTGGTCCGAGATGCAGCATTTCAGATGTTGCTTGCAATCTCCAGCACTTGATTGTGTTTGATACTGTGGAATCTCTACTGCTCTGCGTGTATGACTTAACACTGAAAGAAAAACTGTTTTCTAATGCCCCCTTGCCTTTCACTTATTTGCTTCATCAGTGAGGAAGTGGTCAACTGACGTTCTGAAAATATTCTCACATGTGAAAAGTCCGTCAACACTTTTTGACTGCACCTCTGGTTTAAAAGTAGAGACTCTCGGCTGAGGTTATCTGCCTGACAGTTCTAATGCAAAACTGTCATCTGCACAAGACCTATCTGGTTGTGTTTCCATCCTGTATTATGTTTTGCATCTTACAAGAGTGCAGCCATTTTGACTTGAGGCATCTGAGTTATGATGCTGACGTACTCTATGCAGTTTGTTGAACAAAAAAAAAAATGCGACTTTGATAGGAGGCATTCTCCTTTGACGGGATTGAAAGATGGGAGAGTGAAGAAAGGCAAAATTAATAAGCATTAACTTACTGGTGTCTGCCTTTTACCCCTGTTCGATCTTGTTCAGCGTATTTTGACCATAAAAGCTTTTGAGAAAGAAGTTTCTCTGCAACTGAACCATTCAATTGGTTCCAAATGCCTTTCAACCAAAGGCATTGTTACTATATTGTGTCTTTTACCGTTTTTCATGAGGGATGGAGTCTTCAAAGTAACCTGTATCTTGCAAGTTGACCACGGCACAACCAGTAATACTGCAACTAACTTTAAAACCCACTAGAAGAAAATAAAAAATAAATCTTAAGGGGACTACATATTGTACTAGGGCATCGTGTGCTTGCACTCTGCATCTTCTTGATGCATACCGGCTTCACCTATGGTCTATGCATTGGGTATGTACAGGTATGGGGCCAACCCTAACTCTAAACGGAAGAATAATGCAGACAGTCTGAAATCAGAATAGGTACTCAGATCAAAAATATATTTCTGCCCACAATTAAGCTCCACATTTGCCTTATAATAAAGGACTTCTGCCGAATGAGTCAGTTTGAAATCAAGGCATGGAGTAATATCAAAACGTTCAGCTTACACATTCCTGAAACCAAACTCTAAACCACGGAATCCTCATTATCACATATCTGCTTCAAACCTCTTTATTTCAACCCTGGTGTGCTGGACTAGAACATTTCTTTAAAACAAAGACAAAACACGGGGGGAGTGTGGGGGGGGGGGGGGGAGAACAACAGATTATCATTGGTTCCTTTATCCATAGTGACACAGAGAATAATTTCTTTATGAAGGATTCGCTCACATTTATCAAGAATTCTGTACACCGCCAACAACTCCACCTTTAGTTTCTCCTGAACTAGACTACTAATGCCCTCTTCAAGTACATGACCAACTTGCATAAAACAAAGGAACAAATTCACCATTACTCACACTAAGCAAAAATTCCAACTTTAACTACATGAAATGAATACTAAAAGAAATGTCAGGCTTGCAATTAAGTTTTTGGTCCAGATCCTCAAAGCTTTGCAAAATGAAATACATAAATAACTACAAATCTTTGTGAAACAGCAAGACCACATCACTCATAAGCAATTAACCTGTTAGACTATCCTCCCTCCGACCCTAGGTGGTCAAAAGGTAAAAGTGACACTCTGGAACCCTGTTAATCATTGGATCAGGCATTTCAACCCAACTGTAGGTCTACTTGGTCACCATGCTTGCCTGTGTTTAACTCCCCACCATAGATCATCTTAAAATAGTGCCTTGCGACAATGGTGATTAGTTGCACTATTTAAAGTCATTTTTCACTAAATTAGTGAAAGGGGTCAATATGGCCAGCAGTTATAGGTTTCCAAGAAGTTATCCAACATAAATGTTGGCCCAGTATGCCAACCACAAGCCAGGGGCTGTATAGTATATAGAAAAACAGAGATTCATTACGAACTCATTTCAAATGTATATTCAGTAACATATGGATTCATAATTCATTCAACAAAGAAAGCCAATCTATAGAACAATTTAACCAAAAGCAGATGTATTTGTACATGCGCAATGCTGTCAATGATTGATTATCCTGAAAAAGTGATCACACTGTGCAACAAACATGAAGGGACACATTTATACAAGAAAGAACAAATTACTCTGGACTCCAAAAATTAAAATTTTGAATGGGTGTTGCGGTGGGGGGGGGGGGGGGGGGGGGGGGGGGGGGGAGAAATGGCCAGGAGTTTGAGAGCTTGTTTTATTTAAGTCAGCTGGTTTCAACATCTATGGGGAATGAAGGAAAGACAGGACTGAGAAATGCTTGAGAGCAGCAAGGTAAGGGGCAGCTGATGAAATGGACTGGAGTTGTCGGGCGTAAAAATAGCCATAACACAACAAAAAGCAAGACAATCATGTCAAACTGGGCAATGAGTGGATAGACTAGTAGAGTATTGTGTCTCTATGATACAGAAAGGAGGTGGTAGGATTAACTGGCCCAGATGTGCCTGAAATAACAGCATTAGTGGAGTCCACAGGCAAAAGAACAATGCAGGTGGTAGAAAGCTGAATTCAGATAAGAGGTGACAGACAAAACCTAGGAGTTCAGGTCAGCAAGGAATGCAGCTAGAGGGCGAATTCCGGTAGGTAATAAAATTAAAAGTATGGAATATTGGGAGCAAACTCAATTTTTCAAATTCTGGATCTCCTTGTCCAAATTAGACTAGAAATGTGTAATAACTACAGACTCAACCTCTTCCTCCTGTACCTTCATGTCGTGCCTGCTGGAGCCACATTTGTCATACGACCATCAAACTAGTAGTTTTACTATATTATTATAATTGGATCCACACCTGGATTCCTCAACTAAGGTCAAGTCACAGCAGGGCTGTGGCCCCTGGCACACAACTTCCAAAGTACAACAGAAAGCATAAGGCCGGGGACCACACACTGCATAGTTCAAGGCCCCTCTTGGTCAGGAACAACTACACACTCACAACCAGTGGAATTCAAGGAATGATTTCAAACTCCCATCCTCCTTCCCCCCCCCCCCCAAACAATATGAGAATGAACATCTAGGTTCAACAGTTAAGGTTGGGGGATGGGAGCAACTGAAGGGTCGATACTCAGTCTCCCTAACCTAGGAACTAGGTCCACAAATCTAAATCACCCACAGATCTTAGGCTGTGCATGCACAGGTACAGATGTAAAACGCGTAACTGCATGTTGCTGGGTTAATGGTTCCATTTTTAAGTCAGCGCTGCACAAAATGCTTGGTGCTGATCCGACCGTTCAGATCCAGTACATGTCAGAAAACCTGATCACAACCACTCGCGTGTTACCCACCAATACTACACAACAGACACCCACTTTGGGTAAATGCCAAGTTACGTCCTCTATGAATGCCGTTCATACATGAATAAAAAAAAAAAAAAGTAAACTTAATTGCCCCTGGCATTGTTAGGCCACAGAACAGCAGACATTTATTCCTTCATGGTTTGAGCAAATTCCATGAGGGGTGCAGCTGGAATATTAAAATAAAGCAAAGCTAAACAGATCTTCAGCCATTCTCACTTTAGTATGACTGAGGTGTCATGGGCAGTTCATAAGCTTTGTTTGGTCATAAACCAAGGCCATGGGATTAAAAACGTTGTAGGTGTCCATATATGTATAAATAAATAAATAAAAAATACACACACACCACACACTAGAAGCAAGCGTGGCCAATGCCAGCAGAAACTTAAGATTTCTAACCACAGAAAGGAGGGACACCGTGCTTACAAATTTGAAGACGCAATAAGGTTTGTAAGCAAGGAAGGTCATATTTAGCATTTTGAAAGGGCGTTTTAAAAACAAAGTATGGAACGGAATCCGGCACGGAAACGGATCTTATCGTTTGACAGCAGATTTGAAAGTTACGTTTTAGTTCATACAACCGTGACACTGCGTAAAGGTATTCCTCAGAAATCCACTACCTATTTAATTCATGCAATACCACATGAACGGTGAAACAACAATAAAATTAACAGGTTGTCAATTTCAGAATTCGAAGTAATTTACGAGAATGAAATTCACTGCTCAGTTTTTTATTTACATTAAAATAATAAAACACTGTTTAAAGAACTTGTAAGAAATGTCTGGATGTAGAAGGTATGCAAGGAAGGGTGGTTGTGGTGGTAATTTATGGTGTAGAGGTTGCAGGTCATGAGGTGCGTATACACGGTGATGTAGCGTTAACTAGATGGTGAATGGAATTTATGGGGTGCCAATGGGATAGGTGGTTGCTTATGGCATCTAAGAGATTTCTAAAAAGAAAGAAAAACTTAACTAGAAGAAACGTCCTCGAAAGTCTTCCAAACAATGTGAACAGAGTCAAAAATATTGAAATACTACGGGCATACAAGAGGGTCGCACACAACAAAAAAAAAAAAAAAAAATGTAATTAGCAGAGGAAACAGTCTTGGCATGGCAATGCTTTATTACTCTTTCGCTCGTTTCTCAAATTAGGTGGTCCACCCTTTTAGGTGAATTGACTTCTGAAGTCTCCTTGTAAGGTCCAGGAAGCAAAGAAACATGCAAAAGTTTAAGATGGGAGACTGCAGGACAAAGTGAAAACTCCTGCTTTTCACAAGTGTGGATATCAACCATGGTGAAGACCTTGAACAAACAACTAATGTAACAGTTTCTCCCAGTTGAACAGGAATAAGTCAGAGGAGTGGGTTCTTTGCCCCCCTTTAGGTACAGCAACATTGTATTTCATATTTCCAGAAGTGAATACACAATCTGAGAGTACGTGAGTGGGGGGTGGGGTTTGGAGCAGGCAGGAGGAGAGGGGGGTTGGGGAGATGGGGGGGAATAAACAACGCCTAATTGTCCAAGCAGCTTGAATAAGCCTACTGAGCAGGTCTATTAAGCCAATCTCTACATTTAAGATCCAGTATGCAGGTTTAATTACTATACCCCAGAATTATGGGTGTAAAATGAAAACTTTGAACACTGGAATGTTGGGAGCTTGTTAGAAATGGGGTCTCTAGTTGACAGCCGGTTTGCACCCTGTCCAAGTAGGGAGCCTCAATCTAGTCAGGATATGGGTGATACCCGCTCAGATAACCCCTGCTCGCCCCCTTGGCAGCTTGGCACGAGCAGTTAGGCTTATCTCAGAAACAATGTGCAACGCATTTGCACGTAACACCCAGTACCACAGTGAAAACACTACAAAAGGACACCACACCAGTTTTAAAAAAAATAGCCAACATTTATCTATATAAAGAATGAAATACGACAAAATATCCAACATACAATAATAAATATATGAATTCTGCAAATGTTAGTTAAAAAGACAGTTCCTTGAAGTCGATAGCTCCAGCTGGGGCTATCAAGGCATCGTGATCATCAAAACCAACAGTTTAGGCCAGCTACGGTGTCAGAAAGACCCGCAAACAGTACCTTTGGAATTGCAGGGCATCGGGATCCTCGCAATGAGAACCAGAGAGCGGCGTCGTGGACATCACATGTCAGTTCTGGAGTTGGTGCGGGGGTCATTGGGCCCTTGAAGTCACATGCATTGCAGATATTACTCCGGGCTAATTAAGTCAGGAGCGCTGGTTTAGATGGCGCCGGGCCTGCGGTGCGAAGTGGGATGGTGCGACGTGCAGTTCCCACAGATCATGGTGCAGGGAGAGTCGTGGTGACCGCATCCAGAGGCATCTGTGAGACCAGGGTGGCGGTGTGAAGCAGGGCGTTGCAGCGTGCGGTGTCACCAGGTCACAGTGCAGGTAGGGACGTCGATGTTGCTGAAGCGCTGTCGTCGGTAGGCCAAAGCCGGCGTACGGGACGGTGCTTAGTGAATAGCACGAGTGGTGTCCCCAGGCCATGGTGCAGGGATGCCTGGTGACAACACTGGGGTTGATGATTCTGGCATTGGTGGACTGGGGCTGTGTGCCGGACGGTGCTTCACGAGTGGTGTTCACAGGCCACAGTGCAGGCAGCAGTGCCGGTGGAGTGGTGTTGGGGGATCAGACTGCGGTGTAAGCAGGCGATGCCAGAGTGCCGGGCCCACAGGTCGCAGTGCAAGCAGCAACTTGGTGTAGTCGGCCGCTAACTGCTTTGGTGAGACTAAGGCCATGGTGCGAAGCAGGGCAGTGGAGCTCCGTGCAGTGTCAGCAGGTCACGGTGTAGGCCAGCGGCATTGGCAGCGTCACAGTACATAACAGTTCCCAGTGCTGCAGGTCGAGGAAACTGAAGTTTTTGGTGTCCGAGACTTCCAACAGGAGGCAAGCTCTACTCCAAGCCCTTGGAGAACTTTATCAGGCAGGATACACAGCAAAGTTCTCCCTTTGCTCTTTTAAGGTAGAAGCAGCAACTGCAGGCCCATCCAGCAAAGCAACACAAAGGGACAGTACTCCTCCTCAAGCTCTTCAACTTTTCTCCTTGGCAGAGGTTCCTCTCGATTTCAGAAAGATTCTAAAAGTGTGGGGTTTTGGGTTCACTATGTATACCCCTTTCCGCCTTTGAAGTAGGCATATTTTAAAAGGAAAGTCTTGGTTATTCACAAGATCCTGCCTTGCCCAGCTCTGGCCCCAGACACACTGCAGGGGGTCGGAGTCTGCACTGTGTGAGGGCAGGCACAGCCCTTTCAGGTGTATGTGACCACTTCTCCCTCCACTCTAGCCCAGATGGCCCATCAGGATATGCAGGCTACACACAAGCTCCCTTTGTGTCACTGTCTAGAGGGAATTCACAACAGCCCAACTGTCAGTCTGACCCAGAGGTGGCATACACAAACAGGCAGAGTCACAGAATGGTTTAAGTAAGAAAATGCCCACTTTCTAAAAGTGCAAAAACAGATGGACAGAATGCAGAGCAAATCAAGCATTCACCCCCAGTCACATATCTGGGTTTAATCCATCAGTTTTTTTTTGCCTGCTATGCCATTCCAGTTTGGACCCAGCCATATGCAAATCAGTCTTGACCCTGTTCCCCATGGGAACAGTCCAGCCCAAACTGCCAGGCCAGGTCTTCTCTGGACCAGAAACAAGCATCCTGGGACCGGTTTCAGGGTGTCACCCTTCATCAACCAGGCTAGCTTGAATCCAGTGGCACAGTGAGCATGGGACCCAAGTCTGGGCATGCCCTTCCCACTTGGGGTGACAAATGCAAAAACCCGATGGATTGAACCCAGATCTTTGTGACTAGGGGTGAATGTTTGCATTGTTCAGCATTCTGTCCATCATCTGTTCTTTTTGCACTTTCTAAAAGTGGCATTTTCAAACTGTTTAAAAAAACAACTTTACCAAAAGATGCATTTTTAAATTGAGAGTTTGGAGACCCCAAGCTCTAGAACTATCTGTTCTCAAAGGGAAACTGCACGTTAAGGATAATTAAAGGCAGCCCCATGTTAACCTATGAGAGAGATGGGCCTTGCAGCAGTGAAAGATGAGTTTGGCAGTATTTCACTGTTAGGACATGTAAAACACACCAGTACATGTCCCACCTTTAACATACACTGCACCCTGCCCTTGGGGCTACCTAGGGCCTACCTTAGGGGTGCAGTAAAAAAAAAAAGTAGACATGTAAACATGTAGTAAAAAGGAAGGTTGGGGCCTGGCAAGTGGGTACAATTGCCAGGTCGAATTGGCAATGCAAGACTGCACTCAGACACTGCAGTGGCAGGACAGACTTGTTCACAGGGATATTTATGTGGGTGGCACCATCGGTGCTGCAGCCCCACTAGTGGCATTTGATGTACAGGCCCTAGGCACCTCGAATGCACTTTACAATATGCCAATCATGGATAAACCAATCACCAATACAATTCACATAAGGAGCACTTGCACTTTAGAACTGATCAGCAGTGGTAAAGTGTGCAGAGACAAACCAGCACAAACAGGTCTGAAGAAATAGGAGTAAGAAGGCAACCTGTTTGGGGATAACCCTGCAAAAAGGGCCCTTTCCAACAGAGCTCCATTGAAAACAATTGAGTGCTCCAGGGTTCTAATGGGCAGTAGAAGCCTGGAGCTCCAACATTCCAATGTTTTCGTTCACAGCTGCTGCAGTGAACAAAGGCCTCATGGAACCTGAGTGAATTTCATTCCCCTTGGGCTCCATGAGGCCTTGGTTCTATGCATTAGAACATTCAGCCCTGTAGTGGCAGAATGTTCTAATAGCCTAGTAATCTCCCATAACTGAGCTATACCGGCACTGAAGTCCCGCTCCCTTGTTAAAGGCCCTCATGGAACTCTGGAGAAGGCCTTTAATGGCCAATATTGCCATCTACAGCAGGCTACAAGGCACTGCATGCTTCTAGCCAGTGCAGAATGGAGACATTCTGATGAAAGTTAAAATAAAGTTGGATACTAAGATCTAGGCAAATAATTCCTCTGGCAATGCAAGCCTCTTGTATCCATAAGCTTCAATTTGAATGAAGTACGTTTTGATTGAGTTACATTTAAAGATTTAAAATAAAAATAAAAAATAAACTAATTGACAACTTGTGGCAGAATGGGGAATTGGGGGTTGATCTGGGTGGTTAGTCATAGGTAGGTTAAGAGCATGCACATGTGAAAATACCAAACTACAGCCATTATTTCACCGACCTTAAAATATAGATCGGACTGAGAACGTTTAACTTGATCACTTTCCAAGTAAATTTAAGACCAATCAAAAAGAAATTCTTCATTGCGCCAAAATGTAATGTAAAGCCTCAATACATCATTACATTATTAAAAGTCCTTCATAATTACATGGACAGAAACTTTAAGTCCATTTTATTTTGCCTCCTAATTGGGCTTTCCTGGTGCATCCACAAGAAGTTCAAATGCATTACTCCGGCACGGCAAGCAGGGTGAGGTGCTGGACAGTGCATCAAATGCTCAGATTGAAAACGTCCCTTCTACACGCAATTACGGCTTGTTAGAATCGAACGTTAATGGAAATCCTTTTATGGAAGGAATACACTTTTAAAATGAAAGATGTTTTCTGATTGTTACTAAGGCAATGTCGCTAAAATACACAACAAATCAGAAATATTTACATTTTTCTATTACATACATTGTCAGCCTTTGTCTAATGTGTGCATCATATGCAAGTGTTTTTACTGGATACACTGGGTTTATTATGCCTGTAACAAACCTAATGCAATAGTTTAACACAAACTGAGAAGTTCTCAACCAAATATAGAAGTTTAATTTAAATTAGATATATATGCAGAGAGTCCACATGGCTTTCAACAATCGGAAGTGTACTTGCCCGTGGTCAGTAACAGAATCACATATGCAATTAGTGCAATTTTAAGGGCGCTTTTTCCTAATTTCCCTTTCGTTTCCATGCTAGCGCTTATTACAATCTCTGTCCCACAATCATGACATTTAAGAGCACTCTATTTTGCAATTTTCACACCGTAACTACATCCAAAGGACCACACTAGACTAGGCCTATGCTGTGCAATGTACAATTCCCTCAATAGTCTCTCAGGGCATTCAAACATACTTGAACCCACAGAATTTTATACTAAAATATTAAGATCTTCCAAAGGCATTCCTAGGGAGACTGAACTTGCTCAACTGGATCCCTTCACAGTGGAGTATACTTGCTTCCCATAAAAAGGGGCCCACTGAAAAACAGGGACAGAAAAATGAAAATGCAGAGGCATATGCAACCAAATTACTACAGGCCTCATCTTTTCACTGTATGGTTTTTCAAGTTGCACTGCAAAAAAATTTCTTAACATCCTTACAGAAATGCACGGCGCATATGCAAAGCTTTTAATAAAAACAAAAAATAATGTAAACAAAAAGACACCCTCACCCTCCACCCCCTTACTTCTGCTAACAGATACTTCTAACTACCTAACAGCCACAACTCAGAACTCTAACACTCCCTAAAAGGTACAAAAAACATATCTGAAGTCAGGCTTATCTTTGTCGCCTCTAATATTCGAGTTTACTATCTCCCAGGGCGAAGCAGTGAAAAAACCGGAGTACACACCACCTCGGGTAACAAAGCAAGCACCTCAGCAACTCCAACAGCGACAAATGCTCATACGTGGGATTTAAATAACTTCTGTTGAAGACAAGTATTGAATTCACGGGAATTCTCAATCAAATCAAACTTATTTGGGTAGCGTGATCGCAACCATGAAAGTAAATCACTGTCCACCAAATAACTAATAATTCAAACTGCATCAAATAAGATAAAAGGTGCTTAAATGTTTAGGTACATAAAAGTATAGTGCAAAGTAATACAAGTATCAACGCATTGAGCTACCTGCGTGTGTAGCAGCTTTTAAAAATGAACAGACATTAAGCAGTTCTACATTGACTAAGGTCCTAACAGACCGGCTTTGAAATGGAGATTAGAAAGTCTTTGATAACATGTATAAAATTAACAATTTTTTTTTTTTTAAAGATATATATATAAATAAAATAATGAAGCAATGTCTGTTCGGGTACATTATCATGGACAAGGAAAAGATTTAAGGCGATGTACGAAGCCCAGTAGAAAACAAAGCAGATACTTGACAGCGTCTGATCTAAAACGAAATAAGGAACGTTCCCACCTACAGCAGGCAATCCAAATGTAATCAGTGGAGCAGGTAAAGTCCCATATATCCAAGCACCTGGCTATAGTTTGTCTCCCTGCTAGACCTTAGTCGCTGGGATTCCATAAGCTGGTGACCTGCATTAGCCACGGACCTTTTGCTGAAATAGGCGCAGGAAGAAGGGTCAGAGAAGGATTCCATCAACTTGCATTGATATAAGGAGTTCATGTAGCCAATTTAATGGATTTGCAAACCTTTATCCAGGGAGAAACAGTCCACTATTATTTTCTTGGTCAAAACAGACACTGGATTTTCAAAATTGATAGCCAGAGCAGGACCGGTCAAGCCTGGATCAAATCTTCAAGGTAAGACAGCCAGAGTTCTTTGTGACTGACAAATAGCGGCAGATCTAGGAAGAGACCGCACTCTCCAAAGGAATCCGTTTTCTTCTTCTTGAATGCACAGGAATTCTTTGAGCAGGAGATACAAGCATGTTAGTATGTTTCGCTCCAATTGTGTAGCATGAAGGGCTGCAAGCATTTAGCCCATTGAGAGTGTGCTCATGCAGGATACAGATGCAGAAAGCCATACTTTTAGCAGTGACACTGAAGGGACTGTAGTGGATTTGAGTATGCTCAACCAGAGTACAGCTCTGCAGCCAACAGTGAACTTGGGTTGTTGCATTAGCTCAGACAAGTGTTAGGCCAAATCAGCACTTCAGAGTAGTCTCTATAATGCAGTCTCAGACGCTTCCAATATAAAATCTGTATCTAGATGAGACAGCCAGTCAGTGAAAATCCCGGTGCACAGAAATGTTGGCCAGTGAATATAATCTTGCTTCGTAAAGCAAAGTCTACAAAATTGTGTATGTGTGGGAGAGGGGAGGCACAGGAAAAAGACAAAGAAATTTGTCAAAACATGTACAGAGATTTGTCCAATGAGTGCAAACACCTGGTGAGGGTTTTCCAGGTCAGTGTGATCAATTGTGGTTCATGAACCACAAGCCCCAGCTCACAAACGAAGTATTAAAAAAATAAAAAAATAAAACACACACCAGTAACATATTGGTGGCTTAACTGCTGACAAGTGCTGGTGAGCTTTCAGTTTTTAGCTTGTTATTGGTGCCTTGGAATAAACACACAGGGTCAAACGCCAATGGAGAGAATCATGCATTTGGGGTACTTTTTAGGATTGAGCCTGCGTATCGCTTGTGAGACGCTGTAGTAGTTAGAAAAGGGCTCGGAGCCCCGTCCATGTCACGTCAGTGTCTCATTGGTTCGTGGGCTTGCCTTTTAAAATCTGCTTGCTTTCATTAGTGGAAGGAATGCATACATCATGCCTTTTCCGGTGGTTAGCCCTCCTCGAGCGCAGTGACCAAGTACTGAAAACAGACGAGGCTTGCGGTTTTCCGTCTGGTTTGTGGACTAATTTTTCTCTTTTTTCGCAGCGCAATCTTGCTTGTTTAGCAGCGTGATCGCGCTCGGTTTTTTCCATTTAATGAGGCAAGAAAAGTCCATTAGGGAGTTTACAACTGCTAATAGCTGTAACTCAGAGAAATGCGAGACCCGTTGCATTGCAAATGCTTGTTAAGTGTTGTCAAGAAGTAGTCATCTTCAGTGATATAAAGCTTTACGTCTCAGCTTGACATCTCATATTTCAAGTTTTTTTTTTTTTTTTTTTACCTTTTATATAAAAGAAAAGCAATGGGCTCTTTTTGGATAAACAGTACCTATAGGAAAGTTTGGCCTCCATTTGTCAAATCGGGGCGAAGTTAGCACTTCCTGCCAAATTTCTTACAAGGAGTTCAAGCCAAATTTCAGTGGTATATATGAAATTTCAGTTCATTACAGCCAACACTACTGAACATATTTACACCAAATTTGTAAAATGTATAGAATGCTCAAACTTGAAAAACCTTTGTTGATTTAAGCCCGCTCTTTCACCAACGAATTTTTACAATTTTGGAGCCATCAGAGCAAAGCCTTTAATTCAAAAGATTGCACTAAGAAATTTATGGGATGTTTTTGCTCGAGCAGCTATGACCACATTTAAGAACTGGCTCTGCTGGTTCTCAATCTAGGAATGTGACATTTTTTCTTTGGGTCATGTGGGTGCAAGCTGACAATTCCTCAACCCAAGAAGGAAGGGAAGAATGCACAGCACAGAGAAAAAAAAAAAAGAAAAAAAAAAACTCCTTCATCACAAATAAGTGAGCAATAAACGGCCTTGGGTGCTTGAAATTCGTGCGACGGATTCAAGAAAAGCTGCCTAGTTTTCAAACTACAATTCCAATACACAAACAGTAATGAAAAACATTACATCAATTATAATACTAACAATAATAATACTGCAAAAACAAAAATAATAAAAGACCTGACCAATAGCACCTAGAAAAATAAGGGGAGGTGGAAGTTCATCCTAACCTTCCAGCTAAGTTACACCAAAACTTAAAACTTCTGAACTTTGAGCTATTGCTTCACCAAAAACATACTTCATTGGCAAACTAATGGAAAGAACAAGAGATTTGTATTAGTGTTCAGCTGTGGACTATAATTTGACATTCAGACGCTCTGCATTTGCATCAAACATAGTGGTTACATTGAATTATAAATTGTCAGGGAATATTATTTTCTACATGCAGCCCTAGGAAATGTCTGTATCCATCTCTTCCTAGTCACATGCCAGTCATCAATGCCTCAGTATGTCCATAGGCATACATGCAACTTTTGCTAACAACCGACTTGACACCACACCATAAATTCAACGAACACTCCGCCACCGTACCATCCTCCATCCACCACCAATCCACCTGCACCACACATTATTCATGAATTGTACATCAGTCATACCACAGGTAGTGCACACATTCAAGTATGAATATAGACACATTGTCAAGTTTTGTCTGTGAAAATTGTCTGCACTTGGAGTACAAACTGTACACCTATGGCTCCCTTGGATGGTCAATGTTAATAATCAGCGGGTTACATAAAATAAAAATGTACCCTCGCAGTGGTCCACACACCTTAAATAAGGAGTTTAATGTACACCCACCCTTTATTAAACAGGTGCTATTGTTTGTCACCAAGATCAAATCTAACATGTTTTCAAAGAAATTGTCAACAAAAGTCACCTCTCCCCAAAAATGCTTATTTGCTGTTACCTCACATCTATGATTAAATTTCAGCTCTTAATTGGAATGCATGGTATTGCATGTACGGCGATGTATTTGCTATTCAAAATTAAAAGATCCTTGACAATAAAAATATATCCGGATGTTCGACACTTTCATGCTTTTCTAATTAACGCATTTTAAGTGTGACTAAGAACCGCAATGCATTACGGAGGTGCCAACCCATACTGCGTCTACAACGCTCCCTAAAGGATTGCATGCTCGATTAAGATCCTCACAAAAAAATAGGGATTGGTGGATTAGAAATTAATTACAAACCGCAACTGATTTTTAGCAGATATTAAGTAAAAGGCATCAATGAAGAGTATTTATGTTCTATTAAGACACAACCGCTTAATACTTATTCATTTTTTACCAGTTTGGTGTATATCAAGAAATAAACGTTAAAACCTGGCGTTTCCTTTCTCTATTGTGTGTTCTTGGTAATGACAATTTATATAGTGTTTGACTACAAAAGATACCTTCGCCACCCACACCTGGAAGTTCGGTAGTCACATAATTAGGGTAAGCATTAGTTAGGACTGTGAATTATCACCTTGCCCACCCAACTAGTGTGTAACAGTTTCGTTTTCTATATGCAGTGTGTAGTGTCACTTAAGCTTCTCACTTGATTTGAGGTGAATGATACCCGCAAATCCACGCTTTCCTCAAAAGATAGGACTGACATGCCAGTATCTCAGTTTTAAATCACAATTTTTTTCTTTAATTATTTCTGCTTAGGAACCATTCCCTTGTTCTTGGTCAAAGTAGGAAATCCCTTTGACAATTGTTCACTCAGTCTCTTTGAATTAGACTAAGAACGATCTTCGTCGCCCTGATGAACGCACCTGACCAGTACCAGCAGTAGTGAAGGCATAAGCATGTTAGCTCAGGTTCAATGTGAATGCATGGGCCCTTAAATCCAAAGTGGCATCTGCTTTTAACATGCATGTTTTTTTTGTTTTTTTTAAACCATATCAAGGGTACTTACGGATTTAAAAAATAAAAAAAGGGATATCTTTGGGGTTTACCACAAGGTATTTTTGAATCGTTTCCGCTTGTTCGGGCTCTCTTGACTATTCAGTAATTATAATATTATAAACTCCCACTTGTCTGTCTTGAGATTGAGCCTGTTCAGGTATTCTTACTACTGTGGGATGAGGTTGCCAAGGATGAAGCATGCCACAAAACGTGGGTGAGGTTTCCTCTTCCAGTTAGACGGGCATGTCTTTATGAACCAAGCCCATGCAGAAGAATATTTAATAGGGTGTAGCAATAACTAAGTGGTTCTCCCATTTTTTCCAAAGAGACCATCGCTTTGTGCTGTGATATAGGATTATATAACACCTAAACGACTACATTTTTCCCATCCTGAATAGCTACACAACCATAAACCCTCCTGACCTGTTAAAGATTAAAGACACCACACGTGACCAACAAAACCAACGCTTAGACATGGAAGCACTCAATGCCCCCCCCCCCCCCCCCGCATCGTTCATGTAAGAACAACTGTGTTGCAGTGAGAAAAACACCTTCGGGCATTGCTGGGTATTGGGCTAGGAAGTATGACAAGGTGATTCACACTCCTTTCTAAATCCATGGTCTGTCTGAAAAGGTTGCACAGAAGCTCTGGGATATGTGCCAACTAGATAAGCATACGCATAGATGGTGGACATCTTAAAACTAGGTGATTTTCAGTGACTGAGACTCAATATTCTTTCAGAATTAAAGAAAGCAGGCCAATAAAAGAATGCTCAAGCTCATCAGTCAGGCACACGCTGCTAGCATAATGCTCACAAGGCTATTTGCCGGATTGATTTAATGTACTGCAAGGCAAAATATATTTGTGCAGAAATCTAACACAAGTTTTACATTAAAATGTAATGACCCAAAATGGTTTCCCCAAGACTCCTTTAAAACAACCTAGGGTAAAAAGGCAAGATGACTACCAAATACACTGGATCCAAAGCACTGCAACCTTAAGCAAACTCATAGGGGTGGAGTTTCCTTTATTTATATGATGGAACAGATTTCGGAACCCCTATATAACATTTATTTCGCCGTTCAGTGGGGGCACCTAGAAGAATAACGGAAGCAAATATTGTCAAAAAAGCACATCTGCAAGTCTGAGACACTCCTTACAGACAAGCAAGCCATGTTCTTAAATAAGGACAGACGTTCACCACAGATCCAACATCAACTCATCTCGTTAGGATGGAGCATGCAATTCAGCAGTGCACTAGCAATCTCTAAGCAGACCATAATCCCTTACCTCCCATCAATGTGAGCTTTGGGAATGGTCAGGCGAATGTGAAGTAGCTGCAGCCTTGTCGAAATGGACTCCAAAGTTTCACAAGGAAGGTTTTCCACATCCCTGTCTGTTCATCACCTACAACGTTAGCAAAGCGTGCCCATGAACAACATTACAAAGTTAACCCCTCTCCTAAAGATACAACCCGCGCTTAACTAGATCACGCAAACTCCCATGTAATTTTTAGTGTGGATTTGTGAATATGCAAGTGTGAGCCTCACCATTTTCTTGAACTAATAGTAATACTCCGTGAGTCTAGAGTGGTGTTAAGTGAATATTTAACTCTTTGCTTAGAAAAGCATAGTCATGGATAGAGAGTACACGAATCCTCCGCGATGTGAGAAAAACGTAGCAAACAACCTTTTAAAAATGGGTCAGAAGACAGTCTAGCTGTAAAAATAACTTGCATCCGGGAAGTTATGTTAACATTCGGACTTGTTATTTCCCGATTGTCTACAATGGCATACGAGGTGAACACTATTAAGCAAATCACTATTGTGACAGTGCTTCACAACGACGGAGGAAGGAGTGATATAAAGCGCTATATGAAAGTAAGTCTTCATAAGCAAGCAAGAAAAACTGAATCTCACACCGTGTACTGGAGCGCGCAGCAAAATGAGCTGGTGTAGGCCAGCAGGTCCTAACCTACTGCCAAAATCTGCGCACTGCAACAAAATAATTTAAAACATTTGAAAGAGTGTTTAACACGCCTCTCCTGCCCTATGCCACATATTCTGCGTTAACAAACTGAGAAAGAAATTGCGGCTCGTCGTCCGGGCAACTGCCCTAGCAAAGGGTATTTCAAGACGGCAAAACTAACAGGACAATGAGGATATAAAATGCTATTGCAACTATTCAGATCACAATTAGGACTAGACAACGTCTGTTAAAAAAAAAAAAAAAAAAAAAGCCATAATTCGATTGGGGCTCAGATCAAAGTTACTTATTCTGTTTGTGGGGTCAAATAGTGATTGTCTTGTGCCACTCGCTATCCCCGCCAATGGATACACTGGCAGATGTGCAGTGCGTCTCGTTGACTATTGGGCGTAATTCATTTCAGGATATGCCTACATTTGCGAGCAGCGTAAAAACGGTTAGTATGTTACATCTGCACGAGCGCTGCCAGAAGAGTTCACTTGACTAACGAAAACAAAGCAAGTGTGTCCAACCGAAAGCTTCGCAAACCTGTTTTACAGCCCGTGACTTCAGAGGCGCAAACACTTACTTCGAAATCCTGCTTAATTCCCTCTTCTGCTTTTAGAGTGGAACAAAAGTCCCGGGAATCCGCCGGATTACGCAATGCTTTTCCGCGAGAACAATTTTCAAACCAGCATGGCACGGCCAAGTTCGCGAGGTTTCCCAAATTATAAACGTCCAGGCTGCTTCTGATTAATTTACTTCCAGGTATTAAAATGAACAAATGTGACACCACACTAATTACTTAAAATCAACATGCGAACTAACGTGTTGTCGCCTATCAGGATGCGAAGCAGGTTAAATATAGAACGGTGCTTTCCTGCAGCTTGCGCACGACAAATTAATGTGCGCCAGCTACACCCCGAGAGTTTCTTTGGAAAAATTCCAAGCCAAGTGTAGTAGTCTTTGCAAAGTCCTGCACAATACGCCTCCCTGGACGCTATAGATTCCTGCTCCGCCTTTTGTGTTTCTATCCATTACTGGAATTCTCCACCAGAAGCTATAGGCACTTGAAGCTCAGAGCACGCGGGAGCCAAACGCAGTGTGGACGCCTCGCACAGGACCAACCTTTTATGGGCTGAAGAGCGGAGCTTTGATACCAGCTAATGTACCATAAATAGCCCGCGAAACGCAGTAGCGTCGGATCAGCTGTTCGGCCGTCGCAGCCTACCCCCTCCTTCACTCTGGTCACGGCTCCCTCCCGTGCCCCCGGGCGCTGCTCCGCGTTAGCGGGCGAAAAACACCCGAGCACAGTGTGGAGGCCACGAGGCTACCACGGTCCTCAGGAAGCTTGGGAACTAAAATTTACTGAGCTGCCTCGACCAGGAAGTATGCTTTCAATCTTCATTACAACATCGTGCTTTGTTAACAAATTACGCGAGAACGTTTACGTTTTGAACTGCGAGAGGGCTCATAAAATGCATTGGTCTAGTAATGGAATAATCGAATGCAGCCTTCAGAACAGCAGCATCCACGTCAAAGAATCAAACATGTAAAGAGTCTCTCCCCCCCTCTCCCCTTTGCCGGGCACTGAACTTACATTGCTTCAGGTTACACCGGCAATTAAGAATAATCAATGTTGTTAATACCACACGTAACGCGCATTAGTTCGTACAAAGAGTTACCAACTCAACAGTACCAATTATTAATCTGGATAGGACCAGAGGCCACGTGCAGCAGCCGGGATTTTACCCTGTGATATTCAGCTTGAGACAGTTTTTAGAAATACAGTAATGGGGATTAAGGCCAACATGCACGTGACAGAATAGGTTGTGCTCAGTGACAGGAGGTGTGAAGGTGAAAGGGAAGGAGAATGACACTTGAAAGATACACAGAAGAGAAACAGTCAGACGTTTTAGGTAACTTGTTCCGCCCCCCCCCCCCCCCCCCACTTCCCATTTCATATTATAGGGGTTATTTGTTGAGATAGTATGCAATTTAGAGAGGCATACTGTAGAAAGGAACTCCCACATGTGAAAATAGTGCAATATTAGGCATTTTGAGCGGGGCTAGAATCAGGCACAGCCCGCCCACTGACAGACCACCGCTCCAGGCAGGTCAATCGATTAGTTAAAGTGTTGGAAGCAAAAAGCAATGGCTGATTGCATATACAATGCAATATCAAGGGTTTTAGGCTATACTCAAAAGGAGTAAGCTCCATATCATAGCATTGTAAGAATATATATGGGTAATAAATGCGAAGATAACATTGAAAATACTGGAGTGGATGTCCGGTGATGCTCATGCTGAAGTTCAGCTCACAATTAATTACAGAAGCAAAGTCCAATCAATACGGATGTGTGTGGTTCGGCATGGTACAAGATGGAGGGCAAGTACAGCATTCCCAAATAGAAGTGTATTGCCTGCACTTGTGGATGGAAAGTGGAGATCCAGACACTAAAAGGTGTGCCTCGCAATGACTGGGCTCCCTTCAGAATTTCAATGAAGGCTTTGTTAGCAATGGACTACTGATTAGACTTCCTTAAGCACTGCCTTTTGGTAGATCGCAGGGGTGAGACATTGAAATGGAGATTCTGCTGCGCAAGGTGGAAGGGCTCTTAGGTGAGGCTCAGCCTTTTGTCTTCCTTGATCACACATTCAGTTGGGTTGACACTGAAACAGCACAGTTTTGTGCCTTTGTTGTGGGTGCACCAGGCGGTAGGTAACCTGCTGCCAGTAGTTTTACACTTTGTTCTGCGAGTCCTGAATACTGCTCCGATGCATTTTAAATTTTCCCAGATCCTAATGCAGATTTGGAATTTTTACAGTTTGTGTGCCTCTCCTTTTTTTTTTTTTTTTTTTAAATACAATTTCTCCATTTCACGACATTTAATACTTTTCTTAGTTGCTATTTACCCTTTTGCACTCTCCTACTCCAATAATTTCTGCCGATTTCATTTGATTTTGCTTTTTCCTCTTTCAGTTAGTCCAGTTTGCCTGTTTCTGGCTTCTGTCAGTGCTAGGAGTAGATTCACTATGTAGATGGTGAATGCTGGCTGAGTAGTTAGAGGGCAACTAGGGCTGGACTGCCCACTGGTTGTTTTAATGGCCTAGCAGGGTGGGGAAAGCCCCACTGATTAAACAAAAAGCTGCCACAATCGTGTCAGTTTTAACCACATTAAGTCCATTTACATTTCTGAATGTGAGCGTTTTGTATGAAGCACAGACTTCATCCAAGGCGGAGGTGGTTGACAGGGTAACACCAGGCTTTACATAGGAGGTGGAATTTTTATTGGCCGGATATTAGAAAGGTGGTGGGGTGTAAATTCATCACAATATACAGTTAAGGAATCAAATATATAGTTACAAACTGGCCACATTTTCAAGTTTGCGAATAAAACCATTTACAGTTGCATAGTGGGAAAGTTTGTCAATTTTTGACAAATATAACCTCTGAATTCCAACCCCCCCCGCGCGCCCCCCCAAAAAAAAAAACACACACACACCACACAAACACTATACAAGGACATTCTTATACCAAATCTATTTAAGAGGATACCATTTTTTTAAAAACTCCATAGTTTCAAAGTTTAGAGACGCCCCCCCAGCGATCTATTAAAAAAATAATAAAAAAAGTAAACGATACACCATGCAATTAAAAGTATTGAAAATAACCAATTTCAACGAAACCTACTCGGTCAAAGAAGGTCAACCTTAGAATTGAAAAAATACTTAACTTCAGAGCAGTATTTTACAGACCAGGTTTTTGTCAGGAATACAAACTCAGCAAAAACCCCTACAATTTTAATTCCCAAATGAAACCACACTGACAAAGTAAAGTGCTTAAAAAAAAAAAAGCACGTTGCTATGCTGAGGTCTACAGGACGGCCAATCATAAGAAATCTATAAAATATGAAGCAAGCAATAAGACAGACGAGAAAAATGAGCAATGATAAGCAATGGGTTAATCCTAAATCCATTGTATGAGCTGGGTACACAATAGGTCTTTCAACAACAGACTGCTAAAAACTCTGTAGGTGAGAGAAAAAAAAACACCCTTCCTTGAATGTTATCCACACTATAGAATGCGGGACAACCCACACTGGCCTTAGACACTATGAGTGTCAACAATATAAAAAACAAAAGAAAAAAAAACACACGAATCCATGTGAAATCTGGAAGCCGCCGATGTTCAATATGTACAGCAGGAACATTTAGATCGTCTTTACAAGCAGTGTACTGGACATCAGCAAAAGGCCAGGGATAGTTTGCTATAGTTAGAAAGCACCTTTTCCATTCTGTACCAAATTTGGAAAGAGCAAAGTGACTACACTGGACACTGTGCCTAAAGTTTGAGGCAGATGTGTTAAGTGGGTCCGTTATACTGCAAAGTTGACAAACCTCCCTGAACAAAAGCCTTTTAAATTAAAGTTTTCTTCCAGACCATCTCAGCTTAACTCAGCTAAGAGAGCATGTCATTTTTTGTCTAAGGGCCATTCCTTAGACAATCGATGTCCTACAAAAACATTTAGGGGATGTAAAAAAATTATAATAATAATAAACAATAATAAACAATAATAAACAATAATAAACAATAAACTAAATACATTAAAATTCCATACGGATTTTTCTAAAATAGACACTCACCCCCATTTTAGGAGGGCATATATTGTTATTTTCCAGTTTGTGCTCTTTCACAGAGCCCGACTAGGGCACCCTTCACAGTCCAATTAACCAAAGGGGCAAGAAATACACCCACAGAGGTCTGGGCTAGCCCATAAACGAGCACTCCTGATTTAATAAGTGCAGCAAACATCTTCAAGGTGGCAATCCCACCAGAACAAAGCTCGACTTTGCGTGAATTGTGAGTAAAGCCCCTGGCCAGCGAAGCTCAGAAGAGATGGCACACGGTTTCCCTAGTCTAGTCCTTGGGCCTTTGGGGAAATCAAAATTCTCGGCAGCACCCGGAGGTCGTGGAAAGCACAGCTGCAGTAACCAAACATGTGAATGAGGAGAGATTCACGGGCAGCGCTTACAAAGGGGCAATTTGTTTTCTCAGTTGCTCTGGATTAGATTTGTCTGGATAGGTCGCAGCCTAGAGAAGCACCTACCAGGTGGAGAAGAGTTACTTTTAAGAACTGCCACTCACAGCAACTGCACATTTTAATATTTACTGAGAGACAGAAGAGAACAGCAATTTAGAAAATTTGAGTTTTTTTTCCAATTTTGGGGATAAACACAACTTAAGAGCTGGCAGATACAACTGACCCATCCCTCAAGAAAGGCAAGTCCACAAGACACGTGCATCTCACATAAGCAGTACCACACATTGCCCACTTAGTTCAAACCGAACCTCATTCTTTCTACGTTTGTTGTGTACTGGGAAATTGATTCAAGGCATTGTATCTATTCTGCAGTTCAAGAACAATACCGTAATGTGCACAAGAAACAAAACCAATGAATGACCATTTAGAATATACACAATAAATGACCATAAGAATAACAGTATCACCAGGGTCTTCTGACTATATACATATTTTTTAAAATGTTAATCGTTTTCTAACACTCTTGATTGACTGCCCTAATGTGAGCTTGAAAGCTCCTTGTGCTGCAGCCCATAGCCCACCTGCCCTTCCTTTCAACATCTGGCTGATTTGAAAGACTGTTGTACAGGACAGGAGACTCCCACCTTAAGCCTGCAGCTCGCAGGTGGCTCTACATGTGAATATTAGATGTTGGTTGGGCGGGTTGACTCAAGTGACAGTTTGCAGTCTGTACACCTACTAAATTGAATAACGTCTTATACCTTATTAACCTACATGGACATTTTATTTGTGAGCCTTACTCATACGAGAGTTGCTATCCCTACAATACCTTTCAAGAATAAGCATGGATTCTTCACTCTCGCTAGTCCCCAGGCCCATGTTTTGAGAGCCAAAACGTAAAAAGGAGGTTCCTGGCATCTATCCAACTTCTGTGCAGTGTGTGGATTGAGATTCTGGGGACAGGCCTTACACCCAAAATCAGACCGGTAGATATGCATAAAAAAATATCCACATATTTGTGATGACTGACTGGATTGATTTTTTTTTTTTTTGTTTGTTTTTTTAATTCCAAGCATATCATTTAGTTTCCCATATGTTGAGTAAATCAGTTTGTGATGAAACCAAACAAGTCAAAGCATAGCAGATTTACTGAAAGACACCATTATTATATATATACACACACACAGATTATATATATATATACATATACACACACACACACACACACGTCTATATACACACAAACACATGAACCGGCTGCGCAGGACAGATTCTCAAGAGGGTTTCATAGACCTGGTCAGGTTCTAAAAACACAAGTCAATACAGATAACTGAGATTTACCAAACTGTTGCCCTGGTAGGGACTCCGTCATAACTGAGACTTCTTTCACACAAGAGGAATTTCTTACCTTCCTTGAAGGTCGGCTTCCTCTGCCGTTGCGCCCACCATCACAAAATCGTCTTCTGAAACCATAGAAAGCATGAACATGAAAATTAAAATGATTTCAAACAATGGGCTTTGCATTGTGTGTTCATTTCATTTGAAATTCTGTCACGAAAACATGAATGGACCCATGTTTGCAGCAGCCAGTGGAAACACGTGTGCCCTCTTGGTCAGATTCACCATTTCGCCACATAATTACTTAGGATGATTTACAATTCGTTTGGATTACTTCAGGCCTAATTGTGATGGTATATTAAGTCCATATAAAAAAAAAAAAAAAAAAAAAAAAAAAAAAAAAAAAAAAAACTTTATAAATATGAAATGTAATATACAGGTATATGGTTCTATATATTTACTTGACGGTTTAGGTTTGGCGGGTGGTAGGATTTGCTACAGGGATGGGAAGTATTTGGGGTCGTTTCAGACTTTTGGGTATGGCAAGAGTTGAGGTATACTTAGGAGTTTCTATGATAGTAGTGTAAAGGGACTGTAAGTGTTCAGAGAAATTGTGTTTAGGGATACTAAGGAAATTTTAGGGATAAGAAATGGGTGATTAACCCCACCTTTAAAAAGGAAAAACAGTAATATATTTATAGTGTTTTAAAGTTCCTGGGAGAGAATGAAAATAATTTTTGGCTTTCGGGTTAGACTTCACCTTCTTATGTTTAGGGGCTTAATATCAATTAAAAGAATGTAATCCAAGCTAATTGTACATAACCTTGTAAGGGACAAATAAGTCCTACAACCATGGAAACAGCTCTTGGCTACAGTACTGGTACTATGACCCAAAGGATTCTTCAGCATCAGGTGACAGCGTCTCTAAAAGAAACATTAACTCTGCACCACTGCTCTAAGCTCTGAAGAGTTTACTCTCCTCCTACCAACCCTCTATTACATTCCTCAACCTCACTCTTTCATCATCTCTAGAAGTATTCCTTCAGTACAGTGGAGAACAATTTAAGTTCCCAGGGATTCTACAATCACCATCAAATCCGAAAGGCATTAAAGACAAGGCTGTTCTCGTATTGTAAACACAAGATGCAGACCATAATGTATGAAAATTGATAGGTACAGTAAGTGACTTTACCTAGTCTCCCTTCATGTTTATGTACAGTGATGCATACCACAATGTGTGTGGAAAAAGTCTTTAAGCCTCATTCACTTCAAACAAGCATCGTTCACACACGTTTTACCACCTCTTACTCCCTCCCTATAATACGCTTATAATGGGAGCAGAGGAACCTATGAATATATCAAAGTGCTTTGCACCCTCACCGGGGGGGGGGGGGGGGGGGGGGGTATCACGTGCTATACAAGACTTTCACACAGCAATCACCACGCCCCCTTCCCTCCCAGAAGCCTGGACTCTAGTTGGTTATATGATAATACAACACCTGCCTTTACCAAGTTATGTATTGGTAAGGTCAAGTGAAACTATAGATTTGTTCTCAGCGAATAAAAACAGTTTAAAAAGGATTATAGCTTGTGCCCTAAAATAAACCCCATTTTAGTCCTCTATTTTAAGTGTGTTGCAGACCCACAGATTTTCCATAAGTGTTGTGCAGAGCGCTGGTGGATCCGTAGACACACCAACCATCCAAAATAAAAAAACAGCCTTTTTAAAAAAAAAAAAAAAAAAAAAAAAAAAAAAAAGAACATACATACATACACACACACGCACACACACACACACACACATCTGAGATCGCGCCCCCTCCCAAACAAGGCCCACGTAACCCCTACCCCCTTGGAGCTTTTATTTTAGATGGTGCCACAAAGTTTCATTCAGGTAGCAGCTAGCCAATCACAATGTGTGGTTGAACTCGTAGAGCCATTGCAGGGTGAAAAAGACATAGTGAGCTTAAATTTCTCCAAAATTACGGTACAGATTTACCCTAAATAACAAAATACTTTCTGGACCAATATCTAGCTCTCTGCCAAATTTTGTGTAATTCAGTACAACCATTTGTGTATCGCTTTTCAATTTTCCTATAGATAAAATGGCATGGCGGTCAGTACCTCACCTGCTTGTTTTCCTCCCCCAACCAGTTTGCCTCATCCTGGAAAGTTTCAAAAAAATCAATTTAATGATGAAACATGACCCTAACTTGACTGGGAAATAAATTGAATATCTGGGTGGTAAAGGCAGTTGATCACTCTTGCTGGGCTCCAAGCAAAATCCCCTTCCCTCAGATACTCTGCATACAAGCAATGATGCATTACTCACTGCTAATGCAAATTATGGAATTTCATTTTAATACAGAATGCAGGTTCTCGAAAATAAGTCAGCTTTCTTGATCAAATCATGGTAATGGTGAGCTTGTCAGATAATTCAATTATTGAAGACTGGGTAGAACTCGCAGAATTTCCCTCCGCTGAATTACATAAACTCTGCAAGATTCCATGAAGTTCCGCAAGCAGGTAGAATTCAGGCGTCCTGCTCTAATTTTTAGTTCAAGGAGCTTCATCCGCACTGCAAAATCCGCACGTATGACACCATATGGTGTGCCAGAGGGCGCTACTTCTTTCTGCAGCTCGAGTAGATTTTCTACTTGAGCAGCAGCTTTCTCAATGTGAATGGTCACAATCGCTCGTATTGCAATATCTTGCCCGGAGGCGTTCTAGCACCCAATAATCATGCTAGGGGATGCAAATTCCAGCTTGCACTTGTCACCTTAATATTGGTGAGTCGTGGGGGGGGGGGGGGGGCGCCGTGGTTGGCAGGGTTTTGCCAGATATATGCACTCCAAGCAGAGTGGGCAAATCATTTTACCGCTTGGCATAATTGGAGGGGTGATCATTCTAAAATCCTATCTCAGGAGCACAAGAACAATTAGAATGGACATAATGCGGGCAATTTTTGAATGGTACTTGTGTTTTTTTATATACCGCAAAGTGCGCTTCTTGCATCCAACATTGTCAAAGAGGTGCATTTCTCACCAATAGATAGCTCAAAAGACCAGACATAAAACTTGTAACTTCCAAAATGAAAGGAAATTACCAACTTTTTACACGTACAGTTATTTAGAATGAATTACCCCCACCCCCGAATCATCCCTTAAAAAAAATACTAGCAAATCAAACTAGGACACCTGAATTAAGTTTTTCTAATTAAGAAAAAAAAAAAAAAAAAAAAAATCACTTAAATAGTTTCATAAATTTACAAATTACAAAGCGTGTTTGCTATGTCAGATATTTAATGTGATGTCTAACCTAAGAAACTACAGGAAAATATTTTACACATTTAAATTGCAGATTTTAGAGAAGAAAAAAAAAAAAAATAAAAAAAAAAATTATAATATATATATATATATATATATATATATATATATATATATATATATATATATATATATATATATATAAAATAATGTGTATGTTTTATCACGAAGAGCAAGCAAAAGGCAATGTCCACTTCTAGAAGTATGGATATCCAGTTATAAGCAAACTGAGGCACACCAAGTTTTTCCAATAAGCCAATATCCCTAAAACTACTGTTATTTTTCCCATTTGTAGTAATGGCAGACAGTTAAGAATGTCTTAGAGTAGGTTAGACATAATGGCAAAATAAAGAGCGCCCAATTCACAAATATTTCGTCTAGGGATTCTCACGAATTTCAGGAGTACTTGTAGCTCAGTTATGAATTTCAGGAGTACTTCAACAGTAAGTCACTCCTACTCATGCACCAATCATTGTGAATCAGGTCTTGCACATCAGTTTGGTAAAAGGCTGTTACAGAATGGACCGTATGGGGTGGATGAAGAAAGATATTTCCGTTCAACATAAATGGGTAAACAGATAGAAACCCTACACTAAACATTAGAATCCTAGGTTTCTATGTGCAGCCAGAGTAGGTGGTCATGCCAGTACTTCAGGCTGTTTCTGGTACTTCATATTGTATCTGGTCGTCCATGGAAATTCTCATATCTAGCAAGGAGGTGTCCATATGGATTAAAAGAAGAGGTAAGCATCAAGAGAGTGAGTGCAGGATCTCTCTCTCGCCTCCCTCCCCCCTACTTTTTCAACCCAGTCTGCCTCAGGGCGCTTGAACTCAAAGTCTGAGAATGTAACAAACAAGCAAGTGTTGAAATGGCCACTCGAGAATGGGCGGAGAGAAGAGCAAGGGGGAGCATGGTAAACTACACCCGCCTCTCACAGGAAGCCCCGCAAGGACTATGAGCACACCTCAGTCAGTGCTTAATTTGTAAATAAAAAGGTGCAGGTGCCCTCTTAAAACACGCGGCTCCTGCAATTAAATGTGGGAACACGGAATACGGAGGTGGCGTCATCCTGAAGCCATCTCGGGCCTCTTCAATCCATATAAAGCCGCTCCCTGCCCCTTCAGCGCACTCTTGCATCTTCCTACTTTCTCCCTTTGTGACGCTTTTTCGTTTCTCCCCCCCGCCCCCAATCATCCGTCTTTCCCATACGTGTCTTTTGCTTGCAGCAAATGCTTGAGGCCGAAGACTAAGATCCGGCCCTCAAAAATAAGTGCCGGTGCTCAGCACTTGAAACAACAAGCACTAACCTCAGCCATTCCCATCCTCAGGTCTGACTGCCACACGATACTAGGCACTGATTAAGTGCGCACTGAAGAAGCTCCATATCACTTTTGTGATATCATGTGGATTAAAGTTTACATGCGGTATGAACTTTATTATGGCAAGTGTGTATTGTGAGATTTGAGTGCCTGAACACTTTGCTGTGGCTTACAGGTGGGACAGCACAGTCACAACTTCCAATAAGGTTTACTCAGTTGCACGGTAGCAGCACAGATAAAATGTAATTACTCGTTGTAACTTCAAATGTGACTCCACTATTTTAAATAGGATTAATAAGGGGGGCAAAAACTGATAATCAACAGAATATATTTCATGGTCAGGACATTCCCACCGAACTCCAACACATTCCAGTATGTTAGTCATGTGGCATCAGCAAGTACTGCCGAGATTTGCATGAACCCTTACAAATCCACAAGACTGAATCAGAGAATCAACATTTTAACCTTAGAAAGATAAGAAACATAGTTGCAGTGAGATGTATACGAGCATAATCGGAGTTCTAGAAGTCTGGTTGTGGAGTAGCTTGAAAAAAGGCGAGTAAATGACTTAAGGTATTCACACATTTCGTCAGGCAGGACTGTGCTGTGTCCTGTAACACTGACTGACATTACTTGCACCGTGATTCATTGTGACACATTTAGATCTGTAGCAATTTGCAATAAGCCTTAATACATATTGAGTGAAATAATTTCCAAATAGAATAAGCTTCCAAATTAAAACAAATGTGAAAATATGTTTAACAATTCAGAAAATTGATGGATCAGGCAAGGAGCTATAGACCTATGTTACAATGGACAGTCTCAGCTCTGAAATAGAGCTGTGTGTAATACCATTGTATATAGTAGGGGCTTTTGGAATTAAAAACTTGTCCGAAACATTTTCGGACCAATGATGACTTAACACAACGGTCACATATTACACCACCTTCTCTAATTTGTAGCAATATAATAGTTTGTAGCTCAAATGAATGACATTTTGAAAATGGCATTGGCATATAACAAAGCACCCCCCTCAGTCATTGAGGAGTTTAAGCACTCAATAAGTCCTCAAACATGCACGGACACTCCTCCTTACACTATATTCATTCCTCCAACCTCCGACTTATTCTTGCATTCACCTATTTACAAGCCTGCAGTGAAACTCAAGCACACGGACAATAAATTAAAAACAAAAAGCAGCAAAAACATGCATTCATAATAAATTCAAAACAAATGGAAAATTAAACATGGCAACAAACGGCCATCTTGCAATGGTATCATATATAGTGTACTATTGTTTTAAAGTTTCAACATAGCCGATACTTTTAGAACCAGTGCATTTTCCCATTCATGATCAGCAAAAATAATGATACACTCACTATGTGGCCATCACACTGGGTGCCCATTTTTTTTAATGCAACATAATTCTTCTAAATATGGCTATCTTGGAGTGCTAACACAATGATAAACCATGGACAATACCATCTTTCCAAGGTGGCCAACCAAATTAGAGCCAGTGATTGTGAACGATGCAGCACACTACAGTTGAAACGATCAGCAAGCAAGCAGGCCTGTTGGACTGGTAGGGAGCTATAAGAAGCAAAAAAAAAAAAAAAAAATGAAGCATTGGCAAAGCAAATAGTTCTACCATGCTGCCCAGCTGGCTCTCCTGCACTACTGACGCAGAGTGTGCACCTGCATTCTTCCTGCTCACTCCATGCTACGTGTTGTTGCAGTCCTAGTAACCCTTCCCAGGCCCTCCATGAATTCCCTTTGAGGGGGGGGGGGGGCGTTCACAGACCTCCAAGTTTGCACCAGCATCAGTTCTGAGAACTAGTGTCCAGGATGCTAGAAGGACTTCTATGGATTGGGGGTGGGGGGGGGGGGAGGGAGATAGTATATTGCAAGGGAGTCCCACACATTCAGTTTTCCTGTCATAGGCACGTTAAAAATGGGCCGATTTTTTCTAGGTGCATAGCTCCAGCCCCGCTGGGCTGATTTTAAGAATCTCGGCTGGTGTTAATCCTGGTGGAGAGTTCTAGCCACCAGGAGCATTTTCAACATGCCTCCTTGGCTGCTAATGGGTGCACTTTGTGGTAAGCTGGTTTTACTGCCTCCCTGTGCCAAACGTCTCTCCTAGCGCACCTCTCCTGCTGGAGGCGACATCCTGCACAGTCCCTCCACTTCTAGCCAGCAGAGCATCTTCCTGCTCACACTCCAGGCCCAAAGCCTCCCGACTACTGTGCTAGGCACTTTGATTGGCAGTGGAGAACATAGCTTTGCACGCACCTGGTCCTCCAGTGCATACGATAGCAAGCACCACTGAAGAGACCCATCTACTACTAGGGATCAGATGCAGGCAAGCCCTTAGTCCCCTAGGGTATCAAGGGGCTTCTTCCAATTGTCGATTATTCTGTCAATGCCTTTCAGATCCAGGGTCTTGCAAGTGGTCTCTCCCTTGTGCAAGTGTGGGTGAAAAGTTCTAACTGCTAGGCATCCCTGGCCAACCCTAGGATGCCACATCATTCCTTCACCCCTGCCCAACCCTCCTGCAGAGGATTCTGAAACCACTGAATATGGTGGGTTCACGTTTTCTAAATAAAGAGTTCCTCCAAGGGCCACAACAACACCTCTAGCTTACATCAATGTCAGCTATCTTCTAACCAAAACTTCAAAGAACAGCCCCTCCTGTGTTGGCTTCAAATATATGGACTTCCTCCTACGTTCAGTAGGCAAGGGCCACCCTAAGTTAGGAGCACTGTGACAGCTAATTAGGAGATGCAGACTTGCCTCGCCTCCCCTCCCTTCCTTCCTTCCTTCCTTCCTTCCTTCTCAGGAACTTAGTCAAGTCTCAATTTCTCCTTTTTGGGGAGGAGGCCTTTGTACCCTCTGCAGGGGAGCAAGGTAATTAACTTGGCCCAGCAGAGGGACAAAAAGCCTGCAATCCAATTACGAGCTGAGCCACAGACATGGCAATGTTTTACGAATTTTGTTGGAACCTGCTTGTTAATACTTGGTGTGCATGTTTCACACCAGTTAGGCCTACACAGTCCAAAGTGTCAAACTGGAACAAATCAGCACTTTAAGAAAGATTTCACCTATGTGTATAATACAGTGAAGCATTGCAGATTTTCAAGTAACCCTACTAACCCATCTAGGAATGCCCACAAATGTAAGGCTTGCCTGAGGTGAGCAGCTGTTATGGCATGGTCACCTCTGCGTCAGGCTACGTGCGCACAATCACCAGGCTGCCGGTGTTAACAGTATTACAGCCAGATGTATATGCAAACTTATAAAAGTCCAGTTCAAGTCCCCTTACCGTAGCTGCTCCATAGCAGCCTTAACTTAAAAGGCAGCTACTGGAGGTAAAAATCCTTAGTCAAATTACAGGAGTGTGACATCTACCCCAGTAAAGGTCCTAAAACCAGGTGATCACAAGAGAAAAACCTGGGTTTACAAAATGGGCAGAACCTATTTTGCTACTCCTACAAATTACACTATAAATATGAGATACTATAATACATAGAGAACAACTTAGATGTTGAGGGAATCAGAGGCTTATAATCTAAAAAGGGACCTAATGTAGAAATGAATATAATTAATTTTATTTTTTTTACAATACTGAAACAGATGACAGATTAAGGTTTCATGTGTAGCAATAGTTAATACAGAAACACTTGACAAGGTTTTGGAAATATCAATTTATTAAAATTAATATGAAGAAAGTGAAAAACCATGAAACTGACATGAATGTGGAAAGACTAAAAAATCTTGGGTGTGACCAATTCATATAGTAGGGATGGAATTTAAAAAGTAATGATTTTGTATAACTAGTGATTATTTCGATATACCCAGAACAAATCCCAAATGTTGAACAATTATTTATCTTGTTTTGCTTCTAACTGCTAGAGTAAAAGAAAAAAAACTGAGTGTCTGAAATGTGTAAGTTTTTTTATTTTTATTAATAGGCTGTATTTGTACTAGTTTTTGTATTACCGTATCCTTTAGCTTAAAGGAAGAAGAATACAATGAGAAACATGCTAGCTAAAAATTGTATATGCGTTTTAAATCTTGAGAAAAAAAAGAATATATATATTTTTTTTTAAGAGAAGTCAAGATTTTCAATAAACGTAAAGAAAGCCATTTTTTCATGTGGTGATTTTTTCAATTTTTTGTTAAGACACTAGTTTATTGTCTGGCAGGACAAGAAGAAAAATAGATGTCGTTTCTGGTCACCTTTGTCTTCTAAAAGCTCAGTTTTCAATGTCAAATGACATCAATTGTCCTTTTGGTGCTGATGACCAAACTTAACTGGCAGGGACTGTCCAATTTAGGGATACAGGCTCCTGAAGGTTGGTTTCCTGGGAGAAAGCATTGTGGGTGCTACTCCCATTCTGGCACTTAGTCATCCTAAATGGTCTCCATTTTTGTGTATATTACATTTTCATTAGCGCTACTGTTAGAAGTGGGGTCTCTAGTTAGCAGTGGTCACATAGGGACCCTCACTCTGGTCAGAGTAAGGGAGCCACACAGCTATGATAACCCCTGTTCACCCCCCCCTCCCCCGCAGCTTGGCTCATGCAGCAAGGCTTATCTGAGAAGCAATGTGCAAAATATAATATAAATATATATATACACATATACATATACACACACACACACACACACACACACACAGTGAAAAACACCACAAAAGTATTCCACACCAGTTTAGAAAAATAGCCAATATTTATCTGAGTAAAGCAAGACCAATCCAACATACACAAGTAAAGATATCACTTTTTAACAGCTGAAATGGGTCTTCATCCGTAGGAATCAATGATTATATCTTTTTAGCACAAAGTACTTGGGATATGTCAAAAACAGACTACGCAGCCACAAGGAGGGGAAGGGGGTGCCCAAGAGCAAAGCGATGCTTCAGTTTCTTACTGCACAGGGGAGGAGATTAAGTGATGTGTTGATTTCCAGACATGCAGCCTCGGTTCCTTACTGTGGTGTGAGTTGGTGGTGGTGGTGGGCAGCAGGGGGTTGCTGAGGAACTGAAGCCCCAGGGAAAGCTGTGCTGATTGAGCAGCTGCAAAAAAGGCGCTGCAGTGATTTTTGTGCTGCGGTGTGTGGATTTTTCCCCTTCAGGTCATCAGTTTACACTGCCAAGAGTCCAGGGACTGGAGTTGGCACCACTTGGCAAGTCGGGACTCTCAGCAGAAGAGCTAGGCACTGGCAGGTGAAGTTTTTTCAGAGCCCCAAGACTAAATAGGAGGAAAGCTCAGTTCAAGCCCTTGAAGAACCTTGGAAAGCAGGATGCAGAAAGCAAAGTCCAGTCCTTTCACTCAGAGTACAGAAGCAGCAAGCAGCAAATCAAAGCAACAGGAAGAGTGGCAGTCCCTCCTATGGCATCTAGCTCTTCTTCCTGGCAGAATGTCCTCAGTCCAGAACGGTTCTAACTTTGTGGGGTCAGAGGTCCAGTACTTGCTCATTTCTGCCTTTCAAGAAGGCAGACTTCAAAGAGAAGTCTTTGTAGGGCACAAGACCTCGCCTTTCATGTCCTGTCCTCAGACACACTATATGGGGTTGGAGACTGTTTTGTGTGAGGACAGGCAGAACTCTATTCAGGTGCAAGTGTCACTTCTTCCCACCACTCTAACGCAGGAAGGCCCATCAGGCCATGCAGGGCACACCTCAGCTTCCTTTGTGTGACGGTCTGTTTGTAAATTCACTCTAGACAAACAGTCATCCTGACCCAGACATGTATTCCACACACAGGCAGTGGCACAGAATGGTTAAGCAAGAAGACACCCACTTTCTAAAAGTGGCATTTTCAAACTCCTAATTTAAAAAACAACTTCACCAAAAATGTTTTTTTTCTTTTTTTTAAATTGAGTCCCCAAACTCCATTTCTCTGGCTGCTCCCAATGGGAAATTACACCTAAGATATTTCAAGGCAATCCCCATGTTACCCTATGGGAGAGATAGCCCTTACAATAGTAAAGCCCAAATTTACCTGTATTACACTGTCAGGGCATGTAAAAACACACTAGTACATGTCCTACCTTTTAAATACACTGCACCCTGCCCAGGGGCTGCCTTAGGCCTACCTTAGGGGTGATGTACCATTAGTAAAGTGGAAGGTTTGGGTTTGGCAAGTGGGTGCACTTGCCAGGTCAACATGGTAGTTCTAAACTGCACATGCAGGCAGTGGCAGGCCTGAGACATGTTTACAGGGTTACTCGTGTGGGTGGCACAATCAGTGCTGCAGGCCTAGTAGAAGCATGTGATTTACAGGTCCGGGGCACACCTGGTGCACTATACTAGGGACTTCCTAGTAAATCAAGTAAGCCAATAATTGAGAAACCAATCACCAATACCATTTAGACAGAGGTCGCTTGCATTTTAGCACTGGTCAGCAGTGGTAAAGTGCCTAGAGTCCTAAAGCCATCAAAAGTGAAATTCAGCACAGGATCAAAAACAGGTCAGAAGCCAAAATTTGAGATAACCTTGCAAAAGGGGCCAATTCCAATAACTACTCATTTTAATATATAAATACCCAAGCATTTTAAAGACACAGCTCTGACTAAGTGCTGGGAAACTTACATGCTGGACTACCTAAAGGTGCTGTGACGTCATACTAAAAAGGCACAATTGCCCTATACAGGTTCCAATTATCAATTACCTGTGTTAAAGTATCAGAGTTCCGAACTTTCAAAAGTTGTGACTGGTGTACTCACCACCCGTGACGACGCAAGATGTTCACTGGCCTTCATCTGACTGGGGGTAGGTTCTGAAGAGTTGGTGTCCCCCAGCACTGCAGAGACCCGTTTTACACCCCTGCATAGTGCAATGGAAGCCTAGACCTGGGAGTGTTCAGTGAGTGCGCGCACACACACACAGTTTACTCTGAATATAAAATAATTTTTCCACCTTTATAATATGGCTCTATTTCTTAGAGACTGGGACATGGAAATGAAGGACAACACTTCCAAAAGAGCAGTGCATTCATAACACGCACGCAATAAAGACTTCTTTCCATAGAATCACAACTGATTCTCCCACCAAGTTCACACATACATAACTAAACAAGAGCTAAATACGCTTAAGTCCTTCACTGGACACATTCATAAGCATGCCTTTAACTGTCTCATTCCCCTAACAAACTTCACTTAACTTACACTGAGCACTTTTCTATGTCGACCCTCTTCATTTCCAAATATATGGCTATGAGCAACAAATAGAACAGCCGATGAGTAAACGAGCTCCGAGTCCCTGGCTCCCGACCAGACCTGGACCCGGGCCCGAGTTAGATCTGCAAAGGCTTGTCTGACTCGTACAAGCAGCCTGTCCAATACTCCGTGTGCAGTTTACCAATAGCAAGCTTAAAAAAATAAACCCAAATAAACCACACACAAACAAACATGACCAGTGCTGACACGAAGAGCGAAAAAAAACGAGGACCAACCGAACCCTGCCGTGGTTTGTTGAGGTGGCCCATTAACAAGCTGTAGTGTACTTGTACATATTTAAAACCACCCCCCTTCCTCGAAGGCTTTTAGCGCAAGACAGAGCGCTCCAAGAGGTGCGCACTCCTTTACTACCAGACCGAGGCTTTCGGGTTAAACTTGCAACATTAGAGGTCTGCACGAAAAAACGCAATTGTTAACCTTAATCACCTGAGAAAAGGAAACGCCGTTTTAAACAGCTGTACATAACCAACTACAGGGAAAAGGAAGCCAAAGCATGTGTCAACATAGCGCTTAGTAAGCAGAGCAAGGAATATGAATATCACACGTTTGTCTAGCGGAGGCAACATGTGCCTGTACGTTAACCTCCTGCACAGGACAGCTGCAGTTCCTTTCGAGATGTTCAGATGAAACATCCAGATAATACAGGCCATTGCACAGGGAGCGCCTTCTAGAGCCAGCTTACCCACTGCGGTTTGGTCAAAGGATTTTTTGTTGTTGTTTTTAAGAGGACAGGGAAAGGTCAAGACCAAATCCGTGCAACACGATATAACAGACTGCAAACCCTGCCTTGTAGGACTGCTAGAAAAGGAGATGAGGTAGTCAGGGACGGCTGCTACAACAGGTTTGAGGTTTCAGTAAAAGCAATGAAGCCAATGATAAGAGTAGGAATTATTCCCAGCACCACAACATTAAGTGTTCTATTGAAATTATTAGCGATGTTCTATTTGGGTAAATAAGTGCTAGAGAGAATATAAGTGAAGCCCGATCACCAATGCCTGCCATGTTCGCTGTCAATCATATACTTTTGAACCGGTCACCACATTGATGAATCAGAGCAGGGACTTCAATCTATGGTTTGGAACGTTATACAAACCCAAATAAATAGGTGCAAATCTGGATGCACAACCAAAAAATAGGGGACTCAAGATACGATATCTACGAAAACATCCAGATGCAAATATACACAGATTTATGCAGACAGAATTCGATGTCGTAAGATGCATCGACAGAGGGATTGACGCTTGTCTGTAAACAGGCTGCGTAGCTGTACACAAGGATGGATGGATGTGTGGATGCGCACAGTGGTGGGTGGGCAAATGGGTGTGGTTGCATAGCTGGATGCACATGGGTAAGCATGGTTTTACAGATGGCTGTGGGCTGATGGGGAAGTGCAGGTCTGTAGATGGCTGAATGTGCTTGGATGATGGTGAATGATTAACACATGGGCATGGATCAGTGGGTGTAGCAGTAGAGGAGTGCCTGGATGCATATTTAAACACATAAGTGTATGGGGACAGGTGGGAGTAGAAGGAAGGATAAACTGATATCACTGCACAGAAAAATTGATTTTCAATTCCAATGATGTGCTAGTGAATGATACATAGTGTGAAAAACCTCAAACTGTCCAACTTATTTGACAAGCACAAGCTTGGCGTGCACTTCCAGAAGGCCTGTCTGGACAGCAGTATTAAATGTTAATTCTTAAGGCCTGACTTCAGACTGTCAGCTATGCCCTCTGCTAATCACACTGTCCTCAGACTAGTGACAAGGAGAAAAGTGCTAGAAATGTGACTATGACTTGAAAAGAATACAAAGTATGAAGTCTGTGGATTTATTCTCTTCACTTAATGCTTAACTCTTTGTAACACAAAATGCATCCAAACAAGTACTCCTGAGGAAAAGGAGCTAAAACACCTCTAGAACATAGCACTCTACTTTGTCACGGGGTGCCAACTAGCCAATATGCCAACGTAAGGTGTGTTGGAAAAGGCACGGTGGAAGACCACTGAAAACCTACTGAATAAAAAGGAAACAAGCACTTCCAATCCGTGGCGCAGAACCCATATTATGACCTGGATGGGGCACACAAAGCATGGTCTCATAGCAGGACTAATGTTCCATGCTCTGGACATATCACACCCAGCACTGTTGACAAGAGAACTCTGTTTTTGTTAATCTTTAGTATTACCTGACCTTAATCTTCATACACCTGCTGATTAGTTTCACCCCGAGATATACCGGGTGGATTCTAGGAGTCAGGGTTGATGTGCGTTTGTATGCATGGCCTGACCTTTGGCTGCCCCAAATTACTGCTTCAGCAAGGCTAATGACAGCCAGGGGGTAAAGATATCACATTTAATTGTTCCCCTGTTTTGGAAACTCCTGCTTGGAACCAGGGTGGGCCTGAGCTACAAGGCAACCAGGCAGTGCCCAGTGGGCTGGTCTGATAAGCCAGTGTGTAGGCAGTTTAGCTGTTTGTGGGCCTGTTCGTTATTTCTCCGATATTAGAATAAACATTGCCTGCAGCAAGCTAAAATCCATGCAGTCTCCTATAATTGCAAAACACTTAGCATGTCTTTCAAAGGTTCAGAATTGCAAACATGGGCACTTTTTAGCTACCCAATTCACTGAGGGCCACTTATTTCAGTGCCCATACCTATTTTATGTCTCAGTTGGATCCTGCTTGGAACCAGCATCACTACAGTCTGCTGCGAGAGCCACCATCTTGCACAAAGGTTATGACTGAGAAGCAGCCAGAAAACATTTAAAGGGGATTAACCCAAACCAGTTCTGAAACTACAGAGTGGATCCATATCCACTAGGTAAAAAAAATGACTGTAGAGGTGAGATCCAAACCACCTTACTTTGTTTCAGGTTTAAGTTTGTGTTGGCCATGGAAGGAGTGCACCTGAGTTCTCAAAGTAATGCTGTGTGGCCAGGGTAGGTGTCTACAAGACGGACAGTTTCACCAGAGGTGAGGGAACATCTGAAGTCTGCATTCTCTGCTTTAAGAGCAGAGGATCTGTCCAGAGCCTAGAAACCTGGCTCCTTCGTGTGAGAATGCCTGGCTCTACAAGAGGCGAGTTCCAAGAAGAAAAGCCCAGTGTCCCTCAAAGGAGGAACAGCCAGAAGACGTCAGAGGGAGCCGAATCATGAACAGGCTATGTTGTAAAGGAGTGCTCCTAAGCTGTTCCTGGTGTGAACTGTACCCAAGGCTTGGACGTGCCAAACATGCGGCTCAGAATCCTGCTGTATGCTGAAGATTGGCACTTCAGATGTCAGTTAGAAAACCCTTGTTGCTGCTGATGCAGAAGTTGGGGGCCACAAATGCCATATCCTTCGACCCATCTGCACATGACAGGAGAGGGCACTACCGACTAAAAGGAGTGCCTCCAGGTGATCCTATTCTGCAAATTCATCCGTTCACCGCATTACAAGAAGCCAGGTCACTGTTGCAGCCCCTGCAGTGCAAAAGCCACTGCCACAAGAATAAATGGCCTGTCCATCCCACCAGAACTGAACCTACCTTGAAACTGGTAAAAGCGGGGCCTGACTGAGTGAACAGGAGTTTGAAAGAGAAGAAGAAATCTGCCTTCGGATCTGAAGACTTACCAGATGAACCGGAATTCGTTAAAATTGGTTGAGCTGATATTCTGTGCTTCAGAGGTCTGTAGACATAGGGAAACTGATTTGGGGGGGGGGGGGGGGGGAAAGAGGGCGATGAAAAATCACAAACAAGATTGCAACCCTGTAACTGAGAACCTAATAGAACGGAGTAGTATTTCGCTCTGAAATTAGAGTAATTTCTTGTAACTCAAGATACGCTGGTGTGGACAATACATCATTGCGTCCATTGAAACATTGTTGCGTTTATAGCTCTTGCCCTTGAGTACCACTCTGAGAAGCGTTCGGCTGCTCGCCTAGGCTAACATGGTAGTTGGCCCAATCTGCATCATAGCAGACACTGGCACTAGGACACCAGAAGCTAACTCGGCCCCATCCATGGTGGTCGAGGTAGTGGTCACGGTCTGCCTTGTGCCTGCAACCTAGACCCCCCCCCCACCCCCACCCCCACCTCCAGCAAACGGCACATTCCCCTCAACGCTCTCCCCCCCCCCCCCCACCCCCCAACCAGCAGTCCCCCCTCAACGCCCCACCCACCAAGCAAACGACAGTCCCCCCTCAACCCTCCACCCCCAAGAAAAGGGCGGATGTCAAAATCAACAATTTCACGTTTTCCCCAAATTGTACTTTGGCACACAATTCTTAAAATACGATTAACTGAATATGTCGGTCAAAACTAAAAATATTAGCTAAGTCTCATACTTTCAAATAATGCGTCTCAAAAACCCTTTACCTACCTCAGAGGAAACTAACAGTTTTAGAAAGAAAAAACCTAAAAGGAAGCTCGCAATCACCCAACAGCGTGACCATCTGCTACCAGCCTTTCCAAAGAGCTATTCTTTAGCCAACAACATCCCGTGACCTGAACAGAAAAGGACAAAGCGAGGCCGGGTTGCCATTAAGAATTGAACAACTAGAACTGCCGGTGTGAAGAGTTGAATATTTATGGAGGTTTCCGCGAGGGCCTTCCCAAGTAGCAGGCTGCTTTGCAGTGAAACATCAGATGTGTTTAAAAAGAAAACCCTTTCAAGTTTTCTGCAACTTTTAGAGAGCTCCAGCAAATCCTGCGCGTGACAGCTGATTTTAAATGTATGTTATAATATTAACAAAGCTCGAGACAGAAAGTGTGTCGACATCATAAACACCAAAACTAAAAGTGGCTTATAGCGAACACAGAAGTCATTCTTCGGTAGTGGACATAGACGAGGGAGGGAGGGGCTTGAAGTCAGAACCTCCACCTAGTGCTCCTTGTAGAGCGGCTTATTTCTAGTTAGAAACTAGACTGCCTTGCATCGCCCTACCTGCGTCCTCCTTCTCGGACAACTAGTGGTCTATCTGGGCCACGGTGGCCCACTGAAAGTGCAAAAGGCTGACCTATGCCAGACTCAATCTATATAAGATAAATGCCCATACAATGAAATAAACAACTTATTTATGTACTGCGTGGTTATCTTATAAAATTAGACCAATAACTAACCCCAACTGACCGACATTTGTCACTTCAGTACTAAGCATTACTACTACAAATACCTTATCAACTTGTTACAAGTGTTTATTAATTCTCCTTTGGACTGTTACCCCAAAAAGGGGATCTCCCGAATCACCGAGACCGACTGACTTCTCTAAGGGTCTGATCTGGCCAGACATTCAAGGCACTGATGGGAAAGCGGTTAAAGCAAAAGGCCTCTTCTGTTGACGCTTCTCTTACTTCACCACCACTCTCCTAATCTAGGTGATGTTAACAGATCGCCCCATTGGGCTCAAAGTAAACCACTGAAGTTCTAGGCTTCAATTTAAAAACATCCAAGACCTACTTCCTCCCCTGCAGTTTGTGCTCAAGCAGTCTCAAATCCAGTTCAAATTTGAATACCAGAGCTAAAAATAAAGCAAGTATTGGCAAAGCCAATAGATTGACTTTGTGCCCAATTGGCTCATTGGATCAGTAACTAAAAAGCATTTTTTTTTTTTTAAAGCAGTAGGGGGAGCAGAAGCAACACGGGGGGGGGGGGTTGTTATGTGGAGCACTGAAGCAACATGTGAGGGAATGCAAAAGCAACAGGGAGAGAGCAAGAGGGAACACATAAGCAATGGATGGAGGGCGGGAGCTAATTCACGGGATTGGGGGGAAAAAAAAGCAACAGTGTGCGCCAGTGGAGGGAAGCAAGAGAGAGAAACGACTGGGTGAGCTCCAGAGGCACTGAGTGCGAGGGGGAAGGAGGGTTGGAAGGCGGCAACCACAGCTAAAAAACAAAAAAAAAAAATATATATATATTTTGTTTTTTTAATTAAACTCACTGGAATGCTTCACACAAGAAAATAAGTTCTTGAAATGCAAGCAGTGGAAACAGATGCCAGCAAATCAGATTGTAAAGAGTGTTCCATGGAATGATAACTGAAGCCAGGACACAAATAAGAAGCAAGCACGAGTGAAAAGGAAAGTGAACCTATGGCAAGCAACAAGTGATCTCTAAGTCCCCTCCTTTCTTTGTAAGTCACAATATGCAACAGACAGCCATGCACCATCTAGTAGGCTCTACCTAAAAACTGCTTTGTTAGAACACAAATGCCAAGCAGACGTCGGCAGTGGCTTTACAGTGATCTATTGAAACAACAAAAATGTTCTAGGCTTAAAGCCCTCTTGCCAGACAAAGAAAATATTCCTGAGGTAGGTCGCAATTTGCAACCCCATTGGGAATGGCCGCCCTCACAGGGATGGGAGCCTGCTGGGACAGCAGACCACCATGTTTGTGACTGCTTTTAAATAAAGCTTTTTTTTTTTTGTTTTTTAAATGCAACCCGTTTTCCTTAAAGGAAAATGGGATGCATTTCAAAAACAAAAATTATGTTTTTTTTCTGCTTGCGAATAGGTTAGAAACCGGTGCTAACTGCGATTGGTTTGTGACCGCACTGTGACTCGCAATTAGGAAGGGAACGCCCCTTCCCAATTGCGACTCGCAAACTTATTTTGAGATTCAGTAAATAGATGACCGACTCACAAAATAGGGTCTGTACATACCAAAATGTTTTTTTTCCAGTTGCAAACTGTCCAATTCTGTGAATCGGGCCATTTACGACAGAAAAAAAAAAAAAAAAAAAAAAAAATGGTACATACATATGGCCCTAGGTGTTAAACTGGACAAGTGGAACCAGTTCACCACCCTTGGAGGTGGTATTATTGCCTGGTACTCACTGCATTTTCCAAAAGACTCTTGAAGAAAATTCCTATGTTTATTAAACTAGAAGCACACATTTCTGCCCAGGTAATTATTTGTTAAAGACTGGCATCCCAGGTTCTCCTACATTTACTTTTTCATTTGGTCTTAGTGGCAAGAAAGGTTCATCTCTTCACGTGCAGGAGCAGTGGATGAGGCAAACCGAATTGTCTGCGGTTTTGGAGAAGTCTACAGTTATCACACTGACAACCACATTAAAAAGTAGTTTCTTCCTAGATAGGAATTGCAGAAGGAGGCAACTGGTCTAGCATGGTCACATGGTGAAGGATATATTCCCGGGAGTTTTAGCCACCTTAAGAAATTACACATTTTGTTTGCTGCCAAGTTAATTATGGTCACGGGTTAAATAAATAAATAAAAAAATAAAAAAAAACACACACCACACGACAAGGTAATAAAAAAAATATATAGCTCAACATGTTTGTCAGCTTCTGAGCACCAATATATTTTACTAATCTTTCAGGGTCATTTATTTCTTGCATCATACATAATGTCGTTCATTCTTTGGAAAGCCATTGTTAGGTCAAGCATAGTAGTATGCAAGCGCTGCTTTTCCAACGTGTTGGTATCCTTGTGGACTTTTAACCATGCCCTCCTCACGCCATCACTTTCACTTGTTCAATCGCATGCCTTACAAAAATCCTTTGAGGACATTGGTAAATACTTTACATCTGTCCCGCCTTGGGAAGTTTTTAGGTTACTGCCTTGGCAACCGACCCATTTACATGGATAATTCCAAGTTTGCCAATTTGTTTGACTGAGCAAATTTTCTTTTGCGTCTCTTCGCGCTCATGGCGGCCAAGCCACTTTGAATTGACTCGTTTATGTCAACAACTGTTTTACTTTACATTTTCAATTTATGTGGCAAAAAAACAAAATAAAAAGTCCCGTTAGGGATTCACAATGCTAGTAGCTCTAACTCAAGCAAACGCGTGGGTCAAATGTACTGCACTCTATAAAAACAGTACTGATTTTTAAAAACCCAAACATACGGATGATGCTAAAAGGTGGTAAAGTAGAAATGAATGCAAAAAGCAGCTGTACATGAACTTATGAATACACACACTGTGTTGAACACAACAGTAAATGCGGAGATGGGTGGGAAAAACAACAAAGTAAATTAGTCTGTTTTGAAAACAGAGAGGTAAGGAAAGCCAAGCTATACAATGGTTTTCTTTGTCTCGGATGGGGTTACAACTAGCTACGATTAAGAATGGACGTGGATACTGCGGATATGGTGAAACGTGCCAAAAGAAAGTTACATTGGGATGAAGATGGATGCGCCATTTAGGTCAATAGTATCCTTAAACTTAACAAAAAAAAAATTCACTTAGAAATGCCAAAACCAACATGGAGTAAACCTCTAACATTTTCTAAAAAGCTGAGCAGTGCTGCTTTGATCCGTTTGGTAGATTCACCTGAACACCTAATCCAGCAGTGTTGAGAATACCAAGCGCTCACCTCATTCTCTATTCCCCTTACTTTTTCCACCAACACCCGCTCCCCAAATGCCTCGTTGTTACTTTAAAACAATGACAATTTTACATATCTATATCTCTCTCTAGCTAACTATCTATCTATATTCCCCCCCTTGTTTTTAGTAACCTAGAATAGGTGCCAAATAAAGTTTGAGAGGTTGCATCTATGCCAAGGATAACAAAATGTTTCAATTCCTTGGAGGGAGGGAGGGGCGGTTTGAGGAGGTACACTTTGATAAAGTAGCTTTAAATAAACACATGGCAATCCACAGAATGGTGTAACAAAATTGTATTGTTACAGTTCTTCAAACGTAAGCTCTCCCTGCTCACAATAAAAACCTATTATAACCACCACATTTTGCCAGGTTGCCCAGCCACACTGCCTATCAAGTAGGATATAAAATAAAGCCAAACTTTTTTTTTTTTTTTTTTAATTGAGCAGGGTGAGAAAAAAACAAATAGATCCAGAACTCAGTTCCATAACAGGTGTACATATATTTTAAAATAAAAAAAAAAAACTAAAAAAAAAACGCAAGAGCTTAAAGTGCACCGATGGTTCAAAAGTGCAAGAACAAACAGTGCATTTAAAAATACTAAAATGTGGCTAGCCTTGTCAAACATCTAGATTCTTTGCATTTGATTTTTGTCCGTTGCTGGACTGTAGGGGTAGTCAATGACTTCCAATTTCACAAAATTAGAGAGTGAGCCACCACCGTGGCTACCGAAATATGATATTCAAAAAATGTATTACGTTTATCCACTGCATGAGAGGAGCCAAATAACACCAGTGTAAGCTCCAGTTGGACATTAGCCCATATTGTTTTACCAACTTCCAAAAATACCCTGTTCCAAAACTGTTGCAACCTGTGACGTGAAAGAAAATAGAGCCCTACATCTGAAATGCTGGTTGGGAAGGATACATTCTGTGAAACAGGTGGTGAATAGTACGCTAGCCATCTTGAGACAAAGGCCATCCTTCTATAATTGGCTGCCTGAAGAGACTTGTAGGCTCAGCTTTATTGCCAGTCACCCATAGTTAGTCTACATCCACTTTCTCCATAAACTTATTCCAAGAAATCCTGCACTAGTGATTGATTTGAAAACTTGGAGAAATCTGTAAAAATTACTGACGCCCATTAACTTATTTTCATAAAACAAATGTACTAGCAAATCTGTTTCCTTTTACATTTCTAGGGAATAAATCTAAAAAAAAAAAAAAAAAAAAAAAAAGAAAAAAAAAAAAAACACCCACACTGATTATTTGCCTGAAGCCAAGGTGGAGGCATGGCTATTACTCCAAATCTTTGGGTTACCTGATCCCATGTAATTAACTCCAGAACAGATATAAAAATCGCCCAGGTTCTAAACTCCTTGGCTTCTCCTTGATTTCTCTATCCCCTAGTCTCCACACTGCACTCTAGTCTGGGATACGCACGGCAAGTTGGTGTCCCAATGTTTAAATACGGCTTGGGCACACTGTTCTATCTCCATCAGAAGAAAATACCATGACTTTAGGCAACTTCAGAATCTTTAGTAACACCAGCAATTTAGTACAACTATCTTTAATCATAATATTTAACACATTTATCATGGACTCTTCTTGGTAACGAAAATTGAAAGTCGGTCCAGAAAAGCAGCCTGATAGTACGTCTTAGGTTGTTCAAGTGCCAATTCCTCCTTATGCTGTACCCAATTTAAAAATGTTGTTCTTAACCCTAGACTTTTTATTCTGCCACATGAATTTTCGAAAAACAGTAGGAGTTCTTCAAAATATGCCCTCAATATTGGTAGAGCAAAATGTATAAAAAGAAATAAAAGTAACAGCAAGATAGACATTTTGACCAGGGAGAGACTCCCAATAAACGTGAGTGGATAAAGCATCCATCTTTCCAACAAGGCCTTAATTTTTATTAAGAGTTACACAATAGTTCAATTGAAAGAATTAGGAGACTTCATTAGTACCATATACTTCTAAATAGCAAAAGGGGCACTGGGGTTAGAAGATCTGAGGCAGACACATTAAATAGTGTCTCTGTGTTCATCTGATTTATATTATAGCCTTCTATAATTGTGAATTACTTACTTTTATTTATCGCCTGTTGTATATTCCTATTCTCTGCTTCCAAATATAAAATATGGTCTGCAAACAATTAGATTTTTAGACATCCCTCCCAGAAGCAGCCTGACTAGTTCATTATTTCCAATTCGAATAGCCAGAGGCTCACTAAAGAACGTAAAGATTGTGGATAAAGGGCATCCCTGCCTGGTACAATGATTAGTCTTTACCCTTCCCACCTCATTGGAATTCACCACAACTTTTGCTTCTGCCCCTACATATAAATTATTCAACATATTAACCACTTGCATTGCAATTCCAAACTGTTCTAAAATGTAGAATAGGGTCTGCTAAATTACTAAATCAAAATCTTTCTCAGCATTAATCATTAGGAGAACCACTTTCTCTCAGATGGAGAAAGTTATAGCTTGCATCAGAAAGAGTGTATTAACTGTCATCAGTCTTATTTAACATAAAAAATAAAATAAAAAGCTGATCTCTATCACCGTTTGTGCCACAGGAGAAGGAGCAACTCGATCTGCCATGATTTTCATTAACCACTTATAGTCAGTCTACATTCAGGAGACTGATTGGACAATAGGAGTTTGCATCCCCAGCATTGGTCTTTAACAAAACTATTTGATTCCATGAACGAATTTGGAACCTCCACCCCCTCTTACACCTCTGTTGGTATACAGTCACTCCCTGTGGCTTTTGCATTAGCCATTTTTTAAGGGCCATAACCACCTCAGAGCGCTCTATGTTTTCCACCAGGGCTTCTTTGAGAGTTTAATAGTTGCAGCAACTGAAGAGTCTTGAAATATTGTTGTGCCTTTGTCTGAGGGACCTCTTCAACCGCCTCATATATACGCATATAATGCTGTAAAAACATCTGATTGCCCCTTCATCCACTTCCTGATCGCCACTATCTGGCTTTTCACTCCTATAGATTGACTACTCGTTTTAAAACTTGTAGGCCAGTTCAACTACTTTCCAATTTGTTGGGTTTCTTCTTACAGGTTTTGTTGAGAAGCTTTATCTCCCTTGATTTCCTCTACTAAAAAAAAATAATCCGAATCTGGCTTTGCTTTTCCCAATAGATCATGTTTCTCTTGACACTGACCCCAGTGGTTTACCCCTAGTTGTAAGGTACTGATGTAGTGCTTTATTAGCTGCCGCATGAAGGGTCTGAATATGTACTTGTCGAATCACAGTGCATCTTGCCTTATACACTAGAACTTGTCCCCTGAACACCACTTTAAATGCTTCGCAAACCATAATATCTGAGCCAGGTGAAAGGGGCTTTACAAAAACATGGCCGATTGGCGCTTTCACCTTGGGCCGCTTGCAAGACGTCAGACACTGTTTCTCCCCTGGAAAGAAACAGTCTCAGGCACCAGCATGTCAGTGCTTAGGTATTCCCCCATGCTCACCAGTCGAAGGAGATGTGACAGACCGGGGAGGGGGTGGTGGATGGAACCGCGTGGGCCGTGCTATGGCTTGCGTCCACATGCCATCCTTCGAAAACTACCCAAGCCAAACATCTTCTTTGTGCTGTAAGAAAAGCCGTGAATTCAAGGAAACAAACTAGCATTTGTAGGTTCTTTTCAGACTAATCACCAAAAAGATACTACAAACAAGGCTAAATAATTGTATGTGGAATATGGATAGTGTGAATGTAGCCAAAGTGGGGGCTACTACTCCCTAATTATACTGGAAGTAGGATTCCTGATCAAGGTCTTAATCATAACAGAAGAAAAGCAACAGCACCTGCTGGACCATGGCAAATAAACCACATCCAGGCACAGTACTCTGAGAAATGAATGCCAGACTAATAGTAAAGGGCTTCAAAATCAACCACTATGCAAAGCAATTATAAAATAAAACTAATCACCATCCTTCAAAGTGGTTTCCATAGACAAAGCTTGAACTAATCTCCTTATGCTACACCCACGTCCGATGTCAGCCTTCTAAGCAAATTCAACCCGTTTCTGAAAACCATGTGACGTCGTGTGCGAACTAACAGAAGAATGTGCAAGTCAAAACGTTCAGCATGCTCGGATAGGAAAAAAAGTTATTAAATCCTAACCAGACGACCGACCACCCAATCGCCCACCCATCACTTGAGTTCCTCCATGTAAAATGCAGACTACTCATCACACTAACCAAAGTCAACAAGTATGTCAAAAACAAACAAAGCTGAAAACATTTGCAGGACACTTCTAAACAATTACGTACTGCGTTAACACCGCTCCCAAATGACCTGCCCGAACCTCTTATCCCACGTTCCATAACGACATTAACAGTTGGGAAAAAAAAAAAAAAAAAAAAAAAAAGGTCCAACATGAAATTAACAAGTTAATAGGTCAGCCAAGAGCATTTGCCTACCACACATCTGCTGGACAATAAGCAACATAGAAGGTACATAAACTATTTGATCATGCCTACTCGTCTCAAAACTCAAATTAGACACATTCACCTAACAATGACATTACCATTTTGACACCTCTACAAATCTAATCAGACTACTAAAATGCAAACCTCAGAAACATTTGAAAGCTCTGTCCAGACTGCCAAAAACACTGAATGCTACACAAAGAGGTGAGAGCCTAGAGATTTGTATGGAAAGAGTAGCCAGAACCAAGCCAGGTGTCGGATTTGGTTCTAAGAGCCACACGAGCTGAGCCATCAAATTGTTTGGCATTTAAAATGAAATGGCAAATGTCTATAATAAAATACATTTAAAATATAGGTTTTACCTTGAACACGTGATACACAGTTCACTACATCAAGTTATACCACTTTTAGAAGAACTGCTCTTAACGGAATGCAGTATTAATGAACTCGTGAGTCCTTTCCAAGGGCATAAAGTAATCATGCAGGTGGAAGCGTGGAAACCCTACTAGCCCAATGTGCTTTCAAATGTATCATTTGGTACAATTTCCTTTAAAAGATCTATAGGGGAATCCCTACCCAAAAGGTCTTTGTTGGAAATAGCCCTTTTTGCAGGGTTATCCCCAAACTTTTTGCCTTCTTCCTCCTATTTTTTCAGGTCTGCTTTATTGTCTCTGCGCACTTTACCACTGCTAATCAGTGCTAAAGTGCAAGTGCTCCCTATAGCAATTGTACTGTTAATTGGTTTATCCATGATTGGCATATTTGATTTACTGGTAAGTCCCTAGTAAAGTGCACTAGAGGTGCCCAGGGCCTGTAAATCAAATGCTACTAGTGGGCCTGCAGCACTGGTTGTGCCACCCACATTAGTGGCCCTGTAACCATGGCTCAGACCTGACACTGCAGTGTCAGTGTGTGTGCAGTTTTAAACTGCCAATTCAACTTGGCAAGTGTAGTCACTTGCCAGGCCTAAACCTTCCCTTTTACTACATGTCAGGCACCCCTAAGTTAGGCCCTCGGTCGCCCCGGGGGCAGGGTACAGTGTATGTTTAAGGTAGGCCATATACTAGTGTGTTGCTGATTGTCCTAACAGTGAAATACTGCCAAATTCGGTTTTCACTGTGCAAGGCCTATCTCTCTCATAGGTTAATATGGGGGCTGCCTTTAAATATCCTTAAAGCGCAGATTCCCTTTGAGAGTAGATAGAAATGTGGAGTTTAGGGTCTCTGAAGTCACAATTTAAAAATACATCTTTTAGTGAAGTTGGTTTTTAGATTGTTAGTTTGAAAATGCCACTTTAAGTAGGCATTTTCTTGCTTAATCCATTCTGTGACTCTGCCTGTTTGTGGATTACCAGTCTGAGTCAGTTTGACAGTTGGGCTGTTGACACCTTTCCTCTAGACAGTGACACAAAGGGCTGGGGTGTAGCCTGCATATCTTGTTTAGCCATCTGTGCTAGAGGGGAGGAGTGGTCACTCACACCTGAATGGACTGTGCCTGCCCTCACAATGCCGTCTCTGACCTCCTGGTTAGTGTCTGGGGCCTGGCAGAGGAAGGATCTTGCAAACACTTGAGACTTTGCTTTGAAGTTTGCCAACTTCAAAAGCAGAACTGGGTATGAGAAGACCCAAAACCCCAGACTTTTAGAATCTTTCTGGAATTAAGGAGGAACTTCTGCCCAGGAGAAGAGCTGAAGGAGGAGTACTGTGTCTTTGCTGTGTTCCTTTGCTGGACTGGCCTGCAGTTGCTGCTTCCGCCTGAAAAGAGTGCAAAGGGCGAACTTTGCTCTGCGTCCCTGCTTGAGTAAGTTCTCCAAGGGCTTGGAGTAGAGCTTGCCTCCTTTTGGAAGTCTCAGGGACACCAAAGACTTCAGTTTCCTCAACCTGCAGCACTGGGAACTGTGTTTTGTGCTGTTCAAGAGGAGAAACCACTGCGACGCCACCAACGATGCCGCTGGCCTGCGCCGTGACCTGCAGACGCCACACGGAGTCGCATTGCCCCACTTCACACTGCGACCCTGGTCTCACCAGCACCGTCAGACAACTTCACCGAGCCGCTGCTCGCACCGCGACCTGTGGGCCCGCACTCCGGCAGCACCTGCTCACACCGTAGCCTGGGCATCCCCGACGCCGCTCCTGCGGACACCGGTGCCAATGCCTGCCCCATGGACACTGCTCGTGAGGTACACGAAGCACCATCCCATCCCGCACCGCAACCCCGGTCCACCAATGCCAGCACCATCGACTCCTGTGTCGTCACCAAGCATACTGCCTGCACCGTGACCTGTGGACACTGCTTGCGAGGGTCACGAAGCACCATCCCATCCCGCACTGCTGGCTTGGGCCTACCAACGACACCACTGCCTGCACCGTGACATGTGGACACCACTTGTTGCACCGCCCTGCTTCACACCGCAGCCTTGGTCTCACAGACGCTGGATGCAGTCACCGAACCGCTGCCTGCACTGTGACCCGTGGGCACCGCACGTTGCATCATCCTGCTTCGCACCGCAGCCCCGACGCCATCCACGCCGGCGCACCTGACTTCATCAGCCTGGAGTTCGATCTGCAACACATGTGACCTCAAGGGCCCGACGAATCCTGCATTGACTCCGGAACCAACACCGCAACGTCAGTGACGCCGCTCTCCGGAGCTCACCGCGAGGATCACAACGCCGTGCAAATCCAAGGTACTGTTTGCGGGTCTTCGACACTGTAGCTGGCCCGCAACACCTCAGCCGGCCTGAACTGTTGGTTTTGTTGATCATGACACCATCATAGCCCCAGGTGGAGCTATCGACTTCAAGGAACTGTAGTTTTGAGTAAATCTCGCAGAATTCATATTTTTCTTACTGTATGTTGGATTTTTATCGTATTTGGTCTTGTTTTATATAGATAAATATTGGCTATTTTTCTAAACTGGTGTGGTGCCTGTTGTAGTGTTTTCACTTATTGCTGTATTTTATGTGCAAATGCTTTACACATTGCTTCTGAGATAAGCCTGACTGCTCGTGCCAAGCTACCAAGGGGGTGAGCAGGGGTTATCTGAGCGGGTATCTCCATTATCCTGACTAGAGTGAGGGTCCCTACTTGGCAGTCGGTTTGCACCCTGTCCAACTAGAGACCCCATTTCTAACAGTCTTCAAAAATTCACAGGTTTTATTGACTCACCCTCCAAGTGCTTTAAAAGGTACCATCTGTCAATCGGTCCAAGATATTCCTTGTGGGCATCGTCGTAGGGGGAGGGACAGAGGATATATTCTCAATCAGTAACCTTAGCTATATATAAAAGGTATTTACATTTTCCATGTTTTTGCTCATCTTGAAGGCCAACAGCTTTTGCTATAAGCAACAAACTATGAACATTTATTTGAAGGGGTGGTAGGCTAAAGGATAACCGGAATTAATGTGAGCCATCGTCAAACAAACCGTAGTTTTAGCAGCCCTCCTCCACCCACTGAAAAAGTTTAAGTACTCATGAGGTAAAAGTTGGGAGAGAAAAAAAAAAAAAAACCACACACCACACACACTGAAATGAACTACACACACCATCACAGTTTACTTATCCTGGAGAAAAGAAGCTTAACTTACTACTGCCAAATGTCCTGCCGCTCCCTCCCTCGATGCCCCCCCCCCCCCAAAAAAAAAAAAAAAAACACCACCACACCAGCTTAACGTAAGGGAGAATGTATATAAAATCTTCTTTGTTATCATTAACTACATGCTTCCTCACAGTGGAAATCCCCCCCCCCCACACCCCTTATGGGCCAGATAGGTTGTTTCCTAATGCAGATCTTTGGAAACAGAGCGGTCAACTCACTTCTACTTAAGCTTACAGGGCAACGAAACACCTAATAAAATGATTATCCCTCATCAACTCCTCGTAAAAACCGAACATTTATCTAAACCAGAATTTTTATAAGCCACCTACGGATCGTTAACTATATTGCGATTGTTTGGGGTCAAGGGAAGGGGTCATGTTGGCGCACATTTGTAAATACGGCCCTTGAGGTCTGTGCAACGCGATCGCATGGTCTAACGCGTCGTGTCATGCCAGATTGACTATTCCTTGCTATAGTTTTCCATTGGATTATAAACTTGTTTAGGGCCTAGCAGCAGATGTGCACTAAAAACAACGAGTAAATAGATTGCATGGAGACTGGCCCCAATGGTGCCCACTCAAACAAGTTAAAAGGGAGGAATATTCCTACACTGCGATGGCTACTCGCCAAGGAAATGCAGGAAACTTTAGCATTCGAGCTTAGATTTCTTCGAAGAAGTGATATAAGCGTTAGGGAAAGTTAACAAGATAAATTTACAACACAGAACGAAAGCAAGAATCAACCTAGCGCACACGCAACACCGACTCGTTCCTAAAAAGAAGACAAACGTATTTCGCATCTGAAAAATCAGTGGCCATGATAAAAGAAAAAGCCTTGTTACAAAAGCACAGCTCTACTAGCTAAAGCACTTTCAATGGTATCAGCAAATGCGCACTCGAGAACAGAATATATAGTATGTCAAGCTTATTGACAAAGTACTTATTTGTACCAAGCTTTTAACTACTACCGGCGACACAAATGGCTATCGAAGCCTGGAACAGGGCTGAGAGATGCGCGGTGTGCGCTGGGAGACACCAGTGTGGCTGGGAACGCGATTTAAGGAGATTGGAAACCCCGATGAGATCTCGCGCTCGGAAACCTTTCAGTTTTCCCAACTAGGGAGAGCTTCTTGAAACTGGGGACCTAGTTTCTTTTGACTCCCTACAGAGGGAGTATCACCTCACAACTACACAAATATATTTACTGTGGAAGCATGCATGGCGAACGGAGGAGATTTACACTACAGACGTTCCAGAATATGACCCTCTAGAAGGGAGGCTGCTACAGGGGGAATGGTTGCTGCCTTAGTTTATGGTGTATGCCTATGGTGTGGCACGCTATACTGAGTCCAGTCAACCCTTTGTGATCGTGCTTAGGTGTCCAGATAGCAAAAGCCCTCTAGTGGTAGCTAAGGCAAGCAGCTAAAGCGTATCCAGGAGGAATGTAAAACACTTGCAACACAACAGTAGTTAAGACAGTAACTCACGAGAAAAAAAAAACCACACAAGTGTCACACAAATAAAGGATTCTTTATCACAGCATTAACTACTAGACTAGCATCGGTATATTCCCCTTTGGAGACATCTACACACTATATATACACACAAAAGAACAAGCATAAATAGCATAAAATGTACAGGGCCCTATGGGGGGGCCAAACCATACACTAAGTGGAATGTGAAAAAGTGAACCCCAACCAAGGTAAGTGTGGTACTTAGCTGGGGCAGAACAAAAACACCTGAGGTAAGTAAAACAAGTGTCCACAGCAACCAGGTGCAGAGTGGTTACTTAACTGGTCGGCCCATAGATCAACACAGGGAAGTAGCGGTTAGAATATGTGAGTTTTAGGACTCTTCCCAGTTGACCCCAAGTAAACCCGAAGACAGGAGGAAGGTTGGAGAGTTTCCCCAACTAAGGATACACAGAAGACAGGAGTACCTCAGGGATGTGGAATTCCTATCGCCCGGGACATCTTGTTTGGGGTCAAGGGCAACAAGTTTTTATGTTTACTTTGTCCTTGGGACAAGTAGGCCCAACCCTCTGCAGCACAAACCCTTTGGCTGCTTGTTTACAGAGAGTGGAACTCTCTGCAGTTGAGGTAATGTGTTTCAAAAGATAATGCTGTTCGAACTTGTATTTATGGTTCATTATTTGAAATCCTTCATTATTAGGGTGAGTGCTGTAAATAAATGTTTTAAGGTCACACTTCACTACGGACGTTGGTTCCAGTACAAAAAAAAAAAACGTGTATACACATGTTTGAAAAGTTTAGGCTATGAGGCTAAGTATAATGCTCCCAGAATGCTCTCTGATTAGATGCAAATGAAGTGTCATTTAGTAAAATGTGTTGGTGCATGCTAGTATTTCCCAAAAATATTTCTAATGGAAAATCAGTGTAATCATTTTCAACACGATTATGGGAAGCATGAAAATAAACAAATACTGACCAAGCCAACTGATCTGACATATTTTTATAAGTCTTTTAGTTTCATCAATGCGTGTCTTGTTTTGACATGGCTTTTGTAACACTTTATTGTTGTGGGAGCTATCAGGCCTTCAACACTGTAACAAACACTGGCAAAAAAAAACCCAAAACATTTTTGAACTCTAAAAGCACACGTTGCCACCAGTGGCATAACAAAGGCCCCGCAGCTGCCCTCCTGGGAGCCTCTTCAGCACAGCACCTGGCCTGAGTGAGTCTGGAGAGGGGGCTCCTCCATGTTCTTTTCAAAGGGGCACCCTCCAGTTTCGTTACGTCACTGATTGCCACTGTAGTTCCTGACACTGAACAAAACTACTTTGTGTGCCAATATGCTCCTTGTGGAAGAGCAGAATGCGATCGCTCACAGTAAAGCCAGCCGAGAGAGAAATAGAAGTTTAATAAAAAACAAAATGTTTTGTTAACACCAGACCTAATTAGGGACCAAGACCCACATGTAGGTAGCTTTTTGCATGTGGCAAACAGCGACTTTCGCTTTTTGTGGCGTGCAAAAAGCGCATTGCGATGCACAAACCCAGTTTTGCGATTCGGTAACCTGGTTACCGAATCGCAAAACAGGTTTGCGACTCGCAATTAGGAAGGGGTGTTCCCTTCCTAATTGCGACTCGCAGTGCAATGTAGGATTGTTTTGTGACCGCGGGCGCAAACCAATCGCAGTTTGCACCCATTTCAAATGGGTGCTAACACTTTCGCTAAAGGGAAGGGGTCCCCATGGGGCCCCTTCCCCATTGTGAATGTCACTGTAAACATTTTTTCAGAGCAGGCAGTGGTCCTGCGGAACACTGCCTGCTCTGAATAAATGAAACGAAAACGTTTCATTTTTCGTTTTTGTAATGCATCTCGTTTTCCTTTAAGGAAAACGGACTGCATTACAAAAAAAACAAAAAAACTGCTTTATTAAAAAGCAGTCAAAGACATGGCGGTCTGCTGTCTCCAGCAGGCCACCAACCCTGTGAGGGCCGCCATTCGCCAGGGGGGGTCGCAAATTGCGACCCACCTCATGATTATTCATGAGGTGGGCATTTGCGAAGCCCTTGCGAATCACAGATGGTGTCAGGGACACCATCCTACATTCGGATTTGTGACCCGCAAATTGCGAGTCTCTCTGACTCGCAATTTGCGGGTCGCAAATCTGAACCTACTGACATGTGGCCCCAACTTCTTAAAGAAAGTCACAAAAGTGCACCCATGGTATATGTCGTACCCCTATAAAATATTTGTGAACTGTATTTTAGCATGGGTAAATACGATGTGTAGATTTGCTCATGTGAAAATCTATTGAGCATTTGCAAGTTCATTTTCCCTCCAGCCACTTTCTTCCCAACCCTGGAAGAAGTTCTAATTCTGCCATTGTCAGGAGTAAATGTCCAACCTTTCTTATTATGGGAAAATATTAGAGAGAAGCTGGTGAAAATCTTTAAACATGCAGGTTAGTAGGTTTGCAGACTCAAAGGCATTCCAGCCCTGGAACTATTGCTTACTGCTTCCTCCAGCCCCAGTATGCAGATCTGCAGAAAGGTGGAAAAATAAGGAAATTGCTACAGTAGGGATTGAAACTGCACGTATTCAAGCCGTACTAAGGTAGTAGCCCTGGCATAATCAGAGACGCTATTATCAGAGCTCTTACATAATGAGATTGCTGCCATAATTTGTCGCCACACTACATGGCACCAAAGGGACAAGTAGATCTTTTTACAGGACAAGTAGATTTGAGAAGCAACCTGTCCCCTGGACAAGTAGATATTTTAATAAATTCCACACCCCTGAGTACCTACACCAGGGGACCCAGATGCATAGGTGTGAAAAAGGATGTCGAAATCCCTAGCTGGAGTCAATGTTCAGTTGTCCGGTTGTCCATCTGCTGTTGTGACTCTTGCACCAGGCCAGTAGAACCCAAGGACTGATTCCGGACGTAGAAGACCTAAAAAGGCAGGGGACAGAGTGCAGCACCCTCAGAGGTGCCCATGTGACAATGTCCACCTTCCTAGAGGAGAAGTTCCTGCAGATTGGTGAAAGAAGAAGTCCAGCTGCGGGGTCCAGGAGCTGCAGAAGATCCTAAGAGTCACCTACAAGCTGTCCCACATCGGATTGCAGGAGGGTCAGTGACCAGCAAGGACACCAACAAGTACCGGCAAATGCAGGCAGGAAGTGAAGTTGGATGTGCAAGTTTTTGGGGACCAGCAAAGTCCAGGAGATTCTACCCTTGAGGGAGAGTCAGGGCTGGCCTCAGCACACAGGGAGGCAAGCAGAAGTTGGAGCCCCACAAGTGGCCCATAGGTGAAGGACACAAGGAGGACACAGCTACAAAACAGAAGTCCAACGTCGCAGGAGTTAAAGAACGGATGTTGATCTTTGGATTGCTGAGGCTCCGGGTTCTTGGTGCTCAAAGATCTCTTGGAGGAAGAGCCAACAAGCCTTGGCAAGAGCAACATCTGCGGTGCAAAGGGGTGCTGCTCCAGTGGCTGCAGCAGGGGCCCAGTCTCCTAAGTGAATCAGAGGACCGGAGGGACCCAAAGAAGACCACAGAACCACCACCACCTGTGAGCAGAGCCGTCACGTTGTCCATGGGACAGCAGGATCCACCAGCTAATCGTAGTTGTCTTGGTGCCTGAAGATGCAGGGGAGGGACTCCTTCACTCCAAGGGAGATTTTTGCGCTTTCAGGTGCAGAGTCCTTGTGACCCTGGAGGATACACACCCTTGGATGATGCAGAAATCTTGCAAGATCCGGAGAAACAATGTGGCAATGGGAGCCTTCCCATCAGAAGCAGACTTGTTTTGGTTCCAAACCAGACCAGCAGTGGTTCCAGAGTCCAGGAGGAGAAGATTTCTTGCAGAGAGTTCCTTTTGGAGTTTAGCTCAACAAACCTGAGGACCCACCCAAGGGGAGCCCTTAAGTAACCCTAACGGGGGGTTTGTCACTCTCTGTAGTGACCCACCTATCAGAGAGGGTCAGGGACGTCATCTAACTGGCCTAACCAGTCAGGTGCTCCCAGAGACCTCTGCACATCTTGTTTCCAAGATGGTAGAATCAACTAACCACCTGGTAGAGCTCTGTGCACCTCCCTAGGGGAGGAGCTGGACACTCACTTGTACTTTGAGTGGTTTCGCACGAGAGAGGGGAGCCAGGGTACCTGCACAGGTGCAAATCGGTTTATGCAAGGAAGGCACCAAATGTGCCCTTCAATGCAGTCTAGTGGCACAGAGCGGTCACCCCAACCCAGAGACACCTAAGTCTAAGGGAGAGGTCACACCTCCCTACTACGGAAACACTTTGTTCTGCCTTCCCCCTGCTTGAGCAGCATGTGGGCAGAACACTGTCTGCAGCAGCGTGGGCTGCCAGGCGGACGCTGGATGGCTGTACAGGCAGATCTGGAGGCTCCTCTAAGGAACCCCCAGAGTATATGGTATCAAGAAACTAACACTGGAATCGATGTTGTATAATTCCGACATGTTTGATACCAAAAATGCCTAGGTTCAGGGAAACCATTATGTAGCTAGACTACTTGTACTGACCAGTGTCCACTGCATGTCCTAAAATGGCTTCCATGCACTTACAAACCTCAGAGGTTGGAGTCTGGGGTTTGTAGGGGTACTATGCTCATGCAGGAGTACCCTCACACTTAGGGACATGCAAAGCTTAAGTGCAGTGACCACAATGTAGGGCAAGCCTTTTATTGGGGGGGTGAAAGGGTGCATGCACCTTTTCACACAGGTTGCAATGGTAGCCCTGCAGACACTGTTTGAATCAGCTCCCATGGGTGGCACAATACATGCTGCAGCCATGGGAGGGGTGTACCAACAATGCTCAGAGTACCAAAGTACCAAAGTACCATATAGTAAGGACTAACATATGGAGGGGTGTGTTTTTTATTTTTTAGTGGTGGGGGTGGAAGCGCAGGTGTTAAAAAGTACCATTTTACCAAATTCTGGTGAGTGTACTGGCACTGGGATCCTGGTTACCAGGATCCCAGTGCACTATAGTCCAAAACATACTGACACCAGGCAAAAACAAGCATTTTCAATGCATCGGGGCTCGCATTTGCTCCAGTTAGAGCTAGTAGCGTTGTAAACTAACCAGACTTTTCTTGCCACACAAATTAAAAGGTAAAAAAAAAAAAAAAAGAAAAAAAAAAAAAAAAACACAATCCTACTATGTAAAATGCAGCGCGATCAAGCTGAAATTGAAAATTGAGCGCAATCACGCTATGTAAATCCCAGCGTGATCGTGCTGCGTGGAAAATAAACAGATAAAGTAGTCCGGAAACCATGCTGAAAACAAACATCGAACCTCGTATGTTTTTAATAGTTTACCGGTGCTGTGTAGGTGGGCTAAACACCAGAAAAGGCATGGCATATGCATGCCTTTCACAAATGAAAGCAAGCAGATTTTAAAAGGCAAGCCCAAGAACTAATGAAAGTGACGTGACATGGGTGTGGTTGGAAGCCCAAAGAGAGATTACTACAGGGGACTGAGCGCTTTGCGCTCTCCCCTAAAAATTGGGGAGTCCTACAGCTAGAACCCATCTTACTACAATAATATACCAGATAACCTGCAAAACTAAAGGAAAAGTGGGACAGAGATGTGGGAGAGCTAGATAGTAAAAACTGAGAGGCAGCCCTAATGCACCAAAGAGTTGGTGATTAAGTCACAACTGTGTCTTATCCAGTTCACGGTACTACACAGAGGATATTATGACCGCTCTAGTCTCCACAATTTTGGGAGGGCTGAAACGGCGCATTGCTTAAGATGCAGGGAGATCGAAAGCTCCTTCTTTCATACACTCTGGGAGTGCCCTACCATCCACGTATACTGGACCGACATAATGGCTGACCTAGGTAAGGTCCTGAATACAACCATACAGGTAGATCCAGGATACATACTCCTTGGCATCCCCACCGACGTGGAGCTCCCAAGAGCCCAGCTTCTCTTTTGTAACCTAGGTCTAGTGGTGGCAAAACGTGATGTTGTCAAGCACTGAGGGGTGCCTGAACTACCCACTCGAGGACTTGCAGAGAGGGATAGGCTTGTACATAAAAGCAGAAGTACTAACATATGAGGACAGTGGTCGCCACAAGAAATACGTAAAAAAAAATGTAGGGCCCCTGGGGTAAATATTATGGAATTTCTATGGTGGATGAAGCTGGGTCCTCGCCAGAACGATGCCTCAGTCTACCATGGAAGCTTTAAGCAAGATAGTCCAACTATGTGTTGTGCTACCCCAATAACCGGATTGGATTTACTGTGCTGTATTAGATATTTAATGAATTACTGCCATTGCCTGTATGTTGTTTTGTTCGCTCATGTTTGCCAATTGTTTACTCGTTAAAAAAAAAAAACACACACATTAGTAGCATATTATTCTTACTGTTAAGTCAAATTGCACAGCATTCCCACTTGCGGGCAACGTCCACAATGAGCTGGAAACTTTATGGCCTTCATGAGGTGCAAGAAGTGGGCATCCGAGATGAATACTAAAAATAAAATGTTAAACGTCGGACTACTTTACGAGGTAAATGCCCTTTTAGGGAAATCAAAATACGTAAGAGAAAATGTACCTTTTTAGTTGAGTTTCCCCTGAATAATTCCTCTTTGTAGAAAACAACCTGAATGCACAGGATGTGATTAGGCTATTTCTGCATCCTAGCGATATTCTCGCCGGTTACAAGAATTAGCTGGCACTATGAACGTGTTACCTACGGGAAACACCTGGAACAACGACTCCTAAACCAAAAAGTCGTGGAAAACGAAAGCTAAACAGTTTGGTTTTCCATGACTTCCTGCTTTTAGGGCCTTAACCATGCATCTGTGAAACACATACATGTGTGCTTAAGGCACAGAACAAGGGAGTCGACGCGGCGAAGGTAAGTTGGGCTGGGACTGGATGGGGCTGTTTTCTTGGGGGTGGAGTGGGGGGTTTGGGGGGGATTAGGGTTGGCGGGGGGGGGTCAGGTTTTCGGGGCGGGGACTCTGGTATTTTTTGTTTTTGGGGGTGGGGGGGCTCGGGTGATTAGGGTTTGGGGCAGGGTCAGAGTTTAAGTTTTATGGGTGGGTTGGGGTGCTTTAGGTTTTAGGGGAGGGGGTTGGGGTAGTGGTAATTTTGGAGGTGGGGGTTGCAGTAATTTTTAGGGGTGGAGGCTGGGGGGGGGTGCCTGCTGGAACCATGCATGCTGATCACGAATGCCTTTCCAACGAAAAATCGTTATAAAGGCATTCGTGGTAAAGGCATTAGGGATACCAACGAACTCGTTGAGCCATGGGTGGTTGAAGCACTCGTGATTTCAACATATAACCATTACCTACTACCCAAGTGCCCTGCCAGAGAAAAGTTCAAACCTCCATTAAGAGGTTCTATTCTTGAATTAGAAATGCAGTTCTCTCCAGTAAAGGTATTCAGCCCTAGTTTGTACCCTCTGTGGAATTTGAAAACACTACTATCCAGTGAAGTACCCTTAATGGGAATCAAATATTTATACCTGTAGGAAAGTACCATCTTGCCTGGCATGTTACCCTCATATTTCACTGTATGTATGTTGTTTTAATCCTTGTGTCAATGGGACACTGCCAGGCAGGGCCCCAGTGCTCATAGTATGTGCCCTGTATGTGTGCCCTGTGTGGTGCCTAACTGTATCACTGAGGCTCTGCTAACCAGAACTTCAGTGGTTATGCTCTCTGCTTTTTAAATTTGTCACTGCAGGCTAGTGGCTAAATTTACCAATTCTCATTGGCACACCCACATAATCCCCTTGTATATGGTACTTTGGTACCCAGCGTATTAGGGTTCCAGGAGATCCCTGTGGGCTGCAGCATCTCTTTTGCCACCCATAGGCAGCTCAGACAATTCTTACACAGGCCTGCCACTACAGCCTGCGTGAAATAACGCCCAAGTTATTTCACAGCCATTTTTCACTGCACATAAGTAACTTATAAGGCACCTATATGTCTACCCTTCACTTAGTGAAGGTTGGGTGCAAAGTTACTTAGTGTGTGGGCACCCTGGCACTAGCCACGGTGACCCCACATTGTTCAGGGCAAATTCCCTGGACTTTGTGAGTGCGGGGACACCATTACATGCGTACACTATAACTATACATAGGTCACTACCTATGTATAGCGTCACAATGGTAACGCCGAACATGGCCATGTAACATGTCTAAGATCATGGAATGGTCATCCCCAATACCATTCTGGTATTGGGGGTGACAATTCCATGATCCCCCCGGGTCTCTAGCACAGAACCCGGGTACTGACAAACTGCCTTTCCGGTGTTTCCACTGCAGCCGCTGCCAACTCCTCAGACAGGTTTCTGCCCTCCTGGGGTCCAGGCAGCCCTGGCCCAGGAAGGCAGAACAAAGGATTTCCTCAGAGAGGGTGTTACACGCTCCCCCTTTGGAAATATGTGTGATGGGCATAGATGGTGCCCATCTGTGCATAAGCCAGTCTACACCGGTTCAGGGATCCCCCAGCCCTGCTCTGGCGCAAAACTGGCCAAAGGAAAGGGGAGTGACTACTCCCCTGACCAGTACCTCCCAGGGGAGGTGCCCAGAGCTCCTCCAGTGTGTCCCAGACCTCTGCCATCTTGGAAACAGAGGTGTTGGGGGCACACTGGACTGCTCTGAGTGGCCAGTACCAGCAGGTGACACCAGAAACTCCTTCCGATAGGCTCTTACCTTTCTTGGTAGCCAATCCTCCTTTCTTGGTAGCCAAACCTCCTTTTCTGGCTATTTAGGGTCTCTGCTTTGGGGAATTCAGATAACGAATGCAACAGCTCACCAGAGTTCCTCTGCATTTCCCTCTTCGACTTCTACCAAGTATCGACCACTGACTGCTCCAGGACGCCTGCAAAACCGCAACAAAGTAGCAAGACGACTACTGGCAACATTGTAGCGCCTCATCCGGTTTCCAGGTGGTGCATGCTCTGGGGGTAGCCTGCCTTCACCCTGCACCAGAAGCACAGAAAAAAAATCTGTGGGTTGACAGAATCTTCCCCCTGTTAACGCAGGTACCAAAAGACTGCATCACTGGTCCTCTGGGTCCCCTCTCCTCCTAACGAGCGTGGTCCCTGGAACACAGGAACTCTACCCAAGTGACTCCCACAGTCCAGTGGCCCTTCAGTCCAAGTTTGGTGGAGGTAAGTCCTTGCCTCCCCACGCTAGACTGCAAACCTGTGTACTGCGTGATTTGCAGCTGCTCCGGCTTCTGTGCACTCTTCCATGATTTCCTTCGTGCACAGCCTAGCCTGGGTCCCCAGCACTCTGTCCTGCAGTGCTCAACCCACTGAGTTGGCCTCAGACGTCGTGGGACCCTCATTTGTAATTCTGTCTCCTCCTCCGGTTCACAAATCTTCCAAGTGTCTGTTCAGGTACTTCTGCGGGTGCTGCCTGCTTCTGTGAGGGCTCTGAGTTGCTGAGCGCCCCGCCCTCTCCTCCTCCAAGGGAGGACATCCTGGTCCTCAACAAAAACCTCTACCGCAACCCTTGCAGCTAGCAAGGCTTGTTTGCGGTATTTCTGCGGGGGAACACCTCTGCAAGCTTCATCGCAACATCTTCCTTCCAAAGCAGAAGTTCCTAGTCCTCTTTCTTGCAGTACTCCAAGCTTCTTCCATCCGGAGGCAGCTTCCTTGCACCTTCATCCGGGTTTTCTGAGCTCCTGCCCCCCCCCCCCCCCCGACACTATCGCGACTATTGGACTTGGTCCCCTTGCTTTGCAGGTCCAGGAATCCGTTTTCAGTGCACTGCTGGTGTTCGTTGTTCTTGCAGAATCCCCCTATCACGACTATTGTGCTCTCTTGGGTTAGTAGGTGTACTTTACTCCTACTTTTCAGGTCTTGGGGTGGGGTATCTTGGACACGCTGACTGTTTTCTTACAGTCCCAGCAACCATCTACAAGCTCCCATAGTTCTGGGGTCCATTCATGATTCGCATTCCACTTTGAGTATATGGTTTGTGTTGCCCCTATACCTATGCTTGCCTATTGCAACCAATTGTAATTCTACACTGTTTGCATTACTTTTCTGACTCCTACTTACCTATGTGGCTTGTGTACATATAACTTGTATATATTACTTACCTTCTTACTGAGGGTACTCACTGAGATACTTGTGGCATAGTCATAAAAATAAAGTACCTTTATTTTTAGTAACTCTGTGTATTGTGTTTTCTTAAGATATTGTGCATATGATATAAGTGGTATTGTAGGAGCTTTGCATGTCTCCTAGTTCAGCCTAAGCTGCTTTGCCATAGCTAGCTTCCATCAGCCTAAGCTGCTAGAAACACCTCTTCTACACTAAGGGATAACTGGACCTGGCACAAGGTGTAAGTACCTTTGGTACCCACTACAAGCCAGTCCAGCCTCCTACAATACTGAGTTCTATATTTCAGTAAGGAAATGCCCAGATTCAGTCTCTTGAATAATCAATGAAGCATTGACTTGACCACATTTTAGTATTGAATAGTTATCTGTGCCTATTCATGGGGACCAAGTAGTTCAGAGGCAACAGGTAATTTAGTACCCAATCAGACGTCTTTCTCTCCTCAGTGGGTCAGCAGACAGGAAGGGAACTTGCTTAGAAACATATCACCCAAGATGGCATTCTTCTGAGGACGTTTGGAAGAGTAGCCCCCCCCACCCCCCCGGACTTTCAATTAGTGCAGGGTAATAACTGTAGGAAAGTACCCTCTTTTTGCCATGGTTACCCCCATTTTCTGCCTGGCAGTGTGCTTGATTGTGTTCACTGGGATTCTGCTAACCAGGACCCCAGTGATTATGCTCTCTCTCCTCTACATTTGGTTGTTGCATACTAGTAACCCAGTATTTCACCCACAATTGTCATGCTGGTGCCCTCTTATAAGTCCCTAGTATATAGTACTTCGGTACCCAGGGCATTGGGGTTCCAGGTGATCCCTATGGGCTGCAGCATATCTTTTGCCACCTATAGGTAGCCCATACAAAGCCTTCTGCAGGACTGCCATTGCAGCCTGCGTGAAAAGGTGCATGCACCCTTTAACTGCCATTTACACTGCACCAGGTTACTTAGAAGTCACCCCTATAGCAGGCCCTCCAGCCTTGAGGGCAGGGTGAAGAGTCCATGTGTGTGAGGGCACCCCTGCACTAGCAGAGGTGCCCCACAACCTCCAGGACCATTTTCCCAGACTTTGAGAGTGCGGGGGAGGTGGGGGTCATCATTGTACGCATGTACTGGACATAGGTCACTAACTATGTCCAGCTACATATTAGTAACTCCAAACATAGGCATGTTGGGTACCAAAACATGTAGGAATCATACCCACATGCTTTTGCAAGCATTGGTAGTATGATCCCAAGCAATCTGGGGGCTCCGTAGAGGACCCCCCAGTTATTCCATTACAGCCTTCTGAGGTTCTCCAGGCAGCCCCAGCTGCTGCCACCTCAGTCAGGTTTCACCCCTCCTGTTGCTTGAGAAGCTCAAGCCCAGGAAGGTAGAACAAATTATTTCCTTTGGGAGAGGGGTGTTACTTCCTTTTAAAATGAGGTAAAAGTCTTGGGAGGGGAAGCCTCTCTAGGCCACTGGAAATGCTTTGAAGGACACATTTGGTGTCCTCCTTGCATAATCCAGTCTACACTTCCTTTGTCCCCATGCTGTGGAACTCCTGTGCGTGCTGCCTTGTCTTCTGTGGGCCCGGAAATGCTTAGAGCCTCCTTCGACTCCCCCTCATGGGTAGAGTCCACTGTAGGAGGCTGACCTGGTTTTTAGTGGGTACCTAAGGTACTTATACCTTATACCAGGTCCAGTTATCCTGTATTAGTGAAATGTAGTCAATGTCTCGAAGCCAGGCTGTCTAAGGGTAGCTGTAGGCAGAGCAGCCAGTGCTGAACTAGGAGACATGTACTCTTGCACATGAAAGACAATACTCAGTTTGACAAAAATAAAGGTACTTTATTTTAGTCACAAAATGCCAAAAATACTTTGTACGCTATACTCCCTTGGGAGGTAAGTAAATCACACAATATATACACTTGTAACCAAAAACAGTTAAGTACACAGTAGGAAAACAAAACAAATAGTGAAAATCACAATAGGTTGCAATAGGCCTAGGGGAAACACAAACCATATACTAAAATAGTGATATGCGAAAGTCTGTTTCCCACCTAGGCAAGTGTAGTGTGTAGAGGGGAGCCAGGAGTGTAGGAACACCCCAAAGCAGAGCCAGGAAAATCAGGAGTGTAAAAAAAAAAAAAAAAAAACCACACACAGCAAGTTTCCTAAAACACACTAGAAGTCATGATCAAAGATAATGCAAGAACCAGAAGTGATTGCAAGACACCAACAATGGATTTCTGGACCTGAAGACCTGTGGAAGAAGGGGACCAAGTCCAAGAAGCACTGAAGAGTCCGGGGAGAACAGGAGCCCCTACTTATCCTGTTGAAGGTGCAAAAGTGGAACCACCGGTCAGAAGACAAAGTCAGCATTGTACCTAAAAAGACAGATACAGGTTCCTGGTTGGTGCAGTAGATGTACCACACCGGATGGATGAATGCAGTCTGGTTTACGTCGCTGGATTCCACCAACAAGCCTTTGTAAACACCAAGCTCGCGGTTAGCGAAAAATGGCACTGCCCGGGACCAGGATGGACCTGGTGGCCTCTACCCAGGAGGGGAAGACAGAGGGGGCTCTCAGAAACTCAGAGAGCCATGAGAAGACCAGGCAGCACGCACAGGAGTCCTACAGCACGGGGACAAAGACGGTGCAAATGGAGGCCCACACAGCACAACACAAAGGATTCCCACACCACCGGAGAACCACTCAGGAAGCTGTGCGTCACAGGATGGAGTGCTGAGGGCCTAAGCTGTGCACGAAGAACTTCTGGGAAGGTTGCGCACACAAGCCTTGGCAACTGCAAGTCACGCAGTGCACAGGGGTATTGTCTTGCGTGGGGAGGCAAGCTCTTACCTCCACCAAAATTGGACAGCTGGACGTTGGGACTGCCAGAGTCACTTTAGTCCACCACCCATGTCACTGGATCCACATCTGGAGAGGGGACCCAAGCCACCAGTCATCACTGCAGAGGTGTGCCTGCTGAAGCAGGGAAGTGGCTCAGTCACTTCAGGGGAGATTCCTTTGGTTCTTCTGGGGCAAGCTGAAGACAGGCAGTCCTTGGAGGATGCATGACCCGGAAACTGATGCAGTTGCTGGCAGGAGCTGAAGATACAGTGTTGCAGAAGTCATCTTAGCTTCTTTGTTTCAGTTTTGTAGAGTTCTTGGAGCCATCAGCGGTTGATCTGTCGGTAGAAGATGAAGTAAAGGATGCAGAGGATTCCTGCTTGAGTCTTGAAATCCAAATCTGAAGAAACACCCAGAGGAGAGACCCTAAATAGCCCAGAGATGGGGACTGGTCACCTAACCAGGTAAGCACATATCAGGAGGGGTATCTGGCATCACCTGCTGGCACTGGCCACTCAGATGCTACCAGAGTTCCTGGACCATCCTGAAAACAAGGTGGCAGAACCCAGGGACACTCTGGAGGAGCTATGGGTACCACCCTTGGGATGGTAATGGATAGGGGAGTGGTCACTTCACTTTCCTTCGTCCAGTTTCGTGCCAGAGCAGGGACTGGGGGTCCCTGAACCTGTGTAGACTGGATTATGCAAGGAGGCACCATCTCTGCCCTCCAAAGCAGCATTTCCAGAGGCTCTGGGAGGATACCCCTCCCATGCCTGTAACACCTATCTGCAAAGGAAGAGGGTGCAACACCCTCCTCCTAAAGGAAATTCATTGCTCTGCCTTCCTGGGATTGAGGTGCTCAAGCACCAGGATGGCAGAAGCCTGTCTGAGGTGGCAGCAGCTCGGGCTGCTGTGAAAACCTCAAAAAGGTTGGTACGGCTGTAATGGGGGGGGGGGGGCATGGTGGAGCTCCCCAGAGAGCATGGGGTTGTGCAACTAATACTGGAATCATTATTGGGGTACAATTCCCAGTTGTTAGACACCTTACTTGGCCATATTCAGAGTTACCATTGTGAAGCTACATGTATGTATTGACCTATATGTAGTGCACACTTACAGTGGCGTCCCCGCACTCACGGAGTCCTAGAAAATGGGTTGTACGAGGTGGGGGCGCCTCTGCTAGTGCAGGGGTGTCCTCACACAGGTACTATGCACTTAGCCTTCAAGGTCTGAAGATTAGACATGTAGGTGACTTAAGTGACCTGGTGCACCGAAAATGGATGTGAAATAGTGCGTTTACTAGCTCACTCAGGCTGCAATGGCAGTCCTGAAGAAGTGTTTGTATGAGTTTCTTATGGGTGGCAAAAGAAATGCTTCAGCCCATAAGGATCTCCTGGAACCCCAATGACCTGGGTACCTAGGTACCATGTACTAGGGACTTATAAGGGGGTGGTCCAGTATACCAATTTGGAGTGGAATACTGGGTTACCAGTATATAAGTAGAAATTCGGAATCAGACAGCATAAGCACTGGAGTTCTAGTTAGCAGGACACAAGTCACACTTAAGCATACTGACAAACAGTGAAACAGACTGACAAGTAGGCCACATCCTATGAGCACTGGGGTCCTGACAGTCAGTATGTTTTTACTGTGTCACTGGGCTCCTGCTAAACAGGCCAAAATGGGGGTAGACTTGCTAGAAGGAGGCTACTTTCTTACATCCACCTGGTCCTTCCTGGTCCCAGGCAGCACCATCTTCGGCTAACTGAGCTTCGTGTGTGCCAAGGCTTGTTGGCAGACTCCAGCGACTCAAACCAGACTGCAATCCTCCATCCGGCGTGGGACATTACTTGCAGCAACCAGGAACCCAAACCAGTCTTCTTGGGTGCAGTACTGACTGTCCTTCACCGGTGGCTCTTTGTTTGAATCTTCATCCGGGTTAGCAGGGGCTCCTATTCTCCCTGGACTCTTCAGTGCTTCTTGGACTAGTTCACCTTCTTCCACAGGTCTTCAGGTCCAGGAATCCACTGCTGGTGTCTTACTCACTTGGTCCAGGCTTCACACAACAGCATGAATGGCAAAGCAGCAGAGTAGGAAGTGAAAGCAGGCTGTGTGCTGACCAATGAGAAGCAAGTAAATGAGACTGACTTCGGAACAAATAAATGGTAAGTAAGTGGCAGGTTCTAAGCCCCTTTTAAGACTTTTCTTCACAAAAGATTTCACACGTACAGCACCCAAGCAAAACCTAAAAAGAAGGGGTCTTTATAAATGTTAATAAAGCAAGGTCAAGATATCCCTACTGATGTAGAGGTATGGGTACTGTAACAATTCTTCTGAGTTTAAGTGTAATGGTACTCCATAAAAAGGAGAAAACTTTTATGCCAAATATACCCATTGGTGGCATTTATTGCAGGCGGTCTCATTAGCAAAACGATGCAGTGAAATATGGACGTAAAATCCATCCATCTAACATAGTGTCAAAATAGATTCTTCTGCTGCAAATGTTGTACAGCTGGTCAGGCACTAGTTCCATTATATCATAAGTCAGTGATCTGTGTGCATCTTTATGTTTTAAAGTTTCACAACCTGGCAATGTTATCTTTGGAGATCAATATTGAATTAATCAGAATTTTAATAGTTCGACACAGTCACCCCAAGTGGTATCCGAGTGCAACATCTGTCGAAGAGCCAGGTCTTGAGTTCCTTCTTGAAATCCACCAGGGCGGGTGATATTCAAAGATGGAGGTCATTCCAGGTTCACTGCGATGTAGGAGAAGGAGCGACCCCCGATGTGGGGGCGACAGATGCAGGGGGTGCGCACGGGCTGGCAAGGTGGAGAGCAGGTGTCTTGCAGGTAGTGGAAGTTCAGTCGATCATAGATGTAAGCCAGTCCTTGATCATGAAGAGCTTTGTACACATGCATAATGATCCAGACGTGGCCTCTTTTCTGGATGAGGAGCAAGTGGAGTTTGAGTCTGAATGCTTATGTTGCAGTGTCAGTTTAAGAGGGTAGTTGTGGGAAATGGTGTCAAAAGTAGCAAAGAGCTCGAGGAGGATCAGTGCAACCATCTCCTCACTGTCGAGGAGGGTGCTGATGTAGTCCGTGCAGCGATCAGGGCATTTTCCGAGCTTTGGTTGGCATGGAATCCTGATTGGGAGGCGGCAAGTAGGTGAATTTGTTCCAGGTATTCCGTAAGCTGTTTGTTGATGGCCTGCTAGTACTTTGACAGAGAAGTGGAGCAGTGACATTGGTTGATAAATTTGACTTTGCTGTGGTCAGCGGAGTGTTTCTTTAGGAGGGTCTGACTTCTGGGCTTTTACAGCTTTCAAGGAAGCCTCCTGCGGTGATGGAGGTGTTGATGCTAGTGAGTTCTGTGCTGATAGTCAGTTAAGCGGTTGAAAAGATGGTAGGGGTTGGTGTAGTGAACAATGGCGTGGTTGGTCCAGGTGAGTTCGGTGACATGGCTGAATTAGATTATTTCGCTGGAGGTGAAAATGGAGTTGAGTATCTGTCTGGCCTTGTGTATGGGTTCAGTGACCAGCTGGGTGAGGCAAATGTTGTTCAGGTTTTTCTAGGAGGGAGGTGAAGTTGGCATTGTTTGGGTCATTGCTGTGAAATTTGAGGTAGGACCTAGGGGTGGGATTCGATGGCTAGGAGATAGATGAGGTCCGTGATGGCATAAAGCAGTTTGGGGTCGGGGTGGGGGAGAATTTGTATAGGAAGGTGCCCCTTATCTTATGGTCTTGACATCAGTCTGTAGCTGAATTTGGTGTTAGAAGTACTATTTATCAAAAATGATAGAAAAATGTACAACCATTTAAATGGAAACCATAGGCTGCTTGCCCAGTAAGCCTATCCAAGGAACAAGACGTGACTAGTGCCCTCCATTGAAAGAATCCGTATATTTTATTAGGGGGACATGGCCACTCATTTCCCAGAACAGGCTCACGTCTGTGCAGAACAGATGAAAGTACACAAGCTTCAGTACGAAAAACCAGGACAGTTGGAAATGGGGCATAAGGGAGAGTTATGGTCACTTAGGCCAAGTTAAAAATAAAATTCAAGAAAACAAAATCAACCGAATTTAATGTTTCTGTGAGTCAGTGCCATCTACAACAAATGTCAGGGTATAGTCGAAGAGTGGAAAGAACTAGTGCTGGCTATTCACTGGGTAAAGGCCAATCTTCCGAACGTGTGGTACTAAAACTAGTTATCTGCTCTGCAATTCTTAAACACAGATTTAAAGAACGTGGGGGGGGGGGGGGGGGGGGGGGGATAGTGCCATTACTCAAAACATGAGTCCAGTACAGCAAAGTGCAAACTTAACCTGTAAAATGATAACGCTGCAAGTCAACCGGGAATACTGTTGTTTTTTTCCTTTTTTTTTTTTTTTTCCCCAAATATAAATATACTGGACCTAAATCAGACCGCACGAAAACCACCTTAAAGTAACCTTTATTCTCAACTTGCCTCAGTGAAGCAATACCCAGGAGAAAATCTGACAAGAAACTAAACGTGTCGAGCAGGGTCAGTCTTAGAGGGGTATTCAGTAAGCACAGATTGGTTTCATGGCCAAGTGGAAAGTCCCATCAAAATTGGCATTTCTCATGTTAAGCAAAGCATTTTTAGTGACTCAGTGCATAAGAGCCCAGATTCATGAAGATTTCAGTCTCCACCTGTGCAGTTAAAACGATTTAAAGGAGCCTTCCAATTGAATAATTTAAGTACACACGAACTACAGGAAAATGAAGAAAAATGTTCTACCCTTTAGGAAGATCAAAATGAGCAATGGAAAAGCACAGTCAGAGTACTTTGTTTTCCAAGGGAACTGGCTCTCTTCAGTAGGTGGTTGGCCAGAGTTTAAGAATATATCACCTTGGTTCTGCTTTCATAATCTTGCAGACTTTGTGCAATATTTGCTAAATGGTTGCTCCATTTTCTATATTTTGAGATACCCGTGCGCATGGGAAGATAGTGGACAAAATAGACAACTTCTCAGGAAAGTGTCTTCATTACCTGTACCCAACAAGCCAGAGTCTACTACCACACCACAGGTCAACCAACTTCTTGCATAGCAGAGACTGCCCAAGTTGCTTAATTATGGATATATATCTGTATCTCTCCAGCTCTCTCTATAAATATATAGATGCTCTTCCTCATGGCTAGCAGCCGCACCATGACACCAATCCATCATGCCCTGACCCTGCTTGCATTGAAAGCAGGACACTAGGGTAAATCCAATAATTTATTGAGCGAATGTGCACCAACTACAACAGGATGCCAACACATTTCGGCCACACACACACACTATTATATCTATATATCTATATATCGAGCAGTTGCCATTAGGTAGTTCTATTTAGGACTTCGTTCCTATAGGAAAAGCATTTTTTTTTTTTTTTTGCTTATGACTTTGGTGCCATTTAATGAATCTTCACACAAGTTTTCAAAATAAATACAACGCTCACTTCAGCGTCTGTCTGGAAATTTCGGGGTGATCCACCAAGCAGGGTTTCAGAAAAAGGGAAAGGGGCCCCAAAAAATAAATAAATAATAATAACTCCTCCCCTCCATGCATTTTTCCAATAGGGATTTTTAACAGCGATAGTGCTTGAACCACTGGACAGAATTACATCAAATTTGGCTGAAAAGTAGCTCTTGGTCCAGAAAGCACCCTTTTTGTTGTTTGGTGTAAATCCGTTTAGTAGTTTGAGATATTAAAGAAAATCATAATAATTTGTATGTACAGTGTGGTACCAAAGGCTCCGCAAACCCTCCCGATTGCGTGCGGACATCTGATTGGCTGCCAAGATTTCAGCAGCCACGTTGGGACTCCGTTTCAGCCGAGTCCCTGAAAATAAGATGGAAAAAAAAAAATTCACTCTAAATCTCTCTCTCTCTCTCAACTGCAGCCCCCGGGTGAGCCAGGCGTTCAGATTTTGAAAGGGGGACCACCACTTCACCCCAGGCATCATGTGTAAAGGAATGCAATGGGGACTCCTGCCCTGCACCCCTTCCTGCAACCCTGGGAACCACCACTTCCCCAGAGAGGATTGTGAGAAAGTAATGCAGGGGGGGCACAAATTTTAAATCCAATGAGGGGGTGCCACCCCCCCAACCACAGGGACCACCACTTCCTTTCCAGAGCTATTTTCATTGGAGGGGGAATTGCACAGACCCCCTCGCGGAGCCACTGAATGCCCTGGGGACTGCCACCCCCCAGGGCCAGCACCTGCGATGTCCCAGGGTGCCCTCCCTGGGAAATAGCTGTTTGCCCCCGACTTGACTGGAGCTTTGACAGCTCCCACCAAGTCAGAGCAAACACTCTGCTTGCAGTGAGGGAGCTGTGAAACAGCTCTCCCTCACTGCAGGCAGAGGTTTCCTCTGCTTCCCTTCCCACGAGATGCAGGCAGGGAAACAGAGGAAACTGCTCTCAGAGAGGGAGCTAGCAAACACTGCGCACTGTGGTGGTTAGATTAACGAATAGTAATGAAAATTACTCACTCAACGTATAAAATAAAAGAAAGTTCCAGGGACGTTATAGTTAGGCTCACATTTGAAACATACAAAACCATAGAAAGTCACCTGTTAATGGTAAGAGTTCTCAAGTAACTATAACTCGTTCCCTAAGGTAACGAACTCACGCCCTCACCATGCACTGCTTATTACCCCACAAATGACATCAATGGGTATTTGCAGTAAAAGTTTATGAAAAAAACTGCATGAAGGGTTGCGAGGTGTAGCTACTTTTTTTTGGGACTCCGATATCCTATCCCCACCCCCCAAAGTCTCATTATTCTAATGTTGCTGAAAAGGGTTGATGTAGAAATGTGGTTGAACTTAACTTTTACTGCTGTCCCTTGTGTCACAGAAGTCATAAGGATATGACAAGTGTAACTTTATGAACTTGAGTGCGAAAAACTAATGTACAAGCTGCACGGACGCACATTTTAAATGTGCAATTGCGTTATTTTAGATTTCGACTTGTGTGCCTTTAGTATTAAATCACGTTAGAAGGTTAAACCGGACATTAAAATGTAATTTAGACTTTAGACTAACTACATATAGAAACAATATTGAATTTGTGATTAATGAAAGATTAGTCTGAAAATGTGTACAATGAGAAATGCACTACAGTTATATTTAATGAAATGCAACAACAAAGCTTTCGTTCAAAATTAAATTTGTTACTCTCATTAATAATCAATGTTGACTTTATAAGTTTGCATTTTATATGTGTTTTATTAAAACGTATTCATTAAAACCATTTTATATTTCTTGTGTTAGCATAAGTTAGGCATTTTGCAGTCATGTTAAAGGTTTTTTTTTTTTTTCATAACATGAAGTCTTCGTTCAGATTGCATTCGCATGAGAAGCAAAGTCCTTTTGTAATAGTACGAATACATTGGTTTCAAACCTGCTTGGAGTCCCACGAAAGGAGATGTTCCCATTACTTACTTGGGAAGATGTGTGATCGAGTCAATCTGAAGACATTCAATTGCCCCCTCATTGGTTGATGCTTACTCAACGTGACATGAACCAATACCTTTGGCGGATCAAATTTATTTGTGGAATTTGAAATACTGATGGACATTCAAACTCTGGAGGAGTTCTGAGGAGCCCTTTTCAGCTTGTAGAGGCTGTCCCAATGCTTTGCTGATTTTGATGCTTTTCTGATGAAGAGTCCCTGAATGCTGTATCCCTGGGAGAGGTATTTTCCTCTCTGCCATTTGCCCTTACCCTTGAAATGCCCTTTAGAAATCCACTTAGACCCTTCAGAAGACTCATGTCTGAGCTTCCGATAGGCTGACACTTTCGCTTTTTCCTCATCTTTTGTAAAAGTTTAGTTAGAGACCTGCAGTTTAAGATTTTCTTTTTCCAAACTATTTGTCCTTTTTGTATTTTGGCTGCATGCGTTTCTCCCCACATATGTAATTTCCTCGATTTGGTTAGCTGTAGGGTTGACCTGAGCCCAGCCAATGACTGACACTGCTAAATTTGAAATGATAGTCGTACTGGATGTTCTGCACTGTCTTAATGGGGGGGGGGGGTGAAAGAGGGTATTGTTGAAATTTTGTTGATGGTTCAGCACACTATTTTCTGGGTCCAAAGGTCGGTCGACATCAGGGAGCATTGGATTCCTGCAAAGGATGAAAAACATGTCCAAAGATCTATTCTTATTGGTAAATCCAACCCCAAACACTCCATTACATTTTAAATCCAGAGTTTGTGGCTCTCCAGCCAAAACACCTAAAATATACTGTTTGCTAGCATGGATGACATGCAATTCTCATTGTCTTATGAAACATTTCCTATAGACTGAATTTACACATGTATGAGTCACTGTATCCGTATAATGTGTGCGATGTAAAGTGCTGACACCATACAGTGGTACGAGTAGTGCTATGAAACAAACATAATTTATGTGAAGGGGGGGTGGCACTGATTGAGGGTGGTAGTGAGGGAATCCGTGGAGGTGGTCATTGTGGGGGCCAACAAAATTAGATAGTTCTACCAGGGGCCATTATCTCTAAAGCCGGCACTGGGTTGCAACAAACAGAGGAGGTGGTTTGCAGGTATTGTCTGAATAGAAACAATGAAGGAGAAAGTCAAAGCTGAAAAGTAAGGTCATTCCAGAGTCTAGGGCTCTGGTTAAAGTCCCTTGACACTTCAGGAGATATCACCATCTGTACTCTACATCCTTTTTGCAACACTTGATGGAAAGAAGAGGAACCTAGGAAAGTAAGTGTCCATTGATGCTCCTGGAGGAGGAAGGAAGCATGTACGACCATGGCTGGTTCTGAAAAATCAGTAACTAGGGAAGGAACCTCAGAATACCTAGTGAAATGTACGTAAAACCACAAAGATACAAAATAAATAAAAAACTACCTTCCTAACGCCATGACATAATTCATAGGATTCAAATGTGGAAGTCAGTTTAGCAGTTTGATTTCTGGACCTGCCATGGTACTCGTTCATAGATTACAAAACTATCTCTCCAAGCCACCCACCCTCACAATCCTCAATGCACACCAATTCTCCCATGCCCTGGTTAAACCACAAGACAAAAATACCTTCAAGCAGGATTGAGCCACACTTGTGCAACCAATGTAATCAACCCCCTCCCCCACCCCTGCACCCTTCCTCTATGTCACTTCAAATACTCCTAGTGATCCATTGGGTAAACAATTCGAGTCTGGTCAATAAAGCATTAGTTCAAATGCCACAAATAGCTACAGTCTTCTCACTCAAACAATTTAGTCACCAAACCACCATGCATGATCAAATACCACACAATGGCTCCTGCACTACCTGTGCAGGCCTAAACAGTACTACAGGCTACCACAGGTTTGGGAGTCAATGCGCTCAACAAGCCCTTTAGCGCCTGTTGTCACCAAACAATCACTCATTTGCTGGCATACATAATATCTAATTATTGATTTGTCCTGCGGATTAAGTGAAAAGCACAACAAAATAAATTAGCATTTTCTTAGATCTACTTCATTCAGATTAGCAGAGAAAGCAGACACCTGGCTTGATTACTTATCACAAGTATTTATACAAGTATCCTCTATAAAATGTGCCCAACGTTTCAGTCAGCGTTTGTACAGATAGAGTGATTTACAAAGGAACATTAACAGTTAGATACTAAAAAGCTGTCATGCACTCTCCAGATGTCCATTTTCTGCAACTACAACGCAGTAGAGGAGCACAAAATGCAAATCATGTTAAATCGTGTAACGTAGGTTTCAATGGCGACAGGCAGTCATTGGCTCCTTCGGTAAACAGTCTGCAGCTCTACAAAACTGCCCTCTGCATTTCTAGTGTCTGGAACGGGAAGTTCTCAACAGGGTGCCTTACTCAAGAACCTCCATAACAGTCCAAAGCCCACGAGTAATAATTGCCTGTCAACCTTGCCCCAGTTCCAGTACAGGTAAGTGTTGCTTCATTGACAGCTGATCTCTTGACTCCCATTCTAGGATACACGCTGGCAAGGTAGCGATAGTCAGTTTACAGATATTAACCTTGAAGTGAGAGTGTCGAGGGAGAGAGGAAAGTAGAGATGAGTCAGAGTGCAGAGGTGGAGGGTGTGTGGAGGGGGTGTTAGCCTCTTCTTTGAAACTGGACTCAGTATCAGTATTCCAAACCAAACCTTCATTTGAGGGGGATGGGGGGGGGGGGGGGGGGACACCTCAATATATCCATATTTTAAATATTGGCAATACCAGGCCTCAAAAAGCTATTTAGGACCTACTTGCCCCTTATGGCCAGTTGACAAAGAACAGGTGTTCTGTTCAGTCAGTAAGGGGAGGATCAATAAAGATGCCTTTAAATCTTGTTCTTATCACATTTGCTCCATGTTCAGACTCAGAGGTCAAAAGTCAGTTTGTCTAACAATTAATTTTCCTTCTCTCTGCAGAGTTCCAGGATTTTGTCAGGTTTTTCTTAACACACAACATTTAAATAGCTAAGTCAACTGTACAAACATTTTCAAAATATTTCAGTAGTTGTGAAAACCCATTGTTTGTACTTGTGTGTGCTGAAAAAAATATTTTAATAGGATGAAAACAAATTAGAACACTTTATTTGGTTAGGTGCAAAGAATAACTGTTTTTCTGAAACCGGATTGTCACAGATTAACACATTATGTAGTTTTAATCAGTAAAGCTGCACCTTAGTGGGAAGGTTTTTGGACATTTCCTGCCAATGTCTGGTCTTTAAATGACAGTGTGCAACCACATCATGCTTTAGTACTATATTTATTAAAAGTGAGTGTTTAAACAAACTGAGAAACACTCCTGTCCCAGTGGCAGTGCTATTAGTAAACTAAAAGGCAAGTAATGGATCACGCGTTCCCCATATGAGCGACCAATTTCTTTTTTTTTTTATATACACATGGAGCAAACATTTATTCTATTTAATCAAACCAAGCAATCTTTTTTGTACAGCAGAAATGTGGAGCTCACATATCTGAAGGTACACTCATAAGCAACAACGGGAATTACACAATTTGAGACCAGTCTATAGGTCAAGTACATCAGTTATGGTTGAGTAGATTATTCAAGTTACTCGACCATCAGGTCCAGTAACATTTCTATGATGTTAAGGCTTCAACACAAACTATACTAGAGAAGGTAGAACCAAAACCCTGCTATCACAAATTCATGCATAGAAGGCAGTTATGATTCAATGCAAAAGAAACCTACTTTCAGTACAAAGGTTAAAAAAAAAAAAAAAAAAAATCATTGCTGCAGAGGAATGGATAAAATGCCACTGAAGATCTTCCAAGCCACATTAGTGACAGTTTGCCTTGATCTAGATTTTCTAAAAAACAAGTCTGCTGCAAACATATCTGGTTTTTGGTCTTGGGTGGCAAAAAAATTGCAGATGTCCAATTTTACTTTTCAACTACTGTGCAACTATTCTCTTAATAATCAATGCTATCACAGCCCAAGCCATTTTGTCTTTGTGTTAGTACTTCACTGCTATAATGTTTTATGAAACATCTAGTATATGTCAATCTACCATCAGCGAACCAAATTTATTCTCTCGATTAACATGCTCCCACAAGCACTTTGCTACGGGGGCAACAACAACTTAAGATGCATTCATCCAAATGGACACAAGCTGCTGCACCAGCAGATAGACCACTGAGATGCAATTGCCCGAGTTTCATAACCATCTAATACAATCTCCAGACAACATTGTGCTGGATTAGCCTCTGCATCAGACCAGGACCTATGACTCACAAATAACTGGACTATGAATCATGTGAAAATTCTTAAATCGCAACCCCCAGCATTTATGCTTTTCAGGCAAATATTCTGAGCCCTGGGGCTTGATTTAGAGTTTGGTGTATGGAGTATGTACTTTCGCCATGGCGGAGTACTTTATTGCAGCCATGCTGAGGTAACTTAGTCTGCCAAATTTAGAGATGTGTGCCAACCCTTAATTTCCAGGAACCTCTGTCACGGCTTGATACAAGTGGTGCCAGGGCTTTAAAATGTTGTAAAGAACCAATGACTGGGTACAACATGAATCTATTATGACAGACTGCAGGGTAGCCAGCCTGCCTAAAATGCTGTTGTTCGTTAGGCAAAGACTGAAGATTATGCTGGAAACATACATCTTTGTAATCAACTTAGGACATGGATCCAATCTGAATATAGTTCCTAGCAAAAGACTCTCTCTCTTCCCCCCCCCCCCTCCAAGATTATAGGTCTGTATTTTTAACTTTATGATACTCAGTAATTTCTATACTCTTGTACTGACCCCCACCCAAGCACTGCAGCAAATGCAGTGTCTTAGCAAACCAGAGAACGTTTTGCCAAATATAGGTAAATGTGACAACTCTACTTGCAAGTGGTCACTTAAACTCCAAAACTGAACTCTACGCATGTGTAATTTGGATTTTGGGCACTACTAGGAGTTCTGAAATATATCTACTCCCAGGACCCATTACTAGTCAATGAGTGGCATCAAACTAGTTTATTTTTAAATGTGCCTTGTAGCAAGTAACTGGTAGTTTTGTGGCCAGCGATATATTGTGACCCAGATCTAGGTCCTCTATTATAGACAGAGAATGTGTATATTATCCAGTGCACCCTTAGGCTTATTCTTTAAAAGGGGCACATTCACGTCAATATTCCCCTCCCCCCGCCCCCTTTCTGGTGCCACTCCAAGGATGACAACATTGCTGAATTTTCAACTAAGCCACATCAACAATGGAGCATATAAATGTAAACTGATGTGTCATGTTATTCTTGCTATATTTCAGAAAACTGGACTAAAAACAACTGAGGATAATGCTCCTGCTCACTTTTGAGACATAATTTTTTTTTTTTTTTTTTAAACAGACAATTAGATATTGCATTTTTAATGCATACAAATCCTTGAATTTGGGCATAAGCATCAAAAGCTGAATTAGTTGTGGAAGGGCTTTAGGAGAAGAACATTCTTGGGGATTCGCAACGGTTGAGGGCAAGGCAATAAATCAAATTAAAAAATAAATGTAAAATTATTTTCTATAAGATTTGGTAGGTGGAGACTGCATTTGCTTTGTTGGAGCTAGATTTTTGCAGCAGTCCAAATGTTGATTTATGTTGTCCTCAATGGGCTTAGGCAGCCTGGACTGAAAGGACAACCTCACACAAAAACCAAGTTACTAATTAAGGAAGACCCTTTTCTCGATCGAGAAAAGGGTTCGGCTTCAAGTCTGCTCACTAGCCGAGACAATTAGGCCATGTTGTGGCTTGGAAACCTGTCTTTCACCCTTAACTTCCATCTTCTTGTCAGAAATGGCTCTGCTGCAGCTAGTCACAAGGATGGGACCTAATGCCTTCTGTGACTTGCAATTCTATCTGAAGGCTGGGTAGCAATCTCCTACTGAAAACCCCACAAACAACTTTATCCATTACAGGTTTGACGGCAACTGGAAATTCAGTTTGCCTGTAGGTCAGAGATTTACTTCTGCAACTTTATAAAGAGGACTTACAATTTTAGCAGAAATAGTATGCTCCATCAATCCCATTGCATCACTTTTCTGCAACTACAATGCAGCAGAAGAGCACAAAATGTGAATCATACTCAAATCAACTAATGCATGGATCACTAGCGATAGACCGTCATTGGCTCGTTTGGCAAACCGCCTGGAGCACTGCAAAACTTTCCTCTGAGTTTCTGGTCTCTAGAAAGAGGTTATCTGCGAGGTGCTTTCCCTTAGAATCTCCACAGGTGGCCTGTCCCAAGACTATTAATTGCCCCCGACTCTGGTTCCAGTTCTTTGGGATCTTCATTCGATTGTTGGAGAGTACCTGGCAACTATAAACAACAATGCTATACCCTGTCCACAATTAAACCACTCAGCACCATGGTACAGTGACATGAATATGCAGTCACCAAATTAAAATATCACGTCTACTGTGGAAAGTTACTATGATGTTTATTTAATCCCAGAGCTCTTACTGGTCATTTATTATTGCCTTCAACTCAGCTTCCCCCTTTGTACAGTTGGGTAACCTTGATATAAAGCTCTGTGGTACAGAAGCCATGTGGTGTAACTTCCTTTACACAACATCTAGGGCATTGCAATAGCTTCACTCAAGAGGATATAACATAATGGTTCACATGCAAAATAATCTCATAGCGTGCGTCAGCGACAATGCTAGTAGTTAAATATCTAACAGCTGATTCAGCATCCCATTGTTCTGTCTAAGAGAAGACGGCAACTCATAGAAGATTGTGGTAAGAACTGCGGGAAAGAGCAGGGAAGAGGCGGAACCAAGGCCTCAAGTTCCAGCCGAAATCTTTCAGAAAGGTGCATACCCTTCAACTAATGGCATAATAAGCGTGAGGTTGAGATTTTTTTTTCCCCTTAGGACATTGGATAGTAAGAGGATGCCAACGCTATTTGTAGTCTGGAAAAGGAAGCATTTCCCAGGGTTGGAGTATGCATCAAACTCTCTTCCAGGAGAAATGCAGAAGACAAAAAACACACAGTAATAGGATTTAGAAACACAAGTGACAACTGGTCCATCAGGAACCTGGGTAACAAGCACAAGGAAAAGATAGTCATGTTTTTGGAATGGGTTGAGGGGGGGCATTTTGGCACCCACTTCTCATTTACTGTTGGAGAGAAAGAAAACAAGTACTCAAAGACCAAGTGTGGAAATGTTTTCCATGTAAATGCTGGACTGAGTAACTTGCAACTGAGAGCAGACGCTTCCCCATACCCTGCTCACAAATGTGAAGTCATCTTCCTCAGAATCGAGGCAGCAGCTCAGACTCAGACTCATGAAATACTTGCAAGAATCGCCTGCTACCGATCTGTATTATCGGTGGTGAAAGAATGTGACCAAAAGGAAACCCAGACCAATGTGAACAAAATTATAAGGTATCTGACAATCGATCCCAAAGAAAATGGCCAGATGATAATTCGGGTTATTACAGACAGTGACAAAATTCGAAAAGTTACCCTCCGGAGCAACATATGCAAATTATGCTAAACATTTAAACTAAATAGCCAATAAGATGGGCACCTTAATCTAAATGGCAGACAAACTGGCTGAGCTGGTTCAATGTACTTCACAGCCTTTTGGTGCAACAAGCTCACAAATGTCCAGGCTTCTGCAGAGGTTTCCCACAGGTTCAACAGAGTACACAAGTACTTATAATTATTTTAACGTAATTGTGAAATACAAAATACTGGAATATTATGGTAACCGAAGAATAGGGGGCTATCAGCAGGATTAAACATTAGCAATCGAGCAGACATACAGTGAGAGAGTGGGTGGATGCTTGAAGCTACATACTCCCTTTAAACAGGAAGGGAGTCCGCAATCCATTCTTGGAGCACCACACAATATTTCTTCTGCAAAAGAGGATTTATGAAGTACAAGAACACAATGTTAGGGACTTCTGGAATGTCAATTCAGAAACACAGAACAAGTTACCCTGTCTTAACTTCTCTCTCAAGACTAGTCTTGATTTAGATAAGTGTTCCAAAGTAATGAACTGTACAATGCCTTGAAGTCAGCTTGTCTGAAAAGAAAAATGAATGAACATGACATTTCAGTGGTGAAACCTTCCCCAAAGGCCCTAGGTGAATCAGAGACAAAGAGGAGCTTAAGATAGCGGGCAGGTCAAGGCTCACAGGACCATACCAGGCAAGGTATCTGAAGAAGCACGTTCAAGTAGCTGCATAATGCCAGCAGCATCTTCTCCCTTGATACTATGCAGAGTAACGCCTGAATGAGAAGGTGCAACTATTGTGCTAAATTTCCGTACTAAAGCAGGGGTGGTCTGCTTTGGTGAAGAGAATCAGGAAACCCATACTTGAAGGCTCAGACTTGTAGTAAGTGAATCAGCACATATACCACAAAGCTAGCCAACTATAATACCAAGTTACTAGTGATGTGAAGGATAAAGGGACATGGACACAAAGGATGAAGACATTCAACAATATCTTTTTATCCCCTTTAAAACGGGGCAATAATGAACACCGTTCTGAAAGGACATTGACAAAATGTTCTGGTTAGTCACATGGCCACTATTACCACCCCGCTGTACCATAACGCCCACAGCACACTCTTGAATAGATTCAGTCACCACTTCTACAGATTCCACTTTATAAAAGAGTCCACACATAGTGGGGACATGGATATAAGACAAGCGAACTTGACTTGATATGCTGCACTACATTCCAACCGCCTGCCAAGTTAATGGCCCTGGTTTCAGAGGAGCAGCTTTCAGTAGGAATGATAACACTCTAACACATCTTGTGAATTTGATTTTTTTTTTGGGGCTGGATACAAAACTAGTTGCTAAAGACAGGTGAATTAACCCACTAAGGGGAACCTCTCTGCAACAGACTAGACTTAAAACTTGGCAAGCAGATCCCTAAACGACCAAACAAATTCACCCCAGAGAAAGATTCAAGTCCAAGTGGGCAAAGGTAGGAAAAGGGCATGGCAGGCACGGTTTAATAAATCATAAACAAGGGACGTATGCAGAAATGTAAAGTGAAAAAAAACTGATCTGAGATCAGTGGAAGCAAAAACAGGAAGACTCCGCATGATCATTCTTTTCCTATTATTTTTATCCTCTCCAATAGGATGGAGAGGTCTGAAAGTCCCCAGGTAAGGTGGAATCGTGAAGCAGTTAAAATACAGGGCATTTTGCACATCTGCTAGGAACTAAATACCACGTTACATTTTTTTAAAAATAAATAAAAAAATAAAATAAAAAAAAAGAGCCCCGAGCATTCACACATGGGTCCATTTTTCTTTACAATGATTTTGTAGACTGAGGGGTGGAAATGAAGACTGACTAAATTACCCAAGCACATCAACATTAATTATCTTTATTACAATGGTAACTGCATGCTGTGAACGTCATTTTAAATGCTATCCATTCTCTATCCCCGGTCACTGAATATTTTCAGAACCAGATAAACAATACCCCCGATTCAGGCGAACTAACGTGAAGCTCCGCCTGACTGAAAGATTAGTTTTCATGAGACTCCCTCTCGCAATCACTGCAGACAATACAGTAATTCATTAAGTTGATCGGTGCGTACAGTGCAGGTCTAGCTCGCCACAGATGAACGCCAACAAAATGCTCCAACGCATTAACGGGAGAGAGGAGGAAAGAATTTATGCTAGATTACAAATCTGAGCAGAAAACGGAACCCATCAAAACGAGCTCCCGGAAAACACACACTTTTCTTCGGAAACAATTTGTCTATCAACAAGTACAAATTCATCCGACCCAGCTAATCCGCATTTAACCGACACGCAGGCTTGCAGCAAGTGACCGACTCACCACCCGACTGAACAAGATAGGCCCGCGTGATAAATGTGCCCTTTGTAATCAAGAATGGGCAAATTGTCTGTGCCCAGCAACTCCTTTCATCAACCGTCTCTGGCAGAAGAACCTGACAAGATCTCACAAAAAAAGCAGGTTTTTGTCAAAGCTTCGAATTTAGTTGTATATGTATCTGTTAAGGGCCCTTCCAGAGCCCCAGTCGCAGTAGCTTGTTTGGCAGGTGTGCCGGGTTTCATGAAATTATAACAATGATTTGTACCACAGAAAATAAGTTATGGCAGTTATCAACTGTAACAAGGCTGAAGACAGGACGGAGTGCTTTGTAAAGCCCGGAGTCAAAAGAAAAAGTGCATTTATAATTACAGTACCGACTTTCCTTGTGGTGCCACGGTTTGACGGCTCAGTCAAAATATGCAGAACAGCTGGAGAATGCTGGATCCATGGAGAGTCAAGTGCAATACAATCCAAAATTATACTCCCTGTTTATACCCTGCGCAACGACACAACAGCTGAATGTGGGTCGACCGCATGCACAGCAGCTGTTTGTTTCTGAACTGCACAAGGTTCAGCAAGTAGACACGAGAGGAGATCAGACTAACGAAAGGAGCAGCTTGCAGTGAAAAAGTTTCTTTCGGGTGTACAATACAAGAACATCATTTATGGCCAACCATCATCATTTAAGCACATGGGTGCTAGCCAGTGAACGGTGACCCGCCTAAATATTCCATGGTGTTTATTGGAAACACCACACCACTCTGTAGCGAGAACCCTGTCAGACGTTTGACAGCCTGCCACGCAACACAACTCAAAGCACTGCAGTGCTCTACTGCTGGGTTGAAGACTATTCCCCTAGTGCCCAAACTCCTGCCTCCCAACAGCCACATTGGGGCTGGACATGAAAATCACAAGTTGTACTAAAAACAAAAAAACACAAAACACAATCTAGTTTGCTAACAAGGCAGACTGCTTGTTTCGGGAAGTTAAGACAAACTGCATCTACTTTGGGTGAAATTAATTGCATCATACAACCCGAAAGTACATAGTCTCAAAGTAGGCACATTTTAGAGGTGACTAGAACGATTTCAGATCAAGTTCTGCTATTAACATGCACACAGAACAGATGTCAAAAGACCAAAATGGTAACTGTTAAAAAATGGGATCTATAGTTGGCAGTCAGTTTACACCATGTCCAAGTAGGGAACCTCACTCTAGTCAAGCTAGGGGAGTCACACCCAAGATAACCCCTGCTCATCCCCTTGGTAGCTTGGCACAAGAAGGTAGGCTTATCTCAGAGGCAGTGTGTAAAGTATTTGTACATACCACACAGTAACAGTTTAAATACTACAAAAGTACTCCAGCCTAGTTTAGAAAAATAGCCAATATTTATCCAGGTTAAACAAGACCAAAACTACAAAAACCCAACATACACAAGAAAATATATAAATTTTTAAAGTTAAGAGTCTTAATCCTGAAAAAAATGTGTGGCTGTATCCTTATAACACATATTACCTTCGATGCATCAAAAACAAGGTTGATGTGGGCCGCAAAGGAGGTGATTTGTCAGAAAAGCAAGTAATGCACCCATTATTTTCCCGCTGGACTGGTAATGTATATATTTTTTTCCACAGGACGGGTGATGCATCAATTCCTTGCTGCGGTGCAGCATAGATGAAGAAAATGAGACCCAGGGATGACCCGCGGAAAATCCAGATGCATAGCAATGATGGATCTACAACGAAGCAGGAGATTTGCAGATTTTGCAGCCACGAGACAGGTACTGCTTCTTTTTCTGCCGCAATGGCCTCGGTGCGTGGATTTTACTTCACGTCACCAGCTTCCACTCTAAGGGCCCAGGGACTAGATTTGGCACCACTTGGCAAGTCAGGACTCTCATAAGAAAAGTCCAGGGCACTCACAGATGAAGTCTGATGTCCCTGAGACTTCACTACAGGAGGCAAGCTCTATTCAAGCCCTTGGAATACAGCGGAAAGCAGGATGTAGAAAGCAAAGTCCAGTCCTTTCACTCTCAGGACAGAAGAGTAAACAGCAGGCCAGCACAGAAAAGTAACAGGCAGGGTGGTAGTTCCTCCTACCCATCCAGCTCTTCTTCCTGGCAGAACATCCTCAGTCCAGAAGTGCTCAGAAGTTGTGGGGTCAGCAGTCCAATACTTACACTCAATTCTGCCTTTGAAGTTGGACAACTTCAAAAAGAATGTTTTTGTAGTACACAAGACCCTGCCTCTCACTGTACTCCCCCCCCCCCCCCACCCAGACATACTCTAGAGGGTTGGAGCTTGCTTTGTGGGAGGACAGGCACAGCCCTATTCAGGTGCATGTGCCAGCTCTTCCCACCACTCTAGCCCAGGAAGACCCATCAGGATAGGCAGGACACACCTCAGGTCCCTTTGTGTGACTGTCTAGAGTGAATTCACAAACAGTCCAATTGACATTCTAACCCAGACATGTATTCAGTAGTCCGGCAGAGGCATAGAATGGTTAAGCAAGAAAATGCCCAATTTCTAAAAGTGATATTTCCAAACTAAAAAACAACTTTACCAAAAGATGGATTTTTAAATTGTGAGTTCAGAGACCCCAACCTTCATATCTCTATCTGCTCCCAATGGGAACCTGCACGTAAAAGATATTTCAAGGGAATCCCCATGTCACCCTATGGGAGAGATTGGCCTTGTAATAATGAAATACTGCTAAATTTGGTTTTCACCTTCAGGACATGTAAAACATACGAGTACCTGTCCTACCTTTTAAATACACTGCACCCTGCCCATGGGGCTGCCTAGGGCCTTTCTTTGGGGTGACTTAAATGTAATAAAAGGGAAGGTTTGGGCCTGGCCAGTGGGTGTATTTGCCAGGTTGAAATGGTAATTCAAAACGGCACACAGACACTGCAGTGGCAGGTCTGAGGCAGGTTTACAGGACTACTCGTGGGTGGCACAATGGGTGCTGCAGGTCTACTTGTAGCATTTGATTTACAGGCCCTGGGCAAACACTGCATTTTACTAGGAACGTACCAATAAATCAATTATGCCAATCACCAATACAATGTGGACAGAAAGGACTTGCACTTTAGCACTGGTCAGCAATGGTAAAGTGCCCAGAGTCCTAAGACCAGAAACAACGGATAAGAGAAAAAAAAAAATAGAAGGAGGCAAAAGGTTAGGGAATAACCCTGCAAAAAAAGGCTATTTCCAACAGTGACATCAACAAGCTGTTTAAATCAATCATAATTCAGAGCCAGCAACTCTGGCTGGAACAAGATTACTTGGACCATTCAAAAGGTCAAGTGTGCTTTTTCCGAATTGGATTGCCTAAGGCACAGGAAAACTAATATAGGATTTGGTGGTAGCTTAGAAAAAAATTTAGACTGTGGTGAAAACAATTAAAACCTACAGTAAAATGAGGTGAGGAATGCTCTGGTGAGCCCACTTCCATTCAATGAAGCACTTAGTACGAGATTCATCATGGCACCTAACATGGCAGCCCCACACTACCAACCAACATAAAGAAACAGTAAAAAAAAAATATATATATATATATATATATATATATATATATATATATAGTTATTTTAGGTTATTATACAAAAGAGAATATGGAATGCTTAATCTTGTGTTTGTGTCCCATTCTCCAATACCACACTTTAGGGACGTGCGAGAGACCAGCAGGTGGTTAAGTAGTTCAGAGAGGATGCTGGATTTGTTCCGTCAATGACAAGAGGATAGATTAATACTTACAAAGACATAGCTACAGGTAATGGCCAGAGTACAAATTGGAGAGCCAGACATAAATGGCTCTTTTTCTAGCAGGACATAGGTGCCATGATTCACACGCGACCCTCAGGAAATTCAAAACGCAGATACCTGGTATGTAAGGGCCCATTACATTAAAAAAGAAGAAACCATCCAGCCTTGGTTATAGAAACCTAGCATGCAGTGCTCAGCTCCCTTCTAATAAACCCTACCTCCAAGTACCTTCAGGTGAATGCTAAAGCATAACTAATCAAAATGTATTCACACAATTGAGATGGGGGTTTACTGTGAAATGGCTGTGACGAGTCCCATTAAAAGCTAAATTACTAAAACACTGTATTACAAAGCGCATAATTAACTGAAAGTAAAACTCGGTCCATGATATTACTCGGTCCTCTTTTCATGAAAAGACATACCTTTACAATGTAAGATGAAAGGTAAAGACATCAGGCAGGGCTGAATTCTGTTGTCGAAGAAACAAAAACAGAAAGCCACGTAATGTTTATACCAAAAAATAAAAATAATCCTACGCCCTTTAAAATAAGGGGCAACACTTTATGCAGGGAACGTTGCGAATGTAATATTGTTATTGGTCACAAAGATGATGTAAATAAGCAAATTAAAGTGCAGCAGCAATTTCCATGCTGGGATTCCTAGGACATAGTAAAAGCAAAACTACAAGTCCTATTATGCACCAATATTCTCCACGTAAGAGACTGTTTCCCTTCCATCCCCCTTAAGTAGAAGGACGCACCTTTCCAATTACCACCCATTTGGGAAACTCCACCTCATTGGCAGAATGTTCGTATTAACAAACGCCCTTTTGGAAATTAATATTCTGGTAAACGTGAGCCAAAGAATCAAGGTTGGAAGTTTGGCTATACGGTTGGGTGATACTCCAGTTGCCAGTGCATAAATAGTTTAAGGAACTAGCCCACTCGAGAAGAGAAAAAAATAATATTATTTATTTGACATTTTATTTTCTGCATCAGAAGATCATCGGGTTTAATAGGGTCCAACTTTAGCCAGAACAAATAAAGAGGGTACAGAAATTCTAATCACTGCCCAGTGAGCATTGCTTCAAGAAAACCATTAAACGGTACTGTAATCTTCGTGGTCTCATACAGCTCATCTATCCATCTGAAAGTCAAGAGGATTTTTTTGTTTTTTTGTTTTACTTTTAAGGGTTTCCACAAAGTACACCATTCTATCCCATCAAAAGCCCGCCACAGTACGTGAGAAAAGGCATTAATGTCGAGTTTCCAACCTGGACTACTGAATAGGTACAAAATGCACTGGTTATCCTACATATTCCTGCTATAAATCCGGATTCCTTGAATGAATGGATTTGACTATTTTCTTGGTACTTTGGTAGAACAGTCAGTATTCCATGCCAGAGTGAAGCCTTCGGCTGTCCATTTATGGCAACAGAGTACCCCCGTTACCAGCTCACAACTAATCGTTTTAGCTTCCAATAAGTGCTGGGTCTTTATTGCACCCATGTTAAACAGTTTAGCTGCTTTCGCTGCTAATACCTTAAGGTTTCCAGAGGTTGCCTCGTACCTATTGTTGGAGAATGTCGAATATCTTATCGCTTTAACCATTGTATAGTGCCTCTGCCTAACTCCTTTTGCTTCCTTTCATACTATGCAAATACCCATGCCATTTAAGTAATTTCTCTTAAACTATTGACAATTCTTTCTTAGACAATAGAGTTTGTGATAAAAAGTATACATTAAACATATCTACAGAATCATTTCTAGATGTTAAATTAATGCAGTGAGGAAAGTCAGTCAGGAGTGGTTACTACGTGCTTTGGAAGCACTGTGCTCTCATTTTTCATGTATCACAAACAGCACACCACAAATTCCTTTAAAGATTGCCTTGTGTTTTAAAAAAAAAAAAAAAAAAAAAAAAAAAAAAAAACTAGCTTGGGAACACCAGAATAATTTGATAGCCTCATTAGTAACAGGCATGAAATTAGGTATTTTGGCTTATGTACATTAAAACTGTGTTGTCACCATACTAATGACAATCTGAAGATGGTACAGGTGCAAATAGTAAGTGTTACATGTCTACAGGGTTGACGCAACTATCAATATCTGGCACAGTATGTCATACATACACCATGGTACACCCATCCCAACAAAATAATCATGATCACATCAGCCATAATACTGTTTGCGCTGGAGTTGTCATAATCATAACCATCACTTTCCTCTTGAGCTGAAGTTGGTAAACATCACTGCAGCTAAGCTTGATATATGTACAAGATCAATAAGATCTTTAAGAGTACTATATACAATTTACATTAAACCGGAGGAATGACACTTAACTGCTAGCTCGGCTAGTCAATCATTATTCCAAAATACCCTCAATAGGAGGATCAATCAGTTACCTGTAGACACAAATCAAGTAAATGATAAACCTGCGGTCCGGGTTCATATAAAATGAATTTTCAGTTACTCGCAACACATTAATCCCTGTTCTCTTTGCACGTGTCCGATCCTTCATCCTCAAGCTGTTTGACAAGTGTTCACGTACACACCCCATCCTAACTCAGTACCAGCTTTATGACATTACAAGACTTTAAAGATTCAAACTAGGTCAGTCTGTTTTGTTAGCTCACAGGTAACAAAATACAACAATCCTAGATGACCTCTGCATGGCCATAGACAAACTCCACAAACTGAGAAGTAGCAGAGCACAGACGCACACCACACCATAGACCGGTTCTAAGACTTCTTGGAAGTAAGAGCAACTTAGCTGTCCACAATTAGAAACATGCTCTAGGAAACATTGGAAGCATGGTTATAGCCATTGGACCTTTTCTGGGAATTATGACACTGTTCTGAAATAAATAATTTCAATTTTTCAGCAGGATTTTTTTTTTTTAATAAAAGTTTATCATGCTTTGGCATTTCATCATTCATTTCCAATTTTATCCATTGTCAGATCGCCTAGATCTCATCACTGTTCCAAATACTTTGTCCATAAAGGCTAAAATTTGCTGCTTCCTCTTTTCCAGTCCTCTGCTGCCACAGTCAAAGACGCCTTTGGACCTGCTTACTTTCACCTAGAAAACACAGGATTTCCTGTATAATGGCTTTCTCTTGTCCTGCCAAATGACTTGCAAGGGGAACTAGACCAAGGCTTCATTTAACAATGCTGTATAAGAGGTTTTTCAATTTGGGTATGCTGTCCCTCTACTTTCAAAAAGGGCTGGGAAGTTTGTCCATTCCCTCCTCCCCTATCCGTCCATCCATCCATCCATGATATAGCCCTGCATTCCTTGATTTTATTTATGATCTCCTCTCTGGTGCCTAATTACACTAAAATACCCTCAACTATGGGCATTTAGTTGGTTCACTGCCTAGGGTCATTTAGGCATGGTCATCCTAAAAGTATCTCCCGAATGAGCCAATCTTCATTCCTTTGCAAGGTCTGAACAGCCATAACTCGCCTTACATGGTCAGCTCCCAGTGAGCAGTGTCTAATTCATAGGAAGCCTTTTAACAGCTGATGTGAGTACAGCAATTCCCCTCCCCACCCCTCGAAAAAAAAGGTATTGGACAGAGAAGGTGTGCATTCTGCTGAAACCTGATCTTCACTATATTGCTGGAGGCTTCATGTGTGGATGGTGGACAACTCTCCAGCAGTAACCGAAGTCCTTCTGGCCCTTGTGTAAATTTAGATCAATTACCAGTCGTTCTCCGAAGAATCTGCCCTTAAAATCTTCTTCACTATCACCGCCCTGGTTCCGCTCCACCATGTCTTATTACATGACTGAAACTCACAGGATGTCCGACTCTAGCCACAGCAATCCTGTTTGCTTTACTGGTCTCTGCTCACGATGCTAGATTGCTGGACCAGTTCATGCACGCTTGTTTGCCTACTTCCTATTGTAGGAGACACTAAAGGCTTTGATAAAAGTACTATAAACCAGGCTGCACCTACTTCTACCTCAGTCCATTCCAGAAAAAAACATTTTCCTGTGGTGCGATTCTTTACAACTGCATCCAGTTTTGTGGGAGACAGTACTAAGACACTTGTGTCATGCACGACAGTCACTCCACAGGTGCATGTCTGCCAACCCACATGATGCAGCTGTGTGACATTTTGATGCCTCAAACAACCAGACGGTTAAGGATATAATTATATGATCAGCTGGAAACCTTGCAGAAGGGATTTCCAGCTCAGGTATGACTGCTCTGCACAGCTGGGCACCAATTAAAACATCCTCAGGACATGGGAGCGGTACCAGATGAGTCCATGTACAGTTACACAACGAAAAATATGCGTAAATGAGTGTGTTTCTTCGTGACTGATATGTAGGAATCCACTCCCACCGTGCATCCAACAGAACAGTGGGCATGTGTCAACCTGACTTCAGAGTGCCATACAGACCTGTGCTCAGGAGAAAAAAAATCCAACTTGTGCATTATCTCCAAGGGGAGGGAGGACAGAGTGCAGGAATTCCATGCACCACAGACGCTGTTCAAAAGCTCCTGGCTGACTGTAGAGAAGGTACTTTAGGACTGAGTAAAAGGACTGCTAAACTCTGGAACGTCCAGGTCTGTATGATACTCCTGCTAATCAACCCATTCCCAGGCCACAAGCCCCAGCGCCCCTTGTTGCCTCACACCACCTTGCTACAATTTTGCTGCCTTCTGTTAGTTGCGGATTGGGAAGGTTCAAACAATGTGCCCTAACACGGCGGCAAGAAAGCCAAAAAGCTACATGTATGGTTGCAACTCGCACTTTGAGTAAATACTTTTTTTGATCGGCAGAGTGCCCTTTAGCAATCTTCCGAATACAAGACTATTTACACAATTGGTCGTTACACTTTGGCCAGCTTACTACCATATCTACGACCCAGCCAGTCCCAACGACTTTCTTGCCTATCACCCGCATCCATGAAATTATAATCTTCAATTACAATGTCTCTTACCTGCTACATATGTGCTTTACGATAATTTACACACACAAAAAAAAAAAAAAAAAAAAAAAAACACAACAACCACACACACTTTTAGCCCAGAGAGTAAATATGTTTAAACCACGTCTGAATAACGGGGGTTTGGTAATATCCTTAGGAGACTTTTTACTCAACTTTGCTAGGGATAGACGAGTGGCTTGAGGGTTAAATACTCTGCATCTGTAAGGTGAAGAGGTATTTTATGTATATAAAATGGCACTGGACCTTTGCAAGTTAGAGATCGCCAACGCCAGCCTCCTCAAGTCTGGACCAAAAAAGCAAAGAGCTTTTTGAAAAGCAAGGTAAATTTATGATTTTCGCGGGTAAAACCATCTGGGCCCAGTCACCAGTTATGCTACCTTTTTGACCACAAAGACGGATTAAGTACGCCTTAGATTGCAGGACTCTGCTGAATCTCTATTCTCCTCTATTTACTTGGGTGCTGGTAGAAAGGCGAATCTTTTAGCCACAAAGATTTAGATGCCTGCAACCCTCTTTCCACTTCATATGACAAATTGAAGGTCTTTTACCATTTGTTTGTTAATGCTCAATTTTTTAAGAATGCCTAAATCAAGATGTGTTTAGATTTTAATCTATACTTGTTCGCCATTACAAAGACTTGATTGATCCCGACTTTCTAAATGATCTCAACTTGGAAGGTTACTCAATTTTTTAGGCTTACCACACTAATTAAAGAGGTGGTGGCCTTGCGTTGAACATCAGGTGGCTCCTTGCTGTGAGCCTCTGCTCGACCCCCTAATAAAGCTTAGAAATTGTTTGGGTAACCTACTGTCTTGCCTACCCCCACCTACTGTTTCAATGGAGGAACTTGATTACTTATCTATAGCGCTGATGGACGCTGCAAGTCTGAACTCCGACCTTTTAATAGGTGTAAAATACTTTTGATCCACCCTCTCTTCAAACTGTTGCTAAATATTTGGATCTTTGCTGATCTTAAATCTGGTCTTCTTAGTACCCATACCAACAGCCACTGCTTACTCTCCAGTTAGTCATCTTTATACCTTACCCTTTACCATGGGCCGACCGGTATGGTTTACCTTTCTTTTGTGAAATTCTCCATTGATAACAGCTTTCTCAGTTTATTTCAGAGAGAATTTCTCCCATAGAATTATGCAATAGTATTTCTGCATTGTTTCCTTTAGGAAAGCAACCCTTTTCTACTAATCTCCTCCACGCAGCAATAGACAGCTTGCCCCGATCAGACTAATAAGGAAGAGAAACAAGCGACAATCAGAGTTGAAAGCCATTAAGCTTGCCCAGAGAATCCTAGAATATTGCTAACATAGCAATTACAATAATTAAAAGCATTCTCTTTTTGTGTAAGAGAAGTATCGCTTGTAAACATAATTAGAGGAGCTGAGCTGCTTTTAACTGACAAAATCCATAAGGCCTCCAATGTCTTGCAGGCTCTTTTTTTCGAGTTTTAAGTGCCTTCAACGTAGTCCGGGCAAAGGTAATCTACCAAGTCTACTGAGAAACGAAAGGCTGCAGACTTCATGCTCAAACTTGAAGATATCCAAGCTTCCTTGACTGCATCAGTGCCTCCCGGTCTATTCCCCTACTTAAGTAGGGAACTGAAGACTATTCCGCATCCGACATTTTTCCCCTTTGAACACTGATGAATTCTTGTCTCTGCTAATTCATAGCAGAGCCTCTGCCAGCTTTGGATCTTGAAGCGTTGTCGAATAGTATATGTGTTCCCCAACTACGATTACTCAGCAAATTACTGAGTAAAGTTGTGTTTCAGCTGTGAAGATTTGTTTCCAGCAACAGCCTACTCTACACATGAGAGTTCACTCAAGTCCCAGTACAGAACTCAGTATTGTTTCAGTACTGGATGATCTGACTCAAACACTCCTACTGCATTGATCCAGCTGGATCCAACAGTGGCTTACGATAATGTCAAGCCTACAATTCACTTTACAACTCTTCCCGAACTTGACTTCTTAACAAATAGTTCTTTGAGTCAAAAGGCTTCATTTGAATGTTCCTCCAGGCTGGGTCCCTGCAGCACTGCACAGATTTGTTTATTTTACTGCTTGTTATCAAATTCCTCTGGCTCATTTGATTGAATTCTTTTTTTAGTTTTTCTTTATGCCGATGGTACCCATGTTATTGCCAGATTCAAGGATGAGGACACCAAGGCTTCCTGTAATGTGCATGCCTGCTAAACCAGTGTTTAGACCGAAATGAATTTCGACCACCTTCAGCTAATATTTGTGTGCCTTGGGAGAGAATGAGGTATTATTGGTGCAATTGCACCTGCAATTCATCCAAAAAGTATTCAAAGTGTGTTTCTACATATGCAAGGTCACTGATGATATCATTGATAAGATCATGAGCAGGGCATACTGATACTAAAATCTGTATATCATGAGGCAAAGACCACTGGCCTACTCTCCCCATCTATGTGTAAAGGCTATAATCACTACTCTGCATATGCCGGGTAAATCATCTGCTAAGTGTGAATTTTATAGGTCATTGTCTTTAATTGTGATGTTAGAATTTTAGCTGATATACTCACCAACTGAGTGGCCGTTCTCATACAGTCCTTAGTAAGACTGGGCCATCGGGACTGATACCCCAACAGGCCACATCCCATAACCCACGTACATGATTTGCTCCGATGCAGGACATCTATCCAGACCTGGGGGCGTTAGCCTTCCTGAATGCCACCAAAGCCTCCGACTCCCTTGAATGGGATTTCTTAATAACTGTTTGCTTTATGGGACTCACCAACTGATTTCTGATCTGGATTGCCCTTCTATACTCACAGCAAGTAGCAAGAGTCAGGAGCAAAGGCCTGGTCTCCTTTGCCCTGTGTATTACCAGAGGCACGTGACAGGAGTGTACACCCTCTCCGCCACTTTATGCTCTAGTGATGGAACTACTGGCAGCCAAACTACGCTAATGTCATCGAGAATATGCACTTCCATACCCATCGACATATTCTAGTCTCACTATATGCGGATGAAATTAGTCATTTATCTCAGAGTTCCACAAGTCAGTCTTAATGGCATCCTCTATGAATTTGTCAACTTTGGGGAGGGCTATCTGGTGTGCAGATGAACTGGGAAACATCCTACCTCTTCCTTCTCACTCCAGGCCACAACCTCTCACCCCGGATTTCCCCTTGCAGTGGTGTCACTGAGCTCAAATATCTAGGGGTAGTAATCTTAAGAGACATGGTATAGTATTACTCACTGGATTTCACTGCCCCAGTCACTAGCTGACCATATTGTGCTAAAGAAAATGATCATTCTACCCAAATTCCTGAATCTATTCCTTAACGTACCACTTCCACTGAACGCCCCTTCCTCCAGGTGCTTAAAACTCAGATGATACCACTAGTGTGGACAGGCAAGCAACCCCGTATTCAGTGGGATACTCACGTTACCATTCTCCAAATGAGGGCTCTAGGCTCCCGATATGGAACTAGATTATCTGTGCGCTCAAGCGCACTGTGCCATTCATTGGTGTAAACCTAATCCATTCCTTCCGCATTTGCCAACAGAGCGGGGACATAAGACCCTTTCCGCCCCCCCCCCCCATCCACGTAGTCCTTATTACTCCACAGTTGCTTGCACCCCCAATGCTTGCTATAGGCTGGCCCACGAACTGGGCAAACCACTGCTCTACCCCCTGCTTGTTCCACTCCTATAATCATAAGCAACCTTCACAAAATGCGTGGCTCTCCTCCTTACAAAGTGCAGGGTCCCTTGTCGATGGGGACAAGGAGACCGCCAAAACTCAAAGAATGGCTCTCTGACCTGATCTATTATATTGACCAATTGCCCTTATATGCTGTAATGTTGTCTCCTCGGTCTCGACTCAGAGATATGGGACCCATTGCATGACTGTTAACACATTCCAACTGATATGGAATTGGCAGCATAGGAAATGAAACACCGATAGGACCATTATTCCTATTGCCTTGTTACCCGTCTGTCCATGCATATGCTGATCCTTTATTGAATCTCAACTGAGTGGAAATGTCATGAAGAGAGATGTACGCTTAATGTAAAAGACAACCCATTCAATCTTCTAAAATGTCACTATACCATAGAAGTGTGATATGTTAAAATTTGATAATCACTTTGTACCTAAAAAACAGGCGGGGTGGGGAGGGATGCGGTGCTTCTACTTAGCTTACAATGAACTATCAGCATTCCTGATGATGCATTTTGAATTTTTTGTTGATTAAAAAGGGAAAACCTATAAAGAAATTTAAAAAAAGCATAATAAGGAATAGGTTGCGTATCAAACCATAAGTCCCACATTTTCAGCATTACAGGTCAAGCAGAATGGCTTGTAGCATACAACATCAACTTCTATAAACTATAGACAACAAAACCCCACAAACCGCCCTTAAGTATCTTTATTATCAGACTATACAATACAGGGACATAAACGCTCTAACACTGAAGGAGATGATCATTAAAAGTCAGATTTTGTAAACTAACTTATTGTGTCTTGCAAACTGGACAAGCCATGCTCGTTATAATCCTGGGTCCTTCATATCAAGTCAATTGCTCAAAGACACCAAGAGAATTACTGAGTTCATCTACGAGTTAGCCAAGTCAGCTGGTGTTAATTACTGACAATATACACAATTTTGTATAGATACTAATATACACACACACACATCAACCGATGTAAGGGCGGTTTTATTATTGATTCGCTGTAGCCATCTGAGATAGCAAACAGTAAACAGACTTCGAGCACTACAACATGCAATTAATAGCGAACGCAGGTAGAATATAGGAGGGCAAAACAAAAGAAAAAAATAACTGATCAAGATAGTATGCTTGTCTCAAAATGGGACGGTGTCATAAAAAACTAGCAATGCTCTGGAGTGTTGCTGTGTCCTAAACTTTCCCACAGCTTGTGGCGAGTGAGAGTGCCAGCTCCTGGCTAAGTTTACTAGTGCCATCTTAACTTCATATCTTATCTAGGAGCTAAATTCTGATCACTGCCTGGAGGCTACCGCTGCGCCAGCGAGGAGGAGGATACCCCTTTGTCACCTGGGAAGCTAAGACCACCATGCAGTGTACAAAAGTAGCATCTTCTTTCTAGTAACAGTGGCAAGTTTGGTGGTGGTACTAACACATCCCATCAAAACGGACATAATCTTGGTTTAGACGTTGCCTCCTGTTGCCCGAATACAAATCTATAACAGAGCTCACCATCATCTTTCAGACACAATACAAGCCCCTCCCCACACAATACAACACACTAGAACACGACTCAAAACAAAAGATCTAACAGGGGCGTAGTTTCATGGGCAGTGTTTGAGTGTTAAACCCACCCAAATAAATGTATTTCCTAGTACGAAGTTAGATACAAGTGGTTTTAGTAGGGTGTGTGCATCTGTCGGATTTCACCTGGGATGTTTACAAACACACGCGCGCGTATACACACACGTTTTGAATGTCTTAAAAAAATACTGCGTTTTAAATGCCTTTAACAATCCGCCCTCCTCTCTCCTGCCTCTTAAAAAAACCTCCCTCATGCCCCGATTCCTATATATTTTAATAGGATATGCCAGCATTATAGCTGGAAAATATGAGGATCACATCACCTCACCATCTTACTGACTAAACTATGCCCGTGCCAACTAACCAATTCGATTACACCACAGTTGAAACATATAAAGGAACTTAAAATTGGGTGTAAAGAAAGGGATTACATTTTGTAAATGGATCTCCTGGATAGAGGAAAGGGCAGAGATGGTAGTTTACACCCATCTTCTTATGCATTACACTTGGATTTCGTATTGCCGAGGATTGTTTTAAAAAGTATGATACCCAAGCAAGATTACTCGGTGCACAAAATAAAAAGTACTAAAACGAACACAAATATGCAAAGTCAGACAAAACAAAAAAAGGAGAGCCAATACATATGTTTGTAAAAACTAAACATGCCAACAAGTTCGAGCCAAAAAAGCCAGGTCATCAATAGATTGCAACAAGACTGTTCACTTGGCATGCACGCAACGATTTACAGGGATATCGCTTTCTACTTGCAGAGTCTCGTGAAGACAGCCTGCGTAATCCAGCACACAATATATGCATTACACCCACCATGTGTTTACGTTATGTAAAGTACGCTAACCTAAACAAACAGCAAGTTAAGTTATCACCTCTGACTGAGCCTACATTGTACCACAAACATTGCACCAGCCAGAACCTCGCGTGACTCCAAGTAGCGTTAACAAACTAAACAGTCATACCGCTTCTGGTAGCAAAACCGCTCTAACTTGTGAACGGACCGGCAGCCTGCGTCTATGCTTTCGTCTCACTCTGGGAAGTATTTTGCAATAATACCCATCTGTAACTACTTGCCATTTGAGACTTGCGTTAAACAATAAAATTAAAGCGCAACACCACAGCACTAAGTGCGTCATTATAAGTCACGAGATACAGCGCAGCAACAGTTGATATAACTTGTTTTGAGGGAGGAAAAGAAGAGTTGCCGACTCCTAATGCACGGCGCATAAAGTACATGCGCCTCAAGAAGGGGAGGGGGGGGGGGGGGGACACACAAGATCTAAAGCAGGAGAGGAATGTCACCAGCCTACTACCCTCCTTTGGCCAGAAGGAAAAGAAAACGACAACATCCTGCAAGAACATCCACGACCGGCGTGCTGGGCAGCATACCAACTCCAATGTACATACAGGAAATGAGCAAGCACTGTGGAAAGTCAAACCTTCAAGCAGCCAGCAGAAACTGCATCACTGGCCAAATTAACGGTGCCTAGCTGCTGAAATAAAAGCACAAATAAACGGCACTCGGGCATTCAGTTTCCAGTTAGGCAAGAGAGCTGAAATGAACCACCCATCTGGTATGCACACGCGCTTCCCGGCTTTAGGCTGCTTAAAATAACTTGTTGCTGGTGAGCGATGCAGGAGAAGGAAAGGGGTTTGCAGGAGACTAAACCGTAACACGAGCTCGCAGCTAGAAACGCACACGCCTTGCTCCCAGAGTCAGTGTATTCCTTTCGAACAGCAGCCGCCTGACGCCCATAAATGAGTTTTAAAAGCTCGCGTAGGTGACACAACTGTATAAACTCCTGGTTAACAGCTCGCTCCAAGTGCATGCTTATTACCTAAGAAGGAGTGCTTGCCTGAACACAGGTTACTCTGCGACATGGACAGGAGTAAAACTACTAGGCTAAAAACCGTTTAAAAAAAAAAAAAAAATCCTGGTTTCGTAATGTTCCTATTTCAAAATCAAACTGCGATCTCAAAACTTATGTCCTTTGAAAGTTTTACTCAATGTGTACGAACTCCTCTTCCCCTGCAGAAAAGAGGAGTGAAAGTGCCGGTGTAAACGAATACTAGCCTACTTGCCAACCCTCCCGAACCAGGCGGGAGGCTCCCGAGTGTGGGCCTTACCTCCCGCCAGAAGACCTTAAAATATCCCGTTTTCTCCGCTTTGCTTCAGATGGTAACAAACTTCAATGGATGAAAGCACGGCGATGAAATGGGAAAGCTGGTTTTATACTGATTGACAGGCCCAGGGGCGTTATTTGTAGAGTCTTTGTAGCTGGTCGTCCCAGTAGATTCTTTCATTGGCTAAGCAAACAACCCGCCCCGAAAAGGGCGGCCGAGCCATCCTCGCAGAAACCGCCCCTAAGCCTGGGTCGAGGAGAGACTGTGATGTTGCTCCGGAAACCTTCGACCAACCGCTTGAGGGCCGGTACTCCAGGCACGGGGCGCTGAGCCTTTCTATATTGTAGTTGGTGCAGCCAAAAGTGGAGGGGGACGTAAAGTTTGACGTGGACCGGATCCTTCCGTTTGAGAGGGAGTCCCAAGAGCTGAGAAAGATGTACTATGTAGTTCATGTTCTGTGGTGTAGTTATGTGCACTTTCAGAATGCATTCATGTTCGAAATATATTACACTGCACTTTGTATTGGCTTCTTTTATGTTGTACAACACATCAAGTAAAGACATCATGTGCAAGAAGTATACGTGAACAGGAAAGTGAGATATTTTGAAAAAAATGGTTGGACGTATTTTCTCCATTGACTTCTAATGAAGCAGAGCACATTTTAGTGACAACTGCTAAAATAAATGCACTTTTGGCTATGAAATTGGGAGTTTCCAGTCTGAACCAAGTCCTTTGATATGTAAGAAGTAGTTGATCTGAATCAGTTTAAGTCTAGAATTTCTAGACATTTGTTAAACAACTTCAAATATGGTGCACATTGAGTTGATTTAGTCTATGTGCAAGTCTCATGTCCATTTATCATACAACTTCAAGAGGTACACCAGCTTTAAAGAGTTTTGTGGTGTCGCGGGGCTGTGAGGTAACCGCCCACGTGACACCAGTCAACCCAAGTACGGGTGACTCCGACTCATTATGAGTTGGTGGTCCCCGGATGTAATGAGGTGTGCTCCACCTCTTGTTTGTAAGGAAATGGTTTGCTCTCGGGTTAGGGAGCGATGATATAACGTGGTCTGGGGGGCAGACGCTACGGCGTGTGAACGGGACAGCAGCCCGTACGAAGCACTTGAGGTGATTCGAGAACGGCCCATTAACGACCAAGTGCTCCAAATGACCACAGCATTGAGTAAAAGTGTATTTATTTCCCAATGCCGATAATAGCAAACTGAATGTGCAACACGTAACAACAAGGAACATAACATTGGCGACGAGGGCGGACGAAGCCACGCTGCGTCTCCAGTGGACCAACAGATTTTCAATCACAGAATAACGGTGAGCAGCGCTCGCGCGGCGAGTGCATTCAACAGCGCTCTTCGCGCACACCACAAGGCGGCCACTGCACACGTGGCGTTTGTGCCGCGAAAAAAAAAAGAAGCAGACAACGCAATGCGTCATTGGGAGGTGAAACGCTACACCCAGAACAGCGGCCACTCACCAAGTGGTGCTCGTGCTGGTCAGGTGTGAAAACGGCAAACACAAACGCAATAGTCCACCCGCAGCATACCGTTAAGCCAGAAGGGACAACATAAGTCACCTCAGTGTGAATCAGGCACACACAAAGGGACTGAGGTGACACATAACGACAGTCACAGGACAGGCAAGTCACGCACATCCCCGGGTGCAAACAGTGCCGGAACCACCTGAGAGAACACCGAACCACCATGTCAGCCATACCACCAGTAGAACCATTCGTAGTTGAAGGCGCCCCTTCAGCGCAGGCACCCAAATGGAAAGAATGGGTAGAGAGAGTACTTCTCTATTTTGAAGCAACAAAGGTCGGAAATGCGGAGAAACGCTCCATGCTACTCCACATAGCGGGAAGGGACATATACAAAATATCCAAAAACCTAGTGGAGGATACCCCGAAAACACATGCCACACTCATTGCTGCACTGAACAGACATTTAGAACCAATGGCCAATACAGACTATGAACGGTTTATATTCCGACAGGCCAGACAGAGAGCAGAGGAATCTCTAGATGCCTTCCATATGCGGCTCAAAGACCTAGCGAGTTCGTGCAGATTCGCTGATGAAACGGAGGAGGTGAGAGGACAAATAATACAAGGGTGCTCATCGTTAAAATTCAGGGAACGCATACTGGAAGAGTCAGGAAAGTCACTGCCTGATATCCTGCAAATGGGGAGGACAAAGGAACTCTCGAAAGTTCGGGCGTCCCATATGGAGGCAGCCCTGCAACACCTTATCAAAGAAGAGGCCACCAATGCGGTCATGACGCCCGCAAACAGACAAGGGGCGAAGCCAAACAGGTCGCAAGGGAGACAGTGCGGATATAGTGGGGGAACACACAGACCGTTCGAATGCCCGGCAAGGGGCAAAACGTGCTCAAACTGCAGAAAGACAAACCACTTTGCGAAGGTGTGTCGGTCAAAGAAGGCAAAATCAGGCAGAGCATCTGTCAACACAGCCTCAAGCAAGTCAGAACATGGCAGCGACATGGACGAAGATGAGAATGTCGTGCACGTGGTACATGCCATATTCACGATAGTACACACTGACAACATGAAGGCAAAGCTCCCAAGGTGTCAAGTCCAGGTTGGCACCCATGAGACTGTTGCGGTGGTAGACACAGGAGCGTCAATTAACCTCCTCGCGGCAGAAGAGTACCGGCGAATGGTACCAGTCCCGACACTGACTAAAGCTAAAGTAAAGGTTTACGCCTACGGACAATGTCAGCCTCTGGCCCTATTAGGGGTGTTTCAGACCGACATCGCTCATGGCTCACAATCCGTCCCCGCCAGAGTATACGTCACGGAGGAGGGACAAGGAATGTTGCTTGGTTGTAAGGCGGCGGAAGAACTAGGAATAGTTACCTTCACATTCAGCATTCACCAAGAATCTGTGGCAGACCTGCTGGCCAGATACAAGGAAGTGTTTGAAGGGATCGGTTGTCTTAAGGGCCGTGAAATAAAGTTACACATTGACAAAACCGTCCAGCCGGTCGCACTCCGGCACAGGAGAGTGGCTTTCCACCTACGGCCACAGGTGGAGAAGGAGCTAGATCAACTGGAAAGAGCAGGCATCATCGAGAAGGAATCAGGGCCAACACCGTGGGTGTCACCGATCATGGTCGCACGAAAACCCAAACAGCCGGGAGAGGTCCGCATATGCGTGGACATGCGCCTCCCCAATGCCGCCATCAAAAGAGAGCGGCATCTAACGCCCACCATTGATGACATCCTGGGCGAACTCAGCAGATCGAGGTGGTTTTCCAAGCTCGACCTTCGGTCAGGATATCATCAGCTAGTATTAGCCAAGGAATCGAGGTACATCACGACATTCTCCACTCACATAGGGCTGAGGAGGTACAAACGGCTGAGTTTCGGAGTATCCAGCGCTGCCGAGGTGTTCCAGAATGTCATTCAGGAGTTGTTGGCTGACTTACTAGGAACCATCAACGTTAGCGACGACATTCTCATTCATGCCCCCACAATTGCTGAACACCACGTTTGCCTTCAAAGTGTACTCCAACGCATACGAGATTCAGGACTTACCTTACACTGCCATAAATGTGAATTCCTGAAAGATCGGATCCAGTTCTTCGGATACATCTTTTCTGCCAACGGAGTTGCCCCGGACTCGGCCAAAGTGAATGACATCAGAACTGCCCCACCTCCCAATAGCGTCACCGAAGTCAGAAGTTTTCTGGGGATGGTGAACTTTTGTGGCCGATTCATTAAAGACCTATCGAATCTTACCCAACCTCTTTGAAGGCTAACCAAAACATCTGAGTCGTGGGACTGGGGGCCAGATGAACAAAAGGCTTTTGAAGCCATCAAGGAAGCACTATCCAGTGAGACAACGCTGAGGTATTTCGATCCCCAAAAAAAGACAAAGATCGCAGTGGATGCGGGACCGAAGGGTCTAGGGGCAGTGTTGCTCCACGAACCGTTGGGAGAAGTGTGGTCCCCTGTCGCATATGCTAGCAGATCTCTTACAGACACGGAGCAACGATACTCTTAAATAGAAAAGGAAGCCATTGCGGTGCACTGGGGTTGTAAACATTATCACATCTACGTATATGGCCGACCTTTTGTTGTGACCACAGATCATAAACCCCTGTTACCCCTGTTCAATGGCACTGCCTCGAAACCACCACCGAGGATCGAAAAATGGATGCTACAGCTGCAGGACTATCGGTGCAGACTGGAGTATCACCCAGGATCGGAAAATCTCACAGACTATTTGTCGCGTCATCCTAGAGTCGCTTCTGAGATAGAAGTGTCGGACGCATGAGAGACTGAAGAGTATGTCAGATATGTAATTGACCGATCACGACCACTCCCGATGTCGATGGCTGACATTGTCCAAGCCACCAGCGAGGATGAGTGTTTGCAAAAAGCATTGATGGCGGTGCGACACAACAAATGGCACTCTGTGATGAAGCAAGCACCTCTCCTGGACTCTGAGTCACAGCGCATTCTAAAGAGCTTGTTCCATGTGAGAGACAAACTCTCGATGGATGAAAAAGGATGTTTCCTATGTGGAACTCGATTAGTTCTTCCATCGAGCCTCACTGGCAAGGCTGTAGAATTGGCCTACAATGGTCATCAGGGTATGGTCAAGACCAAAAGTCGATTGCGCTCCAAAGTGTGGTTTCCCCTCATGGACGAGCAGGTAGAGAGAGTGGTGAGGTCTTGCATATGGTGTCAAGCCACAGGAGAGTCGCCAAGGCCTGTACCCGTCGAGACTGAGCCTGCTCCAAAGGGTCCGTGGGAGTCGGCCAGCCTGGATTTTGGCAGTCTTCCGGATGGTAGGCACACCCTGGTCATCATCAACGATTTTTCAAAGTATCCCGAAGTGGAGATCATCTCAAACCTCACGGCCGATGTGGTGATCTCAAGTCTTGAAAAAGTCATGGCTACTCATGGCATTATCTCAGAGGTCAAGACAGACAATGGTCCTCCTTTCCAAAGTCGCAAGTTTTCAGAGTATCTCGCCAATGTTGGCACCAAACACAGGAGAATCACCCCAAGGTGGCCCCAGGCCAACGGTGAGGTGGAAAGGTTCATGAGGACTTTGAACAAGGTGATTCGCATCGCTCATGCCGATCACCAAACGATGGATTATGCCATATACTAGTTTCTGAGAAACTACCGGCAGACACCTCATTCTACTACTGACCGTTCTCTGAGTCATATGGCATTCGGGAGAGTGTCGGCTGATCTAATTCCCCATCACCCATCGTGGATACCTCTACCTCCCAACCCGAATCAGGCTCAGGAAAGACATTTGGCCTCCAATCAGTGGGTCAGCGTGTCCCGGAGGTCAGCTCATTCGGATATCACTGTGGGGGATGCTGTACTGTTAAAGAACCATTCCCCTGGAAGCAAGTTCCGCATGACCTACAGACCCGCCCTGTGGGTGGTCATTCGCTGGAAAGGATCAGCTGTGGTGGCCTGGCGAGATGGAGAGGTAATCACGAGGAACGTGTCTCTATTTAAACGATTTCTCCCATCGGGAGATGGACTTCCTGACGGTTTGGACGAACTCCGAGATGATCTCCCGTCGTCAGTTCCCTCTGCGAGTGGCGAGGGTCCTCCTGTTCTGGTGACCGGTCAGGAAGAAGTTGTGGCTGAAGAGTCAGTGAGTCCACCGAGCAGTCCAGGAGAGCTTATTCCGGTTGGGGGTCGGGCTGAATCCACCCGATATAATCTTCGCAGTAACCCTTGCCCTTTGATTCGTCTCCGTGACCATTTGGTCGATGGGTGACTTTACATGTATTGTTGTTTGTTTTTGTTTGTTATCTTTTTGGAGGAATGTGGTGTCGCGGGCTGTGTGGTAACCGCCCACGTGACACCGGTCAGCCCAAGTACGGGTGACTCCGACTCATTATGAGTTGGTGGGCCCCGGATGTAATGAGGTGTGCTCCACCTCTTGTTTGTAAGGAAATGGTTTTCTCTCGGGTTAGGGAGCGATGATATAAATAAACGGAGGGCTTGGTCTGGGGGGCAGACGCTACGGCACGTGAACGGGACAGCAGCCCGTACGAAGCACTTGAGGTGATTCGAGAACGGCCCATTAACGACCACGTGCTCCAAATGACCACAGCATTGAGTAAAAGTGTAGTTATTTCCCAACGCCGATAATAGCAAACTGAATGTGCAACACGAAACAGCAAGGAACATAACAAGTTTGAAATTTCAACTCCACCCTCATTAGGGTAATAACTGCATTACAGCATCCCAGGCACAGTAGGAGCACAGAGATACAGAGCCCCAAATGTCTTTTGCTACGTTGGTTATATTCCCCTTTAGTGTGCACTCTGTAAGCCCGAATTCAGCTCTCATCTATAAAAAGATTTTTGATTTCTCCTGTGATTGAGATCCCCATATGTACACCAAGACCCAACCAGGACCAAAGCTTATGCACATATTATTGCATTCCTTAACTGCTTCCCTGCTTTAAGGCGGCCAAGGTTTACCTGGGGACCAAAACTTCAGTTTCCTTCTAGCTCTCTCCCATGATTGAAACCCCACAGCTACTATTCATATGCATGATATTATGCGGAAGCCATAAACTTGAGTAACTCCCTTCAAGTCTGGGTGCATTCTGTCAGCCAAAATTACTTTTCTGCATACCTTCTAGAGTCACCATTGCACCTTGTGCTGCAGTGGTGCTGAAGTATAAATCAATTCCTTATCTGGAAGCCATATATACAACCTCACTGAAGGCTCCTTAAGTGTTTTTATTACTACTCCTGTGCTCCCTTACCCCTCCACCAACTTCCACAGTATTTTGCTAGGTCTTTAAACAGTTTTGATTCAAAGCGCTGGTGCAGCTAAGATTTGGCTGTTACCTTTTGTGTCACAATGATGATCTATATGTGACAATGCTTTCATTATATTTTGTGAAATGTTAGCATGTTAACAGTAAAGTGGTGCACTGAGAACTCATATTAAGGTGCATTCACTTCAGGCCAGTGACCAAATGTGATGCAGTGGAGATATTTTAATCTAATCATTCGTTTTGATTTCATATGTTTCCTTATGATGTTAAGAAGTAGTTTTATTTTTTTTTTAATTGTTTTTATTACATTTTTAAACATAACACATAGCATCAGTGCAACAAAAGCATTACAGTAGACAGTATTCATCTTCCTATCAAGAGCCCCAGGGTACATAACATCTATGGGGTGAGTGGGGACCATGTAAAGTGGGATATCCTGTCATCTATATCGGGCTCACCCAGTCACTCATAATTCATTCCACCCAAAAATAAGAAGAAGTAGTTTTAATTGAAACGATAATGAATTTCTTGGTGAAAGTGTTTCAGATGTCATATGCTAATACTGAAATTTGTAGTTCCCCATTATAAATTGTTGCAAAGTCATGCAGGAGAGCAAAGACGGATGCCTTTCCATGACGGTATTGGTATTTTTTCCTGATGTTGCAGATGCATGTTGCATGATGTGCTTTGATTGGACAATTAGACCTGTCGATTTATATGGTGCGATTAATGGACAAATCACCATTCACATTGGACTTTAATTTACCATTCCCAGTTGGACTCGGAGCTCTTGCTTCTTTCCTTGGACTTTGAGAGGTACAGACCTTTTTGCCCTGACCCAGCACCATTCAATGATTGCTGAGAGAAGACTTAGGGCCTGATTTAGAAATCAACAGATGGGTTACTCCATCACAATGGTGACCGATATCCCATCCACCAAAATCTAAATCCCATTAAGCCCTATGGGATTTAGATTTCGGCAGACAGGATATTCGTCACTGTTGTAATGGAGTAACCCATCTGCCGAGTTCTAAATCAGGTCTGTAAATTTTCCTTTGCCCAATAAGAAGTCTCTTTAGCAAGCTTCTGAAATGCTGACACCTTTCCTTTTTACTTACTTTTTGTCAATCTTAGTTTACTTCATTTTGCCCCAATTATCATTTTTCCACATTCTTTTTTGTCCTTTCTATCCTTTTTAAATCGAGCGTGCAAGTGCTCTGACGTGTTGTAATCTATCAGGCCTTTTAACCACACCCACCGCACGCCCATCACTATCAGTCATTCATGGGCTTGCCTTACAAAAATCCTTTGTTATCTTTGGTAAATGCTTTACCTTTGTCCCTCCTTGGGGCAGTTTTGTTGTCACGTTGACCATCGATCCTGTTACATGGATAATTGCACTCTTGCCGATATGTTTGACTGCATGCAAAACCTAATTTTCCTTTTGTGTCTCTCCTTCGCGCTCATGCTCATGGTGGCGGTGGCGCTTTTAATTGGCTCGCTTATGTCAAATGTTTTACTTTTCATTTTCAATTTATGTAGCAAGAAAAGTCCTCTTAGGAATTTACAACGCTAATCGCTCTAACTCGAGCAAACGCAAGACGCATTACATTGCAAATGCTTGTGACTTTTTGTCCCTTTGTATTGCAGCCCTGCATATGTCAATTATTGACTTGAAACATTTATGGATTTCCTTTTCCTAATTAACTTACTTAGGTGAGTTTTAGATTGTTTTCATGCTTAGAAGAGTTGGACAACATTTGTTTACTTAGCATCAGTTTCTATTCTTATTCTTCTGTATAGCCCTAATTGAGTGCTTCGTATGCATTATGTTATTCAAACTTCGATTGTTCTAATTCTTGGGACGTCCAATGGTAATATTGTATCTTTATAGTCATGTATTGAGAATTGTCTGCATTAACCTGAGTTTCAATTTGTAATAAAACCCTTTAACTTTATTTCGGACTTGGGTGTTCATTGTGTGGCCAAATTGGTCACACTGTAAATTTAAATGCTGATTGATCAGTGATTTTGGATTCTCTCCTACTCCTTTGCTAGGGTGAAAAGGTCTGTTTACCTCATTTAAACCATGCCTGCAATGCTTCATCAGTGCACTGGAGTACTTTTGAAATAATGTGCCTTGCAGAAGCAATGACATCTATTTGCTTGGTGTCATCTGCCCTATTTGTAATCTAGGAGTCTCAATAAAAAATCTACTGATTACTTCAGTGCTTGGAATGGAGAGTGCCACTAGTTCAATGTGGTATGTCCCTCCCCTTCACTTCATCCATGAGGGACATGGATGTCCAGAGTGTACATGCAGAATGCACAAGTAGTTAGGATGAGCAAGAAGCATGTGTGTAGTGGGTAACTGTTGGCATAGAAGAGTCCATTTTGATTTTCAGTATGCAAGTGATACATAGGATGGAGGATTGTGGTGGCCTGCCAGACACCAGATGCTGATTACAGGGCTCTCCTGATGCATTCCTGAAACCTTTGCAGGCCACCAGACTATAGGTTGTGGAGAGTTGGGGACAGAGGCTCCTTTTTGATATGTAGGGAAAGTCTGTGTCCTTTCCTACTCTATTGTTCTTTAGAAGTGATACCCATCACACAGTAACAGATAGTTTACTGCAGCAGCCTCTCCTGCCTTTGTCCCCCATTTTGGGCTCCCCTGGCTGGAGATCCTCAACCTTGCCCTATCTTCCTGCTGACACTTGAAGGCAAGACTATGGATGCACCAGTCTGTGAGGAATAAGCAAAAGGCAAAGCTCCCTGAAACCGGTCTTGGAGTTGGAGATTTTGAATAGATAAACTCTGTCTGCATCAATGCTTAGTATTAGTATGGGGCAGCCAGTATACCAATAATTCTTTACACCAGATTTCAAGGTCCCACGCCAGTGGAGGCAGAGGAACTCATTTGTGTGCACAAGTTGGAGACTGCTGACTACTTTTTGTCAGGTTTGGGAGCAAGACTCTGGAAGTTCTGAAACCTGCCAAAATGAAAGGTGCCTTTTGCCCTTCTTCAGAGAAGGAGCTGCTAAAGGCTGAGATTTCCTCAAAAGTACCATTGCACGAGGAAGTAGGAAGAAGCAGTCTAGCAAAGAAGAGAATTTCAAGGAGTTGAGGCAGGAAGGACTGAAAGGTGCCCTCCGCAGCTCTAAGGAAACACCTGCGTGAGTTCTGTGATGAGTCCTTGAGATCCTGGTGCCACAACTGCAAGTCCAATGAACAGTAGCACCTGAGACAATTAGGAGCTCCCAAAGACCACAATCACATCCCATGTCCTCCATCCAGGAGAGAAATAGGGCCTCATTATGAACATTGCAGTCCCTAGACTGCCCGGTTTACTGGTGGCGGTTGGACCGCCACCAATGCAGTGGTCCGAGCACCACATTTCAACCCTGATGGTCGGGCCTCCAGGGAACCACCAGCTCCGCCGGGATCAGAGATCCCGGCAGTCTGAAGGTGGTGGATTGTCCTAAACCTCCAGGGCAGTGCTGCAAGCAGCTCTGCCCTGGGGATTACAACCCCCTTCTCCGCCAGTGGTTTCATGGCGGTACCACTGCCATGAAAATGCTGGTGGAGAACTGGAGCAGGGGGCCGCAGGAAGGCCCCTGCAATGCCCATGCCTTTGGCATGGGCAGTGCAGGGGCCAGCCCCGCCCAAGCACCCTTGCAATGTTCACTGTCTGCTTTGCTTTGCTTTGCAGACAGTGAACATTGCGAGGGTGCTTGTGCACCCAGCAGACAACAGCATTGCTGCTGGCTCGATTACTCGCTAGGCCAGCGTGAGGAAACTTAGGTTTCTGTACGCTGACCTAGGAGTAAACTCTTATAAACTCCGAGGGCACCACGTAGGCAGCGGCCACCGTGTCAGGAGTTTTCTGTCTGCCAAACTCGAAATTGGGCCCATAGTGTTTGTGATGGCCTGGCACTTAGAACATCATGACTTATGTCAGCAGTCCCCTCAGAAAGAAGCACAATGCTTTGAGCACCTGGCGTTCAACTGATCTGTTGCCGTAAGTAGAGGTCACTTCAGCCCTAATTGGGCCCCTTTCAGCAATCAAGGATGAGTTTTTCTCTTTTCTTGGACGGTGTATTTGTGACCTAGGCTCGAGAAAGATTCTTGCAATGGGACTCACCTCACTGGAGCTGGATCCAACAGAGAGTGCCCACCCCTTGCCCCAGCGCTAGTTCCGCTCAGCCCTCTTTCACCAGAAGCATGGGCATTAGAGACCACAAGAGCTTTGACTAGGGGGCAGTCATGCTCAGTCGTCTTTGTAGAGGGCACACAAGCTTGAGCAGGCACTGCCAATGCCCCTCGCCAACAGCAGCAGGCTCAGTCTGCACAGACTGAATACTAAACATACCTCAGGTAAGGTACAGAGCAAACATAGCACCCTGCTGGGTAGCCCTGTGTTGGGACAAGTTTCATACCAGATAACCAATATTCTAACAGGAGATGGTGGATGAGCAACCCAAAAAGAGACTATTATTATTTCCTCATGGACACATGTTTCGATTTGCACTCACAGGAGCAGTTTAAGCAGCATCCACTGCCCCCACTAGCTAAAAGAGAATACATTACTCATTGTATATTATAACATTGCCCTTTTACCTTTGTGTATAGTACTGTGTTTTGTGGTAGAAGGGCAGTGTTTTGTTCTAGTTTATGAAAGCACAGACTAGACAATGATGTATTAATCACTGTTAAATATTTACTGAGTTCTTATTCTTGGGCCACATCCCACCTCCATGAGTAAGGTTTGGGCTGCTCAACTTCACTACCCTGAGGTTCAAGTGTTAAAAGATGTGCTTGGTGCTCAGTTTTGGGCTCAAAAGTAAAGCAAAGCCCCAGGACACCGATGGTAATAGGAAGAACTGCCTTGCCTGTAATTCCTGAGAAAAGTTCCAGACTCTACATATTTAAATGTGTCAGTTTCCCATCTAACCAATAAAGGCCCTGACACTGAGATACCCATTCCTTCCAGATCATCTAATTAAGAAACAATCACTGTGTCCCATTTCATTTTTAGGCCTTTGATTACAGCTAATTGTTGTCATCTGTTGACCAGACCTGTTTTTTCTGATATACATATCGTCTGCTCTGGTCAGCCTTTTGATCATGATTAGATGGCTTTACATCTAGCTTCATTCCTTGCTCCTGATTCATATACTTTTCTCCTGCTTCCTATATATGTCCTTCCCTAGAGCATTTTGGGTTCAGAGTTTTGTAATCTTGTATCTTTCTAAGTTTGCTTGCTTTCAGGGTACTCATTTTTTTTTAAAGTAAGCTCTCCATGGGAGGGCATTTGTTCTGGTGCCCTCTATCTCTTGTGATGCTTCTACCTTCAACTTACCCCACTCTGTTTGCTCTCCATGTTGCTTCCCTTACCCGTCCTCATCCCACTCGGTTTTTAATATCCCTGCCCTCACCCCTGTTGTACTCTCTTTTCATCCCCACTCCCTGATGCTGGCCTCCCATCCTGCTTTCCAGCCAGGCTTTTTTAAGGACCTGGAAGCTGCAAGGTGCTGCCAAACTGCTCTAAACCATTCCCATGCTTCATGCAACTTGTTCCTCTTTTTTTAAATATTTTAATATACCAATCTAACATGGGTATCCATCATGTTGGATTGGTAAATTAAAAATGGCAGCTGGAGTTAACGCATGTGCAGAGACATTGTTGGCCATCTTGGACTCCTGGACTGGGATTTCTTTATTAGAAAACCCATTCTAAAATTGCCATCTCATGTATGCGTCTTCTTGCATGCACACACACACAATTGCTCATGCTATTACAAGAAATCATTGATAAAACCACCAATGTGCATTTTCAAGTTGAGGCCTATTGGCTGTCCCAATGCTTATTATTCGAGACAGCAACCCAGGTGTGTTTCCTTAAACATCAATGGTATTATCTGTGCCTGATCCTGTGCTTATAAAAAGAAGGCTATCACATACAGATAGATTCCTGTAATTGCTTTCAATGTCTTTAAATGGACTATACCAAATGGGCTTCTTGACTATGCACTCTAGTGGTTATTTTGTCAGCAGGAGCTACATTGAAAAAATGTCAATTCTTCCTTTTCCCCCTAAACCGTTACCAGCCTTGAGACACTCATTTGCTATTGTGAATCCGGGTCTGAGATCGTTACATAGAAGTCATTTCCACTTTGTTGTGTAGGCCCCAAAATGCATCCATTTTAACGTGATGGAAAGTGAAAGCATACCTTTCGTTTATGGAGTAAATAGCTTTTTTTGCATCTAAGGATTGCAGTGCATGGCAGCCTTCCCCATGAATTGCAGCAAATTACTAGTTTTCGTAGTCTTTGCACCATCTCTGAAACTGGTGCAAGAGTAAACAGCAGAAGCCTGGGCAAATAAGACTCAATTTCATGGCGTATGCCTTTAATAATGGGGTCAAATGTTGCCCAGAGTTCTTGTTTTGAGATGACTTCATCTAGCCATTTAATCTTTCAGTAGGTTTGCTTCCTCTGCCATGTCCAGTAGCTGGTATCTCAGTATTGGTTGGATGTATGACTCTTGATAACACTCTACAAATGCTCCTCTCCATGAACTATGTCCCATGCCCTGTCTCATTCGGCGATTTTATTTGTTCCCTTCCCTACTGTCCCAGTTTTACCTTTTCTGTGCTGTTGGGTTATGTAATTCAGGTAGTCCAATTTTCCCAATGCCTCTGCTTTTATATGCATTTTTCTTTTCTCCACAAATTCAGCCTTTCTTGACAGGTCTTTGGCCATTTTCAGAAACATTTATCTCTATTTTTAGTCAAGTTCATCTCCTTTATAAATCTATTATCGTCCTATATCCTTGAGAGTTACACATCTTTCTTCCACTTTAGATGTCTCACAGATTATCTCAATCTTTCCAATGCCCAATCAACTTGTGGTACTGCCTTCAGTAGTTCTGGACTTCTACCACTATTTTACTTCTGCACATACCTTCATGATCTGCTCCGGCCCATAGTGTCCACAATGGTGTTTTAAACCTAGAACAACCTTATTCCAGCATAGTCAGAAATGAGGAGTGACACGAGATATGTAGTCCTCACTGATGACCACAATCCATCCTGGTGTGCATTTGAATGCGAGTAGTTCCTATTCTTTTAGTTTTGAGAACTATATAGTAAAAAAGCCTGCATTCTGACATTGTGTCCTGTAATGATCTAGTTAAAGTTGTCTAAAGTGTGAAGACCTGCCGAGAGACCCATCAAGTACACTGTTAAATCCGTCCACACCACACCTGCGTCTTTCGGTCCTTATATAACCCTACAATTACCAGAACACCCCAGGAAAAAGATACTGTCATTTTCGGGTAAATAAATATTAACTTAGCTCTTTGGATAGCCAGCCAACCAGTAACTCAGCATTGTCTTTAATCAACCTGCAAGTCCATAGATGTTAAATGGTCTCTGTTGTACCTGGCCCTTTTTGCATCCCCAGTCTTTTTTGCCTTCTTCCTCCTAATTTTTCTGACCAGTTTTTGTTGTCTTTAGGACTCTGGGCACTTTACCACTGCTAAAACAGTGCTTAAGTGCGTATGCTCTCTGTGTAAATTGTACTGTTGATTGATTTATCAATGATTCGCATATTTGATTTACTGGTAAGTCCCTAGTAAATAGCATTAGCGGTGCCCAGGGCCTGTAATTATAATGCTCCTAGAGGGCCTGCAGCACTGGTTGTGCCGCCCATATTAGTAGCCCTGTAAACATGGCTCAGATCTGCCACTGCAGTGTCTGTGTGTGCAGTTCTAAACTGCCAATTCGACTTGGCAAGTGTACCCACTTGCCAGGCCTAAACCTTCCCTTTTACTACATGTCAGGCACCCCTAAGGTAGGCCCTCGGTAGCCCCAGGGTCAGGGTGCAGTGTATGTTTAAGGTAGGACATATACTAGTGGGTTTTATATGTCCTAACTGTAAAATACTGCCAAATTCGGTTTTCACTGTGGAAGGCCTATCTCTCTGATAGGTTAACATGGTTGCTGCCTTTAAATATCCTTAAAGCGCAGATTCCCTTTGAGAGCAGATCAAATTGTGGAGTTTAGGGTCTCTGAACTCACAATTTAAAAATACATCTTTTAGTGAAGTTGGTTTTTAAGTTGTCTGTTTAAAAATGCCACTTTTAGAAAATAAGCATTTTCTTGCTTAAACCATTCTGTGACTCTGCCTGTTTGTGGATTGTCTGTCTGGGTCAGTTTGACAGTTGGGTTGCTTTGCACCTCTATAGATAGTGACACAAAAGGGGGCGGGGTGTAACCTGCATATCCCGATGAGCCTTCTGAGCTAGAGGGAAGGGAGGAGTGGTCGTTCACACCTGAAAGAACTGTGCCTGCCCTCACACAATGCAGTCTCCAACCCCCTGGTGTGCATCTGGGGCCTGGCCTGGACAAGGAAGGATCTTGCAAACACTTGAGACTTTGCTTTGAAGTTTGCCAACTTCAAAGGGAGAAAGGGGTATAAGAAGAAGCCCCAAAGCCCCAGGCTTTTAGAATCTTTCTGGAATCAAGAGGAACTTCTGCCAAGGAGAAGAGCTGAAGAGGTGGAGGAGGAGTACTGTCCCTTTGCTGTGTTGCTTTGCTGGACTGGCCTGCAGTTGCTGCTTCTGCCTTAAAAGAGTGCAAAGGGTGAACATTGCTGTGTGTCCTCCTTGAGAAAGTTCTCCAAGGGCTTGGAGTAGAGCTTGCCTCCTGTTGGAAGTCTCAGGGACATCAAATACTTCAGTTTCCTTGACCTGCAGCATTGGGAACTGTGTGTTTTGTGCTGCTCAAGAGGAGAAACCACTGCGATGCCGCCAACGACGCTGCTGGCCTGCACCGTGACCTGCCAAAGCTGCATGGAGTCGCATTGCCCCGCTTCGCACCCGACCCTGGTCTCTTTGAAACAGTCATTTGACGACTTCACCAAGCTGCTGCTCGCACGGCGATCTGTGGGCCCCGCACTCCGGTATTGCCTGCTCACACTGCAGCCTGGGCCTCCCCGATGCCGCAGCCCCTGCTGACACCGACACCACTGCCTGCACCGTGGCCTGTGGACACCACTCGTGAGGTACACAAAGCACCGTCTCCTCCCACACCGCAGCCCTAGTCCACCATCGCCAGCATCATCGACTCCAGTGTCGTCACCAGGCATCCTGCCTTCACCGTGGGCTATGAACACCACTTGTGAGGGTCACGAAGCACCGCTGGCTTGGGCCTACTGACGACAGCACTCCAGCAACCACGATGCTGCTGCCTGCACCGTGACCTGGTGACACCGCACGTCGCACCCCCCGCTTCACACCGCAGCCCTAGTCTCACCAACGCCACTGGACCTGTGGGCATCTCACATCGCATTGTCCTGCCTCGCACTGCAGCCTGACGCCATCCACACCAGCGCTCCTGACTTCATCAGCTCGGACTTTGGTCCGCACGCGTGTGACTTCAAGGGCCTGACAACTCCCGCACCGACTCTGGAACTGACACGGCAACGCCAGCGATACCACTCTTCGGAGCTCACCGCGAGGATCACGATGCCCTGCATTTCCAAAGGTACTGTTTAGTGGGTCTTCCTGACACCGTAGCTGGCCCGCAATGCCGCGGCTGGCCTGAACTGTTGATTTTGTTGATCACGATGCCGTGTTAGCCCCAGGTGGAGCTATTGACTTCAGGGAACTGTATTTTTGAGTAAATCTTGCAAAATTCATATCTTTAACACTGTATGTTGAATTCGTATTGTTTTGGTCTTGTTTTACACAGATAAATATTGGCTATTTTTCTAAAAATGGTGTAGTGTCCTTTTGTAGTATTTTCACTGTGTTCAGTGTGTTATGTGCAAATGCTTCTGAGATAATCCTGACTGCTCGTGCCAAGCTACCAAGGGGGTGACCAGGGGTTATCTGAGCGGGTATTTCCCTTATCCTTACTAGAGTGGAGGGTCCCTACTTGGACAGGGTGCAAATCGACTGCCAACTAGAGACCCCATTTCTAACAGTCTCCAAATAGCCACCCAAATTAAAAAGAAGAATAGAAGGATAAGGTAGAAGGTAGCGTTTCCCAAACTTTGGGTCACGACCCACTGTTAGGTCGCAAGCTGATTCTTGGTGGGTTCCAAAAGCTCAAGCAATAAGTAAAGATGCATTTAAATTCAGTATTTATCTTGTCACATTTGGTGAGCTTCAAAGACATAGGTCAAATATCAGGCTGTATTCTGACAAATCCCTGCTGATTTCTTTAACATGTGGATTGGTTTTTACAACTCCTTTAACTTTGCAGCCAGAGAAAGAAAAGTAAAGTGAATTATGTCACAATTTTGCTGGAGTGCCGAAAGTGTGAAATTTTAATAGGATCAAAACAAATCAGTTTTACTTGGGGGTGCACAGTGGTGGCGGTTTTCTGCTTGGCGTATTATGACTGTTGGCAGCTCTACATCGTTTTTCCGACAGAGAGCCACCAACAGCCATAGTGACAGGCGGCGGGGAAGTGGAGGTTGCTTCACCTCCACCGCCACGCCAACAGAACACCGCCCAGCGAATCACGTCCTGTGATTCACCGTGGCGGTGTTCTGTTGGCGGTGTGGTGTCGGTGGAGCTGCCCCCATGGCTCCCGTCCCCTCCCGGAGGATCGACGGAACAGGTAAGTCGATCTTCCGTTAGGGGTGGGGGGTGGAGGAGTGTTGTGTGTTGTGTGGGTGCATGGGGGTGTGCGTGAGTGTATGTAGAGGGGGTGTGTGAGTGCGTGTATGCTTGCGGGGGTGTTGCGTGTTTTTGGGAATGAGTGCGTGTATGTCTGTGGCTATGTCTGTATGGATGTGTGCATGTATGTTTGAATGTGGTGTGCGTGTCTGACTGTGTGTGTGGATGTTGGCATGTACATCGGTGTGTGTGTGTGTATGTGTGTTGGTGGTGCCTGCGTGCATGTTGTGTGTGTATGAATGATGTTATGTTGGTGGTTGGGGTGGGGAGGGGCGTCCTGCCACCTTTGGGGGGTGGCAGGAGTGGTGGGGGGTGTAGGGGAAGGAGTCGGGGTGGGGGTGGGGGGTAGGGGAGACCCCTATCAATGCCAGGGAAGGAATTCCCTGGCACTGATAGTGCTTACCGCCATGGATTTCATGGCGGTTCCTACTGCTGGAAATCCACGGCGGTAAGCCGGGTCAAAATACCGGCGGCGGTATTGTCACGGCCACCGGGCTGGAGACCCAGGTCTCCAGCCCAGGGGTAACCACCATGGTCATAATCCTCAAAAAAAGACCGCCAGCCTGTTGGCGGTCTTACCGCCGCTTTAACACCGTCCGCCAGGGTTGTAATGACCCCCTTAGTGTCTATTTCATCTAAAATGTGCCCTCTTTAAATGACAATTCCCTCACACACACTGCTTTACTCACATTACAAAAATCGCCTGCCTCATATCCATTGAAGTTAGGTAGGTCACAAGAGTATGACCTTCTAAAAATTGGGTTGTGGTTCTAAAAAGTTTGGGAAGCACAGGTCTGAGGGGAGTTCTATAGCAGGTGTGTATGCACCAGTGCCATAAATAAAGGTAACACCAGTTAGAACATTAAAGAAAGTTTCCTCACTCGCCTAATGCTTTTGCTGAAGAATTTTGCACCCTGCAGATCCGGTGAATTTCTATGCTTTGGTACGTTCAAAATGTGTGCCTAACTAGAACGTCCCTGTAACCTTTGTTTTTTTAAGAACATTTCTATGTTTTTAAAAATTCTATTTCCTATCTAAAACGTACCTGTAACCTTTATTTTTTTCAGTGAATTTCTATGTTTTTTTAACGTATAGTAAGTTTAATTACTATACGTTATTCCAACCACTGCCGTGCACTGCTTTTGGCTGTGCGCAGCGGCAGTTAGCCAGAGGGCCTAGCCTGCCACCAGGCCCTGAAGCCAACCCCCTGTAAGCACCCAACCTTAAACCGTGCGCGGCCTTCACCCGTGCACAGCGGAGGTTTCCCTCAAGACCTGGCTTGCAGCCAGACCCTGCTGCCAACCCCCCTAACCACCCAACTCCATGTTGCACACAGCCCTTTGGCCGCTACCTGTCTGGGTGTCAGAATAGGTGTAGGAGGGTGTACCTGGGGGTGAGAGTGGCTGTGAGAGTGTCTGTCTGGGTGTGACAGTGCATACATCAGTGTTTTAGTGGGTGCATCAGTGTCGCCACTGTCTATGAGTGGGAGCATGAGGCTGTCAGTGGGTCTGAGAGTGGGTGTGTGAGAGTCTGAGTGGGTCCGTGAGTGGATGCATGAGAGTCTGAGTGGGTCTGTGAGTGGATGCATGAGTGTCTAAGTGGGTCTGTGAGTGGGTGCGTAAGTGTCTGAGTGGGTTCTTGAGTGGAAGAAAGAGATTGATAAAGAGAGAGAGAGAAAGTGAAAGGGAGAGAGCTAGCAAGTTTTTTAGGCTTTGATGTTTGATATGATTAGAATAGGATATTTCTGCACAATTTGAAAATAAAAATGTATTTGTTATTTAAAAAGAGTAAGATCACCTTTCAGTATGAGCCTTAAACATTTTTAGTTAAGAAAAAAAGGAAACAAGTCCAGCTGGACTTGAACCCTGAACACTCATTGTAAAGGTCGATGACCTTCACACTTGAGGTATAGCTTTTATTACATGTTTTTTCAGCCATTTATGGGCTATATGGGACCATGGGGGAGCCCTCGTAGGCTCCCCCGCTGTCCCTGCGTTTTTATGTTACATTTTTTTTTCTTTTAGAAAAAGCCTTTTACGTGCTATCTTAGACTGCAGGGGAAGCCTCAAGGTTCCCCCCCACAGACCCATTCAGTGACTCGAGGGAGGATCAATAATCATGCGATCGATGGACTGGTGCATGCCCGTGGAGATCCTAGATGACACAGTTGTTCTGGGCTACAGTGACAAACTTTTTCAACTGGATATTAATATTAATATTGTCTGGATTAAGCAAAGCGATGATGTCTTGTCTGCATGAACAAACTCCTAGAATATTCCATTCCTGCTTTAACCTGATTTTTTGCTTGGCCAGCAGTACAGGACAAAGACAAAAAACATGTTCAAGGGATTCCTCGCACTGCCCGCAGCCCCTTCACAGTATGCCTTCCTTAGGTTGACGCCAACTAACAAGATTTTTCAAGAACGGCCACTCACTCAGCCTCAGAGCCATGAATCTTGTCTTCATTTGGTTGGAATAAGGGCAGGTGAGGTAAGTGTCGGAAGATGCTGGTCAGTAGGTGTTAATGACCTCCGAGGAGTGCTTGCGTTTGGCGAGGGCATCCCTATCAGAGATATACGACCAAGTACAGATGTATTTTTTTGATGCTCAGTTTTAAGGCTTGATGGCTCAGGTTGCTGACCCAGAGGTCTTTCACATCTAGAAGCTGCTGACATTCCTTAGGAAGCTGATGGTGTGCTTGACTTGGGCTGTTCGTTTTCATTTCGTCCCATAGCAGTGCTTCCTGGCAAGCTCCCTTGGCTGTGCACAGCTTGTGACACAGATTGAGGTAGGCTCCAGCGTTTACAGTCTGCTGGGCAAGTAGGCCTAGTTCCAGCATGATCTGGGTGGCAGACGAGGGCCTTGGCAGGTGAAGTACTCTTTTGTAAAGTCTTGTGATAAGTTTATTAATACTGTTTTCCCAATAGTATTGTGCTACCATGGGGCAGCGTGGCCAAAGCTTTAGCTATCATGACTTCCAGTAATGGGGATAAGTTTGGACCCTGATGGATCTTTGATAGTTTTAGTAGAACTGTTTGAAGTGTCTGAGCCTTTGCTTCGACTTCCTTCTGATGCTGAACCAATGAACCTCTTGCATCTATAAGTACTCTCAGATACTTATATGATAGGTCCACTGTAACCCCATTGTTGTTATAAAACCATCCTCCTCCAAAATATGTTTTCCTTCCTAGCGTTACAACCTTGGTTTTCTCTAAGTTTATCTCCAGTGTTGGCTGTTGTATAGACATATAGTTGATTCAGCGGACATTGTAACCTGATGCGGGTGAAAATGAACATGGTGAGGTAGTCAGCATACAATAGGTTGCTGATCTTTTCACCATCTAACTTAGGGGAGTGGATTTTAAGAGGGTCGAGGGTTTGTGACAAGTCGGCAATGAATAAGTCCAAGCGGGAATGCAGGAAGCATGAGGACTTTGTTATCCCCACACAGAGGGTGTCTTTCTTGGGTGGAGCAGGGTCACAGTTGACTAAGAAAGGGTTACTGAGTTGGACAACGAGTGCAAGGTCTCTTCTTTTTCCTCTTGTTGAGGAGGCATGGCTGATGAGGGCCGTCTGGTTTGTATTTACAAGGATAGTCTGATCTTCTGGTCTTGAACTTATTAATTGCGGCTCTGCCCCTGTTGTGTAGCCACTTTAGCTATAGTTTTTATACACATTATTTTAGCAAAGTAGGCCTGCCGTTGTGCACTTTAATCTAGAATTCTAGCTACGTTATATTATTTTAAAAATAGCCACATTTGAGTTCCTGTTTTATTTTTCTCTATCTAGCTGTTCTTCGCCTAGGTCAGCACTGCATTCTTAAACAAGACATTTCTTTCACTCTGTGCTTTTCTCAAGGCTGCAGTAAAATAGCTTGCCAGCAAAAGTGGTACGATTTGTCTCCAATGTTCACAGAAACATACACACTCTAACGTCTTGGAACAACAGCTGTTTTATTATAAAAACACTACTTTGACCCATGTACGTTAGAGGGAGATTCCAGCCAGATGACCACAACTGTATGCTGATTGCTTCACTGCAGCTGCTTATGCAGACTACAGGCCTCTTGCTCAGGTATGAGGGATGATGTCTTCCCTGGTGGAACCTGAAGGGAAGAATTAGAGCTTAACATGTTGTGCTCTAACATATCCTAGGTAGGAACTATTCTTAAAAACCTTAGTGACAACATGGTAGCGTTATGTTTGTGTTTTACTCTCCTTGTCACAATTGTAATCCTATTGTTCTTCATCATCCTAGTTATTGCAATACATGCTTTCTTATCAAAGATGCAGTTACTTCAATAAAACCTTATTGAACTATACTCTGCCTCTGATTGTTCTTGCATATGTGAGACTATTGTAACTGAGAGAAACGGATGAGATCTGAGTGACCACGATTCCCTTGAGGAGTCATTTATGACATGCGCCCAGTTGCCCAATCATCCCTGCTCTTGGGTGGAGGTGAGGCACTGCTAGTTAGCTGGAACTAAACCCGGATTAGGCCGAAAGGCGTCACATGGTGTGGGTTCAGACCTAGTCTCTCCCAGTACAGGTGATTCTGCTGCCCCAATCCAGTAGTCTCATTAGGATAATGAGAACCTATGCGACATGGCGCCACCAACTTTTGGTCAGCCACTAATTTTTGGGTCCTCCTAAGTATCTCTGTCTCACTACATGCAAAGACACCTCAGTACAATTTACAGAGACGTCCGTGGTATTGAGTAGGAAGTACCTAACTAACGCTGTGGGTTGTTCAAGCTTGAACCCTAAAAAGAATAATGCCCATTTGGTGTGCTTATCTCTGAACAAAATTTACCATTCACCATGGTGAACCTGCAACGGGTAGCAACTGCAGTCAATATGAGACCACCCCTTACTGCACATTTATTGGCACATGGCCTAACGGGCCAGGGGGTCCAGTTACATTTCTTCTTGGGTAGCGCCATCTTGACTTCGACTCACTCGGTCTCCGTGCTGGAGACTGCGTTGCTATCCTGGGTGGATCCTGTTAATGGGGTTGGATGAACTAAAGCCTGAAATTTGAGTTGCTTTGGCCTTCCAGTCATCTGTTTTGGATGGCTGGGAGCAGCATAGTCGGCCTGGCTACTTACTGGGGCACCTGGACTAGCCACGAGTGCTATAGGGATCTGTTTGAAAAAAATCCAGTAAGGTGACATGAGGGCCAGCTTGTCTTGTGATTCTTCTCATGTCCAATGGAGTAGCCATTGAGGGATCAGGAATCGTCAGTTCGGGGTGCTTGCAGACCCCAGTGATGGTGGCGGAAGCTAGCGTGGGGACATAAAGGTACAAAACTGTTAACACATGGTGTTATGTGTCAGGATATTATGATCTTCTTTATCTTGGAACAACTCACTTTCTTAAGCCTGACATATCTGGATCAAAATGTAGTAGGAAAATATACTCCTAATAATATGCTAACACTTGTATTTTTAAAGCACACATTCATCCTTTGGGTCATATTGGCAGTAAATAACCAATATTTATTGTCACCCACCTCAATGGTATTCGTTTTATCTACCTAAGGAGGATAAAAGGCTAAGTGGATCCACTAGGATTCAGGCCTGTGGCCATGCAATCAAACACAGACTTCTGGAGGGGATACAATAGTCTACTAAGCTACCAGTCCCAACTTTAATTTATATTAGCGATCATGAAATTCAAAAAGACGAAGATATATTTAAAATGCTGATGTGAAAATCTTCAAATCCCATTCTGTAAAAGCAATATATGCAAATGTTTCCCTCTGATCAAAGATGTTCCATTTCAAATTGTTCACATCCTCAATTCATATGCATTCGCTTCAGGTCCTTGACCAGCTTATCTACTTGATGTGTGGGAAAGGCTATTCCAGCCCATGTGGCTGGTTGCATGTCCACTTGCTCACTATTATTTACCTGCTAGGAACTTAAACATGTTTGTTTGATGTGAGTTTCACTTTTTTCCTTCACAAAACCAGTTCATTGTCTGATGTTTTGACACGTTTTAGACCTAAATATGTAGTATTGGATTTTACTGTGAAAGGTGATCTGTGAATAGTTTGCAGAGAGGCAAACAGGATGTGCTGCAAAAGTTGTAAGGTTTGCCCTTGGGAATCTTTAGCCCACTGGTCAGGGAGTCCCCTCCACCCACTAGAAAGCGAATTGAACAAAAGGAACACCTCACCTTCTGCTCCCCAGAGCACTTTCTGGGCCCGTGGCAGAACAGCACACTTTCTGAACCTGTGTCAGAACAGAGCAGGACTGGTTCCTCTGTCTGTAACCTGTGTGGAGACCTGAAAGACTGAACCTGCTCCCACTGGTACCCAGGTCTAATAAGTGGACTGCAATTGTCAGTTGTCTGCCTTACTGTTCTTTTTGTCTGGTCTTTGAAGTACTGGCAGCTTTAAAAGGGATTAAGAGGAACTGCTCCAGAATCTCTGAAAGGTGAGACTTGGAACATTTTTGAACTTCTAAAACTTCTTGAGTTTCAGCAGGACCTTCCTGCAAAGGTAATGCTCAGCTTTTGGCCTCTCAAAACAAATTAAAAGTCTGTTGAATTGGCACCTTCTCTTGACTTAAATATGTGACATTTTCCCCTACATGCTTGGAAACGAGATACTATAATAGTGTTAAAGTGGTGGTAGTCACACTGTGTCTTGTTATTCCTGCACCCAAGATATGTAGCATTGGGTTTTGTAAAATCCCCTCGCTGCATTTTTCCACAATACTATTCCTGTTGTGGAGTGAATTACGCTGGTGGATTCCTCTTTGTGTTTAGAGGTAAATGTTTTTAGTTGCAACCAAACTCTAACCCGATCATTAGTGTCTGTCGCAATGTCATTTCTGCAAATGCTTGATTGGTGTCAATTCAAATGAAAACCATCTTGCCAAGTAGTAAAAAGTATCTTCTAATTCAAAGAAAATGCTCACACTTAACCAAGGTAGTGTGGGAAGCTTTGGAAATTTTGTAGAAAGCAACTGAAGCATCAGCATGAAAATTGACAATAAAGTAATTAATTTAGCAGGGTTTATGGACAGGGAGGGCTTGATGGGGCAGATTGTGCCCTAATGTTGAGGGTTGCATGAGACAACTATCAGAAGGCATTTTCCGGGCGCATTATAACTCTCTTAAACATTTTTTTGGTTTGGTGGGCGTGTAAAAAGAATGAAAGTTTCCTCATCCTCTGTGTGCCAGCCCTGGCACAGATGATCGTATTGCAATTTGTTGAGACACTCCTATCGGCCATGTACAAGGACCACTTTTGCATACCTGTGAGGGAGAAAGTCTCCTATAATGGTGTGTAGGTTCTCTCCCAGCTGTTGCTGATAACTAGTGTGCTTGCGCTCACCTCAAGCCAACCCCTCTCCTATTGCCTAAAATGCTGGATTTGGTGGCTTAGTGGACTAATGTGTCCACTCAAGGGGCCTGTGTTTGATCTCATTGTCACAGTTTCAAATCCTAATAGGTCCACTTATCCTTCTGAGGTTGATAAAATGAGTACCGTTGTGTAACAATGAAAATCTGTATTCAATGCCAAGGTACCCTTCTGGATGAACCTATTCTTTACAATTACACATGTAATGTTATTGCCACAGAGGCAGAATAGCCTTCAGGTGATGCACTGCCCAGACTTTCAGGTAGTGCATTTGCCGAAGGATGCTTTTCCTCTTACACAGTGGTTCTCCTCTTATTCAGCAGTTACCTCATCATCTCCTTCGGTGTCAGTCAGGCTAATGGTGTGGTCCCAACAAAAGTTGAGAGAGCTTTCTAAAGCATGGCTAAGCCTAGTGAACTTGACCAAAGTAGCATAAAATGTTCTAAATATGTGCTAAAAGTTAACAAATGGGCCTAAGAGGACAAACATTATGGCTCTGAGTAAGTGTTTGGCAAACTGGTTACTCTGCCAAAAAACATGACAAATATCCTGTCTGCCTTATTACAAGTGCATTTTATGTTATGATCCTTGTAATAAGGCACGTGGGTTGTCTGTTGCATTTGTGATGGAGCACCCCATCAGCCTAACTCTAAAAATAGCCCATCTTTAATTGCCTTCTATTGAACTAGCTGAAATATTAAGTGGAGCCAATGCACTAACTAATAGAAATGATGAATACTTTAACCCTTTCACATCAAAGATGAATTGTCTGCATTTTAGTTTCACTTAATCGGAAAATGGCATCAAAACTTTGATTTTTGGCAAGTCTCAACTGTGGTAATAGGGCAGGAATCCAAAGTACGTTTAAATGCAGAGCTTATTTGCACCTAGAAATACCAGGTATCAGGATAGCTAAGGATAATGGTTAAACAGTGTCAGTCTTCAGTTACTGCTCTGCCAGCAGTGAGGCATTTCTGTAGTAGTGGAAAGGTCGTATCAAAGCTCACTTTAGCCTGTCGGATGAGATTCTTTAGTGACTTTCAAAAATGTGTTGGCTAGACTGATTGTTCTTTCCTGCATCTCTTTGTCTGGACGGGCCCTCTCAATGCGAAGTTATTTTACATAGTCACTGTTTTTGTAGATGTTGGCTCTCACCTGGCAGATCATTGCTGAAATCTTGACTTTCTGGTAGAACTCTTTCCATGCCCGAGCCTTCTCATCACCACCCATAAAGTAGTCCCCAATTATTCCTACTGGTTTTAGTTTATCTGCGGACTATCTTTACTGTCTCTGTAACACCTGCGGTTCTCCTTCCCAAAGATTTGCCACAGAGGGAAATGCTGGGGATGCACTGTGAAATGTAGGGTGCACTGTGGAATGTTCCTGGTAAAGGAGCAGTGCCAATTAATTATCTTGTAGGCGGGGCACAAGTACATTTAGTGCAAGTGAGCATGACGACTGTGGCAAAAGACAATGTGACTGACGCAGCGACAAGATGAGAAAATCATATGATGACTCATCTTTTGCCTTCCCAGACGCTGTCTCGGAATTCGAATCGCATCCCCTTTAAACATGTTATTGATTCAGTGTTTGGCAGAGATGCCCAAATCATGCATCTCCTAAATACATAAATGATATCAATTTCTAAATCAATTTTAGAAGTCAGGTTTATATGCTGACTCCTAAAATGGTTCGAGTAAATTAGAAACACGTTTTTTAGAGCTGTAAACTCGCAATCAGTGTCTACCGCCTAATTGGAGTGATTGCAGCTGCAAAATGGTGATGTAGTTCATGGATTTTCGTTACAGATCTGCAGGATTGCCATGAAGCAAATCTGATTCTCCACCATGGAGAGATCATGAATTGTACTTGCGACAGAAATTATAGCAGCCCATACAAAGGGGAGAAGGGGAAGAGAGAGAAAACACTGATTGATGCAAGGCTTGTCACAGTTCCTTCAGAATTGCTTGTGGTTGTCTGCAATAAAACAATACCAGATTCGAAAAGAAATTTGGAACATTCATATGATATTCAGTCCTTTTCCTAAATATCTTAACTAACAAGTCCTCTAATTCAGCCCTTTTTTCTAAAACGTAATGCAGTTCTCTCCCTAGAAATAAAAGAAAACAACAGTTATTATTTGTCATCTTGAAAATCCTTGCAGTGAAGTGTAGATTTTAAATATGACTCTTATGCACTTGCTAGAGATCTCAATGCACATACATTCAAAATGAGTTCCAGTCCTGTAAATCCAGGAAAAATGATGATATGTGTAACATTGAATATTGTCAACAAACAGGCTTCTTAATCTGAAGAAATTGTAGATTGGTTGTTGATTTCTATGTTTATAATCACAAGCTCTTTACTTTTGTACTTTTTTTCTGTCCTCTTTTCTGTTCTGATGTGGTAGGAATTTTAGAATTGTGTAAGGAATAATTAAAAGTGTATATTTTCTTATGTGGAGTCATTTATGTGTTTTCTTTATTGTTTTTGTTATGTTATGCTGTATGTTTAGAACATACGCCCCCATTATGACACTGGTGTGAAATCCCTCTTACCCCATGCTGATGGCCGGCAACAAACCACCACGGTGGCGGAAATCAATTAACCATATTATGACACACACACCAATCCGACAGAATACTGCCACACACACAAATCCGCCAGCCCAAAGGTCAGTGCCAAAGTGGCGGTACCAACACCCATACCGTTATGCCAACAAATCAACGCCCACCACCTTATGACCCACGAATCACCACGGTGATCATTCAATGGCGGTAAACCATTGGCAGTACATACCGCCGCGCTCAGAATGGACACCCACATACAAAACAACACCACATTGGCCAATACGTAAAACCCACACCTGACATCGATACACACACCACACCCACACACCCACACCACTATAAAACACACACCCACAGTGCCCACAACTCTTTGCCAACACCAAAAGACTGCAAGAGTTAGCCACCGACATCACAACTACAACCCCCATCACTGACACCCATACATCTCTCACGCACCCCACATCACATACCCCACCACGTCACCCAACCCACTCTCACCAACACACAACATACAACACCCATGGCACCACAAAGGCACCCTCACTGAGGAGGAGTTAAGGGTCATGGTGGAGGAAATTGTCAGGGTAGAGCGACAGCTGTTTGGAGCACAGGTACAGCAGATTTCCATTGCCTGGAATATGGAGCTATGGCGGAGAATCATGGACAGGTTGAACGTCGTGGGACAGCATCCAAGAACAAGGGATGACATCAGGAAGAGGTGGAACTACCTATGGGGGAAGGTACGTTCCATAGCAGCAAGGCGCCAGCTCGCCGTACAGAGGACTGGCAGTGGCCCCCCACCTCCTCCCCCACAGCTCACTACATGGGAAGAGCAAGTCTTGTCATTACTGGATCTTGAGGGACTCACTGGAGTTGTGGAGGACTGAACACTGGTAAGTCAACATTTAACACTGGTCACCCCCCCCATACCTGCATGCTATCTTACACCCTCACCCTCTCTCCCATCACTCCACTCCATCCCACATACTGCACCAACGCAGATGACTAACCCAATGCCAAGCCCTGCATGCTATACCAATGCATGGACACCCCCGCCAGCCCTGCATGGACACCCATCACCAAAGCATGTACAGCACAGGGAAACTAACAATCCCACAATACATCACCATACACAAAAAGAAGGTGGCAGGGCAACAGCAACCATAGAGGGGAGGATAGAGATGTAAAATATGTCATACAGATGAAGAATAATACATCACTTACATCCTCACAGGTACCCCAGCCAATGTCAGCGGAGAGGAGGTGCCATGACTATCCAGTCCCCCAACAGAAGATGCCCCCAGTGATGACAGTAATTCTGGACTTCTGGATCTGGATGACCTACCTGGCCCATCAGGGACTACTGGACAGCCGGTCACCCAAGCCCGCTCACAGACCACCACAGAGCCTCCCCCATCAGGATCCAACACCACAGCACCCACCCAGCATACCCACACCTCTGTCCCCAGGCACGTCAATCAGCAGTGTGCCAACCTGTACAGGGATCCCAGGCTACACCTCGCCCCCAAGACAATCAGGGACATGGGTCAGTGGCAGTGGGCACGCCGTTCAGGGGACAGAGGCACAGGCCAACAGGGACACTGGAAGGACTGCTGTGCGCCAGGGGGAGGACAGGACCAGAGAACCGACTCTCCAGGAGGCACTCTCCAAGATCCTGGGAGCCTACCAATATTCCCAGGACACGATGGGCCAGATCCTAGACAACGTGCAGGAGAACAGGTGGCGCAGGAGGGACAGTATCAGGGGATCAGGGAGGACTTGCAGGCCATCCACACCACCCTGATCTCCATAGCAGGGGTGCTGGCAGACATGGGCAACATCATGAGGGAGGCAACAGCACACCAGCGGGCCCCTACCACTAGCCAGTCCATTGACCAGGCCTCCACTTCCACTGCTGCTAGTGGGCAGGAGGCCCACCACAGGACCCACAGGCCACCAGCATTCGTCCCTCTGCAGAAGGTGAACCACCCTGTAAATGTTCCCTGCGACCCAGAGAGAAGCCAGAGACACTTGCCAAGACCACCGCCAGTAAATTAGATTCTCCTGATTGTCCCCCTTGTGTCCCACACTGTCACCTTGTCCACTTTTGTCCATTGAGTGGAAACTCCTACGATTCCTGAACACCTGTTCATTCTGGCGGCGGGGGGGACAAACGCAATATGTGTCCCTTCAATCGCACCAATAATATTAGGGATATGTCCCATTGCACAGAATCCGCCCTTCACTGTGGCCAAATTTTCCACCTGGGGGAAAGAAATGTAGCTGCACATGTGTTTCACCAGGGCAGACAAAACTCTTGCAGGCACGATGGAAAACATTGGCTGTGACATGCCTGCTGCCAAGCCTACTGTCACTTGGAAAGACCCAGTTGCCAGGAAATGAAGCACTAATAGCACTTGCACAGAAGGGGGGATCCCCATGGATGATGGATAGCTGATATCAGTTCAGGCTCCAACTGGGCACACAACTCTGTGATTGTGGCCCTGTCCAGTCTATAGGTCAGAGTTATGTGCCTGTCCTCCAGTGTAGCCAAGTCCACCAGAGGTCTGTACACAGGGTTATGTCTCTATATCCTATTCATCCGCAGCGGTAGGTATCTAAGGGACACAAGAGTGGGTAGGCTGTCAAAATTTGAACAACAAAACCACAACTGCAGTCCACATGGTGCACTTATGTATTGGGACAGTGTAAATGGCGAAGTATGTGCCAATCTAATCTGTGACACAGTAATTGTCGATAGGCCTGTTCCCCCCATCCCTGAAATGGCGACTGCCTGTCCTGGATGGAGGGACAGGTGGAAGTGAAGGTAATTCCGCCGATGTTGGGTGTCGTGGCGGAAGGTGGTCTTGCACCGCCGTGCAATTCCTCATTGGATAATATGGGGCTCTATGGAGTACAGTGGCCAATGGGGATCTACACCAGCGGTGACGGTGTACACCACTGTGGACGTGACCGCCATTTTCTATCTGATTCCTCACTTGTTTCCTGACCTTCAATAGAACACCTACACTGCTGTGACCTGTGTCTGGAACCTACCATGGCCTGTGTGACCCGGGAAGGGGACCCTTACTTCGGAGGATTCGGATCGACTGGTGTATGGGGTCCTTCCCCACTACGGACAGCTGTATGGGCCTCCAGACCAACAGGTGAATACACTTTTGCCATGATGCATGTGGCAAGGATGCATAGAGATGTGTGTGAACGCATTGTGTAAGGGTGGGTGAGGGGTGGGAGGATTGTCCGTTGGCGGTTTACATGTTGTGCGCTGGCCTATGTGTGTTCCAATGGTGATGGAAAGGGGTATGGTGGGCCATTTGTGTGACAGGCTGGACTGTTTGTTTAATGGTGTTTATCTGTCTGTCTTGCCCCAGCAGGTCAGCGCCCATCAAAAGAAGGAATTACGGCATGCCATCACCAAGGATGTGGGGACCCTGTGGGTCTATGGCAGGTGGAGCACACACTGTCGGAAACGGTGGGAGGACCTGAGACGCTGGCATTGAAAACCGCGGAGGCCCAGCTGGGGATGGCCTCCCAACGAGGACGGGGTGCCTGTCGGACCCTGACCCCCCTGATGGCCCGCATACGGGCGGTGGCCTACCCTGAGCTGGATAGGTGCTTGAGGGAATCACAACAGCCACAAGGGGGTGAGTACAGTGGGTTTCATTACATATTTTGGCTGGTGGGGTGGGATTCGAGTGGTGGATGTGTGTTAGTGGGTGCCTCTAAGGCTGGGCCAGACATTTTAGCGTGGGTCAACTGAAGGGTAATGGTTGCATGGCAAATACAGGTAACCTAGCTTGTTAGCAGTCCATTTCAGGCAGGGCATTGTGGGTCCCAGGTGTACTGCAGTTGGTGGTGTGTGGTCCTCATCTTGCCTTAGTGACTAGCCATATCACTGGTAGTGCAATGCATAGTGCTTAAGCCTGTTCCCTGTGTGTGACCGTGATGTAAATGCCAATAGTGGTGTTGGTGCAGTCATTGACCAAGTGTATACTTTTGTCTTCCTGTCCTTGTGTGCATTAGCATCATCTGGTGGAGGAGCAGGGACACCGTCGACAGAGGGAGCTACATCCCACAGGACCCTGGACGCAGAGTCCACCGACGCCGAGGGAACCAATTGGACAGAGGGCGAGGGGAGCACCATGGCGGAGACTGGAGGAGACAATACAGACTCAGATACCTCCTCCGATAGGAGTTCCCTGAAGGTGGCGGACACCTCTGTGACCACCCCAGCTGCAGGTACAGCTGCCACCGCCATACCAGCACCACCCTCCCAGTAGCCCCTCAGCGAGTTGCCCGTGCCCACTCACCCAGGAAGGTGGGTATCTCCTTAGCCCCAGGCACCTCAGGCCCTGCCCTAGTGAGCCCTGCAGCTCTGAGTGAAGAGGCTAATGACCTCCTGAGATCCATCTCTGTAGGGCAATCAACCATTGTGAATGCCATCCAGGGGCTGGTATCCTAGATACAGCAATGCAATGCATTCCTGGAGAGTATTCACGGTGGATTGGCGGCCCAACAGAGATCAATTCAGGCTCTGGCCTCCTCTCTGATGGCAGCCATTGTCCCTGTTTCTACCTTTCCCCCTCCAACTACCATTTCCCAGTCCCATTCTCCTCAACCCCAACCCATCCCAGGCACACATACAGACAAGCATACACGCAAGGCACACCCAAGAGTGGCACAGCTAGACACAAGCACCACACTTCATCCCACAAGCACTCACACAAACACCATACAGTTGCAGATACAACCAAATCCACTGCCTCCACTGTCTCCCCCTCCTCCTCCACCACCTCCCTCCCAGTCACATCCACACTCACACATGCATGCACTGCCTCAACATCCACCACCAGCATCACCACACCAAGCAGCACACACACCTCACTAGCAAACACCTCCACAACATCCATTCACTTGTCCCCTGTGTCCTCTCCCACTGTGTCTGTCCCACCCTAAAAGACACAAATGGAAGCTCTCAGACACCCAACAGCCATCCACCTCACACACGTACACTGCCCATGCACCCGCACCCAAGTCCAGCAGACGTACACCTCCAACAACCACTCCCTCAACCTCCACTTCCATCCCTCCTCCCTCAGAATCGCCCCACCGTCCCTAAGAAGCTTTTCCTTGCCCAACTTGACCGCTTCCTTCCCCCTCCCCCCTCCCTGCCCATAGAACCAGGGAGCCAACCAGCCAGCCCAGCACCTCAGCCAAACAGGCCACGGGGACAGTGGAGGCACCTACTTGTCATGGAGGCTGGACTGTGAGGGATTCCACTCCAACAGCCAGAAAGGGGAAGGAGCCCACAACACCTGCAGCCAGGAAGGGAAAGGAGCCCACAACACCTACAGCCAGGAAGGGAAAAGGCCCGCAATCCCCACAGCCAGGAAGGGGATGGAGCCCACGACAACTACAGCCAGGAAGGGGAGGGAGTCAACAAAACCCACTGACTGGAAGGGGAAGGAGCCCACGAAAACTACAGCCAGGAAGGGGAAGGAGTCCACAACAACCACAGCCAGGAAAGGGAAGGAGTCCACAACAACTACAGCCAGGAAGGGGAAGGAGTCCACTCCTCCTGCCATGAAGGGAATGAATTCCTTAACTCCAGCAGAGGCTGGGAGGGTGAAACCACCAACACCACCGCCACCACCTGTGGTCTTGGAGCCCTCACTGCCAGCAGAGGCAGCTCAGGAGGCACTGTCATCTGTTGCCACAGAGCAGCATTCCACACCAGCTGAGGCAGTGCAGCTATCACCACCAGCAGAGGCAGGCCAGGAGGCACTGTCAACTGTTGCCACAGAGCAGCACTCCACTCCAGCTGAGGCAGTGCAGCTATCACCGCCAGCAGCGTGCCCGCTGTCCCCTTTCTGCATTTAAGCGGATAGGGTCGCGGCCGTGAGCAGCGGGTGCACCACTGGCGCGCCGAAGGTGTGCCTAAGGCAAGCGCGTCTGCGCCCGTCCGTGCCCGAACGGGGCCGAGGGCTCACCCACATTTCAGAAATACTCCAGACAGGAGCTTTTTGCTATTAAATCCAGGCAGATACATGAGTACTGTGATCACGCCGATCCAGACCAACTAAGGGGATGGAGCTGTGGGGTATGTGCCTGGCACCCTACAGTAACACCCCACAACGATAGTCTATTAATCAAGCAACAAACCGCGCCTCAGAGTAGCTATCATGGAGGCAAAACTAGGCTACATATTATCTGCGGGTTAATTAATGCCCGCTCTTTGGGCAAGCACAAGCTCGAAATTTGGGACCTGATTGAAGATGTTAATCTTGACTGCCTTTTCATTACTAAAACCTGGGCCAAAGAAGATTCCAACCCGGACTTCCTGGTGGCCTCCCCCCCAGGGTACTCATTCTCCAGACTCGATAGGACAGGGAAGAGGGGAGGTGGACTTGCGGCAATCACTAGGAGCAATCTTCAACATTTGAAGACTTAAACGTTAGACTGGCTGTTTGTGAAGGGGTATACTTCAAGTTCCGTCTTCAGTATTCCATACTATTTGAGGGCCTTTTAATATATCGCCCCCCAGGCCCCAAGAATGACTTTCTTTCCGTATGGCCGGCTATAATCAAATCCATTGTCCTGACCCCCAAAGCGGTGGTATTGGGAGATTTAAATAGCCATCTGGAAGACAATCAGGATCCAGCTACAAGAGAGTTTCTAGGGCTTATGTTAAGTCTTGACTGGGATCTCTCTGACCGTGCACCCTCACACCATGCAGGACACACGCTGGATGGCATTTTCATATGGCATAATTATTTTACCAGGCTAGATAACATGTCCTTGGACTGGACAGATCACCATTTGTTGACCTTTAAGGCAACCTGTACATCGCTTACCACCAAAGCACCCCTTGCTCCTAGGCTCGGCAGGCTATGGCATAAGGTGGAGGAGGCAAGCCTCGCCAGGGCTCTTATGTCAGTTTGGGATCATGCAAGAGTACAGGGCCTTTCCAAACTGGAGGCTTTGGAAACGGGGCTCAGAGCTGCTATTGACACACTGGCGCCCTGGTGAAATTAGGTCCCAAGCCGGGGTGGCTCCCTTCATCTCCATGGTACTCAGAGGAACTAAAAAATTTACAGAGACTATATCGTAGTCAGGAGCGCAGATGGCAGGCCCATAAGACTGCTGTGGAGAGAGGCAAGCTCAGGGCCTCTCTTGAGAACTATAAATCAGCTATAAAAAAAGCAAAAATAGACTTCTTTTCCTGCAAAATTAGGGAAGCACAGAGTGTAATGGGGGAACTTTTTAAAGTGGTCCAGACCCTGACCCTCCTGCCCTCCTCTTCCGGGTTGGAGAACTCTTCCACTTTCTGCCAAAGAGTCACTGACTTCTTTAAATATAAAATCGTTCAGCTGCATGCAAATTTTGCGCAACTCCCTCCAGAACGGGTTGGAGGCGATCAGGAGGGAACCTTGCCCACAGATTCCAGTCCTAAGCTGGCCTGATTTTCACCCTTATTGGCCAATAGAATCACCAAACTGTTGGAAAGAGTAAGGTCTTGCTCACTTAATGACCCTTGTCCCCCGAGGATATTATAGTTAGTACCGGACTTGGTTTCTGCTGTGTTGGAACCAGTGTATGCTGACATTCTCAGGGAAGGGTGCATTCCTCCCGCCTGGAAGGAATCCATTGTGATCCCTCTTATAAAGAAGCCAGGCGGGGAACCTAACAATTTGAAAAATCTACGACCCCTCTCCCTATCACTCACCACAGCCAAGATTCTGGAGAAACATCTTAATACCGAACTGGTTGACTTTCTACAGGCCAGTGGAGGATTTGATACCTCTCAACACGGGTTCCGCCAAGCTCATAGCACGGAATCCCCTTTGATATCCTCGGCCGATAACATTCGAAGAAGAGTGGATCAGGGGGAGGACACCATCCTTGTCCTACTGGATCTCTCCGTGGCGTTTGACACCATTTCCCCTCAATTGCCGATCCAGAGATTACATCAGGCGGGAGTTGAAGATAGGGCGCTCAACATTCTCAAATCTTTTCTCATGAACAGATCTCTCACAGTGTCCTGCAGAGATCACAGGGCTACCTCGTTTCAATTACCCTGTGGGATTCCACAAGGGTCTTCACTCAGTCCTACTTTGTTCAATCTTTATGTGGTGCCACTGGCCGGACTGGTGTGCTCATTCGGGTTTCAAGTGGTGTCTTACGCGGATGACACTCAGCTGATCGTTCCGGTTACTCACAACTGGGAGGAGGTGGCAGACAGATTACATAAATGTATGAGCGAGATCAACAGCTGGATAAGCCTTAATTGACTCAAACTGAATGGAGAAAAGACGGAAATAATTTTTTTCACCATAGATATTGCCTTATGGAGCCCCCGCTGGTGGCCAGAGTCCTGTAGCGAGTGCCCAACTCTGAGTTCCTCGGCCAGAAACCTGGGCATTGTATTTCACAGAACTCTATCATTTGAGCAACAACTTGACCAGACGGTCAAAAGCTGCTAATTGTCGCGCCCCCAGTCTGCTGTGTGCTTTGCGAGGCCCCAGATTGGGCATGGGGCCTCGCTCTGTTTCTGTGCACTGCGTTTTTCGGGCATCCTGACCCCTCTTACCTGTTCTTTTCTTTTCTTCTTTTTCTGGGACATCTGGTTGTACCTTCCTTTATGTTTTTTCCCCCTTCCCATGTTACATTTTTCTTCCCAGTATTCCTTGTTCCCTATTCTCTATGGTTCCTAGTCTATTCTGTTCTATGTACTTTTCCCTATCTAAGATGGTGTCCTTTTACTTCCTGTTGGTCGTTTCCTGTTTAGTGGTATTTAAGGGCTGTGTTTCTTTCTTTCCTTGCGCTGCAACACTTTCTGTTGGGATGGTGTCTTCGCTCCTGTTTCTTTGCCGTTCTGTGCTGGATCTTGTCAATTCAGTGTATTACCTATATTTTGCCTCTGTTGATTCCTGTTCTTTTGTTCCTGTTTCAGGAATCTAACTCTTTGGAGGTTTTTTCCCCTTTTCAGGGTTTTTTTCCCTCTGGCACTATTTCTGAAGGGCACGGTCTGTCCTTGGCGTTTCCATTGCCTACAGCACCGTGGCTACCAGAAAGAGTCACCCCTTTCTGGGCCAAAGCCGAACATTCAAGACCCATGTCACTCGATCTGAGGATTCCAGGCGTAAGCAGCACGTGAGTCGTGACACTAATGGGCAATGAAACTGCTAAAGAATATGTTCCCGTTCATTCTGGAAGACCTCAAAATTGTGGTGATCCTGGCGCTAGTAATTTCTAAACTGGACTACTGCAATGCCTTAATGTTAAACATTAGCAAGTCCGCGCTCCATAGACTACAGCTCAACAAGAATGTGGTGGCCCGCTTGATCCTAGATTTATCGAGCTCCGCATCGGCCAGTAGGAGTCTCAGAAAACTCCACTGGTTACCAGTGGAAAAACGAATTAAGTTTAAGACACTCTGCTTAACTTACAATGCCCACCATCACGGTGGCTGCGCTTACCTCAGTTCGGCCTTGCAGCCCTACCAACCCGGTCGGCTGCTAAGATCCTCTAGTCTTCAGCTCATCTCGGTGCCTCGCTGCCATAGAGTGAGATGGGGGGATAAAGCCTTCTCGGTGGTGGCAGTGAGACTCTGGAACGCTCTCCCTCTAGCTATCAGGCAGGAAGAGACGTATCTTTGTTTCAGAAGGCAACTGAAAACCTGGCTGTTTGCCCATTAGGGAGGTTGCGACTTGTGGACTGCAGTGGCGACTGTCCCCTTTCTGCTCTGGATCCCTGTGACTCACAGGCTCTCCTCAGCACTTCGATGCTATGGCCGGAATGCACTTTACAAATGCTTACAATACAATACAATACAACACAATACAATACAGACCTGGAGGCACTGTCACCTGTTGCCACGGAGCAGCACTCCACACCAGCTGAGGCAGTGCAGTTATCACCGCTAGCAAGGACATGTAGGCCACCCGCCAGGGACTGCTGTTCCAGGGGGCCCTTCCTGAACCAGTAGGCATGTTCCCCAGCTCAGAGACTGTAACCATGCACTCCCCAGCAAAGCGAAATGGGCATGGAGCCCCCTCCAGAACCAGTGGGGAATTTACCGTATTTGGCTGAGGTGCCCCCCACCAACCCCTGAGGTGCCTGCCCACTTGCAAACTGATGCCCCTGCAGTGTTCTCTCCGGATGTGTCAGGATACAAGTTGGGCCTTGGACTGTGCCCTGTGGCCTTGTGTGCCCTTAGGACTTTGGACTGTGCATTGGCCCTTTATGAACATTTGTATATAATTGGTTTGTGTGGTGGGTTTTGCTATGCAAATACATTGTCAGTACTTCCGACATCTGGTCCTTGTTTTATTATGCCATGTGTCGTGTGCCATTGGTTTATGTGTGCAGATGGTTGTGTGTCTGGTGTGTGTGTAAATGGTGTGTGTTGTGTGTGAGTGTGTGTCACTGTCGTTTTCCTACCTCCCTCCCTTGTGTGCTAAGCGGCTGTACTCAACGTCGTCGTCTTTGTCGGCATTGGTGTTCCAGGTGGAGCATAACATAGAAAATCATCTGGAACACTTGCAGTTTGGGTTCCATGGCAGTGTAGTTCTTCCCTGTGTCTCCAATGGTGAGTCATTTCACTTCTGAGCTCTGTTTCCACCAGGCTTTTGTTGGCGTTGGTACCGCCCCAGAAAAGGTGGTGGTTTGCAGTGTCTTAATATGGTGGGCGGTACTTTGTCTTCCGCCTGGCTGTTGGCGGCTACCGCCGCGTGAGTGTTGTTTCCACCCTGGCGGTTGGTATAGTACATTGGCTGTCTATGGGAGTTATCACTGCCATGGTCATAATTTGGCAGAACATACCGCCAGGCTGTTGGCAGCATTACCAACACTTTATCACTCACCACCAGGGTCGTAATGCGGGCCATAGTTTTTATTTTGTATGGATCATCAATTGAACATTGTCAATGAGAAATGTTCTCCGGATGGACCAATGTGTTCTTGTATTATGATCAACCCAGGTCCTTCCGGTTACTATTGGGTTACCCTGTGTATATAGTCAGATGACCATAAGTGGCACTTTGTGCTTTGAGGCGCTATTTTCACTCAAAGAAATTAAGCTTGCATGTCTCTGGTTCTACTGTTTGGATTTTTGTTGTTATGGCATCATATTGTTTATTAATTTACGCTATTTTTTTTCACTTGGTTTGGGATTTTTCTTGTGTTGTGTTTTTACTATGGGGGTCATTATGACCCTGGCGGAAGGCGGAGAAGCGGCAGTAAGACCGCCAACAGGCTGGCGGTCTTTTTTTTTGTATTATGACCATGGCGGTTACCGCCATGGTCATCCGCCGGTTCTCCGTTCCGCCCGCCGGGCTGGAGACCTGGTTCTCCAGCCCGGCGGCCGTCACTATACCGCCGGTGGTATTTTGACCCGGCTTACCGCCGTGGATTTCCTGCGGTTTGAACCGCCATGAAATCCATGGCGGTAAGCACTATCAGTGCCAGGGAATTCCTTCCCTGGCACTGATAGGGGTCTCCCCCACCCCCCACCCCACCCGACTCCCTCCCCTACACCCCCCACCACCCCTGCCACCCCCCCAAAGGTGGCAGGGCCCCCCTCCCCGCCCGACCCCCAACATCACAGAACTCACACACACACAACACGCACGCAGGCACCACCAACACACACACGTACGCACACCGACATACATGCCTACATCCACACACATAGTCAGACACGCACACCCACACACAAACATACATGCACACATCCATACAGACATACCCACAGACATACACGCACTCATTCCCAAAACACGCAACACCCCTGCAAGCATACACGCACTCACACACCCCCTCTACATACACAGACGCACACCCACATGCACCCACACAACACACAACACACAACACCCCCCCACCCCCCTCCCCTAACCGACGATCGACTTACCTGTTACCTGTGGGAGCCATGGGGGCTGCTCCTCCGACACCACACCACCAACAGAACACCGCCACGCCAAATCACAGGACGTGATTCGGTGGGCGGTGTTCTGTTAACGTGGCGGTGGAGGTGGAGCAACCTCCACTTCCCTGCCGCCCGCCAGTATGGCTGTTGGCGGCTCTCCGTCTGAAAAAGGACGGAGAGCTGCCAACAGTCATAATACGCCGAGCGGAAAACCGCCACCACTTTCAAAAAGACCGCCGAGGTCAAAATGACCCCCTATATTACTGTTTGTGTGTTGCATAAATGCTTTACACATTGCTTCTAAGTTAAGCCTGACTGTTTTGTGTCAAGCTACCGGTTAATTAGCACAGGATATTCTGGTGACTTTTGTGGTTTACCCTGACAAAGGTTGGGGTTGTTGCCTGAGTGAGGCTTCCATCCCCCAACCAAGAACCTGATTTCTTGCAGATGGGTTTTCAATTTGAGTACCATTCTTAACTGGTTTTATAAAGCAAACATAAAAGATTGGGTGGATTATCATTGCCTTTGGTAGTGTCAGTTGCTTAGCCGTCACACTAAACACCTTACATATAGAAAAAGGTCCAATAAATCTGGGCTGAAATATTCTTTTACCATTCAATTTAATATAACGGGTGGAAAGCCGTACTGCATCTTCTGTCTGATGCTGAGCTTCTTTTTTTCGTTTTGTATCTGCTGTACCTTCATGTTTTGCTTGACTTTTGTTAAATTGTCTATTACACACTCATGAATGTTAACTTAATGCTGATTTTTCTTCTTCAACAGATGGATAATAATAACTTGTCAGTGGTGTATCAGCTAAAAAACGTGGATGGAATCCTTGCATAATAAAAATAAACTACGGCCAGTAGAGGAATAAATAGTACTATTGAGACAATATTCTACCAAGCACAAATGATCCAACCATGACTTCTGATTTCATCAAAATATGTTTCCAACTCTTGGTTAACTCTTTCAGTTTTACCATCTAACTGGGAATGATATGCAGAAGACAGCCTAGCTTCCAAGTTCAAATATTTACAAAAGTCTTTCCAAAATCTTGAGATGAACTGAATCTCACGATCAGAAACCACTGTGGGCAACCCATGAAGGTCTGCTACATGTTGTAACATCAGAAGACTAGTCTCTAGTACTGATGGCAACCCTTTAGTGCATCATGATTTCTGCAAGGCAATGAGTCACCTTTCTAATTTTGTTGCCATTGTCTCACAGATATTAACAAAAATGTAATCTGAGAAAAATAACAACCACCACCTCATCTGACTAGCTTTTAATGCTTTGGCTGATCTTAAGTGCATCAAAGTCAGATAATCTGTATAAATCGTGACTGGAACTTGTCTTGCAAACAAATAATGTCGCTATGCTCTGAATGCTACTTTAATCCAACAGCTCCTTATCAGCTATTTATCAGAAATAGCATCATTCTTTTTCTCCTCAGTCACTTTTTTGGATAGTTAAGATACTGGATGTATTTGACCTGTATTTGGGTTGTCTTTCTGATAATACTGCCCTCCAAGTTACATCTGATGCTTCAGCTTCAACATAGAAAGGTAGACTGGTGTTAGGATGTTCAACCCTGAAGTAACCCTGGTTTTTAATTCCTGGAATGCTCCTTATGCCTCCTGATTCCACTTAAAAGACACTCCTTTCTTCAATAGTCTAGAAATGAGTGATATGACCAAAGAAAAATTGTTTAGGAAACATCTCTAAATGTTTGCAAAGCCTAAAAAACTGTTAGGGCCTGATTACAACTTTGGAGGAGGTGTTAATCCGTCCCAAATGTGACGAATATACCATCAGCCGTATTACGAGTTCCATAGGATGTAATGGACTCGTAATACGGCTGGTGGTATATCCGTCACATTTGGGACAGATTAACACCTTCCTCCAAAGTTGTAATCAGGCCCCTAATGTCTTTTAATGTCTTTGCAAGGGCCAGCCAACAATTGTCTGAGTCTTATTTTTATCCATTTTAACCCTCCTGGAGAAATTAGAACGGTTAAAATGGATAATAGATAAAATGGATAAAACATAAAACTCACACTTTTCAGACATACCATATAAATGGTTTTCTCGAAATTCTTGTACTACTCTGCATTCACGCTAAATGTGGTCCTGTCTGTCCTTTGGGGATATAGGAATATCATCAATGACAAAAATGTCAATAAGTTCTCTAAGCATGTCATTAATGAAAAAATTTAAATGTTACGGTGCATTGCACTGGCTAAGTGGAATAACCTGATATTAAAAAGCCCAAAGTTGGTACGAAATGCTGTCTTATGCTCAACCCTCCTCATGAACCCTTACCAAATGATAAGCGCCCCTAAGATTGAGCTTCATAAAAATCTTAGCATCCTTGATCTGATCTAACATTACTAAGATCAAGGCATTGGATAACAATTTTAATGGTAACTTTGTTCAAGACAAACTAGTCAATTCAAATACCACAATCACCCTTTTTTTTAGGCACAAATACTGGGGAGGATACAGAAGATTGTGAATGTCTAATAAAAGATTTGCCAGATATTTCAAATGTTCAGCCTCTTTCTCTGTCAATACATATATTCTGCTGCACAGCAATTTTGCCTGAGGATAAAGATCAATCGTACAATCTTATGCTCTGTGAGGAGACAACTGTTCTGCTTGCTGTTTACTGAACACATCTAACGCATTACAATATTTCTTAGGATATTTTTAGTAAACCAGTCTAATCTTCAGCTTTTTGCCACAGAAACAATGGCTGCCTTTTGTAAATGAGTGCTAAAGCCAAATCTAAATCCTGATAACATATATTCTTACAATGTGATGACTGAAATTGTATTGTGCCTTGTTCTGAATTAAGCCTTGAGTTATGCTTTATTAGCCATGGAATTCATATGATGAGCTGGAAATTAAGAACATCAGTTTTGTCAATGGTTAATTATTCCTTGTGATTATTGTGATTGGCAGCTAGTAATTAAGCAGTAAAATGGGTGCTTACTCATGATGTCAACCCCTGTAAAATATATCACTCTAACTAAATCTAGATTGTTTTTCTTAACACTCTGAAATTTCAACTTGTTAACCAATTTAAAATCTGTAAAATTCCCGGTAGCCCCTGAAACAATGACTGCTATAAAATTCAATTTTTTAAAATCTTTTTCCGTCAATGAAATGTTTAAACAAACATATGCTGTACCTTACTATAATGTGTTCAAAATCTTTTGAGAGAACCCTTGGATCCCTCCTCACTTCAGTTGAACATTCTAGTTTTTCTGATGCCTTTTCAAAGGTTTTCTTATTATATTGTTCAGCGTAATTTTTGATCAGCTCCACAACATAAACATAACTCTTGCTCTCTTCTTTTCTCCATTTCCACCTTTGTTAAGGGATAGATGTATCTTACCTAACTGCATTGGCTCAGGTGCAGAAAGGGTACATTTGGCTACATCAGAACTGCTCTCAAACACTTTTGTTCTAAATTCAGATCTTTACTTTTCGAATCATCTATTTGTTAATCTTTTATTCATTCTTATAGTTAAGTCAACTAGATCCTCTATGTTTTTGGAAGGTCTAGGTTCTCGGACAGGATACATTTTAATTCATCAGTTAGAACCCCATAGAAATTGGTAGTTCTTTGATTCAGACAAATTGCTTTCAATTATTGATTTCTGGAACTGTGTAACATACTGTAATTATCTTTTTTTCCCTTTGCCTAAGATCTAATATTTTGTGATAAGCCCATTGCGTCATTGTCCTTCTACAAGAAAGTCTCCCTAATAGTTTTCTAAAATTTCAAGGGCATATAATAACAGTCTGCTCCTAACTATCAATATCATGGACTACTAATTGTGTATTAAGTGTGCAACTTTTAACTCTGGAGAGCGAAATGAACTGGTTTTGTTAAAAAAAATGTATCCCACATTGATTTAAAAAGATTCTAGCTTATGCGAGTCATCATTATACCTTTCTAGTGAAGCTAATGTTGTAGGTATTGCAACTAGTATGGAAACACATACGTTCTCCCCATAATAGTTTTGTTTTCTAAATTTTGACCTGATGCTGAGGACCAACTACTACTTAATTGGTTACTCTGATGTGACATGCTTAATACTTGCTGTTTAAGTAACTGATTATCAATCTTGTGTTGTTCTATCTCTTTTTGTAAACCTAGAATGGCCTTTTCAATATCATCTAGAGAAAATGTGGAGGGATTTATGGCATCTCGGCAGATAAGGCAACGTGGAATTCCAAAACTCGTCTGCAGGAATGCCATGAAGGTAATCATATTCACCTCCACAGAAAAACATTGACTTCTAATTGTAACATAATTCATAGCAGCCCAAACAGAGGGGAAAAGGGTAAGGTGAAAAGAGAGAAAACAGTGATGCGAGGCTTGTCACACTTCTTTTGGAACTGCTTATGGAAGGCTTCAATTAAACAATACCAGAATCGAAAAGAAGACTGTAACATTCATATCACATTGAATGCTTTACGTAATTACCTCAGTCAACAAGTCCTGTAACCTAGCACTTTCTTCTCTAAAAATATAAGAAAACAATGGTTATTATTTGTCCTCTTGAAAGTCCTTGCTGTGTATTTTTGCGTAAGTCTCTCAGGAACTTACAGGAAAGATCAATGTACATAAATTCAAAATGAGTTCCAGTCTTATATAATCAGCAAAAATTATGATATATATAGTATCAATGATGAGAAGAGGAGAGACGCAAAATGCAAAATAGAATGTGCCAAAAAAAAAGTGACAGAAAATAGTATGTGCACAATAGGTACAAATATACAAGGCCTTGAAAATTGTAATGAGCATGAGAACTATCTGAGTAGACAAGATGGTGTAAAAGTAGGATGTCAATTTTCCAATTCGACATTCCTACCTTAAGGCACTGGTTCCACAGCGATCCTCTGACAAGCGCTAATCATGAACTGCTTTGGGAAGCAACGAGACTCTGAATTTCTTCTCCTTTTATACAATCACAATGAAAGATGGCTGCTGTATCCGAAACCCTACTTCCTGCAAGCTTCAAATTAGCTTTGTTTTGTCGCAGCATTTACTCCCATGCACATCAATCTTCCTCCAATCCCAAACATCCTCCTATCTAGTTTTCCAATTACAAATAGCATTTACCAAACAACATTTGAACTCGTTATGTCCTGTAACTCAACAATTATTAACACTGGTATAGCTTGTAATCATGATAAAAGGTTTGAAAATCTGGCTCTTCATTGCTGGGTCTGGGTCTCTCCTGCGGATAGGGAGTGACCAGGGTACTCTCTTATGTCATCTGTGGTCCCTGAACTGTGTAAGGTTTTATGAATCAGACAACACTTTCACTCTGCTTTCTACCCTGAGTCATCTGGGAGTGTGTAAAACTACAATGACACTGTAAAGAACAAGATAGCTAAGATACGAAGTGAAGCTGGCCTTCAGTGGCTACACATTCTATCTTTGGTGTTTTGGCCAATTTGAGTCACTCCTGACCAAAAAGCAAAGCTACGTCCACGTGAGATTGTTATGGGTAATTCTGTGGAGCTACTATCTAGCCCCCTGATATCTCCAATTTCCCTTGATTTGCACTTGTATGATGGTGTAACTCTGCAGTATTGCAAGCAAATGCATCTCTGAGTCAACAGTTTCCATTCACAGGTACAAGCTGTACTGCCTTCCTGTCAGACGTGGCATTAAGGATCAGTCTCCTGATGCCTACTTCCGAAACTGACTCTTGCTCTGTTTTGAGAGTTGTTTCCTGCATTTGCTGGAAGAGTGCATAAAGAACATCTACCTTTCTTCACATTGAATTTGTGCCCACTTGCCCACTGACTCCAAAGAATGAGTATGAGTGCCCATGGTTCCTCTCCTTTTCATTTAAAAAAGGATGAACAATATTTAAATAACTGTAACTGTTGCAGTTATGTGGTCTTCTTTATGCTAACGTTGTCTAAAGGAAATGCCTGTCTATTACATTTAGAACCTCTCTTTCACATCTTAGCTCTCAAGACGAGAATGTGCTGAATGGCTTGAACATGTTAAGTAGCTTACTCCACTGAAAAAGTTATTTTGACAACTGAAGGTCTTTTTTCCTTTCTCATGATGTCAGACTCTGTGTACTCCCTTTGATTCATGAAACCATGTGATTCCCATTTGAAGTATTTTTGTAAATATACGTTTGTGTCCTGCATTTGCTTAGTAGTGTGACCCTTCTTATATATATATTTCTGAGGGGACCTCCCTGTCGACCGATTCAGTGTTTCAAAGAGATAGTTTTCTTTTATTAATAAACATTTGAAGACTTCAGTTGGGCAAGTGCAGAGTTTCTCTGATAGCCTTGAATGAATAGCACATCAAATGCAGACAACTGTAGTTCTCTTCCCCACTCCTTTTAAGGGTCACTACCCCCATAGCATGGAAAGCATAACAAGTGAAAAATAAGACAAAAGAGAACTTCTAATTACAGTGACAAATTAAAACATATTCGATGGGGTACTATTGCCAAACAGTGACAAGATAAAGACGAGCTTTTCTTTCTAGATCTCATGCTCTTATCCATGCTGACTATTTCTTATTGACTGGAAATACCACCCACTTATTGCATACATTCTAGACTTTATCATTTGTATCTTCTCTATTTCTACCACTCCCTCAATTATCATCCCACCTCCCTTTCGGCTGTTCCATGTAATTCTTGCTTGCCTTGGGCTCAGTCTTATTGGCATAGTTGTAATATGTTGACGCCCTCGTCCAGACCTGTGATATGATTTGACAAAATGATTATAGGATTTACTAGTCCTTTTGTAATGACTAGCATTTCTTTGTGTCGGTCTGTGGACTTGGCACAATGTCTTGAAACAGCTGAACGTCGGGCTGCAGTAGCACAGTAAGGTTTTGACATTTGGAAAGTGTTCTCTTCATTTACGTAAGTACATCTCAAAATCTCTGGTCTATGAGGGTGCATTACTTCCTGCAGAATCCATCTGTTGTGATTCCTTTTTTCGGGGTGGGGTGACCTAGGATTTAGTGGCACAATGTTTTGAGACATGCTTTTACATTCTCTGCTTTTGTTGCCACATTTAGCGTGCCAATCTAAATATTATGCCATCAAGAATGGTTCTCTAAATCTTCGCATTTTTATGGTAGTCTTTAGTGCAAAATGTAAGTAGCTCTACCCTTTTGAGGCTGTGTTCACTGATTCCCACCATTCTTTGATTAATATTGCTGCGCAACTTTCACAGGTAGTGCCATATATATATTATTTTATTGCGATCCTAAGACAGTGTTTGGAACTTTTACAATCTTTTATTCATTTTCCTGGCATAATATTCCTTCATGACTAGGGGTCCTCTAACTACCTATAATGTCACATTGTTAGATTGACAACATGTGAAAATGTAGTCTGAAAAAACATATTTTGCATAGCTAGAGAATCCAAAACATAGAAAGGTAACAGATAAGCACCTCTTGCCGCCTCCATCACTGTTAAAAGAAGCAGGGCCAGAGGGGCACTGCTACTTACATAGCCCACACAAAAAAAAGCTGCAGACCATTGAGGGTGGTGAGAGGCAAATTAAGTAGAGATAGAAGAGAGGTGATTGTGGAATTCTCGAAGAAACAAAAATACATTTTCTCTTGAACTCAACCCATTCTCCCTAACCGCACCCTTGCGAATGAGAATTCAAATAATAGCACCATTTGTACTGAATCTTCGGTTATTCTTTCACCATTGCCTCCCAATTGATAGATGAGTGGAACCGGGCACTCAGTAGTGGGATTGGTTGTCACCTACTAAATGCCAAAAATACCCTCCAAGGGCACATAAGATGCCCCCTCTCTGTGTCGCCTCTATTACCAAACAGGGATTGGATACACTCAGTGTGGCACCATCTGTGCTTCCTACATCTGCAGTCGCCTCACTTTACTGTATTGATAACCACTTACCTTAATTTTGAAAAACATTTGTAGGTGTGGTGTAGCCATGTGGTGGATGGTAGGAGGATGAGAATGGTTGCAGAAGGGGCTTACGTTTTTTATATTTGTGAGAAGGTAAGTACCAACATTGCTAGGCCATTTGCCTGTCTTCATTAATGCATTATAGCATTTGACATTTACTTTTCAAACTTTTCAGGTCTAAGATTGTCTGTGGTTGATGCCAGCACTTGGGCTACCTCCTCATTGCAAAGTGTTCTATTTACACCAAATTCGTTTTTAAATCTGGCCTTTGAGACTGCATTACCTTTCTCTACAGGCTATTATTTTTCAAACTTATTCATACATATATAAAAGTTCCCTTGGTCAGTGGGCTTCACACATTTGTTTATTAAATTGTCATTCACATTTTGTTTCCACCCACCACAGGATATGGCGTGGGATAGTGTGTCAATCCACTTTTCCAATGGGCTTCCTTCTCTGTAAGTGACTATCCAAAGTCTCTGTACATTGTTTACATCCAGTCTGTTAAATTAAAGAGATGGCCCCCACACATCAAGGGGACGCAGCACCGTTATAGACAGGAAATATCAAGTTTCCCCTTGGAAAATCAACATACCACATGCATTTGTACCACACAAAAATTAATCAACCTTACAGGTAAATCTCGCTCCACACCAATTGTACAGCATCCATTTTAGGACATCCTCATTCCTCACTCCTCATCCCTACTTCTCATCCCTACTTCTCATCCATCATATATTATCCCTACTTCTCATCCATCATCCCAACTTCTCTTCCATCATCCCTACTTCTCATCCCTGCTTCTTATCCATCATCCCTACTTCTCATCCATCATCCCTGCTTCTCTTCCATCATCCCTATTTCTCTTCCATCATCCCTACTTCTCATCCATCATCCCTACTTCTCATCCATCATCTATCATCCCTACTTCTCATCCATCACCCCTGCTTCTCTTCCATCATCCCTACTTCTCATCCATCATCTCTGCTTCTCATCCATCATCCCTACTCCTCATCCCTTATCCCTGCTTCTCATCCATCATACATCATCCCTACTTCTCACTTCTCATCCATCATCCCTACTTCTCATCCATCATCCATCATCCCTACTTCTCATCCATGATTCCTACTTCTCATCCATCATCCCTACTCCTCATCCCTGCTTCTCATCCCTACTTCTTTTCCATCATCCCTATTTCTCATCCTTCATCCCTGCTTCTCATCCCTACTTCTCATCCATCTTCCGTACTCCTCATTCCTCATCCCTCAGTCATACCGACCCATTTTCAGTTTTGTGAAACACACCTTCACACTGATTGGTTAGGAACAGCCAATCAGAGTTATGAGAGAGAGCTACGTTCTTACAGCTCTGCTGGTTTGGGAAATACAAGGAGTCCACAGCTAGGGCCATAAATCAGCTCTTGGAGAAAGGGTTATACAGTTCATCTACAGTTCATCGAAAATCTTTCTGGTTTCAAAAAATAAAAACAGCTCTCAGAGATAAAAGCAGCCAGATGTTAACTTGTTATTTGTTACAAATAAAAAGCAGGCTCAGAGTTAAACATTTTATTTGTTACAAATAAAAATGAAACCAGAAAAGGTTTGGATGAATTGGATTGCACTGTCACCAGAGTTGATTTTAAACATTTTCTTTCTACATATGAAACTGAAACAGAAATGTTTTTGGTTGAACTGCAGATCACCTGTATAACCCTTTATCCAAGAGCTGATTTATGGCCCAGGCTGTGCGCTCCTTGTATTTCCCATGCCAGCAGAGCTTTCTGCAGAGGCCTGTGCAAACAGAAAAACACTGAGTTAAATAAAATGAAATATTGTGCAGCCTTGAATTCACTGGAAACAAACACACAGTTGCATTTTCTCTCTTCCCTCTTCACCCACCATGTGCAATGAGGAGGCTGTTTTTCATTGAAATAGAATGCAGCTCTCTCTCATAACTCTGATTGGCTGTTCCCAACCAATCAGTGTGAAGGTGTGTTTCACAAAACTGGAAATGTGTTGGTATGACTGAGGGATGAGGAATGAGGAGTAGGGATGATGGATGAGGAGCAGGGATGATGGCTGAGGCATGAGAAGTAGGAATGATGGAAGATGGATGAGAAGTATGGACAAGAAGCAGGGATGAGGGATTAGAAGTATGGATGATGGAAGAGAAGTAGGGATGATGGAAGAGAAGTAGGGATGAGAAGTAGGGATGATGGAAGAGAAGCAGGGATGATGGATGAGAAGTAGGGATGAGGGATGAGAAGTAGGGTTTATGTATGATGGATGAGAAGTAGGGATGACAGATGAGAAGTGAGAAGTAGGGATGATGTATGATGGATGAGAAGCAGGGATGATGGAAGAGAAGCAGGGATGATGGATGAGAAGTAGGGGTGAAGGATGAGAAGTAGGGATGATGTATGATGGATGAGAAGTAGGGATAATATATGATGGATGAGAAGTAGGGATGATGGATGAGAAGTAGGGATGATGGAAGAGAAGCAGGGATGATGGATGAGAAGTAGGGATGATGGAAGAGAAGCAGGGATGATGGATGAGAAGTAGGGGTGATAGATGAGAAGCAGGGATGAGAAGCAGGGATGAGACGCAGGGATAAGAAGTAGAGATGGCGTGGGATAGTGTGTCAATCCACTTTTCCAATGGGCTTCCTTCTCTGTAAGTGACTATCCAAAGTCTCTGTACATTGTTTACATCCAGTCTGTTAAATTAAAGAGATGGCCCCCACACATCAAGGGGACGCAGCACCGTTATAGACAGGAAATATCAAGTTTCCCCTTGGAAAATCAACATACCACATGCATTTGTACCACACAAAAATTAATCAACCTTACAGGTAAATCTCGCTCCACACCAATTGTACAGCATCCATTTTAGGACATCCTCATTCCTCACTCCTCATCCCTACTTCTCATCCCTACTTCTCATCCATCATATATTATCCCTACTTCTCATCCATCATCCCAACTTCTCTTCCATCATCCCTACTTCTCATCCCTGCTTCTTATCCATCATCCCTACTTCTCATCCATCATCCCTGCTTCTCTTCCATCATCCCTATTTCTCTTCCATCATCCCTACTTCTCATCCATCATCCCTACTTCTCATCCATCATCTATCATCCCTACTTCTCATCCATCACCCCTGCTTCTCTTCCATCATCCCTACTTCTCATCCATCATCTCTGCTTCTCATCCATCATCCCTACTCCTCATCCCTTATCCCTGCTTCTCATCCATCATACATCATCCCTACTTCTCACTTCTCATCCATCATCCCTACTTCTCATCCATCATCCATCATCCCTACTTCTCATCCATGATTCCTACTTCTCATCCATCATCCCTACTCCTCATCCCTGCTTCTCATCCCTACTTCTTTTCCATCATCCCTATTTCTCATCCTTCATCCCTGCTTCTCATCCCTACTTCTCATCCATCTTCCGTACTCCTCATTCCTCATCCCTCAGTCATACCGACCCATTTTCAGTTTTGTGAAACACACCTTCACACTGATTGGTTAGGAACAGCCAATCAGAGTTATGAGAGAGAGCTACGTTCTTACAGCTCTGCTGGTTTGGGAAATACAAGGAGTCCACAGCTAGGGCCATAAATCAGCTCTTGGAGAAAGGGTTATACAGTTCATCTACAGTTCATCGAAAATCTTTCTGGTTTCAAAAAATAAAAACAGCTCTCAGAGATAAAAGCAGCCAGATGTTAACTTGTTATTTGTTACAAATAAAAAGCAGGCTCAGAGTTAAACATTTTATTTGTTACAAATAAAAATGAAACCAGAAAAGGTTTGGATGAATTGGATTGCACTGTCACCAGAGTTGATTTTAAACATTTTCTTTCTACATATGAAACTGAAACAGAAATGTTTTTGGTTGAACTGCAGATCACCTGTATAACCCTTTATCCAAGAGCTGATTTATGGCCCAGGCTGTGCGCTCCTTGTATTTCCCATGCCAGCAGAGCTTTCTGCAGAGGCCTGTGCAAACAGAAAAACACTGAGTTAAATAAAATGAAATATTGTGCAGCCTTGAATTCACTGGAAACAAACACACAGTTGCATTTTCTCTCTTCCCTCTTCACCCACCATGTGCAATGAGGAGGCTGTTTTTCATTGAAATAGAATGCAGCTCTCTCTCATAACTCTGATTGGCTGTTCCCAACCAATCAGTGTGAAGGTGTGTTTCACAAAACTGGAAATGTGTTGGTATGACTGAGGGATGAGGAATGAGGAGTAGGGATGATGGATGAGGAGCAGGGATGATGGCTGAGGCATGAGAAGTAGGAATGATGGAAGATGGATGAGAAGTATGGACAAGAAGCAGGGATGAGGGATTAGAAGTATGGATGATGGAAGAGAAGTAGGGATGATGGAAGAGAAGTAGGGATGAGAAGTAGGGATGATGGAAGAGAAGCAGGGATGATGGATGAGAAGTAGGGATGAGGGATGAGAAGTAGGGTTTATGTATGATGGATGAGAAGTAGGGATGACAGATGAGAAGTGAGAAGTAGGGATGATGTATGATGGATGAGAAGCAGGGATGATGGAAGAGAAGCAGGGATGATGGATGAGAAGTAGGGGTGAAGGATGAGAAGTAGGGATGATGTATGATGGATGAGAAGTAGGGATAATATATGATGGATGAGAAGTAGGGATGATGGATGAGAAGTAGGGATGATGGAAGAGAAGCAGGGATGATGGATGAGAAGTAGGGATGATGGAAGAGAAGCAGGGATGATGGATGAGAAGTAGGGGTGATAGATGAGAAGCAGGGATGAGAAGCAGGGATGAGACGCAGGGATAAGAAGTAGAGATGATGGATGAGAAGTAGGGATGATGGATGAGAAGTAGGGATGATATATGATGGATGAGAAGTAGGGATAATGGATGAGAAGTAGGGATGATGGAAGAGAAACAGGGATGATGGATGAGAAGTAGGGATGATGTATGATTGATGAGAAGTAGGGATGATGGATGAGAAGCAGGGTTGAGAAGCAGGAATGAGGATGTCCTAAATTGGATGCTGTACAATTGTTCAAACATTGTTCGTATCCGCCTAAAAATACTTCCTTTCTCTTTAATAACAAAGGTGGTTCAAAGAGTGCTTTTTATTTAATTTAGTATATTAACTTGAAATACCAACTATTTATTTTGCTTGCAATTGGAATGTCCAATTAGGTTGTGATTTATTTTTTTATTATTTTTTTAATTGTGTTGTGAAATCTTAAGTGGCATTGTAACATTATGGCCCTTATTACGACCCAGGCGGTCGGTGGAACACTGGTGGTAACACCGCCAACAGGCTGGCGATGTTCCGCCAGTGTATTCTGACGGTGGCGCATTCGCCACGGTCATACCGCCGCTCCCGCCGGTATACCGCCAGGCTTCAGCTAGACGGTCATAATCCCCAGGGCAGCGCTGCCAGCAGCAGTGCCCTGGGGATTATGAGTCCCCAACCACCAGCCTGTCCATGGCGGTAAACACCGCTATGGAAAGGCTGGTGGTAAGGGGGACTCGGCGTGCCCCTGGGGGCCTCTGCACTGCCCATGCACTTGGCATGGCCAGTGCAGGGGCCCCTAGGCACAGCCCCATCGCGCATTTCACTGCCCAAATTATGGGCAGTGAAATGCGCGACTGGGGCTGCTGCACCCGCTGCACATCAACGCTGTTTCCGTGCGCTGGCCCAGTGGAAATGTCATAATAGGGGGCCAAACATACCGCCAGGTGCTTCGGCGGTCTTTTTACAAGACCGCCGAAGTCGAAATGAGGGCCCATATCTTCCTGAGATGTGACATCTTGATTAGGTTGTGACTTATTCTTGTCTCCTTCACTGATAACAATAATTGTTATGTATGGCTCTCACTGAGTGCCTCTATTGTCTATTTTGGTTTCTAGACCGCATAACCCACTGCTATGGCATAGCAACAGTTGCTAACAAAACTGGTTACCTGCTGTTGTTATGTTTGACTTTTGTTGGCGCCTGTCGGTACAGCTGTGCTTGTCTGCTTTGACTGAAAGCAGAAAGCACAGCAGCGGGAGAATGAAGGAAAGCAGGGAATGTGGTGGAGGCTAGTTAAGGATGCCAGGTAAGGTATTTATTTACCCATTTGGATCAGGGAGGGGAGGCGATGTAATGTATGGCTCCTCCCTAACTCCTCTGCCACTGTGTAGCAGTTGAAAGCAAGGGCAGATGATTTTGTGGGTCATACTAATAATAATATAAAATTTGGGGGCCTTATTCACAAAGGTAAGCTTACATGTTTGATGTAAGTTTACTATTTTTATTCCTATTCATAAACTATGAGTGTAGTTTTATGTGTAGTCTCTTTACGACTGCAACGAACTGAACACATAAAAAGAGAGGGCAGTCACTACAGCGGTAAAGATACTAGATATAAAACTACACTTGTAGTTTATGGATAGCAAAAAATATAGTAAAGGTACACCAAAAGTGTAAGTTTACCTTTATGAATAAGGCTCACAGATGGGTAAACAGTGAATTCTGGAGATGTATTTCACCTTGGGTTCTGAGTGATATCATAGACAACTCTAACTTGGCTCTTGATGTCTATAAAATGTCACTCAGAACCCCTCAGTGAAAATCATCCCATAATTCACTGTTACCCATCCATAATGCTATGTAATAATAATAATAATAATAATGTGAATAATGCAAATAATAACAATAATAATAATAATAATACCCAGCCCCACCTCCCCCCAGTGCCTGGGAGAGGGGTGCCCTTAGTTGCGCCAAGGGCAGGAGCCCTCTCCTCACCCCGAGAAGGCGGCAACAAACAACAAAGAAGCAATGTCCAGCAGGAAGCGCATCATCAGGAGGCACAGGGGACCTGAGGCAGACAGGATATTTAAGCAGTCTGGACCCTCGCCTCCCCCTCCTTGCCCCCTGTTCTCTGGACGGGCCAGATGTCGCACTCTACCAAGCGGAATCCTCGTCGTCGGTGGAAGTCTCTGGATTGTCGGTGGAGTGTTAGTGTTCTCTCGTAGCGACACTGGTCAGGAGCCCACCGGCAGCGGAGCCTTTGGCATCTTTTTGCAGGTTGGTGGGGGGCGTGAAGAGTGCGGTTGTGGGGATAGGTGTGCGCCTGGCGTAGCTCGTTGTTCTCCCATACGGGCAGTGCACACCACCTCATGTTCTATCTATATCTCTTCACATAAATCCTGTTGCCAGGAATTTAATTAACAGGACACCACATTAAAAAAGCTGCATGTATCTTGCGCTCAGAAACGCGTGGCTATTGTAGCTCAATGCACTTACCTGATACCTCTGATTTATAGGTGAGCAGCTCAGCAGTTCGAGACTCACTCTGGCCAATTCCCTTAGTAAATAATTATTTACGTAGCCTCGTCTCTGCGGATCCCAAAGCGGACGGGCTAGTGTGATTGATCCACGGAGCGCCTGCGACTCTTCTATGTTCGGCAGGCAAATGATTGTGTCACAGCCACTAGGGTTTTTGAGGCCAAAAAGTGGTTTTAATGTTAATTTGAGCAATGAAACCCCTGGGAAATAGTGCCTGAAGTCTCTGCAACAGTGTCTGGTTTATACCTAGATTCCACTGCTTTATCATTCTGTCTGACCAAATAGATATTTATTAAAAAAAAAAATATATATATATATATATATATATAGTAACTGGGAAGAAGACTGCTAAGTCGAAACACGTTTTTCACCCTTTTTTGCACTGAATAAAATTTGAAATTGCTTTTTGTAATCTGAACGGAGTGCGTGGCTATCAGTTTTTATCGGAAAAGGATTATTGAGGGTCCGGCCAGCCCCCTCTCTCGCACCAGCTATTGAGCTCGTCATTTTCTTTGGACCGCTTTGTTTTGGATATATATATATATATGGATATATAGATATATGTATATATATATATATATATATATATATATATATATATATATATATATATATATATATATATATATATATATATTTGTATTTCGTGGAAAGATGGACATTAAGAGGAGTGAAGGAGGCAATGCTTGCAAAGAGAAACAATCTTTTATGGGTCTCAGTGGGCATGGGCTGAGTCATGCGTCGTTAAGGTGTGGGGGTGCATGCAAGCTTGTTCAGGGGGTGGGTAAGTACTCCCCGAAGAGCTTTACATGCTTGTGCCCAATACTAATATTAATATAACTGATATTCAGTATGCAGATGAAATATTGTTTCCCTGCAGTTAATCCTTTGTATGCCGCATGCTACTCCTCACTTGCAGGTGTTTTTGTTGAAGCATGCTGTTGTCTCCTTCCTGGTGGGTGCATCTGGGGCTTGGTGAGTACACCCCCATGCAGTGCTGGTTTAGGGTGTCTGGTGGGTTAAAGCCTAGGGCAGTTGATTACATTATGTTCATTTGAATTGCATGTAATGTGAATGCCGGTGCTCAGGACGGGGTTGGTGAGTAAAAAAAAAAAAAAAAAAAGTCATTCTGTTCTGGTTGGGTGTGTTTGTCGGTGCATTGTTCATGATCATGGGCATATTTGCATATCTAATGCATCACTCTCTTCTTTTGAGCTTAGATAAGGCATGGTCGCATTCAGCCTGGCCCTCAAATGGGCACGATCGGCACTGGCATCAGATACCCCCATGTCACAGGCAGATTTTCTCTCCTTCAGCGAACTGTGGAGGATGGCCAAGGCCCATGGCTTGGACTGGGCGCTCCAGGAGCTGTCAGAAGGCCCTGACAAGAATTTACAGCCGGAGCCAGTGCCCCCCCTACCAAAGCGACAGAGGAAGGCCCCACCATGTTACAGGGATTCCTCCCCGGCCCCTGGGGATAGATCCAGTATGCAATGGAAGTCAACAGTGGTTCAGGGTAAGTCCAAAAAGCAGTCCCCGGGATCTGGCCCCAGAAGTCAGCCCCCAGGGGATCCGGTGGGGGACACAGTGGGGGTCACTAGTGGGGGGCCAACAGTCTATCTACCCCCTACTCGCACTGGACCCATAGCAATGCTTCACCGGGCCAGGTGTGGATCCAGAGGCAGCACAACCTCAGGACAGGCCCTATTCACATCTATCTCTGCCAGTGGTTACAGGCACAGCTGGGGGTTTCACCGGGTCAGCTTCCAGGTAAGTCCCATGGGTGGGCAGGTCAGTGGGGCAGCACAACTATGGGCGTCGCCGGTGGCAACACCCCCGCCCCCAGCTATCTCTGTGCTGGCTCTGCTAGTGACCAGCCCATTGTTCCTTGGCTCCTCAGCACCCGCCCTGGCTCCTCCAGCGGCAATTGCCTGGCACATTCCTGGTATACCAAAGAAAAGATCTATAAGGGAGAATATGTTGACATGTTTGACTTAATTGACGCAGGCGTGGGCCCGGGAAAAATCAGATTGGGGAAGGAGGGGTCGCTCAGACCATGGAGAGCTTGGGTGGAATGGTCCTTGAAGAACTGGGTGACAGGATTTTCAATCTGTGCATCGATCTTGACATAGAAACATCCGTCATTGCCCCCTCAGCTGTTCGCATACATCTCTCTTATTCATACTGCAGCCTCAGAATTCAGGGATCCTCTTGGCTTCAATATGATGTTAAGTTTAGGCAGATGAAGGCCGTCAGACCAGAAATGGCATGGGATCAAAGGGAGATTAATCTATGGAGCTCTGAATTCACCATGTCCCCTGATGGGTCAAAAGTTGGGCAGCCTTTTCTGTCAGATAAAGGTTGGGGGGACAAAAAGCTTGCATCCTGGCAAAAAAGGAATGCAACGGGGAGCCTGCCTGCAAATTTAAACACATTTGCTCCTTCTGTGGGTCACAGGGGCACCCCGAATGTAAGTGCTTTAAGAAGCACGGAAAGCCAAAGAAGTCACAGCCTCCAAAAGCAGGCAGTAGCGAACATGCCAGCAAGCTTCCTATGCCCATATGTCTTCATGATCTGGCTCATCTTCTTGGCAGATACAAGAATTCAAAAGATGCCCATCTCTTATACCATAGCTTCAAAGATGGATTCCGCATACCTTCTAGTGCCCCTCCCCACCCCAGGGATTGGTTGTTGGTCCTGTGGCAACCAGAGACAACGCGTGAAAAAAATATGAAAGAAGTACAGGCGGGGAGGGTGGCAGGCCCCTTTCCCTCCCAACCTACAAGGGATTGATCTGTTCACCACTGGGTCTGGTACCTAAGAGAGAGCCAGGAAAATGTTGCCTTATCCACAATCTTTCCTTCCCAAAAGGCACATCAGTGAATGATGGTTTATCCCAAGATCTCCGCACTGTGCAATACACCACCTTTGACGAGGCCCTGGGCAAATTGGAGAAGTTAGGCAAGTGGACCTTGATGTCCAAAGCCGACATTGAATTAGCTTTCCGTCTTCTGCCAGTCCACCCAAAAGACAATTACCTTTTGGGATTCACATTTGAGGGACAGTATTTCCTGGATCCCTGCATGCCCTTGGGATGCTCCATCGCATGCTCGGTCTTTGAGTCTTTTAGCAGGTTCCTGGATTGGGCAGTGAAAGATGTGGTGGCCACGGGTGGGGTGGTACACTACCTAGATGACTTTCTGTATATGGGACCCTTAGGCTCTGCTGATTGTGAGAAGGCTGTTAGCACGAGCCCTGGGGGTGCCATTGGCAGCAGACAAGAGTGAAGGCCCCCCACTCGGATAACATTTTTGGGCATTGAAGTTGACTCGGTGGTGGGCGTGTGCAGGCTCCTGGCAGACAAGGTCCTGGCATTCAAAGCATCCATTGAGACTTGTTTAACGGGCAACAAGGTCACCTTGCACCAGTTGCAAATCTTTGTTGATCAGCTGAACTTTGCATTAAAGGTAATTCCGATGGGGAGGGCCTTATCGAAAATTTTTGCCAGGGCTATGGCAGCCATTCAGGCCAAACATTACCACACCAGACTGTCCTGTAAGGTCAGGGATGGCTTGAGGACCTGGAAGGACTTTCTGGATAATTTTAATGGTACCCTCCTATGACAACTGCCAGCGAGGTCCAGCCCTGACCTGGCCCTGTTCACTGACGCAGCGGGCAGCTGGGGTTTTGGGGCAATCTGTGGCACATGATGGTGCATGCATCATTGGCCTGTAGAATGGAGGACCTCTGGTCTCATCTGCAATATTACCTTCCTAGAGCTGTTTCCTATTGTTGTGGCACTGCATATTTAGGGAGACACCTTGGCTAACAGCAAGATTGTATTTTGGTCAGATAGTCAGTCGGCGGTCAGGGTGATAAATAATCAGAATGCGAAGTGTCCATTTGTGTTACGCTTGCTTAAGGCCCTTGTCCCCAGACAAGGATTAGGCTTCTCTTTGACCTTGATTCCTTTTCACTCTATTCCAGTGGTTGGGTGTGGTACAATTCAGGTATGTTGGCGTGGGCACTTTTTTTCCGAAGAGCGGCTCAATATTTCTCTGATGCTGGCCTAGAGAGGGTCCAGCGGGAGGTGGGTTTTCAGCATCATTGGGTGGGTATCGGAGGCCTCAAGCCAGGCGATTTATTTTACCATCTGGTAAAGGCCTTGGATGACAGCGTTGCCCCCCGACAATCTTGTCATCCATGTGTGGGGCAACAACATGGTGTCCCTCAGTCGGGGAGGTGTTCATGAGGCTCTCTTCTCCACCCTGTCTAAGGTGTGGAATCGGCTCCCAGTAGCAGCCTTGCTGTGGTCAGAGATTATCCTGAGATTGGAGTGGTCCGTGGGGGATCCACCAGGGCAATTAATGACTCATTGACTCAGTGAGGTAGCTGAACTGCTCTGCAGAAAAAATCAGGATGGGTTAGTCAATGGGCACGGTGCGCCACAACTTGATCCAGGTAATTAGGCCTGAGTTATCTCACCGTGACGGGGTGCATTTATCCAGCAGGGGCCAATAGTTATTCACCCACACCATTTTGGGAGCCATAGTCAGGCTTGCCCAGGGCTGTGGCATGGCGCAGGGCAGGAAATATGGACTCTTGGCTGGAATGACCCCGGAGCATGGTGTGATTGTCTGGGCAGAGGGTGGTTGACCTGGTGGTGGCCCTGGACTTCCTTGCCCTGCCCTAGATGCCTGGTTGGATCTTTGGGGGCTATGCCTGTGTTCAGGTACTCCGGCGAGGCTGATGCGGTGCCCTGGGAGTTTTGCTGGGACCACCCTTCTCGAGTGAAGGGAGGCAAGTTATTCTGCCAATGGCGTTATGCTGTTCTCCTCTGCTGACTGACTTAAAAGCCTGGGTGGCGGTGCGTTTTGGGGCCTGCTGGCACGATTCACACTGCAGCTCTAGTGGCAAGAGACTGTCTCCATAAGTGCTGTAATCAATCCTCGCTGCCGTCCTAGAAAAATGTTCAATGCTTTAAGCAATATCTTGCATACCTTGATGCATACTCTTATGTATTTGCCTGTTGAATTCTGCTGTCTCTGGTGATGATCTTTGGGTTGATGGTTTACATGGTGCTTATGCTATTCAATGTATAAATGTGTATTACTGGAATAAAAGGGCTACGCGTGGGTGATCCACATACTCGAGTGGTCTCGACTCTTTCTGGAATTGGGGGGCGAGTTGCACGTTGTGCGCACACTTTAAGTATTTCACAAAGAAACAGCCGTCTCTGTTTTTTTTTTTCACTTAAAAGTTTATTGCAAACATATGGCAGTCCCACTAAAGTGGCATCATGTTTTCTTTGTTTTTTACCTTCCTGTGCTTGTGGCACATGCTTGCAATAAACGATTTCACCAGCTTGCAAAGGCCAGACCTATGAACTTCGCCTAAGCTTGTTGTATCTGAGGCTGTATCGTTTGCATTTCGTACGTTTTTATTGTGGGAAACCCAGAGCTGACGTTTGTTTTTATGAAGTGACTCATCCCGCAAGTAACTCGGACCTTGTGTGCGCCTCCCTGCTTCCATGTATCGTCACTAAATGTAGTAGCGCCTCTTTTCTGACCCACACTTGTTGACACTGCTGGCACCGCCTTATCTACCAGCGCAGCACCTGCCCCCTGTAACAGATGGTTTATTGTTCGCGCAGAAGTGAACGTCAGTCGGACCAGTTTTGAATCTGCCTCTCTGTCTGACTGAGCGCGAGACGCGCTGCTGTTGCGTGCCAACAAGGGATCGCAGCCTTGTTGATGTCACCGCTGTTCCTGTACATCGGCGTATTCTGATATTTACGTTGCCTTTGCTGTAAGACTTCGCAATGATGCAATTCATTTTGACTTGAACTGGAGCTTGTTAGGAAACGTTATTGTTACAATTCTCCGATTTCAACAAAGTATATCAAGTTTATACTCCCGTACTGAAGTAAAGCATTTTGGGATTATTCCGCAGATTATTGGTCTGATTCCGATAAGTGTGCTTTTTCTATGACGATTACTAAAATGTTTTCAACTGAACCCCATCTCTAGCCCTGCTCGGTGGTGCAATTTCCCTTTCTCCGGTTGCCATGAATGGGGCTGGTACCACCCAACAAGCAGTATAACCAAACTTGTTCACTCACTAACATAAATTCATAATATTTTTTCATAGAACGCTTTATAGTGTACTTTTGCGTTACTAAGACCAGTAAATAATAGTTGTTACTGATATCCAAGTTGATGGTACTCATCTTATTAACTTTGAATAATAAAAGTCTGAGGCAGGCTAGCTGGGATTTAAACAGATCACTGATTGTGTCAAAACTGTAAATTGTAAACTTCGTACTTGTATAGCGCACTACTCACCTGTTAGGGTCTCAAGGCGCTGTACCACATACCACTGTGGAACCCCTCCTGGCTTTTCCCTGTGAAGTGCCCACTCCTGGGCAACCTCTAAGGTGAAGCCAGACATCCCAGCACTGTTGGGGCTGTTGTGGAGATTAAGCCAGCTATTGCCCAGAGTTGGACCCATGAATTAGAATAGGCACCGATGCAAGAATTATCAGGTCCAAGGAAATTGAGCCCAGGAATTGAACCCTGGTCCCGGGCCAGATTTCTGCATCAGGGTCTGCCCTCTAACCATTGAGCCACACTTCTCCACTGTCAAGGGTGAGCAATGGACAGAGTGAGCTATTCTGCCAACCTACCTTCAGGTAACATGTAACTAAGATCTCTAAGTTGTTTCGTGATGTGTTTGCCGCTATACAAAAAAAGAAAAAACCCAAAGTAAATAAAAAAATAAATATATACTCCGATAAATTTAAACACTAGTTCCTAGATCATTTAATTCTTGATGTTCTTTTTTGCAGTGTTAATTTGGGAGTGAAGTGCCTCAATAAATCATGTCGTTTTAGGACAGGAAACCAAATTTCTCGCGGTATAATTGGTATGATTGTAATAACCAGGAGTATTTTAGAATAACCAATAATGTCACAGATGATGCAACACAAAGTGTATCACAAACAGTTTGTCATTGTCTTTGCTTTTCGTGATCTCAACGAAATAGAGTACAATTACTGACCTAGGCTATTTCGTGTTAATGTTCTTTTTCTTAAATGTAAAATTGGGAGGTAACTACCTCAACTTATGGTGTCCTTTGAGCAACAGGACGCACCCTCTTTTCACTGAAAAATTGTCATTTTAAAATCTGTGAGCAGGGGTTTATGTGGGTCGGGTCTTTCCCGGTGTAAGAACTAGCAGTAATTAAAAACAGATCATGAAACCGGTCCCTATTGGACCCTACATTAATGTCCATAACTTTAGAGAACAAAACACTGATCCATTTCTGAACAACTGTAAAAGCATTAAGGTCATTTATATCGGGGATGTACTTCTGCTCATATTTCACATGCTTTACGTAGCCTTGCATTCTCTGAGTGTTTGCTTTTTCCAGTAAGTTGTGTTTCTGTATTTTTCACGCAGCATATTATTCTTGAATAGTGCCTACTGTGAACTGAGTCTTCTCTAGGTGTCTGTGTGGGTGTTTATAATGGTCCACAATTGCTGCCCCTGTGGTTGAGGCTGAAGGTAGTACTCGTAGTGCCTGTCAGTAGAACATTAAGGTGTTTAGAACACAGGCTCATCCAATACTTGGTCTCTACCAGAGCAATAGCCATGTGTGCAACTTGCAATTGTGATTCTATTTGAAAGTATGGGAAGGAACTACATAGGTGTCGAAATATTGACAGGGTCAAAGTAAAAAAAACATTGCTTACATTTGTGATGTGGGTGGATGGTGAAGTGAAGAAGATGCAAGGAAATACATGCAGGACAAAGTAAAAAGTGGTAGTTGAAGAAGGAAGCAACGAGATGTGAGATATGCAGATGGAGGATTTCAAAAAGATGTAGAAAGAAAATGTGTGCAAGTGACAAATAGAATGAGAGTCTCCAGAGGAAAGTTGTGAAGGGAAGAACTGGAGTATCTGGGATACTCTGAAGACCACTTCCCATCCAAAGTTTTTAGTAATATTTAATTCACAGTCTTGTATTTTCAGAATTTAAACATTTTCTTTTTCTTTTTTTGTAAAGCTGTTTTTATTGACTTTTTTAGTACTAAAAGCGTAAAAATGATAGAAAATCAAGTATTATCTGACAATGATATTCAGCACTCGCATTTTCCATATCTTTAAACATTAATAAAGCACAAGCACATTTTAGTGTTACAGCAATGTTCATCAGTAATATTACTTTGAAAAGTACATAAGTCCATTTCTTTGCCGATATGGAGATGGGAAAGGCACATAAATCGTATATATGTAAGAGGCAGGTGTAGACACAGCAGCATGTCATGGTAAAGGGGTCTAAGTGGTGGGTGACACAGCCTGTGAATCAAGTGTGTTCTTTAAGAAGTACTCTTGCAGGTGTTGCATTATATCTTTAGGTCTCGATGTGGGGGGTTGCAGAGTGGCATAGACTTCGCTGGTGGTGTCACAGTAAATCAAACTGTTTATCAAAGCCTTTACTGTAGGTCATCTGTCGCTTCCCCAGCAGAGAGCCAGTTCTCGTTTGGCCCGTAATAGTGCAAATGCCGTATATGTCCGTGTTACCACGGGCACGTCAGGCACATTTCCGAGCAGTGCTATCAGGGGAGCGGAGTTTAAATCCACGTCTATCATTAGTGAGAGGTGTGTGTATATATCACCTCAATATTGCTGGACAATGGGGCAACACCAAGCCATGTATGCAAAGTCCGCATCTGGCCCACCACATTAGGGATAACTTGATGAGCTGGTGGAGTAAAGCTTTGCCAGCATTGCCAGAGTGACATACACTCGGTGTAGAAACTTAAAGAGGAGCAGCTTATGGCGGCGTTTCGAGGATATGAGTTTTGTTTAAGTGCAACAGTATTCCCAGACCTTATCAGGGATTGAGCAGCCAAAATCGGCCTCCGAGCGAGCCTGTGTTTGCCCATCTTAATTGCACCTCTAGGCCATGCAACGTTTATACTATCTGGCAATTGGGTGCCCTGCATCAGCTGTGGATATCAAAGTCATCAATGGGGTGAAATCTCGGGTCAGAGGATGAGAGGGAATACAGGCCCTGAACCCAGCATGTAAACGTCGTTGGATAAATATGTCCATTGGTGTGGCTGTGTCGAATCTGTGGTCCCGAGTCTGTGGCAGAGCATGCCCATTGGGGAAAAAGTCACCAACCTTTGTGATATTACATTTTAGGAGGGTGCGCTGTAGCACCTGTTCCCTGGTAGGTGGAATCTAAGGGTTGTTGAGCAGTGGAAGTGCCGGAGAACATAATGGGCCCGTCCCCGGTAATCAGTTGAGCTACTGCTAAGCCCAGCATGTACTGGAAAGTGGTTGTATGTCATTGGGGTCTCGCTTGATGACCTGTGGAAGGAGAGAGGATAAAGGAATGGGATCGGCATGATCCCTTTTAGGTGGATTGTGGGCCACCCTGGCATCCACATTGAACCAGCGTACCAAATTGGGCCTGTGCAGCATGATAGTAGATTTGGAAATCAGGCTCTCCAAACTACCAGAGTCACCCACCTAATATGGGTCAGCAGGCCCCGTAGCTGGGCGAAGAAGATATTGGTTAGTGGTATGGGTATGTTTTGAAAAAGGTAGGAAAACTGAGGGAGTACAATCATTTTGATAAGGGCCACCCGTCTGGCCGAAGACAGTGGTAGCCTTATCCACTTCTCAACCTGTGACGTTAACTTCTCCATGGCTGGCTCACAGTTCAGATGGATCACCTGCTCCCTGTCCCTGTGTAAAACAATACCCAAATACCTGGCTGTGTCCTCACACCACCTGAGCGGACAGTTGCTTGATTCCATTGTGGTGGCGGGGGGAGCGGACATAGCTCAGACTTTGTCCAGTTAATATGCAGCCCGAAAACTCTCCAAAGTGTACATTTTCTGAAATGAGGGGCAGAGGATGAACTGTACGCCCGAACAAATAGTAAGATGTCGTTTGCACACATGGTAAGTAGTAATGGGCCATGTTTGAACCAAAGCCCCCGCTGCATATGCTTGGCTTGCAGGAATCTAACCAAAGGGCCCATAGCTATAATAAAAAGCAGGGGTGACAAGGGGCACCCTTGTCAGGTTCCCCAGGCGATTGGGAATGCATCTGTAAGCACCCCATTTACTCTTAAATGGGCAGTTGGGCGTGAATGATGAAGGTTATATATCCCTTAGGGAGACCCAATTTCTCCCTCACTGCCCGGGGAGAAATGGCCACTCCAACGAGTAAAAAACCTTCTCCACATCCAGGAGTGCAACGGCCGCCGGCACAGTGGGAGATATGCGGTTTATGGATGTGAAGACTTATCGAAGATTAAAGGGTGTGAATTTGTGGGGGACAAAACCCGTTTGCACTGAGGAAATAATCTTGTCATTAAGCAATGCCAGTCATGTTGAAATTACTTTAGCTCGAATCTTATTATCAAAGTTTAAGAGGGAGAGGGGCCTATAAGATGTGCACTGCTTAGGGTCTTTTTGTGGGTTTAACACAAGTGTGAGTACCACCTCTCATATGGTAGGAAGAAGCTCCCCATGGTCAGGAGCCTCAGCATACATCTATAAAAGATGCAGGGTTAGTATAGACTTATATGCTTTGTAAAAAGCACCTTTGAGGCCATCCATGCCTGGGGCCTTGCTCCCGTCCAATGATCTATGGCCTGCCCGATCAAGTCAGCCAAAATTGGCTCGCAGAGAAACTGGCGCTTCCCATCATCCACCCACACCATTGTCATCTCCTGTACATATGCCATCGTATCCATGCCACCCTCAAAGAGAGTGGTGGAGTAGAGCTTACTGTAATACTGCAACAGCATCATAAGAATGCTCTTAGTTTCTGTGGCCCCAGGGCCCTCTGGAGTGAGAAGCTCCTTTATGTATGTAGAATGTCACGTCGGGTGTATGAGGTTGGCCAGGGTTCGCCCAGACCGTTCCCCCTCTCCATAGCGGCAAGGCCTTGTATACCTCCCCAAATAAGCAACCTCCCACTCCACCAATGAGCGAAACTCCTCCAGCAGTTTTAAACATTCGCCAAGTAATAGCCCCCATCTTGTGCCACCTCTGGACTACCTAGTTCTGCAAGACGCTCCTCTACCAGCTTGATACTACGGCAGATGTCTCTGAGTACTCCTGCATGTTTGGAGATGGATATTCCCCAGATATATGCCTTTAAGGCCTCCCAGAGAGTGGCCTGGCGGGCCACGGATCCTGCATTTAACCTAAAATATTCTAGAATTGCTTCACGGAGCTCTGTATGAAGCACTGTGTCAAGCAGGGCACAGTTAGGGAATATCCATTTCTTCTCCAAGTCATACTGAAGCGGGACACGAAGGTCCATCCGAACTGGTGCATGATCTGAAAGTGTACGGGGCATATAAGAGATCGCGTGCAACCAAGGAAGGGTACGGTCGGACAACATCCAGTAGTCAATACGAGACCATGTTGCATGTGGGGCAGAGTGGAATGAGATCGCGGGGGTAGTCGAGAGTAAGCGCCACCATGCATCCCGGACGTAAAAGGAATCCCCTATGCTCCGATGGCACTCTGATAGCCTGCGGCTTACTAGTGGGGTGCATGCCTGTAGAATCAAACAATGGGTCTTGTATCATATTGAAGTCCCCCCAATCAGCATGACAGCAACAGCAAACCTGTGGTCCAGGGTAGCCACCAAGGGCAGGCCACTGCCGCAGTCACCGCCGCCGGGGGGGGGGCGTGCAGTCTCCAGGACAACTTAGGGTTATGGTGTGCAGGGCTCTGCCCAGCCCAGGCGTGGAGCCCTCAACCAAAACAAAAGTAAAAGCCCCCACAACGTGCCGTGACCCCCGGGGGGCCACCTTCCGATGGGCCCAGGGATGGCCACAGGCCCCCCTCCTTTACTACCACTCCGGGGCACTCACTGCTGGCCTCCTAGCCTCTGATTTCTCCACCGCTCCCTCTGGGACCTCAGCATCGCCCTGGGCCCTGGCCGTCAATGTTCCGCCTGCAATGGAGGTGCCATGGGAACACCCGCTTCGGAACCCCCCAGCCACAGAGGGCTCCGCCCAGTGCGCCGATGTCTTGGGTGGAAGTGGGCAGCCCAGGCAGCCAGCAGCCCGGGCAGTCCACGTCAGCCCAGGCAGTCCCCGTCAGTGGCAGTCCCCGTCAGCAGCAGGCCCCACTAGGCAGCAAACAAGCTGCATCGCCGTCTTAGGCCGAATCTCGGCCCCCACCTGTCATCGGGGCCCGCCGTGGCATCACTTCAGGGCTGATGGTCCTCCCTCACCAGCACCTCAGAGTTTGAAGCCTCCATGGTGCGTGGGGTCGCCCAATATCTACTTTGTTGGGCACCCTCGGCCAGAGCTTCAAGGCCATGCAGCCATCTTGGCCCCCTCGAATTGAAACATTTTCAATTATATTTATTCACAACAAAAACGTTTTTGGTACTAATGTAGCTAGTACTGCTAATAAGCATTGGCAAAAGCAATAGGTCTGCCTTATTCTAGGTGTGTGTTTGTTACAGTGTGATATGTCTCAATGCAATAACAGAAAGCTCACATAGAGGCAACCAAATACTGATCGATTGGCCCCCTATGGGAATCACACATGTTTTAGGCCACACCCTTATTTACATAGGACACACCCCTTCGAAAGGATTCATAGCTTCGTAGGCCACTCCTCTTTTACAGACCCTCTGTTTTTCCATTCCTCTTCAAGCCCTGTCTGTGAACATTTTTGACTGATCAATGCAGACTATGCAAATACAATGGTCCCTATTAACAAAACCTTTTTGTGCACATGAAAATTAAGAAAGAGAATGAAAGAGTTCCTAGCTATTGTAACGGAATGTTGCAATTGTATTAAGGTCACCGAGGTGAGGATTATGCTGTACTTTCTTCACTTGTTATTACAGTAGCCATGTAAACAACAAAGACTTCATTTCCCATAGCGCCTTGGGAAAAAGTGAACAGTTAAACAGCAAATCAGGGTCCTGGACCTCTTGACAGTCCCTCGTTGATGTTGCCACCTCCTCTTTCTTCCTGTGAGTGAAATCGACTAACAACCTCTTCTGTCTTGTTTAGACCGATCAGATCCTGAATGAAAATAAATATAAGCAAATGAACCTCCATAGTTGCAATTTCATGACAGGTTACATGAAATCCAGAAACAATCGTCAGCACATTATGCACTAATCAGATATAAACGAAAATACTACAAGAAGCAGAACAGAATTATGCCCATCTTTATAAAGATTGTCTCATCCCAGAGTGGGTGTATCTATTTTATAATGGGTGGGTTAATTATGGCCTCCTTGTCCTTAATAGAATTGAAACTTTCTAGGAAATTGTTCATTCTATGTCAGGACTGGAGGTGAGGATTATGCTGGTTTCAAGCTTTTCCACAACCAGCGATGCAATGCTAGGGACTGACTTAAAGTAAAACCTCTTAAAGATGACTCTGAAGACCAGTCTTATACATTTAGGATATCAGCTAGGCAAGCCCCAAGAGAGACAGCCGATAAAGCCATGGCCCCTCTAACAGAGTGGGCTCCAAATATCTCACTGTCAATGCCAGGTTCATGCATAGGCCATTCAACCCATCTAGTGATGGTATGTGAGGAGACTGCTTGAAATGGCTTTCTGAGAGCAATAAAAAGTTGCCTCTCACCATGGCAGCAGATATCCTCTATCATAGCCTCATAGCTTTTTATACACTTCACTACACACAACTTTGGGGAATCTGGAAAAGAATGGTAAGAGACCACACACGAATTACATTTTGTCAGTCGAGAAATATGGAAAGTAAACTCATCTAGGGTAAATACTCTACAGGTAATGTCCAGGGATCTGACATTCGATACTCTTCGATATAAGATCAGGCATAATAGAGTAGCCAGTTTGGCTGATAATTCCTTCCTTGAAAGATATATTTAATGGTCTGCCATGACAAGAAAAGATTGAGCACCTTGTTGATGTCCCAAAGCACCGAATACCTAGGTTCCAGAAAAAAGGATAAGCGAATGGCCCGCAGAATTTTCCTCACTATGGGGTGTTCCCCCATCGGTTGATCACATACCGGCATATACCCGCCCGTATTGCGGACCTGACAGTGTTGATGGATGTGTAGGCAGGACCCTCTGAGGCCAAGGAAGCCAGAAAATTAGGATAAGGACAAAATATGCCCCCACTGGATCCATGTGTTGTTGGTGACACTAGCCCAACCATCAAGCCCATGCTGATCTTACCACTTTGTGCTGCTGTCAGCCCATAGCTTAGAGAGGAGGGATGCAGCGTGTCTGGAAATTCCTAAGACTTTCCAGTGTTCCCTGTAATCCTCGATGCTGTAAGAGATAAAGTAACCACCAACACTAGTTGATGGTTATTCCCATCTGAATCCTGAAGGTGATCCAGAAAGAAAGGGTAGAAGGATTGTAAAATCCCAAGAAAGTTACTGTAGAACCAGATACCAGACTTGCGATCCCAAAATCAGCGTTATCAACACCAAGCCCGCCTTCTGTCTCCGTACTTAGTTGGAGAGGTGAGTTATCATCCGAGATGGGGGAAAAGCATACCCCTGCTCCAGATGCCAGTCCTGGAGAAAAGCATCTGTGGTTGCCACCTCGGAATATGTCTGCCAGCTGAAATACCTGGGAAGTTGATGATCCAGGCTTGATGAAAAGAGCTCCAACGAGCCATCACCGAGACCTTGATTCATGAGGTAGTAGTCCCAGAAATTTCTGGCCAGATCCAATAGGGCCCTGGATCGAGTAACCCATAGATGATTTATATAGTGCACTGCCGCTATGTTGTCCATCTTGAGCAGCACACAGCTTTTCATTTGGTCCCTGGTCCAACATTTGACCACAAACAAGCCTGCCAGGAGTTTGAGGCAGCTGATGTGCATGGATTTTTCTTGAGAGGACCATCATCCTCCGGTGGAGAAGACCCCACACCTTGCATTCCAGCCCGTGCTGCTGGTGTCAGATTCTATGACTAGATTCGGGAAGGAGCTGAATATAGACCAGCCATTCCATGCCTCTATGTGGGTGAGCTGCCATTGTATTTCCTCCTGGGCTTCCTCCATTACTAGGACCATCTGAAAATATATGAATCCCATCCGGAGGTGAAAAGCTTTGAGCAGTTGCAGGGGCTGATAGTGCAGAGGCCCTGGGAAGGTGGCCTGAATCAAGGATGACAAAAATCCCGCCACCCTTGTGATCCAACATAGGGAGGTAGATGGTTTGGTCACCATCTGGTGCAGTTCATGTCTGATCTTGTTCATTTTCCTTGAGGGAACGCTGAGTGTGGCTCATACCAAGTCCACCACAAAACTCAGGATCACCAGAGACTGAGTGGGTGTAAGGACTGACTTTGATCCATTGATGATGAAGCAGACAGTCTCCAGAGTTGAAACCTCCAGCTGCAGATGCAACAAGAGGTTCTGGGGGCACTGATCCATCAGGAGAATGTCCTCCATGTAGATGATGAGAAAGATGCCCTGAGTCATGAGGAACTCTACTACCAGGCGCATTACCTTGGTAAAACCCCATGGGTGGACGATAGACCAAATGCAGTGGTGAACTTGAACATCTGCCCCCACCACTGAAATGGTGAGGGGGAAAAATCAGGCTGGTCAAATAGGCGCTCTTGTGAATGTGGCACACCATCCAGTCATTGAGATGAAAGAGGTCCCTCATGAGATTAATACCCTCCATCTTGAAGTGGCAGTAAAACAGCCACTAGTAGAATTCCTTCAGATTGATGACTGGCCGCTGGCTGCTATCCCTCTTGTCTACAATGAAAAGATTGCTGAAAAAGCAGCAGGATGATGAGAGGTTTGTACAATCACACCTTTGTAGAGTAGTTCTGCTACATCTGTGTCTACCAGCTCCCCGTCTGCCACAGAGAAAATCAGTGGGACTGGAGACTTCCTTTGGATAAATGAGCTGTAGAATTGTATGTGGAAGCTCTATACAGTTTGGAGCAACCATGCATCTGAGGTGATAGCCGCCCAGTTGTGAATAAACTTTTGTAACTTACCTCCATCTGTTAATGTGGAAAGAGATTGACACTCCCCTTGATTGTAGAGTCGATTGCCACCACCTCTGTGTCCCTGTCTTTAGACCCAGTGCAGGGGATAATTCCTGGTAGGGTAGATGTTTCCATATTTGGGGGAATCTTGACACTGTTGTCGATGACCGTAGTCTCTCCTGGCGGCTGAAGGTTGTGAGCATCCAGCCGAGTCACCCCTGCCTCGGCCAGCCCCGGACAAAACCTGAGAAGTGAAAATGCGCTTTATGGACATCTGTGCCTTATCTAGGGAATTAAAGATCTGCATGAACTTGCCCAGTTAGCTGATAAAAGGCTTGTCGAATAACCTCCCTTGGGCAATGGGGCCCACTTCTGATGTGGTGAGGTCCCCAGTTTGGGGTCAATCTTGATAAGGAGCGAATGGCACCTCTCTGTTGAAATGGCACTCTTTGCATTCCCCAAAAAATAAGTGCCCATGGGGCCCACCCTGACAGCACATCCGGGGAGAAGAGGGTTTCGGATGCTTTGGCATCGTCAGCCATGTCCAGAATACAGGTTAGAGGGCCAGATATGTCTAAGAACTTGTCCTGGCAAGCCTGCCAGGATCTGTCGATCCCCCTTTTTGGGATTGCCCATAAACTTCCCCAGGAAGGTGGTCATGTTCTTGTCAATCTCTGGGATCATTGCCACCTTATTGCCCAGTCACAGGTGGGGGCATTCTGCCCAAAAGTGGTTGCAGATCTTCTTATCCAGCGATTTGCACAGCCACCCCACAATGTAGGTCGCAACCTTGTCCACAAGGACCCACTCTGCTAAATGGGGGAGTAGCAGTTGTTCCGGGTCCAACATAGTGGTGGTCCCCTGAGGGCATCGCCTGATGGTACAGCGATATTAGGGTATTGGGGTGATGGGTACAATGGAAGGGACTCCGCGTCAGAGCCAGACTAAGGATCAGTCTCCTGTAAGGGGGTGGTTGGTCAAGGAAGGAGAATAGCCACAGTGGACTGGAGCCCTGAAGGTCCGGGCACAAGGGAGTCCAGTGTCAAAGGTTGAGCCTGGGCCATGAAGGCTCTCTTCAGCCGGTCAAAAGCGTGTATGCCGATGCCGGAGCTGAAGTCCTTTTTGTGTTTAGGGAGCAGCATATGTTGGGTAGGCTTTCTTGGAGGTACTGGGAGCATGTGCCCAAAAGTGTCTTCTCTCCCAGGGAGGGGTTTAACGCATCACTCCATGTATTGCCAGAGGAACCACCACCTGCTTAACCACATTTCAGATGGAGTAATCCATGACCTTGCAAAAGTGATCATCGATGGGGAGGTTAGTCACGCTGTCCTTCTCCATATAGGTCTCCTCCACGTCACTCATCTTTAGGTAAGTGCCTACTGGGGTCACCAGTGTCAGACTGTAGGGTTCTGGGGTCACCAGGCAAATGTATAGGGTAGCAACACAGGTAGGGGTCTTTCAGCCATATTATAGGTGGTCAAAGGGCCAATGACAGAGTGAAACCCTGCAGGACACCACAACACCCGTTTTAATCTGAAGGGTTCAATTTACACCTGGATTGGTGTCTGTGTGACTGACCTGTTACTTGCGCTATGCAGCGCTCAATTTATACAGAGCTTGGTATGGGACACAGTGCTCCAGGTGTTAGGGGCAAAAGGCCAGCCGTGCTGTCACTTTCCGAGCGGTACGACTGGAATTAGCGTGCCAGCACGGGAGAGCTGAAAACGAGACGCACTACTTGCACTCCGGAAGCGCCACCCTCTAGTGGCCAGCGGACCACACCATATCTGCCCCCCGAGCACCGCAGCGCAAATCCTAGTGAGAAAGCAGCCACAGAGGAGCAACAAGCGTTGCCGCAGCTCTGATGTAAAGGAAAACACAGTTAAAAATAAGGGCACACAAAGCACCTGCAAACACCAGGCAAATTTTCATTGATATCAGTACAATATATAACAAATAGTGGCAAAGAGGCTGGAGGCACTTACCCCTGGTGCTGGAGCAGCCAAGAAAGAGAAGGTGGCAACATCAACAAGGGTCCATCAAGGGGTCCTGGACTGTTGATTGGACACTGATTTACTGTTTAACTGTTGACTTTTTCCCAAGGTGTTATGGGAAATGAAGCTGTTTACTTGGCTGCTCTAATGAAAAGTGAAGAGAGTACAGCATAATACTCGCCTACAGTCCTAAAATTAGAGTATACAGTATATGAGATGAGTATTTTCGAACTGGGCTGCGCACATGCCAGTTGCCACTCTGCAAATAATCTGCAAAGGATGTTCAGCAGACACCGATACCAATACTTCCATCATTCTGCCAGTGTAAGCTGGTGAAACTTAAAAGATGTTGGATGTATATATATATATACATATATATATATATGTATATGTATATATATGTATATATATGTGTGAATCAAGCCACCAACTCTGGAGACATTTTTAAAATAGAGGTCAAATAATGCATTTTAGGGCACATTTTCCAAGGAAATTCTCGCAACGCTAAATGTTTAGAATGCACTTCTGAAGGGATAGTTTTGAAATATTCTAATACTTGAAGAAAAATGGCCCCAGAAGCTTTATTTTGTTACCACCACGTCATTGTTAATTGCTCATTATTTTACAGAAGTGACTTGCATTGATTGACAACCCCCCTCTTTTGCTACACTGATTACATTTACAGTTTCAGGGTACGATTTGTTTTTAGTTATGTCAAAGGTACCAACTAGTGGGGTGTGAGGACTGAAATTCTTCATTGTCTTAATCACATAATCCACCAGTAAAACCGTCCACAATAATGATAGATGCAACAAGACTTAATACCACCTGAAATTCAAGATGGGAGTAAATACATATCTTCCTTAACGACCTCTAAGGATTGAGATCATACCTACCCTAGAACTGGAAACAAATCTCCCTGAAGGATAGTAGACATGAGCACAGTGCAGCTGCCTCTCCCTCATATCCAGTGAACTCCAGGCATAAGAATAGCTACACATAAACTGTGACATATGCAGTGACACAAAATGATCAGCCTCTGCCAGTTATACACAACACCAGAACACTCCCACATAGACAATACTGCATTTCCAGGCCCTTACAAACAAACACCAGCAGCAGTTACATATTATAAAATATATCATTACATAGCAGCAACAACATAGCACAACCAGAGCAACTAAGAGGAAGGAAGAGGGGACAGAGTACTGCAGATGCTTGAAGCTGTGGTACTCTCCTCCCTCTAGATAATGATGAATGGGCAGAGATGCAGAATTATGTGCACCTTTAACCAAGTCCTTCTTCACCACCTTTTCCTCTCAACCTTTCTACGGATGGACCATCAAGAAGGTAATAAGATGCAGAGATTCAGCAGCTTTGAATGTGCTGGTGATGGTGTGTTCTGCTTTGCTTCAGACTCAGAGGGAAAATGCAATATATCAACAATGAATGTATATATATATATATATATATATATATATATATATATATGTACAAAGTTTATATGTATATTTATGCATGCACACAGTAAAGATAGATATTAAGAGTTAAAAATGCATCTCCATGGGGATCGAATCCAACATCATCCTTGTCTGCCAACGTCAAGCTGTGGAACTCAGAACAGCTGAGACAGGAGAAATTTCCCCAATGGGATTGTTCTGAGCAATGCGTCCACCTTCGGAAATGAGTTCCTTCTGGCTCAGCAACAAGCTTCCCCACCTTATATACTTTAAGTAAACTTAAGAGGAAGGTCCCTGTAACCCCCCTCCCTTTGGATAAGTTGTGAAATTCAAGCGCTGGCTGAACTGGGTCACTGTTGAAAAACACGCAAAGTGATTGGCCAGAACCCAAGGTGTATTTTCAAGACCGAGCCATACCATACTTGCTATAAACATTCTCATCCTCGTACACTCTTATCAATGTTGCATTACTCATTTTGTGTTCCCTTCCCTGGTGAGAAAAGCGAAAACACATTAACAAGCTGTGCGTGGAAAAATACCTGCACCACCTTTGTGACAGCATTTGAAGCTAAGCAAAGCACAAAAATGAGTCATTGGTCTAGGTGGAATCGGTGGTTAAATACAGAGAGCAGTATATGGTGGGGGAACCAAGGGAAGGGATTGCAGTTTACATCCTGTGTAAGTTGTTTCCTCCTGTGACCAGTATGTTCAAAAGCCAGCAGTACTTCTGTACTTCTATCTGTGAGGTCCTCTTCTGATTACTTGGGTGAGGCCCAACACTGATAGTGTGAACAGTAACCAGTGCCAGTGCCAAAGCGCTGCTCAGAAGCTGCAGTTGATGCCCTTAAATGTCAGTAAACTGAACAATAAAGCTGCGCAGTCCCACATGCACTTTGGGGATCATTTTGACCTCGGCGGTCTTTTGTCAAGACCGCCGAGGGACCGCCGTGCTGAAGACCGCCAGTGGTGGCGGTTTTCCGCTCGGCGTATTATGACTGTTGGCAGCCCTCCGTCCTTTTTCGTACAGAGAGCCGCCAACAGCCATACTGGCGGTCGGCGGGGAAGTGGAGGTTGCTCCACCTCCACTGCCACGTCAACAGAACACCGCCCACCGAATCACGTCCTGTGATTCGGCGTGGCGGTGTTCTGTTGACGGTGTGGTGTCGGCGGAGCAGCCCCCATGGATCCCGTCCCGTCCCGGAGGATCAACGGACCAGGTAAGTTGATAGTCCGTTAGGGGAGGGGGGTGGGGGGTGGGGGGGTGTTGTGTGTTGTGTGCGTGCATGGGGTGTGCGCCTGTGTATGTAGAGGGGGTGTGTGAGTGCGTGTATGCCTGCGGGGTGTAGTGTGTTTGGGAATGAGTGCGTGTATGTCTGTAGGTATGTCTGTATGGATGTGTGCGTGTATGTTTGAATGTGGTGTCTGACTGTGAGTGTGGCTGTTGGCATGTATGTCGGTGTGTGTGCGTGTATGTGTGTTGGTGGTGCCTGCGTGCGTGTCAGGTGTGAATGAGTGATGTGAAGTTGGGGGTAGGGGTGGGGAGGGGGGTCCTGCCACCTTTTGGGGGTGGCAGGGGTGGTGGGGGGTGTAGGGGAGGGAGTCGGGGTGGAGGTGGGGCATGGGGGAGACCCCTATCAGTGCCAGGGACGGAATTCCCTGGCACTGATGGTGCTTACCGCCATGGATTTCATGGCGGTTCAAAACCGCATGAAATCCGTGGCGGTCAGCCGGGTCCAAATACCGGCGGCGGTATAGTGACGACCACCGGGCTGGAGACACAGGTCTCCAGCCCAGCGGTCGTCTCCGCCCTGGCGGGCGGAACGGAGAAGTGTCGGATGACCATGGCGGTAACCGCCATGGTCATAATTGCAAAAATTAGACCGCCAGTCTGTTGGCGGTCTTACCGCCGCTTCTCCGCCGTCCGCCAGGGTCGTAATGACCCCCTTTATGCCTCTTTAATCCTCTACCAGACAATCCCTGCCATTTTATCTCACTCTTGCAACTTCCTGCTTTCTCCCTTTGTGTCATTTCAGTTTTTCACTTCCTCTGTCTTTTCGTTTTGTGCTTTCCCTCTTTTGCTCTTGTTCAAAGTCTGATGTGGAAAAATTAAGTGCCAGTCCCCAAACATGAGTGCTGACAGCCCTCACCAGCAACCACCGGCTCAAATTAAGCACTGGAAAAGTTAAATATAAATTAAAGAGTCTACGTCTTTAAACTGACTAACACATCTGTGCTAGAAGGGTGCGAGGCTGGAGTTCAATCTAGCAGGCATTAAAAATGTAAAACTCTTGCAGGTTACTGGCTTTTCTGTAGGGGTACATGTCGCTCCTGTTGCAACTCAATTTTTAAAATTTTCCCTCTGTCACCTTAGACAACTTTGTAAGCCATTTATTGAACTTTTTAATGCTGGGAGTGGTTGATCATGGGGTACTGCCTTGATTAGAACGAGAAAACGACTGCAAAGTCTCTTGTCCGAGCAGAGTTTCTGATTCTCAAAATAACAAACTGTTGATGTTGAACCACAACACATTTTGTACCACAGTGTGGCATCCCTATTGCATGGTAACCATGGTGCAATTGATTTTCACGACTTGCTAAGTCTCCTCTTCAAAGGGGGTATGGAATTTTCACCCCAAGTGATGGTCTTACATGATGATGTTATCTCCTATCTGGATAGCTGGGGTCATTGCTCTTCTTTCGAGACTGGCTTTGCCGTTGGTGATTCTTCTTTTCTCTTGCGTGACCCTATGTCCAGAATGGTAGGCTTCCACGCCTGCCCTGTTAGGATGCTATTGTCTTTGAAAAAGGAGAACTCCTGGGGCAAGTTGGTGGTACTGTGCGGGGTCAGTTGGTAGGCTCTAAGGAACCGATGCAGACAGCACTCAGCATTTTCACCCTGGTCAACGCCTGCCCTTAAGGCACGGTTTAGAGTCCTGATGAATCTTTCAGCCTCCCCGTTTGCTTGAGGCTTCTGGGGGGGGCACTTTTCAGTGGCGAATGGCGAATGATGACAGATACTCCTGGAACTCCAGTCCCTGAAACAGAGTACCGTTGTCTGACGTTTTTTTTTTCTTGAACAGGCCGATTAGGCCTACTATTTTCTTCAAAACAGGCTTCACTTTTGGAAATGTAATTCACTGTGTTAGTTTCACTACAGGGAATTTGGTGTAGGAGACTATGAGAACCACTGTGCGATATCTATCCTGGAATCCCAAAGTCCATGCTTTTAGCCTGGATTCTTCTGATATTACTGGAGTGAAGGGTGAGTCCCCGCTAGTGATGGTGCATGAATGCCGGCTTCGCACACTCTCATCATCTTGAGTGTCCTTCCCTGTAAACCACACCTTGTCGCGTAGTCTTGCTTTAGTCTTGACTATGCCATAGGGACCTTGGTGCCAGATCAATCACCCTGGCCCACAGAATCTGCAACATCGCTATCTGTCGACCCCTGAGCAGCAATCCTTCCTCGCTTGTGCTCAGCTCATTACGCACTCACCATATTTAGTTCCTTGTGGTTTGTTCTGCGTGTGTCAGCGACTAGGATCCATCAAGGAAATGTTTCCACTGTCCCAAGGTGAGGGCCTCCTTTGCCTCCTTTGTTCAGGAGATTCCCTTGTCTCCCTCTGTCAATTCTTGGGTCTCATGGATGGTGAGTGCCTAGGGACATACTTCATGCACAATCATTCACACATAATCCTCTGCTCCTTCAGTGTCTTCGATTTCCTGCTTCCTTCAGGTCGTGGTGGGTGTCTTGACAGGTATTCTGCCGGGTTGTTAGCCCCTGGACGGTAGATGACCTTGAAGGAGTATGGCTGCAACTGCATTGGTCAGATCTCAATTCTCAGAGGCACCAGTCGGGCTGACCTAGTGAAAAGCGGGATCAGCGTCTTGTGATCCATCACCACCTGGAACTGCTGACCGCAAAGGTACAGGCGGAAGTGGCTGCATGCCCACTGGATAGTCAGCACCTCTCACTCGATCGGAGCATACCTGGTCTTGGTGTCGGCGAGCGCCCTTCTCATGTATGCGATAGGGACCCATGATCCTTTTGCCTTCTCTTACAGAAGCACCTAGCCCGACCGGGATGGCATCAACCACTAGCTATGTTCTTCGCTGCAGGTTGAAGTATGCCATGGTGGCTCCTTTTACTTTGCGGAATACTTTCTCAGCCTCTGGTCTCCACCTTCAAGAAGCGTCGATCTTTGTCATTGTCCTTAGTGGCTCCGACAAGGTGGCTAGGGTCGGGATGAACCTCTCACAATATGTAGCCATACCTAGGAAGCTCCATTTCTTCCACTGGATTCTGGGGTATGGATGCGTTTCTGATGGCATTGGCTTTCTTTGAATCCACTCTTAAACCACCTCGTGAGAAAAAGTAGCTGAAGAATTCTGTGGAGTTTTGATAAAATGCACATTTTTGTCAATGCATGGTTAGGCCGCAATCCACCAGTCATTGCAGTCTCACATTGTATTCTTCAAGGTTGTCTGAAAAGGACAGGATATCGTCGCTTATGTTGATCACCCCGATCAGCCCAGAGAGGGTCTCCTTGATGATGTTCTGAACGCCTGTGCTGCTAATGAGATGCCAAAGTTTAGCCTGCCATATCACCTCCACATGTGTGGAGAATGTGGTGATATGCTGGTAAACCAGTTCAAACCCCAGCAGATGGTACACAGTGTTTAGGTTTAGTGTCTAAAACTGTTTGGCACAAATCAGGTTTGCCACAATGTCATTCATGGTTGGCATGATGTGCCCCTCCCTCTGGATGGCCTGGTTCGTGAGCCTCATGTCAACGCACAGCCTGATTGCACCAGTCTGTTTCGGCTTGGGTGCGATGACTAGTGGGCACATCCACGGTGTAAGGCCATTGACCTTTTCTGTGTCCCCTCTCTGTTTTAGGTCCCATAGTTCCTGCTCCACTTGTGGCCACAAGTGAAAAGGGACGTTCTAACGCCGTAGTGCTGTTGTCCTTATGGAGTTGTCGATGTGTAGTCGGATCTGTTTCCTTTTCAGTCTTCTGAGTCCAATGAACAACTGGGGGAACTAAGCCAGCATGGCTTTGGCCTGTGACTTGTGCAGTTGTTTAGCACAAAAACACTAATTCTAGGTCTTCCGCAGTGTGGCACCTGTGCATCCTTTGGTAATGTGGAATTTTGCATGGGTAGAACAGCACTTCTATTGTTCCTTTGAGGGCCAGTGGCTGTGTGCCACCATACGTATATATTCGTGCTTTGCTGGATGATCATGTGGGGCGCGGTGTGATTCATTTGAACTGCATCGAGTCCATCATATTGATGGATGCGACTTTGTCAATAAGTGCAGATATGATGATGCCTCCAATCGCAAATGTGTACATGAGGGCAGACTGTTCCAGTTGCCTTCCCTCCCAGCAAATAATATTACGAAAATGTCATCTTTGTCACCCTCCTGATGGGTGCCTGCTCTGCCGCTGCTTGGCACTTCTTGGTCTGCCTGCTCATCAAGGGATAGCTGTTGTAGTGCTGTGGCTGTTTTTCAGACACCGTGTGCTGTATCCTTTTTTCCCACTCCAGCACACCTTTGCCAAGTGGTTTGCTTTTCTGCATTTTGAGCAGGTGCACCCCTGCCTGGGGTGATGCTTGGAGTTTTGTGTTCTAGTCCGCAGTTTCCACATCGACTACCTGACTGTTTCCGGCACCCACTGGATGGGAGGGTGCTGGTCCGTTTTGGGTTGCATCAAAACATTCTTCCTTTATGTTCGCACTCTTCTGAGACCTACTCACAGCTCCGTCTTTGCTTAGGGTTGCTTCAATATCCTCAGCTCTGCTGTTCAATAGTTTGTGGGACTGGGTACTTCATCCAACCAGATGCTTGGCTGCGACAGGATTAGGCATCAGAGCAGCGCTGATTGACATCCTTTCATTATGTGGGCATGGAACTCTTCCGGTTGGTTGATACTCATGCACATGCTTTCTCAGGCTTGTTTAGAACACGTTGGCTGATTCCACTGCTGTTTGGTGGTAGAATTTGAATCACTCGTAATCTGGATTGAGCTGCGGGTAAAAGTGTCTTTTTCAGGCCAATACAAAGGCATCAAAGGCTGCATTCCTGTCTGTGTTGGGTAGGGTCTCAAATAGATCATATAGTTCTTTTCCACCTAAGTGCATCAACAGTAACTTCTTGATGATGCCGTCGGTTTTCCGGGTGGCGAAAATAGTGTTGTAGGTGTCCGATCAAGGAGTGCCATCTTGGTGCCACTGTGGTGGGTCAAATAGCTCACTAAATGGAGGAAGCGGCATTACTGAGGCATGGGCGTACAGAGCGGGAGGCTGGTGGGCTTGCTCTAGTTGTTGGGCAGTCATTTCTTTGTACTTTCTGTGATCTGTTTACTTTGGATGTACGTCTGTGTGAATGTCCTTGTTGCCCTCCTTATCTCTGTTCTTTTTTTTTGCTTTTTATTGGTTTGTTCAAACAAGGTACATACAATAGGCATGAAAAATTAAGTTTTAAACATGTAAGTTCTTTGCACATTTTTAAGTAGGAGGACAGCTATTCGCTCTTGTTCACAATGCAAAGCATTACATTTGTGGTATAATATTATTGCATGCTGTTTCATGTGTGTATACTAAAGGATATGGGAATGCACATCAAGTTATGAACAATATGTATGCCTCAAGGGTCACAGAACTGAGTAGGACTAAGTAAGACGGACATTCACTGTTCATAGACATACGGGGCGGAATCGGCGTGTCGTCGCAAGTTGTAGGTTTTCAGTATGTTATGCGTAGGGGTGCAGGTGGGGGGGGGCATGTTGGTTGGGGGCATGCGTATCAATCAAAGTGGAAGGGGGTGGTCCTTAAAAAGAATAGGGGGATTGCGTCTTTGAAAGCATAAAAGGAAGTGTTATCTGGAGGTCACGGAGACTAGCCATGTGTCTTGCGTCCATAAATGTCACATCTTAGGGAGGTCTGGTATCGTCACTGTGATGTCCTTACCTATTTTATGTTCTTCTGTTCTTCTCTTTTTTTTCTTCAGTCCTAGTCCTTCTTCCCCCAGTGGATACAAGTGATGTCCTTGTGCCTTCCATGTGTCCGAGTGTGCCCCTTTGTGGTTCCTACTGATTTCCACTGAGTTCCTTTGTCTTCTCTTTTGTTTTAGCAATGCCCCCAATGTAGCAGTAGTGAACAGCAGGTACAGAAGTATAGATTGGGCTGCCCGACGGCACTCATGGCACAGGACTGCTGACTCAGTAGTCCTCTTCTGACCCCATAACATCACAGCCCAGGGTGAGGTGATTGAGTGAGGTGCCAGGTGGTGCTGTGAATGTGCATCTTCATGCACAGAAAAGTGCACCAACTTCAGGACGGGCCCGGGATCTGGCTGAGGCCGATGCTGGTGTTGGAAGGTTGGGAGCTGCATCTGGGCCAGGGCCCAGGGGAGAGTCGGGTCTCACTGGCAGGTAAGGGACTCGTCCCACAGTAGAGGCCTACTGCTAGGGAAAAAAGTAGTCCTCATCCAGCTTTGATCAGGCCACCTGCCTTGTCGCACATCATCTAGTGTAATGTCAAAAGCTTGCTGGACACCTGGATTCTCTACACACAATGAGCAGTCGCCAGTGTCGAGTCCACGGCCTGGTTTACGCAGGGTGTCGCAGCTCCTAGTCTGTGGCAGGCGCAATGAATGGACACACACATACAATAAAGCTGTCAGCAGTGGCCACAAGTGACCACTCGCTCATTTATGTATATCCTTAGGCCACGCCCAGCCTTTGGAGTGAATGCAGTAACAAAGTATTGTACAGGCTGGGTGGCACTCTACACATATTTCTTCCAGTTGAGTATCTACATTTTGTTGTTTTCAAACAATGCACAGAGATGTATTATAATTCTGTTAATTTAGGATTGTTATGACAATAGCAACCCTATGACATTTGCTATTGATGTTAAGTGAAATGTTGCCAATAGTATTAACTGCAATTACTACAAATTAAATTAATAATGATCAGAATAAATATACATTTGACATTAATAAAATATTGCAGTATGAAAAAACTGCCCTAACCCACAAATTGTGGCATGCTTCATCATCGGGCTACCGCTAACACACTCTTTCATAATCCCAAGTCGGAGTGGAGCAGAAAGGGCGGGGAAACATAAAGGCACACAACATACAAACAACATGAAAAACGGGGACCAAGGACGAACAACAGAATCATAAAACTGTCTCAGAATGGTCACTATCTAAATTTTATTGCAGTGCCACCTGGGTAGGATTAAAAATTCACCACTGGTGGTGATCTCAGGGTATAATTAGCTGCTCACCCCAGTTTCTGTAATAAGTCAACATGTTTGGCCGTTCTTTGACTGCCCCTTTCATCAGGACCTTCGTACTGCCCCGTTGTAATTATTCCCCTACATGTCCTTTGATCGGGGTTCTCATCATACGTGTACCTGAGAGAATTTCTCTATCTGTATACACACTGTTGGTTATCTGTAATACATAAATATATTATAAAAAAACACACAAAAAACACACAAGATCATACAAATAAGCGTTTTACTCTTTCTTTGTCTCTGGGAGAAAAAAGACGGGTATATTCACTCTTATCCCATCCACCAATGCCTATTAACTGAATATGTATTTTGTGCAGATAATTCCCTTGTGCCTAATTCATATTCAGGGTCATGAACAACTTCACAGACCCTCCGTGACTCCTCACCATCACCAGAAGTTCAAACACCAAACGTAAGTGGGTTCACATAGGGGCAAGTGTTTATCACTCACTGAGTTTTCATTGGTACTCGTATTTACTAGCACCGGGTGGGAGCACCACCCTGTAGTCACAAACTGCATGAAATAAAACAAATCATTTATGTCCTCATTGCAAACCCGCGATCATTGATGGGCCATTTTTATACGTTTTTAGGAGGTACCATAAATCCACCCGCTGACCCAAAGGGTCCTTCTCACGTCCTTAAAGCCCAGGATCAAGAATTAACTGTCCTGGCGTTCAGTGCGTCCTTATAACAGTATTGGAAAACCGTGCGGTCCCTCCCCTATACGGTAGCGACCAACCTCCTATCAAAGGAGCCACCCCCTTCTCCTTACTTTGTCAAGGGACCAGTGCTGCCTCTCTCATTGCCGCCCGGCTCCATGTATAGACCTGGGTTCGGCGCAATGCTGTCTCTCATATTATTTCGTGACGGTGTCACGTGACACGTCACTCTGCAGTTAACTAGAAAGATACCATTCCTCAGTCAGGCCACAACGTTGGCCATTTTGGAGGTGTTCAACCTATCTTTACTAAAGGACCCCGTAGGGGGAGTTGAATCAATGTTAAAAGACACGCTCAAGTACCAAAAAACACAAAGTATTTTGTGGCTAGAATTATTATTAATCATAATGTGCCTTACAATGTTAACAATCTAAAAAATAGAAAACTGATCTACTTATCCCTATAAATAACACCCACCAAGGTGTGCAATAACCTTAGTAGGAGAAGGTATAAATTACACAAAAATATATTGAGAGAACACCTAAATCCATATATATCCACATGTCCATATCCATGTGCATGTGCGGATGTCTCCGCATGGATATCCGAGCAACTATAATGAGAGAAGCAAAAAGGTACATTTCTTTTCAGATTAGTTTGGGGGTAATATAGTGGGGGGAGAGAATCAAACAGTGTGAATCATCCCAGGAGGTCCTATAGGGCACAGACGTAGAGACAGAATCAGGCTAGTGATTTCTCATCCCCTTTGTTTTGTCTCTAAACTTCACTCATGTATGTACTAACTAATTATGTTGTATGTCCAGTCCTCTCCTAGACAACTTAGTGACAGTTCAATTGGATCTAATGTACATCATCATTCAAACCTTGAACATTGCTCCGGATTCGATAAATCCATCGCTGTTCATGGCTGAATAAGAATTCCCCAATATCTATACTGTTGGTTGGTGGCATTGGTTTATCTAATACTGTCCAAGTTATGTCATCAGTCTTGTGACCCATCTCAGTAAAATGCGCTGTCATTTTAGTATTTGTTTTTTTACATCTAATATTGCTTCTGCGTTCCATTATGCAGACTTTAACTTTTTGGGTTGTCATCCCCACATAGGGGAGTTTGCAAGGGCACCATATCAAGTATATTACATTGTCCGAGTTACAATTGGTGTGCTTCATCTGTATCCACGGTGTGGCTAACCCTATGTCAATTGTTTTGGTATTTTTAGTCAGATGGCATACACTACATGAGCCACACTTTGTGTGCCCCTTCACTGGTGGTAAATCCCCCCTTAAGGGATTTTGGGTTAAGGTTCGATTCTGTGGTCTAGTATGAACCAATAAATTGCGTAAATTCGCGCTTTTCTTAAAATAAAACATTGGTTTCTCTATCTTGAGATGGTCACTGTTAAGAATCCTCCAATTTTTGTTAATGGTACCTTTGATTTGATTAGAGGCCTTATTAAATGTCTTTACACAAATGGGTCGGTTCGTGGGTAATCTGCTCTTTTCTTTTTACCCACGAAACGACCCATTTGTGTAACGACATTTAATAGGGCCTCTAATCAAATTAAAGGTATCATTAACAAAAATTGGAGGATTCTTAACAGTGACCATCTCAAGATAGAGAAACCAATCTTTTCTTTAAAGAAAAGTGCAAATTTACGCAATTTATTGGTTCATACTAGACCACAGAATCGAACCCTAACCCAGAATCCTTTAAGGGGGGATTTACCACCAGTGAGGGGGCACACAAAGTGTGGCTCATGTAGTGTATGCCATTTGACTAAGAATACCAAAACAATTGACATATGGTTAGCCACACCGTGGATACAGATGAAGCACACCAATTGTAACACGGACAATGTAATATACTTGATATGGTGCCCTTGCAAACTCCCCTATGTGGGGATGACAACCCGAAAAGTTAAAGTCCGCATAATGGAACACAGAAGCAATATTAGATGTAAAGAAACAAATACTAAAATGACAGTGCATTTTAGTGAGATGGGTCACAAGATTGATGACATAAGTTGGACAGCATTAGATAAACCAACGCCACCAACCAACAGTATAGATATTGGGGAATTCTGATTCAACCATGAACAGTGATGGATTTATCAAATCCAGAGCTATGTTCAAGGTTTGAATAATGATGTACATTGGATCCAATTGAACTGTCACTAAGTTGTCTAGGAGAGGACTGGACATACAACATAATTAGTTAGTACATACATGAGTGAAGTTTAGAGACAAAACAAAGGGGATGATTATATTTCCCAATGAGGAATCACTAGCCTGATTCTGTCTCTACGTCTGTGCCCTATAGGACCTCCTGGGATGATTCACACTGTTTGATTCTCTCCCCCCTCATGTTACCCTCAAACTAATCTTAAAAGAAACCTTCCTTTTTGCTTCTCTCACTATAGTTGCTCGGAAATCCATGCGGAGACATCCGTACATGCACATGGATATGGACATGTGGATATATATGTGGATTTAGGTGTCCTCTCAATATATTTTGGTGTAATTTATACCTTCTCCTACTAAGGTTATTACACACCTTGGTGGGCGTTATTTATAGGGATAAGTAGATCAGTTTTCTATTTTTTAGATTGTTAACATTGTAAGGCACATTATGATTAATAATAATTCTAGCCACAAAATACTTCGTGTTTATTGGTACTTGAGCGTGTCTTTTTACATTGTTTCAACTCCCCCTCCATGGTCCTTTAGTACAGATAAGTTGCACACCTCCAATATGGCCGACGTAATGGCCCGACTGAGGAATGGTATTTTTCTAGTTAACTGCGAGCAGTAACGGAGTGACGTGTCACGTGACACCGTCACGAAATAATATGAGAGACAGCATCACGCTGAACCTGGGTCTATACATGGAGCCGGGCGGCAATGAGAGAGGCAGCACTGGTCCCTTGACAAAGTAAGGAGAAGGGGGTGGCTCCTTTGATAGGAGGTTGATCGCTACTTGTATAGGGGAGGGACCGCACGTTTCTCCGATACTGTTATAAGGACGCACTGAACGACCAGACAGTGTCGCGCCGCTGTGCACGGCACGAGCTGAACATTCGGCTCGGGCCGCAGCACGCGGTCTTAAGACACGCCACGCCCCCAGCCTACTCTGTACCTTACGAGGCCCCAAATTGGGCATGGGGCCTTGTTCTTTTTTAGCGCACCGCGTGTCTAGGCAGGTCTGACCCCCCACTCACCTGTTCTTTTCTTTTCTTCTTTTATCTGGACATCTGGTTGTGCCTTCCTTTATGTTTTTTCCCCCTTCCCATATTACCCTTCTCTTCCCAGCATTCCTTGTTCCCTACACTCTATGGTTCCTAGTCCATTCTGTTCTATGTGCTTTTCCCTATCTAAGATGGTGTCCTTTTACTTCCTGTTGGTCGTTTCCTGTTTGTTGGTATTTAAGGGCTGTGATTCTTTCTCTCCTTGCGCTGAAACACTTTCGTTTGGATGGTGTCTTCGCTCCTGCTTCCTTGTATACCTGTGCTGGTTCTCGTTGGTTCCAGTGTATTTTCCTGTATTTGCTCCTGCTGTTACCTATTCTTTTTGTTCCTGTTGCAGGAACCTATCTTTTTGGAGGTTTTTTCCCCTTTCAGGTTTTTTTTCCCTCTGGCACTACTTCTGAGGGACACGGCCTGCTCTTGGCGTACCCATTGCCTGCAGCACCGTGGCTACCAGAAAGAGTCGCCCCTACTTGGGCCAAGGCCGAACATTCAAGAACAAGATCCACGCCACTCGCTCTGCGGCCTCCAGGGTAAAGCAGCACGTAAGTCGTGACAGACAGTTAATTCTGGATCCTGGGCTTTAAGGACGTGAGAAGGACCCTTTGGGTCGGCGGGTGGATTTATGGGACCTCCTAAAAACGTATAAAATTTCCCAGCAATGATCACAGGTTTGAAATGAGGACATAAATGATTTGTTTTATTTCATGCAGTGTGTGGCTACAGGGTGGTGCTCCCACCCGGTGCTGGTAAATACGAGTACCAATGAAAACTCGGTGAGTGATAAACACTTACCCCTATGTGAACCCACTTACGTTTGGTGTTTGAACTTCTGGTGATGGTGAGGAGTCACAGAGGGTCTGTGAAGTTGTTCATGACCCTGAATATGAATTAGGCACAAGGGAATTATCTGCACGCAATATATATTCAGTTAATAGTCATTGGTGGAAGGGATAAGAGTGAATATACCCGTCTTTTTTCTCCCAGAGACAAGAAAGAGTAAAACGCTTATTTGTATGATCTTGTGTGTTTTTTGTGTGTTTTTTATAATATATTTATGTATTACAGATAACTGATAGTGTATATACAGATAGAGAAATTCTCTCAGGTACACGCATTATGAGAACCCTGATCAAAGGACATGAAGGTGAATAATTACAACGGGGCAGTACGAAGGTCCTGATGAAGGCCGAGTGACCCAAAGGGGCAGTCAAAGAACGGCCGAAATATGTTGACTTATTACAGAAACTGGGGTGAGCAGCTAATTATACCCTGAGATCACCACCAGTGGTGAATTTTTAATCCTGCCCAGGTGGCACTGCAATAAAATTTAGATAGTGACCATTCTGAGACAGTTTTATGATTCTGTTGTTCGTCCTTGGTCCCCGTTTTTCATGTTGTTTGTATGTTGTGTGCCTTTATGTTTCCCCGCCCTTACTGCTCCACTCCGACTTGGGATTATGAAAGAGTGTGTTAGCGGTAGCCCGATGATGAAGCATGTCACAATTTGTGGGTGAGGGCAGTTTTTTCATACAGGTGATTACGCTCTCTGGGGCATTTACACTGGTAATTTCCTGTCCTGTAGTGTTAGTGAATGAAGTAGTGGGAGGTCAGACAGGGAAGTATTTCCTCTCACCCCTTCTTTAGTGTTATGTATTAATAAAATATTGCCCATCTATATGTACAAGTCAACACAGTGAATTGCCTCCTGGTGACTAAATACGTATTGTATTGCACAACTCACTCCTAGTGGTTGGTATTTTGTATTATTGTGGCCTTCATTGCACTTTAAATTAGTGAGCGCTATATTAACCAAGTAAGTTACAATAAATACATTGTTGCACAGAGGAGTTCAGCGCAGGTATGCAGCACACTATTACTATGCCATTCTCTCAAATTTTGTTTTTTAAATTAAGAAAGTAACTTAAGGTTGTGCTGTAAAGTTGTCCAACAGTTGCATTTTAAAGAAACCTTGTTTTAATTGAAGTTAATTTGACACTTTTTTTTGTAAACTTTGTGTGGGATGCCAGTGGTCTGCCGTAGTTTTCGATCTGCTCTTAAAGTTAAAAAAGCAGTAAATTTATTGGAGGACCTTCTGCAATGTGCATTTTGGGAAGAGAGCAGCGTGTGCCACTCTGTTTTGAAGATGTCTTTCTCTTTGCCAGGTTTCACTTCAAGCAACGTGCTATGAGACATACCCAGTATAAAGCGCTAGGTCAGGTGTTAAGTTGTATTGTTGCACATGTTTTTTCACATTCTGAAAACACGCTGGCATCAAGTTTGATGTTAGCTGCAGATCAACATAAGGGGTGACACCTATATCATAAATTCCGTAGCACACATTGGGCCTGATTTACAATGGTCAATCTACACTTTTGCGTAAGGTTATGATTTTTTTCAATTCGCAAATTAATTTTAGGAGTAGTATCTTTATGACTGCCTATTGTTTTAGGAGCGTCCTCTCCGCCACAAGGACGGAGACTCTGTAGTTGTAAAGATACTACTCATACAATTCCTTTGTGAATTGCAAAAACTACTCGTAAACTTACATAGAAGTGCAAGTTTACCTTTGAGAATCAGGCCCCCTGTGACTGAGGTCTCTATGTCACCGATCTGCATTTTAGCTGCCATTTAGTTTCAGTAAAGAAAACACTTTTACTATTATTGTAGTACCACAAACTGACTTGTTTATAGGCAGTTATATCTTGTGTTATTGTGACAAAACTGCACTCTGGCTATACTAAGTATTTCTTTGGTGTATTTGATTCAGTTCCACAGGCGCTTCAAAGCACTAGAATAAAGAGGGAGTAACAAAGAGAAATGTGGCATTGCATTTAGTGACTTAGGGTCTGATTTACAGTTTGGCGGATTGGGTTACTCCGTCACAAACGTGATGAATATCCTGTCCGTCGTATTACGATCCCATTTATCCTATGAGAATTGTAATATGGCGGCTGGGATATCTGTCACATTTGTGATGGAGTAACCCCATCTGCCAAAGTTTAAATCAGGCGCTTAGTCACCTTTCATCCATTTCAAAGATGAATAGCAGATTTAGTCCTGCCGGACTTCTTGTCCAACCCACTGTACCAGGCACAAAACCTAGTGAGCCCTTATATTTCCTAAACCTTCTGCACAGATTAAATAGAATAATCCTTGAAAAAATGCACACACACATACAAAACTACACCACACTGGACAATTCAAACTACACACACCTGACACCCATACACACACCACACACACCACTATAAAACACACACCCACACTACCCACAACCCTTTATGACTACAAACAAGTGCCACAAGAGAGATAGCAAGACCACAGACAAGACCACAGCCACACACCACCATCACCTCTACACCATCCACGCACCTTACATCACACACCCCAGCACATCACCCCACAAACCCACACCCCGGATTCTCTAAGGAGGAGCTGAAGGTCATGGTGGAGGAAATCATCCAGGTAGAGCCACAGCTATTCGGATCACAGGTGCAGCAGACGTCCATTGCTAGGAAGATGGAGCTATGGTGGGGAATCGTGGACAAGGTCAATGCCGTGGGACAGTACCCCAGAACAAGGGATGACATCAGGAAGAGGTGGAACGACCTACGGGGGAAGGTGCGTTCCACAGCAGCAAGACACCAACTAGCTGTACAGAGGACTGGCAGTGGACCCCCACCTCTTACCCCACAACTAACAACATGGGAGGAGCAAGTCTTGGCAATACTGCATCCTGAGGGCCTGTCAGTAGAGGGAGGAGGACTGAAGTCAAATCTCTATTACTGTCACCCCCCCTACCTGCATGCCATCACAAACCCCCACCCTTACCCACACTCCCATCACACCACCACTTCCTACACACCCCACCATCACAACCCACTCCTCCCAATACCAAGCCCTGCATGCAACACCAATGCATGGACCCCCATCACAGACCTGCATGGACACCTATCACTAAAGCATGCACACTAGAGGGAAACAGCAAGCCCACCAAATAACTACTCACACAAGGCAAAGCTGCTAGGGCAATAACAACCTTAGAGGGCAACACACCCATGCACAAGATGTCACACACAGAAACAATAACACTGTATTACATCCCCACAGGTCCCGCAGCCAACGTCACCGGATAGGAGGTGCCAGCAACATCCAGTTCCCCTCCCAGAAGAGGCCCACACTGATGAGAGCAGCTCTGGACGCCTGGATCTGGATGACCAACCTGGCCCATCAGGGTTCTCCGGACAGTTGGTTACCCATGCACAATCCCATACCACCACAGAGCCTCCCCCCTCAGGAAACGCCACCACAGTACACACCCAGTGGGCCCATACCTCTGTCCCCAGGACACGTCAATCAGCAGTGTGTCCACCACTACAGGGAACCCAGTGCACCCCACAAACACAGGACGATCAGGGACCCAGGGTCAGTGGCGGTGGGCACACAGTTCAGGGGACAGAGGCACAGGACAACAGGGAAGCTGAGAGGACTAGTGTGCGACAAGGGGAGGACAGGCCCAGGGAACCGACTCTCCAGGAGGCACTCACCAAGATCCTGGGAGCATACCACCATTCCCAGGAGACGATGGGCCAGAAACTGGACAAGTTGCAGGAGAACCAGCAGCTGCAAGGGGGACAGTACCTGGGGATCAGGGAGTACTTGGAGTTTATTACCACCACCCTGGTCTCCATTGCAGGGGTGCTGGCAGACATGGCCAACACTATGAGGGCGGCAGTGGCACACCACCGGGCCCCTACCACTAGCCAAACCGATAAAAAGCACTCCACCTCCGCTTCCACTAGTGGACATGAGGCCCTGCCACAGGACCAACAGGCCACCAGCACCCATCCCCCTGCAGATGGAGAACACCACGCAAACAGTCCCTGCGAACCAGGCAGAAGCCAGAGACTATTGCCAAGACCCCCGCCAGGAAATAAGACTCTCCTGATTGTCACCCTTGTGTCCCACCCTGTCACCCTGTCCACCTTGAACTGCCATTGCTCCACTTCCTATGCCCCCTTGGACAATGCATCTGTGATCCACTGCCAGTAGCTTGGACTCTATCCTGGACTTTACTCCACCATCAACCCAGCCCATTGCACATCCCCCTCTACTTATTAGCACTTAAGTAAACACCAATTGAAAACAAATACAAGTATGGAGTCTGTCAAATGATTGATCTATGTATTTGTTTAACAAGGTATAAACAGTGCAATACAACTGTACAGTAATGTGTACATAGGAATGACCTGTAGTTGGCTGCAGTGAACACACCAAGAGCGATAGTAGGGCACAAATATCTGAAAATAGAGATGCCAAAGGGTACAGTGAGTGGACATAGAAGTGGGAAAATCAGCCTGCCAGTGACAATGTCAAACACAAAACAGTCATTTAAATTTGAAGTTACACTGTCTTACCTGTGTGTCATTTGAAGTATTGTCAAATTATAGCACTTCTGCTGTCCTCATCTTTATCCTCTGCCTCCTCATCTTCACTGTCCACAGGGTCCACTGCTGCCACACGGCCATCTCCAGCCTCCTCCTCCTGCAGGGTTGTGCAACATACAGCATGCCACGATGATCTGGCAGACCTTCTTGGGTGAGTAGCACAGGGAACCACCTGTCAGATGGAGGCAACAAAACCTAGCCTTCAGGAGGCCGAATGTCCTCTCTGTGATTTTTCTTGTTCGCCCATGTGCCTCATTGTAACGTTCCTCTGCCCTTGTCCTGGCATTCCTCACGGGGGTCAATAGCCATGAGAGGTTGGGGTAACCAGAGTCACCTGCAAATATCGAGGGACAACTGTTAGCCACACACTTACCCTTAGGGCCCACACCATACCTATACACCAACATCCACTGGGTGGGAACCAGGGCTCACCTATTAGCCACACCCTGTGCCTCTGGAGTTGAGCCATCACATATGGGATGCTGCTATTCCTCAGGATAAAGGCATCATGCACAGACCAAGGATACTTAACACTGACATGGGAGATGTACTGGTCCGCCAGGCACGCTATCTGCACATTCATTGAGTGAAAGCTATTTTGATTTCTGAACACCTGTTCATTTCTCCAGGGGTGGGACAAATGCAATATGTGTACCATCAATAGCCCCAATAATGTTGGGGATATGTCCCATTGCAGAGAAATCTGCTTTCACTGTGGCCAAATCCTCCACCTGGGAGAAACTGATGTAGCTGCGCATGCGTTTAATTAGGGCAGACAACACTCTTGTCAGCACTATTGAGAACATTGGCCAAGAAATGGAGCACTGATAGCACTTGCAAAGAGGGGGGATCCCAGTGGGGTGACGGAGAGCAGATATCAAGTCAGGCTCTAATTGGGCACACAGCTCTGTGATTGTGGCCCTGTCCAGTCTTAAGGTGAGGATAATGTGCGTGTCCTCCATTGTTGCCAAGTCAACCAGTGGCTTGTACACGGGGGGATGTCTCCAACTCCTATTCATCTGCAGCGGTTGCAATCTAGGGGGCAAAACGGTGAGAAGCTGGTCAGTATCCCATATTTACACTACACTTTATTGCATGTTGTGACTGTAACAGTATATTGTTGGATATGCCCAAATGGTGCTTATGTGTACTGTGACGCAGTTAGGTGCCATAGCCTGCGTCCCCCCCCCCCGAAATAGCGTCCGTCTGTCCTGTACGGAAGGACATTTGGAAATGAGGTAATTCCGCAGACGTTGTGTGCCGTTGCGGGAGGCGGTTAACATTGGGCCCCATGGCTCACAGTAGCCAATGGTGATGTACGCCGGTGGTGACGGTACGCACCACTGCAGACGTGACCACCATTTTCTATCTGTTCACTCACTTGCTACCTGACCTTCAACAGGAGAAGACCTACACTGCATGTGCTGCTGTGACCTGTGTCTGGAACCTACCATGGCTCGTGTCACTAGGGAAAGGGCCCCTGCCTTCACCGCCGCAGAGTTGGAGTGACTGGTGGCATGGAGTCCTACCCCAGTACCGAATGCTGTATGGGCCTCCAGACCAACAGGTGAGTACACTGTGAGCACGATGCAGGGGCATGAATGCATGGAGTGGTGTGTGTAAAGGCCTCGTGTAAGGTGGGGTTGGTGGAAGGGCACTGGGCAGCGTGCTGCATGTATGGTGGGCCATGTCTGTGTGTAAGGGGATGTGAGGGCTAAGGTGGGCCATGCGTGTTACAGGCAGGACAGTCTGACTGATATCTTTTCCTATGTGTATTTCTCTGCAGGTCAGCGTCCATCAGAAAAAGGGTATATGGTGTGCCATCGCCAAGGACATGCGGACCCTGTGGGTCTACGGCAGGCGGAGCACCCACTGTCGGAAACGGTGGGAGGACCTGAGACGCTGGGCACGGAAGACGGCGGAGGCCCAGCTGGGGATGGCCTCCCAACGAGTAAGGGGTGCCCGTTGAACCCTGACCCCCCTGATGGACCACATACTGGCGGTGGCCTATCTGGAGCTGGATGGGTGCTTGGGGGCATAACAGCAGCCACAATGGGGTGAGTGCAGTGCCCCAATTGCTACTTGTGTGTGGTGGCATCTGGGTGGGGGATGTGGGCCTGTGGGTGCCCCTAGGCCGGGCTGGACATTGCAGGGTAGGTCCCATGTTGGGCAGGGTCCTGATGTAAAATACCTCCAACCAAGCTAGTAGGCATCCACTACTGGGCAGGGGTCTGTGGGTCTCAGGTATGCTGCAATTGGCGTTAGGTGTCCCTGTCCATGGGCTGGTGACTAGCATTGGGACTGGTAGTGCATTGCTGTGATGCTATTAATTGTGTTTGACCACTGACTTTGTGTTTCACCATTGCGTATATTAGTTGCTCAATGTTCACCAGTAGCACATTATGGGGGTCATTCTGACCCTGGCGGTAAAATCCGCCAGGGCCAACGACCGCGGGAGCACCGCCAACAGGCTGGCGGTGCTCCCTTGGGCATTCTGACCGCGGCGGTACAGCCGCGGTCAGAAACGGAAAACCGGCGGTGTACCGCCGGTTCTCCGCTGCCCTGGGGAATCCTCCATGGCGGCGCAGCTTGCTGCGCCGCCATGGGGATTCCGACCCCCATACCGCCATCCTGTTCCTGGTGGTTTTGGCCGCCAGGCAGAGGATGGCGGTATGGGGTGTCGTGGGGCCAGTGGCATGGGCACTGCAGGGGCCCCCGTAACAGGGCCCCACCAAGATTTTCAGTGTCTGCCATGCAGACACTGAAAATCGCGACGGGTGCTACTGCACCCGTCGCACCCCTTCCACTCCGCCGGCTCCATTCGGAGCCGGCATCCTCATGGAAGGGTGTTTCCCGCTGGGCTGGCGGGCGGCCTTCTGGCGGTCGCCCGCCAGCCCAGCGGGAAACCCAGAATAACCGTGGCGGTCTTTTGACCGCGCAGCGGTATTCTGCCGGCGGGACTTTGGCGGGCGGCCTCCGCCGCCCTCCAAAGTCAGAATGACCCCCTATATGTTTTGTTCAGTTTAGCTGCCTATTGGCTTTGACATGGCATTAGCCATTACCTTCTGTATTCAGTTAAGCTGCCTATTGGCTTTGACATGACATTAGACATTACATTTGATATTTAGGTTAGCTGCCTATTGGCTTTGACGTGGGGTTAGACATTGCAGTTCAGACATTGCAGATGAGCTGTGTTTTTTCCAAGCTGTGTTTTTCCACATGGTAGACCAAGCAGTGTTTTTCACACCAGACCTTAGCTGATAAGAGCACGTAGATTTTGTGTTTACCTCGCAATCCAGTCTGAGAACGAGTGAGCCCGGGAGAATTGGCCACTCTCCAAGTTTCTTCGGTTCTCACACTGAGTTTGCTTTTAAGGATGACTCTGGAATACAGCAGGGGTAGATTGAATCTGCTTGACTTCAGACAGGAACGGAGACGTCAGTTGCTTGTCTCCCGTTTGGGTAGAAAATCTCTTTCTCGCAGTTGACCGGAGTCATCAACTTGCAGACCCCAGAAAGATGAAGCTGAATATAGGCCCTACAGCCTTGCCCCTACGGTGATGAATTTTGACTTTTATGCTTTGCTTTGAAGTTATGCTATAATATAATAATGTATTTGCTGTGTACATTGCAACTGAGAAGTTCTTTGATATCTTTTTCTTTCATTGCTGTGACTACTTTTGAACGAGTGCTTCCAGTCTACTAATTGCGACTCTCAGGAACCTCGTGATGAAGGATTAATAACAATAAATGTCTTCTTTAAACTCAGAAGTGCATTCCAGGGAGGTTCTGTAAGCTTGGTTATGAGTTAGGAGCAGGAAAGCAGAACAATTGCCTAGTGCGTAGGGATGTTCCCTTTGTGAGTGTGCTGTGTACGCCAACAGTGGTGTTGTTGCCGCTATTGACAAGTGTATCCTTTGTCTCCCCCCCCCCCCCTTTTTGTTTTGTCACCCTGTCCTTATGGGCATTAGCATCATCTGGCGGAGGAGCAGAAGCACCGGTGACGGGGAGAGCTGCATCCCACAGGGCCCAAGAGGCCGAATCCACCGACGGTGAGGGCACCAGTGGGACGGAGGGCGAGGGGAGCACCACGGCGGAGACTGGAGGGGACAGTTCGGACAGTGATACCTCCTCCGATGGAAGCTTCCTAGTGGTGGCGGACATCTCTTTGCCCACCACAACAACAGGTACAGCCGCCACCCCCTGTACCAGCACTGCCCTCCCAGCAGCCCCTCAGGTGTTTTCCGTGCCCGCTCACCCAGGACGGTGGGCATCTCCTTCGCCCCAGGCACCTCAGTCCCTGCCCCAGTCAGCCCTGAATGAGGAGGCTGTTGACCTCCTGAGATCCACCTCTATTGGGCAGTCAACCATTGGGAATGCCATCCAGGGGCTGGTAGCCCATTTGCAACAAACAAATGCATTCCTGGAGGGCATTCACTCTGGCATGGCGGCCCAAAAGGAGATCAATCCAGGCTCTGGCCTCCTCCCTGAAGGCAGCCATTGTCCCTGTTTCTAGCCTCCCCCCTCCAACTTCCTCTACCCAAACCCATTCCCCTCAACCCCAACCTATCCCAAGCACACAGTCAGACCAGCATGCACACAGGACAACACCCAGGAGTGGTTCAGGCAAACACAAGCACCACACATCATCCCACAGGCACTCACACAAACACCATCCAGAATCAGACATACCAACATCCACTGCCTCCACTGTGTCCCCCTCCTCCTCGCCCACCTCCCTCCCAGTAGCATCTACCCTCACACCTGCATGCACTACATCCTCATCCTCTACCACCATCACGCCTATCACTACACGCCCCTCACTGGCAGTCACCACCCCTACGACCATGCAGACGTCCCCTGTGTCCTCTCACACTGTGTCTGTGCCCCCTCTTCCCAAAGTATATAAACGCAAGCACTCTGACACCCAACAGCCATCCACCTCACAACTGCATCCAGCCCATGCACCCAAAATCAGCAGACAGACATCTCCTACAACCACTCCCTCTTCCTCCACTCCCAAACCATCACCCTCTTCCCGCCCCAATGTCCCTAAAAAGCTTTTCCTCTCCACCGTTGACCTCTTCCCTACCACTCCCCCCCATCCTTCACGTTGGGCCAGGGTGGTCACAACCCAGGCGAGCACCTCAGCCACCCAGTCCATGGCCATAGTAGTGTCGACAGCTACTGCAGGTGGGAGAGGATCCCGGGCACCAGGCAGCCACACTGAAAGGGTGCCTGCACCAGCAGCGTCTAGGAAGGGCAAGGAGGCACCACCAGCTGTGTCTCTGAAGGGCAAGGAGGCACCCCAAACTGCTACAGGGAAGGGCAAGTAGGCACCCCAGCTGGTACAGGGAAGCGCAAGGAGGCACCCCAAGCTGCTACAGGGAAGGGCAAGGGGCAATCCCCGGCTGCTGACAGGAAGCGGAAGGGGCCTGCACCAGCAGGCAAAAAGGACAAGAGGCCTGGTGCTGGGGCTCAGTTGGAGCCCCCACCAACAACCATGGTGGTTCAGCCACCAGCACCGCCACAAGCACTGCCGCCAGAAGCGCCACCAGCACCACTGCCAGCAGCAGCAGCCCCAGTGGGCAGACGTCCTAGGCTGCAGGGGAAGGGCTGGAGCCTCCTCCCACCACTGCCAGCACCGCCACCACCAACAGCAGCCCCAGTGGGCAGCCGTCCGAGGCTGCAGGGGAAGGGATGGAGCCTCCTCCCACAACAGACAGCACCGCCACCAGCGCAAGCAGCAGCAGCACCAGTGGGCAGCCGTCTGAGGCTGCAGGGGAAGGGCTGGAGCCTCCCCCCACCACTGCCAACTCCACAAGCATCCCCGCCACTGCCACCACTGAGCAGCCGTCACCGTCGGTGGGCAGTGTATAGTCCTGCATCCATGGGCTGTTGTGCAGCCTGGCCCCTGCAAATCCTGTGGGTCTGACACACAGGTGAGAGACTGTGACCTTGCATTCCCCAAGATCTGCATCACTGGGCACAATGCCCCCTCCAGAACCAGTGGAAGAAGCCATCCACTCACCCCATTCTTCCCAGGATGAAGCCCACTGGGCACAATGCCCCCTCCAGAACCAGTGGAAGAAGCCATCCACTCACCCCATCCTTCCGAGGACCAAGCACAGGGCATGTTGCCCCCTCCAGCGCATATGGGCAAACCACCCACTAGAGAGACTGTGGCCTTGCACTCCCCAGGACCAAGCAGTTGGCAAACCACCCACTAGAGAGACTGTGGCCTTGCACTCCCCAGGACCAAGCAGTGGGCATATCACCCACTTGAGTGACTGTGGCCTTGCACTCCCCAGGACAGCGCAGAGGGCATGTTGCCCCCTCCAGGACCAGTGGTGTTGTACCATCTTTCGGCTGAGGTGCACCCCCCATTCCCTGTCCCCCTGAGGTGCCTGTGTATTTTCGACCTGATGCCTCTGCAGTGTTCTCTCCGTGTTGTTGCAGGAGTAAGGTGGGGCCTTGGCCTATGTGATGTGGCCCTGTGGCCCACGGGCATTGAGGAATGGGCAGTGTCCCTACATTTTTAAATATGTATATCTGTTTGGATTTTGATGAACTTATTCCTATTACTTTTTTCCTATTACACTCACTTTCTTCAAATCATTTTGTCCTTGTATTGTTCCTGAGGGGTACGGGAGGAATATGTAATGTTACTGCATCTGGTTGTGTATGGTGTTGGGGTGGTGGTGTTGTGTGTTGCGTGTGTGTGTCACTCTCTTTTCCTCCCCCCTCCCTTGTGTGAAAGGTGGCAGTACTCACCGTGGTCGTCTTCGCCGATATTATTGTTCATAATGCAGCACAAGGTAGACAAGCATGGGGAATATGTGCAACTCGGGCTCCATGGCGTTGTGGTTCTTCCCTGAGTCTCCACAGGTGAGTCCTTTGACTTCTGAGATCTGTTTCCGCCAGGCTTTTGATGTTGTTGGTACCGCCCTGAAAAAGGTGGCGGATAGGCCTGTCATAATACAGTGGGCGGTACATTGTCGTCCGCCTAGCTGTTGGCGGTTACCGCCGTGGTGCTTTTTGATTCAGCCGTAGCAGTCGGTGTGTTAAAGTGGCTGTTTGTCTGAGCGGTTTCCGCCATGGTCATAATTCCATTTTTGTTACCGCCAGCCTGTTGGGGGTATTACCGCCGCATTATCACCAACCGCCAGGCTTGTAATGAGGGCCCTAGTCCTTTATTTCTTAGGTGTTTATGTGTGTCTTTGCCTATGTTAAACACAATGTTAAATACGGTGCTCATTTTGGGCTCTTATGTCCAAGAGGACCAGTCGCTGAGCCAGGGGCAAGCATTTGGCTTGAGCCAGGCTCAAGCATTCACCTATTCGCCCAGCTCTAGTTTCCACAGCCATCACACAGGCCTGGGGCATTTTCAAGGCTGCAATAATATATTGAAACACTTAAACTTAAAACTCAATGTATTCATATTAATGACAGAAAAAAAATCAAGGTGATTTCACACTACTATAGCATTGTGCTTGTGAATAAAAGCCAGCTCTGGTGTACTAGAGCAGTGGTTCTTAACCAGGGCTTGGTGCACCCCTGAGATGACTCTACTCCTACTCTGGGGTCTGCAACTATTCAGAGAATTAAATAATATTAGCAGGTTATTAAAGTGTATGTACTTGAAAAGACTAAATTAAAGATTTTAAAATTCCCCTGAAGGTATAGGAATTTTAATCTGGAGGCTATGAATTAAACAGGGTTCCTTAGCTTGACTCATGGGAGCAACATAAGTACAACAAACATAGGCCCTCCGAAGTACAGCCGTGCTGAAGACCCCAGTGCAGGCGGTTTTCCGACCAGCGTGTCATGACTGCTAGCAGCCCTCCGCCCTTTTTCGGATGGAGAGACGCCAGCAGCCATACTCGCGGTGAAGTGGAGGCTGCTCCACCTCCACCGCCACGTCATCAGAACACCGTCCACTGAATCACGTCCCAGGATTCTGTGTGGCTGTGTTCTGGTGATGGGGAGCTGGCGGCAGAGCAACCCCCATGGATCCCGTTCCCTCCCGGAGGATCACCGGACAAGGTAAGGTGATCGTCCGTTAGGGGAAGGGGGTGGGAGAGTGTTGTGTGTTGTGTGGGTGCATGGGGCTGTGAGTGTGAGTGTGTAAGGGGCTGTATGAGTGCGTGTATGCATGCAGGGGGTGTGTTGTGTGTATGGGAAATGTGTGCGCATATGTCTGTGGGTATGTGTGCGTGTATGTCTGCGTGTATGTCTGCATGTATGTGTAGTAGTTGTGTGAGTGTGCGTGTAGGGGGTGGTATGGGGGTCGTGGGTTTGGGGGGAGGACTCTGGGGAGGGGGAGGAGAGTGGGGGGGACCCCTATCAGTGCCAGGGAGCGAATTCCCTGGTACTGATAGTGCCTACTGCCATGGATTGCGTGGTGGTACAGAACCCCACAAAATCCATGGCAGTATGTGGGGTCGTGATACCGCCGGTGGTCTAGTAATGGCCGCTGGGCTGGAAACTTCTGACAGAAGTCTCCAGCCCAGCGGTCGTTACCACCCTGGCGGTCGGAATGTAGAAGTGGCGGTTTGGCATGGCGGTAACCGCCATGCTTGTAATGTCATTTTTTTTTTCGCCGGCTTGTTTGCGGTATTACCGCCACTTCTACGCCGACCACCAGGGTTGTAATGAGGGCCATAATCTAGTATGGACATTTTGTGGTCACATTTGAAGCACTGGTGCAGCAGGAGACTGTTTTTTTTAATGTATTTTCGAGAGCCGGTATAATGTTGCCTTCACTGGGTGTTTAATTGAACAACATTGTTTTTCTTCTAGGGTCAGAAGGTCTCTATTATACCATGTTACAAAATGGGTTAATAATTATTACTGGATTCTGTTTGTCAGGTATTGAGTTGTTTTTGATAGCAGGGGACATCTGACAGTTGGAGTTGAGCTTTTGAACTGTAGTAGACCGGATGGAGGATCACTACACTGTTACCTCCTTTATCTGCTTTTTGTATGTTGGGATTTCTCTTTAGTTTCTGAATTGCTTCCTTTTGTCTAAGCTCACTGTTTGATTGTAGGTATTTCTTCTTTCTTTTTTAAGTAATTGCAGGGTTCCCCTTGCTAGTCAGATATTACCACAGTACAGAACAAGTCAATGGAGTTTCCTCTATGTAAATGAATTGTGAATATCGATTGGTTTATATTGAATTGTCAGTGACTATGATGTATCTATTCTAAGATCTCTGGCAGTATGTATGATATTTTTTCAGGATCCATGCTGTTCTCTTACTTTAGATCTGTGTCTGATAATGTGGAGATTAGGTGGAGTTCTTCTAGCTCTACTGAGCCAAAGTGTGAGCTTTTGACACATAGTATATAGAGTGCATACAGTATTGGCACACACCACCGGCACACTAAAGGCAGCAAGATTGCAACTTTCTCAAGCACGCAAAACACACACCTCACATCTACAGTAGACACACCAGCACAACCCCCTCCCCCCCACACAATCTCTTTCTGTCTCCTCCCCTCTCTCAAGCATAGTATTGCACTTGTGGAACAGTGCAAGTTCCAAACAGTTTAATGCTCATACTGTTGCATAGTTAACAGTAGTGTAAACAGCTTTTTGTTCCCCTTTTGGGAAGAGCAAAGCTCAGAGAGTGCGGTCAAACAATCTATCTAAAGTCAACAGGAAGATGCCACCTGCCGCTAGGTTCCCCATGGCTGCTAAACTGGGCCCCACTACTGTGTGCAGCACCAATGTTGTTCCAGTTCCCACTGACATTTATTCTCCTTCTAAAGCTGCCCTTCTCTAAAACTGTACCCTTAACTACTGCCGAGGTGGAAAGGAAGACTGCACTGGTTACACCCATGTTCAGAAGGCCCTATTTCCATAGACCTCCTTCCAAGACATCCAAACAGCAGCAGTGTGACAGTGCTTGTCTCCATCACTGCATTCTTGGCCCATTGTGTTGTCTACAGCTGCCCATGCTACCGTTTTCATATAAAAATATTTACTATAAGAAAGTGTTTTTTTAAGTTTAAACCTAGAGGTTTTCTAGGTGGGTCAGGTAATGAAAAGTAAAAAATATTTCCCTTTTCAACTTTTGAGATCCCTCGGGAGTCTTAAGAAGAGTCTCACGAAAGTCCTGCGGGACTGATATCACATAAAAGAAAGACATCTGATTGGCTGAAATAAATGCTTTTTTATTTATAGGAAGTACCCACATTTTTAAATTTCACATGAGGTATCCCTTTAGTTCACACCAGGGCTTGTTTTGGCCTTGTTTTGGATTTTTGTATACAACCTTTTGGCTCTGGATGAGGTTGTGGAGAAAGAAAAAAACAGCAATTACCAGGCCATAAAGGGGTCACTTATGTGGCACGTTTTAACGATTCCACAGGGTATGAAGAAAGTTTCTGACTGTTTTGTAACATGCATTATCCGCAAAAAGGTATTCTCATGTGGAAGCGACAAAAAGTATATTTACGTGCCAGTTGGCATGTCCAGACATATGCTGTCCATGCACCGTATAAGGCTAGCACGTGGTGAGGGACAACCACACAATGCTCAGCCGTCAACATCTCGCGTTGAAACATTACTTGTTGCAGGCAATTCAATACCAACAGAACTTCTACAACAGCATTCAGACTTGGAGGCAGCATTGCAACTGCTTACTGCTGCATGCGCTCAAAGGTCTTATTTAGTGGCGAACCACCATTCGAGATTGGCTCATCAAGGAGAACAAGTGTGCTGGAAAGCATTCTTTTTTTCTTCCTCTTCAGTTTGAATGCCTTATATTAATTTTTTTAATCTTGAACTCTAGCAAAAATTCCCCCCCAAAATTAAAAAAATTGTTGTTTTCAGAGCCATTTATACTGGTTTAAAAATAGAAAAAATTCATGTTGTTTGACATGTGCGTGTGTTTATGTTGCTATATCATAATAGTGTCCTACATCACTCTATTTTTAGTTTAAAAAAAGCTAAGGGCCTGATTTAGATATTGGCAGACAAGTTACTCCGTCACAACGGTGATGGATATCCCATCCGCCAATATCTAAATCCCATTCTATCTTATAGAGGATTGAGATATTGTCGGATGGGATAACCGTCACCATTATGATGGAGTAACTCATCCGCCAATATCTAAATCAGGCCCGAAGTCTATTGTTATCAGTGCAAATATAAATCAAACACTTGCAAGAATAGATTTGTTTTACATTTTTAAAACATTTCTATTAGACTTGCATTACTTTTAATACAAACCTAGTAAAACATGTATAAAATAGTCTTATAGCCTGCTGTAGGGGTTTTTAATGGACATTAAAAGCCCCTGGCATTGTTATAGGCCTGAGACTGGCCTCTCCACCAAGACCCTCTACAGGGCAAAGGCTGTGTGTAGTAGGGTTTGGTGAGGCACTGCCCTTTCTGCAAAGACCTCTTTACAGGGCAAAAGCAATGCACAGTAGGGTTTGGTGAGGGTCAGCTCTCTGCACGGAAAACTTCTCTAAAGGGTGAAGGCTGTGCGAGGTAAAGTTGGTGAAGGACTGACCTCTCTGTGAAGAATGCTCTACAGGGGGAAGGCTGTGCACAGTAGGGTCTTGTAGGAAAATGGCTCCTTGTTGCAGTTACCACCCCAACTATTTGCCTGATATCGAAGCTGACTTGACTGAGAGTGTGTTGGGACTCTTCTAACCAGGCCCCAGCACCAGTGTTCTTTCACTAAAAATGTACCATTGGTTCCACAATTGGCACACCCCTGGCACACAAATAAGTCCTTTGTAAAAGGTACCAGTGGTACCAAGGGTCCTGTGACCAGGGAAGGTCCCTAAGGGCTGCAGCATGTGTTGTTCCACCCTAAGGGACCCCTCACCTAACACATGCACACTGCCATTGCAGACTGTGGTGGTCATTCCAACCTCGGCGGTCTTTTCAATCGACCAGTGCTGGCGGTCTTCCGCACGGGCCATTCTGACTGCTGGCAGCGCTCCGCCCGTTTCCGGACGAAGAGCCGCCAACAGCCATACTGGCGGCAGGCGGGGAAGTGGAGGTAGCTCCACCGCCACACCAACAGAACACCGCCCAGCGAATCACGACCTGTGATTCGCTGTGGCAGTGTTCTGTTGGCGTGGCGGTGTCGGCGGAGCTGCCCCCATGGGTCCCGTCCCCTCCCGGAGGATCACCGGAATAGGTAAGGTGATCGTCCTCTAGGGAAGGGGGGTGGGGGGTGTTGTGAGTTGTGTGCGTGCATGGGGGTGTGCGTGTGTGTATGTTGAGGGGGCGTGTGAGTGCGTACATGAATGCGGGTGTGTGTGTGTATGTGCATGTGTGCGTGCATGAATGCGGGGGGTGTGTGTATGTGCATGTGTGCGTGCATGAATGCGGGGGGGTGTGTGTATGTGCATGTGTGCGTGCATGAATGCGGGGGTGTGTGTGTATGTGCATGTGTGCGTGCATGAATGCAGGGGGGTGTGTGTATGTGCATGTGTGCGTGCATGAATGCGTGTGTATGTGTGTGTATATGTTGGGGATCGGGGTGGGGGAGGGGGGTCCTGCAACCTTTTGGGGGTGGCACGGGTGGTGGGGGGGTAGGGGAGGGAGTTGGGGTGGGGGTTGGGGGTGGGGGAGACCCCTATCAGTGCCAGGGAAGGGATTCCCTGGCACTGATAGTGCTTACCTCCATGGATTTCATGGCGGTCCCAAACCGCATGAAATCCATGGTGGTAAGCCGGGGTCAGGCGGGTTGGAATACCGCCAGCGGTATGTGACGACCGCTGGGCTGGAGACCCAGGTCTCCAGCCCAGCGGTCGTTACCGCCGTGGCGGTCGGAACGGTGAAGCGGTGGCTGGCCATGGCGGTAACCGCCATGGTCAGAATACATGAAAAAAGACCGCCAGCCTGTTGGCAGTCTTACCGCCACTTCACCGCCGACCGCCACGGTTGGAATGACCACCTGTGTGTGTTGGTGGGGAGAAAAATGCAAAGTTGACATGGCATCCCCCTCAGGATGCAATGCACACAAAATACTGCCTGTGGGTAAGTCAACCCTCTAGCAGGCCTTAAAGCCCTAAGGCAGGGTGCACTATACCACAGGTGAGGGCATAGCTGCATGAGCAATATGCCCCTACAGTGTCTAAGTCCATTCTTGGACATAGTAAGTAAAGTGTGGCCGTATTAAGTATATGGTCTGTGAGTTTGTCAAAACAAACTCCACAGTTCCATAATGGCTACACTGAACACTGGGAAGTTTGGTATCAAAGTTCTCAGAATATTAAATCCACACTGATGCCAATGCTGGATTTATTAAAAAATACACACACAGAGGGCATCTTAGAGATGCCCCCGGTATTTTACCCCATCCTTCAGTGCAGGACTGACTGGTCTGTGCCAGCCTGCCACTGAGAGACGAGTTTCTGATCCTCTAGGGTGAGAGCCTTTGTGCTCTCTGGGGCCAGAAACAAAGTCTGCACTGGGTGGAGGTGCTTCACACCTCCCCCCTGCAGGAACTGTAACACCTAGCAGTGATCCTAAGGCGCTCAGGCTTTGTGTTACAATGCCCCAGGGCACTCCAGCTAGTGGTGATGCCCAACCCCCAGACACAGCCCCCACTTTTGGCTGCTAGTCCAGGGAAATAATGAGAAAAACAAGGAGTCACCACCTGAGCCAGGTCCACCCCTAAGGTGACCAGAGCTGAAGTGACCGCCTCCTTAGAAAATCCTCCATCTTGTTTTGGAGGATTTAGCCCAATTGGAATAGGGATGTGCTCCTCTCCCCAAAGGGAGGAGGCACAAGGAGGGTGTAGCCACCGGTAGGGACAGTGGCCATTAGATACTGCCCTCTAGCCCTAACACACCGCTAAAATTAGTATTTAGGGGCAACCCTGAACCTAGGAAATCAGATTCCTGACTAATTACAAAGAAGAAGTACTGCTTAGCTGAAAAGCCCCGTAGTGAAGGAGGGAGATGACAACTGCTTTGGCCCCAGCCCTACAGGCCTGTCTCCAACTTCAGAGAGCCTGCACAAGTGACGCATCCTGTGGGACCAGCAACCTCTGCTGACTCGGAGGACTGCCCTGCACCTAACAAGAATCAAGAACTCCCGTGGAAAGCAGACCTGTCCAACCAAGCAAGAAGAAACCACATTTAAAGGGACTTTCACCTCTCTCCAGAAGCGTGAGTCCCCATCACTCTGCACCCGACGCCCCTGGCCCATGTTCAGAGAAACCAACGACCCAGAGAGGATCCCCAGGCGACTCTGACGATGTGTCCACCCTGGGCTAACCTCTGTGTACTCCCACGACGACGCCTGCAGAGGGAATCCCGAGGACCCCTCTGACCACGACTTCCCGGGACAAAGAAATCCGATGCCTGGGAGAAGCACTGCACCCGCAGCCCCCACGGCCATGAAGAACCGACCACCGGTGCAGCAGTGACCAGTAGGCAGCCCTCACCCTTACCCAGTCGGTGGCTGGCCTGAGAAGCTCCCCGTGCCCTGCTTGCAACGTCTGAGTAACCCCCAGGCCCCTCCCTTGAAATCTATTGCAAACCTGATGCCCTGTTTGCCCACGGCACCCGGCCGCCACTGTGCCGCTGAGGGTGTGTTTTGTGTGCCTACTTGGGGCCCCCCAGTGCTCTACTAAACCCCCCTGGTCTGCTCCCCGAGGACACAGGTACTTACCTGCCAGCAGACTGGAACAAGAGCACCCCCTGTTTCCATAGGTGCCTGTGTTATTTTGGCTCCTCTTTGACCTCTGCACCTGACTTTCCCTGTGTTACTGGTGCTGGGTGTTTGGGGTTGACTTGAACCCCCTACAGTGGGCTACCTATGCTCCAGAGACTGAACTTGTAAGTGGTTTACTTACCACATTAACCTAACTGTACTTACCTTTCCCAGGAACTGTTGAATTTTGCAGTGTCCACTTTTAAAATAGCTTATTGTCATTTTATTATAAACTGTGCACATTATTGTTTTGGTTCAAAGTTCTAACTATACCTATGCAAAGTACCTTATTTTAATGTACTTACCTGCAAGTTGAATCTTGTGGTTCTAAAATAAATTAAGAAAATAATATTTTTCTAAATAAAAACCGATTGGCCTGGAGTTAAGTCATTGAGTGTGTGTTCTCATTTATTGCTTGAGTGTGTACAACAAATGCTTAACACTACCCTCTGATAAGCATAACTGCCCAACCATTCTACCACAAATAGAGCATTAGTATTATCTATTATTGCCTCTGTCAAGCCTCTTGAAAAGAACCCCTGGACTCTGTGCACACTATCTCTCACTTTGAGAGAGTATGTACAGAGCCAGCTTCCTACAGGTCTGGTAAGAGACTGGCCTCTCCGAAAAGAGCTCTCTATAAGGCAAAAGCTGTGAGTAGTATGGTCTGGTGAGGGAATGGCTTCATTGCAAATTGCATGGGGGAAAAGCATTTTGAGACTTTCCTTTTTTCTCAGCCCCTTCTAGATTGATCACCTTGAAACTTTCCAGTAAGGAGCTGAGGTGGATGAACTGTTTTTGGAAAGTTTTGTGAAGATTCATCAAATGATGCCAAAGTTATTAGCAAAGCAAAAAGCACCCTGACCTAACTGTAATTAAACATAATATATATATATATATATATATATATATATATATATATATATATATATATATATATATATATATATATATACACATATATATATATATATATATATATACACATATATATATATATATGTGTGTGTGTGTGTGTTGGTTTGTAAAAATCTAGCTAAAACCAAAGTGAACAAGAAATGGAGGAGGGTGATAGCAGTTCGACTATTAACAGCATAAAGAACTATAGTGAGATCTGTGCCTAAAAGTATCTTTCTGTGTTGATGCAGATTTGACTACAGCAATGCCATGATTGTCTATGTATTTATTTCTTTAGGAAGTTGTAATTAATGAACTACCTAAGAAAGATAAGACTGACATTAAAATAGAGGGAACAAACTTGGACAACAATCTAAGTATCATTGACACTGGAGATTTTATTTCTCTGTATGGTTTTGAAGATGATGATTCAGATATTTTTGTAAAGTGTGAAATTTTGATTAGGGTAGTTTAGACATTGATCCGAGTTGTGTTACCATTTTGAAATTGAAATCCAGGTGTATCCCAGTTTTTTCTAATAAGAAGATTGATGTCTGCCATTAAATAGTAATTAAGAAGTGATCCTAATAAAGAATAAAGAACAAAAACAGATGGAATACAAGTTATCTAGAACACAAAAAATGTGATAGACACATTGAAAGAGAATTCCAATACCATTCTTAAGCTGCCACATTCTTAAGGGTGACAACAGGACAAATGAGTCATGGGAAGAACAGCTTGGACCACAGAAAGCAAACAATGTAACTTATCAAGGTTGAATGTCTAAACACAATAGTGAAAGGGTGAGAAACTGGGGGTTGTTTCTATTCCCAGGAGCTTACTGGAACCCTATTGGACAAGACAAAAGACTAAACAAAAAATGTGGGATTGCTGATGCCAGATTCTCTCCCCAACGTTTTGACCAAAGACTCATCTTTGAGTTTCTGATCCCTTTTTACATGAGAGGCTGTTTTACTTATTTTTATAGTTGTCTGCTGATTTGTAGCTGAAAATACTTTTCAGGTATCTATGGAAAGGCTTTATGCTTATGCATCAATTCTTTTCATTGGACAACTGAACTGACACCTTTTGCTCTCACAAACATTCAGGCAGCTTTCTTTATGGAACACAATTACTGCATTATTACAATAATTGTTGTTATATTAACTAATTTGCTGTCTCACCTTTTATTGAAAAGTCAATTATTGGATTATGTCCATCACTAATGCTATTATTTGCAAGACTAAAATTTACTGAAATAAATATTAAAAGAGATTGATAAATAAAGCCCTTTTGCTCACACAAATTATTTTTATTGACTCTACTAACCTTATTAATGATTTTTCATGTTAATGGATTCATGTAGATGATCGCTCCTTTTTTCTTCTTGTCGACGAACAAAGGTCCATACTTCCATTGGGGGGGAGGAGAGGGGGGGTTATTTAATGTTTACACCTGAACACTGAGATACAAATAAAACTGTTTCACCACCACTATTGAAAATATGGGGAAATAATGTTTACTATTTATTTTTTTTAAATTTAGATAGCTTAATGTTTTATATAAATCAAAAAATGTTCAATTATTGCTGTTAACCTGAAAATAATAAAATACAATTTTACAGCACATTAACTCATCCAATTAAATGTGTATTAAGTAATATATTAATGTAAATATTTTCATTTAAATTATGAATATTAATTTCTGAAAAATAAATAAAAAAGTACTCATCCCTACTAGTGTTTTTTTTAACTTTAAAAAATATATTTTGAAGTTATTTAAATTAAATGCACTATTAATTCATGTAAGGAAGCAATCAATATGTAATGTTTTTATCAGTTAAAAACATATATATATATATATATATATATATATATATATATATATATATCTGTCTCTCTCTTGAGCTATAAATATATATATCTATGCAGTAGACTAGGAGGAGTACCAGTGGCGCTTGGCTGGAAAACTCTATGACCTTACCTGTTTTCAACGCGTGGCTGATGCCGAACCGGACCTGATCCGGCGACCGGGCCTGCATGGCGCACAGCCTGGGGCCTGTCTTCGTAGGGGGGCTGTGCTGTAGGCAGGAAGGTGAGGCGCGGCTCCCCTGTCGAAGTGGAGGAAATGAGGTTAGAAGTACATGCTCGGGTGGCCCTGGGCCCTGCGGGCAATGGAATGGGCAGAAGAGACAGGGGGCCGGAGCTGCTGAAGAAGGCTGACTAGTGACTGGAGGGGGTCCCTGGGAGAGGGGTGTCTTCCGGAAGTGGAGAGAATGCATGCAGTGCTAGTGGGACTCGAGGCTGGGGATCTTGGTGCCTCAAGCTGGTGTTGACTGGCAGGAGTGGGCCCGCCATGTGACGGTCACCGGGCCCTGCTGCTGCTGGAGCCTGAAACAGATGCTGGCGCCATGCAACAAGCGGCCTGGGCCAGGTGCTGGCAGTGGTGGGCCTCGCCCTGGGGGGTCCCACTTTTCGGGGGTGCTTTGGTCTGCACAGCGCCCAGGATGAAGACTGACAGTGCACAGTGGCTTCCCTACTACAGCCGCCAAGCTGTTGTGTCTAGCACCCCAATGCAGTTCTTTTATCACTGTGAGTACGATTGATTGCCCCTAAGTGCTCCTGAGTGGGTGCTCCCCACCCGCTGCATAGTGAATACAGGCCTAAGCATGCTCGTGGACTCAGCGAGGTGGCAGTCCAGGCTGGAGGGCTGAGGAGACTGAAGAGGCCCCACTTGCGGTGACGCAGAGGTGGATCCAGGTGATGGTAGAGAGCAGAATGAAGGAGTGATTCTTGAAGGCAGCAACACACTGGAGTAAGTGCTCCCCTCTAACCGCGTGGGACCTTAGATCAGCATAGAAGGCAGAGGAGACTCCCTGACATGAACTTAGGACAGACTGGGTCTCCATCAAAAGGTCATAACCGAGCCCTGCCGCTGCACACTGAGGACCATTGATGTTCTACCAGACAGCGGAAGGGGAGAACTGACAAATCTTCAAAGAGGGAGAGCAGAAAGGAGAGGGCCGACCTGCTCTGCTGTGTACGACATCAAGAAGGTGTGTCAGAAGCAGAGGTGGATCCCTAGTGCCCAGTTGGGGCTGGACAAGCTCGAAATGCACCACCATTGGACCTCCCCCTTCATTATGAGGCACCTTGGACCTGACCTATCACATGGCTGGATCAAGACTATGGCAACCAGCCGTTTGAGGGCAGACATGAATGGCGGAGGAGCTGCCACCCCAGAGGATGGCTGATGAGCAGATAACGACTTGGTACAATATAACGTACCCCCCTGATAAATTCTGTGTTGTTCCCAGGCGGGGAACTAGTTTAGTCAATTGTTATTTACCTGTTCAATTCCTTTGCATGATGTCTTCCTCTGCTGCACTTTCTATACATGTGACCCCAGCAGGGTCATTAGGAGATTAATTCACCCCTTCCCGGCTAGAACAACAATGGCAGTCCCATACTTTCATAATCCACATCTATGTCAATTACCGTTCTTAGCCTCAATGTTAGAGGTCTTAATGCTCCAGTGAAGAGGCGGGCCCTTCTCTGCCTCCGGAGAGAATCCAAGAGTGAATCACACCTGGTAAGAGCAGTCTGAAAGCTTCTGCGATCTCGTTAGTTCGACAGACAGTACCACTCTCCAGGTCCTGGGAGATGAGCAGTGGTAGCGATACTATTAGCCACACATTTCCCAGGGAAGGTGACGGGTATACAAGCCGAGATAAGCGGGAGGCTGCTTTCCTTACATATAGACATACACGGATATAGGTTTACGGTGCCCTGTATCTGTGGCCCCAATGAACATCAAGAAAAGTTCCTTACAGAGGCCATTGGGCAGGTGCTCGTCACTTCAGACACAGGCATACTCGAAGGAGGTGACCTTAACGTTGTCCCAGACACTACTTTAGATAGATTGGTGTAGTGTTGTGGCCAAACAGGGACCTTCTTCCCTGGCTTTCAGAGCTGGTTGACGGAAGAGGGGGCTGACATATGTATGGCGAGTGAACAATCAAGCAGTCAGAGATTACACCTTCTCGGCTGCACATTAGACTTATGCGCACCTAGAAGTCTTCCTTGCCACATCTTCCATCCATAACGCAGTAAGTCACACCGAGATTGGGGTGTCGGCCCTTTCCGATCATGCCTCATTTACACTACACTTCACAACACGTGCCCCCAGACGGGGCCTTAAGGTATGGCGTCTAAATACTAAGCTTATCATGTATGTACAGAGGTAAGGGACATGATCAGGTCATACCTTGACATAAATGACGCGCCTCTGACCTCTGTTGCAGTGGTATGGGATACTCTGAAGGCAGTGGTAAGAGTAAAAGAATTCGAGGAGAGACACCGGTGACCTGTACACAATTAAAGGCATTAGACACGGACAGAGCGGAATACAGCCTATTCCTTACCAAGCAGCAGTACGATGTGGGGTGAAACAAAGCGGGTTGCCTCCTGGATCACCGGCTCCGTGCTCAAGCAGAGCAACGAAGGGTGAATGCGATTCAAACACAGAATGGCACCGTATCTAGCAAAGAAGACTTGATTCTTAAGGAATTTGAAATGTTCTATGCATCTCTCTACACTGCGGATCAGTTGGAGCCAGATGCAATAATGACATACGTGGGGTCGATTTCCCTGTCTTGACTTCCCCAGCCTATAACTACTGTATTAGATAAAGATATAACCCCCACTGAAATTTTACTGGCTATACAATGCCTTCAAACGGGCAAAGCGCCGGGGCAGAATTCCACAAGGCCTTTGGGACCTCTTGACCCTGGTGTTGGTGAGGCTATACAATGGGTTTACTGCTGCAGGCTCTCTCACCCCCACGATGGAGCTAGGAATGATAACGGTTATCCCAAAGCCCGGGTGAGACCCCCATTTCTTCTCGTCTCATCGACCTATTACGTTGTTGAATGTTGATGCTAAACTCTTTACAGGCATTTTGGCGAGCAGGCTGGCCCCTTACATGCAGGGTTTGGTGGACTCAGATCCACCTGGTTTTATCCCCGAGCGGACTTGCGCTGACAATACTAGGAGACTTTGCCATCTCTTCGATAAGACCCAGCATGCCGAAATATCTTCACTGCTACTCTCCATTCATGCGGAAAAAGCTTTTAACTGGGATTTTGTGTTTGCGGTATTACCCCGCTATTGTCTGGACACGAAATTTTGTGAATGGGTGCATTGCAACTACACTTTTCCTCAAGCTAGGGTCAGTGCTAATGGTGCCTTATCAGAGCCATTCCCTATTTCCAGGGTGACACGACAGGGTTGCACCTTGACACCATTAAAATTCACCCTATTTATGGAGCCATTTGCCGAGCGTATAGGACAAAACCAGAGTATAGGTGGTATCCAGATGGGTGGCCGATCCCACAAAATAGCTCTTTATGCAGATAATGTTCTGCTTTACCAGACTCAACCACACCGATCGCTTTTGGCAGTTCTGGATGAACTTCAGACATTTGGAAAGGTAGCCGGCTTTAAAGCAAATCTGTCTAAAACCTCCATTCTCAATCTAATGGTGCCAGAGATAGAGGTGAAGGAGTTGAAGCCCATCCTGCCATTTATGGGGGCTAAACAGGAGGTGAAATATCTAGGTCTACAAATACAAACCAATGCCGACCTCTACACCCAAATTTTATTATGCTTCCCTGTTGATTGAAGCCCGCATGTACCTGATCAAGTGGAAAGGCTATGGCCTCTCTTGGCTGGGCCTACTGGAGGCTATAAAGATGACGCTCCTGCTGACCGCACTGTTTATTATGCATACTCTGCCACTGCAGCCCCCACCTAAAGGACTCGATAAAGTCCAGAAGCTTGTCTGGGAGTTTATTTGGGCTGGGAAAAAGGCGAGAATGGCAAAGGCACAGCCTTATTTGCCACAGTCGCGGGGGCTGGGATTCCCTCATATGTTCAGCTACTGCCCGGCCACCCAATTGCGCTACCTGGTGAAATGGTCTCAAATGAGTACAGAGGAACACTGGTCTTTTATCAACCAGGTGGTGGCTAGGAAGCATATTTGAAAATACCATGGCTCCCACATGTTCACCACCCTCTGGGGGTGTTTGCATCTACCCCATTCTGTGTGCCACCAAGTATGTTTGTGACAAGGTGCAAACGCTTAAGGCCCTGTCTTCCCCCATATCCCCACAAATGCAGGTTATTGGCAAGCCGGACTTGGCGCTCACTGGGTCCTCCTTCCAGGTCTGGCAGGACTCCAACTGTAAAGGAATTTGGGATTTCTTTTATACCAATGGCATTATGGATTTCTCTCAGCTACAAAATAATTATGGCATTCCACCGGTGCCGCACTGGCAGTATCTGGCAGTCCGGCACTGGCTGTCTTCGCCAGCAATTCACCCACAAGCGAGCAAGCCCCTCCTCCCCTATGAGAAGTGGATATTAACACATACGAATGGCAGGAAACTTATCTCCGATATATACGCATTCTTGGTCACACCGCTGCTTCTTATACAGACACCTGCGAGACTAGATGGGAAATAGAATATGGTAGTTCCTTTACAGGAAAGGAATGTCGTGACGTTATACATAGCGCGCAAGTCAGGGCCTGCAATATGAACACCAAAGAGATCCTATTAAAAATAGCACACTATTGGTACTGTACGCCGGCAAGGCTTGCTGTATGGTGGGAGGGTGCTACCAACCGGTGCTGGTGCCAATGTGGACAACTTGGCACATTAACACATATTTTGTGGCACTGTTCTAAAATAGCCCCCTTCTGGGACACAATTTTGCAAACCATTGACAAGGTCTATGATACAACAATCCCACGCTCCCCAGCTATGTCTTATTGGGGTCCTGAATCCGCAGACATGCCCCCTCAGGGCCCTGAAAGGTCGGGCTATTACGTTGGTGATTGGGACCGCTAAACAACTTCTATTTGCTGATGGGGATCGGACACAATCCCTACCTACACAGATTGATTTCATAAGCTATGGGACATATTGGGAATGGAGAAACTGATAGCGATAGCTACCGTATCGCTGCCACTATTTGACAAGACATAGGGCTCTTGTATTACCTATCTTTCTGATGAATTTAGGGAGCTGACATGTCTTCATTATTTACGCATCTTGCGCTTGACTACTCCAGATGCACACATGATAGGTGCTATCGGTTTGCCCCTGCTGGGGTTTCCCATTAGCGGTCTCTACTGAAGCAATCATCCATATGTGATGGTGTCTTTTGCTTTCCATCTCTCTGTCCCTTGTTTTTTCCCTTCCTTCCTATGTTATTGTTATCCACCGGGCATTGGTTGTAGGTGGAACTGTTGTATTTGTCATCATCAATCAATAAAGAGATCTTAATCCTAATATGCAGTCTGGAAACAATATGGATACTGTCAGCATTCCATCTTGTTCCCAAACACCTAACCGCTGCACCGTCAGTGTACCCAGAGCAATAGGGAGGTCATGCCAAAAGAATTGTTTGGTGCATATGGGGTAGGCGATATTGTGTAACGCAGGGCCATCCCCTGGTAGGACAGAGCCAATCATAGTAATAACGATGTTGGGCAGGGAGTTGACACTGCCCACAGTTGATCAGGGCTGTTGGAAAGCTTATTTCCTTTAAATTATGGCCAGCCAACCAATATGCTAGCCATAGCATTTGTCCCGGGATACAGTATGCTTTAAGTTCTGGGGCACCCATCCCACCCCCAACTGCTGGCGATTGTAATTTTGCCAGGCTCACTCTGCGACAGCCACTACCGAAGGCTAACTCAACCAGCAATGTATTAATCAATTAAAATACCTAAGCTGGTACTGCAATAGGTAGGTTTACAAAGTGATACAGCAACCTTGGGAGAAGGACCATTTTTGCCAATGCTAGCCGGCCAGCCACAAAAAATTGTAACATGGCCCAAAAGCCTACTTGAGTTTTACAAATTTACCCATGCGCATGAGATTCCCTTCCAACACATCTTGTGTCTACTGCTATACATGGATTCCTAAGTAGTGAATAGTGTGTGGCGCCAGCTGGATGGAGGTGGGTCCGAATGCAAGTAGTGATCTTACCAGGGTGCCCGCAAAATAGAAAGTACAAGACTTGTCAGCATTGATCCACAGGCCGGACAGATCTGGAGTAATATTGTGAAAGGAGGTTTTAAGAATTGCTAAAGAGCGGAATCAGCCCAAATGGGCAGTGTAGTTCTTAGAACCTTTCTAGATAGGATGACTCCATTGTAAAAGTGGGTGATAGTACAAATTTCCCATTAAGGAATCTTAAATAATTAGATGCTCCCGAAAGAAAGTCTTCTACACCCCAAAAGGCAGTTATTAGTTTTTGTCAAGACTTGTCTGGATCACTTTCATGTAAATCGGATGTTTTTTTGAACCATATTTACATTTTTATTAATTAATTATTATTATCAGATCCATGTGTATTTTAAGCATGATGATCTTAAAATGTAATTTGTTCTTTATGATTATTGCATAATAATCGCATGTAGATTTCAATCAATCGAATCAGATTAAAAATGTTATGTTGAAATATGGAGAGATTCTATCTTTCATGTGATGACTTGTAGAGTGGAAAAAAAAAAATGTTGTTCTAAATTTCACTTTTTGCAGAACACTTTTCATCTTACAAACACAAGCCGGAAGAAAGAAAAGCTAGTCCCCATTTTTTTCTTGTTTAACTTGGGGCTACAATTATGCTCTGTGACCTGCCTTTCACTGTTGTTGCTGGCTCCGACAGCAGGGAGTGTGTCATCAGAACTCAACTGTAATATCTTATTACAGTTCAGTGGCTGCCTCGTGTCTTTATTATAGGGGACTAGATGTGTCACAAATCACCTCTAATAAGGAAATAAAAGATAGGCTTTTATATGGGGATCATAGGATCCCCTGTATTGGAGTATTAATGAAGTTTCAGAGAGTCACGGAGTGACAACAAATCGCTGTTATGCAAGGCAAGTGTCATGACCTGGAACACATACTTACTTGTTGTTCCAGGTATCTGTATTAATGATGATGTTTTTGTATTGCCTGGTGCAGGATGGTTAGATTACGAAAGTAATGTGAAGGTTGGCTCGGTTAAAATCTGTAAAGTGCTTTAATGTCTTTTAAGGGGTAGTAAGCGCTATATACATGCAGTTACAATAGAATACAGTATATGACCCTCCTGGTCCATCGTACTACTAATACAATAACACCTAGTGGTTGGGTAGTCTATTGTAGCTCATACAGGCTGCATAAAAATTCCCTTTTACTGTTCGACACTCTTCTTACACTTATATAAGATAAAACTACTTTGGGGCATGTCCATCACCAAGAACTGCACCAATTCACAGCAGTTAAACCGCCCATCACCACTTGAAAACCTGAAGAAATCTGACACATGCTGCTAGCCAATAAAGGACTTCAATTTAGTTCACCACTGGAGGCCCCGATAAGCTGCATAGTAAATCTCACAATAACAAAAGGATATTAGCAAGGGACATCCATTTTGCTCAGGACCATAAACTTCAAACCAAATACCTCAGAATGGCCAACCCAGTGCTGTAACCTGCTAAGTGGAATACGATCATAAAAACACTAGAAGGAGAAATGCTGTTCAAAACTGCCAGTTTACTATAAATCATAAACTGACGGTCTCCTTCTCACACTTCGTCCACCGCACTGCAAATCGGTGTCCCATAACACCACATCTGGGTGGTCATCATGCACAACATGGAAACACTTCCAACATGTGATTAAATCAATGAGTACACCTTTTCAACCACACCCCCTTCCAACAACACTGAAGCGCATGCATGCTATGTTACAGCGATTCAGTGCCCACATACACCTAGTAAGTGCTAAATAAATGGTTCAAATCTATAAAATACTTTAAGAAACTGAACTACCACAAACCTTTTCTTTGATGGCTGAATTACAGAGTTATCGAAAAGAATCATGAACTGTGCATCTCTTTTTCACATTTCATCCATCACACTGTGAAGTGCTGTGTCCCATAACACGATAACGACATCTCTGTGGCCATCATGCATAACATAGAAACACTTCCAACATAAGATTAAAACCATGACAATACCTTGCCAACCACACACACCTCCAAAAACAAACCCTTCCACCCACATTGAAGTGCATGCATGCAATGTTGTAGCATGCAAGCGCCTTAGTGCCGACGTAGACTTAGTATGTGCTATATAAATGTTGCAATACAAAAAAAATACATTAACGAACCGAGCTACCATAAACCTTTTCTTTGTTGACTGAATCATGGCGTTATACAAAAGACTTCTACGAGGGCAGGGACATTTTCTAGAATTGTCTTCAACATATTTCCCGTATAGTGTGTTGTTCGTGAATGAATGCCTTTGCTGGAAGATTTCATTAATCAGTATATTGAGTTAAATAAGTATGGATCATTTAGAACACCCTATTATCGGATAACTAAATTAAGTACCTTGATAACTGAAAATGTGTTTGGTATCTTGGGCAGAGTTTGAGCAATGTAGCATAATTTAACAAAGTTGGTAAACTCCTTTGCATCATATCTAAAATCAGAAAATGAGTAAACAAAAACGCAGGTGCAGACACAGTTCTCAGGTCAAATTAAAAAGGTTCCTGAGATTGCTGTTTTTACAAAAAATTTAAAACAGTGATATAACCGCATGACATCAATTCATGGAGGCTCTCACTATATGTTTGGCTAATGCTAATATTAGTGTGAAAAATGTTCTATTATGATGTAAAATCTATTTGGAAAAAACGATTAGTTTTCTGGTAAAAAACATAGAGAAGGCTCTCCTAGGGGAGCTGTCTCGGAGGCATCTCTTCTATTACACTGAAACTTGGTGAGCTCATTTAAATTTTCATTAATCCATATTGTAAGATATTTGAGAAAAAATATTGCATCGTGTTTGCCTTATCCCACCAGAGCAGATGAGACTGGATTTCTTAGAGGGTAATTTACAAATTCGAGGCGATTGGTAGTGATCTCTTTATGCTCAAATGGTCTTGGAAACGGGGATAGCTGTGGCCCCACGTGTCAATAAGGCTTTTGAGCTACCATTTATTTTTGAGGAGTTTTTTTGGTATGTCAGTGAGTAGGCGTGTGTAAGATTTGCATCATTTTCTTATGTGTCATTACTCTGTATTTCAGGAATATTGCGCAACATTAAGTGGAATGCAAATCTGTCTTTTAGTGCTATATTTTAGATAAAGTAAAATGTTTCCTCTGGATAGGTTTTTGAAGCGAGGACGCATTCGGCACTAAAAGTGGAGCACAGAAAACAATAGTTGGGAGAAACAGCTGCTTGCATTCTGGTTGTTCACTTGTGAGAAGTGCTATAATTTTGCTGCAAACGACAGCTTATTTATGTGACAGGGCATAATGGCACAATTTCAGGAATTTTGCAAAATTACTCGAATTATGCAAGTGCAATTTAGATTCCTCTTGTTCACATTATTGCTTAATATTGTATACAGATACCCTGATCTTGCATTTTTAATATTTGCATGTTCACACTATATTGTACTATTATTCGTATAGAGGTACAAAGAGGGTTGCTTCTGAACCATGTTTTTATTTGCTTTAGCAATTATTGTAGCAGTTAAACCGCCTATCTCGAAAATAAAGTTCAACAAAAATGTTAAAAGAATTGCTATTGATCAATACAGTAATAAATAAGATGCAGATTTCACTGGTGCTGTATCAGGTCAAGGATGTTTCATCAGTCACCTTCTCAAATGTTTTGAAACATACATGTGTATCAAGGTATAGACTGAACAAAATAATTGTTATGCTGTTAATTGTAAACATTTGAAACCTATATCGTATAAATGTTCCGAGCAGTAGATAAAAAAGAAATACAAAACCCTGTATTTTATTCCTGTTCTTTCACTTAATGTTGGGACAGAAATGTCACCTGGCTTGTAAACAAAGTGTAACTCTACCCTGAGTGGCCAACTAGAAGTAAACCTGGTAACCTGACTTTTATTTTAGCTCTGACTTCAGGCAAACCTAGCTTAGGTGTGGAGGCCTATGCCCTTCCCTGACGTAGGACCCAGGACTTTTCTTGTGATCTTGAGGGGCATAACAGGGATGGCCTAATATTAGGCAATCTACTTCTGTCCCTACCCAGGGTGCAGTACCTAAAATGGTGTAGGCAGCATGCCATGTTTGTGTATCTGTAGTGTCACCAGACCTTTCTCTCTCTGTCATTGACAGCGCGATCTCCTGACCCCTCTTGGGAAAAGTAACCCCGTTATGTGATACCCAGAATGCTGATATAAAGTGTATATGCTGAGGATGTGTGTACTAGCAGTATATGTGTTATATATATTTATTAGTAGACTCTGTGTGTTGTATGAGTCTGAATACTAGAGCAGTGGGATCTAACCTGTATTTCGCTGGTCTACCATGGCACAAGGCGAAGGGTGAAGATAGCTGCCCTAGGCAGTGTAAGTGGATTGTCTGCATTCCTGTGGCTGCAGGGTGGAGAGCCAGACCATGAAGTGAGGAGGATGGTGACAAAGCTTCAGTTTGAAATTCATGCATCCTCGCTGGCAAAAGGCTGCTGATGAGCTTTTCCTGAACACTGCTTTTTGGTAGATGAAAGGGGTAATGGGGCAGAATTGCAGTTTCTGTTGTGGAGGCTAATGAAGTTTCTAGGCTGGGCCTCCTCTTTTGTCTTTCTCTGATTACTGCTTCAGGAGTATGATGGCAGGAAGGTGCAGAGAGTTTGTATTTCATTGTGCCCAAGTTTTGGATACTCATGCTTGCAGGCACCCCATTCCTACCTGCTTTGAGAACCGTCACTTTGCACACAGGCTGTGTCTGGAGAACAGCCAGGAAAATACATTTAAATGAGAGTCAATTCAAACTGGTTCTAAAGCCTGAGACATAGGATCCATGTTCCCTGTCTGGAAAATGTTTATAAAAGTGGTATCTGAGCCACACTACTTTGTTCCAGATCTAAGTCCTTCATGACCAAGGGAGTACTCCCCACAGTACTCAAGGGACTGCTCTGTAATCAGGGCTGGTGTTTGCAGAGCAGTCAGTCTCCCAGATGTAAGGGGATACCACCTGAAGTCTGCAACTCGCTGGAGATGCTAAGGGTCTGCCGAAACACCTCAAAGCCTGCCCATCTGCTCAGAGGCTGAAGGAGAGTATCTGGACCTGCAGGAGGAGAGATTATCTAGCTAAAGAAGCCCAGTGCCCCTGCCCAGCACTCACCAGGGTCAGTGAGCAATTAACATGGAACTCTGTCTGCACAATCTGAGGGACTGCTCCTGAATGTGAGCAGAGCGAAATGGTTGATGCTAACACTAACCTTTGCCAGCACAAACTTGTTGGTCCAAAAGACAATTGAACTAACCTAAAGGCAAATCCTTGTGGTACTCACTAGTGATCTGCACCTGTGCTTAGGGTACCCTTGCACCAATATCTTTCCCTGAGTCACATGAGAGCAAGAGAAAGAGGAAGGAAGTGAGCATGAGTGAGATATCTGCATTTCATTAGATCTATTTGGGGCTTTACAACCTTGTAAGTGAATCACCTTTAAAATGTGTCATTTTTAGCAACACTGTGTGGTTACAGTACTTTATTTTACTTTAAAGACTAGCACTGGGCTAGACAATACCTTATTGTATGTGTTGGTTCACTGTTGAGCCCTAAGCTCTTGCAACCCTCACTTCCTCCCTGAGATGTGCGAGACTGCTTGCTCTCACTATCTGAGAGTCAAGTATGGAAGCAGTTGTACTTGGCTCAGTTTGCCGAGTGGCAGTAGAATGGATTCCAGGAAAGAGTGGCAAACAACCACCACCACCTTGGTTAGGGCCAGTAGCTCCTGTGCTTCCTCTCGCCCTTCTGAATGGGCTCTGATACTCTATGTGAAACTTAATATGAAATTGCTTATTTTATGTGCTAAGGAATTTACTTCTGGATGGTCCCCCCTTTATGTTTGTGAGAAAAATTACAATCACTAAAAAAATTGGTATTTCCACTTATCGAGCTCCTTAACTTGATCTTTTCTCCATTTTCCTTTCTAGTTTTTTAATTTAGAATATAGATTTTGCATTTAAATAATTACAGGAGGATATCAGGCCTTGAAAAGGGGTTGTAAAACATGAGCAACCACATGTATTGAGACTCCAGTTATCCAATTGTTTCTCTGATGTAGGAAATTGCCTTTCCCCCTTAGCAGATTAAAGAATGGTCCATTTTAAAGCAACATTTCACTTCCTTATGTAGTTTATGGTAGAGGGTGCTTTTGTTGGCCGATTTGCTTTTTTTCAATATTGACCAGTTTACATTTGGTGAGGAAGGAATGACATGGCAGTCATTAAACTTTGTGGACTATCAATTCAGGCATGGTGTAAGCAAAACAGAGCAGAATAATTTAAAATCGTTCACCTTTTGGTATAGAATATCAAAGCTAGTTGTTCAATGATTTCCCAACGCTTTGGAAGAGTGGGGTTCTAGTGCTTTGAAAGAGTGGGGCTCTGGCGCTTTGGAAGTGTATGATGTTTTGGAACGGGAGCGTTCTGGTGTTTTGGCAGATTGTGCCTAGGTTCACAGTTAGCCTTCTTTTTTAACAGGAATACCTTATATCCATCCCAGAATTGCAGAAAATGAAAGGACTTAACTTTTACAGACAGAGTCACTTCTGGACACAGGTTAACTCCAGCAATTGACTATCGTGTTGCACTATCAAGCATCTTATGCAGAGGCCTACAGATTCAACGATTCAATCATTTAATATATCTCTGGAGTAATTGTATGTCGATACATCTAATTACGAGGGGTAATGGAAGTAACTACATACGACCTTTGTTATCAGTGATATCACAGGGTTCAGCCATAGCCCTGCTCTTGGCTACTGAACAGCCTCCAACTTGCGGCTGAGGGGCTATGGGACGGGTAAGTAGTTAAAACAACAGAAAGTAAACATGTCTATCGGTGCAGTTAACGAGTGCCTTCTAGACTCTTAGGACCAGGGCAAGGGCAGTGCTAGGGGCAGCAAATGGCAAACTCGAGATGCGGCTGGTGCAACTAGCTGCCTCTATGTGGATTCAAGAAAAATTGAAATGAATGTGGAGCTGGTTGCGGCTTCTTTATTTTCAAGCAAGACTGTTTAAACATTTCAAAGAAAAACTTGCCACAGCAAACTTGGGAGCCTCACTCAAACAATGCATTTTCTTTTAAACTGAGAGTTATGCTTCCCTGTCAAATCTTTAACGGATGGAATTACTCTGCTGCAATAAATATTACTACTTTGATGGAGCCAAAGAATCTTTCCATCATTTATTTCAAAAATGTTCCCCTGCTATTCAATTGTGGTAAGCATTTGGGATAAAAAAAAGCCTTCACATTTTCCATTCCCCTATTGTTAGAGAATCGTTTATTCGGTAGGCTTGCCAATCACGCTCACAGCCTCCATATCAAAACCAAAATTGAATAATCTACTTTCTTGCAGTTGCACTGAGCTTGATTAATTCCACATGGAAAACTGCTTGCATTCTCTCTTTCAAATATTCTGGAGCATTGTGTGTCTCGCGCATAGACTTGAACGTGCTTTACTCCCTTACCGTCCTCACCTTTTTATTAAGAAGATTCCCCATTATCTCAGCATCTTTCCCGGTGAATTTTTGAGGGTCAAGTCCCAGGCAAGGCTCAGTCTGTTCAACGTGAAGACATGGGTACAGGGACATCGCTGCCATTTGTGCAGCAGATGCAGTGGCACCAGGGCCAACTGAACCCTGATAGTAGTTGTATTTACTACCCCCAAAAGCAATCAAAGGGGCCATTGTCCCTGCTTACACCGGGACCCATGGCATCCTTGTTTCTCTACTGCAAGGGTAACCCCCTTGAATGACATCACTAGCTTCTAGCTGTCCTATGTTTTTTCACATCGCTATAACAAGTATCAGATGATTCTCAGAACCCAAAAAATGTCTGACACCTGTGGGCACACTTGTGACTTCACCAAACTTTCCGGAAGTATACTTGGAAAACAGCAGTAGGAGCTTTAGGCGTATGTCACGGCTTCTTTTGTGGCATGTTGTTCAATTATTATGATAACTGAAATGGAATTGCTTCTGTACAATACTACGATAGTTTTTCTTTAACCCTTTTCCCTACTCCCTCATCAATGTTGGGGGTGTTTTCTCCCCTGTCCTGTTCTTTTGAGGGATTGACTCGGCCCTTGACTGGAGAAAAAATTCGAGTACATCTTTGACCATTTTCCTTGTCGAAAGAGGTCAAAAAGGAGTTTGAGAATACCCACAAATACTTAGGGGATTGGGGGTATTCCCAAACTTTCCCAGTAAATTCCACCGATGAGTGGGAATTATGCATGCATAATATTAAAACATTGTGCAGTACAACTATGCTGGAGTAAACGGATTTTGAGTAGAAATGATGCATGCATAATATTTCAACATTGTGCACTAGAATTATGCTTGAGTAAACACATTTAGGAGTGACAGTGCCGATTTCATTGCACAAATAGCGTTATAAATTACACTTTCAGTGCCAAATCGTTTTTGTGATACAAGCATACAAACATAGATGGAAGAAGATCTGTTGTGTTTTTGGAAGACAGGACATATGTCTGTACAAATAGTGGAGTCTTAAATGAATGTAACATTTAATGAGCTACTTATTTATTTGGAAGTGGACAAGTTCGTTGTCATGCCCCCAGCGATTTGCAACTTGCACAACTAATGAACTATTGTGAAACCTAGCTAAAAATATGACAAATGAACCTGGACTACTGAAACTGATATGGAAATTTGAGTCCCGAAGAAGCGACAAAGTAACTGTTGGTGTTGCCCAACATGCATTTGCTTTTTCTGTTTCTGTCACAATTTGGGCTTTTCCTGTCATGGATGAAATCCTATCGAAGTCTATTTTTTATTACTTATCTATAGATTTTATTTGACATAATAAATCATTGAGTGTTAAATTAACTTAAGAATCAAATATTTGTACTGACCTACAACCTGTCTTCCAAAAATTGAATTTGAGTAGTGTTAAGGCAGCGAGTCTGCACTTTTGAGGTCTAATTGCCTGTCCACTCCCTTTTCGACCACTTGTCCTTTCCAGTTTAGGTAAAGATGATCTGTTGTGTATTTCTGGATAGCATCACCATGCTCTGTATCAACCTCAAATTATAAATTCTGTAATGTTAATAATTACCTTTTTTCCCATTCGTTGTATCTTTTCATTTTCATCCTCTGTGTCATGTTGTTTCTTCTGTTCCCTTTATCTCTTTTCTTATCTTCTTTCTTATTCCAATATAAAACATAATTTTAGATGCCATTGATCTATTTACTCAGAAGCTCGTTCTTCCTCATATACAGTGCGTGCATTATAGGCGTCTGGTTCCTTAAGTGCTCTTGTGTATTTATTAACTATAACTTCTTATTGTATATCTTGGTACAACAGTTTTACCGTCTCGTGTGCTGCAAATTGCAATTGTTATTACTGCCTTAATTATAGGCACGCAATTTACTGAACCTGGAGGATGAAAGGCTTTGTTAGAATTTGAACATCTGATCTAGAGATCACATCAGACGTCAGTGGAGGTCTTCAAATTGCTCAGATGTTTTGTGCTTGGCTCACTATAGCTTTCATAATTCTCTTGGCAGGAGTGTTGGCTTTTAAACTATGTCTGCTGCTTTATTGCAGAGCAGAATGTCTGCAGTCGAAGGGTAAGTGTAAATATGCACCCACAATCTTAGGTTTTTCTTCTACATTGAAGGAAATACATTTCTCGTTTGGAAGAAACCCTTTTCCTGCCCCCCTCCACACACACATACCTAAAAAATAGGGTTTTGGGGAGGACTTTCCCACACTCGTTGCAGCACCTCCTCCTACTTGAGGTGGCCATTGATTTACAAAGTCAGTGAGTGTGGAAAGATGCATTGCCCATGTTGACCAATAGCACCCAAACGTTGTCTCATTGTGAGTCGTCGTGGAATTGACAATACCCCTTACCTGGCAATACCTTCCTTCCTTCCCCTTCCTTCCTAACAACTGTGTAAAATCCAGCCCAATGGAGCATTTCCCAGAATAGTGTCAGCTGGAAAAAATAAGCAGATTGAGTCTTGTTGGAGTTCTGTCTAAGTCAAGCTCAGTGTTTGAGTTTTATAAACTAGATAAACCTTACGTTCTCTTAAAGAACAGAGCACCTTCGACCGTCAAATATTTCAATATTGTGCAACTCCCATAATGCTGGAACTGTATACATTCTTGTGCCTTAGTCCGTACCTACTATCTGCAGATTTATCAAACTATTACTCTGCCTTTGGATGAGTGCCCTCTAATTGTAGTATGACTGTTCTATATAAAATAACAATGTATGTTCTAGTCCACCTTCAGTAAATATTCATGTTCAACATTGCAGCCAATGAAGGCTATCAGCTTTTAGCCTTTAATCCAGTGATATGTAAAAGCCAGCTCTATTCCCTGCTCTGAGCAGTGAAAACTATTATTAAAAAAAAACTTGATTCATTTCTTTTTGCTCTTTACTTTAAATAGTTTCTTCCCTATGAAAGAAAGCTATTTGTTGCAAATGGCCCTTTTTGCAGGAACACCCCAAACATTTTGCCTTTCTCCTCCTTTTTTTCTATCCTCGTTTTTGTTGGCTATAGGACTTTGGACACTTTACCACTGTTAACCAGTGCTAAAGTGCATGTGCTCACTGCTTAAAATATGGCAACATTGGCTTATCCACAATTGGCATATTTAATTTACTTATAAGTCCCTTGTAAAGTGCACTCTATATGCCCAGGGCCTGTAAACAAATTGCTACTGGCGGGCCTGCAGCACTGATTGTACCACCCCTTCAGTAGCCTTTTAAATATGACTCAGGCCAGCCACTGCTGAGCCTCTGTGTGTCGTTTTAAACCGCATGTCGGCCTGGCAAGTTAACCCCCTTGTCAGGCCTAAACCTTCCTTTTTAATACATGTAAGTCACCCTTAAGGTAGGCCCTAGGCAGCCCAAGGTCAAGGTGCAGTGTATTTAAAAAGTAGGGCATGTACGTTTAAGTTTTAAAACGTGCTAGTAGTGAAAAACTCTTAAATTTGTTTTTCACTATGGCAAAGGCCTATCTCTCCCATAGGAAAACACTGAGGACTCCTTATTACATTTAATAAGCTGTAATTTCTGATTGGGAAGAGGTTGCCCTGTCAAGTTTAGTACCACTGGAATTGTAGGGAGAAATCCTCTTTAGCCCCCTGGGTGCCTGGGACGAGCTGGTCTCGTCCTGGCACACGGTTCCCGTGTGCCTGGGGCGAGATCAGCTTGTCCTGCACCGGCCCACAGGGGGAGCGCTAGCACTCCCCCATGGGCCTCCCTCCAACACACCCCAGTCGGGGATAGAAGGGGAATCAATTCCCCTTCCACCCGCGACCCCCCTAACCCCCCCAGTGACGTCCGATGACGTCAGTGCTGAAATCACCAGACGTAACCTCGGATGCCGCTGGAAGCCTGCTTCCAGCGCCATCCCGGAAGAGAAATGCTTTTGCATTTCTCTTCCAACCGGGAGGTGGGGCAGGAGGGACATGAAAGGAGAGACCTTTTCTTTACTTTCATGTCTCAAGAAGCATTCCTGCTGCCCGATCGCGATGCGATCAGGCAGCAGAAATGCCCACTAGACACCAGGGAATTTTATTTTTTGTATATTTCAATAAGGGGAGCGGCCCCTTGGGCAAGGGCCGCGCCCCAGGGGGCCAAATCATTTTTAGGCCATTTCTGCCCCAGATGGTTGGGGGAGGGGGGGGGGCAGAAAACCCCTAGACACAAGGGATAATATTTTTATTTTTTAAATATTTTTTTATGTGTGGGGAGCGACACATTGGGGAAGGGTCGCTCCCGGGGGCCAAATTAATATAATTAGGCCGATCTGCCCCCAGGGGTGGCAGAAACCACTAGACACCAGGGAATTTTGGTTTTTTATCAATACTTATGCATAAGGGGAGCGGCCGCTTGGTCAAGGGCCGCTCCCCAGGTGGCCAAATTATTTTTAGGCCATCTCCGCCCCCCCCAGGGGGGCAGAAAACCCCTAGACACCAGGGATATATATATATTATTTTTTTAATTTATTTTTTTTATATGTGGGGAGCGACCCCTTAGGCAAGGGTTGCTCCCTGGAGAGCCAGATTAATATAATTAGGCCGATCTGTCCCCAGGGATGGCAGAAAAAGGTTCTTAGGCCATTTCTGCCCCCCCCCGGAGCAGATCGGCCTAATATAATTAGGCCAATCTGCCCCCGGGGGAAGAAAACCCCTAGACACCAGGGACAAAAATATATATATATATTTTTTATATGTGGGGAGCAACCCCTTAGGCAAGGGTTGCTCCCCGGGGGCCAAAATATTTTTAGGCCATTTCTGCCCCCCCGAGGGCAGATCGGCCTAATATAATTAGGCCGATCTGCCCCCAGGGGGTAGAAAACAGTAGACCCAGGGATTTTTTTTTTAATGCTTACGCGTAAGGGGAGCGGCTCCTTGGGCAAGAGCCTCTCCCCGGGGGGGGGAATATTTTTAGGCCTTTTCTGCCCCCCCGGAGGCAGATCAGTCTAATATAATTAGGCCGATCTGCCCCCAGTGGTGGCAGGAACCTCTAGACACCAGGGATATATATATTTTTTTATTTACTTTATGTTCTCATGTATGGGGAGCGACCCCTTAGGCAACGGTAGCTCCCCTGGGGGCAAATTGTATTTTGGGCATTTCTTCCCCCCTTAGGGGCAGAGCGGTCTTTTTGTGTTAGGCCAATCTGCCCCCAAGAGGGGCAGAAACCACTAGACACCAGGGATTAGTGTGTGTGTATGTGTGTGTTTTGTTTAGGGGGGGCAGCCCCTTGGGCAAGGGTGTCTCCACATGGGGGCACATTACTGTTGACCATATATGGCCCCCATTGGGGGCAGATCAGCCTATTTTTGGAGGGCCCATCTGCCCCCAAGGGAGCAGAAAGCCCACCGGACACCAGGGAAGATTTTTTTTTTTAAATAAGCCGGTGGGGGTATGGCCATACCCCCACACCCAAATAAATGGGGCCAAAGTTGTTCTGCCCACCAGTGGGTAGATTGGGCAATTATCCCCGATCCACACCCGGGGGGGGGCAGAAAGTCTATTAGATGCCAGAGAATTAAAAAAACACAAAAAATTGTGGGGTGGTGGCTAACAACCAGTATGGGCCTGGTTATGCTCCCACACCAACTGAAAGGGCTAACAGTCTTTCAGCTCTCCCCCGCACACTAAAACATCTTATCCCACAGCAAGCAAGAGGACATTTGATTATTATTTCGGGTTTTGGTTTTATATTTGGGCCATGAGAGCTTGGTAACTCTCAAAATCGTCCCACTTGGAATGGTGAGGGTTGCACTTTTTTTACTTTGGGACGCTGCCATGAAGAAAAATCCACAAGACCTAGACACATCTGAAAGGTAAACATCTGGTTCATTCCAGGGTGGTGTGCTTCACATGCCCCCGCACCATTTTCTTTCCCTCAATGCCCTGCAAACCTCCAACTTTGCTGCAAATCACACATTTTTCCCACATTTTTGTGATGGAACCTTCCGGAATCTGCAGGAATCCACAAAATTCCTACCACCCAACAACGTCTCATCTATACCGAGAAAAATTCTGCTGCACTTGTCAGCCTAAAAGTGTTTTTTTTCAAACTGCCATTTTGGACCCGCTTTGGCTCCCCCCCAATTTCGACAGGTTTTTGGCTCTCCCTTGTCACAGGCACTTGGCCCACCTACACAAGTGAAGTATTATTTTTACCGGGAGACTGAGGGGAAAGTTGCTGTGGTAGTACATTTGTCCCGGTATGGTGATCCCACACATAAATGTAGAAAAATTGGATTTTTTAGCTAAATTTGAGGTTTGCTGAGGGTTCTGTGTAGGAAAACATTGGGGGATCCACACAAGTCACACCTCCCTAGACTTCCTCTGGTGTCTTGTTTTCACAAATGTCTGTGTTTGGTAGGTTTCCCCAGGTAGCTGCTGAGCCCAGGACCAAAAACTCAGATGCCCCCCCGCCCCCCACACACAAAAACAGGGAGTTTTGTATTTGATAATTTTGATGTGTCCAGATAGTGTTTTGGGTCATGTCCTTTCGCAAGCACTTGGCCTATCCGCACAAGTAAGGTACCATTTTTATCGAGAGACTTGGGGGAACGCTAGGTTGAAGGAAATTTCTGGCTCCTCTCAGATTCCAGAACTTTCTGTCACCGAAATATGAGGAAAAGGTGTTTTTTGGCCAAATTTAGAAGTTTGCAAAGGATTCTGGGTAACAGAACCTGGTGAGAGCCCCCCAAGTCACCCCATCTTGGATTCCCCTAGGTGTCTAGTTGTCAACAATGTGCAGGTTAGCTAGGTTTCCCTAGGTGCCGGCTGAGCTAGAGGCCAAAATCCACAGCTAGGCACTTTGCAAAAAACATCTCTGATTTCTTTGGGAAAATGTGATGTATCCATGTTGTGTTTTGGGGCATTTCCGGTCGTAGGCGCTAGGTCTACCCACACAAGTGAGGTACCATTTTTATCGGGAGACTTAGGGGAACGCTGGGTGGAAGGAAATTTGTGGGTCCTCTCAGATTCCAGAACTTTCTATCACCCAAATGTGAGGAAAAAGTATTTTTGGGCCAGATTTTGAGGTTTGCAAAGGATTCTGGGTAACGGAACCTGGTGAGAGCCCCACAAGTCACCCTATCTTGGATTCCGCTAGGTGTCTAGTTTTAAAAAATGTGCAGGTTTGGTAGGTTTCCCTAGGTGCTGGCTCAGCTAGAGGCCAAAATCTACAGCTAGGCACTTTGCAAAAAACACGTCAGATTTCAATGTAAAAATGTGATGTTTCCATGTTGCGTTTCCTGTCGCGAGCATTAGGCCTACCCACGCAAGTGAGGTACCATTTTTATCGGGAGACCTGGGGAACACAGGATAGCAAAACAAGTGTTATTGCCTCTTGTCTTTCTCTACATTTTTTCCTTTCAAATGTGAGACAGTGTGTAAAAAATATGTCTATTTGAGAAATGCCCTGTAATTCACATGCTAGTATGGGCACCCCGGAATTCAGAGATGTGCAAATAACCACTGCTTCACAACACCTTATCTTGTGCCCATTTTGGAAATACAAAGGTTTTCATGATACCTATTTTCACTCTTCATATTTCAGCAAATGAATTGCTGTATACCCTGAATAGGATGAAACCCCATTGCAAGGTGCAGCTCATTTATTGGCTCTGGGTACCTAGGGTTCTTGATAAACCTACAAGCCCTATATATCCCCACAACCAGAAGAGTCCAGCAGACGTAACAGTATATTGTTTCCAAAAATCTGACATCACAGGTAAAAGTTACAGAGTAAAATGTGGAGAAAAATGGCAGTTTGTTTACCTCAATTTCAATATTCTTTCATTTCAGCTGTTATTTTCTGTATGAAACCCTTGTAGGATCTACACAAATTACCCCTTGCTGAATTCAGAATTTCATCTACTTTTCAGAAATGTTTAGCTTTCCGGGATCCATTATTATTAGTTTCACACCCTTTCTGTCACTAACTGGAAGGAGGCTGAAAGCACAAAAAATAGTAAAAATGGGTTATGTCCCAGTAAAATGCCAAAATTGTATTGAAAAATTGTGTTTTCTGATTCGAGTCTGCCTGTTTCTGAAAGCTGGGAAGATGGTTATTTTTGAACCACAAACCCTTTGTTGATGCTATTTTCAGGGAAGAAACTGCAAGCCTTCTTCTGCAGCCCTTTTTTTCCCTTTTTAAAAAAAATAAATACAATTTTGCTGTATTTTGGCTAATTTCTTGGTCTCCTTCAGGGGAACCCACAAACTCTGGGTAGCTCTGGAATCCCTAGCATGTTGGAAAAAAAAGATGCAAATTTTGCGTGGGTAGCTTATGTGGACTAAAAGTTTTAAGGGCCTAAGTGCGAACTGCCCCAAATAGCCCCAAAAAGGCCTGGCACCTGAGGGGGAAAAGGCCTGGCAGCGAAGGGGTTAATGGCAAAGTCAGATTTATTGTTACAATTTTTAAAATTCCACTTTTAGAAAGATGGCATTTTCCTGCTCTTATCGCTGTGTGTCCGCAGCCTGTCTTCAAAACACGTCTGGGGTGGGGTGACAGCTGGGATTGTGCATTCCCTCTAGATAGCCACACACAAAGGAAGGGTAGGTGTGACTGAGTGGTGATCTGCATGTTGATGGGTCATCCTGAGCAGGATGGGAGTGAGGAGCTGACTTTTTAAACCTGAAAGAGCTGTGTCCTGTCCCCATACAAAGGGTTGCATATCCCTGTAGTGAGTTTGGAGCCAGGGCAGGAAAGGCAGCGTCTTCTGGACTCCAGAGGCATCTCTTTGAAGTCTCCCTACTTCAAAGATCCAACTGAGTATAAGTCCTAGAAATGTGACACCACTAAATATGGACCTGTACATACTCTGCCAGAAAAAATGACTGCTGGCTGCTACAAGGACTGCCACTCTGCTGGACTGCTGCTCTGGAAGAAATGCTTTCTTGCTGTTTTGATTTGATGCCTGGTATCCTCTTTCCTGGGGAAAGAGAACTGTCCCTGCAATTGTCCATCTTGAACCCAGGTCCCCAGAGCGAATCCAAGGGCTAGTCTGCTGACCTCCTCAGGAACATAACAGGGTCCCCACAACTCCTGCACCCGTCTTCAACAGGTTCCTGGCCCTCAAGAGGCACCTCTCAGGTTCTATACCCTTGGAAGTGTTTTTTGACTCCTAAAATCAAGATTTTGGGATCTTCTTGACTGCTAACAGGCCCCTCTCACACCAGAACTATGCCGTTCACCTAAAGAATCAGTCACCGCAAGTTTATCTCCTCGATAGCAAGGATAGCCGCTCACAAGCGTGAGACTCTAGCCCGCCAGTCCGCGATGCATGGCTGACTCCTCGTGCCCACGGACCACCACCAGTGACGCTCCTCTTGATCCTGGCAAACGTCTTACCCATGAAGGGGACTCTTGCCTCAGTTCTTAAGAAGATAAAGCTTCCTTGGAACTTGTATGGGACTGTATCTGACCCGCGTTCCTGCACAGTTGACCTGCACTTTTGGATTTAATTCCGTCTAGCGTGACAGATAGCCCCAGTTACTGCATTAAGTTCTCAAGCACTATATTGCATTTTAATCTTTAAAAATTAATATCTTGACCTCTTATTTGATTTTTGTGGTGTTGGTCTTGTTTTGTTCATAAACCTAAGCTCTGGGTTTTCTGACCTGGTGTGGAATCTTTTTGTGGTGTTTTCACTATGTTACTGTTTGAAGTGTTGTACAAATACTTTACACATTGCCCCTTAAGTTAGGCCTGATTGCTCTGTGCCAATCTATCAGGGGGGAGCACAGGTTAATTTAGGGTGTGTGGTGACTTAGCCTTACTAGGGCTGTGGTTCCTGCTTGGAGAGGATGCATACTTTTGCCAACCAGAAACCCAATTTCTAACACTGCGTGTTTCAAAAAAAAGTTTGAGGATGCATTAGAAGTTGAGAAAGATTTTATATGATATGAACACTTTAGGACTATTTGTGGCAGCCTGCACTGACATTCATACTGAGGGGCATTTAAAAGTGGGTAGAGACGGTATATTCATCAAAAAATCGCAAGATGCTTAGTCCATCTACTTCTCCACTCCCCCAGCTTATTTAGAGCCTTTCCAATGGCAGAGCCTCAGCTGGCTTTGCCTTAGGTAGCCCCTCTGGAGTGGGCCAGCTGCCTCAGACTCACATTCTTTTTGCAACTCAATGACCATATTCTGGGCTTGGCTTCTGGTGTGATTTTTTTTCCTTGCCTGGAATCACCAAGCATGGCACTAAAGGGGTCATTCTGACCTCGGCGGTAAAAGTCGCTTACCGCCGGCCAGAAGGCCGCCATAACACCGCCGCGGCCGCGGTAAACCGCCACGGTCATTCTGACCCGCAACTGGCAAACCGCCAAAAACCCGACGTCCTCAAAAATCCGCCACACCAAAGGTCAGCGAAAAAATGGCGCTGACCAAACCTCCACCGTCACGCCAACAGAAATACGCCCATACCATTCCGACCCACAAATCCATGCGGCGGTCTTTCAAACGCGGTATTCCATTGGCGGTACACACCGCCGCGGTCAAAATACACACACACATAGAAATCTCAGCCACATTGGTCAGTTCGAAATACACACACCTGATACACATACTAACACCACTCCCACACACCCAACACAATATAAAACACACACCCACATCACCCACAAGCCCCTATGACCCGCAATCATTGACGAAGGCTAGAGAGAGAGCACAGAATAAAGAATCCCACAACACAGAGGCACACAACACCATCACCCACACAGAATCCACGCACCAAACACCACACACCACCACACGCACCACACTCATCACCACAAACGCCACCCCACACCTCAACCACACAACCCCATGGCACCCCAAAGACACCCCAGGTTCAGTGACGCCGAACTCAGGGTCATGGTGGAGGAAATAGTCCGTGTAGAGCCCCAGCTCTTCGGGGCACAGGTGCAGCACACCACAATTGCCAGGAAGATGGAGCTATGGCAAAGGATAGTGGACAGGGTTAACGCGGTGGGACAGCATCCACGCAATCGGGAGGACATCAGGAAGAGATGGAACGACCTACGGGGGAAGGTGCGTTCCATGGTATCAAGGCACAACATTGCGGTGCAGAAGACTGGCGGCGGATCCCCACCTACTCCCCCAGAATTTACCGCGTGGGAGGAGGAAGTCTTGCACATCCTGCATCCTGAGGGCCTCGCAGGAGTAGGCGGAGGAATGGACTCTGGTAAGGCAAATCTTCACTACTGCTTCCCACCCCCACCCCACCTGCATGCCAAATCATACCCCCACCCTCACCCCCTCCCCCATCACACCAACCCCTAGCAAAAGGCTCACCTTCACAACCCACCCATCCCAACACCAAGCCCTGCATGCGACCCCAAAGCATGGACACCCATCACCAAAGCATGCCCACTGCACACACACATCACCCCCACAAGCCACCCTCACAAAAGCCCCCACAAGGAAATGCCTGCACATGGGTACACGGACACCCACCCATCACACGAAATGCCACACACAGAAGCAATAACCATACCTTTATACCCCTGCAGGACCCGAACGCCACCACACCACCACGGAGGGTCCAGAGATGTCCATCCCACCCCCAGAAGAGGCCCCCAGCGATGACAGCAGCTCTGTCTCCCTGGAGCCAGACGACCAGCCCGGCCCATCGGGGACCTCTGGACAGTCGGTTCCCCACAGACAGCCACAGGCTACACCAGACCCAACCCCCTCTGGGAACACCAGCACAGCTCCCACCCAGCGGGCCCATGCCTCTGTCTCCAGGGCACGTAAATCAGCGGTGTGTCCACCACTACAGGGCACCCAGGTTGACCCACCACCCCAACAACAACAGGGACCTGGGGGCAGTGGTAGTGGGCACACCGTCCAGGGGACAGAGGCCCAGGAACACAGGGGAACTGGGAGGGCTGCTGTGCGACAGGGGGGGGACAGGCCCGGGGAACTGACTCTCCAAGAGGCCCTCTCCTCCATCATGGGAGCATACCACCGCTCCCAGGAGACGATGGTGACGGTACTGGCCCGGTTCCAGGACATCCAGGAACTGCAGGAGGAATGGTACATGGGGTTCAGGGAGGAACTGAGGAACATCGGTTCCGCAATGGGGACCATCGTCCTGGCCCTTACCCAGATCGTCACCACATTGCGGGACCATGTGGCACCCCAAAGGGCCCCTGTCACTAGCCCAGGCCAGGAACAGCCTACCACCTCCGCCGGCGCTAGTGGACAGGAGGCCCCCACACAACGACAGGCCACCAGAACCCCACCTCCTGCAGAAAAAGAACCACCCCACAAGCGGAACCTGAGATCTCACAAGAAGACAGAGTAGGATTGCAAGACCCCCGCCAGCCTAAGATACCCCCTGATGTCATCCCACTGTCCCACATTGTCACCCTGTCCAACCTTGAACTGCCCCTGCTCCATCCTTCCACAGGCATATGGACAATGCACCTGTGCGACTGAGAACTGGACTCTGCCATGGACATTACTCCACCCCCACCCATCCCCGCTTCCCAATCATTTACCTATATGTAGCACTTAAAATAAATCACTTATTCCACTTAAATAAACAGGAGTCTGCTTGTATTCTTAACAAATGTATTACACATAACGGTTCAATAATGTCCAGTTACTTTGTGATGACAACATACCAATTTCAATAAGCTTTAGTCCATGGGCAAACAAAGCTGAAGTCAGGCCATACAGCTCTGAAAAGGGAAGGGAAAGTCACAAATCAGTTAACAGGAACTGGGGGGAAACACAGACAGTGGATACGCATGAGGCCTCAAGTAAATGTAAATTGGGGTGGCTGTTTCTTACCTGTGTGCTACTGAAAGTATTGTTGTATGACTGTATCCCTGTTGTCCGTGTCGTCCCCGTCGTCTTCCTCCTCTTCACTCTCCACAGGCTCCACAGCTGCAACAACACCACCATCTGGACCATCCTCCTGCAGAAAAGGCACCTGGCTTCGCAATGCAAGATTGTGAAGCATACAGCAGGCCACGATGATCTGGCACACCTTCTTTGGTGAGTACATGAGGGATCCCCCTGTCATATGCAGGCACCTAAACCTGGCCTTCAGGACCCCGAAGGTCCTTTCTATGATCCTCCTAGATCGCCCATGGGCCTCATTGTACCATTCCTCTGCCCTGGTCCGGGGATTCCTCACTGGGGTCAGTAGCCACGACAGGTTGGGGTAACCAGAGTCACCAATTAGCCACACACGGTGTCTCTGCAGCTGTTCCATCACATAAGGGATGCTGCTATTTCGCATGACATACGCGTCATGCACTGACCCAGGGAACTTGGCATTTACATGGGAGATGTACTGGTCAGCCAAACAGACCACCTGGACATTCATCGAATGATAACTTTTTCTGTTTCGGTACACCTGCTCACTTTCTTTGGGGGGAACCAAAGCCACATGGGTCCCATCAATGGCACCAATGATGTTGGGGATATGTCCAAGGGCATAGAAATCACCCTTCACTGTAGCCAATTCGCCCACCTCAGGGAAAATAATGTAGCTCCGCATGTATTTCATCAGGGCAGACAACACTCTGGACAAAACCTTAGAAAACATAGGCTGAGACATCCCAGATGATATGGCCACTGTTGTCTGAAAAGACCCACTTGCCAAAAAATGGAGTACTGAAAGAACCTGCACCAGAGGGGGAATCCCTGTGGGTTGGCGGATGGGGGACATCAGGTCTGGCTCCAGCTGGGCACATAGTTCATGTATAGTTGCTCTGTCAAGCCGGTATGTAAGTATGATATGTCGTTCTTCCATTGTCGACAGGTCCACCAGCGGTCGGTACACGGGAGGATTCATCCTTCTCCTCGCAAGTCCCAGTGGACGGTGCCTAGGAAGGACAACATGGAGCACAGAGTCAAGCAACCCACAGGTTAGTTCACTCAGCTTGCACAGTACACGAATCGCTATGCATGGAACGGCTTGTATGAGTGGCAATGCAAGGCCTAGGCCTGTGTGACGCAGTAGAAATCATGCCATGTGGGCCCTTGAAATGGCGGCTGCCTGACCTGTGAAGTGTGACAGTGGGATGTGAGGTCACTGCACTGGCGTGCCACACCGTGGCGGTAGGCGGTCGAAGACCGCGGCGCAAAGCAGCATTGGTTAACATTGAACCCTATGGGTCTCAGGAGCCAATGACGATGTGCGCCGGCGGTCGCGGTACGCACCGCCGCGGTACGCACTCCCTCGGGCGTGCCCGCCATTTTCTATCTGATTAATCACTCGAGACCTGATCATCCACAGGAGAGGACCTATACTGCAAGTGCTTCTGTGACCTCGGTCTGGGAGATTCAATGGCTGCTGCGACTGGGGAAAGGGCCCCTGCCTTCACTGCCGAAGAATTGGAGAAACTTGTTGATGGGGTCCTCCCCCAGTATGCGCTACTCTACGGTCCTCCAGACCAACAGGTTAGTACACAGGGTGCACGTTGAATGGGCTATGCCTGTGTTGAGTGGGATGTATGTAAGATGGTGGGGAAGGGAGCGAATGAGGAGTGCAACGCACGAAAGATGAGAGCATGTGCCACATGGCAAGGTTGGGGAGGGGGGGGCCACTCACATTGACCAGGCAGAAAACTGATGCGATTTCCTTTACCACCCTGTACATGTCACATAGGTCAGCGCCCATCAGAAGATCGACATTTGGCGTGCCATCGCCAAGGACGTCCGGGCCCTGGGGGTCCACAACAGACGGGGCACCCACTGCCGAAAGAGGTGGGAGGACATCCGCCGCGGGACCAGAAAGACCGCCGAGTCTCTGCTGGGGATGGCCTCCCAACGTAGGAGGGGTGCCAGCTGCCAATTGACCCCCCTGATGTCCCGGATCCTGGCGGTGGCCTACCCCGATTTGGATGGGCGCGTGAGGACATCACAGCAGACACAAGGGGGTGAGTATCAGCACATTCTGCTATCTTTGCGCGCAGTGAAGGTGTCTGGGTGGGGGAGGAGGGCTGTGGCTATCTCCAGGCCAGGGCGCATTCTGTAGGCTAGGCCCCTCTGTTAGACACGGCCCTGTGCCCCCGCCCCCCACCTCTGTAGGGTGCCAAGTACAGCTATCCATGGTCCGGCCTCACCCATGTGTGCATTTGTCATCCATAGACCCGTAGGCCTAGTCACAATAACTGAGTAGTGTACCCCCATTGCGCGGCCTAGTTCAGGGGGCTTCTGTGTCTGTCCTCTCCGACAACGGTGTTGCCAATGCATGCACTCAACCTGTCTTCATTTCTCCCCCCCCCATTTTCTTTGTCTTCCTGTTCATGTGTGCATTAGCATCATCAGGCGGAGTAGAAGTGGCATCGGCGCACGAGGGAGCTGCATCTCACATGGCCCCGGAGGGCCATACAACAGACTCAGAGTACACCAGTGAGACGGAGGGCGAGTGGAGCTCCACAACGGGGACCTGTGGAGACGTCAGCGACACCGACACGTCCTCGGAAGGGAGCTCCCTAGCGGTGGCGGCAACATCCGTGCCCACCGCCACAACAGGTACAGCCGCCACCCAGCGCACCAGCCCCGCCCTCCCAGCAGCCCCTCAGCCTTCGCTCCGTGCCCGCTCGCCCAGGAAGGCGGGCATCTCCTTCGCCCCAGGCACCTCAGGCCCTGCCCCAGTTACCCCTGCTGCCCTCAGTGAGGAGGTCATTGACCTCCTCAGGACACTCATTGTTGGGCAGTCTACCCTTTTGAATGCCATCCAGGGTGTAGAAAGGGAGGTGCATCGGAGCAATGCATACCTGGAGGGCATTCATTCGGGTCAGGCTGCCCATCAGCGATCGTTCAACGCTCTGGCCTCAGCACTGACGGCAGCCATTGTCCCTGTCTCCAGCCTCCCTCTTCTGACTCCCTCCACCCAGTCCCAGTCTCCTGTTCCTCTGCCTATCCCATCCACACCATCAGACCAGCCTGCACACACCTCTACACCCAAGGGCAGCTCATCCAGACATAAACACCACAGATCCCACAAGCATTCACCCAAGCAACATCCAGATGCAGACATGCCAACAGTCACTACCACCTCTGTGTGCCCCACCTCCTCATCTCCCTCCTCCCTCCCTGTGACGTCTCCACTCACACCTGCATGCACACCACCATCAGCCAGTACTTCCATCACCAGCACACCCTCCATTACAGTGCGCACACGTGCAGTCACCACCCCCACTGCCATTTACACGTCCCCTGTGTCCTCTCCCAGTGTGTCTGTCACCCCCTCTTCCAAAGCACACAAACGCAGGCAGCCACCCACCCACCAGCCATCCACCTCACGACAGCCTCCGTCACAAGCACCTGCACCCAAAGACAGCACACTTGACTCTCCTACAACCACATCCTCTTCCTGCACTCCCAAACCCACTACACCTACCCGTCCCTGTCCTTCCAAAGTCCTTTTCCTTTCGAACCTTGAGCTCGTTCCAATCACTGACCCACCCCCTCCATCTGGTAAGAGTAAAAAAAGCACCTCAGCCACCACCAGCCTTGCATCTACTGTGACCATAGTGCAGGGCTATTGGAGTCCACCAGATCCTAGGGCAGGAACATCGGCCAGCAGCAAGGGGACAGCCAGCCCCCCCCTGGGAAGAGGACAAAAAAGAAAAAGGCCCGGCGCGACAAGCCTGAGATGGCTGCCACCAAGAACAGTAGCCTTGCCCCGTCACCTGCCACATCATCCAAGGGAGGCAAGGGCCACAGAGCTCCAGCGAAGGAGGGCAAGGGCAGCAGGGCGGAGAAGTCAGGCAGCAGGCGAGCTGCCCAGGAGGGCCCCACCAGCCCCATTCCGGGTGTGACGGACGACACCCACGGGCCCAGGACTCCATCACAGGAGGGCGCCGCGACCGCAAGTTCGGATGGTGAATGAGCGGGAAGTCTTGCCCAGGTCTGGCTCCCTAGACACACAGGACAAGCACCGCTGAACAGGGCCCCGCCGGGAGGAGCACCGCTGAACAGGGCCCCGCCGGGAGGAGCACCGCTGAACAGGGCCCCGCCGGGACAAGAACCGCTGAATGGGCCCCGCCGGGAGGAGCACCGCTGAACAGGGCCCCGCCGGGAGGAGCACCGCTGAACAGGGCCCCGCTGGGAGGAGCACCGCTGAACAGGGCCCAGCCGGGACAAGAACCGCTGAACGGGCCCCACCGGGAGGAGCACCGCTGAACAGGGCCCCGCCAGGACAAGAACCGCTGAACAGGGCCCCGCCGGGACAAGAACCGCTGAACAGGGCCCCGCCGGGACAAGAACCGCTGAACGGGCCCCGCCGGGAGGAGCACTGCTGAACAGGGCCCCGCCGGGAGGAGCACCGCTGAACAGGGCCCCGCCGGGACAAGAACCGCTGAACGGGCCCCGCCGGGAGGAGCACCGCTGAACAGGGCCCCACCGGGACAAGAACCGCTGAACAGGGCCCCGCCGGGACAAGAACCGCTGAACAGGGCCCCGCCGGGACAAGATCTGCTGAACGGGCCCCGCCGGGAGGAGCACCGCTGAACAGGGCCCCGCCGGAACAAGAACCGCTGAACGGACCCCGCCGGGAGGAGCACCGCTGAACAGGGCCCCGCCGGGAGGAGCACCGCTGAACAGGGCCCCGCCGGGACAAGAACCGCTGAACGGGCCCCGCCGGGAGGAGCACCGCTGAACAGGGCCCCGCCGGGAGGAGCACCGCTGAACAGGGCCCCGCCGGGACAAGAACTGCTGAACAGGGCCCCGGCGGGACAAGAACCGCACCGCTGGGCCCTTCCTGTCAAGCACCGCTCCGCTGGGCCCTTCATCTCAAGCACCGCACCGCTGGGCCCTTCATCTCAAGCACCGCACCGCTGGGCCCTTCATCTCAAGCACCGCACCGCTGGGCCCCGCCGTCTCAAGCACCGCACCGCTGGGCCCTTCCTGTCAAGCACCGCTCCGCTGGGCCCTTCATCTCAAGCACCGCACCGCTGGGCCCTTCTTGTCAAGCACCGCTCCGCTGGGCCCTTCCTGTCAAGCACCGCTCCGCTGGGCCCCGCCGTCTCAAGCACCGCTCCGCTGGGCCCTTCATCTCAAACACCGCACCGCTGGGCCCTTCCTGTCAAGCACCGCTCCGCTGGGCCCTTCATCTCAAGCACCGCTCCGCTGGGCCCGCCGTCTCAAGCACCGCACTGCTGGGCCCCGCCGTCTCAAGCACCGCTCCGCTGGGCCCTTCATCTCAAGCACCGCACCGCTGGGCCCTTCCTGTCAAGCACCGCTCCGCTGGGCCCCGCCGTCTCAAGCACCGCTCCGCTGGGCCCTTCATCTCAAGCACCGCACCGCTGGGCCCTTCCTGTCAAGCACCGCACCGCTGGGCCCTTCCTGTCAAGCACCGCTCCGCTGGGCCCCGCCGTCTCAAGCACCGCACCGCTGGGCCCCGCCGTCTCAAGCACCGCTCCGCTGGGCCCTTCATCTCAAGCACTGCACCGCTGGGCCCTTCCTGTCAAGCACCGCTCCGCTGGGCCCCGCCGTCTCAAGCACCGCACCGCTGGGCCCCGCCGTCTCAAGCACCGCTCCGCTGGGCCCTTCATCTCAAGCACCGCTCCGCTGGGCCCTTCATCTCAAGCACCGCTCCGCTGGGCCCTTCCTGTCAAGCACCGCTCCGCTGGGCCCTTCCTGTCAAACACCGCTCCGCTGGGCCCTTCCTGTCAAGCACCGCTCCGCTGGGCCCCGCCGTCTCAAGCACCGCTCCGCTGGGCCCTTCATCTCAAGCACCGCTCCGCTGGGCCCTTCATCTCAAGCACCGCTCAGCTGGGCCCTTCATCTCAAGCACCGCTGGCCCATTGACAGTGCCGGTTCTGTGTCGAGCAGGGCTTCAGGAAGCACTCTGGGCACCATGCCTCCTCCAATAACAATGGAGTCGGTAATCCATCTGATGGACTGTGGCTTTGCACTCCCCAGGATGGTCCAGTGGGCAAGCCTCCCACTGTAGACACTTGAGAGACTGTGGCTTTGCACTCCCCAGGATGGTACAGTGGGCAAGCCTCCCACTGTAGGGACTTGTGAGACTGTGGCTTTGCACTCCCCAGGATGGGACAGTGGGCATGGAGGCCCCTCGTGGATCTGGCGTCGTGGACTCATGTGGCTGAGGTGCCCCCCCTTCCCTTCCCCCTGAGGTGCCTGTAGTTTTATCATCTGATGCCCCTGCAGTGTTCTCTCCAATGGTATCTGGTCTCCTGTGTGGGCTTTGCCCATGTGTTTGTGCACATTGGCCCACGGACTATGGAACTTTGACGGAATGTGCAGGACTTTTTGCCTATGGATATATTGTTGACTATGTTCATTCCTTATTTTTGTATCTTTTATATGGCATATTTGCCATTCCTTCAATGGAGCTATTTATACATATATTTTATAGATCATTTAAATTGTGTCTTTGCATTATTCCGGGGGGTTTGTGTGGTGTCACTCTGACTTGTTGCTCGGCATTGGGGTGTAGGTATTTGTGGTGGGGGGGTGAGGGTATGGCGCATGTGTGTGCCCGTAAGCTTTCCTCCTCCCCCCTCGCCTGTGTCGTAGGTGCAGTACTCACCGTTGTCGTCTGCGCCGGCGTTCGTACTCCTGGTAGATGAGCAGGTAGACAATAGCTGGTAGGATGTGTAATTCGGGCTCCATGCTGTCCTCCTTCCTCGTGGAGTGTGTATAGGTGAGCGTTTTCCCGTTCGTAGTCTGTTTCCGACGTGTTTTTATCGGCGGGGCTCCCGCCCCGGAAAAGGTGGCGGATTGGTGAGTTGTGATAGGGTGGGCGGTACATTGTCTGCCGCCTGCCTGTTGGCGGTTACCGCCGCGCTGTTTGTCGGTCCCGCCGTGGCGGTCGGAGTGTTAAAGTGGTGGCCTGTGTTGGCCGTTCCCGCCAGGGTTAGAATTCCATTTTTTTGACCGCCGGCCTGTTTGCGGGTTGGCCGCCGATTTATCACCGACCGCCAGGGTCAGAATGACCCCCTAAGGGTCATATGTACGAACACATTTTCCCATTGACACAGAATGGGAAAAACCCTTTGCTGCATCTGGCCCTAAGAGTGCTAGCATGGAGAAATAACATCATTACCCTTCACTCTTTTGGTGAAAACTTGTTTCACTTCAGGGGCACTGAGCTTTTGTTTTCCATGAACAAAAAGTTGCTTTGGGAGGGTTTCACTTAGAGAAACATCCAGAAAATGTGGATAAAGACACCATGTCATGCCATTCCAGTCAACAATCAGCATTTTCACGAAAAGTGTTCCCACTGTGTCATTTGAAGTTGATGAAAATTCCTTACCTCTTCAGTACAGAAGACTTAATATGGCAGTCAGAGTGCGCCTGAGGAAGCAAAGGAAGTGTCTCTGCCATCCGAATCTTGCGGCAGCCAGCCTGCCAGGATCTAGAGAATCTCCCAGGTCTGGTACTAAATTCAGGACCGATAAAATAAATTGAGTGATTTACCCCAGTTTGCATGTAAGTGTTAGAACTTTTTCTCATGAGTAAATTTAACACACATCCAACCGACCAGGAGCGGTATTATTCCCCTAAGGATTTTGTTGTCCCTCAACTGGACCTGGCCAACAATTAGATGTGATATTTACAATGAAGACCGACAAACATTTTAAATGAAACCATGAAAGTTTATTACCAGATCTGAAGACGTTAAGGAAGGCAAAATAAATGGTTAAAATCAGTCAATTATTAAAATAGCTTGATGTGCAGAATTAGATGCAAGAATGTTTAGGCAGAACCAAATACAGTTCAGATCTAGAAATATATCAAATTCATAACTCAGAGGTCAGAACGACGTGGAGTAGCCTGCTAAAGATCTAGTTAGAGTGAGCACCACGCTCTGGAATGACCGCTACATCTGTAATACATCACGGCCTACTTCTTTCAGCCACCCTAGCCCAGCTGTTTCACATGGCTTTCATCAGACCTAAATAAGTAGATCCCTTCTTGATATGGACAGTGCCCTATGTATTATTTATGGTTATAACCCAATATTCTTGCTTGTAAGCACACTTGCAGTTCCATTGGGTACATTAACCCGCAAACCTGCAAACAGAAATAGCCAATGAAAAAGCATAAGAACGAAATGCAGATTATTTTCGTAGGGTTCACCCGTGTCCAGACAATGTGCTCATTCCACCGTTGATGCCCATTATACGTTTTAGCACTAAAAAACGTACATGTGTATTGGCAGAGTACACCCCTATCATAGGGAATAGTGCTCGGACCGCAGTACAAACAACACAAAATACATTATTTTATGCAAGATGGTCCACCTCGGATACTAGTAAGTGAAGGGTTGTATTTTGTGCATTCATGAAGTAAAAAGGCAAGGAAATATGACCAGAATACAAAACAATCAATACCTTAATTAGGGGCTCGAACTGGTCCCATAGGGAACAATGGAGACAGGTAGACCCTGTAGTCACGCACTGCAAGGGTATTAACTTATTAATTAAGCGACTGTCTCCGCCCCCCCCCCCCCAACAGCTGATAGAAGAAAACGTCCACCCTCTGCAGGGAAAGTCACTTCCTTTGTCAAGGGTGCAGTCCGGTGGTGCAGCCTTGTTTACCTCCGAGATCTGCACATCGTTTGTAGAGTGAGACAGAACTGAAAAGGTGACTGTGCTGAAAGATGGCTGCAGGCAGAAATGCCATTTTATTTTCTAGACATACATTGAATAATATTACCATAAGCACATTTCGCCTGATGTGTTTGTATTTTAATTTTACGCTAATTTTTGATTGTCGTGTTAATGTTATTATGCAAATATAAAAAACACGTTCCTGTTTGGTTCTATTAGGTAAACTCCATCGTTAACAAATTAGGCCCTGTATGACAGTGCATGTGTTTACTCACAGAGGTGCATACCCTGGAGACAGGGCAGCACAGAGATGCAGAACGGGTGTTCGCCCACTCTCTGCCTATGAGTTTCGTTATTATCGACGAGGTTCGGAGTGGGACAGGAAATAGACCTGGGCACCAAAATAGAAATGGCCCCACATTAGCGAATTAGATAGGTTAAAAAATGTAGCCCGAACTTGCAAATCGAGGCAGGTTTGAACTTTGAAAGATAGGTTTTCGCAATGTATGGGAGCATGTATTTGTGCTTGCTACAGGCAATGCTTGTGGTAACGTCAGGGAAATCAACATTAAACAAGCATTGGCAAAGCCAATAGTTTTTGCTTATGCAAAATCTATTGCCGTTGTCAATGTTTTTTACATGTTGTACCACAAAAGCATCAGCAGAAGAAAGCAAATGTGATCCAGACCTGTGGTCGTGCAAGAAACTACCCTCGGAGCAACTTGTAAGGCTCCACGGGTTTGTGTGAGTAACCACCACCTGTAAGATTTTAAAGAAGCGCCGTGCACAAGAACTAACTGAAAAGGGCTTTTTTTTTTTTTTTTAATTATACACATACGAAGCTGGGAATCATATAACATTCTTTATTCTGATGAACGCCATCCGCAGCCTCTATGCACTCCAGGTTCAAGTTGGTGAAAGGCCCTGGAAGTTTTGTAAAATCCTGGACCAAACGGGCTAGGGACCCCACACCTGCAGGGCCAGCAATTTAAACTACCTAAACCTCTAGCAGACCAGATCAGCTTGAATGAATCAGTCCAGCTGGTTAAGGCACGTGCTGCGGTGACCTGTATGTAACGAGTCAGGTTACAATCAGTGCTGTTAGACCTGGCAGCTTTTTGGCGTGTCTCCCCTGTCTTTTTGCCTTCTGACCTCCTGGTTTTGGACTCTGTTTTTGCTGGGTTATTGCCTCTGCGCACCTCACCACTGGTAATCAGTGCTAAGGTGCAAGTGCTCCCCATATAAATTGTACTGTGGATTCGTTTATCCATAATTGGCATATTTGATTTACTAAGAAATCCCTAGTAACGTGCCCTAGAGGTGCCCAGGGCCTGTGAATCAAATGCTACTAGTGGGCCTGCAGCACTGGTTGTGCCACCCACATTAGTAGCCCTGTAAACATGACTCAGACCTGCCATTGCAGTGTCTGTGTGTGCAGTTTTAAACTGACAATTCGACTTGGCAAGTGTACCCACTTGCCAGGCCTCAACCTTCCCTTTTACTACATGTAAGGCACCCCTAAGTTAGGCCCTCTGTAGCCCCAGGGGCAGGGTGCAGTGTCTGTTTAAGGTAGGACATATACTAGTGTGTTTTATATGTCCTAACAGTGAAATACTGCCAAATTTGGTTTTCACTGTGCAAGGCCTATCTCTCTCATAGCTTAACATGGGGGTTGCCTTTAAATATCCTTAAAGCGTAGATTCCCTTTGAGAGTAGATAGAAATGTGGAGTTTAGGGCCTCTGAACTCACAATTTAAAAATACATCTTTAAGTGAAGTTGGTTTTTAAATTGTCTGTTTGAAATTACCACTTTTAGAAAGTAGGCATTTTTTGCTTATACCATTCTGAGACTCTGCCTGTTTGTGGATTGTCTGTCTGGGTCAGTTTTACAGTTGGGCTGCTCACACCTCTCCTCTAGATAGTGACACAAAAGGGGGCAGGGTGTAGCCTGCTTATCCTGATGAGCCATCTGAGCTAGAGAGGAGGGAGGAGTGGTCATTCACACCTGAAAGGACTGTGCCTGGCCTTACACAATGCAGTCTCCTTTGCTGGACTTGCCTGCAGTTGCTGCTTCTGCCTGAAAAGAGTGCAAAGGGTGAACTTTGCTGTGTGTTCTGCTTGAGAAAATTATCCAAGGGCTTGGAGTAGAACTTGCCCCCTGTTGGAAGTCTCAGGGACACCAAAGACTTCAGCTTCCTCGACCTGCAGCACTGGGAACTGTGTATTTTATGTTGTTCAAGAGGAGAAACAACCGCGACACCGCCAACGACGCCACTGGCCTGCACTGTGACCTGCCGACGCTGCACGGAGTCGCTTTGCCCGCTTTGCACCGCGACTGTGGTCTCACCAACGCCCAATGCTTAATTTGTAAATAAAGAGGTGCCGTGCTCAAAGCCCTTCTCTAAAACACGAGGCTGCTGTAATTAAATCTCCCAGCACTGAATACTGAGGCAGTGTAATCCTGAAGCCATCTCGGGCCTCTTCAATCCATTCACGGCCACCCATGCCCCTTCAGCTCATCCTGCAGCTTTCTACTTTCTCCCTTTGAGACGCTTTTTCGTTTTTCCCTTCCTCCGTCTTTCCCATATGTGTCTTTTGCTCGCAGCAAATGCGTGAGGCAGAAGAATAAGCCCCGGCCCTCACAAATAAGTGCCGGTGCTCAGCACCAGAAACAACAAGCACAAATTAAGCACTGCCGATGCCTGTCATCGGATGACTTCACCGAGCCGCTGCCTGCACCGCGACCTGTGGGCCCTGCTCTCCGGCATCACCTGCTCACACCGCAGCCTGGGCATCCCTGACGATGTCGCTCCTGCTGACACCGGCGCCGCTGCCTGCACCGTGGCCTGTGGACACCGCTCGTGAGGAGCACCGTCCCGTCCTGCGCCGGAGCCCCGGTCCACCGACGCCAGCACCATCGGCTCCAGTGTTGTCACCAGGCATCCTTGCCTGCACGGCGGCCTGTGGACACTGCTCGTGAGGGTCACGAAGCACTGTCCCGTCCCGTACTGCTGGCTTGGGCCTACCGACGACAGCGCTTCCGCAACGCCAACGCCGCTGCCTGCACCATGACCTGTGGACACCATACATTGCACCGCCCTACTTCACACCGCAGCCCTGGTCTCACCGACGCCGCTGGACGCCGTCACCAAGCCTCTGCCTGCACTGTGACCAGTGGGCACCGCACGTTGCATCGTCCCGCTTCGCACGGCAGACCAGGCGCCATCCACGCCAGCACACCTGATTTCATCAGCCCGGAGTTCGATCCCCGAGGTGCGTGACTTCAAGGGCCTGATGACTCCTACACCGACTCCGGAACCGACGCCAGCGATGCCGCTCTCCGGAGCTCACCGCGAGGATCACGCCACCCTGCAAATCCAAAGTACTGTTTGCGGGTCTTCCTGACACCGTAGCTGGCCTGCAACACCGCAGCCGGCCTGAACTGTTGGTTTTGTTGATCACGATGCCGTGATAGCCCCAGGTGGAGCTATCGACTTCAAGGAACTGTAGTTTTGAGTAAATCTTGCAGAATTCATATTTGTCTTACTGTATGTTGGATTTTTATCGTATTTGGTCTTGTTTTATATAGATAAATATTGGCTATTTTTCTAAAACTGGTGTGGTGTCCTTTTGTAGTGTTTTCACTTATTACTGTGTGCTATGTACAAATGCTTTACATATTGCTTCAGAGATAAGCCTGACTGCTCGTGCCAAGCTACCAAGGGGGTGAGCAGGGGTTATCTGAGCGGGTATCTCCCTTATCCTGACTAGAGTGAGGGTCCCTACTTGGACAGGGTGCAAACCGACTGCCAACTAGAGACCCCATTTCTAACAAGTGCAAAATGAATAACCTTGCTGCTGAAGTTACTGTCCCTGCCATCTTACTGTAGTAAAGTCCCTTCACCGGATCTACGTCACTGACACCACAGACTGTATGGTTGGCTAAAATCTCTTCTAGAAGTATGTGTACAATTAGCTGATTTCAATCCAATAAGATAACTCAGCAAGTTAGTGCACCCGTTGTCGAGTTCCGTCAGTAGTAATGAGAAGGTTATGTACTTGCACCCTAATGACGTCATTCCGTTGGGTAATGGGGGCTTGGGGGAGCAGAGGGCTTGCCCGGTCTCCCCCTGGGCTGATCGGGCAATGGGACAAGCCACGGGGAAGGGTTGTAGAGGATTGGTTAAGGGTTTCAGAATGGGGTGGGTCTTAAGGGTGGGTATATATGGGGTGGTTGAGGTGTGGGCGGCCTCTTCGGCCGTTATCACACCCAAGAGGCGGTACTGTTTTTTGGGGACATGTGGTTTAAGAGTTCTTTTAGTGTGTCGAATATAGTTATTTGTGGTGTATTAGAGCTTATTTTAGTATTTTGAAGTATATAGTCCTGGTAGTTGTTATGGAGCCCAATAAGGTTGTTGGAGCGTTGAGGGTTCTACAGCAAGAGGGATGTGAGGATCTGATAAAAGAAGGTGTTTTAAAGCAGGCATGGGTGGGGTTAAAACGACCAAAACGGTCGTCAGCTGAAGGGGTGTCGGCAGCGATAATCGCGTGCACGTCCCCGGCTGGTAGCCCTAAGAAGTATAAAAAGTTTAAAACAAAGGGCGTTTCTGGTAGGAAAGTATCCGTTTCACCAGAATGCGCTTTTCAAGGAAAAAACGAAGTAGGGGTAAACTTACCGGGGAGTCACTCTTGCAGGAGGGGTGGGATTAAGGTCCCTAGGCGATCGGGAGCTTCTTTCAGGCAGCGTGTAGCGGCCCTCGGGCAGGGGTCGTTCCAGATGGCTGCGGTTCGCAGTTTGGAACAGGTGGTGGCGCAGGACGTGAGATCGCGCGCGTCACCGGTGCCTGCAGTGAGGCATGTTGAGAAGCTGGCGGTTGGCACGCATGCGCTTAGGCGGCGGTGCGCTGGGAGGAGCCGCGCGCAACACGCTCAACTCGCTTTAGAAAGCGAGGAGAGCACTCAGTCCTTGTCAAAAGAAAGAACCTTAGGAGGGGCAGCCAATATGGCGGCGCCCTCGGGTTTTTTGTCGAATTCTGATTTCAATGAGGACTCACAGCCGGATGTCAGCAGAGAGGTTTGTGTGGATCAAATTTGTGAGGATGTTGTTATTGTAATAGAGTCTGATGATGAATTGGAGAGGGGTAATGGACTTTATGGTGAGGGGTGTAGTCAGAGTTTACCTGTGTCTGAGGGTTTACCTGCGCAGGGTGGCAGACCGGTTCAATGGATTCCTCGGCAGGTGAGTCCTATGGTGCATAGGGTGCAGGAGTGGGAAGTGTCTAACCAGTCGGTTTTGAGGGCAGGTGAGCAGGTGGAATTTGTTGATGAGCAGGGTACAGTTATTAGGGGCACCATTTGTGGTGCAGCAGTGGATGATGGCATGGCAGGGTCAGCACAGGTTAGGCTTGATTTTTGGCAGCAAGGTGAGAAGGCGTACCGTCCTGGGTGCGATGTTGCTCATGCCTTGGGCGGGCATGAGGCGGCTGCAGCTGGACAGCGGCTAGGGCGGCCGGCTTTTTTTCATTGAAAGGTGGAGGTTTGGGCACCTTCAGGACACCGGGTGGAAGAGAGGGCGCAGCCCGGAGCGGTTTGCCTGACTTTGAGGGAGGTATCCGTTAGCGGAGAAGGATCCTCGGCTGCCAATGTTAGTGGTTTGCGGCCACTTCTGGCAGGCCAGGGCGCTTTGTCAGGGTTGGCATGTGAAGAGGAGGCTTTGGATTATGAAGAGGAGGATACGAATCAGACGGTTGCAGTCACGAAAGATTCATCAAGCAATAAGGCGGTCCCGGGAGATCGTCTTGCAGGCAGCAAGAAAGTATTGTCCGGCAATTTGCTTAGAGGTGAGGTCGCTAATGTATCGGGCCGGGTTGGGGCAGTTTCTGGCAACAAAAGTGATAATTTGAGCAATGTGGATGTGGCTATTCAAGCGGAGGATGTGGGGGTAGAAGAGGGAAGATTGAAAGTTCGTCGGGCACTATGGATTCGGTGTCAGGTAAGCAAGACGTGAATCAGGTGAGTATGGGGCAGGCTGGTGTTGGGTCAGGGGAAGGTACATCAGGTGGTTCTAAAGCAAAGAAATTGCCTTACATGGGAGTGTCGATGCCTTTGGGGGCGCATCTCAAGTTTGAAGAAGATTTGGAAAGGGGAATTAATTGATGTATTTAAACTACTTCATAGAGAGGTGCAGGCTAAAGAGGGCTCTAAGGAGGAGGAATGGGAGCTGGCCCGTAGGCCTAAGGTTCCATCAACAATTGAAAATTGGACTTCATCATTTTTTATCTATGCCAGTGTTTTATGTGAGCATTTTCCGGACTGTTGTGTTGCACTGTTTAAGTATATGGATGTGGTTAGAAGGGCTCAGATGGATTATGGAGGGTTTGGCTGGTTTCGTTACGATGAAGAATTTAGAGCACGGAAGGCTATGTATCCGGAGAAGGTGTGGGGAGAGATTGATAATGAATTGTGGATGCAGTGGCTGAAGACGGCAAGGAATGCCCCGACGACGCATATGGCAAGTGGTTTACCGGTTCAGTATAGGCCCTTTCAGGGGCGTCCCACCCATGCTGGGGTGGGTTTCGGACAGAGAGGCCAGTTCCCACACAATGGAGCATGCTGGGAATTTAATAGTGGGCAGTGCGGCAGGCAACAGTGTAAATTTAGGCACGATTGTTCAAACTGCGGGGGTAGGCACCCAGCGTATCAATGTTTTGGAGGGTTCAACTGGGCTGATCAAGGGGTGCAGGGTAGAGGATCAGATAGAGGCAGGGTTCATGGGCAGCAGCTGGCAAGTAAAGGGCCCTACTCCTATTAAACTGGAAGTTGTGAGTTACTGGTTGCAATTTTATCCTTGGTTAGATGAAGCAAGAGTTTTGCTTAGGGGTTTTCAAGAAGGTTTCAAACTGTGCTATCAGGTTCCGAGGTTGAGGAGATGGGCCAATAATTTGAAGTCAGCGAGGCAGTTCCCGGAAGTGGTGAGGGCAAAACTCCAGAAGGATTGTGGGCCCCTTTTATAGTTGGCCTTTACATAATTTGACAATTTCACCTTTGGGAGTTGTCCCTAAGAAACAACAAGGCGAATTTCGCCTTATTCACCACTTATCTTGGCCGGCGGGGGCATCAGTTAATGATTTTATTGCCCCTGAAGATTCTGTTGTTCATTATGCTTCAGTGGATTTTGCAATTTCTTTGGTGAGGAGATGCGGGCGCGGGCTGAAATGGCGAAATCAGATATTCAGTCTGCCTTTAGGCTTTTGCCCGTTCATCCTGAAATTTTTTTCCTTGTTGGGCATGCAGTTCGAGGGTACCATTTACGTTGACAGGATGTTACCAATGGGTTGTTCAGTTTCTTGTTCTCTTTTCGAGATGTTTAGTACTTTTCTGCAATGGTTTGTTCAAGCTCAGAGAGGTTGTAAGTTTGTCACTCATTATTTGGATGACTTTCTTTTGGTGGGGAGACCGCGGTCTGGTGAATGTGGTTCAGAGTTGGCTGTTTTCGAACAGGTGATGGCTAATTTGGGGGTTCCTTTGGCCTGAGAAAAGACGGAGGGGCCTTCGACGTGTTTGAGCTTTTTGGGTATTGAGTTGGATTCTTTGAAGATGGAGGTGCGACTACCGGTGAAAAAAGTGAGGCAGTTGATTTTGTTGCTGGAGGAAGCGGTTCAGAAGCCAAAACTGGAGTTGCGTCGCGCTCAGAGTTTGCTGGGTCACCTGAATTTTGCTTGCAAGGTGGTTCGGGTTGGCAGAGCCTTTTGTAGGCGTCTTGGTTTTGCAATGCGGGGAGCGGTTTTACCGCACCATCACATTCGGATTCGTGCAAGTGTAAAAGAAGATTTGAGGATGTGGATCGGTTTCTTGCAGAAATTCAATGGGGTTACTATGTTGGTGGATGATTCGGACTTGCTTTGGCAGATTCAACTTTTTTCGGATGCTTCAGGAGCACATGGTTTTGGTATTTTCTGGGATGGACATTGGCCGGCGGAACGTTGGCCTTTGAGCTGGAAGAAAGCTAAGCATAGCATTGCGTTTTTGTAATTTTTTCCGCTGGTTGTGGCGTTGACGCTTTGGGGTCCCTCCTTTGAAAATAGGAATGTTATTTTCAATGTGGATAATCAGTCAGTGGTTAACTTGGTCAATTCTCAGAGAGGAAAAGATGAGAAGGTGCTCAAGCTTTTGAGAGTGTTTTTATTGAAATTTTTGACATTTAATGTGATGTTTAAGGCAAAGTATGTTCCTGGAATCAACAATGACGTGGCTGATGCCCTGTCTCGTTTTCAGTGGCAGAGATTCCGTGGTCTGGCACCGGGAGCGGATGTGATGAAGACGACGGTTCCCAGGGAATTATGGGAGTTAGGAGAATGAGGATGTTGGAGCTCATCCAGCATTCCATAGCCCCGTCCACTCGGAGGAGTTATGCTCAGGCCTGGTTGGAATTTTTGGATTCAGGTGCTCTTAAAAGGATGGGAGGTTTTGAGGGGTTGGCACAGAGGAAAGAGGATGCGGTTCAGTTTATTATGCAGCAGATAGAGTTGGGTTTATCTGCAGTTACCATATCAGGTAAGTTATCAGGCATTTCTTTTTACGATAAGTACTTTTGGGGTTATGACCCGGTGGAAGGTGAGTTGTGCAGACGTCTAATTTCTGGTTGGGCCAGAGAGATGGGGGCGAGGATGGACAGGAGGCGTCCTATAACATCGCAACTGTTGCAGGAGATTTTGGGTGTTTTGGGCCAGGTTTGTTTTTCAGGTTGGGAAGTTAAATTATTATCGCTCTGTATGTCATGGCTTTTTCACGGAGCGTTTCGGGTTTCGGAACTTCTGGGAGTTAAGGAGCATGGCAGCTTACTCCATTCAGACGTGCAGGTAAGGAATGGTAATGTAATTCTTTGGCTTTAGGTGACTAAGATGGACCAGTTGGGGAGGGGGTCAGGAAGTGGTTTTGCGGGGTAATGGATCTTGTCTATGTCCGGTTAAGTTGTGGATGTCATTTGTGGAAGATCTGACAGGTTTGTCAAAATTTGTATTTATTCATCAGGATGGTTCTATGTTAAAGGCTCATCAGGTACTCGTTGTTTTAAAAAAAGCTTTGGGTTTATTAGGTATTGATTCTAGACATTATGGAACACATTCCTTCCGGATTGGAGCAGCCACAGAAGCCAAACGGATGGGTAATTCTGACACAGCGATTATGGGTTTGGGGAGGTGGAAATCACAATGTTTTAAGCGTTATATTTGTTCCTTTAAATGATGGGTGGGTTATTACTGGGCTGCGGTTGCAATTTGCTGTGGGCGGGTTTGGTTATGGTGGGGAGGTTTTCTAACATTCGTTTCCATTCTTTGCTACCTCTTACTATTTTCATTGCCTTAACTATCTGTTTACAGGGTATCTGGAATATGTTTCATGGAAATTTTGCTGTTTTTTCTTAGGTTGTGTCGGGGGTCCTGATGGAAGCTGTTCCGTATGGATAGTGGGGCACTCGTTCGTACGGTGGACAGAGAAGCAGGCAGCCTCCAGGTATTACAGAAAGCAATTGGGTTTGGATGGAGCAAAAATTAGGATCAGTTGGGTGGGTAAGAGCGGCATGAGATGGGGAGAATTGTTGTCGGTTCTTTCAAGGAGGCTTGAGCGTGGGGTTTGCCCAGATTTGCTGGTTATCCATCTTGGGGAGAACGATTTGGTGTCTCTTTCCGGTATTGGACTTTTGAAAGCAATGAAATTTGATCTGGTAAGGATAAAGGATCTTTGCGCTGGGACCCATGTTGTTTGGACTTGCTTGGTTCCTTGTAGCGTTTGGAGGGGAGCATATTATTTTTCAGGAATTGAGAAGCAGAGGAAGAAGGTGAACAGGGAGATGAAGAATTTTTGTAGAGATCACGGGTTTTCTGATTTCTGTCATGAGAATATAGTAGCATTAGACAAGGATTTATTTCGGCAGGATGGTGTGCATTTGTCTTTTATGGGGAATAAGTATTATTTGCTGGATCTAAGAATCATGATTGCAGATTTATTGGGTGAGAAGCTTTGGGGTCGTTAGTATGTTTCTTGGGTGGGGCAGGAAAACGCCTGGCGGGTTTTCCTGTGTGGCGGGGAAGTAGCATATAAAGGCTTTGGGGGGAAGGGGATGAAGTGGAAGACTTGAGGGCAGGGTGGTTTTAGTAAGGGTCACATGGGAAGAAAGGCAAGGGGAGCTACAGAAGGTGGGCAGCAGGACAGATGGCGAAGGGATTGATAAAGAGCTATTGTGGTGGGGCAAGCTTAGAGGGTGGGGGAGGGGTTAGGAGGAAATACTGTTTAGTGAGGTTTCTAGTTTTGTGAAGCTAAAAGCCAAGGTTATTGTTATAACAGACCTGTTCTATTAAAGCGGCCTTTTACCCCTAAGACGAGCTTCTGTGGTTTGTACCCCTTTTTGCCCGATGTCCCTGCAGCAGAGACCCTGTATGTACACGCACGAGTGAGAAATGGAGATTACCCGCTGACAAACTGCAACCCCATCCATTTTAAAATAGTGAAATAATTAAACTTCTGCGTGGCTCTGGTAGAACATTGAGTCAATATGTCTCAATAACAAAACACAGAATACAATAAATCGCGCAGTGCACTAACATAGTTGCTTCGGAGATTTGGTTGTATCCTGCGGTTGTAGACTCCAGTCCCAGTGAGATAACTCAGCGGGGTAATCTGCTGCATAGATCTCGGTGAGCCACAGGGCGCGTGTTTGAATCATATTTAGGGTGTTAAGTGCGTTTAGGTGGGAGGTAAAAATGTGGAAGAAGTGCAGGGAACTGTATGAGGAACGTGGGTGAAAAGACAATCCACAGTTTTCCTACATATTCTCTGCCTAACATTGATCTGAAAACTGTTTTCCTTCTGCCTTTGCAGTGCGTGCAATTTACGCTTGCCCTGAGGTGGCAATTTACACACAAAGGAGCAACTTATACTAATGCTGAAGGCTCGCCCAGTTCATGTTATGAAAGGGTGGTGAATCAATTGTGTAAAGTGTGTCACAAATTATTACAACTTGTGATCTGTGGCTGCCCTATCTGGTGTAATGCCTCCCCCCATCTTGCTAATACAATAGAGTGCTCCACGCAGCTTCCCTACGTCTGGTGTGTGGAGGTGGCCTGCTCCCGCCGTGTTTCTTCTGCACGGTGCATCATGGGTGATGTGTCTCGCATGTCGTTAAATCTAGCAGCTGGTGCACTGTGTCTTGCTGGAGCGGCGAGGTCCGAGGGGGAGGGGTGTTTGCTAACCATGAAGACTCTGGGAAGTGAGTGCTTATAGGAGCAGTCAGGGAGGGCTCAAGTCACAGCCTCTCCCCCCCCCCCCAGATAAAACAGCAGGGGGGGAGGGTCCTCATAATACGAGGTGGGAAAGTCACCGGAGAGCAGGAGCAAGGGCGTGGGTGAAACCGCAGCACCGGAAAAGAACAGCTACAAAAAATACACAGTCACCAAACGACCTTCATTAGAAAGAAAACAAGAAATCCCTTCCTCCCGGTGGTCACTGCAGGGATCCACTTGACTTCCTCACTTTCGAGAAATCTACCCTGCTGTCCTGACTGACCGCAACCATGGGATGTCCAGCCCTCAGTCCTTGAGGTTGGCAAATGAGGAGAGGGTTATGGACAAAGCTGCCGACTTTGGAACTGGGGAACCAGATTCGAGGTACTTCATGGGCTCAACATCCTGTGATTGTGGGCTCATTAATCTCCTGTGCCTACAAAACAGAATGTGACATTGCATAATGTTTCTAGTGCTGATGCTAAGTGCTACAATGCCTTCGGGGCTAGTTCCTGCGACATAAAAGTGCAAAAAAAGACACAACTGATTCTGTCTGCAGGGGATGCATTTCAGGAGATGTCCAAGGACATTTTTTTAATCAAAGATGCAATGAGAGCATGAGGGGATTGGCTTAGTTGAAGACGAGAGCCTGCATTTGCCACATCTCACAGTGGTTACCTAAGTTTAAACAAGTAACATTCCACCTTGTGTGCAAAGCTCGCTCCTATCACTTGTCAACCAAGAGCAGCTACGTTCACACCGTTCTTGGGCATCCAATAGTTACAAGTTATGTCCTCAGATGGGCCTCATGTCCTGTGAAATTTGCAATCCAGTTGTCTGGGTCTGAATATGAACGGTAGTATGGGAATTAATCTGGGAGCATAGGTGGTTCAGTAAATAAACTACGTGTCTACTTAGTTATAGATTTGTCTTTTACCTAGCTACTACATAAGCAGAATGGTGAGCCACTACCCTGCCACTCTAGAATCCCTGCACTCCATGTGGTCCATTATCTCTTGCCTTGTGCAGTGGTCTCTGCCAGGGGCACACAGGGCATGCATCGTATAGCTCCTGTTTTAAATGAGGGCAGGGGAGGAGAGCGATGCGCATGGAACTGCTGGTGAAAGTAATGTGCCGAGCAGAATTAGAGGGGCCTCGTAATGGAAGTCCAACACAGTTGAACACACAGGGGAGATGATGTGGTGCAACAGATATAGTGGCTGACTTTGGAGTGGGGTAACCAGTTGGAGTCTCGGCGGAGGCTCAACATCCTAGGATTCTGGTCAAATCACTTAATCTAAATGAATATGCCTGTCTGTAATGCAACTGGTGTCGATACTGTTGGGTCCAGTTTGCGCTATATGAAACTGAAAAAAAAAATGCTGGCATAGAGACAGCTTACAAACGATGCACACTTATGCAGTGCTACACTTCAAATTAATTTAAAAAAAGTACCTTTGCAAGAGCGTGGCCACTGGCCACCGGAAGCAGTACTTGGTCCAGGCTCCATGGGTGGACCATGGAGGCAAGGAGGATGTGCTGACCAGCAAAGTGATGTAAGAGCCTTTACAGGAGCCAACCAATTGTAAGTAAAGTGATGTAGGAGCCACTGGAAGCCAGCCAATGGTAAGTATGGGTAAGGGGCGGGTGCTAAGCCCCTTGGAAGTTTTTTTTTAATACAAAATATTTCAGTGCAAGCACCGTGCAGGCGAAACCTAAGAATGGCCCATCAGACCATAAAACAGACCGACAAACAGATTAAAAATAAACACACACACTAACTTGTCAGACCAGCCACTGCACAGCTGGACTGCTCCATCGACCAATTCTACCCTGCCCTCCACCAAGACATTAAGGAGACCCGAGGACCTCCATGAGAAGTACAGTTACAGATTTCACCCATCCTTGATGTAACCTTCAGGATACTCCTTACGTGTGGGGCAGCATGCCTTTACACTGATACTGACAGAATCACGTCTGGTGCACTATACCTGTCTTTTCACAGGTACTCCTGTCTACCTTCAGAAAAGGAGTGCGATGTGTTGAAAGAAGTAAGGGTTCCTTCTATGACCGTACCTCTTCTTGAGCGATTCACAAGATGTTGGTCTCTTTGACACTCAGGAAAGGGTACTTACTAAATGTACTCTGGCTCACAAATATCCTCTTTTACCACATCCCCACGAGTTTTTTTTATGGTCTACAGCTTTAATACAATGGTTCATTTACATTTGCAGAGGGGTTCCCTCAACTGCATGGCCACATCCTAACGCAAATGACTGAAACCGTAACTTGCACTGCGTCCTTGCTGACTTTACAACTTTGCAAATGTAACCCATCACTATTCACAAAGTGCCCTGACACTTGCCACTGTGGCACTTTGACTTATGTAGCTCCATTATTTTTCATCTGGCTTCCAAGGCGTCTTCTGGTCTATCCTGTGTCATGCCTGGCACCAAGATTATGATTGCCTCTAATTATAAATACACTCCTAAAGGAATGCTTACTTCAGATTTTGGCTCTTCCTCAGGCCCTAGCATTTCATAGCTCCCCGGAATGGCATTGTAATAGCCCAAGCATGTATTTTCCTGTGTTGTGTTGCACTGCAGTTGCCTTTATACAGCACTTCATACCACTGATGAGGCTCCAAAGCACTTTCAGTGGATAGGTAGCATGCTACTCCATAGAGTTTGAACCATGAGAGTGCTTGCTCACTGATAACTATGGAATTTGGTGCTCTACTCCAATCGGATAAAACAAATGACACTGCAGGCACCTATCTGTATTTTATTGCAACATTTATGTAGTGCTTACTGCCTCTGTGTTTGTAAATGAACCCTCAGACCCATTTCTGTTTTTTCATGGATAGATTCTTAGATATAACTTCCCGAATACCGCAGCACACTTTCCACAATTGAGTGCCACTGACTTCCGGGTTATGGCCCAGACCATTTTTAAATTCATATCAGCGTTTAGCAAAACGTCTTCCTATGTACACACGTGTAATTGTCAGCTTAAAAACAGATGTGCCTTCTTCATCACCGTAGAAAGAGGGGGCAACTATCAGTGGTTCAGCAAGCGCAGTGACACCGGACAGGGCTTTCAGTGGGATGAAACATGTGCAGGGTCTCCAAAAGGGGCTTGGCCTAAGAAGTGTATTTAGAAAGCCTTTCTGAGAGGCATAACATATGCAAAGAAGGGTGTGGTTTCAAAAATTTAAAGTCAAATTCTATACTCCCCATGGTGAGCCACTCAAACATTATTTTGGTACTTCTGTGTGAGCTTTCTGTTGCATCCAGCCATGTCACACAATAACAGACATGTAACTAGAACAAGCCAGGCATCTTGGTTTTGGCAATTATTATTTGCAGTGGCAGCTAAATGAGTAACAATGATTTTGTAAATATTTAGAAGTTGTTTATATTTTGAAAATATGAGACTGAATTAATTACTGCTAAGATCTGTGGAAGGGCTAGTGTTCTTCGGAGTGTCTCATATCTTAATCACTCTCATTGTTTCCTTTGAACAACTTCGTTCGAAAGACTCTCAGTGGGTTAAAAATGTTCACCCTTTTTCTCCCCACATCACAATCCTCCATCTGTACATCTCTAACCTCGTCTTGTTCCTCTTCAGCATCTTCTTTTCACTCTCTCCTGCAGGTACTTCCTTGCATTTCCTTCACTTCATCACCCCCTAGAGACAACACACTGATGATTCCCTTGTAACCAATGCGTTGTCTTTTACATTATCCCTGTCAATTTTTCACACACATTCGCTTTGCACAGAATCACAATTAGAATTGGTACACTTGACTCTTGCGGTTTGCGCCCAGCAGAGAGGCCAAGGCTTGGATGTGCATGCGTTCCCAACACTTTTAAGGCTCACTGAGAAGCACTGTGAGAAACGTGCACGGCTTCCAGACTCAACCCCAGTGCTCTCAATCGTGGCCTATTCTAAACTCCCACCCTCAACCTGAACTCACATAGATCTAGAGGCGACCATATGCTGTATGAAAAAATGACATAACATCCTGTAAAAATCAAACACCCTTAAAGAAATCAAAATTAAGTAAGACGCGAAGGGTGCACAGGAACTGCATAGCTGACGTTTTTTTTTACAGTCGTAGTTCACAAATAGATCAGTGTTTTTTCCTTTGAAGCTTGAGTCATGAGTAGAAGGCCCGATATGGGCCCGTTTCATGGTCAAGTGTTAATTACTTCCAGGTCTGAGACCAGGAAGGACTCGTCCCACTTAAAGCCTTGGCACCGGGTCCCAGATGCGTAGGAGACCACTGTAGAGTAGAGAGGGGCTGGGCATTTTCGTTGCTTGCACTAGGGTCAATGCAACTTTTTCTACGCCACTGCGTCGACAGTTGCCAGCGTGAGATGTTTTTTCTGTTGCTAAACCAATTTTCAGGAATTAACATGAATTGGAGGTTTACATAAGGGTGATGGTGCCCTGTGCCAAGCCTTGTATGCACCATCGCACCAGGAAAATGGGCGATGACATCAGTGCTGCGGTGATCGCTGCCAGATGCAACAAATATGCGCTTCCTCACTGAAGCAGAAATTCATCCTCTCGAACTTTAAAATTAACTACAAGGTTTATATGAAATGTTAACGATTTCTGTTCTAGACCTGGGCCACTGAGGTGGTCAGTGATGGTCGCATAGCGCTATGCCAGCAAGAGGGGGTGTGAGGGGAGGGCGACTCTCATTATTCTATGCAAAGAGGGTATAACCTACATTGTTACCCAAAGATGGTGAGGGAGAGCATCAAAAATGTACATTGCCGAGAGCATCGAAAAAAGTTACCTTGAGAAGTCAGCGCTCTGAAATTGGGGAGCCTCTAGCTCCTAGGTACTCGCAAATATTTTATCAGGGGCCAAAAAGTTTGGTCTGTGATGTGCCCGGGGCTGCATTGATGCACGGGAGTTGGGCGCATTTGTGATAAGGTAGGTGTAGGCGAAGCGAAGGATCTACATCTACTGGCAGGGCTCAACAATGTGAAACCATGAATTCTGGGATTAATCCTGGCTTCCCCTCTTTTCCAAATTGTGTGAGCCTAGATAATTGTTTAATTTCACTTTGCCTCCTTTTTCTTCATTATTATCAGATATAAGTAGACATCGAAACACATGATTTCATGGTGTGCGCTGTATAAAACCTGCTCCAGTGTTTAATTTAATAACCTTTGTTGTTTATGTATAATAGGAACCCAGGCCACTCAAAAAGTGAACATATCAACTGATTTGCCTCTTTATGTTACTATTGGCATTGTTGTCAGGGTAGGGGAAAGAATTCATGTTTATAAATGAACACTTCTCAATGCACTGATAAAATAGCTTGTACTAAGGTGAAAAGTTTTTGTTAACTAAGTACACTTTTTGAATTTTGAAGAGACTGTCATATTTTTACACTTTTGCTGCAAGATGTCTTTAAAAATGAAGGTGTTTTTAAAGTTAAGCACATGTCTCCCTAGTTACTTCCTTTCTTTAATACCTATTAAGTGGCAAATAAAAAATTGTCTATTTAATATTTTTTTATTGTTAGGGCTGAGTCGAGTAAACAGCTGCCTAGTGCTCCCGTTGCCTAGGAGGCTGCGTGTAAAGCTCAGGGGGGCCGCATGCGGTCTGCTGGCCATACTTCGAGGATCCATGCTGTATCAATATTTTGTTACAAGCACACCTCACCTTCTTTTACCTTTGCAGTGCATTTTTGTTGTATTTGCCGTTGCATTTTCTGTCTTTTTTCCGGATTCACTCCTAGTCTCTCTGATGAATCCCACCCAGGTTCGGGCTCCTCTGTACACTATGGGCCTTAATCACAAAAAATCTCACACACCTGCATGTGTGCACACATCCATATGTATAATACAATGACTGAAAAGTTGTGTGCAGATGTTACAGTGACATTATCAATGATGTTATCAAAGATGTCATGAGTGCCTTAATTTGTGAGGTAATTAGCAATGTATGGGGACGGCGTGAGTTATAGTTACCTTAGGGCACAAGTTATAGTTACTTGAGATAACTCTAACTCTAACTATATCATGTGAATTTCTATGGTTTTGTATATTAAAAAAAATGTGAGTCCTGGGGCTGTGGGGGGGGGGGGGGGGTGCATCCTTGCTTGTTTAATTGGACATTAGCCCCAGCGAGGTTTTGGTCCCCGGGGCTTTGGGGGACCAGGAGGCCCCGCGTTTAATTAGATGATAGCCCCGGGGAGGGTGGGGTCCCTGGGGGGGCTTTGGGGAGCCGGGTGGCCCCGTGTTGAATTAGATGGTAGCCCCAGGGAGGTGGCGGTCCCCGGGGCTGTGGTGGGGCCGGGCGCCCCCGCATTCAAACTTTAAATGCAACCAGGACCTGTCCCTCCCAGGGCTTCTTAAAAATAAGTGCAGGAGACCGTGCTTGTTCCTTTTAAACATTTTTGCCAAAGATTTGCAGATCACCCACAAATTTAGTGCATGTTCTTTTTTTAAATGCGTTTTTACCCTGGGGAGGTCCCTCTGGGACCCTAGCACCAGGGCTAAGGGGTCAGGGTGTCCCTACCCTGGCCCCTTTTCTTTGACCTTTTTTTTGTGGGACTTGGCTGAATGCGAATCCCAAGATGGCTGCGAACACTTCCTGGTTGAAGTGTTGGCAGCCAATTAGAACTCTGCATTTCCCTACATGAGCTCATTATTAATATTTACGAACCCTTCACACCTCCAGATATCTATATTTAGTTTTCATTTAATATTTCAAAAAGTACTGACTGGATTTAAACTAAATAACTAAAAGTATTCTTTCTGGAATAAGAGCTACCGTTCTGCCAAATTTGGTGCAATTCCGTCCAGTGGTCCAGGCTGTAGTTGCGTCTAAAATTCCTATGGGAATTATAATTAGAAACACAAATTTTTTGACCCCCCCACTTTTTATTCTCAGCCCCTGCTTGATGGATTACCCCAAAACTTCCCAGGTACAACAAGATTCAATGGAACACTTTTTTTGGACAATTTAGTGTGAAGATTCGTCAAACGGCGGCAGAGATATAGGCAAGTCAAAACCTTTTTCAATGGAAAAATGGTCCTAACTATATAACTACCCACTGGAGACCACCAGTAGGTAGTGTATACATATATATATATATATATATATATATATATATATATATATATATATATATATATATATGTATATATATATACATACATTCATACACTGCAACCTCATGGGAGGATAAACATCAATCAAGGGAGCAAACTTGGCAACAATTCAGATGCATCAAACAGAGAACAGACTGGGTTCTTAACAGAGCCAAAGCCAAGAAACATATCAGAGCACTCACTAGAGATAACATTCTGTTCAAAGAACCGCCAGAACCATTGCATAGAACAATGCCACCACTAGACTCACTACCACATACAGTATGGCCACCAAAATGTTTCCAACATAGTCAAGAAACACGGAAATATTCTGACCGCTGATTTCACTTAAACCCCTTTAATTCAAGAAAATGCTATTTTTGCCTTTAAAAGAGGGACACACCAGAGGGACTTCCTAGTCAAGACTGACATTACTACTAGGACCTCTAAGGAACAGTAGCTTAGTGGCTTTCATCCTTGCAAAAATTGTAAGGCTTGTAATAATAGCCCCAGCAGAAGATTTCATCCAGTACCGGATGGCAGAGGGGTAAGAGGGATCAGCTAGTTCGTAACCTGTAACACACAGTAAATCATCTATGGTTTGGAGTGCCCTTTAAGAAGTGGTACATATGTAGCACCATTCAGGTTGTTAAAAAGTGAATATTGGATCACATGCATGCTATTGACAAAGGGGATATGCACTATCCCATGGCAAGGCATTCTGCTCTTATTTTTTCCACAACAGGAATCTCCTTTCATATTTTGCCATTGAACAGGCTCCCCCTTGTGGTTGGGGTGGTTGGGGGGGCAGGGAACTTAAACTAAGACAAGAAGTGTCTAGATGGCTAATTGAACTTGGTACTAAAATTCCCAATGGGTGGAACACTGAAGAAGAGCTTAACATTCATTGCATGAGACATAGTTCCTTTTCTACTGTTTCCTTACTGCATGTCTATTGTTTCTTCAGTCACATTCTGCCTGCTCAGTAGGTCCAGTTCTAGTTATTATATCTGATGACTATAGTGTTTTAATCCATTTTTTCCTTCACATTTCCCTTCTTTTTATGTTTCAAGAGAAAAGGAAGGGATTCTTTGCTTGAGGTACGGTGATGCTCATCCAGGCTGGATCTCCCTACTTTTTCTCTCCCCTATGGGGTCCGTAGGTAAAATTCAACTGATATAATTTTCTTCTCTCTTTTTCACTTTGGATGCACAGATTAATAAATGGTTTTACATGGGTATTTTGCACTTCTGATAGTTGTTTTGCTTTTGTATTATTTTCATACGCAGAGAGAATTGGAGGTGGGTCCCACAACTTCTCCCTCAAATAGGAGGTACACACAGTATTTTTGTTTACCTGTTTGTTTGGAACCTTTGGGAGATTTGTTGCCATTGTTACACCTGCTCTTGGATACTTACTCCAAGTCTTACCTTTGTAGCCTGACACCATCCCACTTGGGCAGTATTTGTTTAAGATTTTTATATTATGCGCTAGCCATTTATTTTCTTAGGATGACCCATCCTATGCTGATACAATGTGTCCAGCCCTCTAGGGCTACATTGCTATTCTGACATACTCATACTATGGGTACTTAATTTTCGCATTATTATGTGAAGATTTACAGCCCACTTGGGCACTATTGCTATTACGACATGATTCATACTATGGGTACTTTGTATTTCTTAGGGGAATTTTCCCATTACTGTCTGTTTCACTCCTGCCTATGACACTCCTATGCTAATTATACACTGCATGTGTAATATGCATCACCTTTTTATACCCCAACAGGTGTAGTGGTTGGTGCCATAATGGGTAATTCACTCGTTACCTTTGTTGAACTATGTCAAAATGATTTAATTTGAGTGACATTCCTTGCTCTGTTTTTTATATTGTTATCGGAGATGTCATTTCTGTCTCCTGAACTGTAATCTTATTACTGTAGGCTTTCTATTGGCTATGGCATGGCACTTAGTCCCAATTATTGTATTTATATTAGGTGTTCTTTTGCCTCTGTCTTAAGATGTCCAACAGTTTTTATGTACCCAGGGAAAGATGTGTTATCTTTCTTCTATGTCTATGCACAATTTAAGGTGATTTGTCACAGTGTTGTGGTCTTGTGATCAAGGCTTTGGCTGAAATGCTTCAGTGATATGCAAATAAACCGATTTCTTTGGAGTACCTTGTGATGAACCGTGTTTTTATGTTTGATGCATATATATATATATATATATATATATATATATATATATATATATATTCACATTCACTGAAAAAACAAAGGTTAAAGTAATATTATAGTTATATTTGTAGTTCTGTTTTTGTTTAAAAAAATACAAATTAACAAAAATAAACAAAGGTTGAAGTAATGTTACAAGTAGGTGAATTTGTCAGTGACAGCATTAACATCTTTAACTAAAAATAACATGGAAATTAACCTGCTATAGTTAGCAGAGCCCCCGCAATGCACTGCTTATGACCTTACATTTTACATCACTCATAACATGTCCTCTTACATCATTTATGACATCACTGATTACATCTCAAATTACATCATTGATGAAATCACTGATGACATCATACAATGAGTGTGTTAGTTTGTTTTATAGTTTCGATAGTGGCGGGTTACTTTTCCATGTCATTTTGTACAGCCTGTGACCAGCTAATCAGTGTATACAAAACACATGTGCTCCTAATGCACCATAGGCATGTGGAGGTATTGAACATGTTATAAATATTTGTATTGAAGAGTAATTGTATGCAGGTGACAATTGATGACTTGCTTTACTTAAGTTCCACACAAGTTTTGTGGTACTGAGAAAAGGTTTCCAGCTGGACAATGATTCTACGTACTGCATATTAAATATTGTAAGTAACCTTGAGTTATTAGACAGAATCGTCTCAACCTGACAGTTTCTACTTAACACAGAAGACTGTGTTCACCAGGTATTAACCTATGCTTGTTTTGCTTATGAAAATGGGCTATGTGTAAAGTTTGCACCACAGTTTGATGGCTGTAGGTAGTATGTTCTTTAGCACCTTTAGACCATGGTAATTTTAAGTGAATAGTCACTCTTTGGACACATTTTGCATAGAGTGTACTGTGTTCTTAGTGGAAAACTTTTAATACTCAGTGGTGCATTTCTCATGAGACTTTCACGGTCTGCAAACAGTGTGCTACGGAGTAAACTCTCTCCATAGAGTGAACACTGTTTATGGTACCCATTTTGCTACTCATATCAACTCCTGTTCTCAATGTACAATCAGTGACTGTCAGGCGTTTGATACAGGCACAGTCTACCATTAGTAGTACGGCATTAGTTATAAAACAGGACTTCAGTATCTGGAGGAACTTGGTTTTCTTTCAATAATTGTATACAGATTGAACATTGTGTGCAGGATAGGTTACACTTTCATCTGTGGTTTATAGTCAACATAAATTCAGGTAGTCTATGTTATATGGTCAGTGCTGCACATAACACTAGCTTGCTTTATCTATGGGGTTGTATGAATGGTAGCAGTAATGATCCTTCATATTATTCTGAGCTATGTTGCACTTACTTTCAAAGCTTTAATACTAAACCCACTTATAGAGCAATATGTACAAATAAAGCTTGGATGATGTCATCAATAATGTCATCAGTGAAGTTATCAAGGATTTAATTTGAGATGTCATCTGTGATGTCATCAGTGATGTTATCAAGGATTTAATTAGAGATGTCGTCAGTGATGTCATAAATGATATCATAGAACAGGTCATGAGTGATTTGATATATGAAGACATAAGCAGTGCATGATGGGCACAAGTTATGGTTAGCTGTGCTAACTATAACTGGTGAATGTCTTTTGTTTCTGTTAGTTCAAAACATTAATGATACCAAACAAAAACAGTTTTTTTTACATAAATGGGGAGGCCCTGTGGACCCCATCCCACAGTGCCTTTTTTTTTATGAACAGGGAGGGGGGTGCATGGACACCCTCCCTGAGCCTTATGAGGTCTTGGGGACCCCATCCACAAAAATTAAAGCTTAGGAAGGTTGTGCGCCTCCCCAGCCTTGTGAGGCCCTGGGAACCCCATCTCCCACAGCTGTTTTTGTTTTCAATTAACTGGAGTTGGCTGCCCTCAGCATTATCCTCAGGAAGGGTCTGCAACAGCTGAACAGCATCCGAACAGCTCTTGCAAGGGGCACTGACCATATGCCTTTGGAACATAAGAGGACTGCAGGCAATAATGGGAGATCCAGCAATAAGCCAAGTTTTGGGCTCATATGACATTATAATGATACAGGAATCATGGGCCCAAATGTCCACCCCTCTGATTGGCTATATAGAATTGACTAAATCAGCAGTAAAAAGCAGCAGGGCAGGAAGGGAAAGGGGGGCTTAGCGATATGTCAGCACAAGCATTCTTGCTAAAACATCTGAATTTAATGGGGGAGATTTACTGTTTCAACTGGTCCGATTAGATGGTTGAGGAAAAACTATACATGAACCAGTGATATTAATCAGCATATATATTAACCCAAAAAAGAAATCAGCCGAAGCCGACAATGTGATAAAGCATCTGGTGCACATAAAAAGCACAATACATCCGGCACACTGGTTTATTTCGGGTGATTTTAACCAGCTTCATAATCCAAGTAGGAACATATTTTCAAACAGTACCAGCCATTCCAAGTCAAAGTGTCCCAGTGAACATAAGGAAAAATAAGATCGGAGAAGAATTAATAAAGATCAGTGAGTCTGTCAGCCTATTCATGCTAAATGGACGGAGGAGTCGGACTGACACCCCACCTGCATGGACTAGATTCTCAGAAAAAAAGGTATGCTACTTAGATTACATATTAGTCAATCCATCATTATACAAATTTGTGGTAGAATTTAAGATTTTGGACCTTGGGGAAAGCGGCCACAAATCACAGTCAATTAAGATTCAAACAAAGGTATGTATGCTGGAGAAAGTGGCATGTCTCAAAGGGGAGATCGGCACTGAAAATCTTAAACGATTGAAATGGTCATCCAACCAAGCAGAGACGGCTTGGTCCAAGCTTGAATCCCCGGTTATGGACCCTCCCAATCTGACAAGGGCTGGGGAGGTCTTTGTCAAGGAACTTGGAAGCCATGGCCCCCAGGAAAAAACAAAAAAGGGAGCTCAACTGAGGCATCGCAACGGCATTCACCTGCCAAGACCAATCCGTATAAGGAAAGCAACGGTGGGCAGGTTATTGAGGCAATTGCGTAAGCACGCTGATGATAAATCACTAATAAGTACCCTTTGAGAGCAAAGGAAGCACCTGAAAGAGGAAATATGGTCCTTTAGGAAATGCCATCAGGAAATGCTATGGGCCAAACTGCATTATGCAGCAGAATTACGAGACTCATAACGTTTCTGGAAACTGATTAACTCCATTGAAAAGGGGCAAAAAGCAGCCCACAATGCCAGTATAACAGAGGGAGCATGGATTGATTACCTAATGTCTAATTTTAGAGAAATGACCATTGGAGGAGCGACGCAGGCCCAGCGGGATACGGTCACTGGGGCCCCCGACGTTTTGTCAACATTGATATTTACGGTGCCCGAGAAAACAAGGATCATCGGGAACTCACAAATCGACTGTGCTCCCGGGCCCAATGGTCTGCCACAAGCACTATTCAAACAGGCAACACAAAGATAGGCAGATTTTCTGGCTGCAATGTTTAATCATGTTTCATCATCAGGCACTATTCTGGCAAGCTTGAAGGGTTCAATAATCCATCCTATTTACAAGGGAGCCTCATTGCCAACCAACTACAGACTGATTGCCCTCTTAGATATAGATCTTAAGTATTTCTTGGTATGCTTGCTGCAGCACTTAGAATCGTGGGTTATAGATAATAACATATTGCCCATGAATAAAAGCAGTTTCATTAAGAGTACTGCAACAAACCTTATGGCATTGAGATTGATTATTAATAAAGCAACAGCTAGGGGCACACCCACATAACTGTCCTTTGTTGCTTTTCAAAGCTGCATTCGACCCCACCATAAACCGTGGGCAAAATTACAGCAATAGGGGTTGCCTTCCGCTATTTTAAATGCCATTAGACTGCTCTACTCCGATACCTGGGTGAAGGTGAAACTTGGAGATGGCGCTCATTTATCGAGGGCAGTTAAAACAATAGCTGGTTTGAAACAAGGCTGCGTCCTGGCATCAATTCTCTTTAACCTTTGGATAGCAGACCTCTCTATGATGCTAAATAATCTGCCCGCCCACTCACCCACTCTTGGTAGTCATCAACTATCACACATGCTATATTCAGATGACCTGTTATTACTCAGTAACACCAGAATATTGGTATGCAGAAATTGTTGAAAAGCCTGGATGGGGGAGGAGAGGGGTGTGGGCGGGAGTATGCAAGAACTAACGAACAACTGGAAATAAATCAAAGTAAAACAAAAATGTTATTCCTCAACCAGAGATCCCTTAATCAACGTAAATGGTATTTGAATGAAAAAAACATAGATTCTGATAGATGTAAGAGGCAATTATGCGTCCCATAAAAAAGTGATAAAAACCAAGGCACAAGCACTCACCTATGCCTTTAGAACCCTAGCAAATAACACTTGAGGAAACACAATGAAACCTCTGACAGCTGTAATGAAAGCAAAATTGCTACCAATGCTTGCATATTGAACCAAGATAATGGGGGCATGAAAGTAGCCCTCTTAGATAAAGTCTTGGTAAGGGCCTACAAGCGGGTATTCCAGTTACCTGGACCGGCATCACCGGTGTCACCGGCCTAGGTGAGACTGGAGTTTATGCTTATAAAGCAGACACCAGCCCGTCCCGCGGCTTTTATCAAGTGCTGTTATAAAATGTGTCATGCTCCAAAAGGAAAGCTTGCAAACTCTGTAGCTGGCTAGAAGACAGGGAGGAACTGGACAAAAGATCCCACGAGTGGCTGGTCCTAAAGTCATATAAAACACCTAATGAATCCCCATTGCTGGCTGCTTCTTACTCTCTGAAAATCAAGCTACATTTTTAAAGGCTAAGACTGGGTGACCTGCCAACCTCAGACCTCATGACAAAATGGAGGCTGGTCTCACAAAGACGCAACCTGGAATGCTGCTTATGTCATTTTACGGCGGAAACTTTGGGGCATGTAGTATGCCTATGTCCAACCCTGGCTAATTATAGAAGACAAATGCTGAAAAAGGAATTAAATGCATTAGGGGTTAGAACATGCAGACTGGTCCTAATTGAGGCACTCAACCCAAGAAATGTAGGATTGAACATCAGGTTGGTCCAATATTTGGAATTTGTTATGTTCCCAACCGCCCCACCAAAAATCTTATCTTAAATTTTTGCCAAGTGAAGACCCATTTAGTGCGCAAGCCATTGATAAGCTGTATCTATCCAATACCCATCCAGCCTTTCCTAGTTAAGGCTAGAAAAATGGCTACGCTCATTGGTCAGAATTGCTCAGGGGAGTTGTGGTGTTCTCTATGTTTATTTATTGTATTTATCTCAGCATGGTTTTCCTTTATATGTATAGTGTTTCTCTTAGTTATGTATTTATCTTAGTTGGTTTCTCCCACTGCTCCCCTTAATTTTCTTGTGGTCCAACTCTTTACCAACATATTCATTCACCCATGAAGGATTTATGCTTGTATTCGGCACTCTTTTTTTGAACAATACAAATGGAGATTGGCCAGTACTGGAATGCGGCGTATATCTATAACTCTCAACTTTAGATTTAACAGCTTCTATCCAAGTACGCCCTGTTAATCTTGCCACTTGAATAGTTTCCTTCAGCGTCCTGTTAAAGCGCTCAACCATACCATTAGTTTCAGGATGATATAGGGCACTTTTCTTATGTAATATACCTCTAGATGCTAAAAACTCGTACATGTGCTTAGAGGTGAATTGAACACCATTATCAGTAATAATGCATTTGGGATATCCTTCTCTCGAAAATACTCCTGAAAGAAAATTAGTAATTGACTGAGAAGTTATGTCTGAGGTAATCAAAATTTCCGGCCAACGAGACAACATGTCCATTATAACAACAATGTACTTGGAAACTGAACCGCACACAACAGGACCCATAATATCCATTGCAACATCCTCCCACACTTCATTAGGAATTTTCCTGATTTCTAATGGACGTGACCTACATTTGAGAGTTTTATCAGCATATTTGCATTCCACACAATCGCGAACAACTCTTTCTATCGCTAAATCCATTCTCGGCCACCAATAAAATTCTCTTAACCTTTCTTTTGTCTTGCAAATACCATGATGACCCAAATGAGCTAGATGTAACAACCTTTCTCGTAAACCAGATGGAGGTACTAATCTTCCACTCCTAAAAACCAAACCATTCTCAACTGAAAGTTCATTCCAAATTTTTTTATACACATTCTCTTCATCACAGTCAGCAGGAACACGATTAGATTCAATCAAATCCTTTACCCGTTTTAAACTGGTATCATTACTAAACTCCGTTAACCACTCATCTTCCGTGATACAACCATCAGTCAAGATACATACTTTCACATTCTCATCCACCCACCATGTGCTACAATCTGTATCTTGGTCCCAACCAAAAGATCTTAGCCTTGATAAACAGTCGGCTGTGCGATTCTCGCATCCCGGGACATATTTGACAGAAAACTGAAAGTCTTGTAGACCAACAATCCACTTGCAAATACGTGAAGAGATACAGTCTAGCCCCTTCTTATCAAAAATTTCTTGTAGAGGTTTATGATCAGATTGCACAACAAAACTAGATCCCCACAAAAACTGTTTACATTTCTTTATAGCCCAGTATATAGCTAGTGCTTCTTTTTCAATGGTGGAATACCTTGACTCCGCACCCCTTAATGACCTGGAAGCAAATGCAATCGTAACATCCTTACCATCATACTTTTGCTTGAGAACACTTCCTAAACCCTTATCCGAAGCGTCAGTTATAATCCAACAGGGAAACCCTGGGCGAAAACTGTTGAGAGATTGAGCAGAGGATAGCGCATTCTTTAAATCCTCAAATTCTTTCTTGCAGGTATCAGACCATACAAAATCAACACCTTTCTTAAGCAATTCTCTAATGCAGCAAGACCTACTGGCAAAATTGGAAATAAATTTGGAATAAAATTCCGCCATGCCTAAAAAAACTTGCACATCTTCTCTTTTAACAGGATCCGCAAAATTAACAACAGTCTTAACTAAATCCTCTTTAGGGTTAACACCTTGAGAAGAAATCACATGCCCCAAATACGTGATATCTGAACATGCAAACTTACATTTTTCTCCTTTGAGTGTGATTCCCTTACTACGAAAAATTTTCAGGGTTCCCTAACTTTGGAAAGATGTTGCTCAAGCGTATTAGAAAAAACAAGAACATCATCTTGAAAAAATCTAACACCATCAATTTTCCCAAGAATATGATACATTAGTCTTTGGAATACAGAAGCAGCAGAGCACAACCCAAATGGCATCCTATTAAACTTGAACACACCAAAGGGAGTGATGAATGATGTCAGCAATTTAGATTCTTCACACAATTGAACTTGATGATAGGCTGAACTCAAATCTAATGTTGTGAAATATTTAGCCTCTCCTAAAAGACAGACCATTTCATTGATGTTAGGTAATGGAAATCTGTCCTCAATCACAGCTTTATTGAGCTGTCTAAGGTCCACACAAAGTCTAATATCCCCCGATTTCTTCACCGCAACAACAATGGGGGCAACCCATTGTGCAGCCTCAACTTCTTCAATGATGCCTTCAGATTGTAACCTTTGCAGTTCAGACTTAACCTTATCTTGCAGGGTGAAAGGAATTTTCCTTACTTTACACGCTACAGGCCTGACACCTTCCTTAAGACAAATGCGATGTTTGTATCCTGTAATGCACCCCACTTTAGATGTAAATACATCAGAGAATTCACCAATGACGATCGAGATTTTGTTCTTCAGATTATTTATGATGTTAATTGTGTAGCAAATGATATTTGTCAGTACCCTTCGGATTTTGTGGATGTCAATGGAACATCTATTTCTATGATGATGGATTCAGGCGCGAAACTTTCCTTAGTATCAGTTTCGGATTTCAATAAGCATTTTATGGGAAAGGTTTCTCTACTGGATCCTGATATCATCCCTTACAGTTATGGCGGAAAACCTATTGAGCTCAAGGGTTACTTTGAAGCTACCATAACCTTTAAAGGAAACACCTTTATTTATTCGGTTTCGAGCGTTAAAGAAAAAAAAAAGGTACTGTCATTTTTTTTTCTTTCATTTTCTGTGGCTCATATATTTTTTCCAACCATTTTTGAGCCACATAGCTTTTTGTTCATGATCGTGTTTATTTATAAACAAGCGCGTTTGCCAACTGTCTGGAGACGCGCGCTCTGCTGCTTTGACAGTGTTGCCACAGCAACGTGAACGCGTGCTTTTCGCTCCCAGCCGCGCTCAAAGGAACGCGCGCTGTGTGTCCACCCGGCCGCACTCAACAGAATTGGAAACACGCGCTCTGCTGCTTTTCGTTTTCGTTTTCTGCCGCGCTCAAAGGAACACATGCTATCTGTTTACCGGGCCTCATTCAAGGGAATTACGCTCAAAAAGGAGAATATGAAAATGTATTGTTGACACGCACATTTGTATATTTTTTTTTTTTCTTCTTAATGCGATCTATTATACAAAGAGTATAGTTTTAACCTGTCTGTTATATTTATATTTTACAATGGTTATTTTCTTGGAAACAATGTTGGTCTGTTCTACTTTGGTCATTGTTACGATTTAATGTTTCGAGGATATTTTATGTAATTTAGGTGGCACTTCTTTATTTTTTTTTGTGTTATATCATTATTTTGTAATGCAGAACATTACACCTCCACCATTTTTTCTTGTTCTTCCTGGAGAACCTCCTATACCGTGGCAAAAATGGAAAAAGGTTTTTCTGACTTACATGCGCGTCTGTGGCAGCAACCTTTCCTCTGAAAGAAAGACTTCTGTTCTACAACATTGTCTTGGTGCAGAGGGTCAGGAAATATTGGAAACTTTACCTGCAATAACAACATCTGATGGTGCGGAAGGTGACAACTCTCTGAATGAATTTGATTCCACTATTCTTAGACTGGACAATCACTTTCTTCCTAAAGTTTCAATTATTTTACAACGTTACTATTTTGGGAAACGTAAGCAGATGGATGAGGAATCAATTGAAGTTTTCGTCACAGCTCTACGCAAACTAGCCTCATCATGTAACTTCGGAGAAAATTTAGAAGAGCGTATTAGAGATCAATTTATGCTTGAGTGTAAATGTGACAAAATAAGGGAAGCATTATGGGTCAAAAATGATCCATCACTAGATGAAGTGTTATTCATTGCTAAGCAAGTTGAACACTCGATGTCCTGTATTGAAAATTTGAGGAAATCCAAGGGCGTTTCTATGGAAGTTCAAGCTCTAGATACAAAAATTAATAACAAGTTTCAAGCAAACATTAGAGCAAAACTTATGTGTTTTAGGTGTGGTTCTACAGCTCACTTAGCTAATAGTAAAGACTGTCCTGCTATTCAAGTTACTTGTAACAAATGTTCCAAGAAGGGACATTTTGCTAAGTATTGCAAATCATCTTATAAGTCTAAAGTTAAAGTGCAGGAAATTGATTGCAATGACGATCGAGATTTTGTTCTTCAGATTATTTATGATGTTAATTGTGTAGCAAATGATATTTGTCAGTACCCTTCGGATTTTGTGGATGTCAATGGAACATCTATTTCTATGATGATGGATTCAGGCGCGAAACTTTCCTTAGTATCAGTTTCGGATTTCAATAAGCATTTTATGGGAAAGGTTTCTCTACTGGATCCTGATATCATCCCTTACAGTTATGGCGGAAAACCTATTGAGCTCAAGGGTTACTTTGAAGCTACCATAACCTTTAAAGGAAACACAATTACGGGGAAAATATATGTTCCAATTATTGGTGACACAATTCTGAGTTGGCCACATCAGAAAATGCTTGGAATTATATTAAATCCCAATTCTATTCCTCAGGTGTTAGTTCAAAATGTTTGCAGTATCAAAGACGACATCATTGGTGAATTCTCTGATGTATTTACATCTAAAGTGGGGTGCATTACAGGATACAAACATCGCATTTGTCTTAAGGAAGGTGTCAGGCCTGTAGCGTGTAAAGTAAGGAAAATTCCTTTCACCCTGCAAGATAAGGTTAAGTCTGAACTGCAAAGGTTACAATCTGAAGGCATCATTGAAGAAGTTGAGGCTGCACAATGGGTTGCCCCCATTGTTGTTGCGGTGAAGAAATCGGGGGATATTAGACTTTGTGTGGACCTTAGACAGCTCAATAAAGCTGTGATTGAGGACAGATTTCCATTACCTAACATCAATGAAATGGTCTGTCTTTTAGGAGAGGCTAAATATTTCACAACATTAGATTTGAGTTCAGCCTATCATCAAGTTCAATTGTGTGAAGAATCTAAATTGCTGACATCATTCATCACTCCCTTTGGTGTGTTCAAGTTTAATAGGATGCCATTTGGGTTGTGCTCTGCTGCTTCTGTATTCCAAAGACTAATGTATCATATTCTTGGGAAAATTGATGGTGTTAGATTTTTTCAAGATGATGTTCTTGTTTTTTCTAATATGCTTGAGCAACATCTTTCCAAAGTTAGGGAAGTCCTGAAAATTTTTCGTAGTAAGGGAATCACACTCAAAGGAGAAAAATGTAAGTTTGCATGTTCAGATATCACGTATTTGGGGCATGTGATTTCTTCTCAAGGTGTTAAACCTAAAGAGGATTTAGTTAAGACTGTTGTTAATTTTGCGGATCCTGTTAAAAGAGAAGATGTGCAAGTTTTTTTAGGCATGGCGGAATTTTATTCCAAATTTATTTCCAATTTTGCCAGTAGGTCTTGCTGCATTAGAGAATTGCTTAAGAAAGGTGTTGATTTTGTATGGTCTGATACCTGCAAGAAAGAATTTGAGGATTTAAAGAATGCGCTATCCTCTGCTCAATCTCTCAACAGTTTTCGCCCAGGGTTTCCCTGTTGGATTATAACTGACGCTTCGGATAAGGGTTTAGGAAGTGTTCTCAAGCAAAAGTATGATGGTAAGGATGTTACGATTGCATTTGCTTCCAGGTCATTAAGGGGTGCGGAGTCAAGGTATTCCACCATTGAAAAAGAAGCACTAGCTATATACTGGGCTATAAAGAAATTTAAACAGTTTTTGTGGGGATCTAGTTTTGTTGTGCAATCTGATCATAAACCTCTACAAGAAATTTTTGATAAGAAGGGGCTAGACTGTATCTCTTCACGTATTTGCAAGTGGATTGTTGGTCTACAAGACTTTCAGTTTTCTGTCAAATATGTCCCGGGATGCGAGAATCGCACAGCCGACTGTTTATCAAGGCTAAGATCTTTTGGTTGGGACCAAGATACAGATTGTAGCACATGGTGGGTGGATGAGAATGTGAAAATATGTATCTTGACTGATGGTTGTATCACGGAAGATGAGTGGTTAACGGAGTTTAGTAATGATACCAGTTTAAAACGGGTAAAGGATTTGATTGAATCTAATCGTGTTCCTGCTGACTGTGATGAAGAGAATGTGTATAAAAAAATTTGGAATGAACTTTCAGTTGAGAATGGTTTGGTTTTTAGGAGTGGAAGATTAGTACCTCCATCTGGTTTACGAGAAAGGTTGTTACATCTAGCTCATTTGGGTCATCATGGTATTTGCAAGACAAAAGAAAGGTTAAGAGAATTTTATTGGTGGCCGAGAATGGATTTAGCGATAGAAAGAGTTGTTCGCGATTGTGTGGAATGCAAATATGCTGATAAAACTCTCAAATGTAGGTCACGTCCATTAGAAATCAGGAAAATTCCTAATGAAGTGTGGGAGGATGTTGCAATGGATATTATGGGTCCTGTTGTGTGCGGTTCAGTTTCCAAGTACATTGTTGTTATAATGGACATGTTGTCTCGTTGGCCGGAAATTTTGATTACCTCAGACATAACTTCTCAGTCAATTACTAATTTTCTTTCAGGAGTATTTTCTAGAGAAGGATATCCCAAATGCATTATTACTGATAATGGTGTTCAATTCACCTCTAAGCACATGTACGAGTTTTTAGCATCTAGAGGTATATTACATAAGAAAAGTGCCCTATATCATCCTGAAACTAATGGTATGGTTGAGCGCTTTAACAGGACGCTGAAGGAAACTATTCAAGTGGCAAGATTAACAGGGCGTACTTGGATAGAAGCTGTTAAATCTAAAGTTGAGAGTTATAGATATACGCCGCATTCCAGTACTGGCCAATCTCCATTTGTATTGTTCAAAAAAAGAGTGCCGAATACAAGCATAAATCCTTCATGGGTGAATGAATATGTTGGTAAAGAGTTGGACCACAAGAAAATTAAGGAACTAGCTGTAACCAATGACAAGATTTTACAGGAAAAAAGGAAATTGACATATGATCTTCGTAAAGCAGTCAAACCTCTTGTTGTTGCAGTCGGTGATTCTGTTAAAATCAAGTTACCAAAAAGAAATTGTGCAACTTTTTCTCATTACAGTAAAATCTTTAAAGTTACCAAGGTGTTCAAAGGTGCTATAAAAGTGGATGATGGGCGTATTTGGAATTTGAATAGAGTTGTGAAGGTGTAATTATATATGTTTTCTTTTATAATTTAGGGGGAAGATAGTGTGGTCTTCTCTATGTTTATTTATTGTATTTATCTCAGCATGGTTTTCCTTTATATGTATAGTGTTTCTCTTAGTTATGTATTTATCTTAGTTGGTTTCTCCCACTGCTCCCCCTGCTCTCCTTAATGTTCTTAGACTCTCTGGAATATGGAATGTGAGAGAGTCAGGAAAGCAGAGAGGGTGGTGAAGGAAGGGTCTGTACTTGGTGGTGGATGAAGTTTCTTTTATGCATCTAACTGGAAATAAACCTACATCAAATCAATCTACTTGTGTCAACTTGAATCCCTTCTTGGATGACAACTTCACTACAGGAGTGAATACATATTCTATCATGGATTTAATAACCTTTCATTTTAAATGTTTTTTAATATGGTTCATTTGAGCCAAAAGAGACTATTACGTTTATTGCACCGATTACGAACTTCTGTTGACTGTAGTTAAAAGGTTTTTGTATGATGTAACGATGATGAATCATGTTATGGTTTTTATTAACAAATAAAATAATAATTTCTTTCCTTCCTGTAATTAAAGAGGAGGAAGGCCATGTGTCCCCTCTCCCTCAGCCCTGTTTGGCCCTGAGGACCCCATCCCCCAGGGTCACTACTAAAATGAAAGCAGAGGGGTGCCTCACAACTCCCCTGCTGAGCCTTGTTAGGCCCTGGGGACCCCATGACCCAAGTCCACTTATTCAAATAAGGGATAGGGGAGCCTTTGGTGCCCCCCCTCCCGAGCCATTATCCACCCAGAAGACCCCATATCCCAGTGCCCTTAACAATTAAAGGTGGGTGCCCTATTGCCCACTCAGGGCACCCACGAAAAAGAAATTAGAGGCTGCCCATGGCCCGAGCCTGCTCCACTTGTGCAGCAGGAACCAGTATTTCTCCCTCCTGTCAGGAGCAGCTTCTCATGCTGACGCTTTTGGGCGGGAGCAATATATTCATCTGTTTCTCTGCCTGCATCAGTGGGGGAGGGAAACATATCAATCGTCAGCTCCCAGTGGCAGGAGCATTTTCAAAGCTCCCGTCCACTGGGAGCGGACTTGGTGTTTGCTCCTGCTTGGGCAGAAATTAAAAAATGTTCCGACCAAGTGAGAGGAAACACAATGCGGGCACGAAAACTGCTATGTCCTGGGGTGGGCTCGCTAGGACATAGCTAACAAGCCCACTGGGCCCATAGAAGGCTCAGGGATGGGGGGACCACATGGCCCCCTTCCCTTAAAGTAATCGCCCCTGTGGTTGGGCTCCCTGAGGTGGATAATGGCTTGTAAAAGTTCTGTCCCGGGGGTGGGCTTTCCAGGGCCTTTAGAAAGTCCAGGAGGGGAGCTGTGAGGACCCCTTTGCTATATAAACTAATTTGAACCTGGGTTGTGCTCACCAGGACCCCTGGGGGCTCTGAAAGGGGTGCTGCATAGATCCCCTCCCCATATAAACTAATTTTGGCCCTGGGTAGACTTCCTAGGGCCTCTGAATGCCCACGGATGGGGGTTGTGAGGCCCACCTCCTCTAACATTCAAATTTCAGCCCCACAGGTGAGGACTCCCTGGGACCTAAATGGCTCAGGATGGGGAACCACACAGCCCCCTCCTCTTTATAAATATAGCCCACGGCAAAAACATAATAAATGTGGCCTGGCGGCTAATTATTTTTTTTCCTTCCGATCCTGCGGGAGTCCCGCTGGATAGCAGCATTTTTTGCCATTTGTTTTTTTTGCTTTTGGCCCTAGACTTGGTCAGTCTGGGTCCCCTCCATGGGGCCTAGCAAGTCAAGATATCCCTACTCTATCCCCTCATACTATTTTTACTTTTTTACTTCAGGACAGGGGACTATGTCCCAGAGTCCAGTAATAGCTGCCAAACATTATTCTCATGTTGCTGGCAGCCAATCAGAGGGCTCACTCCTTTAGGAGTCTAATTCCCACAGGAGTGAGATGGCGGATGTGAAAAAAAGCTCCCTGAGCAAATCAGAATGCTCTATTTTTAGATTGGTTCTCCGGCGAGAGTCTCTTGCCGAACTAACTGTCCAGATATACAATTAATTTTTACCCTTAAATTTTTAAAAACTTACTGAACAGATTTACATCAAATCACGTAAAACACAATCTGTGGACCAAGATCTATCTTCCCACCGAATTAGGTGTAATTCCGTTCAACAGTTTTTGCTGTAGCCCATCTTAAATACGTTTTTTTAAACTGCATTAGGATTTTCTGTTTAGGGACCCCTTTTTTCTCAGCCGCCACTTTCACAGATCACCGCAAATCTTTCCATGCACAAACTAGTCGAAAAGTAGCAGGTGTGTAGAAAGTTTTGTGGAGATTCGTCAAACGGTGCTAAAGTTATTAGCAACACAAAAAATGCTTTTCCTAGGGAACAGCTGACCTAACTATAATTACCTAGTGACCACGGCTTGTAGGTAATATATGTATGTGTGTATGTGGGGGGGGGGGGTGTACGTATGTGTGTTGAGAACAAGCAACTAGCAAAAAACAGCTTTCCAAAGCATCAAATACCCATTCATTGAGGTGTAACAAGGCTTGTTTCTGCTTATAAAAAATGCTTCATCAAGTAAGTGCTCAATTTATAAACCCAATAAAATATGTAAAAACACACACTCTTATCGCACTTCTTAGAAGTCAATCTGAATAGGAGTTAAATTAAAAATAAATCACCTATAAAAACATCTGTAAAAATGCATTATCCAATTGTAATTCACAATCCTGACAGTATCATACACACATTATACAATTAAAATTGTTTGTTTCTCCTCAGTCCCCATCATGGATATAACTACAACTCTCATGCTTCCATCTGTGCATTTGACACGAGACTATGGTTCAATACACATCAATCGCACTCTTGATATTAATGTATCACCCACTCTAATCCAGTTGGTGATAAGAATGTGGTGATTCCTAATATGTGCTGAAAATGCCCAAAGGGCTATTTTGCCAAATAATGACTGTGTTCAATTTGCAGTTCTGCTGGATTAGAATAAATTATTACTATTTTTTTTTTCTTTCATCTCTTCTATTTGTCGTATCAGTGCAAGAGTCTATAAGGCTGGCTGCACAGGATTGTCTGAAACATATTAAGACAAATACTAAGAATGAGTACACTGGTATCTTGATAGCATGAATCACCTACATATTCCCAATCATATGTAGTAATGATTGCGCGCTGTGCTCCAAAAATATATGTAACATGTGTCCGGTCAAACAATCCAGCGGCACCCTCAGAAACCATCATGAACATCATCCAATATAATCCCATAGAAAAATCACTACAGGGGCCAAGGACCGGTCTTGGAATCTGGATTATCAGACATGTATCAGTTCCCATGAAACCCCCCCTGTTGTGGTGGTCACTGAAACTAAACCACACAACCTAACCATCTTGCTCAAATGGGTTTCAAAGGGGGAATAATTATCCTCTGATAATGGTGATAAAAACAGTATTCAATTATCATATTCAATTGAGATTACCTCATTTCATATACTTCAGTCAACAATCTCAAAACCCTACATCTCAGGTTTGCTACTTAGACAACAGATAACCCAATCCATCTCATGTTGCTTTCCACAGTACCAGAATAACCATTGACAATAAATCCAGGCAAAGCAGCCCATCTGCCAAGATGACTTGAGAATCAAATAGCGCACAAAATCACAATATCCAAATATCACAAGTCATAACATTCAAAGTTACTATTTACTATACAGGGAGTGCAGAATTATTAGGCAAATGAGTATTTTGACCACATCATCCTCTTTATGCATGTTGTCTTACTCCAAGCTGTATAGGCTCGAAAGCCTACTACCAATTAAGCATATTAGGTGATGTGCATCTCTGTAATGAGAAGGGGTGTGGTCTAATGACATCAACACCCTATATCAGGTGTGCATAATTATTAGGCAACTTCCTTTCCTTTGGCAAAATGGGTCAAAAGAAGGACTTGACAGGCTCCGAAAAGTCAAAAATAGTGAGATATCTTGCAGAGGGATGCAGCACTCTTAAAATTGCAAAGCTTCTGAAGCGTGATCATCGAACAATCAAGCGTTTCATTCAAAATAGTCAACAGGGTCGCAAGAAGCGTGTGGAAAAACCAAGGCGCAAAATAACTGCCCATGAACTGAGAAAAGTCAAGCGTGCAGCTGCCACTATGCCACTTGCCACCAGTTTGGCCATATTTCAGAGCTGCAACATCACTGGAGTGCCCAAAAGCACAAGGTGTGCAATACTCAGAGACATGGCCAAGGTAAGAAAGGCTGAAAGACGACCACCACTGAACAAGACACACAAGCTGAAACGTCAAGACTGGGCCAAGAAATATCTCAAGACTGATTTTTCTAAGGTTTTATGGACTGATGAAATGAGAGTGAGTCTTGATGGGCCAGATGGATGGCCCGTGGCTGGATTGGTAAAGGGCAGAGAGCTCCAGTCCGACTCAGACGCCAGCAAGGTGGAGGTGGAGTACTGGTTTGGGCTGGTATCATCAAAGATGAGCTTGTGGGGCCTTTTCGGGTTGAGGATGGAGTCAAGCTCAACTCCCAGTCCTACTGCCAGTTCCTGGAAGACACCTTCTTCAAGCAGTGGTACAGGAAGAAGTCTGCATCCTTCAAGAAAAACATAATTTTCATGCAGGACAATGCTCCATCACATGCGTCCAAGTACTCCACAGCGTGGCTGGCAAGAAAGGGTATAAAAGAAGGAAATCTAATGACATGGCCTCCTTGTTCACCTGATCTGAACCCCATTGAGAACCTGTGGTCCATCATCAAATGTGAGATTTACAAGGAGGGAAAACAGTACACCTCTCTGAACAGTGTCTGGGAGGATGTGGTTGCTGCTGCACGCAATGTTGATGGTGAACAGATCAAAACACTGACAGAATGCATGGATGGCAGGCTTTTGAGTGTCCTTGCAAAGAAAGGTGGCTATATTGGTCACTGATTTGTTTTTGTTTTGTTTTTGAATGTCAGAAATGTATATTTGTGAATGTAGAGATGTTATATTGCTTTCACTGGTAATAATAAATAATTGAAATGGGTATATATTTTTTTTTTGTTAAGTTGCCTAATAATTATGCACAGTAATAGTCACCTGCACACACAGATATCCCCCTAACATAGCTAAAACTAAAAACAAACTAAAAACTACTTCCAAAAATATTCAGCTTTGATATTAATGAGTTTTTTGGGTTCATTGAGAACATGGTTGTTGTTCAATAATAAAATTAATCCTCAAAAATACAACTTGCCTAATAATTCTGCACTCCCTGTAATTCCTTATTGTTGCAAGTCCATACCCAACACAGGGCTACATCCAAATATATCTTTTTTGTTTTTAAAGTGCTTTTATTAGTTTAATTAAAGACAACAAATGATACAATACTCATATTACCTTATGAAATGGCCACACCACAGTGGGTCTGATTCACAAAGGTAAACCTCCACTTTTGTGTAAGAGAGGACAGCCCTCTCTTTATTTGGGGAGACTCTGCACTCGTAAAGATACTACACATAAATCCCTTTCTGAATAGCAAACAATCGGTAACTTACATAAAAGTTTAAGTTTACCTTTGTAAATCAGGCCCCAGGTCTATTTATTAGCTTCAAAGCAATGGGGTTCAAGCATAGGGCACAGATAATCTAATTGTTCCCAATTTAGTTGCATCAAATGCTACATTCATGGTCAGTGTTATTCCCCAACATGACTGCACTGAAACAACTTTTATTATATAATGCAGCAAGCAAAACTCCATTCACCTGATTGCCTGATCCTGATTTGTATGGAGTGAAAATTAACAACATGCAGTCATACTCAGATGCAGTCTTAGTACTGCAAAGTAGAATCTCATGGCACACTGAAGAAAACCCAAGTGGATTGAAGAATATGACCATAAAAGCAAAGACAAAGCTAATTGCAACCAAATAAAATTAATGCAGCCAAACCACTCACAACATTCTCAACCAATTTGTAGCAGCCGCTACATAATGCTATACCCAACACCAATATCTGACACCAATGTTGGACGGGTGGCCTTCCAAATATGTGTATACCAGCTCCCCATAACCTCAGAAGCCAACTGTTTACTGTCCCTTCCACTTGTTTACCCCCTAGTCCCGTCCCCCACTAGTCTTTAGTCCAATATGTTAGAATTTGTCTTATCAGAAACTTCAGAGTTGCTCGGGTTGCATAGGCACAACAGTTTGGGAATGCGACCAGGGCACAACCCAATCCTTCTCTACATTTTTATATAAGTCCGAAATGGAAATGAAGCTGGGACCCCATCCCTCACAATGGCTGTCAACTTCTCTATGGTGTATAGCGACCATACCGAGGCCCACCACATTTGAGTAGATGGCACAAATTGGGTCCACCACCAACAGGCCACCTTCAGCCATGCTGGACTAAGCAGCTGAGTAATGAGGTCTCCTGTGTTACCCAGCATTACAGTTGCAGGGTCCAATCTTAGACTCCTTTGTGTGCAGTACTACTGACTTCCAAAACTCTTCCAATCACAGAACTGCCTCATATTTGCCATTCTGACCCTGTCATTCTTACAATGCCAACACTCCGGGGGTGACCCATATATGGCCGCCAACCTGGCTGGCGTTAGATATCACCTCATGGTAATCTTATAACTATTTTCTTTGTAGAGTGAGCATATGAAAGAGAACATAGTCCATGCCCAAATATGTGACAAGGAGGAGTCATCTACGGAGACTACTAGCTCCTCTTCCCACTTAAAGGTATATGGTGGTTTAGCATTCAAGGGCGGAATCTCTAACAGGCGGTATAGACCAGTGACACCTTTCCTAATCAAATGTTCTTTCATGAGTGTTTCAATAGGTGTAAGACTTTACTGAGCTTGTGAACGGCATGGTCCAGAGGAGGCCCAGTGTCAAAGGTGCATCATGCAAAGAGGGTGGCTATGATCAAGGGACAAGTGTCTTATGAGCTCAGTCGGAGCAGAACGTTTCCCCCTGGAATATAGGGCTGTCAAAGTGACTGTTCCATTCCTAAACCATTTGGAAATTCCAATTCCAATTTTGGTCCAGCCTGGGAGACAATCATGATTATTTAACATTGGAGACATCATACAAGGATATGGCGTGATTTTAGACCATCTCACACTTGCCGACCAATGAGTAAGAGTGATGCGTGTGGAGAGCAAAGGAGTGGACTGCTGACGGTGACACATTGGGAGCTAGAGCAGAACAAATATGGGTTTGTCCAAGAAATATGCTTCAACCTGCACTCACAATTTCCCACAACTGGGAACTGTAAGCTTCATCAAGGGGCAAAGTTGACCCACTTGAATATAGTGACCCACTTTAGATATTCTCACTGACTTCCCTCCAATGCAAAGAACGTAAAACAATTAGCAGAATAGAGATCATTGCTACAGGCAGTTAGAGTGACCCCCCATAGTCAATGTAAATGGGTGATATATGGATACATCGATACCAAAAGCATTCATGAGGGTTGTTCCCAATTCTGTCACAATCAGGAGTTTCATAGTCACTGATTTAGAGTAATTGATTTTTAATCAGGAAACCCTGGAAAAGAAGTCCAACTTATGGATTCATACAGGTATTGAAATCTTAGGTTTAGTAACTAAACATAATATGTCAACTGCAAACAACACAATTTTATGTGTAAACGGTCCTACCTTCAAACCAGTGATCAGTGGATTATGGTTTATTTTTTAAACCACAGGTTTTAAACCTAAGACAAAAATATTGGGAGAGCAAAATTCATGTATTTATATTGTACATATTCTAAAATTCTATGATTACCCGATATGGATTGCTAGTTCCTCATCCCTGTTTAGATCATTGGGATTCTTAGAGTCCTTCTGAAAGATCCACGTGATTCCAGTGTACTAAGCTGTCTGTTCCGGCATCCTCCTTGTGCCAAAGCCAGGGCCCTATCAATTCCAAAAACATTAAGACATTCAATTCAACTGCCATGTTTTTCTGCAAAATGTCTCACCACTGGATATGAGAAATCATGTTTCTTTACAAGCTCACCCTAAAATATACACACAAAAATCACATGAACGTATAATAAATTTGTTGATTTTGTTATTTTTGCCTGAAGGAGGTAAAAAAGAATTGACATTCTTATATTATTAGCACTCTTTACACATATTATGTTTGAAAAAATCCTTTGGTTTTATTCATAAATGTTTCCTGTCTCTCAGTCGTAAAGTGACTGTGTACTAAGAAAACCTGAATAGATATTGCCTTCCTGAATGTGATAGATAAATGTGTGTATAACATTGGTTCTATGATACTATTCGATTTGAGGATTCCCCAATGTTTGTTTAGTGTTTGACATGATTTATGCAAATCTGAAATAAATCCAGTAACTTCTGAGTAAATCCCGTAGACCATACACTCATGTATGTGATCATCCTGGTGTTTTCCATCCCCTTTTCCTTAATATAAATACATGCCTTGTACAGGTTTCTCAAATGTCACCTATAATTGAGAAGTAAGTCTTTCAGCACTTCTTTGTAGATCCATAGATCCCTTACAGAGTTATTTGAACTCTGGAGATTTCGCCTTCAACACTGCTAGGTAGTTCACACAGATCCTCGACTGAGTTGTCAGTAAACCTCCTTTTGTTATGACTCCCTGCTTCTGAATGGACATCCTAGGCCAGAGATCCTTAACCTGTGGCCTGGGGACCACTCTGGGTCTGTGAAGCCTGGCCAGAGGCTCCACGAATGCTTGGATACTTAAATAATTGTAACAGATTAAATAAGCAAGCACAATGTATAGATGAAAATTTTAAAATGTTCTGTAAATGTGAAAGAATTTGAAATTTGAGCTAAATTAAGTTATTATTCTCAGATTGATTTTTGTTAGCAGTGCAAGTGCATCAAACAGATTATAGAATGGACAATGTGTGGCCAAAATCGAATTTAGAAAAGCTTCATCCTTACCATCAAAATTAAAATGTTGTTTTTTCTACTTGTTTGTGAATTAAATAAAATATTTAATCATTTGTGTACTTGTTTACTGAATGTTTGTTTCTGTATTTTTTTTGTGTATACGTTTGCAGTTAGAATCATCAAAATACTTAGGCTGGGGTCTTTGTCTTCCAGTAATGGCTAAGTGTGGGCCCCTGGCTTTCAATAGTGATTCAGTGGGAGTCCCTGGGTTCCTGTAATGATTAAATAGGGGTCCACAGAATTCAAACAGTTAAGAAACACTGTTCTAGACCATTTACTGGGGCACCTCAGTTTTACACCTCCACAGCTACTGGATGGTATGGTGTAGATGCTCGGCCGGGGTGCCTGTGAACCTCCTTATATCACACTTCTGAGAAGACCACATAGAGCTTCACTGAGGTGCATGCAGTAATGCTGGTGTTATGCCTCCACCACCTTGGGTGGCACAACATAGACCTGCTGAGGTCTCCAAATACCTTGGGGTGCGCATTCACCTCTTTTGGGTTTTACACCATATATATTTTATGGAGATGTCTTTGAATCTTCTCACTACCTCTGAGTGAATCCTAGACACTTTCCACTGAAGTCTCTATGAATTTCTTAGGTTGTAAATTCAGCACGTCAGGGTAATACACCGTGGACCGTCTACTGAAGTATCTGTGAATTTCCATAATTTTCACCTCACTGCCTCTGGGTTGACCCAATAGGTCCTTTACTGACTTGACTTTCATAATACTTCTGTTCTCTTTTCTCTTCCTCTGGGTGGGCTCCACAGACCCATTAATGTGCACTTATGGTATTTCTTTGGTCTCACCTCCCCCACACCTAGATGAACTGCTATTTATTCATGCTGGGCAATAGGTCATAGCCAACCTGATTTTTGACTTGCCACATTTTTTGTCTTGTTTGTCGAGATTCTTTTTTGTGGGCCGGGGCACTAGCCTTTGTTCTTGGGCCCTAGTTTCCTGTAACCAGTCCATACCTTTGGTTTACAGACTATCACTCCTGCTTACCTATAAGAGCATTCACTGTGGCTGCATGTCTGTAAGATAACCTTCAATGCTCCTGGACAGAATCTTTACATGATTTACTTTTCCTAACTGGATGGAAAGCAGGCCGGTGGATTATTTCTATATTTAACCAGTATAGCCCTGTGGATCCCTCCTCTGACAGACCAGGATAGGCCCTAAAGAGCATTCATCAGGTTGCATTTCTCCTGTGCATCTCTTTGTACCAGCAGAGGAAAGCCTATCAAGACCAGAGGGTGTGGTCTGCAGATAGAGACAATCAAACCCTCCTCACTCACTTTAAAATGATTGGTATGCACTGCCTATTCCATTTTGCACCTGTGTTTGGTCGTGCCTCCAAATTCTGTATGCTTGGTACACTCTTTTGTTCACATTGCTCTCTTTCTGATGGTAGTTATGCTGCAACCTGGCCTGAGGGGTCAGTAGCATTGCATAAAATAAGGAAATTCCTACTTCTGTTTGTGTTATACAAAATGCTCTGGCACTGCAATGAGCAACTTCAACCACTTGTATGCTTTCCTGGGGCACTTTAGTATTACAGATTGCCCATGGATGCTTGTGCAACCCCTTCTCCGATACAGATTTCACCAGCACAAAAAGTAAACAAAAGGAAATCTGTTTCCTCATATGTGCTGGGTGTGTAATTATGTAAATGAGGGGACCTCATGTGTTTACACCAATGCTGTATTATGGCACAGAGGTAAGAAACGTGTTGAGAGGTGCATTGACAGCGTGCAGGACTCTAGGTATCACCGATGCTGCCAGTGTAAAAGTGTGAAGCCTGGGGATATGAGGGACCAACTAAACCACAATTATGGCTGTTTTGCAATTCGTCATTGTTTGTATTAGGGCACAGTGCACCTTTGCTTTTCCAGTGTTGCCTTGGGTATCGGACCCAGGGAGAGGAAAATTGTAGCAGAGGAGACACCTTAGCTAGGTCTCAGAGAAATGGTAGAGTAGGAGATAGGGCATGGTTGTAGCAAAAAACAGAGGAGACTGTCTGCTTTGCAAGGTAAATGCTATCATTAGTGAAGATGGTGCAGTGTCGCTATGGTCCCCAGGGTGCGAGGGGCCCACTGCATCACAATTATGGCTGTCTTAGTTTACAAAAGGGGCACTGAGGCTCATTTTACTTGCTAGCATTAAGGCTGAGGGTACTTTGTTGCAAAGAGGAGGTGGCAACACATGGGTGCTCATTTGTTTCTGAAAGGGAGAGGGGGTCTGGGAGTGGCCAGGTATGGTGGTGAAGGGATGAAAAAGGCAGAAGAGGCAGCCTTCTACTTAGAGCCACAGATATTGTTAGTGCTGCAGGTACAGGCCCAGGAGTGTGAGGGGTTCACAACACCTTAAATGTAGGGAGTTGTGTTTTGTGATCAATTTCTGATTATATTGTAAACATTTGTTGTGTTATAAGTCTCACATTTAGCTCAGCCCTGCCCCTCCCACTTTCCCAATTAATGCCATAAAAGATTTGAGGGGGGTCAACTTCACAACATTTCAATTTGGGGGGACTCGGAGCATAAGGGTTTGAAGACATCGGCTGTAGACCACTGATTCGACCTAGGTGTGTCTTTGTTTAAACCATTACACCCTCATTACGAATGGCCTATTAATTCCATCGGAATTATGAGTATACTTGCAACCAGATAAAGGGGGTGATTCTAACCCTGGCGGTCGGTGATAAAGCGGCGGCCAACCCGCCAACAGGCCGGCGGTCCAAAAAATGGAATTCTGACCCTGGCGGGAACCGCCAACACAGGCCGCCACATTAACACTCCGACCGCCACGGCGGGACCGACAAACAGCGCGGCGGTCACCGCCAACAGACAGGCGGCAGACAATGTACCGCCCACACTATCATGACCGGTCAATCCGCCACCTTTTCCGGGGTGGGAGCACCGCCGATAAAAACACGGCGGAAACAGACTACGAACGGGAAAACGCGCACCTCTACGCACTCCACGAGGAAGGAGGACAGCATGGAACCCGAATTAAACATCCTATCTGCTCTCGTCTACCTGCTCATCTACCACGAGTACGAACGCCGGCGCAGACGACAACGGTGAGTACTGCACCTACGACACAGGGGAGGGGGGAGGACGAAAGGTTACGTGCACACACATACGCGATACACCCACCCCCCCAAACCATGTACACACCAATGCAGAGCAACAAGTCACAGTGAAACCACCCAAACCCCCGTAAAAAAAGCAAGGACATAATTAAATTGTGACTCGAAATTTATGGGAAATAAAAACCACTGATAAGTCACGGTCAAATAGCAATAACAATTCAAAAATACCAATTCAATATCCAGTGCATACGATAAACCGAGGCAATAAGTCCTGCACATCTAACGAGATTCCAAGTGTCCGTGGGCCAAAGTGTATCAACACAAGGGCAAAGCCCACACAGGAGACCTGAGTCCTTTGGAGAGAACACTGCAGGGGCATCTGATGAAAAAACCACAGGCACCTCAGGGGGAAGGGAAGGGGGGGGGCACCACAGCCACATGAGTCCACAACGCCAGATCCACGAAGGGGCCACCATGCCCACTGTGCCATCCTGGGGAGTGCAAAGCCACAGTCTCTCAAGTCTCTACAGTGGGTGGCTTGCCCACTCGGCCATCCTGGGGAGTGCAAAGCCACAGTCTCTCAAGTCTCTACAGTGGGTGGCTTGGCCACTCGGCCATCCTGGGGAGTGCAAAGCCACAGTCTCTCAAGTCTCTACAGTGGGTGGCTTGCCCACTCGGCTATCCTGGGGAGTGCAAAGCCACAGTCTCTCAAGTCTCTACAGTGGGTGGCTTGGCCACTCGGCCATCCTGGGGAGTGCAAAGCCACAGTCTCTCAAGTCTCTACAGTGGGTGGCTTGCCCACTCGGCCATCCTGGGGATTGCAAAGCCACAGTCCATCAGGTGGATAACAGTCTCCACCGGTCAAGGAGGAGGCATGGTGGGCACAGTGAACCGTGAACAGTAGCTCGAGACAGATCCGACACTGTCATTGTGCCAGTGGTGCTTGAGACGGCGGGGCCCAGCGGAGCGGTGCATGAGACGGCGGGGCCCAGCGGAGCGGTGCTTGAGACGGCGGGGCCCAGCGGAGCGGTGCATGAGATGACGGGGCCCAGCGGAGCGGTGCTTGAGATGGCGGGGCCCAGCGGAGCGGTGCTTGAGATGAAGGGCCCAGCGGAGCGGTGCTTGAGATGAAGGGCCCAGCGGAGCGGTGCTTGAGACGGCGGGGCCCAGCGGAGCGGTGCTTGAGATGAAGGGCCCAGCGGAGCGGTGCTTGAGACGGCGGGGCCCAGCGGAGCGGTGCTTGAGATGAAGGGCCCAGCGGAGCGGTGCATGAGACAGCGGGGCCCAGCGGAGCGGTGCTTGAGACGGCGGGGCCCAGCGGAGCGGTGCTTGAGATGAAGGGCCCAGCGGAGCGGTGCATGAGACGGCGGGGCCCAGCAGAGCGGTGCTTGAGACGGCGGGGCCCAGCGGAGCGGTGCTTGAGATGAAGGGCCCAGCGGAGCGGTGCTTGAGACGGCGGGGCCCAGCGGAGCGGTGCTTGAGACGGCGGGGCCCAGCGGAGCGGTGCTTGAGATGAAGGGCCCAGCGAAGCGGTGCTTGAGATGAAGGGCCCAGCGGAGCGGTGCTTGAGACGGCGGGGCCCAGCGGAGCGGTGCTTGAGACGGCGGGGCCCAGCGGAGCGGTGCTTGAGATGAAGGGCCCAGCGGAGCGGTGCTTGAGACGGCGGGGCCCAGCGGAGCGGTGCTTGAGATGAAGGGCCCAGCGGAGCGGTGCATGAGACGGCGGGGCCCAGCGGAGCGGTGCTTGAGACGGCGGGGCCCTGTTCAGCGGTGCTCTTCTGCACGGCGGGGCCCTGTTCAGAGGTGCTCTTCTGCACGGCGGGGCCCTGTTCAGCGGTGCTCTTCTGCACGGCGGGGCCCTGTTCAGCAGTGCTCTTCTGCACGGCGGGGCACTGTTCAGCGGTGCTCTTCTGCACGGCGGGGCCCTGTTCAGCGGTGCTCTTCTGCACGGCGGGGCCCTGTTCAGCGGTGCTCCTCTCCATGGCGGGGCCCTGTTCAGCGGTGCTCTTCTGCACAGCGGGGCCCTGTTCAGCGGTGCTCCTCTCCACAGCGGGGCCCTGTTCAGCGGTGCTCTTCTGCACGGCGGGGCCCTGTTCAGCGGTGCTCCTCTCCACGGCGGGGCCCTGTTCAGCGGTGCTCTTCTCCACGGCGGGGCCCTGTTCAGCGGTGCTCGTCCACTCGGTCAAGGGAGCCAGACCTGGCCTGGACTCCCTGCTCAGTCGCCCTCCGACCGTGCTGTTGCTGGACCCTTCGGTGACGGAGTCCTGGGCCCTTTGGTGTTCTTCCTAACACCCGGTATGGGGCTTGTGGGCCCCTCATGCTCCGCGCTCCTGCTGGCTGACTTTTCCGCCCTGCTGCCCTTTCGCTCCTTAGATGGGGCTCTCGGGCCCTTGCCTCCCCTAGATGTTGTGGCTGGTGAAGTGGGCGAACTTTGCTCCTTGGGGGCAGCCGTGTCAGTCCTCTCACGGCGGCCCTTTAGCTTCCTGGTCTTCTTGCCTGGTGGGGGGCTGGCTGTCCCCTTGCTGCTGATTGAAGTGTCACTGCTGGCAAAGGGTGGGCTCCAGAACCCATGCACCACAGTGACACTCGAAGCTGGGCTGGTGGTGGCTGAGGTGCTCTTGGGACTCTTTGCAGATGGAGGGGGTGGGTCAGTGGAGGGAAAGAGGTCAAGATTAGCAAGGAAAACTTTCTTAGGACCAAGGTAAAAGGTAGGAGAAGTGGTGATGGAAGTGGAGGAAGAGGATGTGGTTGTAGGAGAGTCAGGTGTGCTGTCTTTGGGTGCAGGTGCTTGTGCTGGAGGCTGTCGTGAGGTGGATGGCTGTTGGGTGGGTGTCTGCCTGCGTTTGTGTGTCTTGGAACAGGGGGTGACAGACACAGTGGGAGAGGACACAGGGGACGTGTAAATGGTAGTGGGGGTGGTGACTGCACGTGTGCGGACTGGACTGGAGGGTGTGCTGGTGATGGAAGAACTGGCTGATGGTGGTGTGCATGCAGGTGTGAGTGTAGACGTCACAGGGAGGGAGGAGGGAGACGAGGAGGAGGGGGACACAGAGGTGGTAGTGACTGTTGGAATGTCTGCATCTGGGTGTTGCTTGCATGAATGCTTGTGGGTTCTGTGGTGCTTGTGTCTGGATGAGCTCCCCTTGGGTGTTGAGGTGTGTGCAGGCTGGTCTGATTGTGTGGATGGGATAGGCTGAGGAACAGGAGACAGAGACAGGCTGGAGGCAGTCAGAAGAGGGAGGCTGGAAACAGGGACAATGGCTGCCATCAGTGCTGAGGCCAGAGCATTGAACGATCGTTGATGGGCAGCCTGACCCGAATGAATGCCCTCCAGGTAGGCATTGCTCCGATGCACCTCCCTTTCTACCCCCTGGATGGCATTCAAAAGGGTAGTCTGCCCAACAATGATGGTCCGCAGGAGGTCAATGACCTCCTCACTGAGGGCAGCAGGGGTAACAGGGGCAGGGGCTGAGGTGCCTGGGGCGAAGGAGACGCCCGCCTTCCTGGGCGAGCGGGCACGGAGCATAGGCTGAGGGGCTGCTGTGAGGGCGGGGCTGGTGCGCTGGGTGGCGGCTGTACCTGTAGAGGCGGGGGGCCCGGATGTTGCCGCCACCGCTAGGGAGCTCCCATCCGAGGACGTGCCGCTGTCGCTGGTGTCACCACCGGTCCCCGTTGTGGTGCTCCCCTCGCCCTCCGGATCACTGGTGCCCTCGGTGTCTGTTCCTGGTCCCACCGGGGCCTTGTGACTTGCAGCTCCCTCGTGCTCCGATGCCAATTCTCCTCCGCCTGATGATGCTAATGCACAGATGCACAAGAAGACGAAGAAGAAGGGTGGGGGGAGAAAAACGAAGACCAGGTTGAGTGCATGCAATGTCAACACCGTTGGCGGAGAGGACAGACACAGGAGCCTCATGCACTAAGCCGCGCATTCGGGATACACTACTCAGTACTTCAGACTAGGACAACAGGTCTAGAGACGACAAAGGCGCACATGTGTGATGCTGGACCATCGATAGCTGTACTTGTCACCCTACAGAGGTGGGGGCCGGGAGCACAGGGCCATGCCTAAAGGAGAGGACTATACTACAGAAAGCGCCCTGGCCTAATGTCACCCCCAACCCTCCTCCCCCACCCAGACGCCTCCACTGCGCAGAGAGATAGCAGAATGTGCTGATACTCACCCCCTTGTGTCTGCTGTGATGTCCTCAAGCGCCCATCCAAATCAGGGTATGCCACCGCCAGGATCCGGGACATCAGGGGGGTCAGGGTACGACTGGCACCCCTCCTAGGTTGGGAGGCCATCCCCAGCAGTGACTCGGCAGTCTTCCTGGTCCCGCGGCGGATGTCCTCCTACCTCTTGCGGCAGTGGGTGCCCCGTCTGACGTGGACCCCCAGGGCCCGGACTTCCTTGGCGATGGCACGCCAAATGTCCACTTTCTGATGGGCGCTGACCTATTTGACATGTACAGGGTGGGAAGGAAAAATCATCCTTTTTCTGCATGTTAGATGCGATTGGCCCCCCCTCCCCAACCTTGCCATATGGCACATGCTCTCATCTGTCGTGTGTTGCACTCCTCATTCGCCCCCCACCCCACCAACTTAGCATCCACCCCACTCCACACAGGCATAGCCCATTCAATGTGCACCCAGTGTACTTACCTGTTGGTCTGGAGGACCGTAGAGTAACGCATACTGGGGGAGGACCCCATCCACAAGTTTCTCCAACTCCTCAGACGTGAAGGCAGGGGCCCTTTCTCCAGTCGCAGCAGCCATTGTCACTTCCAGACCGAGGTCACAGCAGCACTTGCAGTATAGGTCCTCTCCTGTGGATGATCAGGTCTCGAGTGATTAAGCAGATAGAAAATGGCGGTCACGCCCGCGGCGGTGCGTACCGCGGCGGTGCGTACCGCGACCGCCGGCGCACCTCGTCATTGGCTCCTGAAACCCATAGGCCTCAATGTTAGCCAATGCGGCTTCGTATAGCGGTCTTCGACCGCCTACCGCCACGGTGTGCCACGCCAGCGCATTGACCTCACATCCCATTGTCCCACTTCACAGGTCAGGCAGCCGCCATTTCAAGGGCCCACATGGCATTATTTGTACTGCGTCACACAGGCCTAGGCCTCGCATTGCCACACATACACGCCTTTCAATACATAGATAATCGTGTGCTATGCATGCAGTGGTGAACGTACCTGTGATTTGCTTGACTCTGTGCACCATGTTGTCCTTCCTAGGCACCGTCCGCTGGGACTTGCGAGGAGAAGGATGAATCCTCGCGTGTACCGACCGCTGGTGGACCTGTCGACAATGGAAGAACGCCACATCATACTACGATACCGACTTGACCGAGCCACTATACATGAACTGTGTGCCCAGCTGGAGCCAGCCCTGATGTCCCCCATCCGCCAACCCACAGGAATTCCCCCTCTAGTGCAGGTTCTGTCAGTCCTCCATTTTTTGGCAAGTGGATCATTCCAGACAACAGTGGCCATGTCATCTGGAATGTCTCAGCCTATGTTTTCAAAAATCTTGTCTAGAGTGTTGTCTGCCCTGACGAAACACATGCGGCGCTACATTGTATTCCCTGAGGAGGTTGATTTGGCCACTGTGAAGGGTGATTTTTATGCCCTTGGACATATCCCCAACATAATTGGTGCCATTGATGGGACCCATGTGGCTTTAGTACCCCCAAAAGACGATGAGCAGGTGTACAGAAACAGGAAAAGTTACCATTCGATGAACGTCCAGGTGGTCTGTTTGGCTGACCAGTACATCTCCCATGTGAATGCCATGTTCCCTGGGTCAGTGCATGACGCGTATGTGATGCGAAATAGCAGCATCCCTTATGTGATGGAACAGCTACAGAGACAATGTGTGTGGCTAATTGGTGACTCTGGTTACCCCAACCTGCCTTGGCTATTGACCCCAGTGAGGAATCCCCGGACCAGGGCAGAGGAACGGTACAATGAGGCCCATGGGCGAACTAGGAGGATCATTGAAAGAACCTTTGGCCTCCTGAAGGCCAGGTTTAGGTGCCTGCATATGACAGGGGGATCCCTGATGTACTCACCAAAGAAGGTGTGCCAGATCATCGTGGCCTGCTGTATGCTTCACAATCTGGCATTGCGACGTCACGTGCCCTTCCTGCAGGAGGATGGTCCAGATGGTGGTGTTGAAGCAGCTGTGGAGCCTGCGGAGAGTGAAGAGGAGGAAGACGAAGAGGACGACCCAGACAACAGGGACAGAGTTATCCAACAGTATTTTCAGTAGCACACAGGTAGGAATCACCCACGCCATTTAACATTTACTGAATGCCCCCTGCATCTTTACTTTGTGTATTTCCCCCCAGTTCTTTTAAACTGAAGTTTGCTTTTCCCTTCCCTTTTCAGTGCTGTATGACCCACTGCGTGACTTCTGCTTGGTTAGCCCATGGACTAATGCTTATTGACATCGGTATGTTGAACACACATAAGTTACAGAACATTATTGATAAGTAATGTGTTATACATTTGTAAATAATACAGGCTGACTCCAGAATGATTTCTGTGCAATGAGTGATTTATTTTTAGTGCTATATATTGGTACATGATATTAAAACGGTGATGGGTGAGGGTGGAGTTATGTCCATGGCAGAGTCCAGTTCTCGGTCGCACAGGTGCATTGTTCATATGCCTGTGGAAGGAAGGAGCAGGGGCAGTTCAAGGTTGGACAGGGTGACACTGTGGGACAGTGGAATGACATCCGGGGGGATATTAGGCTAGTGGGGGTCTTGGCATCCTACTCTGTCTTCCTTTGAGATCTCAGGTTCCTCTTGCGGGGTGGTTGTTCTTCAGCAGGAGGTGGGGTTCTGTGGCCCGTCGTTCTGTGGGGGCCTCCTGACCACTAGCGCCGGCGGAGGTGGTAGGCTGTTCCTGGCTAGTGACAGGGGCCCTTTGCGGTGCCACATGGTCCCGCAATTTGGTTTATATCCGGTTGAGGGCCTGGACTATGGTCCCCATAGCGGTAGCGATGTTCCGGAGTTCATTGCTGAACCCCATGTACCGTTCCTCCTGCTGTGCCTGGATCTCGGTGAACCTGGCCAGTACCGTCGCCATCGTCTCCTGGGAGTGATGATATGCTCCCATGATGATGGTGAGGGCCTCTTGGAGAGTCGGTTCCCTGGGCCTGTCCTCCCCCCCCTGTCGCACAGCAGCCCTCCCAGTTGCCCTGTTTCCCCAGGCCTCTGTCCCCTGGACGGTGTGCCCACTACCACTGCCCCCAGGTCCCTGTTGTTGTTGGGGTGTTGGGTCAGCCTGGGTGCCCTGTAGTGGTGGACACACCGCTGATTGACGCGTCCGCGAGACAGAGGCAAGGGCCCGCTGGGTGGGAGCTGTGCTGGTGTTCCCAGAGGGGTTTGGGTCTGCTGTGGCCTGTGTCTGTGTGTGGGGAACCGACTGTCCAGAGGTCCCCGATGGTCCGGGCTGGTCGTCAGGTTCTAGGTCGACAGAGCTGCTGTCCTCGCTGGGGGCCTGTTCTGGGGGTGGGATGGACAAATCTGGACCCTCCGTGGCAGTGAGTTGGCGTTCAGGCCCTGCAGGGGTAAAGGAGTATGGTTATTGTTTCTGTGTGTGCCATGGCGTGCATTTTGAGTGCCCTTGTCCCCCAGTGCTGGCATTCCCTTGTGGGAGGTGTTGTGAGGGTTTGGGGGGGGGGTGTATGGGTATGTGCAATGGTCATGCTTTGGTGGTGGCTGTCTATGGTTTGTGTTGGCATTCAGGGGTTGGTGTTGTTTAGGGTGGGTTGTGCTGGTGAGACATTGGCAGGGAGGTTGTGTGCTGGGGGGTTGAGATTAGGGGTGAGGGGGGGGGTTGGCATGCTGGTGGTTGGGGGGGGTGAAGTAGTTGAGATTCGACTTACCAGAGTCCATTCCTCCGTGTACTCCAGCGAGGCCATCAGGATGCAGGATGTTTACCACCTCTTGCTCCCATGCTGTGAATTGGGGTGGAGTGGGTGGGGGTCCGCCGCCAGTCTTCTGCACAGCGATGTTGTGCCTGGAGATCATCGAGCGCACCTTCCCCCGTAGGTCGTTCCATCGCTTTCTGATATCTTCCCGATTTCTGGGATGCTGTCCCACAGCGTTGACCCTGTCTACGATCCTTTGCCATAGCTCAGCCTTCCTTGCTATGGTGGTGTGCTGCACCTGTGTGCGGAAGAGCTGGGGCTCAACCCTCATGATTTCCTCCACCATGACCCGGAGTTCTTGGTCCGAAAACCTTGGGTGTCTTTGGGGTGCCATGGGGTGGTGTGGATGAGGTGTGGGGTGGTGTTTGTGGTGATGTGCGTGGTGATATGTGGTGATGTGTGCGTAGATGTGGTGTGGGTGATGAAGTTGGGTTCCTGTGTGTGTTGGGGTTTTCTATTGCTGTGCTCGCTCTCTCTACCTCTATCTCTCTCGCTCTCGCCTTCGATGTGTGGGTGTGTTGTTTGTATGTGTCTCAGGTGTGCGTATTTCAAAATGTCCAATGTGGCAGTGTTTTGGAGCTGGGTGTGTATTTTGACCGCGGCGGTGTGTACCGCCAATGGAATACTGCGGTTGAAAGACCGCCGCGTGGATTCGTGGGTCAGAATGGCATGGGCGTGTTTGTGTTGGCGTGACGGTGGAGGTTTGGTCATCTCCTATTTTCCGCTGCCCGCTGATGTGGCGGCCTTCCTTGGATGTCGGATTTTTGGCGGTTTCACAGTTGGTGGTCAGAATGACCGTGGCGGTTTACCGCGGCCGCGGCGGTAGAATGGCGGACTTCTGACCGGCGGTAAGGGCCTTTTACCGCCGAGGTCAGAATGACCCCCAAAGTCTCCATGTGGAATACGGGGGAAAACCGGACAGAAATTGGCACATTAATCAGATGTTCACATGTTATTCCCCTAGAATTCATGATGTCCATTATTTCCCCCTGACAAAATTACCTGGACACTCACACCTGTGAATCCAGGGGAGAGAATTAACGGAATTCTTTATGAACCACTTGTAATGATGACTTTAGGACTTTCAGCATGGCTACCCCTGTTGAAGACCCAAAGTGGGGCATACATTTATTAATTTTAGCTCAGGTCTGCTAATGTTGCTCTAACTATGTGTCTGCCAGCCCTTGTTCTTTTTTGCTGTGGGTACTTTAAAGTAATTGAGTTATACATGTCGTCTTCATATATTCACTAACAGTGGACTGCAGACAGACTATCCAAAATACAGCAGACAGGCTAGTCCTCAACCTCTCATGCTGAGCCTGCACCACACCTTTGGGAACTCAACTGGCTCCCGAAACACAGGAGTGCACACGTTAAGCTTCTTACCCTCACCTAAGCTCTCCACAGTGCTGCCCCTTCCTACCTTAACAGCCTCATTTGCTTCCATGAATTTTCCACATACCTCTGCTCTGCTGGTTTCTCACTAGCACACACCCCACACATGCACAAAAGCAAGACAGGCAGCTGCACCTTCTGGTACCTGGTCCATAAACATTGAAGCAACGCTCCACAACACATCAGAGCTTTCTCTTCTCTTCTTGAATTTTGCATGAAGCTGAAGACCTGGCTATTTGAGTAAGTCACCAGGGCTGTCCTCATATACCTGCTACAGAGAGCCTGAATATCCCCATGGGTGGTTAGCTCACCATTAAAACACTGCTAACATAATATAATATAACATAATGAGGCTGTGGTGGCAAACAGTCATAACAACTCATTCATAGTGGTTCATTCCTGTATTATTGGTACACCATGTAGTTATAGCACCACCAGTATCACTGTGCTCCTGATAGGGTTAAAAGCATTATGCAGTATTGCTCGGGGATCACAAGTTGATTCGATATGGGCCCGATGGAATGGGTCATAAGTTACTGACTGAAATGTGCACTACCATACCAATTACTCATGTGAAAATGTAATACCGGGTCTTTTTCTGAGGTCAAATTCCTCCAGTTTTGACAAAGAGGATTTGTTGGTAGAAAGCAATGTGGCTATATGATATACAGTGTTATCATAAACAGTAGTACTGCAAGGCTTCAAATGAGTAGACATTCATGCTTCTACCGAAAAGATATTAAGGCCAAGGTCATGATGAGGTCAAAGTGTCCTCGTACAGCAACTTTTTACTTACATGTTTTTAAGTTTTATAAATAATTTACTCAGAAATGTCTGGTTGAATTCTTACTTTTACCACAAGAATCTGCTTTAAAAATAGGAAAACCTATATGCAAGTCAATCAATCAATCAATCAATTTGTAAAGCGCGCTACATACCTGTGAGGGTTTCAAGGCGCTGGGGTTGGGGGGGGGGGAGGAGGGTGCTGCTACTGCTCGAAGAGCCAGGTCTTGAGGAGTTTTCTGAAGGAAAGAGGGTCCTGGGTCTGTCGTAGATCCGACGGGAGGGTGTTCCAGGTCTTGGCGGCGAGGTACGAGAATGATCTGCCGCCGGAGGATTTGCGCCAGATGCGGGGGATGGAGGTGAGGGCCAGGTTGGCGGAGCGGAGTTGCCGGGTGGGGGTGTAGAAGCTGAGTCTGTTGTTCAGGTATGTTGGTCCGGTGTTGTGGAGTGCCTTGTGTGCGTGGGTGAGGAGCTTGAAGGTGATCCTCTTGTTGACGGGGAGCCAGTGAAGGTCTCTTAGGTGGGGGGTGATGTGGCAGTGGCGAGGGATGCTGAGGATGAGTCGGGTGGAGGCATTTTGGATGAGTTGGAGGCGTTGTAGGAGTTTGGCTGAGATACCGGTGTAGAGGGCGTTGCCTTAGTTGAGTCTGCTGCTGACGAGGGCCTGGGTTACTGTTTTTCTTGTTTCTGTTGGGATCCATTTGTAGACTCTGCGGAGCGTGCAGAGGGTGTTGTAGCAGGAGGAGGAGATGGCACTGACCTGTTTTGTCATGGAGAGTGAGGAGTCGAGGGTGAAGCCGAGGTTTTGTGCGCTGTCGGTGGGGGACCCAGTGTGTGTGGCCACCATGTGTTGTCCCAGGAGGAGGGGGTGTGCCCAAGGATGAGGACCTCTGGTTTGTCCGAGTTCAGTTTTAGCTGACTGTCTCTCATCCAGTCGGCGATGGCTTTAAGTCCCTCGTGGAGGTTGGTTTTGGCGGTGTGCGGGTCCTTGGTGAGGGAGAGGATGAGTTGGGTGTCGTCGACGTAGGAGATGATGTTGAGGTTGTGCTGATGGGCCACTTGTGCGAGGGGGGCCATGTAGATGTTGAACAGCGTCGGGCTGACGGAGGAGCCCTGGGGTACACCGCAGATGATGTTGAAGGCTTTGGATTGGTACGGGGGGAGGCGGACTCTTTGGGTTCTGCCGGCGAGGAAGGATGCAGTCCATTCGAGGGCCTGGTCCTGGATTCCTGCTGCGTGGAGGTGGGATTTTAGGGTGTGGTGACAGACGGTGTCGAAGGCGGCTGATAGGTCTAGGAGGATGATGGCTGTTGTTTCTCCATTGTCGAGATGGCTTCTGATGTTGTCTGTGGCGGCGAGGAGGGCGGTTTCGGTGCTGTGGTTGCGTCTGAAGCCAGACTGGGAGGGATCTAGGATGTTCTTGTCTTCGAGGTACCGGGTGAGCTGAGTGTTGACGATTTTCTCGATGACTTTTGCTGGGAAAGGGAGCACAAAGATGGGCCGGAAGTCTTTCAGGTCCTTGGGGTCCGCCTTAGGTTTTTTGAGAAGGGCGTTGATCTCGGCGTGTTTCCAACTTTCCAGGAATCTTGCAGTTTCAAAGGAGTTGTTGATGGCTTTCCGAAGGTGTGGTGCGATGGCTGTGTCTGCTTTGTTAAAGATGTGGTGTGGGCAGGGGTCTGATGGCGATCCGGAGTGGATGGAGTTCATGGTCTTGCGGGTTTCGTCGTCACTGATGATGGTCCAGGAGGTCAGTCGGCTGGAGCGGGTGGAGTTTGCAGTGGGTGGGGTGGGGGTGTCCAGAGTGTGAGGGGAGTTGAAGCTGTCGTGGATGCCGTGATTTTTCGGTGGAAGGCGGTTGCTAGGGCGTCGCATAGTTCTTGGGAGGGGGTGATGTCCTTGACAGTGGTTTTTGGGTTGGAGAGTTCTTTTACGATGCTGAAAAGTTATTTGCAGTCGTGGGCGTTGGTTTCTAGGCGGGTCTTGAAGGAGGATCTTTTTGCTAGCCTGATGAGTTGGTGGTGTTTGCGTGTGGCATCCTTGAGTGCCGTGTGGTTGTCTGGAGTGCGTTCGAGTAGCCATATTTGCTTGAGTTTTCGGCAGTGGCGTTTGGAGGCTAGTAGGTCGTCGGTGAACCAGGTGGCTTTTTTGTTGATGTGGTTGTTGGAGGGTTTTCTGAGTGGAGCAAGGCGGTCGGCGCAGCATTGATCCATAGATTGAGGTTGTGTGCGGTGATGTCAGGGTTGGTGGGGTCGACGGGCGGTTTCTGGTCTAGGGCGTTGGACAGTTGGAATTCGGTAACTTTAGCCCATTGTCGGTGGGGTGGTTGTTCGGTGAGGTGGTGTTCTGTCTGCTTCTTGAAGGTGAAGTGGATGCAGTGGTGGTCGGTCCAGTAGAGTTTGGTGGTATGGTTGAAGGTGACGTGGCTGCTTGTGGTGAAGATGGGGTCAAGGGTGTGACCGGCTGTGTGGGTGGGTGTGTTGACGAGCTGTGTGAAGCCGAGATTGGCGAGGTTTTCGGTGAGGGCGGTGGAGTTGGTGTCATTGTTCTTTTCGAGGTGGAAGTTCAGGTCCCCGAGGAGGATGTAGTCCGTGGAGGCGAGTGCGTGGTTGCTGGCCAGGTCGGCGATGGCGTTGCTGAAAGGTGCCCTGGGTCCTGGGGGTCTATAGATGAGTGTTCCTCTGAGCGTGGTGTTGGGGTCCGTGCGGACTTGGAAGTGAACGAGTTCGGCGGTGCTGAAGGAGTCATCCAGGGTGGTTTTGACTTTGAGGGTGGCTTTGTGGATGATGGCTATGCCTCCTCCAGTTTTGTTGGTGCAGTCTCGGCGAGCGACTTTGTATCCGTTCGGGATGGCTATGGCGATGTCGGGTGCTGAGGAGTCGTTCCACCAAGTTTCAGTTAGAAAGGCCACGTCCGGGGAGGTGGAGTTGAGCAGGTCCCAGACTTTGATGGCGTGCTTGGTGCTGAGCGGGTGTTGAGGAGTATGCAACGGCGGTGGTTGGTCTCGATCCTAGGAGGTATGTGGGCTCTGTTGCAGGTGAAGCTATAGTTGTGCAGGAGAAGGATCCGTGCGTACTCTTAGGAGAGGCCTGGAAGCAGGTGGTGTCTCGGCTGGTGTTGAGTGCGCGGAGGGTGTTGGCATCATAGCGGATGCTGGCGGGGTGGCTGTTGCTGGGGCCAGGGGTTCTGGCGCTGGGCGCGGTCCAGGCACGGATGGGCGCAGATGGGCTTGGCAGAGCGCGCCCGCTGTGTACGACTGAAGTACCCTGCTATAATGCACAGCAAATCAGAAGCTATGGTAAACAAATTGGAGACATCTCAAATTTATGAATTTATCCAAAGCAGTCATTTCCTGAAAGTTAGTTACCAAGATGTTTTTGTAGTGTGGTGTCCACACAGAATCTGAGTTGCTGAGAAAAGCGACAAGTTTTTAAGGCCTTGCGAAAAGAAAACAGTTGAATTCCACGTTTTAGTTGATAAGATGGAGAGAGTGCGCCCGTCATCACTGGAGCGTCTGAATCTATGTACAACGAGCCGGCGTGTTTCAGCAGATCTGCCAGAGCAGTAAGGGCGTGGCGAAAGAACTTGTTCTGAAGAAATCTAGGTCCTATTGCATGAAAAGTGTGAAAGGCAATACAGAAAGATTTGTCTTAGAGTACCCTTTTTAGCTATAGGCAGCCAATGAAGTTTGTGAACGGCAGCTCAAGAAGGGGTCTGACGAGGGTGTTACAAAGCCAGCCACGCAGCCGCATTTTGAATAGTTTGAAATTTGCGGATGATGGAAACAGGAGATCCCAAAAGTTTTAAGTAAGAAAAAACAAGATGAGGGCAGTTTGCTGACTTGGCCAATTAGTTAAATCTTATTATCTAGGATGGAGTCCAGGTTCTGTACCAATGACACAGCCCTTGTCCGTGAGGGTCCACAGCCTCCCGCTTCTACATTGAATATTTAATGTACACACAATTATTTTTGTATCTGGATATTAGGAGGGGGTTCCGCCCAGCACTACAGAGGTCCAGGACGTTCTTAGCATTTCCCTGACCTTTCTTCTCTTTGAAAGATGCCTGTACTCCGTCCAGCTCATGCCTTTAGGGCTGCACAGAGTGGCTATTTCAGTACACATCCAGTATTGATTTTTATGAGTATCTATTTCAGGGGATGCACAATGTGGTTCGTCTCTGTTATTTTCCATCTTCCTGCCATGAACCAGACATTGCCCTATTAGAATGGGCTTTGTAAATAAAACATTTTCTATGAACTTTCAAACACGCTACACTATCCCTGCTACTGTTTGTGATGGAGCATGGGTCCTCCCACATATAGCACCAAACGCCGGCAAAGTTTGCTGTTTACAAATCCCCTAGTCCAAACTTACGAAACCCTTCCAATTTATGTTCATTCTTTTGCACCAGACAATGGGATATAAAACGTTCAGAGGAGGTCTAAAAATGGTGCTATGAAATTCCTTTTTTATGGGTTTATGTTAGGAAGGTCTGCTACCTATATCACTTTATGTAAACTACTCCGCATATTATTTGGCATGTTTTCTAAATCTGATATTTATTTATTTATTTATTTTCTGTATTTATTTGCAGAACTTACATATCACTTACCTATCCACAGGTGCAGTGATCGCTTTCAAGTAACTAAATTAACAATAGGCACATAAAACATCAGTTATCATAGGAGGAACATTAAACATATGATGCCATGTAAGAGACAAGGTTTAAAGAGAAAGATTAGATTCTCGTAGCACCTTGTATTTATTTGCATGATATGCTCAAGGGAGTAGGTGGTATGGCGAAGATTCATAGTCGTGTGACTTTCGTACAACCTTTTTTAATGGATGTTAGCAGGAAGCTCTTGTTACTAAATATCTTTCAGACCAGATGGGTTACATTTAACTCTCATCTACTAAATGTGATATATATTCAAAATGCAACATCTGCCTTTTGTGTGTCGGTAAAGAAATAAAGGATATGCTGAGCGAAACGACTTGACATCATGCCAACGTTTCCAAGACATCTGATATGGGCCATCAACATGCAAGCAGTCCAGCTTGAGATTTCATTTAAATCCAAGTGGAGCATTGCATTAGCCATACACAAGTGACCACACCTTGCACATGTCTAGCTACAAGCAGGTTTTTCTTTTGCACTTGAATTTTAAAATGAGCTTTTGGAAAATATGAGTTAAATATATCAAATCTCCCAACTCCTGATGACTCACAGGTGTATTGGCACATCCAAGGCTACAGAGAGATGTTGAAACTCCCCACATGACTCTCAAACCTTCATGACTGTAGAATTCACTTGGCCAAAACAAAACTTGTGCTCATCAGATTTCCTCCTCATAGGTCCAGACGGAAATCATGCAGTGTAACATATCTCCTTCTTTACCCTGTTTGAAAATCAATCCCATGTTCTCCCGAGTGGCCGCAATGTTGTATGCATTTAAGTGGTGTGTGTTTTGTACCATTGCCGTGGAATCACATTGTGGGGAGAGTCCGATACTTTCCTCCTTGGTTATGAGAATCCATCACAGACCAAAGTCTAGTGTTGTTAGAGACAGGATATTTGATGTTTTATTGTGAATAAGTAGTTGCATGTAAGTTTGATTGTTGTGGCTGTGGACCTCTGAGGTGAATAATAGCTGAGTTAATTGACTGCCCATTACCCAGAAGGTTTATATGTGTGTGAATTAACTCAGGTGTTGTGTTATATTGTGGAGTCCTGGTATCCTACTGTTGAGTTATTTGGACGATGTTAGGCAGGTGTTATGAGTTTTGTTTGGAAGCAGTGCTTAATTTGTGCTTGTTGTTTCTGGTGCTGAGCACCAGCACTTATTTTTGAGGGCCAGGGCTTATTCTTCTGCCTGAAGCATTTGCTGCCAGCAAAAGACACATATGGGAAAGACTGAGGAAGGGAAAAACGAAAAAGCGTCACAAAGTAGAAAGCTGCAAGAGTGAGCTGAAGGGGCAGGGAGTGGCTTTATATTGAATGAGGAGGCCCGAGAGGGTTTCATGATTACGCCACTCAGTATTCTGTGTTCCCACATTTAATTGCAGCAGCTGCGTGTTTAAGAGGAGGGCTTTTGGTACCGGCACGTTTTTATTTTCAAATTAAGTACTATTTGGAAGTATACTGTTGTATGACGGCGCATGGTGATGGTACAAGGTTTGTGTATGGTATCAGTATTAAAGTTCTACAGTGTTGGATGTGTATGTAGTATTGTGTCCAATGTGTTTTTACAAGCACATTGACACTGAACTATATAGCATTTCTGCAATATGTTTTTCGCTCTTAGTTCTGTCTAATGTGTTATGCAGGATTTTATGTCAGGGTTGAGTGCGACATTGGGCCAACATGGGAACCATTAAATACATGTCTGAGTTGGGTTGGGTGCCTTGCTATGTTCAATTGTATGGTTCATCTGTCCTGTGTATCCTTGTGAGGAAAGATACTGATAATTTTAATAATCAGTTGTAAAAAACCTAAATAGCAGTCATTTATATTGATCAGTTCAATAGAGAGTGTCGAAGAAGGCTGGTGGTTGAAACTCCAGAAGGCCTTTTTCTTTCACTTCTCTCCCCTTTCATTCTATTTGCCCCTTTTTATCTTCAAAGAATCCTGGAAATCATGAAGACTGATGCTTAACTTGGGTGTCTATTTGTGCAAATATAGACAGTTGTGGCATTATTGTGGTTCAAAGCCTTAGACCGGTGGTTCACAGACTTTTTAGAACCACAACCCACTTTTTAGAACTATAAACGTTTGTGATCTAACTACCTCTAATGGGCATGAGGTGGGCGATTTTTTGAAGTAACTAAAGCATCATACGGTAGCGTATTGCCATTCACAGGCAGCTCATTTTCCATTGAAATGGGCACTAAATGTGCACAGACATATGGTTTAACTGATAAAACTACATAGCACACAAATAATAATGTGTGGAAATCAGGTTTCTGTGCATATTTATGATTAGTGCATCACCAAGTAAAGTGTCTTGTTTTGTTTTGATCCCGTACAAATCTCTTTTTCCAGCACACTTCAGAAGTGTAAAAGAAATGTCCTTCATTTTTTCTTTCCTAACTTCTGAATTCATACACTTTATTTATAGGTATCTACATTTTGTTGTGTGTTACAAAAACACCATCCTACAGACTTTCCTTTCACACTTCCTGTATTCCAGCGAGATTGTCACATTATTCACTTTAAAACCTCCTCTCACTTTGCAGTCAGAGAAAGAAAAATAAACACCAATTTCTATGCTAAAAGAATAAAGTAGCCTGACATTTGACCTCAGTCTTTGAAGCACCAGCAAATGTGACAAGATACACACAGAGATCAAAGGCATCTTTGTTTATTGCTCATACTCATAGTTTGGGAAGCACTGCCTTAGAGAGTGGCTAGAGCGACCATCCCTCTGCTTCCAAAATAACCAGTATCCAATGTCCTGAATGATGAAGAAGATCCTGAAAATTACTCTTATGATAATAGTGAGCTTCCCACATGGAAACATGAATGGTAGGAAAATGGGTCAAAGGAAGGCCTGATTGGTGGGTGCTTGGTATATAGAATGGGAATGACTGAGAGTCTAAACCTTAGCATGAGAACTCATTAAAGATAACATATATTGGAGGAGAAAGGCAGGAGAAGCATTCCAAATACAATTCTGACATATCAAGGGAGTAATTTTATGTCTTAACCGATGAAACAGTTGTGCCAGCTGTTTGGGATCAAACAGTTAATCATCTCTTTATGCCATCAACAAACTGATGGATTTGTGGATCGGTTCAACCAACCTATCAAGCAAATGGTAAAAAAAAAGTGTTCAGCACGGATGTAAACAACTGTGATGAAGTCTTACAAGTGGTTATCTTTGCTTTACAAAGTTATCCACAATCCTCCACCAGGTTCGTACAGCCCATGTCACTTCTAGGTATGGCCTCTTTAGGATTGGGAGGAAAGGGAGGAGAGTACTACACCCTTCTTGAAGTATTCCATTAACTTAAAAAAACCTATTCGAACATCTGACAGCAGCATATCCACAACACTTCCAGATTTTCGTCAGTCCAAAGTTCTATCTCTATTCATACATGCATACAATTCGTGATGACGTAATTAAAACTCTGGAGAACTAGAGTAGCAAATTATTTTGTGCACTTAAGTTGAACTTTGATGTACTGAAATGTTTAAGATTGGAAACCTAGATCGCTGTAGCATCATCTGTGCTGCACACTGACTAGATCTAATAAAGCAATTCAAAGATCTCGACAAACTCATTTCTCAGAAAGATTTGACTAGGTATCACTTCACTATATTACACCCCTGTACTAGAAATTAGGATTGGCACAGGGAATGATGGGGAATCTTTCCAGGATTCCTGCTGCCCAAACCCATCATGGTGGCCTGGAGCTGGAGGAGGAGGAGGTTCGCTCCCACCAGTGGCTACTACCGAGGTGCAGGGACTGGATTTCAGTGGGAAAACTGGGAGAAGCACTGAGCAACAGGATAGTGGGAAGCCGTCAGATTCAGGAGAAGAGGTGAGTGGAGGTCCGCAGCAGCGTCTCCCACTGTGCGCTGCCCACAACGCACGCCTTCGGCCCAGCCCCCACTCTTACTGGCGTGCAGAGGCTGGAAACGGAGCTGGAGCTGAAGTGCATATTGAAGTGCACCTTTACATTATAAGAGGACTGATCACTGGTGCTGCAGAAGGCTGTATGCTCTATGTTCAGTTCTATGTTGTGAACTCAATGTTGACATTCTGTACTCTGTTAAGAGCAAAGGCTACAGACTCTGCTCTCTCTTCAGCCTTATCTCAGACCCTATGGTAGGTTTGCCCTTCCTCTTAGGATCATCTCTGTTTGCTATTGACTGGGCTAAAACTGCTAAAGGGGCAGATCGGAACAGTAACAGGGGGCGACAACGACGGCAGATGGATAAATCACTGCAAGCAACAGCTGTATCAAAAGTATGAAATCCCCACCATCCATACTGATACACCTCTGGGGATTTGTAAGAATCTATCCCCCTGTCTGTCAACAGGTAGAACAATACACATATGTGTAAAATAGGGTTTTGTTTAGATGGCAACAGAATTACATCTCAAGAGGAAATATGCCTAAGCGACCTTCAGCAGGAAGCCTACAATGGCTTTTTATATAGGCAGACTGTTTCTGTCCTCAAATACCTGTCTTTATTAGAAATAAATCAATCATAGAGGCTACTTAAGAAATGACATTTGGTAGATAAGGTTAATGGCTGCACTTCTACAACATAACTCTCAAATTAGCGTGAACATGGGCAATAAATGGAGGGGGTGCACGGGCATCAAGATCGACAGGGTTATTTAGCAGAGGTATTTCAATTTGGGGTTTTCATTACTGAGGGGGCGAAATTCCATAGAGTGGTGTTTTTTTTAGCAGCTGGATACTTTCTTACACACCAGATAGGCTTAATAAAATGTTTCGCACTGCTAACAGGAGGTGTCCGGATGTAATGGACCGGGGAACTGGGAACACATTTTCTGGTTGTGTGAAGCAGTGACCGAATACCGAGCACAGGCTTTTGTGCAGATCTCGATAAGGGTAGGGCAAACAGTGAAACCCTCATCTTTTATTGGTTTGTTAGACCTTGCCATCCCGTCCCCACATGGGAAAGAAAGTGCACAAATTATTTCAGCAGTAGTGGCCTGACCCATTATACCTAAACTATAGAAATCCCAGTTAGTCCTATCTTTGGGGAATGGCCAAACAAGATGTGCGGGAGTTTTGGTTTCATGCCTGGGTAAATAAATTGTCGCGTTATAGGAATATATGGGACAATTTAGTAGTTGAACGAACGTCTCAGAAAGAGACTATTTCAGTACTAGAACACAGTAGCACTTATTGATGTTTTCTTTTTGCACCTTTAGGAGTGATGATTCGGAAAGTAGGCACTTTGGCCAGCACTGTAAAAACGTAAAATGTAAACTTCACACTTGTATGGCACACTGCTTACCCATTAGGGTCTCAAGGCACTGTACGCATACTGCTGTGGAACCCCTCCTGGCTTTTCCCTGTGAAGCACCCACTCCTGGGCACCCAAGCACTGTCAGGGCCATTGTGGAGATTAAGCAAGCTATGCCCAGAGTTGGACTCATTAATTAGATTAGGCATCAAGGCGAGAATTATCGGGTCCAAGGGAATTGAGCCCAAGACCCGCCAAGGCAGAATCAAACCCTGGTCTCAGACCAGATCTATGCAGCAGGGTTTGCCACTCTAACCATTGTGCCACACTGTCCCTTTGGTATTCTGCCAAGGAGTTGGTTGGGCAGGATAACACCATCATAATTAGATGAGCAATCTTAGAGTGTGGAAAAATTGGAGAGTACACTCTAGATAGCAATCTAAACACTTTATAACCTCGTTAGTGTGGCAAATGATTTAGAAGGACTAGGCATTTTGGTTTTTGCACTTTATAGGACATTATGTGGGTATTTTACTGTACTTTCTTCTTCCTTTGTGTGCATTAAAGAAATGCTGTAATGTGTGTAATAGGGTCTACATGAACTAGACACTTTAGCTTGCATATGCACTTTAAAGGATATGTATAGAGAATGTTATTACACTTTTTATTTTGAAGTTGTGAATGAAATGTCGTAATGCACACATTATTATGAAGTCAGCGATCTCTTAAATTGCATTATTGTAAATTATTTCCCTTTTGTAAGCAGACCACATAAAATATGCATAAGATGTATCCCAAGCATAATACAAAAATAAAAGAAATTAGGTTTAGCACTTGCTGTGTTTGTGTCCATAGCTATCAAACCCTTTTCATTAGACCTCCTTTGTTAAGAAGAACAATCGAAACAGGCGATTCTCTTGAAATGCCATAGTGGTTACATTTTATCTGTGTCAGCAGTAAGACTGGTATGCATCGTTCCCCTTTATTAAAGTTATAACATAGTGGGCGTTGTTGCTCTAAACAGAGTTATCTGGCACATTTTCCCTAAACACAGGAAGCTTAAGAAAATAATGTGCTATATCTTTGTCTTTGGCTTTGCACTGCACTCCACTCTAGTCTTTGGATATTTTAACATTATACAAATGCTATATACACACAGAAATACATAAATACAAAATCGTAAATGTGATAATTCTAGAATAATTTATCTATGAATATAAACTATTTATTTTGACTTGCGATGAGGAGCAAAAACTTAAAAAGTGCAACTTGGGAAAACCCCAAATTATGCCCACATTTGTAGGAATCTAACCAATTTTCCTTCATTTTATTTCTGAATGTGAATTTCTGTACTCTGTTCTCTTACACAATGCAGAGGACTTACAGTAAGAACCACTGGGAGAAGCAAAACACTGTATCTGGGTAGGAATACTGAAGTGTACCACAAAAACAATAGGCAAACTCAGGAGAAACATGAACTTTAGGAATATTATAGAAGGGGTGTAAAAGCATCTAAGTTTTAAAAAAGGGGCGTGGACATGATACCTAGGCTGCCACAACACTCAACACTATAATATTCTGTGTGTCCCTATTCTCTATATATCATAGGTGGTGTCTGGAATGCTGAGAGAGAATGATATCACGATACATTGGTCTATGATGTGGAGTTGGAACTAGGAGATGGAGCAGTTGGAGGGAGGAGAAGCTCTGAGGGGGCCTACTGGCTGTTGCTGTAACCTAAGAGCCTCACATTAAATAAAGAACTTGGGTGGCTCCATACTCTTGCACGAAGACCCTGCCCTTCAACGTCAACAAATACAGAGCTGCATCAATTTAAAAAAAGAAAAAAACATGTAATGAGGTTTCCATTTTCAGTAACTCAATAACCACTATGCTTTACTAGAGGTTTCAAAGCATTCGCTTCCCTGATCCACCACCCTTGCCACAAGGGACAATTTGGCATTACCCTAAGGGATTGCTGCTACAGTCTCGGACTCAAGTATTAGCCGGTTACTTCCACTGCATATCTCACAGTCCACTGTAGGATCCCCAGCCCACATGTATTTTCGACCAATTTTTAGGGCAGCCTCTGCCTTCATAGACTTGCCTTTCAAGTAAACGCATCAGTGTCAGGAGTGAGGTGACCTACACACGGGAAGGGTGAAGTTACGTTACATTTCACTGTAGTTCTGAATATCTCTTACAGATTAATCTGGTTTGATTATTTTTACTGATTGATGGTCACTGTGACAGCATGTCCAGCCCTGATCAGGTGCGGACTCCTCATTGAATATCTTATGCATATCTACAATTATAACAGTAAAAAGTTGCCTTACTGAAAGTGGTGCCCTTTCAAACCTCAAACCATGTTTTTATGTCTGACACTAGCCAAAACCTTTTGTTTGGTTTCACTTTAATTATATGTGTAATATACCTATGTGGCTTTCAGCCAGCCCTCGTCATCCATTGTTCTGTTATGGTGTCAGTCTCATTTTACTTTCACCCACCACATCTTACAGCATGGGGAAATGGGTCAGTCTACTTCAGCCGTCAGCTACTTTCACTCTAAGTGATGGTATGCTGTCCTTTCACAAAAACACATTTGCACACAAAGTAGATCTCTTAGGTGCCAAGGTCTATTTTGACATTGTGTGCTTTTGAGATCAAAAAATATTCCTGCTGTTAGTCAATGCTTTTTTTGGGATTGATGAGGGCCTGGCAGCTTCTCCAACAATAACGTATTTCAAAAACCTTGACAAAGCAGACAAAGCATTGACAAAGCCAAAAGGCTGACGGCCAACGCCAGACCTATTGGCTTTGCCAAAGTTAGCTTTTGTCAGAGAGACAGACAAGTCAAGGAATTATGGGATCACGAATGTCCTAGTCATATATCCTCTTATTAGACGGGGGGAGGGACGAAGTGGTAATACTTTAGGTATGCATATATTTGAGAGTGAATTCAGAGTGACACTTTTCCTCGCTCCTATTGAGCTCACTGTTAACAGAGACGCTCCTATTGAGCTCACTGTTAACAGAGACGTACTGTAGTACTGAAATACTCACTCCGCTCCCTCTCCCTTTCTGTCTTGATTACATTCTTGCCTGTAATTAAACACCAGCTGCATCTTTATTTAAATCACACACTATGATAGCCAAAAATAGCTACACTGTTGTTGTAGGTGTGCTTTCAGCGTAATTTCTTCTTTTTTGTAATGTCATTGCAATAAGCGCCTCAGATAGATCCGTGGTCCATCATTAGATTACATTGCCACAATAAAATGATGGTTCTCAAAGTACATCAAACAATCACAGCCATTGTTCTTAACCAGCGGGACAGTCAATAGCCATTATGTTAGTAAGTGCATTAAAAAGGGCTCCCTTTGAGTTGGATAGCATCAAGAAAGTAAAAGATAAAAAGAACCTAATAGGGTTGTGCGTCAGACGATTTTCTTCTCCCTGTCATATGGATTTAAGCCAGAAGTGGAAAAAAACGAAAGGCAGACTTCATTCAAAGTTCATTGACTTCACAAACCGCCTCCCCTTGCCCACGGCGAACTGGCGCAGTCGACCCTTCTTGTGACTTGAGTTTCAATGACTTGCTGCTCAAAATTCCCTCGGAGTAATGTCTTCTGCTGTTTAAAAGACAAACAATAGAAGAGGCCGCAGTGGTGCCCGTTGGACTTTACATGACTCGTAGATTTGCACTCCGGTAACACACTATAAACTGAGAGTGAGTGAAATCATCAGTCCAGCGCGGTGATGTCATCCGCAGTTTCTTTTGGATATGCTCTGTTTATCTGTGGTTAGGAGAGACCAGCTTTCGAATTTTCAAACTGAAGCCAGATGTGTGCAAATTTTATGAAAATGTGCCCCGTGAAAAGGGAAGTAATGTTTGGCAGAGGGCCCGTGTTTGCAATTTGTGGCCGCGTCACTCACCGTATAGCTGCACTGGATATCAAACAGGCAGTGAGAAAGAGCCTGCAATCCCACAAATATTAATAAAGATGTGGTCGGTTATTGTAAAAATAGATGAGCGAATTATGAGATAAAGTATTAATACAACATCGCCTCTCAAACTCTGTTAGGATCCAACTGAGTCAAGGGGTCTCTTTCACATCACACAACAAAAAAGAATTGAGGTTCGAATTTACCCATTGATGACCTCTATCTGCCTCCAGCTGAGGCCCTCAGTTAAGAATGATGTTAGGGGAAAATACAGTGGTGGTTGGTGAACTATTTACCTCGAATTTAGATGAGCTATTGGGTTAAATGAGCGAGTCCAACTTCTTTTAATGGCCTCTGAGGGTTTGGGGGTGTGAGGGGTGGGGGGGGGAGAGGTGGAGCAGAGATTTGTGTTGTCCCCAAACCCTAGAAAAAAATGGGGAAAATGGGAAAACAGTGCTTTGTATAATACACATATTGTGCATAAATTGACTAAAATTTTAATGTTCTCTAGATAATTTCCCAGGTATTATGTAGGCAAGTCCTAATTTTATTAAAGGCATAGACATGAGTATTATGCCGTACTTTCCTGCTTTATTTAACAATAGACAATGAATAATAATTTCTACATTCACGTTACAAGGATACATAGAGCCAAAATCCATATGAAACAAGCATTTGCAATGCAGTTGGTCTCGCATTTCCTCGAGTTAGAGCTATTAGACTTGTAAATTCCTAGCTGGACTTTTCTTGCCACATAAATGGAAAATGAAAAGTAAAACAATTGACATAAGCAAGCCAATTCAAAGCGCCACGGCCGCCATGAGTGTGAGCGCGAAGGAGAGACACAAAAGAAAAAAGAAGTTCACTCGCAGTCAAACGTATCAGCAAAAGTGCAATTATTTATGTAATAAGGTTGATGGCCAAGGCGGTAACAAAACTGCCCCAAGGAGGGACAAACGTAAAGCATTTACCAATGATAACAAAGGATTTTTGAAAGGCAAGCCCATGAATACGTGATCGTGATGGACATGAGGTGGGCATGGTTAAAAGCCCACAGATAGATTACAACATGCCAGAGCGCTTGCGCGTGACCTAAAAAGGGAGGAGACAAAATGGCCAGTAGAGTAATATCAGACCATCTATAATCATAAAGCGACCATGATATGAACACTTTCTTATAAAAGTAGAGAACATATGTCACTGTATGCCACTTGCAACCAGTGAGTGACACAATATGCCCCTTCAGACAAGACAAATATTTGAAGCAGAAAAGATGGCTGTGCTTGGGTCCATTTGTCAAAATAGTCACAAGAGAGTTAAATAACAGAGAAGGACTAGAATACTGAAAACATCAAAAACACTATCAAGTCATTGCTGTCCATTGTTTCAAATGTTTCAAATAGTTTGGGGTTGTCTCATTTGTCTTTGGAACACATCTTTCTCTGGTTAAAAATAGTATAAGAAAGACTAGAGTCATTGCACAGGGCCATCAGTCATTACCTCAATGGTGCGCTCAGCTATTTTTGTGTCTGCCTGCAAGTTGCCCTCTTAAATACTGATGTTAGCAAATAATTCAGAGTCCTCCCAGGATCAACTGTAAGATTTGGTGGTGCGGCCATCTACCTCTTTCTGCAAGGTGCAGGGAATTCACTTTAAAAAAAAAAGTTGCAAGTGAAACATTGCAAACCCAACGATTGTGCCTAACAAAGTATTTCAGCTGATATTCCTGCTGTGAATATTGTCATTTAAAATGATGTAAACACAAATATCAATATACTTTTACAAATCTAGCATAATAAGGGCAAAGGTGTCATGCACATTTGTAATTACAGATGTCAATTTTGCCCATGCAAATAGCACATTGGGGAAAGATCCTTTGTCTTAAATTTGAGTGCATTTGTTACGTTTAAGCTGTGTAAAACTCATTCAGTCTTTGTACATCAGTTAGGACTGCTCACACACAATTATCTGCACAGAAAAAAATATCTAATGCAGACTAATGCAGAGAATCAGTGTATTACTGTTTGCTGGATGATTAAAATGTTTATGTGCCCAAGAATGCCCAATCTGAGCTTTCATTCACATCATGATATGTAAACCGAGCTATTCTATCCATCGGCACTGAGTTGTCTGGGCATTGTAGATTAGCTGACAGGTACCCCAGGTGGTTCAGCTTCAGCATATTCTATTTTACTGACAGTAAACAAGCCCTTAGTGGGAACATAATTAGAGTGGCTGCGCAAGAATTGAGAAATATGGAAGATTCACATCAGGGGAGGCAGTTGGGGGATTACAAGGGCCATGTATTGTGGTAAAAGCCACGATGCAGGATCAGAGTGACCAAGTGAGTGGGAGGTGGCAGAGCCTTTCTCTCAGGGCTCTGAGCACTTCTCTCCCTTAGAGTCCACTTGCCTATACTTGCTACCACACCCATGCTTACTCAAAGCCAGTACACGCTTCTTCTGACAAAGGAAATGTTCTTCAGGTAAACTAAAGCTGAGTAATAGAATTCTAACGGTCGGCCTAGTTAAGAATTACGTCACATCTTTTATTCTCTCAAGGAACAATTTTTATGCCTAAACTCTTTATCCGCAAAGTAACATACACTAGGTCATTGGCCTAGCTGCTTTTGACCTTCGCCGAGATATCATCAATTCTGAATTACCTTAAGTAGGTCCATGGACTTTATTGCCCTGCTTTGTCTTTCAAATTCAGCATGAGAGTATTGTGTCTTTTTACCATGCTTTGTTGTATTTTACACCCAGAGGGTCTCATAATTGTAATTTCTTCCCATTGTTTATTGTCTACTAAAGGCTGTGATAAGATCTAGAACAAAGCAAAAGTAAAATAACAACCCTGGTTAGGATTTTGAGTCCACATGGACCTGTTGCTTTTTAGGGTCCAGCATGCAAAGCGGTCTCTGTCCCTGTTGTTATCTCTCTACAGGCTTGTAACCACGCCCACCAGTTTATTGGTTCGTGGGCTTGCCTTTTAAAATTCGCTTGATTTGATTAGTGAAAGGCATGCATACGTCATGCCTTTTTCTGTGTTTAGCCCTCCTCGAGCACATGGGCCAACTACTGAAAACATACAAGGCTCGATGCTTTCCGTATGGTTTCTGGACTACTTTTTCTCTTTGTTTTGTAGGCAGCGTGATCTCGCTGGCAGTTGTCGTGCACTTTGCATGACATCGAGCCTGTTACATAGATAATTGCACTTTTGCTGGTTACATGGATAATTGCACTTTTGCCGGTAACATGGGTAATTGCACTTTTGCTGATAGGTTTCACTGAGAGCTAAATTCTGTTTCCTTTTGTGTGTTTGCTTCGAGCTCATGGTGGCCCTTCGCTCACTTTTGTGAAACTGTTTATTTTTTCATTTTCAGTTTATGTGGCAAGAAAAGTCCGGTTAATAGTTTACAGCGCTAATAGCTCTAACTCGAGCAAACCTGAGACCCATTGCCTTGCAAATGCGTGTTCTATTTGCTCTTACTTTACCCAAGGGGTATTGAACTGCAATTTCTGTGTGTCCATATTTTACGTTTTCCTTTCTCTTATATTCTTTTTTATTTGCTCGTAGTCTATGCAATGCAGATTTCCTTGCTCTGTATTTTTTAATGCCTACCAGTGACTTACAGACCCCTTAATGTTGCAAACATGAGTTTCATTGCCTTATCTTTGGTGCACATACCCTGCTGACCCTCTTTCATGGCTATAAGTGATCATAAAGTGTGAGGTTTTTATTTACTTAGTTATTTGGCTAACTTTATGAAACCCCTGCACAAGTGGTGCTAGGGAGCTTTACAAAGGGTTCTGTTTTACAGTACATTATTTAAGGGTAGTATATCTTAAACCATTGAGGAGTACCTAAGATAGCAACAATATTACGTTTATGACTTGCTCCTGAAGTGTTAGAGATGAGCCAAGAGAGATAGACACACAGAATTAAAGCCATGACACTACATATGACTCATGAGCTATTGTATTGTATAAAAAACTTTAAACACATTGTACTGTTAGGTTATCGCTAACGAGCTCCAGCCATGTTTTCTTGCTGAGGATAACATTGTCAAAAGGAAGTGTTTTTCTGTAATGTTGAGGCACGCTGCTTTTTGGCTCTTAGGGTATGAAGTAATTGAATCGCTTGCCCAGCCAAGCGATTCAATACATCGAAAAGAATACATCGCATTCTTTGTGTGAAATAATAGGGTGTGACTCATTACAGAGACCTGTGTGCAGCAGAGTATAAATGTGGGTCTTGCCTGTACTTGTCGAGCGTGGCTTTATGGATCATTCAGTGGGACCCCCCTGGTAGGTTAGCTCTGTAATTCACAGAACATTAATTTTTCTTTTGATAATAATCCTTACAGACTCACAAACAGCGTTGAAGGAGATTTCTTTGATACTATTGTATTCTGTACTATTGGCACTAGTATAATACCCTGTAGAACTCAAAGAGTTCACAGGTAATATACAGATTACATTAGTCAACCCAAAATGTAGAATGAGAAGGTGTATGTAAAAAACATGGGCACAATTTTGAGGTGAAGGATAAGCGAGAAGCATAAGCATATACAGTAACTCAGGTGATGGGTCTCAGGTAAGATTGCTTAGAAAGTATTTGAGGCCTCAAACAAAATTTAAAAGAAAACTAAGCTTTGGTCGCAGACATTTGGTTGGAAGTATTTGTTTTCACAGTCAAATCCTGTTGCTCTATGATTCACTGATTAATTGGCAGAGTGCATACGGCAATTAAATGCCTTGTGCAAATGCACCCATTACATGGCATTACCTCTGCAATTAAATACTGCAGTGTGCATTATATACTCCATTTCCATCCAAAATTCTTTTATTCATAGTCTATCTCGAGCTCTCCATGTTGAGCAGTTGTTATGTTAGTGATTGGAACATCATATTACATTAGATACCTTGAGTTTATTTTACATTTTAACTACTTTCCAACCTAGCATCCTATTTATACTTGACATCCTCATGAACTTACAGCATATTTCGCAAATCTCTTTAGTAAAGAGTAATTCAGCGCCTCTTGTAGGAAATATGGTTGTTGCATTCATTAGTCTTTCCCTTTGTTCCCAGTTTAATAGTGATTACCAGCAGGGTTCTACCTACTTGCACTAGTGAAGGCTGCTATGGGCTGATGTAGCTGCTAATTTCTTGATCATTCTCTGAGGCAGGAGTCAGCCTATTTACAGTCTATCATGGTCCTCATTCACAAAGCCATATAAGTGTCATGACACTCTGTCCTGCCTGGTATGAGTCCCCATGAGGGCAGCACTATTCTTAAATACCTCACCGCACACGGTATGCCTGAGGAGTCACTCACCTCTGTCTAGACTGTACAGTGGCAGACAGCGAGAACCATGCCACAACTAGCCATTCCGAGAAACACTGCAACCATGCACCGGTTCAGGCATGTCCATGCAACGGTGGTCATCTTGGATATTTAGGCCCTCATTACAACCCTAGCGGTTGTTGATAAAGTGGCGGTAATACCGCCAACAGGTTGGTGGTAAATACTGCAAATTTATGACCGTGGCGGAAACAGCTCAGACAGACTGCCACTTTAACACACCGCCCACCAGGGCGGAATCAACAGGCACCACAGCAGTAACCGCCTACAGCCAGGCAGGAGCCAATGTTCCGCCCACTGTATTAAGACACAGGAAACCGCCACCTTTTCCGGAGCAGATCTCAGAAGTCAAAGGACTCACCTGTGGAGACTCAGGGAAGAACCACAACGCCATGGAGCCCGAGCTGCACATGTTCCCAATGTTGATTTACGACCTGCTCCACTACGAACACCAACAACGGCGAAGACAACCACAGTGAGTACAGCCGCCTAGCACACAGGGGAGGAGGGGGAGGAAAAAGAGAGTGACACCAACGCAACCCTCCCACCCCCAACACCATACACACAGGCAGATGCAGTAACATAACATATTTACCCCGTACCCCTCAGGAATAATGCAAGGACAACTCCAATAGTTAAACATGAGTGTAATAAGATAAAATAGTAGCAATATGTGCATCCAAATCAAAAGGTATATTAACAAATGAAGGGACACTGCCCAGTCCTCAATGTTCGTGGGCCACATTACAAAGTCCAAGGCCCCACTTCCCTCCTGGAACAACACGGAGAGAACACTTCAGGGGCATCAGGTCAAAAATAGGTAGGAACCTCGGGGATGGGGAATGGGGGGGGGCACCTCAGCCGGCAGATGCTACAACTCCACTGGTCCTGGAGGGGGGCAACATGCCCTGTGCTTTGTCCTGGGGAGCGCAAGGCCACTGTCTCTCAAGTGGGTGATTTGCCCACTGGCTTTGGAGGGGGCAACATGCCCTGTGCTTTGTCCTGGGGTGTGCAAGGCCACAGTCTCTCAAGTGGGTGACTTGCCCACTGGCTCTGGAGGGGGCAACATACCCTGTGCTTTGTCCTGGGGAGTGGAAGGCCACAGTCTCTCAAGTGGATGGCTTATCCACTGGTTCTGGAGGGGGCATCATGCCCAGTGAGCTTCATCCTGGGGAGGGTGGGGTGAGTGGATGGCATTTCCACTGGTTCTGGAGGGGGCATCGTGCCCAGTGAGATTCATCCTGGGGAGGATGGGGTGAGTGGATGCATCTCCAATGGTTCTAGAAGGGGCATCGTGGCCTGTGATGCCGATCTTGGGGAGTGCAAGGTCACAATCTCTCAGCCGGGTGTCATACCCACAGGATTTGCAAGGGGCAGGCTGCACAACAGCACATGTGACAGCTGTTCACTGGTGGCAGTGGTGCTGCTGCTGCTGCTTGTGGTGGTTGTGGGGGAGGCTCCAGCCCAGCCCCTGCAGCCTCGGACGGTTGCCTACTGGTGCTGCTGCTGCTGCTGGGGGTGGTGCTGGTGGCAGTGCTGCTGGCAGAGCTTGTGGTGGTTGTGGGGGGAGGCTCCAGCCCATCCCCTGCAGCCTCGGACAGCTGCCCACTGGTGCTGCTGCTGCTTGTGGTGGTTGTGGGGGGAGGCTCAAGCCCATCCCCTGCAGCCTCGGACGGCTGCAGACTGGTGCTGCTGGTGGTGGTGCTGGTGGCGGTGCTGCTGGCAGAGATGGTGGGGGGGAGGCTCCAGCCCATCCCCTGCAGCCTTGGACGGCTGCCCCTGGTGCTGCTGGTGCTAGTTGTGGGGGGAGGCCCCAGCCCATCCCCTGCAGCCTCAGATGGCTGCACCACCATGGTTGGTGGTGTGGGTTCCAACAGAGTCCCAGCACCAGGCCCCTTGTCCTTACTGCCTGCTGGTGCAGGCCCCTTGCCCTTCCTGTCAGCAGCTGGGGATGGTTCCTTGCTCCTTTTGGCAGTAGCTGGGGGGTGGCTCCTTGCCCTTCCTTGCAGCAGCTGGGGGTGGCTCCTTGCCCTTCCTTTCTGCAGCATGGGTGGCTCCTTGCCCTTCCTTCCTGCAGCTGGGAGTGGCTCCTTGCCCTTCCTACCTGCAGCTGGAGCTGGCTCCTTGCCCTTCCTTGAAGCACTTGGGGCAGGCGGCACCCTTCCCTTCTGGCTGGTGGCCAGGATCCTTTCCCACCTGGAGTTGCTGGGGACACTACTGTGCTCGTGGACTGGGTGGCTGAAGTGCTTGCCTGGGTTTTGACCACCCTGGCCTGACGTGAAGGACGGGGGGAGGAGGGGCGGGGAAGAGGTCAACGGTGGAGAGGAAAAGCTTCTTGGGGACATTGGGGCAGGAAGAGGGAGAAGGTCTGGGAGTGGAGGAAGAGGGAGTGGTTGTAGGAGGTGTCAGTCTGCTGTGTTTGGGTGCAGGTGCATGGGCTGGATGCTGTTGTGAGGTGGATGGCTGTTGGGTGTCTGAGTGCTTGCGTTTGTGTACTTTGGGAGGAGTGGGCACAGACACAGTGGGAGAGGACACAGGGGATGTGTGCATGGATGTGGGAGTGGAGACTGCCAGTGAGGTGTGTGTTGTGATAGGTGTGCTGGTGATGGTGGTAGTGGATGACTATGTAGTGCATGCAGGTGTGAGTGGAGACGCAACTGGGAGGGAGGTGGAGGACGAGGAGGAGGGGGCCACAGTAGAGGCAGTGGATGTTGGTATGTCTGCATCTGGACGGTGTTTGTGTGAGTGCCTGTGGGATGAAGTGTGGTGCTTGTGTTTGCCATGTCCACTCTTGTATGTTGTCCTGTGTGCATGCTCGTCTGCCTGTGTGTTTGGGATAGGTTGAGGTTCAGGGGAATGGGACTGGGAAGAGGAAGTTGGAGGGGGGAGGGTGGAAACAGGGACAATGGCTGCCATCAGAGAGGAGGCCAGAGCCTGGATTGATCTCCGTTGGGCCGCCAAGCCAGTGTGAATGCCTTCCAGAAATGCATTGGACTGTTGCATTTGGGCTGCCAGCCACTGACTGGCATTCACAATGGTTGACTGCCCAACAGAGATGGATCTCAGAAGGTCAATAGCCTCCTCACTCAGGGCAGCAGGGCTAACTGGGACAGGGCCTGAGGTGCCTGGGGTGAGGTAGATGCCCACCCTCCTGGGTGAGCAGGCACGAGCAACTCGCTGAGGGGCTGCTCGGAGGGCGGTGCTGGTACGGAGGGTGGCGGCTGTACCTGTAGCTGGGGTGGGCACAGAGGTGTCCGCCACCACCAGGGAGCTTCCATCGTGGGAGGTATCCTTGTCCGAACAGTCCCCTCCAGTCTCCGCCGTGGTGCTCCCCTCACCCTCCGTCCCACTGGTGCCCACAGCGTCGGTGGACTCTGCCTCCTGGATCCTGTGGGATGCAGCTACCTCAGTCACCGGTGCCTCTGCTCAACTGCCAGATGATGCTAATGCACATAAGGACAGGATCAGGATGACAAAACAAAAGGGGGGGGTAGAGACAAAGGATACACTTAATGGCGGCACTAACACCACTGTTGGCGTACACAACACACTCATACACAGGGAACAGCCCTACGCACTAGGCAATGCACTACCAGTTACAATGCTGGTCACCAGGCCATGGGTAGGGACAGATACTGGCAATGGCAGCATACCTGGGACCCACACACGCCTGCCCACTAGTGCATGCCTACTAGCTAGTTTGGAGGAATTTTACATCAGAACCCTACCCAACATGGGACCTCTCTGCAATGTCAGGCCTGGCATAGGGGCACCCACAGGCCCACATCCCCCACCCGGATACCACCCCACTAGGTGTAAGTAGTAATAAAGGACACTGTACTCACCCCCTTGTTGCTGCTGTGATGCCCCCAAGCGCCCATCCAGCTCCGGATAGGTCACCGCAAGTATGCGGGCCATCAGGAGGGTCAGGGTTCGATGGGCACCCTGTCCTCGTTGGGAGGCCATCCCCAGCTGGGCCTCCACTGTCTTCCGTGTCCAGCGTCTCAGGTCCTCCCACTGTTTGCGACAGTGGGTGCTTCGCCTGCCGTAAACCACCAGTGTTCGCACGTCCTTGGCGATGGCACACCATATACCCTTCTTTGATGGGCGCTGACCTGCAGAGGAAAAAGACACAGGGAAAGGTATCAGTCAGACCGTTCTGCCTGTTACACTCATGGCCCACCATGCCCCTTACCATCCCCATTAGCACAGACATGCCCCAGCATACCTGATGCACGCTGCCCAGGGTCCATCCACCAACCCCCCCACATGAGGCCTTCACACACATCACTCCATGTATTCATGCCCCATGCATCGTACTCACAGTGTACTCACCTGTTGGCCCATACAGAAGTCGGTACTGTGGTAGGACCCAATCCACCAGTCTCTCCAACTCCGCTGAGATGAAGGCAGCGGCCCTTTCTCCAGTCACACAAGCCATGGTAGGTTCCAGACACAGGTCACAGCAGCACATGCAGTGTAGGTCCTCTCCTGTTGAAGGTCAGGTAGCAAGTGAGTGAACAGTTAGAAAATGGTGGTGACGTCCACAGCGGTACATACCGTCACCGCCGGCATACATCACCATTACCCACTGCACACTATAGGGCCCAATGATAACCAATGAGGAGTTGCACGGCGGTTCAAGACCTCCTTCTGCAACGGCGCACAACGTCAGCGGAATTACCTCATTTCCACCTGTCCCTCCATACAGGACAGGCGGACTCCATTTTAGTGGGGGGGGGGCAGGCCATGGATCCTAATTGCGTCACAGTTCACAATTTCACATTCTGGACATATGCCACCAAAATATTGTAACAATCACAATATGCATTGTACTGCAGGGGTTACAATGTACAGATAATGACCAGCTGCTCACTCTTTTGCCCCATAGATTGCTACCGCTGTGGATGAATAGGAGATGGAGACATCCCCCTTTGTACAGACCCCTTGTGGACTTGGCCACAATGGAGGACAGGCACATTATCCTCACCTACAGACTTGACAGGGCCACCATCACAGAGCTGTGTGCCCAATTGGAGCCTGACCTGATATCTGCTATCCGTCACCCCACTGGGATCCCCCCTCTTGTGCAAGTGCTATCAATGCTCCATTTTTTGGCAACAGGTTCTTTCCAAGTGACAGTGGGCTTTGCAGCAGGAATGTCTCAGCCAATGTTCTCCATAGTGCTGACCAGAGTGTTGTCTGCCCTGATTAAACACGTGCAGCTACATCGTTTTACCCTAGGTGGAGGATTTGGCCACAGTGAAGGCTGACTTCTATGCAATGGGACATATCCCCAACATCATTGGTGCAATTGATGGGACACATGTTGCATTTTTCCACCCGCTGAAATGAACAGGTCTTCGGAAATCAAAAAAAGTTAACACTCAATGAATGTGCAGATGATGTGTTTGGCGCACCAGTACATCTCCCATGTCAATGTTAAGTATCCTGGGTCGGTGCATGATGCTTTTATCCTGAGGAATAGCAGCATCCCAAATGTGATGGCCCAACTCCAGAGGCACAGGGTGTGGCTAATAGGTGACCCCTGGTTCCTACCCAGTGGATGTTGGTGTATGGGTATGGTGTGGGACATAAGGGTTAGTGTGTGGCTTACAGTTGTCCCTCGATATTTGCAGGTGACTCAGGTTACCCAAACCTATCATGGCTACTGACCCCAGTGAGGAATCCCAGGACAAGGGCTGAGGAATTTTACAATGAGGCACATGGGCGAACAAGAAGAATTATTGAACGTATTTTCGGCCTCCTGAAAGCCAGGTTTTGGTGCCTCCATCTAACAGGTGGATCCCTGTCCTACTCACGCAAGAAGGTCTGTCAGATAATCGTGGCATGCTGCATGTTGCACAACCTTGCCTTGAGACGCCATGTGCCTTTTTGGTAGGAGGAGGAGGCTGGAGATGGCCGTGTGGCAGCAGTGGACCCTGTGGACAGTGAAGATGATGAGGCAGAGGATGAGGATGAGGACAACAGAAGTGCAGTCATTCGTCAATACTTCCAATGACACACAGGCAAGACAGTGTTATTTCCCATTTCATTGACAGTTTGATGTGTGACATTGTCACTGGCACGCTGTGAATTCTTACTTCTATGGCCACTCACTGTACCCATTACCATCTCTTTTTGCAGATGTTGGTGCTCTACTATTGCTTCTGGTGTGTTCACTGCAGCCAACTACAGGTCTTTCCTATGTTAACATTACTGTACAGTTGAATTAAAATGTTTAAAGCTTGTTAAACGAATACACACTTAAATAATTTGACATACTCCATACCATTTTTTGAAAGTGTGTTTATTGCAGTGCTCTGACGAAAAGGGGGAAGTGGTACGGGCTGGGGTGATGATGGAGGAAAGTCCAGGTTAGAGTGCAGTCTATTTGTAGCACAGGTGCATTGTCCAAGGGGCATAGGAAGGGGAGCAATGGCAGTGCAAGGTGGACTGGGGGACAGAGTGGGACACAAGGGTGACAATCAGGAGAGTCTTATTTCCTGGCGGGGTCTTGGCAATAGTCTCTGGCTTCTGCCTGGATCACAGGGAATGTTTGCGGGGTGGTTCTCCTTCTGCAGGGGGAGGGGTGCTGGTGGCCTGTTGGTCCTGTGGCGGGGCCTCCTGTCCACTAGCGGCAGAGGAGGTGCAGGGCTGTTCAGTAGTCTGGCTAGTGTCAGGGGCCCGCTGATGTGCCACTGCCTCCCTCATACTGTTGGCCATGTCTGCCAGCACCCCTACAATGGAGACCAGGGTGGCGTTAATGGACTTCAAGTCCTCCGTGAGCCCCAGGAACTGTCCTTCCTGCAGCCGCATGTTCTCCTGCATCTTGTCCAGGATCTGGCCCAGCATATCCTGGGAATGTTGGTATGCTCCCAAGATTGCGGTGAGTGCCTCTTGGAGAGTCGGTTCCCTGTGCCTGTCCTCCCCCTGGTGCACAGCAGTCGTTCCAGCTTCTCTGTTGTCCTGTGCCTCTGTCCCCTGAACCGTGTGCCTACTGCCACTGACCCCAGGCCCCTGATTGTCCTGGGTTTGTGGGGTGCCCTGTGGTCCTGATAGTGGTGGACACACTGCTGATTGACGTGTCCTGGGGACAGTGGTATGGGCCCGCTGGGTGGGTGCTGTGGTGGTGTTTCCTAAGGGGGGAGGCTCTGTGGTGGTGTGAGACTGTGCCTGGGTAACCGACTATCCGGAGGTCCCTGATGGGTCAGGTTGGTCAATCAGATCCAGGCAATCAGAGCTGCTGTCATCAGTGTGTGCCTCTTCTGTAGGGGGACTGGATGTTGCTGGCACCTCTTCTCCAGTGACATTGGCTGGGATACATGTGGGGATGTAAATGCAGTGTTATTGTTTCTGTGTGTGACATATTGTGCGTGGGTGGGTTGCCCTCTATGGTTGTTATTGCCCTAGTAGCTTTGCCTTGTGTGAGTTGTTATTTAGTGGGCTAGCTGATTGTCTTTAGTGTGCATGATGTAGTGATAAGTGCCCAGGCAGGGCTGTGAGTGGTCTCCATGCATTGGTATGGCATGCAGGGCTTGGCATTGGGATGAGTGGGTTGTGATGGTGGGGTGTGTGGGAAGTGGTGGAGTGATGGGAGTGAGGGTAAGGGTGGGGGTATGTGATGGCATGCAGGTGGGGGGAATGATAGTAATAGCGAGTTGACTTACCAAAGTCCAGTCCTCGTCCTACTCCTGCCAAGCCCTCAGGATGCAGTATTGCCAAGACTTGCTCCTCCCATGTTCTTAGTTATGGGGGAGGTGGAGGTGGTCCACCGCCAGTGCTCTGTACTGTGAGCTGGTGTCTTGCTGCAATGGAACGCACCTTCACCCGTGGGTCGTTCCACCTCTTCCTGATGTCATCTCTTGTTCTGGGGTGCTGTTCCACGGCATTGACCCTGTCCACGATTCTCTGCCATAGCTCCATCTTCCTAGCAATGTATATCTGCTGCACCTGTGATCCAAATAGCTGTGGCTCTACTTGGATGATTTCCCCCACCATGACCCTTAGCTCCTCCTCAGAGAATCTGGGGTGTTGTTGTGGTGCCCTGGGTGTAGTGTGAGTGGTGTGGGTGAGGATGTGTAGGGTGATGTGTTGGGGTGTGTGGGTGGTGTATAGGTGATGGTGGTATGTGGCTCTGGTTGTGTGGGTGCTCTTGCTGTCTATCTCTGCTGGTAATTATTGGTATTCGTAAAGAGTTGTGGGTAATGTAGGTGTGTGTTTTACAGTGGTGTGGGTGCGTGTGTGTGGTGTGTGTATGGGTGTCAGTTGTGTGTAGTTTGAATTGTCCAATGTGGTGCTGTTTTGTTTGAGTGTGTGTATTTTGAGGGCGGCAGTATGCACTGCCAATGGTTTACCGCCACTGTATGTCTGCCGTGGTGATTCATGGTTCATAATTTTGTGGGCATTGTTCTGTTGGCGTGACAGTGTGGGTTTTGATACCGCCGGTTTATCACTAACATTTGGGCTGGTGGATTTGTGTGTGTGGCTGTATAGTGATGGATTGGTGTGTGTGTGTGATAATATGGTTAGCGGATATCCAATGTGGCAGCGGTATGTTGGCGTCAGTCAGTGGGATTTACCGCCAATGTCATAATGAGGGCCTTACTGTTTAAAGGTGTTCCCAGTAAGCATCTCCTCTCGCTCTTCTGTTTCCTGCACATTCTGATGTTCAGCTCTATGGTGGAGGTGGAGTTTGGCAGCGCAGCTCGTGACCTGACACCTATTTGTACCTCGCTGTTGGAGCCGGGGAGAAGCCGCTTTTGAAGTCCCATGTATCCTTGCCGCTTGGGATTGTGGTGACCTCACCTGAGCATAGACGGGGTATTCCGAGTTCTTCTTGGGCTGATGTGTCGCCATTCGGTACAGATGACTATGGCCCACGAGACAGCACTAAAGAGGTGCGAACTGCCTCCTATGTCCAGCTAAGTAGTTCGTCTGTTTGTGTGCCATGTGCTTTTCTGTTCAGTTTCCGGGGGGTTTGTTTTGTGCCAAGGCATCATTACATTTATGGTTTTATCCTTTATGAAATTTCCTGTTGCTGCATTATGTATCTGTAGGAAGCTGGCTCTGTATATACTATATCAAATTGAGATATAGGACCTCATAATGATCTCAGCTGTAAAAACCGCCGAGATCCACGCTGGTGGTCAATAGACCACCAGCGCGACTACACCCAGCCGGCCGTATGATGTATTCCCCGCTGGGCCGTAACATTGACAGCGGCTCCAAATGGAGCTGCCGCCAATTTTAGTGTGCGGCGGGAGCAGCAGCTCCCGTCGCGCAGATCACTGCCTGTAAATCGGGCAGTGACCTGCGCTATGGGGCACTGCACAGGGGCCCCGCAGCACCCCTTTCGCCAGACTTTCCCTGGTCGGGGAACCCGCCAGGGAAAGGCTAGTGGAAAAAAGGATCATTATCCGAGGGGCAGTGCTGCCCTGTCGGAAAATGATTCCCTCCACCGTCAGGCTGCCTGTTGGCGGCAGCCTGGCGGTGGAGGAGGGCTGCCATAGGCGGCCCTTACTCTCTCCATTATATGGCAGTTCAGTCTTTGCCCCCGCCCCAGCATGGTGGTCTGAACTGCCGGGGATCGTAATGATCCCCATAGTGTGCATAGTGTCCAGGGGTTCCCCAGAGGCTTGACAGAGGCTAAAGTAGATAATACTAATGCTCTCTTTTGTGGTAGTGTGGTTGAGCAGTTAGGTTTATCAGAGGGTAGTGCAAAGCATTCGTTGTACACACACAAGCAATAGAAGAAGCACACACTCAATGACAACTCCAGACCAATGGTTTTTATATAGCAAAAAAATATTTTCTTAATTTATTTCTGGAATCACAAGATTCAAGTTGCAGGTAAGTACATCAATATATCCGTATTTTACACATATATCAATTGTGCTTTGTTTGAAATCAATAAGTTATACAGTTTTTGAAATAGTGGCAATTATCTGTTTTAAAAGTTGACACTGCAATTTTCAGAAACGATTACTGGGGGAAGAAAAGTTATTACAATTTACAGGTAAGTACTTGACTTACAGTTCCAGGCTCCAGTGGTTAGGAAGTCCACAGGTTGGGGTTCAATATAACCCCAAACAGCCACCACCAGCAAAACGGGGCTGGCCGGGTGCAGAGGTGAAAGTTGAGACAATTTTAACATGGGCTTCTATGGAGACTGGGGGCACTTGGAATCAGGCCTGCCTGCAGGTAAGTACCCGTGACTTCGGGGGGCAGACCTGAGGGGTTTAGAGGAGCACTGGGGGGGCCACATGTAAGCACCAAACATACACTCTCAGCGGCACTGGGGTGGCCAGGTGCAAACAAGGCATCGGGTTTCCCCGGGGGTCACTCAGAGGCCGCAGGTGGGGTCCAGGGTGTCGGCTTGGACAAAACACAGGGTTGAAAGGGAGGAGGGCTGTCTGCTGAACGTAGCTGCACTGTAGGTCGGGCTCTCCAAGGCCTGGGGGCTGTGGGTGCAGTGGTCATTTAGGTGTCGGATATCTGCGTCTGGGGCTTTCGCGGTCAGGGGTCCTCGGGATTCCCTCTGCAGGCATCATCGTGGAGGGGTGGAGAGGTGAACCCAGGGTGGGCACTTGCTCACAATCGCCTGGGGACTCCCTCTAGCTGGTTGGGCCACCTGGTCACCAGCCACAGGGAGGGGTGCAGAGTGGTCAGGACTCACTGATCCGGGGAGGCTCTGGAGTCCCTTGGTGTAGTTTCTTTGTGGACAGGGCCACTGTCCTTGGGAGTTCTTGGTCCTTTGGGGTGCAGTGCAGTCCTCTGGAGCTTAGCAGAGGTCACTGGCCCCGCTGGATGCATTGCCTTCTTGTTGCGGGTTCTTTGAAGCAGGAGACAGGCCGATTGGGCTGGGGACGAGTTAGTTTGCATCTTCCTTCTTCTCTGCTGGGGGTTCAGCTTAGCAGTCCTTCTTTATTCTTGTCAGGTCGGCAGGAATCTGGTGAGCTGGGTTCAGGGAGGCCCTTAAATCCTGGATTTTGGGACCTTACAGGGGTCAGAGGGCAGTAGCCAATGGCTACTGTCCCTGAGGGTGGCTATGACCTTCTTCTGTCCACTCCCTCTGGGGAGGAGGACAGAAACCTAACCCTGTGGATCCCTGTCCTCCAAACCAAGATGGAGGGTTTTGTAGCGAGGGGGTCACCTCAGCTCTGGACAGCTTAGGGGTGGGTATAGCTGGGGTGGTCACTCCTTCCTGTTTTCCCTAATTTTTCCCACCAGACATGCCGCCAAAAGTGGGGCTTTGACTGGGGGAGGCCAACTCCACTAGCTGGAGTGCCCTGGGGCACTGTACCCCAAGGCTTGAGCCTTTCAGGCTCACCACCAGGCTTTGTTTCTGGCCACAGACAGCACAAAGGCTCTCACCCCATGTGATTTGAAAGTGGTAGGCTGGCACATACTGGTCAGTCCTGTAATAGCAGTTTGGCTAAGATACAGGGGGAATCCCTTAGATGCCCTTTGGGTGGATTTTACAATAAATCCCACACTGGCATCAGTGTGGGTTTATTGTTCTGAGAGGTTTGATACCATTCATCACAACATTCAGTGAAGCTATTATGGAGCTGTGGAGTTCGTAATGACAAACTCTTAGACCATATATGTAATATGGATATACTGCATTTAAAATGTCTAAGACACTGTAGGGGCATATTGCTCATGCAACTATGCCATCACCTGTGGTATAGTGCACCCTGCCTTAGGGATGTAAGGACTTACCTATGCCACAAGCAGTGGGTTGTGAGCATGACACTCTGAGAGGGGTGCCATGTCAACTTTGTCTTTTTCTCCCCACAAGCACACACAAGCTGCAAAGGCAGTGTGCATGTGCTTAGTGAGGGGTCCCTCAAAGTGGCATAATACATGCTGCAGCCCTTGGGGACATTTCCTGGCCATAGGGCCCTTGGTACCATGGGTACCTTTTACAAGGGACTTAACTGTGTGTCATGGGTGTGGCAATTGAGGAAACAATAGTACAGATTTGGGGAAAGAACACTGGTTGTGGGGCCTGGTTAACAGGATCCCAGCACACTTTCAATCAAAGTTGGCATCAATATCAGGCAGAAACTGGGGGGTAACCATGCAACAGTGGCACTTTCCTCCAGTATCAATACAGGAGAAACCAACACTACGAAGCATAGCTATCTGTATGTAGGCAATGCAAAGGATCATTGCTAGTAATGCTATGATATTGGAGTGACTTTTTAACTCCTTCCTGGCTCTGCATTTATATTACCTAGTTTTTTCAGTGCATGTAAGTAAACCCTTACACAAGTGTGATTGTATATGTGAGTGGCTCGGGAAACACACTTAGTTAATGTGTACTCTCTCTCTTTACTACAGGTCTCACATATACGGTGGTGACTCCTCGCAGAGATGCTCCCTAGGACAGACCAGTCAAGAGACAGCAAGGGAGGTTCCTTCCTGTGGCAGAGAGCTACCAGTCTGTTGTTTATTATTTTGTCCACTCCTCCTTTCCCTTAGGTGTACGGTTTGGGGATCTGTTCATATCTGGTCTGCGGTCGAGCACCAAGGAGAGTGAGAGGACTATCTTCAAGCCATCGACTACACCAGCACGTCAAACCAGGTTCATGCCTAAGATTTATATTACTGACTGGTGTGACACTTGTGACTGAAAGCAAGCTGATGTATTTAGTTGGCCTGGGCTATGGTTCCAATACAGTTCTCACCACTATTTTGAAAACTGTTACAAATTTACAAATCAAAGTGCACGCTTTATGCAAGGAAAATCACGAGATACGAAAGGAAATAGAAAAAGTAAGGCGAGAGGTGGCAAGCCTCACATGTAAAGTCTAGTCTGAGCATAGCAAAGGGGGAGGCACACATATAAAGGCATGGACCTTACCACCCCCCACTTCCCTCATCACTGACTTAATCTAACCACACCACCATTCCCTTACCAGGAGGAGCACAGGGCTATGGGTTTTACTCCTGTCGACCGAGTCGCACAGTTATGTCAGGTGTCCCTTCTACCATATAGGTGGTGCATGCCCCATATATACTAAGGGCACCACCTGAATGCATTTATGGGGATCCTAAGACATTTTCATCAATCAGAGTCATCTTAATTTCTTGTGTAAACTGCAGTGTTTTCTGACAAACAATCGGAAACTGTTTTTGTGCTGTGTTATCTAGTGGAAAATGTGGCCAACTGGTCAATACCTTTACTAGAAAGAGACGATCCCCTATTGTACAACTTTGCCGCCTTCTGTGGGGAAATGCGGAAACTGTTCAACTGCAAAACCCTTCTCCTTGCTTTAGATCGTGAGCTCATCATCCTCAAACAGGAATCTCAAGAACTGTTTTCAAATGTCAGTACTTTCAACTGTCTCAACGATTGCAGAGTTAGCAGAGACTGATTGGCCTGTGGAGAAAAGAAAGTCCTTGTTCTTTCAAGGTTTGCACAGTGAATTAAAGGACATATTGGCCCAAGTGGCAAAGTTGCCTCGTACCTGTGAAGAATTGATAGAACTGATGGTGCAACCTGACCATAAACTACAGGAGAGACGAGAGGACAAACATAGAGGGGAAGTACTGTTTATTGTTCCACGGCCTAGAGAAGGGTCAGAAGACAATTGCCCTAAACACCAATAGGACTGAACCAGAGCAGATAGATGGTGTATGGGGTCCCCTGTCTATTAAAGAGAGAGAAAAAAGAAGAAAACCAAAACTGTACTTGTATTGCAGCAAGAGTGAGTATTTCATTAAGGACTGTCGTTCAAGGACCCAGCCCTTGGACAGGACGGCTATGATAAAAGGCCAAGCTGTAGTCCATCGGGACAGCAATACAAGACTGGAGGTAGAAAACTGAAGTCCCCAAAAAAGAAGGAGATCCTCATATTTGGAAAAAGCAGAGGAAGCAATCGCGCCGGCCATTGCCAATACTTCCCAAAGGACAGTGGCTCACTTAAATGTGGTAGTAACACTGTTGTTGACTTATGAACATCAATTAAGAATCCCTTCCCCGTTGGATTTAGGTGCCACAGGCAACTTCATAGACCAAACATTTGCAGAGGAACTGGGGCTAGAATGTATTAAGACATCCATCTCAGAGCCTGTCAAAGTGGTGGACAATATCGACCTTACTTCAGGTTCTGTCAGGTACCATACCCAAGCACTCATCATGCAGTTTGGGAGTGACCACTTTGAAATATTAAAATTTGACCTTATTGATGCACCTAATTTTTGTCTGATACTGGGAATGCCATGGCTCACTCTACATGATCCGACAGTCCGCTGAGCTGTTTGCTCAAAATCTATGGATTCACCGTATTGTCGAGACCACTGCACACAACATACTGCGGTGTGTCTACAAGTCTTGACACTCTAGCCTTGCATCTCGACCATGGGTGCACAGAAAAACACATATGTGGTACGATAACCATGCCTCTAGAGTGTACGTATTATCAATCTGTATTCGACAAACAAAAAGCAAGTCAGTTACCTCCAGATTGAGGAGAATGTTTGCTGGATTGACTTGATCCAGGATGCCACCATACCATGCAGTCTGATTTACGCTTTGACTGAGCCCAAAAACTAATACCTGAAAACATATATCCAGGAAAATTTTGCTTCAGGATTTATATGCCCTTCTTCTTCTCCCACAACTTCACCTCTCTTCTTCATTCCCAAGTAAGAAGGGGGCCTAAAGGCCTGCATTGACTACTGCACCATCAACAGAATGATGATAAAAAAACGATACCCACTACAGATGATCCTGGTGTTATTAGACCAACTTAAAGGAGCCTCTATTTTTTTACCAAACTAGATCATCGCAGAGCATGCCTCCTTGTCCGAGTTAAAGAAGGAGGCAAATGAAAAACAGTGTTTCAAACAAAGCTTGGATTGTTCAAGTACCAGGTCATGCCCTTCGTGCTCTGCAATGCTCCAGCTGCATTTCAGTATTTTATGGATGAGGTTCTTTGGGGGTTACTGGACGTGTTCTGCATCGTCTATATCAATGATATCCTCATTTATTTAGATACACTATGTCTCACATCAATTATTCTTAGAGAGACTATCTGCTCATCAGCTCTATGTTAAATTTGAAAAATGTCTGTTTCATGTAACCAAGATAGATTTCTTGGGTTAAATCATAAATCCCAGTGGGAAGAAGATGGAAGATAGAAAGGTGTCAGCCATCACTCAATGAAAACCGCCGGGCAATTTCAAAGCACTACAGAGTTTATTGGGGTTCACCAACTTTTAAAGATGTTTCATTAAAGGGTTCACATAGATAGTCCAGCCCGTCATGTTACTGTTGAGAAAAGTGACCCCTTTTGTATAGACTAAAAGAATGAAAAACGCTTTCCAGGAATTAAAACACAATTCACTCAAGCTCTGATTTTACAACACCCAGATGTAACAAAGCCTTTCATAGTTGAAGTTGATGCCTCACATTATGCACTAAGTGGTGTGCTCTGCCAAAGAAATCCCCAAAACCGATCAGCTACAACCTGTGGCATACTACTCAAGCAAATTGTCCTCCTGTGCACAGAACTACAGTATCACTGACAAAGAGTTACTGACCATCAAAAGAGTGTGTGATGAGCAGAGACACCACTTTTAAGAGCACAACACTCCATTGAGATCTTCACGATCATCGTAACCTTCAGTTCCTCAAAACAGTCCAAGCCTTAACCCCATGCCAGTTTACGTTGGTTGCTATTCTTTTCTATGATTTCTTCATAAGATATCATCCAGGGACACAGAATGGGATAGCGGATGCACTCTCTTGAATACATCCCCCAGTGGATCAAGATATAACATCCAGTGAAGAGGTACTTAGGATTCTGCCTGCAGATGCCTTTGAGCATGCAGAAGTGGGAGCAATTGCTTCCGAGAGCTTCCTAGACAACCTCAAAAAACATCTACAAACAGTTGACCAACATACCTGGATCCAGGAAGATCCGGACAATAGACGCATAGAAGGGGAACTGTTGTATCAACAACACCCCTGTATATACCCGGTGAAGAGCTACAATACCTAGCATTATCTTGAGTCCATAACTTTGTCTTGGGAGGACATATGGGCATACAGAAAGCCATACAAGTCACAGACTGCTGTTTTTGGTGGCTCACATTATCCAAGGACATCAAGCATTTTGTGAAGGCATCTACAGTACTCAGGGGAAGGTTGTTCGTAAGAAACCCATTGGGTTGTTGCACCCTGTAAAAGTGCCTCCCTGGCCTAGCCACACTGTTTCCATGGACTTCATAGTAGAGATGCCCCCAGTGAGGGACATAGAGTTATATTAGTAGTTTTAGACCACCTGACAAAAATGGGCCGCTTCATACCTCAAGAAAAGATACCACCAGCAGGCGCGTTAGCTCATATATTCCAGTGCCACAAAATCAGACTTTATGGGATGCCTTTTGTTCATGGGTTACAGTTCACCTCAAGGTTCTGTTGAGCATTTTTGTGGCTATCCATATGGACGCTTCCACCCGCAGACTGATAGAAAAACTGAAAGACTCAACCAAATGCTATAACAATACCTTAGATGTCTGACCATCTAACAAGAAGAGAAATGGAGTTCATTGCTTTGGACGGCTGAGTTTGCCTACAATAATGCAGAACACTCCACTTTTACTGTATGAACAACTTTTATCCCCACTGGCTACCCTTTGAATGGCCTATTGTTTTGTAAACATCCCCCCATAAAAGATTTTTATGCTCATTTTCGTTGTGTTCTACATGAGGCTTCAAAGCATCCAGCACTGGCACAAGAGGCCGGGTAGCACTTTGCAGAGCAGAAAAACTACACCGAACCCCCATGCATGAAGGGAATAGAGTGTGGCTGGCCACAAAAGTGTAAAATTCAAGGGCAACAATAGATTAAAACCAAAATACATAGGACCCTACTGTATTGCCAAAGTAATCAACGCTGTGTCAATGAAGCTGACCTTACCTCCAGTATAGCGTATCCATCCAGTCTTTCATGTGTCCCTTTTACACCTTTACCTCCTGCACACTAGAAACACCCAAAAGACCCCACCATTGGAGATAGAGGGTGAGGTAAAGTGTGAGGTAAATCAAATACTAGATTCCAGGATTAGGTGGACAAGTGTATTATTTAGTGGATTGGAAGGGCTATGGGCCTAGGGAGCAGTCTTGGAAGCCTATACACAACCTTCACTGCCCCGTTTTTGCTGAGCGATTTCATAGGCAGTATCCCTTGAATCCTGGGCAACCGCCAAGACGGCGGTGTTTAAGGAGGGGTACTGTCGTGACACTCTATCCTGCCCGGTAAAAGTCCCCTTGAGGGTAGCGATAACCTTAAATACCTCACTGCACATGGGTTGCCTGAAGGATCACTCACCTCTGCCTAGACTGTACAGTGGCAGACAGCAAGAACCATTCCGCCAGTGGCCGTTCCGGGAAACACTGTAAACATACCAGTTCTGGCATAGCCATGCTGTGGTGGCCAACTTGGATATTTAGCATTTAAAGGTGTTCCCAGCAAGCATCTGTGCTTGCTGTTCTGTTTCCTGCAGATTCCAGCGCTCAGCTCTATGGTGAAGGTTGAGTTTGGCATTGCGACTCGTTAAGCTGAGCCTGTTTGTACCTCACTGTTGGAGCCGAGGAGGAGCTGATTTTGAAGTACAGTGTATCCCACCAGCTAAGCGTTGTGGTGGCCTGGTCTGAGCATGGACGGGGTATTCTGAGTTCCTCCTGGGTTGATGTTTCGCCACTCAGTACGGATGACTATGGCCCACTAGACAGTGGTAAAGACGCGCGGACCATCTCCTACATCCAGCTAAGTAGTCTGACTGTTTGTGTGCCCTGTGCTCTTCTGTTCAGTTTCCTGTGGCTTTGTTCCATGCCAAGGCTTGTTATATTTATGGTAATATCCTTTATGACATTTCCTGTTGCCACATGATGTATCAATACAGGAGAAACTAAAACTACGTAGCTTAGGAATCTGTACGTAGGCAATGATAAGGATCATTGCTAATAATGCTACGATATTGGAGTGATGTTTTAACTCCTTCCTGCCTCTGAAATTATATTAACAAGTCTCTAGAGTGCATGTGAGTGATCCCTTACACAAGTGTGATTGTATATGTGAGTGGCCCGGGGACACACTTAGTTAATGTGCATTCTCTCTTTTTACTACAGGTCTCACATATATGATGGTGACTCTTATCAGAAATGCTCCCTAGGACAGACCTCTGAAGAGACAAGGGCAGTTCCTTCCCATGGCAGACGGCTACCAGTCTGTTATTTATTATTTAATACACTCCCTGATTTCTTGGAGTGTGTCGTTTGGGGATCTGATCATATATGGTCTCCGATCGAGTACCAAGGGGGGTAGTAGGACTACTTCAAGCTATCGTCCCCATCAGTAGGTCAAGCCAGGTTAGTGCCTAAGATTTATATTACTGACTGGTGAGACACTTGTGACAATAAACGGGCTAATTTGATTTAGTCAGACAAATGCCTGGGTTTATGAAAGCAGGGCATTCATCAAAGGTGACCTTGCACACGTCAAGTCTTTCCCTCACCTGAAATATTAACACAAGATGTGTTGTGCATGAGTAAAACACAGTGGGCCGGCAGCAGGCATTCCGCTGGGATACTGTTGAAAGTTCTGGAGCACTCAAGAGTAAACAAGTTTATGAGTAATCTTGGACATTTCTTCTACCCACTCTATAAATTAAAAGATCAGTGAAAAAAACAGTCTACGCTTAACTCCAACGTCACATCAGTACTACCCATCTTCTGCATGACAACCAATCTGGTTTCAGATCATGCTGCAGCATGGAGACCGCTACATTTCACATCATAAATGATACTCTCCTGACCACAAACGGCCCCTGCTTGCTTGCACCTCTTAGCTGCATTTGACACAGTTACCCATCCCACCTCTTCCATACCCTGGAATATCAAATGGGATTCACCAGCAGTATTCTTCACTGGTTCTCCTGCTACTTTTTCAGTTGACAGCAGTTTGTTCACCTGGGCAACTCCAGGTCCCAAATGACCCCTATCACCTGTGATGTTCCTAGGGTTCCATACTGTTACCTGCCATCTTCAACAGCTACACGGAGGTCCTTGGGGCTCTGCCCACAGATACAGCATCAAGATTCACCAAAAAGCTGACAATACCCAACTCTACTTGAAAGTCTCTTCTGCTCCAGACATCCAAAGTCTCAAACACTGCCAGACGTGGATGTCCAGAGCCTACTTAAATGTCAACCCAACCACAACAGAAACCCTGTTATCTGCCAAGAACAACAACCAAGAAATAGCACAATTCTGAGGTCAGTGATATGAATGTTCAAGGCATTGAACCCCAACTTTCGCTGAAGGAGAAGTCATTGGGATTCCTCTTGAACACCATCCCCACAATCAAGGAACACATTGCCAAAAAAGCCAAAGATAGCCTGTTACCAGCTCTCTCTTCTAAAGAGAGTAAAATTGTTTCTTCCAGAAAGCAACTTCAGAACTGCTGTTTAAGCCCTAGTACTTTTTCATCTGGATGATGGTAGCAATCTGCAACATTGTCTCCAGGCTTCACACTGGCACACCTTAATGGCATCATACATGTTGCACCATGTGTCCTGCAAGACCAGAAAAATTAGGAACACATCACCCTTATCCTGAAGGCTACTGGCCCCAGGTTGCCAGGAGGGGGGGTGCCCCCTTAAAGTCACACAAACTCCAAAGGAGGTGCTCGCTTGGCACCTATCCCGTCCCCTCACTGGAGGTGACCTGGGGCCAGTAGCCTTCAGGCATAGGGCCTCCATAAGGTAATTCCTTTCTCACACGTAGGCCCCATATATATTTACTAAATTACTTCACCTGCACTCCCGCTTAGCGGAGTGTGTTTTTGTTTGCATTTCATGACTATGAGGGATCCTAGGCCCTGAAGAATGCCCCCAGACCTCCCTTGGCTCTTTGTAGTGGGCAGAAACATGTTGGCCAGTAACGTTTAGATAGGTGACCCTTGTGAGTCCTTGTTCTCACTGAGGCATCCCATCCTTGCTCTTAATCACACCAGCAGACACCACTAATAAAAGTGTATTCTCACACAGGTGACTGTCTAGGTGTTTTTATCTCTACCCTAGTATAGCTTTATCCCAGATTTTTCCAGACAAATTGAATTTACGCACTCCCTCCTGCTCTTTTGACAGTGAGGTTAAGTCGCCCAGGTGGCACTGTCCCACCTGGGTGGGGCTAGGTGGTCATATGATGAAGCTTGACACTATATAGTGTGTGAGACCACCTAGTCCGTAAAGGAAAATCCCCACAACACCCCCCCCCCACCACTACACAACCCCCCACAGCATCCAACACAACAACTCATAGAGTGAGTTCAAGGAGCCCCAGGCGAAACCCCCTGTCAGTGGCTCCTCAATATAAGTGAACCCCATACCCTTTGTGTTTATGGTTCTAGTTATAGGGAGAAAGTATGGGTTGGTTCCTTCTGTTTTGTTTTCACTTGTTCTTTCCCTGACTCTCTGTATGTGTTTTGATGCCTGATTTTGAACTGATTCCCTAGCTTAAAAGTTTATTACTTTGTAAGTATTTTTAAAAAGTCCATGTTAATGAATCTCTCCTATATTCTGAGATGTACATTTTCAACGGCACTCTATGTATATTTTTTCATTTGCCTCCAGGTGCACTTCTTTAACCTCTAACACTCGGCTGAGTTTAGCGATTTATCCAATTTCATGTTAATAAAGGCACCATATATTTTTATATTTGTGTTGTGCTAACATGCTACATTATTGTCGGAGAGCAATTTAAAAATGGTTTGTCTGTGACTCTCCCTTTCCCTTTCTCTCCAGCACGTTCTTATATTAGATTTGTCTTTTGCAAATTCATTATTGCACTTCACACCACCGACTCTCCCACCACTTTTTTTAACTTAAATTTCTATGTCCATTTGCAACATACTTTACGTGGTTATTAAAATGGTGCACAGGAAATTGTTTACCCTTTACTTCTTTACATTATGGGTTTCCAATAACGGACCACAAGAGCCAAAAAATAAATGTATAAATAACAAAGAACAACCAAAAGATTAAAAGTGCTTTTTACACTTTCTTTAAAATTCTCGGTGTGCTTTTTGGGTTATTATCAAAAGCAAAGCATTATTTTTCAACAAAACATTCATTATAACTCCATATGTTACAATAATTTTATCCTTCATGCGTTTCCTTCTGAACACAAGTGCTACAGCCCAAATTATTTACAGTGACAAATAAAAACCTCAGAGCGCATACTTTTTAGGGCTGAGCATGCGAGTGCATGCGCTAGCGCATGCATCTTTCTTGCGAGACTCCGTTGTCTACAGTAAAGGGCTTGGTATTCACCAGCTACTTACCATTTGTTGGCTTGTGTGGCACTCTTTTTTACAATCTCATAATTCATCACTGCAGGCTTAGCAACATTTCCGTTCCTCTCTGTGGAGCAGGGTCCAAGCACTGATTCATTCATCTTAATCGGTGCCCGTCCGCTGTTCCCGATGTGATTGAGGTACTATTTTATTATTTTTAAGTTTTAGCGCCCTGCAAACAGAAAGCATGTGACTGGCAAAAACGTGCCTAGCAGGGCAAGCAAAATTGCAAAGTGTATTTTCCATACTTTCCTAACTTTCTTTTATTTTTCGTCTTTTCTCACTTTACACTCGGTGTTCTCTTTAATTTTTGCTCATAGGTTCTGTTTTCAAAAGATGACGATTATCTTGTTCCAAGTAATACAAAGCTACGTTGTTTCTTTCTTATGTATAATTTCTGAAATTATGCTTTAGCCCAAAATTGTGCAATAAACCCCAATCCACCCAACTTCAATCCACCCCGATACACCCTCATCTCACCGCACAACCATCCACCCCACTCAGTCCAATCCATCCCACTCCTTTCCAAACCAATCATCCCAATCCACTCCAGCTCACCCTACTCCGACACTCCCAACCCACATCAATCCAATCTGCCCCAACCCAATCTACTGCACTCTAATCCAAACAATCTGCTCCACTCCAATCCAATCCAAAGCAATCTGCCCCATTTAGGGCCAGATTTACAAGGCCCTAGTGCCTCCTTGGCCACACTAGGAATACGCTAATTTGGCTCAAGGAGGCAATTTTCGCTGTGCCATATTTACAAAGTGGTGCAATGTGTGCATTGTGCCACTTTGCGGCTCCTAGCGCCCCATTATGCCTGCGTCAGGCATAATTGGTGTAAGGGGGGCGTTCTGGCATTAGGAGGCCCGCAAAAATGGCGCAGTGAAATCCAGTTTTTGTGCCATTTTTGGCATAATTTTCAACGTCTGCTCAGAGCAGGCGTTAAAACGAAGCACCCATATTAATCTATGGGCCTCCTTGTACTTTTCTCCACTAGCCTAAATTTTTTTGACGCTAGTGGAGCAAAGGGCCACAACAGCATAAAAACTTCTGTCACTATTGGCCTAACGTGTGCCATGGTGCACTGTATTATAAATACGGCACACACATGGTGTCGTTAGGTGAAGCTGGGGAGATGCAAGAAAATTGGCACATCAGTACTGATGCACCAGTTTCTTGTAAATCTGGCACTTAGGCCCTCATTACAACCCTGGCGGTTGGTGATAAAGTGGCGGTAATACCGCCAACAGGCCGGAGGTAACAAAAATGGAATTATCACCACGGCAGAAACCGCTCACACAGACAGTCACTATAAGACACCGACTGCCACGGAGGTAGCAACAAGCACCGCAGCGGTTACCGCCAACAGCCAGGCGGAAGACAATGTACCACCCACTCTATTATGTCAGGCCTATTTGCCACCTTTTCCGGGGCGGTACCAACGACATCAAAAGCATGGCGGAAACAGTACACAGAAGGCAAAGGACTCACCCCTGGAGACACATGGAAGAAACACACCGCCATGGAGCCCGATTTGCAGGTGTTCCCCATGCTCATTTATCTCCTTCTTCACAATGAACACCAACACCGGCGAAGATGACCATGGTGAGTACTGCCGCCTAGCACACAGGGGAGGGGGGAGGAAAACGGGTGTGACACACACGCAACACCCCCACACCCACCCCCAACACCAGATGCAGTAACATTGCATATTCACCCCGTACCTCTCAGGAATAATGCAAGGACAAAAGGAATTGATTAAAGTGAGTGTAATAAGATAAAAGCGTAGAAAATCGTGCTCCAAAATCAAAACAGTATATACATTTATACAAATGGAGAGACACTGCCCAGTCCACAATGTCCGTGGGCCACAGGGCCACATCACATAGGCCAAGGCCCCACTTGACTCCTTCAACAACACGGAGAGAACACCGCAGGGCATCAGGTCAAAAAAACACAGGCACCTCAGGGGAACAAGGGGCACCTCAGCCCGAAGATGGTACAACACCACTGGTCCTGGAGGGGGCTGCATGCCCTGTGCGATGTCCAGGGGAGTGCAAGGCCGCAGACTTTGAAGTGGGTGGTTTGCCCACTTCTTGGTCCTGGGGAGTGCAAAGCCACAGTCTCTCAAGTGGGTGGTTTGGCCACTGCTTGGTCCTGGGGAGTACAAGGCCACAGTCTCTCAAGTGGGTGGTTTGCCCACTGCTTGGTCCTGGGGAGTGCAAGGCCACAGTCTCTCAAATGGATGGCCTCTCCACTGGTTCTGGAGGGGGCCTTGTATCCAGTGTGCTTCATCCTGGCAAGGATGGGGTGAGTGGATGGCTTCTTCCACTGGTTCTGGAGGGGGACTGGTGCCCAGTGTGCTTCATCCTGGCAAGATGGGGGTGAGTGGATGGCTTCTCCACTGTTTCTGGAGGAGGCCTGGTGCCCAGTGTAAGTCATCCTGGCAAGGAGGGGGTGAGTGGATGGCTTCTTCCACTGGTTCTGGATGGGGGCCTGGTGCCATTGTGCTTCATCTTGGCAAGGATGGGGTGAGCGGATGGCTTCTTTCACTGATTCTGGAGAGGGCCTGCTGCCCAATGTGCTTCATCCTGGCAAGGATGGGGTGAGTGGATGGCTTCTTCCACTGGTTCTGGAGGGGCCTGGTGCCCAGTGTTCTTCATCCTGGCAAGGATGGGGTGAGTGGATGGCTTCTTCCACTGGTTCTGGAGGGGGCCCCACTCGGGCTGCTGCTGCTGCCAGCGGTGCTTACATTGGTGCTAGTGGCTGTGCTGGTGTCGGGAATGCCAGTGGTGGGGGGAGGCTCCAGCCCTTCCCCTGCAGCCTCGGATGGCTGAACAGCCATGGTTGGTGTTGGGGGCTCAGAATCAGCACCAGGCTTGCTGTCCTTCCTGCTTGCAGGGGCAGGCCCCTTGCCCTTGCCCGCTGGTGTTGCCTCCTTGCTCTTGGCAGCTGGTGGTGCCTCCTTGCCCTTGGCAGCTGGTGGTGCCTCCTTGCCTTTCCACTTGGCAGCTGGTGGTGCCTTCTTGCCCTTGCCCTTGGCAGCTGGTGGTGCCTCCTTGCCTTTCCCCTTGGCAGCTGGTGGTGCCTCCTTGCCCTTGGCAGCTGGTGGTGCCTCCTTGCCTTTCCACTTGGCAGCTGGTGGTGCCTCCTTGCCTTTCCCCTTGGCAGCTGGTGCAGGCACATTGTCAGTGCTGATGGCTGGTTCCCTGGAGCCTCCCCCACCTGCAGTAGCTGCCGACACTACTGTGGCCGTGGACTGGGTGGCTGAGGTGCTCGGCTGGGTTCTGACCACCTTGGCCCGACATGAAGGACAGGGGAGGGGTAGGGAAGAGGTCAACAGCGGAGAGGAAAAGCTTCTTAGGGACACTGTGGTGGGAAGAGGGTGAAGGTTTGGGAGTGGAAGAAGAGGGAGTGGTTGTAGGAGGTGTCTGTTGGCTGTGTTTAGGTGCAGGTGCAGAGACTGGATGCTGTTGTGAGATGGATGGCTGTTGGGTGTCTGAGTGATTGCGTTTGTGTACTTTGGGAGGAGGGGGCACGGACACAGTGGGAGAGGACACAGGGGACATGTGCATGGATGTGGGTGTGGTGACTGCCAGTGAGGGGTGTGTAGTTATAGGCGTGATGGTGATGGGGGTAGTGGAGACGCTAGGGGGAGGGTGGTGGACGAGGAGGAGGGGGACACAGTGGAGGCAGTGGATGTTTGTGCGTCTGCATCTGGATGGTGTTTGTGTGAGTGCCTGTGGGATGATGTGTGGTGCTTGTCTTTGCCTGAGCTGCTCCTGTGTGTTGTCTTGGGTGCCTGCTGGTCTGAATGTGTGCTTGGGATAGGTTGGGGTTGAGGGGAATGGGACTGGGTAGAGGAAGTTGGAGGGGGAGGCTTGAGACAGGGACAATGGCTGCCATCAGGGAGGAGGCCAGAGCCTGGATTGATCTCTGTTGGGCGGCCATGCCAGAGTGAATGCCCTCCTGGAATGCATGTGTTTGTTGCAAATGTCCTGCCAGCCTCTGGATGGCATTCACAATGGTTGACTGCCAACAGAGATGGATCACAGGAGGTCAATAGCCTCCTCACTCAGTGCAGCAGGGCACAGGAAACTCACTGAGGGACTGCTGGGAGGGCGGTGCTGGTACGGGGAGTGGCGGCTGTACTTGTAGTTGGGGTGGTCACAGAGGTGTCTGCCACCAGCAGGGAGCTTCCATCAGAGGAGGTATCACTGTCAGAACTGTCCCCTCCTGTCTCCACTGTGGTGCTCCCCTCGCCCTCCGTGCCACTGGTGCCCTCACCGTGGGTGGATTCGGCCTCATGGGCCATGTGGGATGCAGCTACCTCCGTCGCCGGTGCCACTGCTCCTCCTCCAGACGATGCTAATGCACATCAGGACAGGGTGACACAACAAAAAGGGAGGGGGGAAGAGACAAAAGATACACTTGGTCAATGGCTGCCCCCACAACACTGTTGGCGTACACAGCACCCTCACACAGGGAACAGACCTATGCGCTATGCAATGCACTACCAGTCACAATGCTAGTCACCAGCCCAAGGACAGGAATACCTAACGCCAATAGCAGCATACTTGACACCCACAGACCCCTGCCCAGCAGTGGATGCCTACTAGCTTTATAGGAGGTGGTGTTCATCAGCTCCTGCCCAACATGGGACCTTCCCTGCAATGTCCGGCCTGGCCTCGGGGCACTCACAGGCCCACATCCCCCACCCGCAGACCACCCCACCACATGCAAGTAGTAGATTTGAAAATTGTACTCATCCCTTTGTGGCTGCTGTGATTGCCTCAAGCGCACATCCAGCTCCGGATAGGCCACCGCCAGTATGTGGAACATCAGGAGGGTCAGGGTTCGACGGGCACCCCTTCCTCGTTGGGAGGCCGTCCCCAGCTGGGCCTCCGCTGTCTTCCATGCCCAGCGCCTCAGGTCCTCCCACCGTTTACAACAGTGGGTACTGGCCTGCCGTAGACCCCCAGGGTCCGCACGTCCTTGGCGATGGCACATCATGTACCCTTTTTCTGATTTGCGCTGACTTGCAGAAAAATACACATAGAAAAAGGTATCAGCCACAACGTCCGGCCTGTTACACTCATGGCCCACCATAGCCCTCCCATCCCCTTACGCAGAGACATTGCCCACCATACATGCAGCACGCTGCCCAGGACCCTTCCACCAAACCTCCTCCCCCTTACACAAGGCCCTCACACACACAGCACTACATTCATTCATGCCCCATGCATCATGCTCACAGTGTACTGACCTGTTGGTCTGGAGGCCCATACAGCATTCGGTACTGGGGTAGGACCCCATCCACCAGTCTCTTTAACTCCGCAGCGGTGAAGGCAGGGGCCCTTTCCCCAGTGACTCGAGCCATGTTCGGTTCCAGACACAGGTCCCAGCAGCACTTGCAGTGTAGGTCCTCTCCTCTTGAATGTCAGGTAGCAAGTGAGAGAACAGATAGAAAATGGCGGTCACGTCTGCGGCGGTGCATACCGTCACCGCCGGCATACTTCACCATTGGCCACTGTAACCCATAGGGCCCAATGACAACCAATGAGGAGTCGCACGGCGGTACTCGACCGCCTCCCGCAACGGCGCACAACGTCCTCGGCATTACCTCATTTCCACATGTCCATCCACACAGGACAGGCGGGCTCCATTTCGGGGGGGGGCAGGCCGTGGCACCTAACTGTGTCACAGTACACATAGGCACCATTTGGGCCTATCCAAAAACATACTGTTACTGTCACAATATGCAATACAGTGTACAGTTTGGAAATGTGGAAAACTGACCAGCTGTTCACTCTTTTGCCCCCCTAGAGTACAACCACTGCAGATGAATAGGAGATGGAGACATCCCCCCGTGTACAGACCCATGGTGGACTTGGCAACAATGGAGGACAGGCACATTATCCTTACCTGTAGGCTGGAGAGGGCCACAATCACAGAGCTGTGTACCCAATTGAAGCCAGACATGATATCTGCTATCCGTCACCCCACTGGGACCCCCCCTCTTCTGCAAGCCCTATCTGTGCTCCATTTCTTGGCAACTGGTTCTTTCCAAGTGACAGTGGGCTTGGCAGCAGGAATGTCTCTGCCAATGTTCTCCATAGTGCTGACCAGAGTGTTGTCTGCCCTGATTAAACACATGCACAGCTACATCGTTGTACCCAGGGTGGAGGATTTGACCACAGTGAAAGCTGATTTCTATGCAATGGGACATATCCCCAACATTATTGGGACTATTGATGGTACACATATTGCATTTGTCCCCCCTGGAGAAATGAAAGGTGTTCAGAAATCAAAAGAGCTTTCACTCCATGAATGTGCAGATAGTGTGCCTCAATTCTAAGTGCCCTGGGTCTGTGCATGATGCCTTTATCCTGAGGAATAGCAGCATCCCATATGTGATGGCTCAGCTTCAGAGGCACCGGGTGTGGCTAATAGGTGAGCCCATGGTTCCAACCCAGTATATGTTGGTGTATGGGTATAGTGCTGTCCCTAAGGGTTAGTGTTTGGCTAATAGGTATCCATCGATATTTGCAGGTAACTCTGGTTACCCCAACCTCTCAAGGCTACTGATCCCAGTGAGGAATCCCAGAACAAGGGCAGAGGAACATTACAATGAGGCACATGGGTGAACAAGAAGAATAATTGAGAGGACATTCGGCCTCCTGAAGGCCGAGTTTCGTTGCCTCCATCTAACAGGTAGTTCCCTGTGCTACTCACCCAAGAAGGTGTGCCAGATCATCGTGGCATGTTGTATGTTGCATAACCTTGCCTTGAGACGCCAGGTGCCTTTTCTGCAGGAGGATGAGGCTGGAGATGTGCCTGTGGCAGCAGTGGACCCTGTGGACAGTGACGAAGAGGAGTCAGACTATGAGGATGAGGACAACAGAACATCAATCATATGACAGTGCTTCCAGTGACACACAGGTAAGACACTGTAACTTCACCTTCCATTGACAGTTTTGTATTGGACATCGTGCATGGCAGGCTGATTTTACCACTACAATGGCCACTTACTGTACCCTTTGGCATCTCTATTTTCAGATATCTGTGCCCCACTCTGGCTCCTGGTGTGTTGACTGCTGCCAACTACAGGCCATACATATGTATACATTACTGTACAGTTGAATTGCAATCTTTACAGCTTTTTAGACAAATACATATTTCAATCAATTGACAGACTCCATACTTGTATTTGTTCCAAGGGTGTTTATTTAGGTGCTAATAAGTGGAGGGGGTATTGCAATGGGCTGGGTTGCTGATGGAGGAAAGTCGAGGGTAGAGTCCAGTCTATTGGTATTACAGGTGCATTGTCCAAGGGGGCATAGGAAGTGGAGCAATGGCAGTTTAAGGTGGACAGGGTGACTGAGTGGGACACAAGGGTGACATTCAGGAGAGTCTTATTTCCTGGCGGGGGTCTTGGCAATGTTCTTTGGCTTCTGCCTGGATCGCAGGGACCGTTTGCGGGTTGGTTCTCCTTCTGCAGGGGGAGGGGTGCTGGTGGCCTGTTGTTCCTATGGTGGGGCCTCCTGTCCACTAGCGGCAGTGGAGGTGGAAAGCTGTTCATCATTTTGGTGTGCCACTGCCTCCCTCATGGTGTTGGCCATGTCTGCCAGCACCCCTGCAATGGTGACCAGGGTGGTGTGGATGTCTTTCAAGTCCTCCTGATCCCCAGGTACTGTCCCTCCTGCAGCCGCTGGGTCTCATGCAACTTGTCCAGTATCTGGCCCATCGTCTCCTGGGAATGGTGGTATGCTCCCAGGATGTTGGTGAGTGCCTCCTGGAGAGTCGGTTCCCTGGGCCTGTCATTCCCCTGCCACACAGCAGTCCTCCCAGCTTCCCTGTTGTCCTGTGCCTCTGTCCCCTAAACCGTGTGCCCACTGCCACTGACCCCAGGTCCCTGATCGCCCTGTATTTGTGGGGTTGTCTGGGGTCCCTGTAGTGGTGGACACACTGCTGATTGACGTGTCCTGGGGACAGTGGTATGGGCCCGCTGGGTGGGTGCTGTGGTGGTGATTCCTGAGGGGGGGGTTCTGTGGTGGTATGGGACTGTGCCTGGGTTACCGACTGTCTGGAGGTCCCTGATGGCCCAGGTTGATCATCCAGATCCTGGTGTCCAGTGCTGCTGTCATCACTGTGGGCCTCTTCTGGGGGGGGACTGGATGTTGCTGTCACCTCCTCTCCGGTAACATTGGATGGGGGACATGTGGGGATGTAAATGCAGTGTTATTGTTTCTGTGTGTGCCATCTTGTGCATGGGTGTTTTGCCCTCTATGGTTGTGAATGCCCTGGCAGCTTAGCCTTGTGTGAGCAGTGATTTGGTGGGCTAGATGACTGTCTCTAGTGTGCATGCTTTAGTGATGTGTGTCCATGCAGATCTGTGATGGGGGTCCGTTCATTGGTGTTACGTGCAGGGCTTGGCATTGGAATGACTGGGTTGTGATGGTGGGGTGTATGTGAGTTGGTGGGGTGATGGGGGTGAGGGCAGGGGTGGGGGGATGCAATAGCATGTAGGTAGGGGGGTGATTGTAATAGAGCGTTGACGTACCAGAGTCCCTCAGGATGCACGATTGCCAAGACTTGCTCCTCCCATGTTGTTAGTTGTGGGGGAGGAATTGGGGGTCCACCGCCAGTCCTCTGTACTGCTATCTGGTGTCTTGCTGCCACGGAATACACCTTCCCCCATAGGTCGTTCCGCCTATTCCTGATGTCATCCCTTGTTCTTAGGTGCTGTCCCACGGCATTGACCCTATCCACTATTCTCCGCCATAGCTCCATCTTCCTAGCAATGGATGTCTGATGCACCTGCGATCCGAATAGCTGTGGCTCTACCCGGATGATTTCCTCCACCATGACCCTTAGCTCCTCCTCTGAGAACCGTGGGTGTCTTTGTGGTGCCATGGGTGTAGTGTGTGTGAGGGTGTGTGGGGTGAAGTGTTAGGGTGTGTGCTGTAAGGTGGGTGGATGGTGTATGGGTGATGGTGTTTAGTGGCTCTGGTTCTGTGGGTGCTCTTGGTCTGTCTCTCTCAGTTGACAATATTTGTTCATCGTAACGGGTTGTGGGTATTGTGTGTGTGTTTTTTATAGTGTTGTGGGTGTGGTGTGTGTATGTGTGTCAGGTGTGTGTAGTTTGAATTGTCCAATGTGGTGTTGTTTTGTTAGGTTGTGTGTATTTTGAGTGCGGCAGTAGGTACCTCCAATCATTTACTGCGGTTGACTGTCCGCCGTGGTGATTCGTGGGTCATAATGCTGTGGGCGTAATTCTGTTGGCGTAACAGTGTGGGTTTTGGTACAGTCAATTTATCACTGACCTTTGGGCTGGTGGACTTGTGTGTGTGTCTGTATGGTGGCGTATTGGTATGTGTTTCATATTATGGGAAGCGGTAATCCGCTGGGGCGGCGGTATGTTGGCGGCGGTCAGCATGGCGGCTAGCAGGACTTAATGCCAATGTCATAATGATGGCCTTTATGTTTTGCATTCCAGTCTGCCCCACTCCTATCTAAAACAAGCTGCAGCACCCCAAAACAATCTGCTGCACTCCAGTTCAAAACAATCTGCCCCACTCCAATCTAAATCAATATGCCCCACTCCAAACCAAAACAATCTGCTGCATTCCAATCTAAAACAACCTGTCCCACTCCAGTCCAACACAACCTGCCCCACTGTAATCTGTGCAACTCCAGTCAAAACAATCTGACCCACTCCAGTCTGCCTCACTCCAGTCTGCCCTACTCCACTCCAAAACAATCTGCCCTACTCCAATCAAAAATAAGCTGCCTCCGACTCCAAACTGCCCCACTACAATGCAAAACAATCTGCCCCACTCCAATCCACCTCACTCCAGTCTGCCCCACTTAAATCTGAAACAGCCTGCCCCACTCCAATCCTCCCCACTTCAGTGTTCCCCACCCCAATCCAAAAAAATCTGCTCCACTCCAATCCTCCCAGCTCCAATCCAAACCAATCTGCCCCACTGCAATCCAAACCAATCGGACCGCACCGATCTGCCCTACTCCAATCCAAAATAATCCACCCTGCTCCAATACACCCCACTTCAATCCTCCCCACCCCAATCCAATCCACCTCACCCCAATCCAATCTAACCCACACCATCCAAATTCACACACTCCATTACGCCCCACTCCAACCCATTTCACCCCACCCCACTCTACTCCAATCCAATCCAACCCACTCTAATCCAACCACACAAACCCAGCCTAATTGAATCTAGCCCACTGGAATTCAATCCTCCCACCCAATCCATTCCACTTCAAAACAATCTGCCCCACTCCAGTCCAGAATAATCTGCCCCACTCCAATCCAAATCAATCTGACCCACTCCAATGCAAAACAATCTGCCCCACTCCAATCTGACCCACTCCAGTCTAAAGCAATGTGCCACAGTTCAATTTGCCTCCCTCCAGTCTGCCCCACTCCATTCCAACATAATCTGCCCCACTCCTCCACTTCAAAACAATCTGCCCCACTCCAATCTGCCCCACTCCAATTCAAAACAATCCGTCCCACTCCAATCTTCCCCACTCCAATCCAAAACAATCTGCCCTACTCCAATCCTCCCTACTCCAATCCAAAACAATCTGCCTCACTCCAATCCACCCAACTCCAGTCTTCCCCACTGCAATCCAAAACAATTGACTCCACTCCAATCTGCACCACTCCAATCCAAAACAATCTGCCCCACTCCAATCTACCCCACTCCAATCCAATGCAGTCCAGCTCACCCAATCCAATCTACCCCACACCATCCGAATTCACCTACTTTAATATGCCTCACTGCAACCCAATCCAATTGACTACAATTCACCCACTCTAATATGCCTCACTGCAACCCAATCCAACTGACTACAATTCAATCCACCACACACCAAACAAATCCACCCCAATCCAGCCCAATCCAATCAACCTCTTTGCAATTCATCCTACTCCACTCCAAAACAATCTGCCCTACTCCAATCAAAAATAAGCTGCCTCCGACTCCAAACTGCCCCACTACAATGCAAAACAATCTGCCCCACTCCAATCCACCTCACTCCAGTCTGCCCCACTTAAATCTGAAACAGCCTGCCCCACTCCAATCCTCCCCACTTCAGTGTTCCCCACCCCAATCCAAAAAAATCTGCCCCACTCCAATCCTCCCAGCTCCAATCCAAACCAATCTGCCCCACTGCAATCCAAACCAATCGGACCGCACCGATCTGCCCTACTCCAATCCAAAATAATCCACCCTGCTCCAATACACCCCACTTCAATCCTCCCCACCCCAATCCAATCCACCTCACCCCAATCCAATCTAACCCACACCATCCAAATTCACACACTCCATTACGCCCCACTCCAACCCATTTCACCCCACCCCACTCTACTCCAATCCAATCCAACCCACTCTAATCCAACCACACAAACCCAGCCTAATTGAATCTAGCCCACTGGAATTCAATCCTCCCACCCAATCCATTCCACTTCAAAACAATCTGCCCCACTCCAGTCCAGAATAATCTGCCCCACTCCAATCCAAATCAATCTGACCCACTCCAATGCAAAACAATCTGCCCCACTCCAATCTGACCCACTCCAGTCTAAAGCAATGTGCCACAGTTCAATTTGCCTCCCTCCAGTCTGCCCCACTCCATTCCAACATAATCTGCCCCACTCCTCCACTTCAAAACAATCTGCCCCACTCCAATCTGCCCCACTCCAATTCAAAACAATCCGTCCCACTCCAATCTTCCCCACTCCAATCCAAAACAATCTGCCCTACTCCAATCCTCCCTACTCCAATCCAAAACAATCTGCCTCACTCCAATCCACCCAACTCCAGTCTTCCCCACTGCAATCCAAAACAATTGACTCCACTCCAATCTGCACCACTCCAATCCAAAACAATCTGCCCCACTCCAATCTACCCCACTCCAATCCAATGCAGTCCAGCTCACCCAATCCAATCTACCCCACACCATCCGAATTCACCCACTTTAATATGCCTCACTGCAACCCAATCCAATTGACTACAATTCACCCACTCTAATATGCCTCACTGCAACCCAATCCAACTGACTACAATTCAATCCACCACACACCAAACAAATCCACCCCAATCCAGCCCAATCCAATCAACCTCTTTGCAATTCATCCTACCCACTCCAAAACAATCTGCCCAACTCCAATCTGGAAGAACCTACCCCACGCCAATCCGAAATAATATGCCCCACTCCAGTCCAAAACAATCGGCCCTACTTCAATGTGCCCCACTTCAATCCAAAACAATCTGCTCCACTCCAATCCATTTCAATCTGCCCCTCTTCAATCTGCCACACTCGAATCCTGTCCAACCTGCCTCATTCTACTTGCCCCACTCCAATTGGATGCATTCCAGTCTGGGCCACTCCAATCCCAAACATCCAACTCCAGCCCAAAACAATCTGCCCCACTCCAATTCACCCCAATCCAATCCGTCTCACCGCAATCCAATCCAGCCGGCTGCATCCCAATTCACCCCACTCTAATCTACTCCAACTCCAATCCAGTCAAACCCAATTCGACCCAGTCCAATCTACCCCACTCCAGTCTAACCCACCCTACCTCAGTCCACTCCAAAAACCCCTATCCACTCCAGCCCTATCCACCCCACTCCATTGCACCCCACTCCAGTTGAGCTCACCCCACTTCAATCCAACCCACTCCACTTCACTTCACTTCACTCCACTCTAGTCCAATCAACCCCAATCCACCTTCATCCCAATCCACCTTCGCCCTAACCCACCCCACTCCAATACAATCCACCTGCTCTAATAAATTCCACCTAATTTAATCAATTCCTCTCTACTCCAATCCATCCCACTCCAGTACAATCCACCTTAATCCACCCTACTCCAATCCAATCCACCCCACTCTAAACCACCTTAATCCACCCATTCCAATTCAATCCAATCACCCCCACCCCATCCACACCAGCCCAATCCACCCCACCCCACTCCAGTCCAATCCAACCCACTCCTGTCCATTCCACTACACTCAAGTCCAATCCACCACACTCCACCCTACCCCAATCCCCAACGCCAATCCAGTCCAATCCACCCCAGCCCAATCCAAACCCACTCCACCCCACTCCACCCCAATCCACCCCAATCCACTCCAACCCAATCCACCTCAGTCAATGCAATCCCCCACTCAATCCAGTTCATGCCAATCCGATCTACCCCAATCCAGTCCACCCCACTCCTGTTCAATCCAATCCACCCACTCCAATACAATTTAATCCACCACACTCCAATCCAATCTACCCCACTCCAATCTAGTCCAATTCACCCCACCCCACTCCAATCCAATCCACGCCACCTCAGTACAATCCACCCCACCTCAATCCAATCCACAGCTTCCCACTATAATCCACCCCACTACAATCCAACCCACCCCAATCCACTCCACCCAACATCAATCTAATCCACTCACTCCTGTCCACCCTACCCCACTCTCCCCCACCCCATTTCAATACACTCCACCCCACACTAATCCATGCCACCCCACCACACTCCACCCCTCTCTACCCAACTCTACCCCAATCCAATTCATCCACCCCATCCCAGTGTAGTCCACCATGCTCCAATCCAATCCATTCAGCCTACCCAACTCTAATCCATCCCACCCCACCCCATGCCAATCCAACCCACCTCACCTCAATGCAACCCACCCCACTCCAGTCCACCCAAATCCAATCCACCCCATATGATACCAGTTCAATCCACTCTACCCCACTCCAGTCCAATTCATCCACCCAACCCACCCCACTCAGTCCACCTCAGTCAGTCCAATTCACCCCACATCAATCCAGTCTACCCCACCTCAATGCAATCCACTCACTCCAATCCACCCACTCCAATCCAATCCAACCCACCTCACCCTACTCCAATTCACCCCACTAAAATCTAGTCATCTCACTCAAGCCCACCACACTCCAATTCAATCCACCCCACCCCATTTCAATACACCCCACTCCAATCCAATCCACCACATTCTAATAGACCCCATCTCACTTCAATCGACCCTACTCCACCAAACTCTATCCCTTTACACCCCACTTTACCCTAATCCAAACCACCCATCCCAGTTCAGTTCAGCCCACTCTAATCAATCCAATTCACCCCACTCCAATCTAATCCACCCCACTTCACTCTAAACTAATCCACCCCAATCCACTCCAACCCAATCCACCTCACTCAATGCAATCCCCCACTCAATCCAGTTCACGCCAATCCGATCTACCCCAATCCAGTCCACCCCACTCCTGTTCAATCCAATCCACCCACTCCAATACAATTTAATCCACCACACACCAATCCAATCTACCCCACTCCAATCTAGTCCATTTCACCCCACCCCACTCCAATCCAATCCACCCCACCTCAGTACAATCCACCCCACCTTAATCCAATCCACAGCGTCCCACTATAATCCACCCCACTACAATCCAACCCACCCCAATCCAATCCACTCCACCCAACATCAATCTAATCAACTCACTCCAGTCCACCCTACCCCACTCTCCCCCACCCCATTTCAATACACTCCACCCCACACTAATCCATGCCACCCCACCACACTCCACCCCTCTATACCCAACTCTACCACAATCCAATTCATCCACCCCATCCCAGTGTAGTCCACCATGCTCCAATCCAATCCATTCAGCCTACCCAACTCTAATCCATCCCACCCCACCCCATGCCAATCCAACCCACCTCACCTCAATGCAACCCACCCCACTCCAGTCCACCCAAATCCAATCCACCCCATACAATACCAGTTCAGTCCACTCTACCCCACTCCAGTCCAATCCATCCACCCAAACCACTCCACTCAGTCCACCTCAGTCAGTCCTATTCACCCCACATCAATCCAGTCTACCCCACCGACCGCTGCGGTATACCGCTACGCGTATTATGACCCACACATAGAAAACAGCTACTATACAGACACACAAACAAGTCCGCCAGCCCAAAGGTCAGTGATAAAATGGCAGTACCAACACCCACACCATTACGCCAACAGAAATACACCCACAGCATCATGACCCATGCATCACCGCTACACCAATGCATGGACCCCCATCACAGACCTGCATGGACACCCATGACCACAGCATGCACACTAGAGACAATCACTTAGCCAACCAAATCACAACTCACACAAGCCAAAACTGCCTTGGTAATAACCATAATGGGGAACATACCCATGCACAAGATGGCACATGCTGAAACAATAACACTGCATTTACATCCCCACAGGACCCCCACACAACGCCACTGGAGAGGAGGTGCCAGCAACACCCAGTCCCCCCACAGAAGAGGCCCAGAGTGATGACAGCAGCTCTGCACACCTGGATCTCAATGACCAACCTGGCCCATCAGGGACCTCTCGACAGTAGGTGACCTAGCCACATTCTCAAACCACCACAGAGCCTCGCCCCTCAGGAAACACTACCACAGCACCCACCCAGCAGGCCCAACCCTCTGTCCCCAGGACACATCAATCAGCAGTGTGTCCACCACTACAGGGACCCCAGGCAACCCCACAAACACAGGAAGATCCGGGACCTGGGGTCAGTGGCAGTGGGCACACGGTTCAGGGGACAGAGGCACAGGACAACAGGGAAGCTGGGAGGACTGCTGTGCAACAGGGGGAGGACAGGCCCAGGGAACCGACTCTCCAGGAGGCACTCACCAACATCCTGGGAGCATACCATCATTCCCAGGAGACTATGGGTCAGATACTGGCCAAGCTGCAGGAGACCCAGCGGCTGCAGGAGGGACAGTACCTGGTGATCAGGGAGGACCTGAGAGACATCCACATCTACACCACCCTGGTCACCATTGCAGGGGTGCTGGCAGACATGGGCAACACCATGAGAGAGGCAGTGGCACACCAACTGGCTCCTGACACTAGCCACACCGATGAACAGTCCTCTACCTCCGCTGACGCTAGTAGACAGAAGGCACCACCACTGGAACAACAGGCCAGCAGCACCCCGCCCCCTGCAGAAGGAGAACCACCACGCAAAAGGTTCCTGTGATCCAGGCAGAAGCCAGAGAATATTGCCAAGACCCCCGCCAGGAAGTAGGACTACCCTGAATGTCACCCCTGTGTCCCACTCTGTCACCCTGTCCACCTTCAACTGCCATTGGTCCACTTCCTATGCTCCCTTGGACAATGCACCTGTGACACAAATAGACTGGAACTTTACTCTGGACATTCCTCCACCATCAACCCCACCCATGGCAATACCCCCTACACTTATTATCACATAAATAAACACCCTTTGAACTAATGCAAGTATGGAGTCTGTCAATTGATTGAAAAATGTATTAGTTTAACAAGCTGTAAACATTTTAATTCATATGTACAGTTACATATACATAGGTATGACCTGTAGTGGGCAGCAGTAAACACACCGGAAGCCAGAGTGGGGAACAGATATCTGAAAATAGAGATGCCAAAGGGTACAGTAAGTGGCCAGAGAAATCGGAAATTCAGGCTGCCATGTACAATGTCCAACACAAAACTGCAAAGGAAGGTGAAGTTACAGTGTCTTACCTGTGTGTCACTGGAAGTACTGTTGAATTATAGTAGTTCTGTTGTCCACATCCTTTTCCTCCTCTTCGTCACTGTCCACAGGCTCCACCGCTGCCACACAACCATCTCCAGCCTCATCCACCTGCAGAAAAGGAACCTGGCGTCTCAAGGCCAGGTTGTGCAACATGCAACATGCAACGATGATCTGGCACACCTTCTTGGGTGAGTAGTACAGGGATCCACCTGTCAGATGGAGGCACAGAAATCTGGCCTTCAGGAGGCCAAAGGTGTGCTCAATGATCCTTCTTGTTTGCCCATGTGCCTCATTGTAACGTTCCTCTGCCCTTGTCCTGGCATTCCTCACTGGGGTCAGTAGTCATGAAAGGTTGGGGTAACCAGAGTCACCTGAAAAAATCGAGGGATACCTTTTAGCCAAACACTCACCCTTAGGGCCAAACCCACACCCATATACCTACATCAACTGGGTGGGGACCATGGGCTCATCTATTAGCCATACCCTGTACCTCTGGAGTTGAGACATCACACATGGGATGCTGCTATTCCTCAAGATAATGGCATCATGCACAGAGCCTGGATACTTTGCATTGACATGGGGGATGTACTGGTCCGCCAAACACACCATCTGCACATTCAGAGAGTGAAAGCTCTTTTGATTTCTGAACACCTGTTCATTTCTCCGGGGGGGGGGGCAAAGTCAATATGTGTACCATCAATAGCGCCAATGATGTTGGGGTTATGTCCCGTTGCATAGAAGTCAGCCTTCACTGTGGCCAAATCCTCCACCTGGGGGAATACGATGTAGCTGCGCATGTGTTTCTTTGAGAACATAGGCTGTGACATCCCTGATGCCATGGCCACTGTCGCTTGGAAGGAACCACTTGCCAAGAAATGGAGCCCTGACAGGACCTGCACTAGAGGGGGATACCTGTGGGGTGGCGGATAGCTGAAATCAGGTCTGGATCCAATTGGGCACACAGCTCTTGGATTGTGTCACTATCAAGTCGGTAGGTTAGGATAATATGCCTGTCCTCCATTGTCGCCAGGTCCACCAGGTGTCTGTACACGGGGGTATGTCTCCATCTTCTAATCATCCTCAGCGGTTGAACTCTAGGGTGAAAAACGGTGAGCAGAAGGTCATATTCAAACATATTCTCAGATGAATATGCTATTTTTGTTTTACAGAAACAGTATGTGAACTTGTAAGTCCGTTGATGTGCCTATGTCTGCTGTGACACAGTTAGGTGCCATGGCCTGTGCCCCCCTGAAATGGCGGCTGCCTGACCTTTGAGGAGGGACAAGTGGAAATGAGGTAATTCCGCTGCGTTTTGCACCATTGTGGGCAGCGGTCGATGACCGCCGTGCAACACCACATTGGTTATCATTGGGGCCTACGGGTTCCAGGAGCCAATGGTGATGTACGCTGGCGGTGACGGTACGCACTGCCGTGGACGTGACCGCCATTTTCTGTCTGTTCACTCACTTGCTACCTGACCTTCAACAGGAGAGGACCTACACTACAAGTGCTGCTGTGGCCTGTGTCTTGAAGCGACCATGGCTCGAGTGTCTGGGGAAAGGGCCCCTGCATTCACTTTGGAGGAGTTGGAGAGACTGGTGGATAGTGTCCTACCCTAGTACCATTTACTTTATGGTCCTCGAGACCAGCAGGTGAGTACACTGTGAGCATGATGTGTGGCCCATGAATGTATGGAGTGCTGTGTGTGTAAGCCTTGCGGGGTCTGAGGGGTCCTGGGCAGAGTGCTGCATGTATGGTGGTCAATGTATGTGCATAAGGGGATGGGAGGGATATGTTGGGCCATAAGTATGACAGTCCGGACGGTATGAATAATACCTTTTCTGCTGTATCTTTTTCTGCAGGTCAGCGCCCATGAGAAAAAGGGTATTTGGCGTGCCATCGCCAAGGAGGTGCGGACCCTGGGGGTCTTTGACAGGCAGAGCACCCACTGCCGCAAATGGTGGGAGGACCTGCACAGCTGGGCAAGGAAGATGGCGGAGGCCCAGCTGAGGCTGGCCTCACAGCGAGGAAGGGGTGCCCGTCGTACCCTGAACCCCCTGATGTTCCTCATCCTGGCGGTGGCTATCTGGAGTTGGATGGGCGTGTGAAGGCATCACGGCAGCCACAAGGGGGTGATTGCAGATTCAGAATCATGACTTTGCGTGCATTAAGGTGTTACCTGGGTGGGGGATGTGGGCTGTGGGTGCCCCTACGCCACGGCGAACATAGCAGGGTAGGTTCCATGATGGGCAAGCTCAGATGCACTCCAACCCCAATTATGTTAGTGGGCATTTACTACTGGGCAGGGTCCTGTGGGTTTCAGGTGTGCAGCTAATGGCGTTAGGCATGGTACTCCCTGGCCTGGTGACTAGCATTGTAACTGGTAGTGCAAGGCCTAGTGTAAAGGGCTGTTCCCTGTGAGTTGTGCACGCCAACGGTAATGTTGTTGCTGGCATTGACTAAGGGTGTCCTCTGTCTCTTCCCCCCCTTTTTGTTTAGTCACCCTGTCCTTGTGTGCATCAGCATCATCTGACAGAGGAGCAGCGGCACTGGCAACGGAGGGATCTGCATTCCACATGGGCCTATAGGCTGAATCCACTGACGGTGAGGGCACGAGTGGGACGGAGGGCGAAGGGAGCACCACGACAGAGACAGGAAGGGACAGTACCGACAGCGACTCCTCCTCTGATGGAAGCTCCCTGGCGGTGGCAGACACCTCTGTGCCCACCCCAACTACAGGTACAGCCGCCACCCCCCGTACCAGCACCCCCCTCCCAGCAGCCCCTCAGCGTGTTTACCGTGCCCGCTCATCCAGGAGAGTGGGCATCTCCTTCGCCCAAGGCACCTCAAGCCCTGCCCCAGTCAGCCCTGCTGCCCTCAGTGAGGAGTTTATTTACCTCCTGAGATCCCTCTCTGTTGGGCAGTCAACCATACTGAATGCCATCCAGGGTCTAGCAGGGCATTTACAACAAACAAATGCATACCTGGAGGGCCTTCACTCTGATGTGGCGGCCCAACAGACAGCATTTCAGGCTTTGGCCAACTCACTGATGGCAGCCATTGTCCCTGTCTCCAGCCTCCCCCCTCCAACTTCCTCTACCCAGTCGCAATCCCCTCAGCCACAGCCTATCCCAAGCACGCCTTCAGACCTGCATTCACCCAAACTAACACTCAGTAGTGGCTCAGGCAAACACAAGCACCACACTTCATCCCACAGGCACTCACACAAGCACCATCCAGATGCAGACAAACCAACATCCACTGCCTCCACTGTGTCCCCCTCCTCCTCGTCATCCACCTCCCTCCCATTAGCGTCTCCACTCATGCCTGCATGCACTACATCCTCATCCATTATCTACATCGCCAGCACACCTATCACCACACGCCCCTCACTGGCAGTCACCACCCCCACATCCATGCACACGTCCCATGTGTCCTCTCCCACTGTGTCTGTGCCCCCTCCTTACGAAGTACACAAACACAAGCACTCAGACACCAAACAGCCATCCACCTCACAACAGCATCCAGCCCATGCACCTGCACCCAAACACAGCAGACAGACACCTCCTACAACCACTCCATCTTCCTCCACTCCCAAACCTTCACCCTCTTCCCGCCCCAGTGCCCCTAAGAAGCTTTTCCTCACCACCCTTGACCTATTCCCTTCCCCTCCCCCCTGTCCATCACTTCGGGCCAGGGTGGCCAGAACCTAGCCCAGCACCTCAGTCACCCAGTCCAAGGCCACTGTAATTTCTGCAGCTACTGCAGGTGTGAGAGGCTCCAAGGAGGCGCTCGTCAGCACAGCCAGTGTGCCTGCACCACCTGCCAAGGACAAGAAGGGGCCGCCAGCAAGCAAGGGCAAAAAGGGGATACCAGCCAGCAAGGGGAAGGAGGCACCACCAGCCAGCAAGGGCAGGAAGGGAACACCAGCTGGCAGAAGCAAGGAGGCACCACCATGCGCCAAGGGCAGGAAGGGGCAAACAACACCAGCCATGGGACTTCAGCCCTCAGAGGCTGCAGGGGAAGGGCTGGAGCCTCCACCCACCACTGACAGCACCGCCACCTGCACCGCCACCAGCACCACTGCCAGCAGCAGCAGCCCCGGTGGGCAGCCGTCCGAGGCTGCAGGGGAGGGGCTGGAGCCTCTCCCCACCACTGACAGTGCTACCACCTGCACCACGACCAGCACCGTCACGAGCACCTCTGCCAGCAGCAGCAGCCCCAGTGGGTAGCCGTCCAAGACTGCAGGGGAAGGGATGGAGCCTCCACCCACCACTGACAGCACCACCACCTGCACTGCAACTGCCATCCACTGAGCAGCAGTCACCGCAGGCGAGTAGTGTGTAGTCGTGACTACATGGCTACAGTGCATCCTGGCTCCTGCAACACCTGTAGGTGTGACACACAGGTGAGAGACTGTGACCTTGCACCATCCAGGATGAAGCACACTGGTCACAAAGCCACCTCCAGAACCAGTGGAAGAAGGCATCCACTCAAACCCTTCTTGCCAGGATAAAGCACACTGGGCACAAAGCCCCCTCCAGAACCAGTGGAAGAAGAAGAAGGCTACCACTCACACCCTCCTTGCCAGGATGAAGCACACTGGGCACAAAGCCCCCTCCAGATCCAGTGGAAGAAGGCATACACTCACACCCTCCTTGCCAGGATGAAGCACACTGGGCACAAAGCCCCCTCCAGAACCAGTGGAAGAAGGCATACACTCACCCCCTCCTTGCCAGGATGAAGCACACTGGTCACAAAGCCCCCTCTAGAACCAGTGGAAGAAGGCATCCACTCACCCCCTCCTTGCCTGGATGAAGCACACTGGTCACAAAGCCCCCTCAGGAACCAGTGGAAGAAGGCATCCACTAGAGAGACTGTGGCTTTGCACTCTCCAGGACCAAGCAGTGGTCAAACCACCCACTTGAGAGACTGTGGCTTTGCACTCCCCAGGACCAAGCAGTGGGCAAACCACCCACTTGAGAGACTGTGGCTTTGCACTCCTCAGGACCAAGCAGTGGGCATGTAGCCTCCTCCAGGAGCAGTGGCGTTGTACCATCTCCCGGCTGAGGTGCCCCCCATTCTCTGTCCCCCTGAGGTGACTGTGTGTTTTCGACCTGATGCCCCTGCAGTGTTCTCTCCGTATTGAGGCAGGAGTCAAGTGTGGCCTTGGCCTATGTGTTATGGCCCCGTGGGCCTCAGACATTTTGGAGTGCGCATTGTCTCTCCATTTGTATATATTGTACATACTGTTTATTGCTTTAAGGACGTATTTATCTAATATTGTACTATTACACTCAGTTTAATCAATTCCTTTTGTATTATTCCTGAGGGTTACGGGCTGTTTATGTAATGTTGTTGCATCTGTTTGTGTGTATACCTTTGTGGGTAGGGTTGGGGGTGTTGCGTGTGTGTGTCACTCTCTTTTTCCTCTCCCCCCCCTTGTGTGCTAAGTGCGGTACTCACTGTGGTTGTCTTCGCCACCGTTCGTGTTCCTGGTGTATGAGGAGGGAGACCAGCATTGGAAAGATGTGCAGCTCCGGCTCCATGGCGTCATGGTTCTTCTCTGAGTTTCGAGAGGTGAGTCGTTTCCCTTCTGTGTACTGCTTCCGCCGTGCTTTTGATGGCGTTGGTACCGCCCTGGAAAAGCTGGTGGATTGGCCTCTCATATTACTATTGGCAGTACATTGTCTTCTGTCTGGCTGTTGGCGGTTACCGCCACAGTGTTTGTTGCTACCGCCGTGACCGTCGGAGTGTTAAAGTGGCTGTCTGTGTTGGCGGTTTCCGCCCTGGTCATAATTCCATTTTATTTCCACCGGTCCGTTGGCGGTATTACCGCAGCTTTATCACTGACTGCCAGGGTTGTGATGAGGGCCTTAGTCTCTAGTCACTATTACTTCCTTTTTCTGAACACACTACTTTAAGGCTCTAATGAAGGCCATTGACTGCATTCCTCTAGGCCACTGCACTCTACGCAACTCTACACTGCACCACTACACTCTATGCCACTGCAGTCACTACAAATGCACTCTACACCACTCCACAAATACACCACTCTACTACTGCATCACTGCATTCTACACTCTGCAGTGTATGCCACTCCACTCTGCACCACTCCACTCTGCACCATGCCACTCTACACCACTGACTTCTGCACCACTTAACTCAATGCCACTCTATGCAAATGCGCTGTACTCCACTGAACTCTGCTCTACTCTGCACCACTCTTCCCTACTCCACTACACTAATCGCCACTCTACTTTGAACAACTGCACTCTATGCCACTTCAATTTATGCCAATGTGCTTTATGCCACTGTACTGAACACCACTGCACTCTACGTCACTCAGCTCTACTATACACAACTGCACTCTATGCTGCTGCACTCTTCACCGCTTCACTCTATGCCACTCTTCTCTGAATCACTCTACCCTACCCCACTGTACTTTATTCCACTGAACTCTACTCCACTGCACTGTATGCCACACTACTCTGCATCACTGCACTAATGCACTCTCAACACTCTATACCACTACGCTCTAGATCACTGCACTCTACTCTACACCACTCTACACCACATCACTTTATGCCACTGTACTCTATGCCACTCTACTCTACTCTGCATCACTCTACTCTTCACCACTGCATGCTACTCCACTCTACTCTACTCTGCACCATTCTATGCCACTTTGCTCTATGCCTCTGCACTCTACGCAACTTTACTCTGTACCACTTTACTCTACCCCACTGCACTCCATGCTACTCTACTCTGCACTCTACACTGCTGCACTCTACTCTGTTTCATTCTGTCACTCTATTTTACTGTGTACCACCTCACTCTACGCCAATGTACTGTACGCCAGTGCACTCTAAGCCACTGTACTCTATGCCATTCTAATCTACACCACTCTACTCTAGTCTACTCCACTCTATGCCACTGTACTCTACTCTACACCACTCTAATCTACATTAGGGCACTCTATGGCAATGCACTATTTGCCACTCTACTCTGCACCACTTTATGCCACTGCACTCTATGTCACTGCATTCTTCATCACTTTACTCTATGCCACAGCACTCTAAGCCACTCTACACTACTCTTCTTTATGCGACTGAACTCTACACCTCTGCACTTTATACTACACTACTCTACACCACAGCACTCTATGGCACTTTACACCAATATACTCCTTATCACTTTACGCTACTGCACTCAAGGCCAATGCACTCTACTCTACACCACAGCACTCTATGCTGCTGCACTCTACACCACTGTACTCTATGCCACTCTACTCTTTGCCACTGCACTCTACACCACTGTACTCTACTCTGCACCACTCCACTCAATGCCATTGCGCTCTCCACAACTCTACTCTACTCTGCACTACTTTATTCTATGCCACTGTACTCTACACCACTCTACTGTACACTGCATTCTATGCCACTGTACCCTACTCTGTTCCGCTCTATGCCACTCTAATTTACTGTGCACCACTAATCTCTATACCACTACAATCTATGCCACTGTACTCTGCCACTGTACTTTATGCCACTCTAATCTACACCACTCCACTCTATGCCACTGCACTTTACGCCACTGCACTCTACTCTACATCACTCTGATCTGTGCCTGTGCAATCTATGGCAATGCACTATTTGCCACTCTACTCTGCTCCACTTTATGCCACTGCATTCTACATCACTCTACTCTATGTCATGGCACTCTAAGCTACTCTACACTATTCATCTCTCCACCACTGATCTGTACCCCAATGCACTTAATGCAATACTGTTCTACTCTAGACAACAGCATTCTATGACACTTTACACCAATAGACTCTACATCACTCTACACCACTGCACTCTGGGCTACTGCACTCTACTCTACACCACAGTACTCTATGCCACTGTATTGTATGCCACTCTACTCTGCACCACTCTACTCTTTACCACTGCAGTCTACACAACTCAACTCTACTCTGCACCACTCTACTCTATGCCGCTGCACTCTCCATCACTGTATTCCACTCTGTATCACTTCAATAAGTTCTACTGCACTCAACGTAACTCAACTCTACATCACTTTACTCTATTCCACTGCACTTTATCACTGCACTCTATGCCACTCTATTCTACTCTGTAGCAAAACACCCTACGCCAATGCACTCTACACCACATTAGCCTTAATAAATAACACCACAATGAAGGTCCTAGATCTTTTAATAAAATTGAAACATAATGTGTGACCTTTTGACTTTGCCATTGCTTGCTTCCTTTGTCACTGTTTTCCTATGTTTCTTTTCCCTCTTTTTCCCTTTTCTCTCTCACTGTTGCTCTGCGACATGGACTAATGATGAAAAATAAATCCAGGTCCCCAAAAATATACAGTATACTGGCTTTGTTCCTTTCAGGAACAGAGGGTGGCCATGTCACTGCCAGTGGTATGTATGGTTAGCATGTTGTGTGATTCCCGAGCAGCATGTCCCATATTTGTGGTTTCCCAAGAAGCTCAATTTCTGTTAATGATACGTACCTGATACCTCGCAAAGATATGTGTTTGGACTAAAGCCAGGTGTAGATTTTGATTTGTTTAAGAAGTAAACAGAGATTTATGTAGTTGCGGGTCCAACACACTAACCAGTTGGCAATGTTTGCTTATAAGTTGTGTTAGCCTGTCACTCTAGTTAAACGTGATTAGGCATGTAGAGTGTTCTATTTCACTCGTTCTTTGGTTGGGTGGAGAAGAATCCTGTTTATGTGCCAAAGACTTTTTCTGGCTCATGCAACAGATGTGGTGTAAACATATTCACATAGTTTGCAACTTAATCGCGTAACAAATCACCTTTTACTATAGTTTCTTTGCATCCTTAGAAACCGATTAATGGTGCAGATTACATCAACAGTTCAATAGGCGATAAAACAATTGAGCGAGGCTGCACAGTCTGTTCCCTGATAATACTATATAGAGTATAAATGTTCATTCTAGAGCACAGTAATTGAACAAAAAGAGGATTATATAATTAATCCAGTAAGTACATGACGTCGAAAGTAAGGTTGCAGTCTCTGCCCTCAAAGCGCCTGACAAGAACTTCCCTAATTCTAATAGAAACCTTCCAAACTACACATTTTAATGATAAAATAATTAATACACGTGTAGGTAGTGCACAGAAAGCATGAGGGAAAAGGCAGAATGTACAAGCTAATGAATACTACATGTGTGTTGAATGAGGTGTACTGGATCAGGGATTTGAGGACCTGATGTACGACGCCTTTTCGCGGTCGCAAACGGCAGAAATCGATCTTTGCAACCTCAAAATTGGCACGTACGAAGTACCATCTCTATTTTGCGAGCCGGTATGCAATGACGGACTCGCAAAATAGGGATAGCCATAGGGATAGCGACTTACAATTAGGAAGGGGCGTGCCAAGGGCGTCCCTTCCTAATTGTGAGTTGAAGGGGGATGTATGATTGTTTTGTGACCGCAATTGAGGTTGCAAAGCAATCACAGTCACCACCAATTTCAAACTGGTGTTAACCCATTCACAAACGGGATGGGGTCCCCATTGGACCCCTCCCCCTTTGTGAATGGTAGCAAAAATATTTTTTCACAGCAGACAGTGGTACCATGGACCACTGCCTTCTCTGAAAAAATGAAAAGAAAACGTTCAATTTTACTTCTTGAAATGCATCCCTTTTTCCTTTAAGGAAAATGGGCTGCATTTAAAAAAAAAAAAAAAACTGCTTTCTTTAACAATCACTCACAGACATGGTGGTTTGCAGTCCCCAGCAGGTCACCATTCCTCTGAGTGCAGCTATTCCCAATAGGATCGCTAATTGCGACCTACCTTATGAATATTGATGAGGTAGGTTGTTTGCGACCCCATTGAGAATTGCAAACAGTGTGAGTTACACTGTTGTATATTTGGTTTTGTGACTCACAATTTGCGAGTCACAATAGTCACAGTTGTAAATCTGGCCCTTAGTTGTGTATCCGGTTCATTCATAAATAGTGAGGCTGCACTCCTCCTCCACATTAACCATTTATAATGGCTGAAGCCAATGAAGAGCCACACAGAGCAGCAAGGGCAGGATCCCCAGCACTTTCCCAGTTTCTTATAGCCCTGTACTCACAGACCTATCATGAAGCTGGGATAGGGATTTAGGTGGGTCTTCTTCTCAAACATGGCCCTTCTGCTCTGTCTGGCTCCCCGTTGGGAATCATGACTTGCAGGTTCCAGTGTTCAGCGCCAGATTCCTGCTCTGCTTCTGCCATGGAGTCTGTGAATTTCTAACAAAGGAAGAAAAGTAAGTAACAAAAACAGTGTTGTTCCTCTGTGTATGTGTGAGTGAAATTGTGTTTGTGAGTGACTGAGAGAGAATGAGATTGAGTGGGAGCGTGTGTTAGTTTAATGTGTTTGAGAGTGTCGATGAGAATCAAAGTGAGAATCAATGAATGAGTGAGAGTGAGAATCAACAAGGGAAAGTTAGGGAGTGAGTAAAGCAGTGTGCGTGAGTTAGAATGAGTGAGTGAGGGAGAGATAGTGAGAAGGAGTGGGAGTGAGGGGTGCAACTATTAATGGTGCAACAGGTGCAATTGCACCAAGACACAGAGGCGCTGATGCAGTTGCAACTGCTGCACTAATAAAACAGAACATCTGAACTTATGGAACTCAAATCGGAGCCCCTGTACACAAGTAGTTACGAGTGAGGGTCAGCGATTGTGAGTGTGCGGGTACATTCGTGTGTGAAGGCACCCAAAGCAAATGTTGAAAACAATGAGGTAAACATTTGCCCCAACACCTTTAGGGATCACCAACCTCCACTGTAATGTATGTTGTCTACACAAGAAAGTGACTAATGTGATTTCTGCATGGATTGTGGGTGGGAGGGTGTAAATCCAAGGACTGTCTTTGACAGACACTCAAGTGCAAATTAACCAACCCCATAGTGACACCTTTGATGTGCCAACATGATTGTCTTTTTCCAGTGAGGAAACCATGGTGCAAGTGGGAGTGTGTGATGCTGTTGTATTAGCCTATCAACAGTACCATTAGCTGTACTTGCTGATGTTATTGCTAGATAATGCTCAAACATCAACTTGTACCAATCCATCTTGGTCTTAACTAATTTCTAGGTGTTCCATCAATACAATCATGGCCATAGTACATAACAAAATAAGGCCTGGTTCCTTTTTCGATTGTTTATCCACTCATTGTTTATGTATATATTTTCTGGTAGACAACAATATATAAGTACATTTTGACAGAACAGGTTGCGTATATGTGACTATATTAGAATAAAATAGAAAAACAATAATCCATTAAGAATAAAATATTAGCTATTGCTAGAAATAACAAAGCTGCAACATAGAAACTATAAAATCAACACATCACTCTGTCGATAAGTAAGTGGTAAATGGGCTCCACTTTTTTTTAATGAGGTTTTGTTTAATTGACAGGCTCTTAAATCTGGAAGAGAGATGGCCTGGCTACATCTGTTATATAGAAGCAGCGAGAAAAAATATTTAAAAGAGAAATAGTGTACATAGCAATTGTGGAAGATGATTAGTAGTGCATGTTTGGCTGCTACACCGAAGCAGTTTAGGTCATTTGTGATATGCTAAAGGATGAATGTTGCTTGGCAAGATAAAACAAAAAAAAGGAAATTATACCCTATAATATGATAGAAGAACACATGCGTGTACCACCTTTTCTTCTCTTTTTTTTTTACTTTGTCTTACTTTCATCTCAGTTCATTTATTTCGGATTTACCATTAGTTAGGATCCAGTGACACTGGATGGTTGTTATCAGATACCACATTGGCTTAGAGCCAGTGTCTTTATGGTTAGTTCAAAGTTTCAGCAAGAAAGGCATGTTCCGTTTTCCTAATATGGCACCTGCAGATTAATCTGCAGGAAACTTTCCAAATAAAAGTTCACTCATTTTAGTTCCTTCTTGTAAAGTTGTGTGCTCATCCGACAAGCAAATTTAAATTGAAGGGGTTCCCAATAAAGCAATTTTATTTTGAAGTTTTGCTCTCCGAAACAGAAAAAAGCAGACCAGAATTACACCTAACTTGGTACAAAGTTGGAATTTTACTCAAGCATTGTGCATTTACTGGTTTGGTGTAACTCAGTTCAGTAAGTTTTTGAGAAATCAGCATTTAAAGAGAGGCTGAATATCTTTGAATCCCTAAATTGAAAACAAATATATTGGCTAAGGAACTTTTTCTCCAACATTCTAAAAGAATCTCATTGGCTGCCACAACTTGGAAGAACATTTTGGTGCAGCCATTACAGGAGTGTGGGTCTCAGACCTCGAGTCCTGTTAAAAAACCAAGAATGGACACATTATTAGATAGGGGAGCACACACTGACAAACAGGGTAATTCCCAGAGGAGGGTGTCCCAAAGAGACCCCAGTGTTTAAAATTAAATACATTTTGTCTTGAGAATATGTCATGAGAGATGTAACATGTGAGGTCATAAGCTGTGCATGGTGGTAGGGCAAGTTATGGTTATTTTACTTGTTACCATAATTGCATTTTTACTGTATTTTTTAATGACTGCACATTTACATATAGAAATATATATAGAAAAAAAAAAAAAAAGGTTCAAGTGTAGTAATAATATCTTACTTTGCTTTAAAAAAAACTAAGAAATTCACATCACCTTCCTCATGTATAACTACACTTTAACCTTTGTTTTTTCAGTGACTATGTATATGCATATGGCCAGGGATGGGTGGAATTTAAGGGCAGAAAGGGCTGTATAGGGTTCAGGAAGGTGTGGAGTTTAGGAGTGGTGAGGGGATTTTAGTGGTCAAGGTTTAATTGAGTTTAGGGTTGGTGATGGGTTTTTAGGGTTTAGGGATGGTTGGAGTTTAGGGGAGGTGATTGGTTTTAGGAGTCTGGGGTAGTCAGAGTTTAGAATGGTGAGAGGTGTGTAAGGTTCATGGATTGGTGGAGGTAAGGGTTGATAATGGTTTGTTTTTGTTATGGGAAATGGATGGGTGGTGTTTAAGAGTGGTGATAGGTTTTAGAGGTCTAGGGTGAGAGGAATTCACGGGTAGAAAAGGCTTTATGGGGTTCAGTGATGGGTGGAATTTAGGGGAGCTGGTGGGAATTTAGGAATGGGTGGGGTTTAGGGGTGTTGAGAGGTTTTTAGGGGTTGGGCGGGCTAGTTTAGTGGTAGGGTTCAGGGATGGGTGGAGTTTAGGGGTGCATAGGGGATTTTAGGAATCAGGGATGGGTGGAGCGTAGGGGTGGTGAGGGATTGTTTTGGTTGTCAAGGTTTCATGGAGTTACGAGGTCTGAGGGTGTTTTAGGGTTGAGGGATAGGTGGAATTATAGGGTGATGAGGAGTTCCAAGAGTCTGATGGGTAGAGTTTGGGGTGGTGAAGGGTGCTTAAGGTTCAGAAATGGGTGGAGTTTAGGAGTGGTGAGAGGTTTTCTGGGTCGGTGGGTTAAATGTAGGGACAGAAACTTTCTTTTTAGGATTCAGGTGTGGGGGGAGGTAGGGGGTGGTGAGGAGATTTTAGGGATCTGGGATGGGTGGGATTTAGTGGTGCTGAGGGGTTTTTAGAGGTCAAGTTTGCATGGAGTTAAGGAGTGGTGAGGGGGTTTTAGGGTTCAGATGGGTGGAGTTAAGGAGTGGTGATGTGTTTTAAGTGTCATAGATGAGCAGAGTTCGTGTCCCCGATATTTTTGGCAATGTGTTTGCCGGCATTATTCCATCATACAACGCATTATTTAGAGAGCCATAGTGTCTGCTATTGTTGGTGTGTTATTTTTTAAGTGTTCATATGAGCATTTCACCTTGCTATGGTTCATGTACCAGCAACCATGGGTGCACTGGTTCTCAAGTGTACATAATTGTACCTCACTTTCTGCTTTGCATCAGTGGAGATATGTGAGGGCCAGCGCTTTAACAGGGCTAGATAAGGCTGCTCTATGACACAACGTAGGCATTGAGCACAGTTTCTATAAACAGCCTTTTTAAGTGGATGGGGAACACACAGCATAATCAATTCTATTTTGCCTGAAGCATGATGAATCGCTCTGTCTGATTTTATGTTACACTTGTTTTACCTTGTGATTATTGATATCTTGCTCTTGTACTGGAAATTTGCTCTTCGCTCAAGTACTTTGGCCCATATTTATACTTTTTGACGCACAACTGCGCCAACGCAGTTGTGGGTCAAAAATGTGAACGCCGGCTAACGCCATTCCAAAGCGCCATGCGGGCGCCTTATTTATTGGATGACGTTAGCCGGCGCTGCGCACTGGTGTGCGTAAAAAAAAATGACTCACACCAGACAGCGCTGGCGTAGGGGAAAATGGAGCTTGGGCGTCAAAAAATGGGGCAAGTCAGGTCTGAGTCAAAATTTTGGCCTCAACCCGATTTGCGCCATTTTTTTTGACCCCCAACCCCCATTGAAATGACTCCTGTCTTAGCAAAGACAGGAGTCATGCCCCCTTGCCCAATGGCCATGCCCAGGGGACTTATGTCCCCTGGGGATGGTCATTGGGTATAGTGGCATGTAGGGGGGCACAAATCAGGCCCCCCTATGCCACAAAAAACAATCGAAAAAATATACTTACCTGAACTTACCTTAACTTCCCTGGGATGGGTCCCTCCATCCTTTGGTGTCCTCCTGGGGTGGGCAAGGGTGGCAGGGGGTGTTCCTGGGGGCATGGGAGGGCACCTCTGGGCTCCTTCTGAGCCCACAGGTCCCTTAACGCCTGCCCTGACCCAGGTGTTAAAAAACGGCGCCCATCAGGCTGGGCGCTGTTTTTTAAGGCCTGCCCCCTCCTGTGCGTCAAAATAACGTCACAGTATAAATATGGGGCACAGGCCTTAAAGTCATTTTTTAGAAGGGAACGCCTACCTTGCATATAATTAACGCAAGGCTGGTTCACCCTTCTAAAAAATGACGCACATGGTGGAACTTTGACACCCGCGGGGTCGGACGTCAAGTATAAATATGGGGCAGTGTTTGCGCCGAATGTGCGTCAAAAATGTTGACGCACATTTGGCGCAAACAGAGTATAAATATGCCCCTTTGTTTCTTTCATACAGCTCATGGTGAAAGGGGTGTTCATCACCTAAATATACATTGTCAGAGGTGTATGTCGGTGGTGGTCTACAATCCGGTGATGACATGCCCTTGTAATGGCCAAGAGGTGCTTTGACATGCTCTACTATTCTTTTATTGTGCTCATGATTAAATATGGCCATTTTGATGTTGCTTCTTTTTGTCTGCTAGGAGCAGATGCAATTTATGTAGTATGAACACTTAGATTCACCAACAAAACTTTAGGCTGCTGTATCTTTGATGAGGTTGATGCCATTAAATGTTTGTTGTCCGTAATACCTTACACATGATGTGATATGTCTGCTATGTGTGATGGGAGACCTATGATGTGGTATTATGGAGGTGATCATTTACAAACCCGTACTGTCAAATTTGTTGGTAGAGTAGAGGTCACACGTGTTATGATGTGCAGGTGTACTGCCGGAGTGGTTTGTGGCATCTGTTTATCATCCTCTCCAGCACCAACCATGGTAATTCAGAGATTTGGCAATTGATGTGGATTTATCCAGAAGATTTAGATAGCATAGTTCTCTCACTTTCCACTATCATGAATCATTGTGGGCAGGTTTCCTTGGATGAGTCGATGATCCTTGAATGTGAGCTCTGACTGCTACTTATTTCCATCCTTCATTAGAACTAAGACTCTGCTTCCCTCCCTTAATTATTCTCTCAGCGCAAATACAAACAAAGGATGGATTTGTATTGAGAAAAACAGTCACAACAAATAATTGTAGATTTTTTACACCACAGCATTTAAATACTCAGACTTGGAAAAGAATAAAAAATGTACAGTGTGCCATTGTGTCCAATGTTTTCACCGCATTCATTATTTCTGCATCATGTCTGTGTGCTTGCCCCTACCATGTCATAGTGTGCTTTGTGTCATGCTTTCCAAAGTCGAAAACTGTAATCCCATTGGGTGTGAACACTGTTAATTTAATTAATGTATGCAAATGTATGCCAAACTAGTTTCATGGCTCTAGGAGCACAGACAACATAAGTCAAGTTTTAACACCCACAACTGTATCACAACCCCAATTAACAAAACATAGAGGTTGTAAGCTTTTCCCACAACAAGGCGATTCTGTGTCATTCTTAAATTCAGTGGTAAACTGTTCCATAATTTTGGCGCCAATCAAAGGTTATAGATTATCCATAAATTGTGTCTCTATTATACTCACAGTGAGCATGTTTGCATGCACACCTTTTGTGTTTCTGGGCTTGGTTGGAAGCAGAGGTGCAAAGTCATTAAGACAGGATAATTTAACACGTTTGTCCACTGTGTCAAGAGCAGATGTAGTGTTTTGTTGTCGGCATATAAACTGCGAGACATCACATTACTACTCTGTATCTTTTGAGTGTTCTCCTGAATGCATCATTATTTCTAAACACATTTCTGAGCAGATTAACGCCATACACTTGATAGAAAGGAAAGACACAGTCAAGCATGCAACAAATACTTATAATGCAATTCTAATTTATACATAACACACCTAACAATAGCTATACTCTTGTAGTCTATAAATGCACTACATCAACCATTTGCACAAACTCAAATTAACCATCCCATCTAACTCCTATTAATTTATCACAAAGATACTGTAGTTAATGCCTAGCATGGTTTCCTTGAGATCGCAAGACGGATCCCATAGCTAAACAAAAACAATTAGTTACCACGTACTAACGACTAGTCTTTGTTTCCAGAGCAGCGTGCTACTGATGACGCAGAAATGAAGGTTTTACATTTATTAGCGCATAAAACGTAGTGCTGCAATAATCAAGTGTGACTTTAACCGAACTAATAAAGATTGTACGGGGACAAATGTGCCCTCAGAGTAGTTCGCCAACATTTATAAGCGTGCTTTATATAACGTGATGTATTAGAATTGTACTAATCTGACATAACCGTAAACGTGTGCCATGATTTGCTTGTTTGAAATGTTTTAACTTAGCATAACTTTAGTGGAGGCTTCGGCCTAGTTGCCTTGTCTCACGGTTTAGATGCTCGTGTTTTTCTAATGTGCTAATAAAACGTGTATTCTTGCTTGAAGCTATACTTTTCCAGTGAGATCGGTTCACGGTTTCGTGCCAGCCTGGCATCTTCTTCTTTGCTCCAAGGTCAATCTGCAGGTGCAGACAATGGAAGCTCTGAAAGGGAGTTAATTGGTAAAATATGTTGCAACTTACGTTCCCGACTCCAAGGATAATGTATGCCTAGGTAGAAGCTTGTAAATTGTTGTTTTTGATTGGACAATTTGAAGCCAACCTATGAACCCTCCAATGGAAGACCCTCCTGGATTTGAACTGTTGTTTATAAAAACCTGGTGCACAAGAAGAAAGCAGCCATTAGCCATTAGCCATTACCCACTGCACCCATTGAGGACATTATTGCACATTGCAGCCATTATGGCCCATCTTGCCGACCTCGTCATTTTGCCATCTTCTACGATGCCAATTGATGTTCGATGCCATTTTGAATGAGACTTTGATGCTTTCTCTAATCGAGAGAAAGAGACTTTAAGTAATTCTCGCCCTAGAGACTTTAACTTTGATTTGCCCCTTTGCATAAAGTAGTAGTTTTGTCCTTTTATCTTGCCGCTGTGAGGCAATTGCCCCGTCCACCCTGCCCCCTTTGCCCCTGTCCCATGCCGATCGAAACCGGTACCTGTGAGACGAAGACTTCCTTGAATGCTGATTGAATTTGGTAAATATGAAAGGAAAATGTACAATTGCATTGTGTTTCTTTTTAGGTAACCAACTGCTGATTTTTGATAAGAGCCCTAGTTAGGAGTTTTCCAAATCAATGCTGCTAAATTGTTTTTGCATGAAGTCCCACATGCAGATGCTAATTTGAGGTTAGATGAGGATTCATTTGTTGCACGATGCAATTTGAGACCTTGTTATGCTGACTAATGTATGCAATTAGCCCATTACAGATTATAGTTTTAGTGGTTTGCGTTGCTATTATCGAATGCATTGTTATTCAAATGCTGCATAGATTGCATCTTTTTCGCCGTTATGGACAGCTATTAATGTTCATTTACATATATCATTTGGTGTTGAGACACATTTATATCGTGCTAGCTTTGTTAATATAGGGAAATAAATTCATTAACTTTGAATGAACTGGTGTGGTTATTCATGGCCGAAAGGTCATGGTTCGCCGAAATGTTTTCTGGATTAATTGTGAAGTGTTATGTTGATCAGGGCATTGCTTATGTTCGTTATTGATTATTGATTTGATTAAATTGACTAATCTCGGGTGAAGAGAGCCCCACTTGGTCAAAAGATTCATCGACCCAAGAGCGTCCAAATACAGGTAATTTATTAGGACGGAACGCTCTATCAGTAGATGGTAGCAGAGGATGGTTTCGCCCTTTGGGACCCCACTCGAGAGGTAACGGTTTCGCCCTTTGGGACCCCACTCGAGAGGTAACGGTTTAGCCCTTTGGGACCCCACTCGAGAGGTATATGGTGTTGAATTGAAGGTTTCGCCCTTTGGGACCCCACTCGAGAGGTATATGGTGTTGAATTGAAGGTTACGCTCTTTGAGACCCCACTCGAGAAGTATATGGTGTTGAATTAGATTTTTCTTGGGTAAAACAGATTGAGAGAATGATGATGCCCTAAGTCCCCCGCGACTTTCCCGGGATCTCGGAGCTTGCGAATGGAGAGAATGGAGGTGTGAAATCGGCGTTGGCGGTACTAGTGACGGTATGAGTGAAGTCAGGGTTTTGCGCTTGCACAGCTTATTGCCGCAGATTGTTTGAAAAGGTTGCGAGGATTTTAGAGAATAGCGGAGGTGCGACTCTGAGTGTGAGAGTAGGGAAGTCGTCGAACTTCATGTGCATGTGGCGCTTTGTGCAGAAAAAGGTCCACGTGGTTGTTGTTGTTGAGACGGCCCTGCGAGGTCAAGAGACTCCGGAGTATGTTGAAAAGTGTATGAGACACTTGTTTTATGTTGTGGTCTGGTCGGTTTAATAGGTTGACCGGGCGTGGTCAACGAGTCGGTACGTGTGTTAAGGGAGTGGAAGAAAACTTGACAAATTCTAAGTGCACTAGAATAGATCACTGACAAGTTGAGAGCAGAGTCTGCGGGTCAGGATTTGCTTGCGAAAGTGGGGACCGAGAAAGATGGAATAACTGCCGAGGCTAGTGAAAAATCCCTAAGGTCCTGAAGCGATTGTGGTACCCTTCCTGTAGTAAACCGACAGATCTGTTTTATTATTATTTGGTTGCTCGCGATACATGCCAGAAGTTGTTACGAGAGGAGCTGAGTGAAGGAGGACAAGCCGCAAGGCTTTGTCAGCCGCAGTGTGTGTGAGTGTGACGTCACTAGGAGCCGCGCTGGGATAGGTTGGTTGCAGAGAAGGGTCGCGCACGGATTGGACGCAGTCCGTGGGGCTCGATTGGAAGGGGAAAGGCAAGCGAAGAGTATTCCGGGAATTAAAGTCACTTATTGATTACAAACTTTGTGAAATAAAAGACGAGAAAATGAAATTTTTTAAAGCATTAAAGAGTGCGATGAAGGGGGAGTCTTACATTAAAGCGAGCGTAGGAGAGGAGACGCCACCCGAAGGTACACCAGCTTACATTGTAATGGAGGAAAGGGGGGTAGCTCCGTGCCTTTGGCTAAAGCAATGGCACAAGCTGACAGAGAGACATGGGAGCGTAGCGTTCCCGATCCATGGGACATTCAATATAAGGATCCTAGAGAATTTGAGATTCGCGATGTACGACATGAAGGTACCTCCAAGGCCAGCACAGTTTGAGGCTCTAGCGATTTGGGAACTAATGGCTAGACAGCAACAGCAAAAGAAGTTCGAGACCAGGATAAGAAAGGTAGAAAAGACACTAGCGGACGCTAGGTGGGATAATGCACAGAAGGTGTGGAGGTCAGATATATTGCAGGGGATAAAATTGTTTCCCGCAATTGCTAAGGAAGAAGAGGCGACAGGCAAGAAAGCTACCTGTAAGACAAACAGGAGGTGTTCCAAAGATAGAGAGGACGAGGAAAAGTTAAGGAGAGAAGACGAGTCAGAGGATGAGGAGTTCATCATGCAATTGCTGAACGACCGTCCACCACCTTATGCAGAGAGTGAACAAGGTCCAAGTACCAGTTCTGCCCCTCCGGCACCGGTACAGAATAATGAAACTCCGAATTCAGAAACGCCATCAGGATCTAAGGACCCGAGTTTACTGTTCACCCCGCAGATACCGCAGGTTAGGAGAATATATCCAGATGTGCCTATATTGAAAACAGCGGAAAATTATCAACCGCAGGTCCCAAGGTACTACAGCAGTGACAACAGTACGGGAATGATTCTAGATCCAACCGTAATGGGAGTACAGAATGGTCGCAACCCAACATTGGCACAAGCTGAATCAACCCAGCTTTTGATGCCTCAAAAGCAGATGCAGGGGGGAACCGCACATGCTCAGATGACGGGGAGTCAGACGGGCATGCCGGCAATGATGACCCATAGTGTGAGAATGAACATGCCTCAGAACCTGGGGAATGGACAGAACCCAGATGCGATATCCCTACCCATTACTGTAGGTCCACCGGTACCTTTGTACATTCAGCCTAACTCAGGTATGAGCGGTCAAGGATCAGTGGTGCAGAATGGGACGGAAAGGAGGTGCATAGAAAACACTCCAGAGATAACTCCGATAGCGGCTCTGCCAACTGGATCTGGGTCCTTGATGGAGTTTAGTCCCATATGTGCTCAGTCAACAGTGGTGAGGTCGAGTCCCCCACTGATGATACCGCTAGCATCGAACACTGAAAAGTTGCCGCAACCATCAATGGCAGTCGATGTGAATGCTACACTGATGGGGTTGAATGCGCAACAGCTGACGCAGTGGTTCAACAGTCTGAATTCCACACAAAGCTCAGCCAGTGGGAAGGGAGAAGACTATTTGAATAGGGTCAGGTTGAACATGGAAGCAGAAGAATTGGTGGAAGGGACTATGGGTTTGAATAGGTTAGAGTCCTACTCGGAAGAAGAGCTGAGGTATCTATGTCCCAGGATTACGAGAGAAGTGAACAAGGTACATAGAAGGTTGCAAGAAATAGCTGACAAAAATGGGGTTGAGATAGACAAGACAAAACACTTGAGCAGGAGCTATAGATTGGATTTCGGGACCACAGACTTTGAACACATGAGGTCAGCAGGCATGAAAACGCACCTTAGAGAATTGCTGCAGAGTGCACAAGTGTGGAGGTGCTTAGACAAATGGGAAAGCAGATGGGCAAAGAAAAAGGAAAAGAGGAAAGACAGTGTCCCAGAGCACAACGAGAAAAGACCACAGAGTAGTGATGCAATAACCATGTTACCAATGAGGGAGACAGCAGGGGGAAAATTAATACATGTACTGTGGCACAGAAGCGACATTCAGTCTTTTACAGATGATTTTCCCAAACTGAGAGAGAAACCGATTGAATGGTATCAACAGACTGATAGGTTTGTGAAGCTTGCAAAATGTCTTTGGGAAGACCTGAACACCCTCTTTGAGATTGTGGTTCCGGCAGATTTGTGGGAAGACTGCAAAAGGGCTGTAGGTTGGCCGACAAGTGAACCAGAGAGGGACAGGGATACGGGTGCACCATCACCTATGGTAATGAGCTTGTACTATAAGGTGATTGAGCATTTGAAGACGAAGGTTGCCGCGAAAAATGTGGATTGGCAGAAGATTGATCGAACTGCCCAAGAGGCTAAAGAGTCGATTCATGGTTACTATGAGAGGTTGTTGAAGGCGTTCAAGAACTACAGTGGCACGGAAACAATAGAGGCGAAGGACATGCTTCATTTTGTGTTTAGATTTGTGGAAGGGCTGAGACCAGAGATAAGTCAGATGATAAAGACGCATTTGATTTGTTGGCAGTCGAAACCTATTGATGAGGTGTTGAATTATGCGAAATACTGTAGCGACGAAATTGAAGTGAAACAGAAAAGGTTGAAAGAGAAAGTGATGGTGATGCAACTTAAAGCAGCTCAGACAGGTTTGCAAGGGTTGCAAGGGTTCCAACAGCAGATGCCGCAGCCGCAGCCGCAGGGAAACATGGTGTTTCAGCCACAGGCGAGAGGCAGAGGCAGAGGAGGCTTTGGGAGTAATGGTCCGGATTTGAACACTGTTGCGATTCCGAATGGTGTGCAGGCAATGAAAAGGGTGATGCCGTGTCACGTGTGCGGAATCGTCGGGCATTGGAAACGCGAGTGCCCGATGGTGGTGCAGGAAGGTGCAGGTGTTGGTCAGCAAAACAATGATGTCAATGCATTCCAGACAATGAGGGGACCGAAAATGAGAGGTCCAAACCCAAATTTTCAGACCATAAATCAGCTGCAGGGATTACAGCTCATGCAGCCGCAGCAGATGCAGATGCCCCGTATGCAGATGACGCAAATGCAGCCAATGCAACAGCAGTTTCCCATGGTACCTAATCAGCAAATGCAAATACCTTTGGCACCAGTGAGTCAGCAGCAAGTGATGGTTCCTCCACAGGTCTCGGGTCAGGTGATGAATACAAATGGCACAGTACAACAGTTCCCATTACACAGTGAGAATGAAATAAACAATGTATGGGAGAGTGAAAGTTCAGATGAGGAGGGAAATTGTGTGCTTGCAGCATCCTTGGAAGTTGATCAAAAGGGTCCATATGTGGAGGGAAGAGTTATGGGTCATCGTGTTTCATTCTTGGTTGACACAGGAGCCACACGTTCAACTGTTAGGAGCATTGAAGTACCAAATTTGCCACTCTCAGGGAGAACAGTTCAAGTAGTGGGAGTAGCAAACAGGCACCTGATGAACTTAATCACAGATCCAGTACAAGTCAGAATTGGTAACTATCAAGGGTCACATAATTTTGTGGTATGTGACTCAAGCACTGTTAGGGAGAGACCTATTGTGCAAATTGGGATGTTCGATTATGTGTTCGAACGATGGAATTAGAATTCAGACGAGCAGTGACGGGGAAGAAGAGGACAGTGTAGAAGGGGATGAGATGGAAACTGTCGATGAAGAATATCCTCTGATTAACCTTTTTCCGATGATAACTGAAGAAGATATTCCAGCTGAAGGAAACAGTCGGAAAGGAAGTGTGGGATATGACAGGAAAAGAGGTGGGATTGGTGAAAGGAGTGGAACCAGTGAAAGTGACCATAAAACCCAATGTAACCTTTCCCCAGACCCCACAAAACCACATGGCACAAGACACCCTCATGAAAGTCGCCCAACTCATTGATGAGTTTGTAAAACAAGGAGTATTGAAAGAAGTGTTAAGCAGTCAATGTAATTCACCAATCATGTGACTAATAAAGCCGAGTGGAAAGGTCCGAATCGTGCAGGACTTGAGGAAAATAAATGACATCATAATTAAATGCTGCCCTGTAGTACCGAATCCAGCTGTGATAATGTTTCAAGTCCCTTGCGATGCCGAGTGGTTCTCAGTCATCGACTTGTCACAAGCATTCTTTTCGGTGCCTCTTCATGAGGACAGCCAATTTCTCTTTTGTTTCAAATTCTTAGACAGAGTTTACAGTTGGTGTCGAATTCCTCAAGGGTTTTCTGAGTCACCGTCAATTTTCAATCAGATTCTAAAGAAAGACTTGGAAGCGTTAGAATTGCCATTCGAGTCAACCCTAGTACAGTACATTGATGACTTACTGATTGCATCTAAGTCAGAAAGTGACTGCACAGCCGACACCATTGCTCTACTGAACCATTTGGGAAGGAATGGACACAAGGTGTCTCCTTCAAAGTTGCAGTTCTGTCAGAAGAAAGTAAAATACTTGGGTCATCAAATAGAGAAAGGGTCACGGAGAATAATGAAGGAAAGAATAACAAGTGTACTTCAAATGAGTCCACCAAAGACGAGGAGGGAGGTGAGGAAGTTTTTGGGGATGGTGAGCTACTGTCGCCAGTGGATTCCCAACTTCTCAACTCTAGCAAAGCCTTTACTGAAACTGACCCAGAAGGATGCCTTGGATGAAATTGAGCTGAAAGGAGATGAGATGGATGCTTTTATTGAATTGAAAGAATGCATGTGCAGGGCTCCAGCTTTAGGTATGCCTGATTACACAAAGCCTTTCACATTGTTTTGTCATGAACGTGATGCATGTTCTTTGTCTGTCTTGACCCAAGCCCATGGTGGCATAAACAGACCAGTAGCGTATTTTTCAGCTACTTTGGATCCGGTCGCAGCAGCACTGCCAGGGTGTTTGCGCGCCGTAGCAGCAGTTGGTATCAGCCTCACTCAGAGTGAAGGAATAGTGATGGGACACCCATTAACAGTCATGGTCCCTCACTCAGTTGAGATACTTTTGACCCGCTCCCGAACGCAACACATGACTGGAGCAAGACTCACAAGGTATGAAACAATAATTCTGGGCTCACCGAATGTGCAGCTGAAAAGGTGCACTACGTTGAATCCAGCAACCTTGCTTCCCGGTGAAAATGCTGAAATTGAGAACGCTGAAGACGTCGAGCACAACTGCTTCAGGTGACTGAATTTTGCACAAAACCCCGACCTGATATTAGGGATACTAAGCTTGATGAAAATGACCATATTATTTTTGTTGATGGTTCATGTCTAAGAGATGGGTTGGGAATTTTGAAAGCAGGATATGCTGTATGTACTGTAACAGGTGTCTTGGAAGCATCCTGGCTTCAAGGAGTCTATTCCGCACAAGTAGCAGAGCTTGTAGCCCTTACAAGAGCATGCCAACTGTCTACATTGATGAAGGTTACCATTTACACTGACAGCCAGTACGGGTTTGGAATTGTGCACGACTTTGGGCAACTATGGTCACAGAGAGGTTTCCTGACCTCTTCAGGGTCCCCAGTGAAAAACGGGGAGAGAATAAGGGAATTGTTACACGCCATTCAGATGCCAGCCGAAATTGCAGTGGTAAAGTGTAGTGCTCATACAAAAGGACAGGACTATGTTTCCCTGGGAAATGCATATGCGGATCAAGTCGCAAGATTTTGTGCCTTGAACTGTATATTGCTCAGGGATGAATGGAATTTGATAAGTGAACCAGAACTCGAACCAGCTGAAGCATTTGCCTTGAAGGTCGTGGATACAATGGATGAACTAAAAGCATTACAGAATAGCGTCAGGGAGGATGAAAGAGTTTCCTGGATTAAGTCACAATGTACAAGGAGACCAGATGAGTTATGGGTTTCAAATGAAGGAAAATTTGTTTTACCAAATAGTCTCTTATCGCAGCTAGCGCGGTTCTATCATGGGCAGGCTCACCTAGGGAGAGATGCCATGATAAGATTGTTCAAAACTGATTGGTTTAACCCCAGATTCCGTCAAGTTGCAGAAGCAGTTTGCCATCGTTGTGTCATTTGTCAGCAGATGAACCCAGGAAAGGGAACGGTTGTGAACATGAGCCACATTGGCAGGGCGAGTGGCCCGTTCAGCAGAATGCAGATGGACTTTATTGAGATGCCTGTGCATGGAGGTCTGAAGTATGTGTTGGTGATTGTGTGCATTTTTAGTCACTGGATTGAAGCATACCCCACACGTAGAAATGACAGCCTTACAGTTGCAAAACTATTGTTGAGGGAGTTGATACCACGTTTCGGATTCCCGATCTCTTTAGAATCAGATAGAGGAAGTCACTTCAATAACGAGGTGATAAAGTTACTTTGCGCAGCGCTGAACATTGAGCAAAAACTGCATTGTAGCTATCACCCTGAAGCCTCAGGACTGGTGGAACAAATGAATGGTACACTGAAATCAAGAATGGCGAAAATATGTGCATCGACAAATTTGAAATGGCCTGACGCATTGCCTTTGGTGTTAATGTCAATGAGAAACACCGCTGACAGAAAGACTGGATTGTCCCCGCACGAAATTCTCATGGGCAGGGCCATGACACTTCCTGCAGTTCCCGCAAACGCGCTTTTGAATATTACAGATGATATGGTGTTAGACTACTGCAAAGGTCTGGCTGACGTGGTTCGCTCTTTCTCTCACCAGGTGGAAGCAACCACCTTGTCACCGATCCAAGGTCCAGGACACACAGTGAAAGCAGGTGACTGGGTCGTGATAAAGAAGCACGTGAGGAAGTCGTGTCTGGAACCCCGTTGGAAAGGCCCTTTCCAAGTGATCCTGACGACCACTACCGCTGTGAAGTGTGCGGGAGTTCCCAACTGGATCCACGCCAGTCATACAAAGAAAGTGTTGTGTCCCACAGATGAGGAAGTTGAAGCGCTGAAACTGCCAGTACCTGATAACAAAGTGCCGAGCGCTGAGACAGAGCAAAACAGAACTAGAAGCGAACAGGCAGAAATAGAGGAGAGAGAAATATTCTCTGAGGACGAAACAACCGATTCACTTGGGGAAGGCCAAGGAGAAACCTCAGACAGCGACGAAGCAGCTGAAAGTGACAAAGAGCCTGAAGAAAGTAACGGTGACAAAGGGCTCGAAAGAGGTGAAGAAGCAGGAGAGCCTGATCAGAGGAGGGCTTTCCCAGAAGCAGACGGTACAGGAAAAGAAAAGGAAAACCTGATTGACTCCCCAGAAGGAGGGGACAAGGCAGAACAGAACGGAACTGTTCAAACTTCCTCAGAAGAGATCGCAGGTCCATCAAGTGGACACAGTGCAAAGAGAAGACCAAGTATATCACCAGTAAAAGTAAGGACTAGAGAAACGTTGAACGACAGTGAAGGGCCAAGAGTGAAAGAGAAAAGAAAGGAAGTGTCTGTCGTGGTACCAACATCAAGTGAAGAAAAAGACTTGGCCAAAGAGGAAAGTACCAGTGAGGCAGAATCAAAGAGAGATGCAAAATTGAAAAGGAAAAGGATACCAAACAGGAGATATTCCGGTCCAGAATGGGCATATGTAGTCAATGACGATTGGACCGACGAATTTGTATCTCTTAGCCTCGAGAACGAAGAAGAAGAGATACCAATAGAAAAGAAAAGTTTTATGGACACTATTGACTGAAAAACTGATAAATGACATTGCTTGCTATAATCTAACGTGATACAACCAGCTGAGACATTGCTAAACCGGATGAGACATTTGCTAACTTGATAAGACTTTGATAACCTGATTGACTCTTAAACCCGATTTGAGACAACGTTGCTAACTGATAAAAGACTGAGTTATTGCCGAATTGAGACGAATGCTGCTAACCGATAAGTGACTGGGCTCCTGAAGAAAACTGTGTGAACATTGCGCTCGTTCAGCTTTGTAACTAATTGCTAAATCGTTTCTTTATAGGTGCTTCTAGCTCTCTGATTCTATACAGATCATGACTAAGTACGCTACACAAAACAGTAGAGTGAAATATTGTAAATATGCGTGTATAGGCTTGATAACTGCATGTGTACTAATAATAATGGCAATAGTGCTTGCAACGCGTGGTAAGGGTGAGAATGAGAAAATTGATGCTTCTACTTCTGCTCCTGTTACTGTCACTGAACTAACCTCATTGAAAAGACTAGAATTAGATGAGAGACACTTGCATGATAAGAAGGAACTTTCGTACAATGTTTTCTATCGCCTACTAACAGAATATGTTGAGACTATGGATGCGAAAGATTGTTATGTGTGTACACAGATACCGACATCGGTAACGGAAGGGGTGACTTATCACCACATGCCTCTTACATATGGGATTACATGTAGTTTAGTAACTTCTAGATTTTATGGTCAAACTAACATACAGTATTTTTATTCAAATTATGATGTTACCTTTGCATATGTTCCTATAATAACGCAACTAAGCCAGATTGCTAAAGATTGGGATGCTAAAATAATGAGGGAATTTTTCGAGCCAATGCAACCTTTTGAAACAGCTCACGCTCATAGGGAAAACCTTACCTGCTCGCTCTCTGCAGTAGAAATAAGCTTTTTAGATCGCACAGATGATAGAAGGGCACAAATGAATGCGAAATTAGAAAAGGAGCTAAGTAAGAGGACTTCAGTAGATAATTATGCTTTTGCTGCAATAAAAACACAAGGAAAAATAGCTTTAGACGCTTGGCATGTAGGGAAATTTTGTATATATCGTGGTGAATCTTATTATGATAACATTTTCGTGGGAGCGAGTGAATGTAAACATACGTTTATCTTTAAGGCCAAATGGACATTCATGCTGAACGGACTTGACCCTGTCATACCTGGTGTATATTACATTTGTGGGCATAATGCCTATTATCGCCTTCCAAAGGGATGGTGGGGGAGATGTTATTTGGGTATAGTGTTCCCTAAGGTTTATCAACTGGATGACCTATCGGTGATTCCAAAGACGCCTGGATCTCATCGTATCCAGAAAAGAGAGACCGCAGCTGCTGTGGTAGGAGATATATTTGGAGCCATGATTCCTTCATTGGGAGTTGTGTTGAATTCCATCAAAATAAGAAAGTTGTCTACTATAGTGGATAACATGTTGACAAAGTTTTCAGGTGCTATAATCCTGATGGATGCTGAACTTGCAGCAGAAAGAGCTATGACTCTTCAAAACAGGCTTGCCCTAGACATTCTTTTAGCAAAGGATGGCGGCGTTTGCAAAATGCTTGGTGCGTGTCACTGTTGCACGTATATACCAGACAACAGTGTGAAGATTAAAACAATGCTTGCAAATCTAACAAAAGAGAGTGCAGACTTGAAGGAATTGAAAGAACCAGGAGTTTGGGAGAAGGTTGGAAAGGGAGTTGCTTCAGTGGGAAATTGGCTTGGTGGCATTTGGAATGGAATATTACTAAAAATAATACAGGGAATACTAATAGTACTAATTTGCATCTTTGGGATTTGGGGAATAAAGAGGGGAATACTAATGATCATGGCAAGAATTAAGAGAAGGAAGGAAGAGAAAATTATGAAAAGAATGGCAGAAGAATACAAGGCAAGAACAAGGGGAACTAAAAGGCAAAGAGAACTGACAGAATTTTAATGGAATAAAATTTGTGGGAATAGTTTTGTGTGATGACAAATAGTCATCAGAGGAGGGATTGATGACGCAGAAATGAAGGTTTTACATTTATTAGCGCATAAAACGTAGTGCTGCAATAATCAAGTGTGACTTTAACCGAACTAATAAAGATTGTACGGGGACAAATGTGCCCTCAGAGTAGTTCTTCAACATTTATAAGCGTGCTTTATATAACGTGATGTATTAGAATTGTACTAATCTGACATAACCGTAAACGTGTGCCATGATTTGCTTGTTTGAAATGTTTTAACTTAGCATAACTTTAGTGGAGGCTTCGGCCTAGTTGCCTTGTCTCACGGTTTAGATGCTCGTGTTTTTCTAATGTGCTAATAAAACGTGTATTCTTGCTTGAAGCTGTACTTTTCCAGTGAGATCGGTTCACATGCTTATCTTTAAGGTTTCGTGCCAGCCTGGCATCTTCTTCTTTGCTCCAAGGTCAATCTGCAGGTGCAGACAATGGAAGCTCTGAAAGTGAGTTAATTGGTAAAATATGTTGCAACTTACGTTCCCGACTCCAAGGATAATGTATGCCTAGGTAGAAGCTTGTAAATTGTTGTTTTTGATTGGACAATTTGAAGCCAACCTATGAACCCTCCAATGGAAGACCCTCCTGGATTTGAACTGTTGTTTATAAAAACCTGGTGCACAAGAAGAAAGCAGCCATTAGCCATAAGCCATTAGCCATTACCCACTGCACCCATTGAGGACATTATTGCACATTGCAGCCATTATGGCCCATCTTGCCGACCTCGTCATTTTGCCATCTTCTACGATGCCAATTGATGTTCGACGCCATTTTGAATGAGACTTTGATGCTTTCTCTAATCGAGAGAAAGAGACTTTAAGTAATTCTCGCCCTAGAGACTTTAACTTTGATTTGCCCCTTTGCATAAAGTAGTAGTTTTGTCCTTTTATCTTGCCGCTGTGAGGCAATTGCCCCGTCCACCCTGCCCCCTTTGCCCCCGTCCCATGCCGATCGAAACCGGTACCTGTGAGACGAAGACTTCCTTGAATGCTGATTGAATTTGGTAAATATGAAAGGAAAATGTACAATTGCATTGTGTTTCTTTTTAGGTAACCAACTGCTGATTTTTGATAAGAGCCCTAGTTAGGAGTTTTCCAAATCAATGCTGCTAAATTGTTTTTGCATGAAGTCCCACATGCAGAGGCTAATTTGAGGCTAGATGAGGATTCATTTGTTGCACGATGCAATTTGAGACCTTGTTATGCTGACTAATGTATACAATTAGCCCATTACAGATTATAGTTTTAGTGGTTTGCGTTGCTATTATCGAATGCATTGTTATTCAAATGCTGCATAGATTGCATCTTTTTCGCCGTTATGGACAGCTATTAATGTTCATTTACATATATCATTTGGTGTTGAGACACATTTATATCGTGCTAGCTTTGTTAATATAGGGAAATAAATTCATTAACTTTGAATGAACTGGTGTGGTTATTCATGGCCGAAAGGTCATGGTTCGCCGAAATGTTTTCTGGATTAATTGTGAAGTGTTATGTTGATCAGGGCATTGCTTATGTTCGTTATTGATTATTGATTTGATTGAATTGACTAATCTCGGGTGAAGAGAGCCCCACTTGGTCAAAAGATTCATCGACCCAAGAGCGTCCAAATACAGGTAATTTATTAGGACGGAACGCTCTATCACTACCTATCGTACAATCGTCAACCATATATAGCTCTATATAAATTAAATTACAATACCATGCGATTCTGTAATCCACCTATAAATAGCAATCTCTAATTTCTTTATAATTGCAGACTTGTGACACACTTAGTGGCTGATTATAAAGGAAAGACATCAGAACTTGACCATTATAAGTTAGTACAGTTGAGTTCTGAGGTCACAATGCCTGTTGCCAGAGCTAGCAGCTGAGGTGAAAGACTGGTCAGGTTATGGGGCATAATTGAAGCAGTTAATTAAAGCAACTGAAAACAGAAGTTGCTTTTCTTTCTTCTGCTCTATTTTACAAGCAGAGAGAACATTTATTTTTGCTCTCCTTAGGTAGAGAAAAGCTAGACTTTTTCTGCATGTTTTTACACATTTTGTGCTACTGCAGCTGTTTTATTCTGAAAAACAGACTTGTATTGAATGGTTTCTCTTATCTGTTTGCAGCAAATATCTAACAGGTTTTTGATTAATTTATTTTTGCACTAGAGGTTTTATTTTTAATCTTCATGTTTGCAAACATGCTCGCTCTTTCATATGAAAGAGCAACACACCATGTTTTTAAGTGGTTTGTGGGAAAGTTGATAGTATAACCATGTATTATATCGGATAAAGTACCCCCTGGCGTTCGTGATAAGTATATTGCAAGCCACTGCAGAGTTCCATAACCCTATAAAAGAAAACTGTCTTCAGCCTCATTTTTTGATATGCTCATGGAACTCTTCAGTGACTTTCAATATCCTCATAATGTTGCTATTTACTCAGAGGATGGCAAGAAAGTACATACTTTCTGCTGTTTATCTGGGCAAGGATAGTTACTGAAGATATCGTACAATTTGACCAGCTACCAGACCACGAAGAAAGCCCACCATGAAGAAAAAAAGGGACTCCAGGCAATAGTAGAGTGTGTGGTCATCATGTAATGTGAATGCAACATGTAATGACACATTTGAAAGTAAGTGCATATACAAATGTACAATAGTTTGTACAAAGGTAAGTGCATGCATTAAGTCACTCTGTTTAAAGACGAAAAACAATAAATTAAAAATTTAATAAAACGTCTGTGTTATTTTACTATTCAAATAAGAAATGTAGGAATCAAACTACTGTTTTCAGAGCTTCAGGGTATGGCACACAGATGAAGTCTAGGAGTATTTGGCTGTCTGCAGAGAATAAGGAATGTAGTTTTAAATCGTGCTACAGTAATGTTTTATTCACTCATGAGAATGCACTGCGTTTTTTCATAATCCTCCTTTTGATGATTTTTGAGGACTGGGCTCTTTTTGGGCTTCCTATGGCATTTCTTGTGCTAGCTTTAGGCCTATTTTTAAGGGAGATTGGGCTTGCTTAGTATTTCAAACCTGACAATACAGCAGCAGTCAAGAAGCAGCAGCAAAAATAGAATGCAGACAGATAGGTTGTATCTGGGCCCCAGAAGGAGGGATAGTATATACAGTAGGTAATTGGTGCCTGGGGGCACAGTGTTTTTGAACGCTTGTAGGAGCTAAATTGAGTAAGGCACAGTAATGGGGCTTCTATAATTGGGGAAGTGAAAGCAGTAGACACGTAAATAATGCTTCTGGGTAATTCACACAAGTTAGTTTTGCTGCCTTCGAATAAGACACCGTTTCATACTATTCATACAACAGAATGGGTTTCAGGCATAGATACTTATCGGTTCTCTGTCTTGAGTGCCCCTTTTAGTTGTACTGACATTTTAGCCACATGCACAATATATCTTGGGAATGGTAGTTTTGATTTTTACCATGCTAAGCAGTCTTTTAAGTCGGCAAGGCCCTGTGTCTATTGAGCTCTCATTTCTGTCCTTGACAGTACTGTCTCAGAAAAAGAAATCTGGAAGTCAAAAAACACTGAGTGACAGGCTTGGAGGCTAGGCCTGATTAAAGTCATTGTAGAAAGTGTCTGGGGAAGGAATGAGTAGGATCAGTAGGATAAGGATGATGTCAAGTAGGAGAATAAGGGCCGGGACTACCAGGAGGGCTACGGCGACCAGAGCCATGTGAAAAACCAGGCACAAGGAGACGTAATTTATGAGGAACAAGGTAACCAATGCCAGAGGGAAGCAGGAGCAAATAGAAAATGAGGAACAAGACTAGGGGTATTGGGACCAGGGGACTATGGTGAAAAGGGTCAGGCAAGGCAGAATGATTTGGATCTACTTTTCAAGGGCACAATGGATCAAAAAGACCAGGGGTAGAAGTAACAGAACATCCTGAAAATAACAACAAAGAGATCTAGGAATGTCTGAGTGTACCCCTAGGACCAGAAGGATGAGGACAACCAAGGCAAGGAGCTGCAGACAGAGTTAGACCGAGGTAGACAGACCAGAAAGGACCAGTACTAGGAGACCAATGGAAAGAAGGACCTGGGACAGGAGGACCAAGAACACAGAGATCAGATCAAGTAGGACCAAGGGGCCTAGGTTTATTAACCTGGTCTGTGAAGACCACAACCAGAAATGACTAGGTCTAAAAAGAACTGGAGACCCCTAGATTAGAATGACCGGGGGAAATAAAGAACCAGGATGTCTAGGCCTGTGGGACGAAGATCAGAAGGTCCATGAGGGTTAGACTCAGGGGGATCCTAGACCAGTGTGACAAGGACTAAATGAACCAGAGGAACTAGGATGACCAGTACTGGGAGGCATGAAGAAGACCAGACCCAGGAGCACCAATACTAGGAGGTCCAAGGTAGGGGGGACCAGGGTCAAGTAGACAGAAACAAGCTGCAAGAGGAAAACCAGGAGACCAAGATGACTGGAAGGACTAGGATGGGGCAACAGGACCTAGGGACTAATAGGGCTAGTGAAATAAAGGTCAGTGGGACCTGCACCAGAAGATCTGATACAAGAGGACCTGACAAAGGAGTACTAGGACTAAGACCTGGACTATGTGGACCAGAAAAACCAGGAGCAGAAGGATTAGAAATAGCTAAACCAGGGAGCAAGAAAAGCCGTTAGAGCAGGACCAGGAGGACTGATGTTCGGGAATTGTGGTGAATAGTGTTCGGTGTGAGGAATGAAAAGGTCGAGGACTGTGAGCCTTTGGAATCAAGAGATCCAAAGGAGTAGGTGCAGGAGTACATGGGAATGATGACCAGACAGAGCAGGAAGTACAGGGACAGGAAGTTCTAAGGCTAGCATGAACCAGAGGTAAAGGAATATCAGAATAGGAAAGGCTAGAATGATTTGCGGTAGGCCAGAACAACTCACTGCAGAACCATGAGGGCAAGGAGAAGGGGGACTAGGGCCAGGAGGATAATGGCCAGATAGAAAAGGACTATGAAGATCAGGACTATAAAACCAGGATAAGTAGGACTGGGTTCAGGAAGACCAAGGGGACTAGTAATGGTACCCAGGAGAACAGAGCAAAGGGGACTGATTGAACTAAAAGGTTAATGACCAGGAAGACTGGAAACAGAGCTAAGAGGGCCACTAACATCAGGACCTGTGGGGATCAGGCCTTAGATTACTAAGTGGGCAGAATAATCATTACAGGTAACAGGGCCAAGGAGAGGAGGATCAGATGTAAGAAGGCCAACCAGAATCTAGAAGACCAAGGGGACTGGACAGTGGTGGGCAAGAGGTTAGGGTCCAAAGAATGACTCTGTCGCCCTGGGAGAACCTCCCAGTGTGTTGGACCATTAGATTTCTTTTTGTTTTTCAAAAAGAAATTCCCACTTTGAAAGTTATTTTTTAATTGTTTGCTGGTGAGCCATCATGTCTGACAATACAGATCCTGTCAACTTAGAGAGTTATCCGTGGGACAAGCAGACAACTCTAAATTTGGCAAGTGGAAGTTCCACACAGTGGCAGAGGTATTATCCTCCGCCATCCTGACAGTTAACTCCATCATCAAAACTCTAAATGAGGCCCATAGTTTTTCTTCCTTTTGTCATGAGATTGGAGTGAAGCCCCTCAATTATACTGTGCTGGTCACTTCATAATTGGTCCTGCAGAACTGTTTATATCTTGATAAAATCACCTTAACATATTCAGTGTGCATGGCAGAATGGTTCCATCAGGTGCACGGCTGCTATTGTGTGGAGGACAGAACCATTCCATCCTCATCACACAAGCACCAAATCCCTCTGCTTGTTTTTGTGAAAACAGCCTCAGGAGCTGGGAAAGAGCTTTCCCAGCTCCAGATGCGGTTTTTGGCTTTCAGTGAAATGACGAGCAGCACGTACTGCGCGCTGATGTCATTTCACTGAAAATGAAAGTGAAATGAGCCAGCTGGCACATTTCACTTTCACTGCTTAGATGCTCAGAGGGCTAGCTCAACCCCCCAGCACCTAAGCAGATGGAAGAGGTATTATTGGAAAGGAGAAAATGACCCCATTTAACCTGGGGAGGTAGAAAACACACTGGACATCAGGGACTACTTCTTTAAAAATTTGTATCAGTGGGGGCTGCCCAACATGGGCATGTCCACGCCCCCCTACCTAAAAATGGAAAGCCTTTCTGCGACCCCTCCCCCCGCAGGGGGGAGATGGGAGAAATTGCCCCATCTGCCTCCCGGTGGGGGCAGAAAGCCCACTAGACAACAGGGATGACATTTTTTTTTTAGGGGTGCGTGGCTGCCCAGCATGGGCTTGGCCATGCCCCCATCCCCTCAAAAATGAGGAAACATTCCTTCTACTCCTCTGGGGGCTAAAGCATTTCACCCCAATGGCAAGCAAGATGATATTTTATTCTGTTGGGTGTTGTATTTACAAATTAGGCCAGGAGAATTTGGCTGGCTTCCAGTATCATCCCACTTACAATGGTGAACAGCTGCAATTTATGGGCCGCCTCAAAAAAAACTTACCAGACCCAGACAATTCTGAAAACTAGACATCTGGGGGACTCCTGGGTGGTGTGCTTGCATCCATCCCACACCATTTTCTTACCCACAATGCCCTGCAAAACTCAAAATGTGACTAACATCATACCTTTCCCTTGCATTTCTGTGAAATAGTCTTCCAGAAACAGAAATAAACCTTAATTGTCCTACTACCCAGCATTCCCCTCAGCCTCCAGATAAAAATAATACCTCACTTGTGTGGGCGCCCAATGCATAGTCAGCCTAAAAACGTATTTAAAAAACTGCCATTTTGGACCTGCTTTGGTTACTCCTCAGATTATACCTTCCCTGTTGCAGGCACTTCACCCACCCACACTAGTGAGGTATCATTTTATTGGGAGACTAAGGCGCATGCTGAGTGGTAGGAAATTTGTGGCTCCCCTTAGATTCCAGAAATTTGCATCACAGAAATGTGATGAAAATGTGTTTTTTAGAAATACTTTGAAGTTTGAAAGGGATTCTGGGTAAAAAAACTTTGGGAGCCATATAAGTCACTCCTCTCTGGATTTCCCTAGGTATCTAGTTTTCAAAAATGTACAGGTTTACTAGGTTTCCTTAGGTGCTGGCTGAGCTAGGACCTAAAAGCAGCTATCCACTTTGCAATAAACGGGTCTGTTTTGCATGGAAAAAACTAATGTATCAATGTTGCGTTTCAGGCCATTTCTTGTTACGGGCACTAGGGCCTACCCACACAAGTGAGGTACCATTTGCAACAGGAAAAACAGGAGAATGCTGGGTAGAAGGTAGTGGGTGGCTCTCTGCAGATTCCAGAACTTTCCATCACAGAAATATGAGGAAAATGTGTTTTTTTAATCAATGTTTGTGGTTTGCAAAGGATTCTGGGCAAAACAACCTGGCGAGAGCCACACAAGTCACCCCACCCTGGATTGTCCTAGGCATCTGTTTTTCAAAAATGTATAGGTTTGCTAGGGTTTCCTAGGTGCCAGCTGAGGTTAGGCCCAAAAGCGTGGACAAATTTGATGTATCCCTGTTGCGTTTTGGGCCATTTCCTGTCATGGGCACCAAGCCTACCCACACAAGGTAGGTACCATTTTTATTTGGAGGCTTAAGGTAACACAGAATAGTAGAACATGTGCTATTACCAATTGTATTTCTCTGTATTTGCACCTTCCAAATGTAAGACAATGTGTAAGAAAGAAGTCATTTTGAGAAATACCCTCTAATGCACATGCTAGTGTGGGTACCCACAAATTCAGACAAGTCCAGACAACCCCTTCTTCTAAACCCCATATTTTATGCCCATTTCGGAGATACACTGCTTTCCTTGATACCTACTTTTCACTATTTATATTTTGCCATATGTATTGCTGTATACCTGGTATACAGTGAAAAACCATTGCAAAATGCATATCAGTTATTTGCTCTGGGTACCTCGGGTTCTTGGTGAACCTACAAGCCCTTTATGTCCCTGCCCCCGGAAGGGTCCATTGCACGGTATATCGATTAAAAAAATCTGCCATTGCTAAAAAAGATACAGATGAAAACATAGACACAAATGTCTGTTTTTTTAACTCCTTTTCAGTATTTTTGTATTTCAACTGTTATTTCCTATAGGAAACCCTTGAAGCATCTACATAAATGTCCCAATTCAGAATTTTGTCGACTCTTCGGAAAAGTATAGCTTTCTAGAAAACATCATTGGTTTCATAACCTTTTCTGCCACTAACTGGAAGGAGGTTGGAAGCACAAAAAATAGGAAAAAAATGACTGTGTCCCAGTAAAATACCAAAGCTTTGTTGAAAAATATGTTTTTCTGATTCAAGTTTGCCTGTTCCTGAAAGCTGGGAAGATGGTGATTTTAGTACTGCAAACCCTTTGTTGATTCCATTTACAAGTAAAAAAACAGACACTTTTTTCCTATATTTCCCCAAAAATCTAAATTTAGCTATATTTTGCCCATTTTCTAGGTCACCTTCTGCACAATCCACAAACCATGGTTACCTGTATTATCCCCAGGATGCTAAGAGTAAACTATCCCAAATTGCCAAAAAAATGCTTAGCACTGAGGTGGGGGCGGGGTGGAAGGCCTAGCAGCAAAGGGGTTAAATATTAGATGGATGTGTGTCACTGGCATGCAACATTTCCAGGTATGGTTTTTGATTTTACGAATCATCATTTCAGGTCTTTTAGTCTGGTTTGTTTAATTTAACTTAACCATAATTAATAACTCCGGAATGAACACATTTGCTTCAGAAAGGTAAGTGTTCTGGTAATGCTGAGGCTTTTGGTAATCCTACATTTGGCTCTGGTACATTCCTATGGCTGTGTGCGTAAGAGCAATCCCAGAGCTTCAGAAGATTAAACAGCTTTAACTAGTCATACAAAGCTTCTAATCATCTTTATCATTATTCATCTCTGCAGGTCAATGTAAAGGAGTGGGAGTATTTATGGAGCATAAGATAGCTCCAAAAAGGGCCACCAAGGAGCTATGCCTTGGCTTGTGGTGTAGTGGTGTAATGGAGTGGCATAATGGTGTGCCATATTTGTCAAAATAACTTGGAGACATTCAAACATTTGGGTCTTTTAGACCTATAAGTTAGTGCCTGCATCTAAACCGGTTTTAGCATTAAGGTTCTCAAGTTGCAAAATCACAGGGTATGTGACCTCAATCGTGCTTACCTTTATGTACAAACCCCTTTTTATGATTTTGAGAAATCTTTCAACTAGTAAAAGGACTTTTGCAGTCTTGTCCAAATTGCAAATAGGAGGGTTCATGAAAGGGGTTTTCTACCTCCCCTTTCCAATTTGGAAAGGAATGTATTGAAAGTTTATAATTGCAATTGCTGTTGCAAACCACCAATGAGCTAATAGACCCCAAGCTGGGGTGGAAACTGATTTCCAAAGAGGAAGGGGTCCCCTTAGGACCTCTTTCCCTTTGGAAATCAGGCTTATAAGCCTCAAGGTAGAGACGTTTTCTAAAGCTGAATTTTTTAAAACTAGCAGTAGTTCCCTTTAGGGTACACGGGGTGCTTTGAAAAACATATTTTTTTCCATCCTAGAATACAGTCATAGAGATGGTGGTGTTCTGTCCCTTACATTCCACCATCTCTGTGGTTACAGCCAATCAAAGAGGGTTGCAAATTGGCACCTGCCTAAAGAATATTAATTCAGCAGGTTGTTCTGCAACCCCCTGCAATTAAGTATTTTGTGAACTGAGTGAATGGTACATAGGTCAGTTGGCATCATACTATTAAATTCACAAAACGTTTGTGAACATTTTTTAACCACTTTTTGCGAATGAAATAATACATCAGAACCCTAACTTTCATTAGGAGATGGATATCAATTGCACTCTCTTCTTGTTGGCAGTTCTACCTGGTGGTAAATACCTGTAAAAATGTGTGGTAGGCATAATAAAACAAAACGTAAGCTGTTTAGACAGCAGCCAGATAAATGATGAAGGTCCTCTGCTATTTGCATGGCTGTTGGCTATGTTGTGCATACTCTCTACTATTGAGCCAGCCATGAAATGAATAACAATGTTTCTTTTCATGTTTTTGCAAAACCACCAGCAAACCAGTAAAAATGTTCTGCTATTTAGCGAGGTGCTGGGTGAATATTGAAATTTATTTGCTACTTGCCAGGTTTGTGGTCAAATAATATATCATTTCTGTTATTTAACCAAGAGCCACATAAATTAAGTTTATTTGCATGGCTACTGGCCCGATTTTACATGTTTGCTGTTGTACCAGCAGCTAGGTAATGAGTGATTGTTTTGTTTGTTTACTTGCTGGACAAATAGTACAACACCTCTGCTATTTTGCAAGTAGCCAGGTAAATAGTGCAGTTTCTTGTTTTATGCACACCTGGACAAATATTGCAGAATTTCTACTATTTAGTCAGTGGCAGGGCAAATAGTGAAGCTTTTCTGCTATGATCATGGCCACTGATCAAACAGTGCTGAATCTTTACTATTTAGCCAGCAACTGGCTAAACAGTGACCCTTTTCTACTATTTGCATGGCTACCAGCCAAACAGTGCATAATCTGGCTGGCTAAATAGTGAAGTTTTCTGCTATTTGCACAGTCGCTGGCCAAAGAGTGCAGAATCTCTTACGCCTCTAGATAAATAGTGAACTTTCTCTGCTGGCCAAATAGTAAATAATTTCCTCTGTTCAGCCAACAGTCAAAATAAATAGATAAAATTCACTATTTACCCGAGTTAATAGCTGAACCTGTCTATGTTAGTGTAAAATGGATCCTCGCATCCACTGAGCACTATGTAAATCCAGTTACAATACAATACAACATATTATTTTAAACACAATAGCCTTATAATTAGGGGTGTGTGAAATTCACATAGGTTGCGATTGTGTAATTATGTGAACTGTTGGTAAAACTGGACGACATTACATGCCTTCACAAAAAGCGAAACCATCATTTAGTGCTATATTTTAGTGGATCCTGATGCATCCTAAAACACGTGTATCACAAACAAGAGACACTACCTAGCGTTCTGGTAGTTTGCATTGTTCCAGCTCTGTAATTTTGCTGCAGACAATAACTCAAAATTCCCAAAATTATGCTTGGGCAATTATAATCATCACTCTATGACTGCACAACTGTATGCTCATATGATAGTCATGGAGTTTGATGTCACACAGGCCTCCCAAAAGTCATGAAGAAGGCCCTCCACCTCAAAATGTTATTCATAGAACAGAAAAGGCATCTAGCAAGCCTTCCCTTATGGAACTACTATTGTGTCATGTGGTGCATTTAGTGAGTCACCAGAATTTTCTCCCATATTGCCCTGCACTGAAGAAAGACCAAGAGGTATATTTACCAAATTCTCACACAGTGCAGAAGCCAAAGGTGCTGCACTGCACGGCGTGAGAATAAGAAAACAGGACAGCTACATATCTAGAGGGATATGGCACTCTTTTCCCCTCTCCCTAGCGCAGGCACACAATCATGCAGCCGTGCACCACGCTTACACCTCAGCACCATAGTGTAAGGATGTCCATGGGAGGATACCCTTCAAATGCTAGGCTTAGACTAAATGTAAAACTCTTCCCACTGTGTATATGTGCTAAGTAATGCAAAGCAGTGGTAAGCGCTGGTTTTGTGCTATTTTCAAGTGAATTTTCAGTGCAAACCCAGCTTTGCACTGAAAAGTAAATTGAGAAAAAAAGATTTGTCATCACTTTTGTGATGCAAACACAGTGCAAATTCTTAGTAAATATACCCCAACTGTTCATCAGTATCTACAGTTCTGCTCTGTCCTGCAAAGAATTCTACATAAAACAATTGAAGTTGCGATGATGCTCTACTATGATACTGCTGCCTTTACAATATGCAGTCCTTTCCCCAGCTTCCAAACACCTACTGACTTCTTCAAAGCAGTATTCTGTCATAATTCTGGTGTCAAATAGCATGAATCCATTAATTCACTTTTAAAGACACGCATGCCTGGAAGCCTTACTCAATGCGCAGGGACATTATTCTTCAGATAATGTACCAGTGCTGCTTTGACAAATCTGGGCCACAGATAAATACACCTGAAAATGTGTGGAAGGCAAATATATGCCAGATTATTGGGCATGCCGTCTCTCTTCCCCCTGTGCTTCCCCCAAGCCTGTGGCCAGGTGGTATGAATATGGACCCACCCTCTTTAAAGTCCTGTGAGATGTGCTCTTACAAGGTTGTCAGTAGGGACTCAAACTAGAATGCAAGAAACAAATATTGGTAGAAAGTTGCTTAAACTTGCTGACTTTTTTCATATTGATCATGTATGTGAACTCTTTCAGTCAGAAAAAAAATACCTGAACGTCATTGTTGTACCAAAATCTTTGCTCATAAATTCTGAAAGGATGCAAAGTGAACTGACATTCTAAGGGGTATATCATACAGTATAAAAAAACACAAAAGAAAATAAACCAATGAGCTCAGTGTAAAAAGGACACTCTAAGATGGCACCTCACTGCATTTCATACCTCTGTTAAGACAACCCCTCACTGAGGGCAAATATCAGTCAGAGCTGCCCTTATTCTTGTGCAGGCCTACTATTACCTATTAAAAACAGAACTAGAGCCTGGTGCCATGACCTAGGCATGGGATAACTATATCTTGCACTTAAAAATCTACATTTGTAAAGAAACAGAAATCTTCCCCAATCTAAGAGAGCTCAAAATAATAAAAAGGAGGTTGTGGAAACTTGACATGAGGCATTGACACTGAATAACATGAGTTACTGTCTAAGTGAACTGCCAATCAGGGAACAGGGAGGATCAAACACATCTCCTCCAGCTTGAGAACCATTACCATTCGATAGAAGCCATCGCTCTCTATTACATTCTTACTCCTATTCTGCCTTGGCTGCATGAAGATGCTGACATGCCATTTTCCAGAATTTGCAACTCAGAATGTCACTTTCCACCTCATCTACAGGCCTCCTGAGCAGAACAAGAATTCATTAATGAATCCCAGAGCTCCTCACCACCTTGCATATCTGACATGCCCACACCACCCTCTTTGGTGACTTCAACCTCCCAGACAACACAAGGTAAATAAAGCAAGAGACTCTGGGCCTGATTCTAACTTTGGAGGACGGTGTTAAACCGTCCCAAAAGTGGCGGATATACCACCTACCGTATTACGAGTCCATTATATCCTATGGAACTCGTAATACGGTAGGTGGTATATCCGCCACTTTTGGGACGGTTTAACACCGTCCTCCAAAGTTAGAATCAGGCCCTCTATCCTCAACCCCATCAACACAATCAATGTGGTACAGCACATCAAACAACCAACACATTTCAAAGGCCATATCCTCGAGCTTGTCTTCTCAACATCACCAACAACTCAAAGCAATTCATCCACATCAACCACTTCACCATCCCTGACTCCCTGCAAAGCATCCTACCAACAAACCAAAATCAACTTTAAAGAGAAATCCAAACCTTCACATCCTTCAAAGGTTTCTCCATAAACAATCTAATGTTTGAACTCATCTATCACTCTATTAAATCCACGTCCGATGCCAACACACTTCTAAACAACTGAAATATTATTTTTTTAAACTATGTGAACATACACAGTCCAGTTAAAACGTGTAAGTGCAAGCCAAAGTCTTCAGCACCCTGGTACTCTAAAAACCTTGCAGATGATCCATCTGCAGACAGGAAAGAAACTGGAAGAAAAAGAGAACTCCTAATTACCTCATGATACTGTAATCACTACACGCAACACGCAGGAAGCCCATCACATCAGGTAAAGCAAAGTACTTTATCAGCACCATTATTAAATCCACCAACAGAAGCAGAAGACTTTTCAAGACTACCAAAGCCCAGCATCAACCCCCTGACACACCCACATATTCTTCACTCCACCAAAACGTGCCATTTCATCAACCGTTTCATCAATGACAAAATACAGAAGGTTCTACAGTACATCAAACAATGTCATCCCTAACACCCACCTCTTCCCTTGTAATCCTGCAATGGTCACCCTTCAAAACCCTAACTCTCATCAAAATACCAAATTGCGTCAATGCCACTTAGAATGATGATGTCTTTCATCAGAGCTCTCAATGGGGATGCTTTTTCACTCCTATTCACCATTATCAATGCCTTCCTCACTGTAGGCATTTTCCCAGAAGCTCTCAGAACAGGCCAGAATATCTCACGCATAAAATACCTATTCCTAGACCATGGTGGTTTCTGCTGCTTCATCAAGAACCTACCATTCTTCTGCAAGATCCTTTAAAAAGAAGCCTATCCTCAAGACTATCATTGCATTAATGCTAACCATCTCCAGCACAGCTAACAGTCTGGCTTCAGAGTATGCTGCAACATTGAGACTGCTATCTTACACATCATAGATGATGACCTCCTGACCTCAGATGAAGATAACCCTTTTTTCTTGATATTGCTGGGCCACTCATCTTCCATTATACCTACATATGCATCCTAGAGTCTTGAATGAGTTTCAACATCAATGTCCTCCACTGGTTCTACTCGTAAATTTCAACTGATACCAGTTTGTTTACATGGGCACCTCCAGGTCCCAAAACATTCCTGTTATCTGCAGACTCTCCCAGGCTTCTGTAGTGTCCCCTGTCATCTTCAGCCTCTACATGCAATTCCTTGGTGCTTCACTACCAGATAAAAGCATCAGGATTCACCAGTATGCCGATATTACACAAATGTACTTGAAAGTCTCTCCTGTTTCAGACATCCAACCCCTTAAACATTGCCTGCACATCATCCAGGCATGGATGTCAAGTGCCTACTTGACAGAGTTCATGTTATTTGCCAAGAACAACAAACAAGAAACAGTACAAACTTGGAACAATGACGTGAACCTTCACAGCTTTGAATCTCAACTTTTGGTCTATGTCAAGTCAGTTGGATTCACCCTGAACACTAACCGCACCCTCAAGGAGCACATTGCTAAAAAACAAAGACAGTCTTGTACTAACTCTCTCTTCTAACAAAAGTGAAACCATTTCTTTCAGAAAGTGGCTTCACTACTGCTGTTTTAGCTCTTTTACTTTCACGCCTGAATGATACTAAAGCTCTATTGCATGGTCTCTCAGGCTCTGTACTGGCATTCCTTAAGGGCATCCTGCAAGTTGCACAAGCCTCATCCAGGGCCTGAAGAAATATGATCAGATTACCTTACTCCTGATGGAACTACATTAGCTTGTCTTGCCGGCCTGCGCCTTCTTCCAAACCAGCGACATCATTCTCAAAGCCATCAAGACCAGCACTCCGATTATTTGGCAGACACGCTTACCATCTCTGGTGGATCTCGGCACAACCACATCCAGGACACTATCAGATTGCTGACTACAAAGTGTTAAAAAGAAGGCTGTGGCCTTTTCCATCTATGCACCCATATCTGGAACATCACCTTGTCCATCCAGGCCACCACAACATTAGTCTAATTAGTGAAGAACCACCTCTCTTAACATTCTATAATGTTATGCCAAAATTAGACCATGTACAGCGTAACGCTGCCTTTTGATTCGGTTTGTATTATAGAATTGCCACATACAATACACCGACAGGCAGCCTGCTTTGGCACTTACTAGCCACCACTGATGTATGTGTACTCTCCGGAGAAACGCTGGGTTTTAAAGCACCATGGAATGGAAATTTGCTCACACAACGGACTTTAAGGTATAACTGAAAAAAATCCTGTACACGTGGATACCACAACTCTCCTAGTCTCAAAAAAGCAAAATATACAACTAGGCACATTAGACTTTTAGATCAGTGTATATTTTTCATGTCAAGTAACATCATTCATGTTTAACAAAGGCGAACATATTTCTCGGGTTTTCAACGACCGTATAACAGAGCTCACACTAGCGCAGCATGTCTTCTTCAAAGGTGCCATATTTATTTGCATTAGTGAGAACCAGCCTCTTTCAGTTTCAACACACTTCGGTGCTTTGACTTGTTGGGTTCTCAAAAACCGAGCACATGTGAGCCAATACTTTTACCAGATGTTTTGTACAGTGACTGCTGGTTTTCCACACTGTCTATGGAGTGTTGAGGTGACTGCAGCACTTTCAAGGAGCTTCTCTTGACTCAGTTATTTTTATTCAAAACTAATAGCATGGTACAGGGCAAAGGATTATTATGAGTCCTGTAGATGCTCACACTTTCAATCTCTTGATCACTCAAATAATCACAGGTTTCAGATGATATGAAACAATCACCCAAATAAGGAGCTCTGGTTACATATACTGCTTGTGACGTCATGTTTGAGGGTCTCTGCTGTTTAGCACCACATTAGCTATTTTAACAATAGTAACATTAAGGCTAATGTGGTCCAAATACACACAGATCCACCAAAAAATAGCAACATTTGGCAGAGATAGCTGGAGAACTTTGAAAGTTCTTCTTCTAAATTTCCATCCTCCAATGCATTTCTGACGTTCCCTCTTCAAAAATTGCGAAAATCACTGAGCCAATTGCTGTATTTTACAAATCAACTTTAAAAACGTTTGCATGGTTAAGTAAATGGCTACTTTGTTTGTTGTGCATCTTTGGACGAGTATGCGTTTTTCATGCAGTTTCAGGTCCTAAATCTGAAGAAAATGAAAAATGCCAATCCCTGCTCAGACTTCAGTAATACTTCACCGAGATCTGCTGGTGTTTATCAGGCGTGGTTAATACCACCCCTACTCTGTCATACTGGAATTAGGGTTTATGTAGAAAAAAATGCTGGTACCGTGTGTGAGCTAATGCTTCAAACATGATGGAATGTGCCTGAGGCTATTCTTCAGAATGGTTTGTAACAAACAGGTGTGCAAGGAGTAGACACTACTGCCCAAAGGGCCAGGTGTATCAAAGGATTTTGCACTTGAAAACAGTGGGAATCAGTAAACTTCGACGTTTGCGAATGCAAAATCGCCTTACACGATGTATGAAAGGCAATTGCAGTGCAAATATAACGAATCGCAAAAATAGCGATTCCTTGGAACTGCGACATGAATTTAGGGATCGCATTCTGCGTATCATAAATAGCGACATGATTTTGCGAATCGCAATGCAATGCATCAACAATTCGCTAATAGTGAATATTCTCAGAATGGCCTTTTGCATGTGCAATTTACCACAAAGTGAAATCAAGTGGTAAACAGGTGCAAACTATATAAAGAGGCCCAGAATGACTCAGTCTCTTTTCCATAATGGCTGCACTCTACGTCATGGCAAGGAGGATGAGGATCCTGGCAGGTTTGAGGAGAGGGAGGATGAGACAGGAGCGCATTTTTAGAAAGCGCGTTACTCTTTTTGACCAGACAGAGGAGGAGATATATTATAAGTACAGGTTAGGTTCAGCCATGATACTTGACCTGATACCTGATCTGCAACCCATACTTCAAGGCAACACACACAGGACAAATAGTATGCCCACCCATTTGCAGGTATTATGCTCCCTGCACCTATTTGCCTCAGGGAGCTTTGAAAGGGTCATAGCAGCAGCTGGAGGGGTCTCACAGAGTGCTCTCTCAAGATTTTTCAATGCATTTCTCAATGCCATGCTGAGCAAAATACAACAGCACATAAGATTCCCCAACACCCCACAGGAATTACTACAGACAAAATTTGATTTCTACCAGATTGCCCAATTCCCACATGTAATAGGCGCCATAGATGGGACACATGTAGCTATCTGTCCACCATCGGCCACAGAGTATGTTTATTGGAACCGTAAAAGTTCTCATTCCATGAACAAACAAGTAATTAGCAATGCCTCCAACATTATAACCGATCTTGTGGCCAGATACCCAGGTAGCATACACAACTCCTACATCTTTCGACACAGTGGAATTCACACAAGACTACTTGCTGGGGAGTAACAATTACTCATTTTACTCGCCTGTCATTCCAGGAGTCAGTGCATACGCCATACGGTCATTCATGCTGACGCCCTAACTGAGTCCTACAACACCAGCCTAAAGGAGGTATAATGCTGCTCAAAGGACAACCCTCAGCATTGTGGAGAGGACTTCTGACTTGCTGAAGAGCCGCTTCAGATGCATACACAAGAGTGGTGGTGCACCACAATACAATACAATGGAAACGTCTATTAAGACTACCATTTAACTTACTTAGTTCAAATCTCGGCTAGCAGAGATTAACTCGGAACTTAATGAGACTAAAGAACATTTGACTCGTCAAACAATTTCCAAATTACAAAAAGACATCAATAAATTTAGTAGACAGAAGATCTACCCTTATACTAAAGATGACTACCAACGGAAGGGTGGTTCTGAGTCATCAGATGATACAGATAATCCTCAACGAAAAACTTGTGCACAGTATTATAGTTCGAGCTCTGATGGTTGGAGTAGTGATGAGGAGCGGAAAACATATTGTAATCGCCAATTCTCCCATGTGAATATGGCTCCTCCCTTTCTCTATCCACAGTTCCCCATGTGGCAACAGCCCCCTTTCCTTTTTTCCAACCTCAACCATAGATCCCTTGAAATCCTTTTTTAGGAAGAGGCCGGGCCAAGGGCAGAGGAAGAAACAGAGAAAGAGGAAGGAGTGTACATTGGGCACAAGAAGAACCACAGATGGTAACCAGGAGCCGCAGTGCAGCACCAACAAAGAAACCCTAGTTGTCAATCTATCGGGTACTATATTACCCCCATAGAACTGTCTGTGCTTGACAAAGGGTTAGGCTTTGTACCCACCCCCAAAGAAGATTCATTTTTTCTTAACTGTGAGATAACTGCCATGTTCCGGAATGTTTGTCTACATTTCTTTTTTAAGGATCAACCTGCCCTGCCCTTGAGCGGAGACACGAATCTGAGGAATCCTTCCACATGTATGCCGCTGTCTACCTCAGTACCTATTGAGGTGCTTACCTTTGAGAAAGCAGTGCGTCATGAAATTGAGCGGATACAACCAGCTTCACCTTTTCAGAATGTGTCCTACAGTGAAAGAGAAGGTATCCACTCGCTATCTCAACATCCAGATATCACTATCAAACCAGCAGACAATGGAGGAGCAATAGTGATCCTGGACACCACCTTTTATAGACAAGAATGTTTAAGATTACTGAGTGACACTATGTACTACAAACCTATTTCAATTAATCCCACTCTATGATTGCAAAAAACAATTCGAGGGATGATTACTTAAGCTGAAAGTGCAGACTCACTAACTCATCTAGAAGCCAAATTTTTGGACACCCAAGAACCACGGATTCCCTATTTTTACTGTCTCCCCAAGATTCACAAGGGGACTCCCCCCGGTCGCCCCATTGTGTCAGGTATAAAATCCCTTTTGGAACATTTGTCCTAATTTTGTGATTTTTTTCTTACAACACATAGTCCAACAGACACCTCCCTTCTTAAAAGACACTAAGGATATAATAATGTTAGATAACATCAATACTAGCGGCACTACAGAAATGTTGATATGCCTTGATGTGGAGGCATTATACACTAACATACCACAGGATGCCACTTTAGAAGCAGTAGAAGATACTCTTAGCTCCATGAATTGGACTTACAAGACCCCTTTATTACTTTCATTTTGCAATGTGCAAGTTTAGCTCTTAAAGATAATTTTTTCAATTTGAAGACCACCTGTACCATCAAATGCAAGGGACCTCGATGGGCAGTACATTTGGTGCTTAGTTTGGCCTGCCTCTACATGTATACCTTTGCACAACGCCACATTCTACCACCTTCACAACCCTTTTTTTCAAATATCCGTCTGTGGCGTTGTTACATAGATGACATATTGGTGGTTAGGAAGCGCGATAATGATCAGGCCGAGGCGTTTATTAATTGGATTAACACTTTGGATGGTCGTTTACATTTCAGTGCAAATTTTTCCACTGAGGAAGTTTCCTTTCTGGACTTACGTATTATATTGACTGATGGATTTTTACATTCATCCTTCTTTCATAAACCCACAGATAGGAACAGTCTATTGTTATTTGACAGCCACCATCCTAAGTCCTTAACGATTAATTTACCTTTTGGTCAGTTCTTGAGACTGAGACGTAACTGTACCAATATTTCTGACTTCCATAGCCAAGATGACATTCTGAGCCAAAAGTTGAGGGACCTCAATTATCCACAACGAATCATCGGGCAGGCTAAGAAGAGAGCCCGAAATATATCCAGAGATGTTCTTTTGAGTGAATCTACACGTGAATCACAAGCCAGATTGACCTGTGTTACTACCTTCACACCCTTGAGTAACCATGTGAAGAAGATCATTTAGAAACATTGGTCTATTTTGAACAGTTCAGGGGAGACTTTAGAATGCCCCTTATTTGCTTTTAAGCGCACCCAGAACATCAGAGACCTTGTGGTGCATACTAGACCTGCACCCCAAAAGAATCTGGACACCATCTTCCCCAAGTCTTGGTTAGGAGTCACATGGCATCATCCCTGTGGTGGTTGCAATGTCTGTTCTCTATCTATCAATACCCAGGAGTTAGATCTGGGGGAGACCAAAAAATGGCAGCTACTGACACATACAAATTGTCGTACAAAGAATTGCATCTACATGATCACCTGCCTGTGTGGTCTTCGCTATATTGGGATGACCACTAGGATGGTAAAGACACGGATCAATGAATATCGTAGCACTATAAGATGCCAGCGATCCTCTACAAAATTAACTAAGCATTACATCGAGCTTCATCACACACCTGATGACCTTAGATGGGTAGTTTTGGAAAGTGTGAAGGACAATAGAGTATGCACTAAAAGATTACTTGAAAAAAAACAGCGTTCGGTGTACAGACTAGGGACACATCGTATAGGACTAAATGACGAAATTCCTTGGTTAGAATTTATCCACTACTAAGTTCCTCTGCGATATTTATCCCTTTGACAATAGATACATACATTTGAGTCATGAGTAATCTCACCATGGACCTGAGCTTAACCTCCAGGTTTGCACTCTGTTTAGATTAGGGATTTATGTATGAGTTCTGCATTTTTACCTTAACTCACTATCTACGGGTTAATTTATTATTTATTTTTACTTTTAGTTCCAGTTCATTCCTGTGTGGCACCCACTATGCTGGGATACTCTCTGTTCCTTCACTACCAAGATTGCCACCACCTTTTGAGACTACCGAGTCCTTTTTCCCTTTCCTTGGCACTACCATAGGTTTAAGTGCTTCATGCTACCCAAGATGGCCGCTATCTTTATTTGTGTTGCTCAGTCCTCTTTATATTTTAGTTTCTCATACACTTATTAGCCCGCCCTGCGGCCCCGCTTTTCATAACCGGGAGCACGTAGCAGGGATAGGTGACTACTAACTTAGTGGACACGTTTGTCAAGTAAGTGGATTCCTTTTCCTTTTCTTTCTCTGGGTCGGCATTGTGTAATGCCTTGCCGACTCCGCCTTGAGAGATCGATGTCTGTATTCAGTTACACATGTACCGTTAGCTGTGCATCTCCCTTGGAGGAAGCTGTCTTTTAAACGGATGTAGCGCTAGTAAACGGGATGGCAGTTCAGCGCTGATGGTTATACACATATTTTAAGATTTTGACTCCCTATGTGGGGCCTATATGAGACTCGATGGCATGAATGAATAGGGGACTAATTCTATTTGTTTATACTTTATGCCCTTGGTGGGGCTGTCAAAGTAGGTCGCGGTGATTATAAACTTGCTACACTGGGGCCCCTCTTTTTCCCTACAACTTTTCCACCAGATAGGCTTATGATATCATTGTTACCCCACGTTTTGGGTTATGTTAAGTGTAATAACACCAACATAAAAGATGGGTGTCTTCTCTACCCGATACTACATTCTGTGAGTGGTTTAGGCCACCAGTTATCTGTTTTATTTATGAGATTTTTTCCTTTGAGATGAACTGTGACTGACCATCATACCTATATATTTATACCAGTTTGGACCACTGAAGCTTGTTGCTATCCTGATGGGGCCCATCCTTTAATATAGGGAGGGTATGGATGTGTCTTCTAAATTAAGAGGAATATGTTTGTTTTCTTTGTTTATATCTCACCTATTTGTGCACATCACGAAGGGGAAGAGTCACCAGTGTGTTTCAAACCTCCCCACCCTCTCACAGTGCACGTAATTTTGTTTGTTGTACTGTGTTACATGCTTTTCTTCTTTGTTTTTAGGTTCCTGTGAGATACCCAACTATAGGCTATATGAAGTATGAGGATTAGGTCCTGATGAATCGCATTCATCTTTGTTGACTTTAGAAGCGAGAAACATGTTGACCTTTTTCCTTCAGGCAGTATAGGGATTTCTGTACTTGCACTCCACATATTCTCTGACTATAGAGACTGTATTTTTCAGACATTTCATTGATTAGGGTCGATTAGGCATTGTAACAAATTTTTCCCCCTATATCACTATGTTTAATCATGACAGAGGTTTAATTTCCATTAAATACTTCATTCTTTATACCTCTAGTCATTTTTAACTGCACGATTTTTTGTACCAATCCCACATTCTAGCAATCATCAACTGGCAATTCTATGTGGAAAGATCTCCGGCAAAGAGCCCCCATGAGGGGCCTGTCAGACATTGTAGCGCCAGCCTGATGAGGAGCAAAAGCCCAATGATGAATCATGTCACCAACTGGTGAGTGTGGGCTCTTGTTCCAGCTTTATCAGACCCACAGGCACCATTTTCTTTGTGTTCCTTGGAGATTCATTCTTGTATCCCTCAGTGGAACTGTGTACGTTTTTTGTGTTGTGCACTACAATACAGCCCTGAGACAACATGCAAAATCATGCCTACATGTGCTATGTTGCACAATATTGCAACAACAAGGGGCATACCTGTAGAACCCACCGAGCCGGACTCAGATTAGGATGATGATCCCTTGCCACCCCTACAACCAGCAGACAGAAGCACTGCAGCAGAGGGCAGACAAAGACGTGCTGACATCACGCACAACTACTTCTGATGTAAGTAATGACAACACCACGTCTATTTTATGTATTGCTGTAGGTAGCATCTTTATTGCCTTGACTTCAGGTAATATATGTGTGATTAGGACATAGCTATGCACTATACACAAACAGGTGCGAGTAACGGTGTCACACTATTAGCATCATAGTAAAACTGTTTTGCTACATGTTAAGCTAGTCCCCTGTACCTTCCCAACATTACTTCCTATGTCCACGCACTCCAATTGAGTGCTCAGTGGCCTCGGTGGTGCCTCTTATAGTAGGTTCAAAGACAGTACTGTGTCTGGTACTGCGATGCCTAGGATCCATCACAGGGGCTGTGAGACTGCTGAGGCTAGAGAGCTCCTCACTATTCCCACCACCCAGTTTACTGTTTGTAGCACTCGTGCTGTCTGCATTGTCTCCAAAACATTGGTGATTTGCGTCAATCCCTGTGCAACGTCCCGACTGCAATGTGCCATCTCTACTTGTATGCCCAAAGCACGTCGTGATATCAAGGCAGCTGTGGTAGAGAGCCGACTGACAGATCTGCAGAACCCATCCAACCTGCTCATCAATTGGTGATGGCGCCTATGGTGGCTGTCATGCTCCTGCTGCATCACAGTGCAGAGTTCTCTAATGGTGTTTGTCATCTCCTCTGCATTTTCTGCTGCTGTTTGCTGTCCCTCATGCAGCTTGCACATGTTGTCATTAAGAGACTCAAACTGCTTGTGCATTACTCCCATGTTTTCATTGAGAGACTCGAACTGCTTCTGCATTGCTCCCATGTTTTGACTGAGTGCATCCACCTGCATGTGCATTGATCCCATGTTGTCATCGTGAGACTCAAACTGCCTGTGCATTGCGCCCATGTTATGATCAATTGACACCATCTGCCTGTGCATTGGCCTCATGTGTTTACATTGTAGGGGCTGCACTTTCAGCATGGAAGCTTCAAGGCTGTCAAAGAGTGATGGGCCCTCACCTTCCTCTGTGCACTGTCTGCCTGCTTTGTGACGCCTCCTGAGGGGAGTGGACTGATGCTGGGGCAGGGGCTGCTGTCTTACTGTGCTTCTAGCCTCTGGGGTGGTGTGAGTTCTTTATTTGGCATTTCATCAGAGTCCAAGTTATACTCTGGGAGAGGTAGCACTCTTGCCCTGCGTCTAGTTGTTGTATGTATGAAGGACTCACTGGTGTTTGAGTCGGACTGTGGCTGAGTTTCCCTATCCCCCACATTTCCACCTTCTGCTGCATCAGGGCCCGGAACATCTGCAACAACAATGTGCTGCATGTCATTTTTGATTAGTACTCAAATAGTTGCATAATAATATTAAATGTACACTGCCATAGTACCACTAAAGGTCGTTTGTGTTTTTTCTCTATTTAGCTTAACACTATCTTGACATTTATATGGTATTTGCACTTTAAGGGTGTGGACTACCACTCCCATAATGCATTACTGTGTTGTATGTAAGATGTGGCATGGACTACTTATCACACTGCATAGTGCCAATAGCTATTTTCTAACGGCCATTTGTACATGCACATATGGGGAAACACATTATTACTGCCCTTACCTTTGCTGGTGCTGGGTGTGCCAGAGGTGTCAATATCAGTGACACCACTGACAGCTTCAGGAAGCAGTGTGGACTCCACCATGTCTTCTATTGGTGTGGACGGTGTCTGGGTGGGTGGTCCTCCTCCGGTGCTCCTTGCCTCCTTTAGCCTGCTGGCTACCCTCTCTTTGGCATGGCAACGTAAGTCGTACCGTCGGTTGCGTATCTCCTCATCGGAGCGCCGTGCAACACCCACTACGCATATTTTGGTCTGGATGTCTGACCACAGTTTCCTCTTCTCACATTCAGGTACCTGGAGTGAGTTCTTCCCAAAAAGTTTGTTGTGGTTCCTGATCACCTATTCGGTGAGCACCTCCAATTCCTGCTCACTGAATTTGAGCTTGTGCTTCCTGTCACCTTTCTCCTTCACATTCCCATCAGTAGCCATGTTCCTGTTTGGTCCTGGCTGGCTCACAAGGCTGCCTCCCTGGTGCTGAGCTGTGTCTCTCTGCCTGCTCCTGTGGATGTGGCTTCTGGAAACAGCATGGGCTGACTCACTTCCTGGTGGTGATGTCATCAGGCTGTTCCGGGTTGCTGTTTTTGCAATTTGCGATTTGTAAATACCGATTCGCTATTTTTTGCGATTCGGTATTTGCAACTCGCAAATTGCATTTGCGAATTTTAAGAAATCGCTATTAGCGACTCGTAGTTTTCATACATCCCATTTTGCATTTCTAAAAGTGATTTCGTAAAATTTGCTATTTAAGAAATGCAAACCAGGAGCTTGATACATCTGGCCCAAAGTTCCAATATTTAACAAACCTACCTTCTTCAAGAAGAGAGCGATCTTACATAAAGGCAACATTTTGAGCTAATCAAGAGTTGGCAGTGGTGAGCCCAGATATATCACTCTCCTAAGAAGATTTGCACTTTTCAGCGTATTGTGGCTAACAATTGGCTAATGGAATCGACAATATATGTGATGTGGTTTCAGGTTGTGAAAATTCAGGTAGTCATAAAATGGGAAAAAAACACAGCCTGGAAATGTTAAGGTTTTTTCTGAAAACAATAGGACTGATTGGGCAATATAAATTTATGATAACTAAGCCTATTTGAACAGTACTCTCAGAACAAAGAGATACGGAGGAGAAGTGTTCTTTTTGTAGGAAAAAGGACTATGGCTCTCTTTAAGAGTGGCTTTGTTGGTGATGTGATAATTAATACACCTTTTAAAATCTGATGCACTGGATATCAGAATTTAAAAGGTGCGATCATTATAGCCTTTTTATAACCTGTTCCCTTCAAAATGGGGCATATGAGCAGATTTTGTGGTTTTGCACACCAAAATCTGCATGTACCAGTATTTACTGGGCTTGACTTGCCGGAATTCATTTGGAGAACATTACAAGGATGAGGTAATTGCCATAAAAACTCATGATTCTGACATGTTTGTGCAGGAATTGGAAAAGACTGTCCACTAGTAATGTAAATTGCATTTACACTTTGACCCTCTTCCGAGTGGTCCAATAAATTTCGATATGTGCGTGATTAATACTGCATTTCACAGATAAATAGCGGCAACCCAAACCTGTCAATATTTATCTATGGAAAATGGCTGGTAAGTACTGGTAGATGCAGATTTAGGTGCAGTAAGTGTCAGAAATGTGGTCTCTGATTAGCAGTCAGTTTGCACACTGTCCAAGCAGGAACCCTCATTCTAGTCAGAGATACACAACTAGGATAACCCCTGCTTACCCCCTTGATAGCGTGGCACAAGCATTTAGGCTTATCTTGGAGGCAATGTATTTGTGCAAACACACACAGTAACACAGTGAAAACACCACAAAATCACTCAAATCCAGGTTAGAAAAATAGCCAATATATATCTGAGTAAAGCAAGACCAAAAACAACAAAAATTCAACATACACAAGCAAAGTTATGATTTTTCAAAGATTAATCTTCAATAAAGCACTTAAAAACACAAATGCTTCAATTTGGAGTTCTTTCCAGCAATCCAACACCAATGGCACCGGTCAGAGTCGCACGGACCCCCAGGTACAGTACCTTTGAAAATGAGGAAACAAGACAGTACACAGAGTCAGAGTCAGGGAGGTGAGGCATTGCTGGATCCAGTGCAGCGTTGGTTCTTTACTGTTGAGCAGGGCAGGTGATGCAGCCGCGCTGTGACGCGTTTCTATTATGAGCCAGACCCAGTAGTAAGGCTCTGAATCACCTGATAAGCTAGAATCCACAGCAAGTGAACCCAGAGATTGGTAGGTGAAGTCTTTGCTGTCCTTGAGACTTCTTAACAGGAGACAAGCTCATTCCAAGCCCTTGGAAACAAGCAGGATTTCAGAAAGCAAAGTCCATTCCTTTCCCTCTTAGGCAGAGGCAGCAGCAGCCGTCCAGCACAGCAAAGCAACAGGCACAGTGGCAGGTCCTCCTCAAACATAAAGCTCTTCTCCATGGCAGAGGTTCCCCTTGATTCAGAAGTAGTCTAATAATCTGGGATTTTGGGTCCAGTACTTATACTCGTTCCTGCCTTTTAAGCAGGCAAACTTCAAAGGAAAGAGGAAAGTCTGTTGTTTACAAAATCCTGCCTTGCCCAGGCCTGGCACCAAACACACACCAGGGGGGTTGGAGACTGCATTGTGTGAGGACAGGCACATCCCTTTCAGGCACAAGTGTCAGCAACTCCCTCCCCACTCTAGCCCAGGAGACTCATCAGACTATGCAGGACACACCTCAGCTCCCTTTGTGTCACTATCTAGGGGGAATTCACAAACAGCCCAACTGTCAGTCTGACCGAGACATGGATTCCACAGGCAGGCAGAGGTACAGAATGGTTAAGCAAGAAAATGCCAACTTTCTAAAAGTGGCATTTTCAAACTGACAATCTAAAAACCAACTTTACCAAAAGATGCATTTTGTAGATTGTGAGTTTAGAGACCCCCAAATGCCACATCTTTATCTGATCCCAATGGGAAACTGCACTTAGAGATATTTAAAGGCAGTCCCCATGTTAACCTGTAGGAGAGTTAGGCCTTGCAATAGTGAAAAACAAATGTGGCAGTATTTCACTGTCAGGACATGTAAAACACACCAGTACATGCCCTACCTTTTATATATACTGAACCCTGCCCATGGGGCTACCTAGGGCCTATGTTAGGGGTGACTTGCATGTAGTAAAAGGAAAAGTTTGGGCCTGGCAAGTGGATGCACTAGCCAGGTCGAATTAGCAGTGCAAGACTGCACACACAGACACTGCAGTGACAGGTCTGAGATGTTGACAGGGCTACTCATGTAGGTGGCACTACCAGTGCTGCAGACCCACTAGTAGCATTAGTTTTACAGGCCCTGGGCACCTCTAGTGCACTTAACTAGTAAATCAAATGTGCCTATCAGGGATAAACCAATCACCAATACAATTTGGACAGAGAGCATTGCACTTTAGTACTGCTTAGCGGTGGTAAAATGCCCAGGGTATCAAAACCAGCATAAAAATGAATTACAGCACAGGGTCCAAAAACAGGAGATCAGAAGCAAAAATTACAGGGAAACCACGCCAAGAGCTGCCAGGTCGAACAGTAAGAATGAAAATCTCAATGTTAATCACATTATAGGGAACACTCATAATTATCACACCCGCACATAGAGGCATATTTAAGAGTCCCTAGCACCACCTTAGTGCCGCCATAACGTCATTTTTTTAAGCTAAGGCGGCGGTAAAATGGCTTCTGTCACGTACCATATTGACAAAGTGGCGCAATGCATGCACTGTGCCATTTTGTAAACCCTTGTGTCACATTATGCCTGTACCAGGCATAATGTATGGAAGGGGGGCGTTAGAGAGCTAGGAGATCGCAAAAATGACACGGTGAATGACAGATTTCACTGCACCATTGCTGGCATCATTTTTAATGCCTGCTCAGAGTAGGTGTTGAAATGATGCTCCCATGTAAACCTATGGGCCTCCTGGCACTTTGCTACACTAGCTTCAAAAATGTTGATGCTATTGTGTTAACGACTGCCATGGTTGCACCGTATTATAAGTACGTCGCAACCATGGTGTTGTTAGGTGCCAGTAGGGGGGCACAGAAAAAGCGGCACATCAGCTCTGATGCACCACTTTTTCGTAAATATGGGCCATAGTGTCAGTGTTTAGCCAGGGTGACAATTATCATCAAGAAGTGAGGGCTTTTGCATTGTATTTATCATGTTAAAAGCAGAATTGTGCGTAACATTGGTCTGCATGCTGTCGAGGACAGCTGAGAAACAGAATCAGAGATATTAACACACATACCTAAGCTACCTGCGACCTTAGACTTGTAACGTGTCCTCATGACTAAAGCACAGAAAACGCTGCTCATTATTATTGCATAGCACTGACTCTCGGAGAATGCGATCGCGCTCACGCAGGCACCTGTATAATTTACAAGCGGACTTTGCTAGTTCCTGCTTGCCACCTGCTGTACAGACCACCGAAACATGAACACCGCAGTATTTTGGTAAAGCTTCAACGCACAACGCTTGGCTCCTAAAACATGCGGGATTTATACAATGCACCTTAGAGAAATCTACAGAATGTAATCAATAGTGTGGTTTAGTCCTTCTGTGGACATATTTTTCAAAATATTTGGATGCAGTATTGGATAGGAAAACAGGTTCACCTTAAAGTTTAACATATAATTTGAATCCAAATTTGTTTAGGACAATTTCCATTTTCTTTAATGTTTATTTCATTTACCATAGGGTCAATGGCACAAGGAATAATTTATCTCTTTCTCTCTCTATTTATATCTATATTTTTCCCAGTGTCAGTCACCACTGGGTATAGTTAGGATCCTGTTTCCATAGGCAATGCATTTTTTAGTGTTGCGAATAACTTTAGTGCTGTTTGACGCATCTCCACGAAACGTTCTGAAAAACATACTTTTTGACTAGTTTGTGCATGAAAAGTTTCCAGGTGATCTGTGAAGCGGGGATTGTGAAAAATGGGGGATTCCAAAATGTGTTTTCCCCATTCATTTTCCTATAGGAACTTTAGACAGCTGAACTGATTTACATCAAATTTGGCAGAAAGCTAGATCTAGCTCCAGAAGGAGTGCTTTTGGTGTAAATCTGTTTCTGTAGTTTTTCAGAAATTAATGCTCGAAAACCTTGTATACCTAGGGATACGGAGCCTCCACAGATCCTGACAGATCTCAGGCTCAGATCTGATTGGCTACCATCACCTCGACCAGGAAGTGGTGGCATCCATCTTAGGACTCGGGACTCAGTTTAAAGTCCTAAAACATAAAAAAACAAACAGACACAAGGGGGTGCGCTAGGAATACTCTAAACCCCTAGGCCTGGTGGTGGGGTTCCATAGGGTCTCCTCTTGGGGCCAAAAACAAGTATTTTTATTTTTTTAAATTACAACAAATTTGCAGAGGATCCATGAATCCGCAACAAAAAAAGGTCTCCTGTGCTTCTTTTTTTTAAAGCCACCCCAAAGTATGCCAGGGCCCGTGAGGGAGAGGGGTTAATGTTTTGGGAGAGGAGGGCACATGTGGCCCCCCATCCCTACACTGATTTTTGGCCATGAGGACATCATCTCCTGGGGTCTGGAGAATTTTTCAGGGGCAGGGGGGCATGTGGCTCCCCTCCTTAGATTGACTTTAGCCCAAGGGATCCCAAGGGCCCAATGCATTTCTCAATGGAAAGGGGGCTCTGTGCCTCTCTCCTCCTGAAAAATGCACCAGGCACCAGGAAATGGGGGTCCCTGGGGCCAAGATCAGCCCAGGGAGGGGGCCTCCCCTCCCAGAGCCTCTAATGGCCCCAGGATTAACACCACCCGGGCCAGCTCAGTAACCGCATGCTCCTTATCCCTAAAAAATATAGCCGACCCTGGGGATGGGGTCCCTGGTGCTGAAATCAGTCCAGGGAGGGGGTCCATGTGTATCTCCCTCTAAAAAAATGCATAGGCCCCTTTCCCTTTAATTAAAAAATGGCCCTGTGGGATGTGGTCCCCAGGGCCTAATAAGACTCGGGGAGAATGGCTGCCCCCTTCCTTTTAGAAAAAAAGCATCCTTGTAGGATGGGGTCCCCCAGTGCCTAAAAAGGCTTGGGGAGGAGGGCCACATGGCCTCCCTACCCTTTATAATAAATGAGGCCATGGTGGATGAGGTCCTCAGGGCCAGAATACGTTTGGGGTGGGGGGCCACACACCCCTCCCCTTAAACAGTGGGGGGGTGGCTGCATGCAGGGGGTTGGTTGCAGGCCAGGCCCTGTGGCCAATCCCCCACAATGCAAGACTGAAGGCCCTCTACAGTATGGGGTTTTGGCTGCCTTTTGGGGGTTGGCCACAGGGCCTGAGGATCGCAGGGGGCATGAGTTATAGTTACCTCAGGGCATGACTAATAGTTATTTGAGATAGATATTACTGTTAAATTTCTGTGTTTTTTAGAGTTTAACGTGACGTTATTACTGAACATTTCACTTAACTATAACATTACTTTAATGTTTGTTTTGTAAAGGAATACATTTTCTATAATACCTACCTGTAGGTAGTTGTAGTTAGGACTTAGTTTCATAGGAAAACGTTTTTTTGCTTTGCTAATAACTTTGGCGCCGTTTCACGAATCTTTAGATAAGTTTCAAAACTAGTGTGCCAGTCACTTCAGCTGCTGTCTGGAAAGTTTTGGGGTGATGCGTCAAGTGGGGGCATGGTAAAAGGGGGTCCCAAAACGTGTTTTACCCATGAAATTTCCCATAGGGATTTTAGACACGACTACAGCCCAAACTGCTGAAAAGCATTACACCAAATTTGACAGAAAGATCTTGGTCCAGAAAGAGTGCTTTTTGTATTTATTGTAAATCTGTATAGTAGTTTGGAGTTGTTAAAGAAAAAAGATTTACATATATCCAGCGACGCAAATTCACAGCGCGTCCACCACAGTGGAGCCATGGATCCACACCCCAACAGCAATGCCATGATTGGCTGGCTGCAACCCGAGAAAAAAGCTGTGGCTGCCATTTCTTTGACGTGACACAGTTCCCAGGGGGAGGAGGGAATAAAGTGTAAATAGGGCATGAGGAATCGGACAGAGATATTCTGGCCTCATGGGATTGATGGAGGGGATCTATGAGGGAAGAAATTGGGACGAAATTGTGAAAAAAATGAGGATTCGGGGATCCACAGGAGTGCTCCGTGGGACCCACCCATGACAAACTACAGTGGATTCACAGATCCAGCCCCAATTAAAACAAGCATTTACAAAGCAATGGGTTTCACATTTGCTCAAGTTACATCCATTAGGGTTGTAAATTCCTAACTGGACTTTTCATGCCACATAAATTGAAAATTAAAAGTAAAACAGTTGACATAAGCAAGCCGATTCAAAGCGCCACAGCCACCCCAAGCCTCAGTACGAAATTGAGTCACAAAAGGGAAAAAAAGTTTGCTCGCAGTCAAACGTATTGGCAAATGTGCAATTATCCACGTAACAGGGTCAATGGACAAGGTGGTAACAAAACTGTCCCAAGGAGGGACAAATGTAAAGCATCATAAAATTGATAACAAATAATTTTTTAAAGGCAAGCCCATGAACGGGTGATAGCGATGGGCGTGCGGTGGACATGGTTAAAAGCCCAGAGATAGATTACAACAGGTCAGAGCGCTTGCGGATTCTTCCTAAAAACACATGAACCCACTCACAGACCAGTACAGCCACTTACACACCCATTCACACACCCGGTCATACACCCATTTGCGCACACACCCACTCATACACCCACAAAATTACACCCACTGACAGACCCATACAGACACTCACATACCTACTCATATACCCATTCACACACTCACACACCCACTGGCAGACCCACAAAACCACTACCACACCCGCTCACAGACCCACACAGCCATTGTAGGAAAGTACCATCTTGCCTGGCATGTTACCCCCATATTTCACTGTATATATGTTGTTTTAGTTGTATGTGTCACTGGCACCCTGCCAGCCACGGCCCCAGTGCTCATAAGTGTGCCCTGTATGTGTTCCCTGTGTGATGACTAACTGTCTCACTGAGGCTCTGCTAACCAGAACCTCAGTGGTTATGCTCTCTCATTACTTTCTAAATTGTCACTAACAGGCTAGTGACCAATTTCACCAATTCACATTGGCATACTGGAACACCCTTATAATTCCCTAGCATATGGAACTGAGGTACCCAGGGTATTGGGGTTCCAGGAGATCCCTATGGGCTGCAGCATTTCTTTTGCCACCCATAGGGAGCTCTGACAATTCTTACACAGGCCTGCCGATACAGCCTGAGTGAAATAACATCCACGATATTTCACAGCCATTTACCAATGCACTTAAGTAACTTATAAGTCACCTATATGTCTAACCTTTACCTGGTAAAGGTTGGGTGCTAAGTTACTTAGTGTGTGGGCACCCTGGCACTAGCCAAGGCGCCCCCCACATTGTTCAGGGCAAATTCCCCGGACTTTGTGAGTGCGGGGACACCATTACACACGTGCACTGTACATAGGTCACTACCTTTGTACAGCGTCACAATGGTAACTCCGAACATGGCCATGTAACATGTCTAAGATCATGGAATTGTCACCCCAATGCCATTCTGGCATTGGGGAGACAATTCCATGATCCCCCGGGTCTCTAGCACAGACCCGGGTAATGCCAAACTACCTTTCCCGGGGTTTCACTGCAGCTGCTGCTGCTGCCAACCCCTCAGACAGGTTTCTGCTCTCCTGGGGTCCAGCCAGGCTTGGCCCAGGAAGGCAGAACAAAGAACTTCCTCAGAGAGAGGGTGTTACACCCTCTCTCTTTGGAAAAAGGTGTCAGGGCTGGGGAGGAGTAGCCTCCCCCAGCCTCTGGAAATGCTTTGATGGGCACAGATGGTGCCCATCTCTGCATAAGCCAGTCTACACCGGTTCAGGGATCCCCCAGCCCTGCTCTGGCGCGAAACTGGACAAAGGAAAGGGGAGTGACCACTCCCCTGACCTGCACCTCCCCTGGGAGGTGCCCAGTGCTCCTCCAGTGTGCTCCAGACCTCTGCCATCTTGGAAACAGGGGTGCTGCTGGCACACTGGACTGCTCTGAGTGGCCAGTGCCAGCAGGTGATGTCAGAGACTCCTTCTGATAGGCTCTTACCTGTGTTGCTAGCCTATCCTCCTTCCTAAGTAGCCAAACCTCCTTTTCTGGCTATTTAGGGTCTCTGCTTTGGGGAATTCTTTAGATAACGAATGCAAGAGCTCATCAGAGTTCCTCTGCATCTCTCTCTTCACCTTCTGCCAAGTAATCGACCGCTGACTGCTCTGGACGCCTGCAAAACGGCAACAAAGTAGCAAAGACGACTACTGCAACTTTGTATCGCTAATCCGGCCGCCTTCTCGACTGTTTTCCTGGTGGTGCATGCTGTGGGGGTAGTCTGCCTCCTCTCTGCACTAGAAGCTCTGAAGAAATCTCCAGTGGGTCGACGGAATCTTCCCCCTGCAACCGCAGGCACCAAAAGACTGCATCACCGGTCCTCTGGGTCCCCTCTCAGCACAACGAGCGTGGTCCCTGGAACTCAGCAACTCTGTCCAAGTGACTCCCACAGTCCAGTGACTCTTCAGTCCAAGTTTGGTGGAGGTAAGTCCTTGCCTCACCACGCTAGACTGCATTGCTGGGTACCGCGTGATTTGCAGCTGCTCCGGCTCCTGTGCACTCTTCCAGGATTTCCTTTGTGCACAGCCAAGCCTGGGTCCCCGACACTCTAACCTGTAGTGCACGACCTCCTGAGCTGTCCTCCGGCGGCGTGGGACCTTCTTTTGTGACTTCGGGTGAGCTCCGGTTCACTCTTCTTTGTAGTGCCTGTTCTGGCACTTCTGCGGGTGCTGCCTGCTTCTGAGAGGGCTTCTTGTCTTGCTGGGCGCCCCCTCTGTCTCCTCACGCAATTGGTGACATCCTGGTCCCTCCTGGGCCACAGCAGCATCCAAAAACCCTAACCACAACCCTTGTAGCTAGCAAGGCTTATTTGCGGTCTTTCTGCATGGGAACACCTCTGCAAGCTTCTTCACGACGTGGGACATCCATGCTCCAAAGGGGAAGTTCCTAGTCCTCTTTGTTCTTGCAGAATCCACAGCTTCTACCATCCGGTGGCAGCTTCTGTGCACCCTCAGCTGGCATTTCCTGGGCATCTGCCCAATCTTGACACTGTCGCGACTCTTGGACTTGGTCCCCTTGTTTCACAGGTACTCTCGTCTGGAAATCCATCGTTGTTGCATTGCTGGTGTTGGTCTTCCTTGCAGAATTCCCCTATCACGACTTCTGTGCTCTCTGGGGAACTTAGGTGCACTTTACACCTACTTTTCAGGGTCTTGGGGTGGGCTATTTTTCTAACCCTCACTGTTTTCTTACAGTCCCAGCGACCCTCTACAAGCTCACATAGGTTTGGGGTCCATTCGTGGTTCGCATTCCACTTTTGGAGTATATGGTTTGTGTTGCTCCTATACCTATTGTAGGAGGCTGGACTGGCTTGTAGTGAGTACCAAGGGGTACTTACACCTTGCACCAGGCCCAGGTATCCCTTATTAGTGTATAGGGTGTCTAGCAGCTTAGGCTGATAGATAATGGTAGCTTAGCAGAGCAGCTTAGGCTGAGCTAGGAGACGAGTGAAGCTCCTACAGTACCACAAGTGTCATATGCACAATATCATAAGAAAACACAATACAAAGATATACTAAAAATAAAGGTACTTTATTTTTATGACAATATGCCAAAGTATCTCAGAGTGTACCCTCAGTATGAGGATAGCAAATATACACAAGATATATGTACACAATACCAAAATATGCAGCAATAGTATTAGAAAACAGTGCAAACAATGTATAGTTACAATAGGATGCAATGGGGACACATAGGGGCAACACAAACCATATACTCCAAAAGTGGAATGCGAACCACGAATGGACCCCAAACCTATGTGACCTTGTAGAGGGTCGCTGGGACTATTAGAAAATAGTAAGAGTTAGAAAAATAGCCCACCCCAAGACCCTGAAAAGTGAGTGCAAAGTGCACTAAAGTTCCCCAAAGGACATAGAAGTCGTGATAGGGGAATTCTGCAGGAAAGACACAAACCAGCAATGCAACAACAATGGATTTCCAGTCGAGGGTACCTGTGGAACAAGGGGACCAAGTCCAAAAGTCAAAAGCAAGTCGGAGATGGGCAGATGCCCAGGAAATGCCAGCTGTGGATGGAAAGAAGCTGCTACTGGACAGTAGAAGCTGAAGGTTCTGCAGGAACGACAAGGGCTAGAGACTTCCCCTTTGGAGGATGGATCTCCCACGCCGTGGAGAGTTGTGCAAAAGTGTTTTCCTGAAGAAAGACCGCCAACAAGCCTTGCTAGCTGCAAATCGTGCACTTAGGGTTTTTGGATGCTGCTGTAGCCCAGGAGGGACCAGGATGTCGCCAATTGCGTCTGGGTACAGAGGGGGCGTCGAGCAAGAAAAGGAGTCCTCTCAGAAGCAGGCAACACCCGCAGAAGTGCCGGAACAGGCACTACAAAGTGGAGTGAAATGGTGCTCACCCGAAGTCGCACAAAGGAGTCCCACGTCGCCGGAGGACAACTTAGGAGGTCGTGCAATGCAGGTTAGAGTGCCGTGGACCCAGGATGGACTGTGCACCAAGGATTTCCACCGGAAGTGCACCGAGGCCGGAGTAGCTGCAAAAGTCGCGGTTCCCAGCAATGCAGTCTGGCGTGGGGAGGCAAGGACTTACCTCCACCAAACTTGGACTGAAGAGTCACTGGACTGTGGGAGTCACTTGGACAGAGTTGCTGGATTCAAGGGACCTCGCTCGTCGTGCTGAGAGGAGACCCAGGGTACCGGTGATGCAGTTCTTTGGTGCCTGCGGTTTGCAGGGGGACGATTCCGTCAACCCACGGGAGATTTCTTCGGAGCTTCTAGTGCAGAGAGGAGGCAGACTACCCCCACAGCATGCACCACCAGGAAAGCAGTCGAGAAGGCGGCAGGATCAGCGTTACAGAGTTGCAGTAGTCGTCTTTGCTACTTTGTTGCAGTTTTGCAGGCTTCCAGAGCGGTCAGCAGTCGATTCCTTGGCAGAAGGTGAAGAGAGAGATGCAGAGGAACTCGGATGAGCTCTTGCATTCGTTATCTAAGGAAATCCCCAAAGCAGAGACCCTAAATAGCCAGAAAAGAGGGTTTGGCTACGTAGGAGAGAAGATAGGCTAGCAACACCTGAAGGAGCCTATCAGAAGGAGTCTCTGACGTCACCCGCTGGCCCTGGCCACTCAGAGCAGTCCAGTGTGCCAGCAGCACCTCTGTTTCCAAGATGGCAGAGGTCTGGAGCACACTGGAGGAGCCCTGGGCACCTCCCAGGGGAGGTGCAGGTCAGGGGAGTGGTCACTCCCCTTTCCTTTGTCCAGTTTCGCGCCAGAGCAGGGCTGAGGGGTCTCTGAACCGGTGCAGACTGGCTTATGCAGAAATGGGCACCATCTGTGCCCATGAAAGCATTTCCAGAGGCTGGGGGAGGCTACTCCTCCCCAGCCCTGACACCTTTTTCCAAAGGGAGAGGGTGTAACACCATCTCTTTGAGGAAGTCCTTTGTTCTGCCATCCTGGGCCAAGCCTGGCTGGACCCCAGGAGGGCAGAAACCTGTCTGAGGGGTTGGCAGCAGCTGCAGTGAAACCCCGGGAAAGGCAGTTTGGCAGTACCAGGGTCTGTGCTACAGACCACTGGGATAATGGGATTGTGCCAATTATGCCAGGATGGCATAGAGGGGGCAATTCCATGATCATAGACATGTTACATGGCCGTATTCGGAGTTACCATTTCGAAGCTACACATAGGTAGTGACCTATGTGTAGTGCACGCGTGTAATGGTGTCCCCGCACTCACAAAGTCCGGGGAATTTGCCCTGAACAATGTGGGGGCACATTGGCTAGTGCCAGGGTGCCCACACACTACGTAACTTTGCACCTAACCTTTACCAGGTAAAGGTTAGACATATAGGTGACTTATAAGTTACTTAAGTGCAGTGGTAAATGGCTGTGAAATAACATGGACGTTATTTCACTCAGGCTGCAGTGGCAGGCCTGTGTAAGAATTGTCAGAGCTCCCTATCGGTGGCAAAAGAAATGCTGCAGCCCATAGGGATCTCCTGGAACCCCAATACCCTGGGTACCTCAGTACCATATACTAGGGAATTATAAGGGTGTTCCAGTAAGCCAATGTAAATTGGTAAAATTGGTCACTAGCCTGTTAGTGACAATTTGAAAGAAATGAGAGAGCATAACCACCGAGGTTCTGGATAGCAGAGCCTCAGTGAGACAGTTAGTCATAACACAGGTAACACATTCAGGGCACACTTATGAGCACTGGGGCCCTGGCTGGCAGGGTCCCAGTGACACATACAACTAAATCAACATTTATACAGTTAAATATGGGGGTAACATGCCAGGCAAGATGGTACTTTCCTACACCTATGTGCTCTCATTGAAATCTATTGTGACTGTGCATTGCTTGCAATGCTTTCTATTGCTATTACTGCATATTTTTGGTATTGTGTACATATAGCTTGTGTATATTTGCTATCCTCATACTAAGGGTACTCACTGAGATACTTTTGGCATATTGTCATAAAAATAAAGTACCTTTATTTTTAGTGTATCTGTGTATTGTGTTTTCTTATGATATTGTGCATATGACACCAGTGGTATAGTGGGAGCTTTGCGTGTCTCCTAGTTCAGCCTAAGCTGCTCTGCTAAGCTACCCTTTTCTATCAGCCTAAGCTGCTAGACATCTCTTCTACACTAATAAGGGATAACTGGACCTGGTGCAGAGTGTAAGTACCCCTTGGTACTCACTACAAACCAGGCCAGCCTCCTATAGCCACTCACAAACCCACTCCAACACCCATTCACATACTCAGACTCCCACTTACACACCTATTCACACACTCAAACACTCACTCAAAGATCCACAAAACCACTACCACACCCACTCACAGACCCACACAGCCACTCACAAACCCACTCCCACACCCATTCAAACACTTAGACTCCCACTCATACACCCATTCACACACTCAGACACCCACTTACAGACCCATGAAACTGGACCACACTACCACTCACACACCCATTCACACACTCACTCTCAGACCCACAAAACCAATACCATGCCCAGTCACAGAGCCACACAGACACCCACTCACACTCCCCTTCGTACACTCGCACACAACTCACAGACCCACAAAACCACTACCACACCTAGTCACAAATCCTCATAGACACCCACACACCCACTCACACACCCATTCACATACTCAAACACTTGCTCACAGACATACCAGACCACTACCACACCACACCCACTCACAAACCCACACAGACACTCATACACCTACTCACAGGCCTACAAAACCTCTACCACACCCACTCACAGACCTACACAGCCACTCACAAACCTACTTACACACCCATTCGCACACTCACACATCCACTCACAGACACCAACAAAACCACTGCCACACCCAGTCGCAGAACCACACAGCCTCCCACACTTCCACTCATACACCCATTCACACACTTGCACACCTGCTCACAGACCTACCAAACCACTACCACAACCACTCATGGACCCACACAGCCACTCACACTGCCACCCATGCGCTCATTAACACACTCACACCAAAGGTTACAAGGATGTTAAGTTTATATATATTTAGGATGCAGGTTATAGCTATTTGAGAGAACTATAACTGATTAATTTTTGTGGTTTTGTGAGTGTAAAATCTGAAATTAACTATAGCATCCCTGTGCTACAGGGATGTTATAGTTATAGATACTCAATCCGCAGAGGATCAGTGGACCTAACAGATCTCATCCTATGATCAGATTGGCTGCCACCCATCAACAAGGATATGGCGGCAGCCATCTTAGGACTTGGGACTCAGTCCCGAGTCCTAAAAAGGATAAAAAAAGACACAAGGCAGAAGGGTAGAGATAACCTGACGTCCTAGGCCTGGTGGTGGGGTCCCACCTGTGGCCAAAAATGTTTTTTTGTTCAAATTGCAATTAATTTGAAGGGGATACGCATATCTGCAGATGATCTGTGAATCCCTTGCAAATTGTTTTTAAAAGTGCTGGTTCCTGCACTACTTTTAACCCCACCACGGGTCGGGCCAGTGCTAGGGTGGTGGCGCAAAACATTACTTTTGGGAAGGGTGCATGTGGTCCATCACCCCAAGGCTCGGTGAGACCTGTGGACCCCATGCACTGGGGCTAATATGGAAAGTACGTGGGGCATGCAGGCCACTGTCGCAGGTCGAACAGTATGAAGACCACTGAGGCGCTATTTAGGTAGGGGTAAGTGGTTTATTTTTAATGATACGGGGGGGGTGGAGTATGTTGAACAAAATCACAAGTGGTATCGTCTTTCTTAGTCACTTTGTTCTTCTTTCGTGTCTTTTCCCAGGTTCGTGATGGTATGTTCTTGCTTCTTATTTTACAGGTAACCCAGCTGCCTTGCTCGCTCGTCGGAGTCCAGGGTGGTGCCGGAAATAGAAGGGAGAACGCTAAGAGGGTTGATGCCAGTGAGGAGTGTTTAAGGGACTAGTGTGCACACTTCTATTCTTAGTGTAGGATTAAGTGACACTGGTGAGTTACTTATAGTGCCCTTCCTGCTACCTCCCTTTCCAACCCTCCTCTATGACCCCTCCCCAGTCCCTTCTCCCTAATTTCCCTTCTTCCTGTCCAAAAGGACCGTACCTTGTTAAGCCACGACCCTCCAGGGTCGTGGCTGGCTTGGTAGTGTTCCTCCTGCTGGTCTCCTGTTTCCAGGTTCTGGAGCTCTTCTCCTCTCTCTCCTTCCTCCAGTTCCTCGTCTGCTTCTTTCCTGGTCCTCTGTTCCTCCTCGCTCTGCTCTTGCCTCGGTCTCTCCGTGTTTCCTTCTCTCTCCGCTTTCCTTTCGCTCTCCGCGTTCCTCTTGCTCTCCGCCTCCTTCTCCCTCTCCAGCGCGTCTCCTTTATGGTTGTCTCCAGCCCGGGAAACACACGTCGTTTCCCGGGCAACGCCGTCCTGCCTGCCGCTCTCGGGCCGCGTCTCCCCGGCAACGGGAAGACGCGGAAATGACGTATCGGCCTCGGCCGATACGTCATCTGCCGTGCTCGTAGCCGGGATCGCCCGGCTACACCCCTCTCCCCATGAAAGGTCCTGCTCGAGGACCGTAGCAGCGTCTGGGAAGCGAGATAAATAGTCAGCTGGAGCCTGTTGGCGACCTGGGATGTGACGGACCTGAAAGGAAAATGGTTGCAGTTCAAGGAACCATCGTAAAATCTGAGAATTGGTATCCTTATGTGCAGACAACCACGTGAGGGGAGCATGATCTGTAAAAAGTATGAAGGGGCGGCCTAGAAGGTAATATTGTAACGTATCCACGGCCCATTTTATGGCCAGACATTCTTTTTCAATGGTCGGATAGTGTTGTTCCCGGGGAAACAGCTTCCTACTGACGTATACTACCGGGTGCTCTCTACCTTCCCCGTCGGGTTGGGCCAATACTCCCCCTAAACCCACATCTGAGGCATCAGTATAGAGATGGAAAGGTTTCGAGAAATCTGGGCAGCGGAGTATCGGGTCTTTGGTTAAGAAGGATTTTAGTTGTTCAAAGCTGGCTTGCTGTTGGTCCGAAAAGGGTGCTAGCCTATTAGGATGGGATTTAGACAGAAGGTCCGTGAGAGGGGCGGCCAATGTAGAATAATCAGGTATGAATCTTCTATAATACCCTACTAACCCTAAGAAGGATCGTAACTCTTTCTTGGTTGCCGGTTTAGGTGCATTTAGTATGGCCTCTACTTTTTTTGTTTGAGGTTTTAGGTTCCCTTGACTAATTTTGTAGCCCAAGTATGATATGTCGGGTGTTCCTATGACGCACTTTTTAGGATTGGCAGTTAATACTGCGGTGACAAGAGTGTGAAAAACTTGATGTAAATGTTTTAGATGATCATTCCAGGTTTCACTGAAAATTACTACATCGTCTAGGTAGGCTGCTGCAAAAGACTGGAAGGGATTTAAGAGTTTATCCATTAACCTCTGGAATGTAGCTGGCGCTCCATGTAGACCAAAGGGTAGCACAGTGAACTGATAAAGACCGGACTGGGTGGCGAATGCTGTTTTCTCTTTATCCTCTGTGGCTAAGGGAATCTGCCAATACCCTTTTGTCAAATCTAAGGTAGTCATATATTTGGCTTTTCCTAGTTTCTCTAATACGTCGTCAACTCTGGGTATAGGATATGTGTCAAACAGGGAGTTTTCGTTAAGCTTCCTGAAGTCAATACAGAATCTAATAGTACCATCGGGTTTTGGTACTAAAACCACCGGGGAGCACCAGGGACTATTTGACGGTTCAATTACCCCTTGTTCTAACATTTTCTGTATTTCCGCCTCCATAATCTGCTTCCTTGCCTCAGGAATACGATATGGCCGTAACCTCACAATTTTCCCTGGTATGGTTCTAATTTTATGAGTGATCAAGGTGGTTCTACCTGGTAACGCTGAAAAAAAATCCCGGAAATGCTCTAGTACATTGGATACCTGTTCCTTTTCTGATTTTGTTAAGGTTTCATTTATTGGGGGTAGATCTTCCCCGTTGCTGTGTTCGGTTGGACAGAACTCAATACTTGACTTATTATTTGGACATAGGAATCCTGCCAACACGCTGGCAGTGTTCGAGGGGTCTGGTTCTTCCCATTTTTTTAGGAGATTCATGTGATAAATCTGTGATTTCTGGGGAGTGCTCGATAATTCAACCAGGTGGGTAACCGGAGATACTGCTCTTATTATCTTATAGGGGCCCTGCCATTTGGCGATTAGTTTTTGTTCTGAGGTTGTACGCATAATTAAGACCTGATCTCCTGGTTGTAAAACCCGTAACTTGCTCCCTTGGTCATAATATCGCTTTTGAGTGTTTTGAGCTTGTTCCATATTCACTTTGACCGTGTCCCATCGACTTTGTAGCTGTGACCTTAAATTGTGATCATACTCTAGAAGGGGCCTTCCCCCTTCTTCTGCCTCTTCCTCCCATGTTTCGATGGCCATGTCAAGAAGAGATCTCGGCTGTCTTCCGAACACCAGCTCGAAGGGGCTGTGTCCTGTAGAGGACTGTTCATGTGTTCGAATAGCATATAATACTAAGGGTAGTTTTTGATCCCAGTCTCTCCCTGACTCTTCCATAACTTTTTTCAATAAGGTTTTTATTGTTCGGTTATATCGTTCCACTAGTCCATCCATCTGTGGATGATATACTGAGGTACGGATTTGGGCAATACCTAAGGTTTTACATACTTGCTTCATAAGAGTGGACATAAAAGGAGTCCCCTGGTCGGTGAGTATTTCATGCGGGAACCCTACTCGGGAAAAATTTTTAATCATGGCCTGCGCCACTGTCTTAGTTGTCATACTTTTTAAGGGAACGGCCTCGGGGTATCGTGTGGCATAGTCAACCATGACTAGGATATACGTGTAACCCTTTGTGGATGGTACTACAGGTCCAATTAGGTCCATTCCTACCCTACTGAAGGGAATGTCTATAATGGGTAGGGGCATCAGAGGTGCTTTCTTAGGTCTGCCGGGTTCAGTGAGTTGGCATCTGGGACATTGGGAACAAAATTTACGTATGTGAGCAAATACTCCCGGCCAATAGAACCGTCTAAGAAGGTATTCTTCTGTTTTTTCCCTCCCATAATGACCTCCCCCGGGTTGACAATGGGCCATCGTTAGGACCTGATTTCGATAATGATCGGGTACCAGTAATTGTTGTTTATGTTCTCCGGTACCGGTAGTGGTTATCCAATATAAGAGGTTTTTCTTAATGAGGAAGTAGGGACCCACCTCTTCGGTTTCTTCTTCTCTGGCCGACTTCCAGGCGTGGGCGAGAGAAGGATCTACTCTTTGCTGATGGGGAAAACTGACAGGGACTTCATGTGTTTCCGCAATAATGCCTGTGTTCGGTCCTGATCTCTCCTTTCCCAAGTAATTAAATTTTTCTATTCGTTTCTCTCTACGTGATAATTTCCTCCGGATTGTGGGGCTTTCTATACTGCTATCGGAAAAAGGAGCGTTTCTCCACCAATCCTGTGTCAGTTTGGGCTGTCGAACATAATCTAGTATTTCTTGGAAATGTTCATAATCAGTTCCAATGATACACTCCTCAATCAGATTGAACATTATACCCATCGGTAAGATATCCCGGTGTTTTCCCCACTCGACTGTGACGTCATATAAAGGGTACTGTTCTTTATCTCCGTGTATGCAACATATATTCACCCATTGTTCTGTTCTTTCATCTACTATGGAGACTATGGGCCTGATTCTGATGTTGGCGGGCGGCAGGAGCCGCCCGCCAAGCGGGAACTGCCAGAAGACCGTACCGCGGTCGAAAGACCGTGGCGGTCATTCTGGGTTTCCCACTGGGCTGGCGGGCGACCGCCAAAAGGCCGCCCGCCAGCCCAGTGGGAAACAGCCTTCCCACGAGGACGCCGGCTCCGAATGGAGCCGGCGGAGTGGGAAGGTGCGACGGGTGCAGTGGCACCCGTCGCGTATTTCAGTGTCTGCATAGCAGACACTGAAATACATAGTGGGGCCCTCTTACGGGGGCCCCTGCAGTGCCCGTGCCATTGGCATGGGCACTGCAGGGGCCCCCAGGGGCCCCGCGGCACCCCCTACCGCCATCCTGTTCCTGGCGGGAGACCCGCCAGGAACAGGATGGTGGTAGGGGGTGTCAGAATCCCCATGGCGGCGGAGCGTGCTCCGCCGCCATGGAGGATTCTCAGGGGCAGCGGAAAGTCGGCGGTACACCGCCGACTTTCCGTTTCTGGCCGCGGCTGAACCGCCGCGGTCAGAATGCCCAACGGTGCACCGCCAGCCTGTTGGCGGTGCTACCGCGGTCATTCGCCCTGGCGGTTTTTACCGCCAGGGTTAGAATGACCACCTATGTCTTTTCTCACCACCGACTGGCTACACCCTGAGTCAATAAGGGCCCATATGGTTTTCCCGTTGACTTTCAGAAGCTGTTTAAACTTTTGGTTACCTCTTCCGGTACACAGTACCCGTCGCCTAGTAACTCCGATTTCCATTGGCTCACTACTATCCTGTTTTCTGGGGCACATTCGGGCAATGTGGCCCCATTCCCCACAGTTGTAACATTGGGGTCCTGCTACCGGTGGAGGGTTAGGGAATCGGTGAGGTACTGGTTCCTCCGAAAAGGTTCTTGGTGTAGTTTTTAGGATTGGAAGGTCCTGGTTTTAGGCTGGGTCGGTTGGACATATTTCTTACATCAGTGGAGCGATGATAAGCACACGCTAAATCAATTGCCATGTCAGTAGTCACCTTTGGATGTTGACGGATCCAGTGTTTAGTGGTGGTAGGCAGGGACTCTAAATATTGTTCAAGGACAATTGTTTGGATCACTTCCTCCCTACTATTTCCGGAAGAACCCAACCATTTTAAGGCCAAGTCCTTTACCCGATAATAAAAGGTTCGGGGGTCTTCATTCGGTCCCCATTTGATTTTTCTAAATTTAACCCTATAGTATTCCGTGTCATGTCCCACACGTTCTAAGATACTAGTCTTTATCTCTTGGTATGGCGTGGTTCCACCTGGGTTTGCTGCTTGATATGCTGCTTGTAAGATCCCTGTAAGTAAGGGGGCGACATACTGACCCCATCTATCCTCAGGCCATTGGGCGGAGGAGGCCACTCTCTCAAAATTAGTAAAAAAGGCTTCGGGATCTTCTCCGTCTTGATATTTCTGTAACACGGAACTTGGGACATTGGGATGTACTTTACTACTAGCAATGGTCTCAGTCAATTTTTTCATGGCCGTCTCCTGGACCAGTTGATTATTCGCAAGGATGGTCGCCTGACTTTTCAAAGCCGACTGCAATGCTTCCCTTTCCTCTTTGGCCTCTCGCTGGTGGGCCTCCCACACCAGTTGGAGATGACGTTGGCCCTCGGCCAATTGCTTTATCATATCCTCCAATGAGGGTTGGTCACTCATGGTTATACTGTTCGATTACTGAGAGGAGGCTACACAGGTTTGAATCCCACTTCTGACACCACTGTCGCAGGTCGAACAGTATGAAGACCACTGAGGCGCTATTTAGGTAGTGGTAAGTGGTTTATTTTTAATGATACGGGGGGGTGGAGTATGTTGAACAAAATCACAAGTGGTATCGTCTTTCTTAGTCACTTTGTTCTTCTTTCGTGTCTTTTCCCAGGTTCGTGATGGTATGTTCTTGCTTCTTATTTTACAGGTAACCCAGCTGCCTTGCTCGCTCGTCGGAGTCCAGGGTGGTGCCGGAAATAGAAGGGAGAACGCTAAGGTAAGTATTGGTTTTCTTAATAGGGTTCTTCCTTTTTTCTTAGCTTTGGACTGGGGGGTGGTACACACAAAAGGAGGGGGTTGGTGCCAGTGAGGAGTGTTTAAGGGACTAGTGTGCACACTTCTATTCTTAGTGTAGGATTAAGTGACACTGGTGAGTTACTTATAGTGCCCTTCCTGCTACCTCCCTTTCCAACCCTCCTCTATGACCCCTCCCCAGTCCCTTCTCCCTAATTTCCCTTCTTCCTGTCCAAAAGGACCGTACCTTGTTAAGCCACGACCCTCCAGGGTCGTGGCTGGCTTGGTAGTGTTCTTCCTGCTGGTCTCCTGTTTCCAGGTTCTGGAGCTCTTCTCCTCTCTCTCCTTCCTCCAGTTCCTCGTCTGCTTCTTTCCTGGTCCTCTGTTCCTCCTCGCTCTGCTCTTGCCTCGGTCTCTCCGTGTTTCCTTCTCTCTCCGCTTTCCTTTCGCTCTCCGCGTTCCTCTTGCTCTCCGCCTCCTTCTCCCTCTCCAGCGCGTCTCCTTTATGGTCGTCTCCAGCCCGGGAAACACACGTCGTTTCCCGGGCAACGCCGTCCTGCCTGCCGCTCTCGGGCCGCGTCTCCCCAGCAACGGGAAGACGCGGAAATGACGTATCGGCCTCGGCCGATACATCATCTGCCGTGCTCGTAGCCGGGATTGCCCGGCTACAGCCACCTTCCTGAGCATTAATAGGCCCAGGAAACCCCATACCTTGGGAGTCGAATTGCATTAAAAAGGGGAAATGGGAATGTGGCCCCCAAAAGCCTTAATAGGCACCAAGGACCCCATCCACAGGGACTGTTAAGCAAAATAAGTGGTGTGTGGCTCCTCCTCCAGCAGCCTTAAGAACCCTAGGGATGGGATTCTCATAGCCTGAAGTGGGTTAGGGAGGGGAGCTGAGCGTCCCCCTTCCCACTAAAATAAAAGTCCCTGGGACTAGGGTTCCTGGGGCCCAAGGAGTCATGGGGAGGGGGTGCACCAATGGGTTGGATGGAGGCCCTGAGGCCCACCCCATGCTGAGTGCGGTTGGCTGCCTGCATGGTTTGGACATAGGGCCTGCCATAGGCCAAGCATTTGGCTGTGTGCAGCGTGGTGTTGTCTGCCTTCATGAGGTTGGCCACAGGCCCTGAGGCCAATCCTTTCGCAGCATACAGAAAAAAGCATTGCGCAGGCAGTTGGCTTTACATATGATAATAAAATATTACTTTATGTTAAAAAAATATTAGAATTTCACTGAAAAAAACAAAGGGTAAAGGAACGTTATAGTTAGAAGTTAAAAGTTCAGCAACTGTGTGCTTAACTCACTCTTGGCCTGCTTCAGTTGGATGTAGAGTGCTACGTAATGGAGGAGTGGTGATTTGGAGATGGATGTTTGTGTGCATGCATTGGGTACAGCACAGGGATAGAGCAGTGATGAGCAGTGCATGCGTGGTGAGTGTGTCTACTCTGTGTATGTATACCAGAGAGGAGTACATTAAATGAGAGATATAGTGCTGTGCGGTATGTGCACCATGAATGCATGTTCTGGAAGTATGTGTGCTTGCAAGAAGTAAACATATGAAGGGTGAAGTGTTGTGCACCATGCATATGGTGAGTATGAGTGCTGGCAGTGTGTGTGTTTGCATGTAGCACACAATGGAACAATTCTGAAAGAATACAGTACCAAGTAGTGCACACAGAGTAATTGTTTTGAATGTATATTCACCAATACATTAGTGGTGGCACTACTGGACAGTATGTGTGCTGTGTATGTACGTAGGCTAAGTGCTAGTTTGTCTGCAATGGTACATTTCATGGAGGACCCTCGTTTTCAGTTTGGGAAGCCCCAGGGCCCCTGAGGCCTCTGATGGCTCTCTTGGTGGGAGCTGGCCACTTTTCTTTTGGTAAGGGCCTGGGTGCCTGGCTGGGACGCCCATATATGCACATATGCTGGGGGCTGTGACTGGAGCCCTAGGGCCCTTGCTGCCCCAGCTGGGCTCCTCTGATGGGAGACGGACACTTTTCTTTTGGTGGATGACCCTGTGCCAACCTGGGCCCCCAGATATGCTTATATATGATGGCGAGCGTGGGGGGAGACCCAGGGAACCTGCTGTCTCTTTTGCCTGCACACATCCTGATTTTTTCAGGAGTCAGCAGCTACAAGTATTCTCCCACCCTACTGGGAGCTGATTTTCACTCTGCTACCTCAGTGGGAACAAACATTTTTCCCTGCCTGCACCTGCTGTCAGCAAAAAAAACAAAGTTTTCTCCCGTCTGGTGGGTGCTTTACTACTCCTGTCAGAGAGACGGAAGGCATGCTGACAGTCCCAGGAGATGGGGTTACTGGGACTGTAATGCATCTTCGTAATGTTTTTTTTCAAACGTAAAGTAAATTTAATTATTATATGTTAATCCAACCCTGCACTCTGCATGTTCTTCGGCCTTGCCCAGCGGAGGTTGGCTACAGGACCTGCAGCTAACCCCTTATAACCACCCAGCCCGTGCCACGCATGCCCTTTTGCCATGCGCAGGATGTGTTGGTTGCAGGCCAGGCCCGGCAGCTAACCCTCTATAACTAGCCAACCCCACGTCACTTAACCAACCAACCCCCTCCATCATGGTTTACAAGTCACCTTTTATGAAGAAAATGCAGAGAAAAAACACTTGCATTGCCTTTATCATGCACAAGAAATTTGACGATTAGTACTTTACAGGAGTGGAGCTTCCACTTGGGCTCCTGCTTTGTTTATGTCTGTGAAAGTTTCACAATGAGGTTTAATTTCTGTGAAATGAGCATCATGCCAGAATGAATCCTGCCCTGTGTTTTTATCCAAAAGTGGGCCACCGTTTAGTGTAGAATGTCTGCCCAACTAGAGTACTTTCTAATGGCAAATTAGTAAGTGTTACCTCATTGGGTAAATGTATAGTGCATGTCCTACACTACAGCTGCCTAAAGGACACAGATGAAATATCTCCTGTGACCATGTATACCTGTAACTTTGCCAATGTGATTGTTCCTAGAGTGTCTTCATTAGATAATCTTACAAGGTGGAACTGAAGAGAAAACAAATTTGGTTTATTTTGTATTTGTATAAGAAGGGACCGCGGGGATGCCGTAAGGCACCCGCAGTGCCAGCTGGCTCTCGCATTAGGCGGGAGCCGCCATTGCTCCCGAATGCAGGAAGCTTCTGTAAATGCCGCTCTGTGCATGCAGGAGCAATAGTTTCATCTCTTTCCTTGCCCGCATGACAGCAGGCAGGGGCAGAGATGAAAACTCCACTTTCAGAAAGCAGGAGCATTTTTAAAGCTCCTGCTTGCTGAAAGCAGAATGTTTGCTTTTGCTTGGCAGGAGCTGTCACAGCTCTGGCAAAGCAAAAGCAAACAGCTAACTCCCAAGTGTGGGCTCCTTAGGAGGTAGCAGGAGTTGGCCCTGGGGGGTACCAGTCCCCAGGGCCACATTAGGATCCAGGAGAGGGACCATGTGGCCTCCCTCCTTTGATGTTCACAGGCCACCCCGGGGGAGGTGGTGGTCCCTGGGGTCATATATGGCCCTGGAGGGGGTCCCTGCCACCCCCTCCTTTTGTTTTAAAAGGTTAATTGGCCCCGGAAGGTGGCGGTCCCCAGAGCCCACGGGGTTCTGGCACCCCCACATTTATTTTACATGTAGCCCTAGGAGGGGGGCCCATATGCCCCCCCCCCTATAATTATACAACGCCCCGGGACCTGGCGCATCTGGAGACAAAATTAAAAGCAAACACGGAAACTGCGCTTGCACACAGTGAACTTTGCGAATATTCTCGAATTTACCCATTAATTTAAAAAAAAAAAAGTTTTTTACCCCGGCGGGGTCCCAAGGAGACTCCTGCACCAAGGCTAGGGGGTTAGAGTACACATACCCTGCCCCCTTTTCTTTTTTTTTGCATTTGTTTTTGAGACTCAGCTGAAGCTGAGTCTCAAAATGGCTGCCACCACTTCCTGGTTGAAGTGCTGGCAGGCAATCAGACCTCTGCATGAGATTGGGAGGGTTTGAAAAGTGGTTGCACCTCTAGATGCACAATTTTTTTCCTTTAATTTGACTAAAGCTACTTAATGGATTTACACCAAATAAAAAAAGGGCTGCTTTCTAGACCAAAAGCTACATTTATGCTAAATGTGGTGCAATTCCGTTCAGAAGGTTCAGGCTGTATTCATGTTCAAAATTTCTATGGAAATTCAAATGGGAAATGCACTTTTTTGACCCTCCCTTCTTTTGGCCCCCACTTGATGGATCGCCCTGAAACTTTCCATGCATAACAAGACCATTGGGCTGACTTTTCTTTTGAAAATGTTGTGAAGATTCTTAATACGGAGCCAAAGATATAGTCAAGAAAAAATAATGCTTTTTCTGTGGAAACATAGTTAGGACTATGGCCCTCATTACAACCCTGGCGGTCGGTGATAAAGCAGCAGTAATACTGGCAAAAGGCCGGCGGTAACAAAAATGGAATTATGACCACAGTGGAAACTGCTGAGACAGACAGCCACTTTAACACACTGACCGCCAGGGCGGAATCAACAAGCACCATGGCAGTAACCGCCAACAGACAGGCGGAAGACAATGTTCCGCCCACTGTATTATGACCGGCCAATCCGCCACCTTTTCTGGGGCGGTACCAATGACATCAAAAGCCTAGCGGAAACACTGCACAGAAGGGAAACGACTCATCTCTGGAGACTCAGGGAACAACTAGGATTCCATGGAGCCTGAGCTGCATGTCTTCCACATGCTCGTCTACCTTCTGCTCTATTACGAACACTAATGCCGGCGTAGGCGACCACAGTGAGTACCCCCACCTAGCACACAGGGGAGAGGGGTAGGAAAAAGAGATTGACACACACATGCAACACACAACACCCTAACACCCTACACACAAGCAGATGCAGTAACATAACATATTTACCCTGTACCTCTCAGAAATAATGCAAGGACAAAATGATTTGAAGAAAGTGAGTGTAATAAGATAAAATAGTATAAATAAGTACATCCAAATCCAAACGTACATACATATTTACAAATCTAGGGACACTGCCCAGTCTAAAGGTCTGTGGGCTACAGGGCCATATCACATAAGCCAAGGTCCCACCTCACTCCTGCAACAACATGGAGAGGACACTGCTGGGACATCAGGTTGAAAATAGCCAGGCACCTCAGGGGACGGGGAATGGGGAGGCACCTCAGCCGGAAGATGGTAGAATGCCACTGGTCCTGGAGGAGGCTACATGCCCTATGCGTTGTCCTGGGGAGTGCAAGGCCACAGTCTCTAAAGTGGGTGGTTGCCCACTGCTTGGTCCTGGGGAGTGCAAAGCCACAGTCTATCAAGTGGGTGATTTGCCCACTGCTTGGTCCTGGGGAGTGCAAGACCACAATCTCTCAAGTGGGTGATTTGCTCACTGTTTGGTCCTGGGGAGTGCAAGGCCACAGTCTCTCAAGTACGTGACTACTTCCACTGGTGCTGGAGGGGGCATTGTGCCCTGTGAGCTTCATCCTGGGAAGCATGGGGTGAGTGGATGGCTTCTCCACTGGTTTTGAAGGGGGCATTGTGCCCTGTGATGCAGATCTTGGGGAGTGCAAGGTCACAGTCTCTCAGATGGGTGTCAGACCTACAGAATTTGCTGGTGCCAGGCCGCACAACAGCCCATGGACGCAGGACTACGCACTGTCCTCCAGCTGTGATGGCTGCTCAGTGGTGGCAGTGTGGTGCTGCTGGTGGAGCTGGCAGTGGTGGGGGGAGGCTCCAGCCCATCCCCTGCAGCCTCGGACGACTGCCCACTGGGGCTGCTGCTGCTGGCAGTGGTGCTGTGGCGGTGCTGGCAGTGGTGGAGGGATGCTCCAGCCCTTCTCCTGCAGCCTCGGACAGCTGCCCACTGGGGCTGCTGCTGCTGGCAGTGGTGCTGGTGGTGGTGCTGGTGGCGGTGCTGGTAGCGGTGCTGGCAGTGGTGGGGGGATGCTCCAGCCCTTCCCCTGCAGCCTCGGATGGCTGAACCACCATGGCTGGTGGTGGGGGCTCCGAATGAGACCTAGCACCAGGCCCCTTGTCCTTCCTACCTGCTGGTGCAGGCCCCTTGCCCTTCCTGTCAGTAGCCGGGGATTGCTCCTTGCCTTTCCCTGTAGCAGCAGGGGGTGTCTCCTTACCCTTCCTTGTAGCAGCTGGAGGTGCCTCCGTGTCCTTCCTTGTAGCAGCCGGGGGTGCCTCCTTGCCCTTCCTTGTAGCAGCTGGGGGTGCCTCCTTGTCCTTCCCTGCAGCAGCTGGGGGTGCCTCCTTGCCCTTCCTTGCAGCACCTGGTGCAGGCACTCTTTCAGTGTGGCTGCCTGGTGCCCGGTGCCCGGTATCCTCTCCCACCTGGAGTAGCTGTGGACAATACTGTGCCCGTGGAGTGGTTGGCTGAAGTGCTCGCCTGGGTTCTGACAACCCTGGCCTGCTGCGAAGGATGGGGGAGGGGTAGAGAAGAGGTCAATGGTGGACAGGGAAAGCTTCTTAGGGACATTGGGGCGGGAAGAGGGAGAAGGTTTGGGAGTGGAGGAAGAGGAAGTGGTTGTAGGAGGTGTCTGCTGTGTTTGGCTGCAGGTGCATGGGCTGGATGCTGTTGTGAGGTGGATGGCTGTTGGGTGTCTGAGTGCTTGCGTTTGTGTACTTTGGGAGGAGGGGGCACAGACACAGTGGGAGAGGACACATGTCTGACTCTGGATGGTGTTTGTGTGAGTGCCTGTGGGATAAAGTGTGGTGCTTGTGTTTGTCATGTCCACTCCACTGGGTGCATACTCGTCTGACTGTGTGCTTGGGATAGGTTGGGGTTGAGGGGAATGGGATTGGGTAGAGGAAGTTGGAGGGGGGAGGCTAGAAATAGGGACAATAGCTGCCATAAGAGAGGAGGCCAGAGCCTGAATTGATCTATGTTGGGCCCCCATGCCAGTGTGAATGCCCTCCAGGAATTCATTTGTCTGTTGCATTTGGGCTGCCAGCCCCTGGATGGCATTAACAATGGTTGACTGCCCAACAGAGATGGATCGCAGGAGGTCAATAGCCTCCTCACTCAGGCCAGCAGGGCTAACTGGGGCATGGCCAGAGGTGCCTGGGGCGAAGGAGATGCCCACCCTCCTGGGTGAGCTGGCACAGGAAACTCGATGAGGGGCTGCTGGGAGGGCAGAGCTGGTATGGGGGTGGCGGCTGTACCTGTAGTTGGGGTGGGCACAGAGGTGTCCGCCACCACCAGGGAGCTTCCATCGGAGGAGGTATTACTGTCAGAAATGTCCCCTCCAGTCTCCGCCGTGGTGCTCCCCTCTCCCTCCGTCCCACTGGTGCCCTCACCGTCGGTTGATTCGGCATCCTGGGTCATGTGGCATGCAGCTCTCTCCGTCACCGGTGCCTCTGCTCCTCCACCAGATGATGCTAATGCACAGAAGGACAGGATGACAAAACAAAAAGGGGGGAAGAGACAAGGGATACACTTGGTCAATGGCGGCACCAACACCTCGGTTGGCATACACGACGCACACACACAGGGAACAGTCCTACGCACTAGGCAATGCACTACCAGTCACAATGCTAGTTAACAGCCAATGGATAGGGACACCTAATGCCAATTGCAGCATACCTGAGACCCACAGACCCCTGCCCAGTAGTGGATGCCTACTAGCTTGGTTGGAGGAATTTTACATCAGAACCCTGCCCAACATGGGTCCGACCCTGCAATGTCAGGCCTGGCCTAGGGGCACCCACAGGCCCACATCCCCCACCCGGATACCACCCCACCCGTGCACGTTGTATACTGGGGCACTGACTCACCCTCTTGTGGCTGCTGTGATGCCTACAAGCGCCCATCCAACTCCAGATAGGCCACCACCAGCATGTGGGCCATCAGGGGGTGAGGGTTCGACGGGCACCCCTTTCTCTTTGGGAGGCCATCCCCAGCTGGGCCTCCGCCGTATTCCCTGCCCAGCGTCTCAGGTCCTCCCACCGTTTCTGACAGTGGGTGCTCCCCCTGCCGTAGACCCCCAGGGTCCACATGTCCTTGGCGATGGCACACCATATACCCCTTTTCTGATGGGCGCTGACCTGCAGGGAAATGGACACAGGGAAAGTTATTAGTCCGACCGTCCTGCCTGTTACACTCATGGCACACCATGCCCCTTCCCATCCGTATGTATGGTACAGGCATGGCCCAGCATACATGATGCAAGCTGCCCACGGGACATCCATCCAACCGCACCCTACACGAGGCCTTCACACACACCACTCCATGCAGTCATGCCCCATGCATCGTGCTCACAGTGTACTCACCTGTTGGTCTGGTGGCCCATACAGCAGTCAGCACTGGTGTAAGATCCCATCCACCAGTTGCTCCAACTCCGCCGAGGTGAAGGCAGGGGCCCTTTACCCAGTGACATGAGACATTGTGGGTTCCAGACACAGGTCACAGCAGCACATGCAGTGTAGGTCCTCCCCTGTTGAAGGTCAAGTAGCAAGTGAGTGAACACATAGAAAATGGCAGTGACGTCTGCGGCGGTGCGTACCGTCACTGCCGTCGTACATCACTATTGGCCACTGCACCCCATAGGGCCCAATTATAACCAATGAGGAGTTGCACGGCAGTTCTTGACCGCCTCCTGCAACAGCGCACAACGTCAGCGGAATTACCTCATTTCCACATGTTCCTCCATACAGGACAGGCGGGCGCCATTTCAGGAGGGCGGTGCAGGCCATGGCTCCCAATTGCGTCACAATACACATATGCACCATTTGGACCTCTCCAACAATATACTGTTACAATCCCAACATGCAATGAGGTGTAGTGTTTGGAAATATGAGATACTGACCAGCTGCTCACCATTTTGCCCCATAGATTGCAACTGCTGGGGATGAATAGGAGATGGAGACATCCCCCAGTGTACAGACCCCTGGTGGTCTTGGCAACAATGGAGGACAGGCACATTATCCTATCCTATAGACCTTACAGGGCCACAATCACAGAGCTGTGTGCCCAATTGGAGCCTGACCTAATCTCTGCTATCCGTCACCCCACCGGGATCCCCCCTCTTGTGCAAGTCTTATCTGTGATCCATTTCCTGGCAACTGGCTCCTTGCAAGTGACAGTGGGCCTGGCAGCAGGAATGTCTCAGCCAATGTTCTCAATAGTGCTGACCAGAGTGTTGTCTGCCCTGATTAAACACACGTGCAGCTACATCTTTTTCCCCCATGTGGAGGAATTGTCCACAGTGATTTCTATGCAACGGGACCTATCCCCAACATTATTGGGGCAATTGATGGTACACATATTGCATGTGCCCCCCCCCCAGCAAAATGAACAGGTGTTCAGAAATCGAAAGAGTTTTCACTCCATGAATGTGCAGTTAGTGTGCCTGGCGAACCAGTACATCTCCCATGTCAATGCAAAGTATCCTGGGTCTGTGCATGATGCCTTTATCCTGAGGAATAGCAGCATCCCATATGTGAATGCCCAACTCCAGAGTTACAGGGTGTAGCTAATAGGGAAGCCCTGGTTCCCACCCAGTATATGTTGGGGTATAGGTATGGTGTTGGCCCTAAGGGTTAATGTGAGGCTAACAGTTGTCCCTCGATAATTGCAAGTATAAGTTACCCTAACCTCTCATGGCTACTGACCCCTGTGAGGAATCCCAGGACAAGGGCAGAATAACGTTACAATGAGGCACATTGGCAAACAAGAAGAATTATAGGGAGGACATTCGGCCTCCTGAAGGCCAGGTTTCGTTGCCTCCATCTAACATGTGGTTCCCTGTGCTACTCACCCAAGAAGGTCTTCCAGATCATTGTGACATGCTGTATGTTGCGCAACCTTGCCTTACGTCACCAAGTGCCTTTTCTGCAGGAGGATGAGGCTGGAGATGGCCGTATGGCTGCAGTGGACCCTGTTGACAGTGAAGATGAGGAGGCAGAGGATGAGGACAACAGAAGTGCAATAATTAATCAAAACTTCCAATGACACACAGGTAAGACAGTATAACTTAACATTTTATTGACAGCTTTGTGTTTGACATTGTCACTGGCAGGCTGATTTTCCTACTTCTATGGCCACTCACTGTACCCTTTGGCATCTCTATTTGCAGATATTTGTGCCCCACTATCGCTCCTGGTGTGTTGACTGCAGCCAACTATAGGTCATTCCTATGTATACATTACTGTACAGTTGAACTGCAATGTTTAAACCTTGTTAAACAAATACATGCTTAAATCATTTTACATACTCCCTACTTGTATTTTTTCAAAGGGTGTTTATTTAAGTGCTCAGAAGTAGAGGGGGATGTGCAATGGGCTGGGGTGATGGTGGAGGAAAGTCCAGGATAGAGTCCAGTCTATTTGTAGCACAGGTGCAGTGTCCAAGGGGGCATAGGAAGGGGAGCAATGGCAGTTCAAGGTGGACAGGGTGACAGAGTGGGACACAAGGGTGACAATCAGGAGAGTCATATTTCCTGGCGGGGGTCTTGGCAACAGTCTCTGGCTTCTGCCTTGATCGCAGGGAAAGTTTGCAGGGTGGTTCTCTTTCTGCAGGGTGAGGGGGAGGGGTGCTGGTGGCCTGTTGGTCCTGTGGTGGACCTTCTGTCATCTAGCAGTAGCGGAGGTGGAGGGCTCGTCATCCGTTTGGCTAGTGGTAGGGGCCCATTGGTGTGCCACTGCCTCCCTCATATTGTTGGCCATATCTTCCAGCACCCTTGCAGTGGTGACCAGGGTGGTGTTGATGTCCTTCAAGTCCTTCCTGATCCCCAGGCACTGTCCCTCAAGCAGCCGCATTTTCTCCTGCAACTTGTCCAGTATCTGGCCCAGCGTATCCTGGGATTGTTGGTATGCTCCCAGGATCCCAGTGAGTGCCTCCTGGAGAGTCGGTCCCTGGCCCTGTCCTCCTCCTGTCTCACAGCAGTCCTCCCAGCTTCCCTGTTGTCCTGTGCCTCTGTCCCCTGGACCGTGTGCCACTGCCACTGACCCCAGGTCCCTGATCGCCCTGTGTTTGTGGGGTGGTCTGGGGTCCCTGTAGAGGTGGACACACTCATGATTGACGTGTCCTGGGAACAGAGGTATGGACCCACTAGGAGGGTGCTGTGGTGGTGTTTCCTGACGGGGGAGGCTCTGTGGTGGTATGTGACTGTGCCTGGGTAACTGACTATCCGGAGATCCCTGATAGGCCAGGTTGGTCATCCAGATCCAGGTGTCCAGAGCTGCTGTCATCACTGTGGGCCTCTTCTGTGGGGGGGGGTGGAACTGGATGTTGCTGGCACCTCTTCTCCAGTGACATTGGCTGGGGGACCTGTGGGGATGGAACTGCAGTGTTATTGTTTCTGCGTGTGACATATTGTGCATGGGTGGGTTGCCCTCTATGGTTGTTGTTGCCCTGGCAGATTAGCCTTTGTGTGTGTTGGTATTTGGTGAGCTTGGTGATTGTCTCCAGTGTGCATGCTTTAGTGATAGGTGTCCATGAAGGTCTGTGAGGGTTGTCCATGCATTGGTGTTGCATGCAGGGCTTGGTATTGGATGAGTGGGTTGTGATGGTGGGGTGTGTGGGAGGTGGTGGAGTGATGGGAGTGGGGGTAGTATAAATATGTATGCTTTATAATTAGATCAACAGGGGTTGTTTCAGAAAAGGAACTAATTCAAGCAATTAAAAATTATGAAAACAAATGGAGGTTAATAAATAATACGACCAATTTTCAGCCAAAGGTAAGAAAAGTCAAATGTTTTAGCATTTAAAAATATGCAAATTACCTATTGCAGAATCTGGTATACTTTTGGGAGGAAATAAAAAAGTCATTCCATCAGTGTTACCAAGGCGTATAATTGATTTGGCACATGAAAGTCATAGAGGTATTTCTGCTACAAAAAATATATTGCGAGAAAAAATATGGTTTCCCAAAATGGACAGTCAAGTGGAAGAAATCGTACAAACTTGTCATTTATGTCAATGTATCACTAGAGAAAAAATTATGGAAGAATTACAAATGTCTGATTTACCAGATGCTATATGGCCAAATATTGTAACAGATTTTTATGGACCATTAGAGTCTGGACATTATCTTTTGGCAATTATTGATGAATATTCCAGATTTCTCAGTGTTAAGGTAATTGCATCAACATCTGCATCAATTATACTACCAATTCTTGATGAAATATTTTCTACTTAAGGAATACTGTCCATAGTAAAAACTGATAATGGACTGCCCTTTAATTCCCCTGAATTAAAAAAAAAATGTGTTATATGGGAATAATACACAGGAGAGTTACTCCAATATGGCCTCAAGCTAATGGAATGGTATAAAGACTAATGGCCACTATCAAAAAAGAAATTCGAAGAGCAAAACCTTTACAAATTTCAATAAATCAAGCTTTGTGTCAAGTTTTAAGGGATTATAGAAATACTCCTCATGGATCAACTGGGAAATGTCCTTCAGAGTTAATGTTTGGACAATCCAGACAAACTTTTTACCAGAACTTCCAGCAAGTTCTCCAAAAGATCATACTGAAATATTAAGAAAAGATAAAGAAGCTAAAAAAAGAAATATGATGCAGATAGCAAAAGACATATTTGAGAGATCAAAAATATAAAATAGGTGACTTAGTATTAGTGAGACAACAACAAAAACAGAAATCACAGAGTAGATTTCATCCAACACCTATGGAGGTAACAAGAATACAAGAAACAGCATTTACAGCGAAGAATAATGATGAGATGACAAAAAGAAACAAAACATTTTTTCAAAAAACTGAAATGCAGGAACATATCTTGCCAATTAATCAACAACAAGAGCAAAGTTGAAGAAAATCTACAAGGACACCAAGAAAACCTGAACAATGCTAAATATTTTATATAGTTTATTTGTTGATTTTTTTTTCTTTTGCCTTTTCTCTTTCCTCTTTTCTTTTTCTTTTCCTGGGGGGAGATATGTAGTAATGTGACATAACAACATAATGTTGCAATGTAGAATGCAAGAAGGTTCTGAAGAATAGAATATAGAATCTTAGTAGGACAGTTAAAGACAGACCTTGGATAAGATAGGATGCTAACTATACTTGACAAAATAAACAAGCACTTAAATAGTAAAGGATAATATATTTATTTAAACAATATCACAAGGGTGAAATCAAGAAAACACTTTCACCCCCATGGATTGCTGAAGAAAAAAAAAGCAGTTCTCTGAATGCGAGCAGTGAAATGATGCAAGCCATCCAATGAGAATGCTCTACAGGAGGACAAACAAAGAATAATGAGGAAAATCTTTGCAGGAGAAGCATTAGATGAATTGTACAAGAAAGCCATCCAATCACGACCTAGGAGCTGACTCAAAGCCCCACTATACATATGTATGTCAATGTATCAGTGACAATAGGCCTTTAACCACAGACAGCTAGACCTGCCTACTGGTGAAACTGAAAAAGAAATGCAACTTTCCGGGGAGGCTAGAGTGAAGCAGATGGAAGGAGGGACCGTATGGGGACCTATGGATCAAGGAAAAAACAATCACAAATCTTCATGCAGCGACAAACACACTCTTACAATTTACTCATCTATGTGACTGAATTTGTCCATTACCGAATTTGAGTCTTGAAATGGACCCATGTGCACCAATCTACCAGTGGGCAAAACAGGTATTGGATGCTCCTGTGATCAATATATGCTTGATCGAGTTGTTACTCTTATGCACAAGGAACAACCTGAAAATGCAAGAAATTTGTTTTTGTTTCTATGACAAAAAAACAGTTGAGCATTCTTTGATCTCTGCACCATGAGGCTAAATATAACAATAGCAGCTCGGCAACAAGAAGACCTTACCATGAAAAAATTAGGCAGTTGTTTGCATCTAATAATATCATTTTTTTGTTTGCATGCTTTGGAGCTATATATGTAGCACATGTACTAACCTTGACATTTAAGATACGAAGTAGAAATTTTTATTTCTTCAATAGAAAGTCATTTGTTTGAGCTATGCTACCACGGTAGTATACTACTGTTCTGTAGAACCACTGTACCTTAACCAAACCATACTGATGCATGTTTATGGTTTGTGAAAGCTACAAAGTGAATTGTCAATGTAGCCAAATCGAACTCCTCTGTAGCCACATATAAGTCACCAATCTGCTCATGGTTTTGCTGAAGGGCAAACCATTTCATGTGCAACGCCCTCTCAGTATATGGGTCTGTGTGTTGCTTGGCCCCACTCTTCAGTGTCCCATAAACCTCAAATGAATCGGCCTATACTTCACCCTGATCAGACACCTGATGTGGATACCATGTTCATGCACCTCAAGGTGTGGGTACAGGGGCACATGGAATCTGTCTTTAGGTGTGCTGCTTAAACAGCCTGATACAGAGAACAGAAGCAACATGATTAAAGAAAAAGGCTGAAGATGGCGCAATTGTTCACTGATGCATAAATAGTGTTTTGGGTGTTGGGTATCACAAGGAAACATGATCAGACTGAAGACAACCATTTGACTTTTTTGGGATTCAATATTGTCAACTGCTAAGGGCACATTAACTTCAAAGTGATAAAAGATGTGATGTCTAATTCCAAGGTTTCTTCAATATCTTGTGGATTGTGTCAACACCTACGTATCAAACATAGATAAAGGATGATGGTAGGATATCCCAGAAGTATATTGTGAAGACGTACGAAAGTGAATAAGAAACGATTCTTTATCCTCAAGGTCAATGAACAGATTTGTTAAGGAGAGTGTCCAGATTTCAATAGAAATTAAATTCTAAGTGCCAAGAAAGACAGGAGAGATATCTCTATGAAGTAAGCAAGGATTGGTTTCAAAGTCTAATAGCATGGGTACTTTCCTCTCGGCTCTCCTTGGCAGTACATACACACTCTTAAGGGCTTGATGAGACTAAAAATTAAACATATAATGTTTGTGATCTCTGAATAGAAACCAATGTACATTATTGTTTGGTACACATTATCTACTGATTTGTCCTTTTTATGCTAAAGATACAATTACGTTTTCTGTCTCTTTACTGAGAAAGTTGAGATGTAACCAGTGCCCCCCTGCTTTATGTTTTGTGATGCTAGTTGTCAACCAGAGACCAAGCAAAGCAGTAGAAAGCTGTGTAGGAGGGGATTGGAAGGTGAGAGCCAAGAAGTGCAAATAAGAGGGTACATACAATACTGAATGTATCTCTAATGCAGGGTGTCAATCAAACTAGTAAATTACAGAGCCAGGATCCAGATGGCATTGCTAGGTGTATTGGGAGCCCTTAATTCTTTACTGCTGATAATGCTCACTTTATCTTATTTTTGATGGCTCTCAGGCAATCTTTACCTTTACCATAATCACGGTCTAGCCAGAAACCAAGCAGAATGATTAGTTTACCACCAGGAAAGTCTGAAATATATTTGCTGTTCTTTTGAAGATTTTAAAAAAAGTAGTGAGATCAAAACCAGATGGGCTCATCAAAGTATCTTTAGAAGTGTCTTTGGAAGAGTTGTGTGCTAAGTTTGATAGGTGTGAAAATAAAATATTCCGCTGTGCAAGAAGAGTTCACATGTAAAGATTAGTTACTACGTAAATGCCCTATAGCGGCACAATGGGATGAACTGACACTGCCTTCCACCACACGTCAAGGGTGATGAACCCAATTTGATTGGCTGAGTTTCGAAACATACTCATAGGGTCCCCTGTTCCACACCAGCTACATCAAATGTAAAATCCCTCCCCCTCAGCCATGTTCCCGTCCTCCCCTACTACTCAGGGGTCCCAGAAGCAGGGGACATATTGTATAGAACTACAATGCTACATGGGGAGCTAAACACTGTGGTAACAGGACTGAGATGTGTATAAAAGCGTCCCTGTATGCCTTGTTACCATTACCTCATCTCAGTACTTGCCAGACTTGTCCAGTTCTGTTTGTTTATATTTCTGGTTTATGGATTACAATGTCTTCCTCGCTGATAATCTAGATTCACATTGCACCTGATCCGTAACCTTGTGGGGCTCTGCACCTCATTTGCAAAATTCTGTACATTCATTGTGAAATCCGATCTAACGTGTAAATGTTAATGATATACTGTATCTTTATCCTCTGCAACTGTGGTTATGAAGTGCTAGCGCGCCTGACCTTGATAAGTAAACTTACAAGGGGACGCGATTAGGTCGATGAACCTTTTGACTCGCACTTAAGATGTTCTTACCATAGCTCCAGTATAAAATCGATCATTAATACACAGTAATCAATAACTAACATCAATCAATAACATCAATAATCAATGGAGCCAGTAATTGTCACGCACCATGACCTTTCAGTCATGAATAACCACACCTTTTAGTAAAAGTTAGAATATTTATTTCCCTATAATAACAATGCCAAGGTCATGTAGATTAATCTCAAAATCAAATGAAACACGTACAGAAACAATACTGGCTGTCCAAAGCGGCGGAAGGAACGTAATCTAATCAAAACTTGAATTACAACACATTCTAAGGTTATGGTGCAAATCCGTAACAAAGTCAACTGTGTCAATGTAATTACATTAAATTTGGCAAAGAAATTCATCAAGCATTAATCTCTGTTATCATGATTTCATTAGTTAGGATCCTTAACTAACATCAGATTAGCATCAGCATGTTGGGCTTCATGCAAAACAATTTAGTAACACAAATTTGGAAAACCATGTAACTATGGCTCCATCAAAACAGTGCAGTTGGTACCTAGAAAGAAAAGCAAATATGTATGATAATCAACAGTCTATTACATTATACCTATCCTCAGGGTGGATCAGCAAGCAGAGTCAGTCTTTGTCCTCAGGACATCAGTCCATCAGCAAGGCATCAGGATTCAGCATCAAACTTCAGAAAACGCAAAGTCTCTAAGCATTAAAGTTAAGCAGGTCTCTTGTCAAGACGCAATATGGGCAAGAATGAGCTGTCTTCTCACAATGTAATCCTGTTAAGTCAAAACTGCTAAAACTACCTCCCAAATCCCCATTGGTTAGTTAATCGTATGTTCACACTCTGTCCAACAAAACGAAAACTCTAAATCTATGAATTCTAATATGAATCCGTTAATATGTCATTGATTGGTTTGTCTTGCAATGTCCTCATCATTTGCCTTGAGGCATTAGCAGGAACATCATCTTCTAGCAGTCGGTTCTCATGAGAAAGCTTGCGTTACGAGCACATTTAAGCAATACAATAGAAATCACAGTTTAACTCTCTAGGACCGCCATTTTATTAAATGCTAAGAAATACAGTTTTTACAATGAGGCCTGGCAAATTAGGCCATGACACTCGCTAAGTTAAGACCTACAATTAACAAAGCTAAAGCTTACCGCATAACCCTTAATATGACATATTACTACCTGAATCTAACATAAATTCAACATTTCATAATATTAGATCATTGATTAATGCATCTCTTTAACATTGGTTGCCACTCTTCGTAATCACATTTTCAAATGCGTGCACTATTTTTCTATGTTTTATTATATTTTCTATACAAACTTATTATTCAGAATACATAAACACTCATTAATATTTTTTATTAAAACACCTGCGCTAGCAGAAGATATGTATCAATATTACTAAACATTGTAAAACTCAGTAAAAATTGGTATTAGAATGTAAAGAGTAGTTAAGTCAAATGTAAAATCTAAACTTTCAGTAATGCCATTTACAGCGACCTATGCAGAAACAATTACCAATGTTCAGAATTGTTTCTGAAAAAGAAACGAGCATTGCCAAAGCCAACAGGTCTCGCCTATGAAGAGCTATTCTGTTGGCTTTGTCAATGTCTTATCGTCATGTTGCACAGACGCACTGCTGCTGTGCAGTATGCCTAAAAGTTAGGGAAAAAAGCACTAAGAAGCTGGCGACGCCATAGTGCTTTTTCTCTGATTTTAGCCATGCTGCATAACAGCTGTGCTGCTGTACAACATGGCTGAAAGACATTGACATAGCTCTTGCATAACTTGTATTGGCTTTGCTAATACTTGTTATGAATAAATACACGCAAGACACTGATTATTTTATATCCTTATTTATGGGTGCAAATTCATACCAATTTAAAACTGGGAATTTAATTATAATGTCAGGAACCAAATTCTCAAGAACAAGAAATAATGTTTAGTGCTGATATTGATAATACACACAAGCACTGGAGCATGTTTTTATTGTAACTTGGTACCTATTAACATTTATGAAATATACAAATCTTACTATAAAACACGTGGTGCGATCTTGACTGAGCCCCAGGTCTTGAGCACTACATTAATAAAGATGGATAATATTTACGGCCCAGGGTCTTGAGCACTACATTAATAAAAATTGATAATATTTACGGCCCAGTGCCGGATTAACGCTTATGATCTTTTAAGAGACAAACTGTTATGTGAATCTGATGGTTTAGTTTATGTACTTTAAGTTGTTAATGGGTGCATTTCTGTTAATACAGTATTTTCTGTACAGAGTCTTAAACTTAAAGTTTTCTTTGAGTTGATTCATTTTTTTCTATCTTTTGGAAACAATTTAAGAAAGCTTGATTGTAATTTTCTTTCAAGATCAAATCAATATTATTTCGATCCGTTGTTGCAGGGCCCCTAAAAAATGTGGGCCCATACCCCTGTGCCTACTTTGCCTATTTGGAAATCCGGCACCGATATGACTCTTATGTTGTTTAATTGTGTTGCTGAATCCCTGGGAGAGACCAACACTGCCCCAGCCTCAGAGGGCTGCATTAATGAGGAGAGTAAATATGCGAATCATTGATTATTTCACTTAATCGTGACGTGAGACTTGGTGAATCCTGAAGAGTCTGCCCCAGACCATAGGCAACTGCTGGTCAGGAGTGATTTCCCAGTTTGGTAGCTGCTGCTTCCTAGGTGGATTGGGCTGCGGTGCTACAGCAGGGCAGGTGTGGCAGGGACAGGACAGCGATGCTTCTTCTGTTGTTTGGCAGAACACACTGTGATTAGGTCGCGTTGCTCCCAGACACCTCAAAGCAAACAATCACAGCACGACTGCGTCCACACCCTTGAAGCAGGTGAATGGATAACTTTGAACTTTTTTGGCAGCGTTTTTAGCCTGAGTCAAAACAACCTGTGACACCGTGCCAAAGAAACACGTCATAAAAGCCTGCCAGCGGTAAGGTAGGAAGAACGGATACCGCAGGACTGGGTGCCCGGTAGCAGGAACACACCTCCACCAGGAACGATAAACACGGTACTGCAAAAAATAACACAACTTACATTTCCTATCGCATGGCCACTTGTCTTCACGCCACCCAGCCCTCGCCAGGGAGTGGCAGAAAAAATCATGACAGAGGCACAACGGGTGACGCGGTCGTCCAACTAAACTGAGTCTCGACCGGTTACGTCCAAAGCATACGTAAACTTTCAAGTGTAAAGTTTTTATTTTTCATTATTTTATTTTACGGTTAGAAATACATTCGTTTTCCAGTCAATGCCAGATAAACCAAGGCTCGAATCCTGCGCACTTTCTCACTGTGCATGTAGTCCTCAAGGGCAGTGTGTAACAATCCACGCATTAAACACAGCGTGGGTTCTGCAACCAGACACTCGTCAAAAAACAAGCATTGGCCTTTTTTAGAGTCGAACCTGGGTTGCATGCGCTCGCGCATCCGTATCGCAGCAAGACGCTTTAGGGTTTAGAAAAGGGCTCGAAGCCCTGTCGACGTCACGTCAGTGTTTTTCATTGGTTCGTGGGCTTGCCTAATAAAATCTGCTTGCTTTCATTAGTCGAAGGCATTCATACGCCATGCCTTTTATGATGGCTAGCCCTCCTGGAGCGCATCGACCAAGTACAGAAAACATGCGAGGCTCGCTGTTTTCTGTCCGGCTCATGGACTACTTTTTCTCTAATTTACTAGCGCGATTTCGCTTGGCAGAAGTCGAGCGCTTTACATGGTTAATTGCACTTTTTTGGGTTACGTACATAAATGCACTTTTGCAGATAGGTGAAAAGTCAGGTTAGGAGTTTACAACGCTATCAGCTCTAACATGAGCAAACGCGAGACCCGTTGCATTGCAAATGCTTGTTTCTGTTGCATTCTATTTTACTAACTGGATTCTATACCGGGCTGGCTTTAGCGCTGGTGGCGGCCTGTGCGGCAGTCTGTTTTGGCACCCCCCCAACCCTTGACCATCTCCTCAGATTCCCTCCATATCACAGGGCAAATGTGTCCCTCATCTCTACATAGCCCCCCTTTCACTTAAATTCATTTGATTTAAAGCATGTGTAAAGGCTGGCTTTATCAATACACTCAGCTATGCACCTAAAATATAGTTCTGTTCTTTGCAGCAGGCACGTTAACCCTCTACAATACTTTATGGCTGGTGAGTCAACGCTGCCACTAGACAAAACTCTGATCTCCCTCTCTAGCAGGAACATTAATCACAAGAGGCATCTTGACATTGCTTCCTGAAGGCTGAATGCCCAAGGAACTTTTCAGCAGTTGCTTTTTAAATCCCAAGTTTGGTAAGTTATTGCTAAGCACAGCGCCCCCCTGAGGTCAGCACCCCCCAGTTCAGGCCAGCACCTGGTGCGGCCACACCTCTCGCACCGCCCTAAACCCGGCCCTAATTATATAAAATAGAAAAGGTTTATACTAATGATTGTTTTAAATTTAATAAACTGTTAATAGTTGTTCATGTTGTGATGAATGTTGCCAGGGTTTCAAACTCGTAAGTTGTACCTTATTTAATATGGCATTGTATTAGAGTATAGTAATGTGTAGTCAGTAAAGTGCCGTGGCACTTTTAACTACAAGGTAACCACAATTGTGACTGCCAGTTTAGTACTAAAATATAGCAATATTTGGTGTTAAGAGGATCTATGACAACCTTTGGCCCCAGTGCCACTGCACCTGCTACACCATTCAAATCATGAACTTAATGCCTACAAGATAACTGCACTTGTGACTTTCTGTTTAGAAGTAAAATTTAGCAATAATTTGTGTTTAGTGAGGTTGCCAGAGTTTTTGGGCACAGTGGCACTATACCTTCTGCACCATTCAAATCATGAACCCAATGCCTGCAAGGTAACTGTACTCGTGATTGCCTGTTTAGTAGTAAAATTTAGCAATAATCTGTGTTTAGAGGGGTACTGACACCTCGTGGCACCGGTGCCACTGCACCTGCTGCACCATTAAAACCATGACCCTAAGGCCTGCAGGATACCTGCACTTGTGACTGCCAGTTTAGTAGTAAAATACAGCAATAGTTGGTGTTTAGAGACGTTCTGACAACTTTTGGACTTGGTGACACTGCACCTCCTGCACCATTAAAATCATAGCCCTGCTACCTGCAAGATAACTGCACTTGTGACTGCCTGTATAGTAGTAAAGTACTGAATTATTCGGTAATTAGAGGAGTTATAACAACTGTTGCCTCCAGTGCCACTGCATCTGCTGCACCATTCAAACATGACCTCGTTGCCTGCAAGGAGTGCTTCAGCCATGCTCCACACGACAGCAAAAGTAGAACAGAAGAGCAGAAGAGCAGGAAGTGACCTGCTAGTCAATAAAAAGCGAGTAAATTCAAGCGACGTTTGAATGAACAAACATGAAGTTCAGGTAATTAAGGGGAGAAGTAGGGGAGGGTTCTAAGTCCCTTTTTTTTAGTAACATAAGACTGTGCAAGTGAAGTGCAGGCAAAACCTAAAAAAGCATTGGCAAAGCCTGTAGCTGTGCCTACAAGAGCTATTGACTCTCAATGTGTCTATCTATGTTGCAGAGCAGCACAGCTACTGTGTACCATACCGAAAAGTTGGGGAAGAAAATGCTGTGATGCGGCAAGAGCTGGCTGTGTCATAGCTCTATTTTCTGCTGGGGTGTGAAGAGAGACAAGGGAAAGGGAGTTGTAAAGCAGATGCAGCTGACTCCCTGCAGTGCTTTGGTGTGTGTGTCAAATCTAAGAAGGTAAAACCCATATTCTCCAAAGATGTCTGTAGCGAGACCCACATAATGAAACCAGCTACTGATAACCAATGAAAAGAAGAGACATGAGAGTGATGATGAAACCAACGAATAATAAGTAATTGGTGGGCTCAAACCCCTTTTTAGTAGGTTGCAGTTAATAATAGATCAATGCAAGCACCAGTGCGTATGCTGTCTAAAGGGAAAACTAAGAAGCTGGTCTTGTCAAAAAGGGTGTATTCTCTCGCTGTGCACGTCTGGACAGGAAAAATGTATGCCCAAAGAAACGCTGTAAACTTGTCCTTTGGTGGATGGTTCAGAGTTTTGCATTGGTGGCCCAAGCTAAGACTTTGTCAGCAGAACTCTAGGAGTTTCCTCATCTTTAAGTGAGACAAGGGAATTGAAAGCTTGGTGGTATGCCATCCCTACTGGTATATACTAGGGTCCCATTCCGCCAAACCCCAAATGGCCCAAGCGAGTTTATTTCAGTTTCTAGGTGTCTTACATATGTTCCCTGTGCTTTGACACAATTTTGCCTCACCATCTCCCTTTCCCTAGACTTTGCTCTATTGCACTGACATGCATGTCTTCACTTCTTCTTCACCAAATCAAGACAACAACGCTCAGTGGTGTAGTTTCAAGTGGGGTGTTTATGGTGTGACACCCCCAGAAGCAATGCATTCTTGAATGAGTAGTTGGGTCTAAGGACAGTGTCATGAGTCTGCTATGTCTGTGTCGGTTTTTCTCATTTTGTGCCACGAATAAAGCACAAAACATTGACCTTTGATTTAAAACAGTAGAGAAAGAGAGATCAACAGAGATGTACATCTGGTAGCAGAATTTTGAAATGTGAAATCAGATCATTTGAAATCACTGATTGTCTAAATTGTGTGAACCAACGCAAATATGTTATTTTAAAGAATCTCGTTTTGCTTCATTACCACATTAGAAATACTTTTAAATGCTTGAGTTCAGTATGTGCACTGTAAAAGCATGTTAAAAACTCAGTTGCCCTCATCCTCCTTGACCTTTCCGCAGCCTTCGACACTGTCTGTCACCACACCCTGCGCACACGCCTCTCCGACGCCGGAATTTGCCACAGAGTCCTGGACTGGCTCACCTCCTTCCTCTCAGGAAGGACCCAAAGAGTGCGCCTCCCCGTTCATGTTTAAGGCTACCAAGACCATCTGCAGAGTTCCACAGGGCTCCTCCCTCAGCCCCACCCTCTTCAATGTCTACATGGCTCCGCTCACCAACATCGTCTGATCCCACGGCCTCAACATCGTTTCCTACGCTGACGATGCTCAGCTCATCCTCTCTCTCACGAAGGACCCCGCAATCGCTAAGAACAACCTCCACACCGGACTCCACGCCATCGCCAACTGGATGAAAGCAAGCCGCCTCAAGCTGAACTCAGGGAACACTGAGATCATCATCTTCGGCCCGACAGATCAGCATGGGATGACTCTTGGTGGCCTGCCACTCTGGGTCAGCCCCAACGCCAACCACCCACGCACGCAACCTCGGCTTCATACTGGACTATGCGCTCTCTATGACCCTGCAAGTTAATGCTATCTCGTCCTTATGCTACAACACCCTTCGAATGCTCCGCAAGACCTTCAGATGGATTCCCGTGGAAACCAGAAGAATGGTCACCCACGCCCTCGTCAGCAGCAGACTGGACTACGGCAACGCCCTGTATGCGAGAGCAACGGCCAAGCTCCAGAAGAAACTCCAGCGCATTCAGAACGCCTCAGCATGACTCATCCTCAACCTGCCTCGCCATGAACACATCTCAGCCCACCTCAGAGATCTCCACTGGCTACCCGTCAACAAAAGGATTGTCTTCAAACCCCTAATCCACGCCCACAAAGCTCTCCACGACGACGGACCGACCTACCTCAACGAGCGTCTCAACTTCCACATCCCGACACGGCAGCTCCACTCCGCCAACCTCGCCCTTGCAACCGTCCCCCGCATTCACCGTGCCACAACTGGCGGCAGATCCTTCTCCCATCTTGCCGCCAAAACCTCGAACTCCCTCCCCGTCAACCTACCTACGACCCAGACCCTCCTGACCTTCAGGAAGCGCCTCAAGACCTGGCTCTTCGAACATTAGCACCAATCCCCCCCCTGTGCCTTGAGACCCTTCCGGGTGAGTAGCGCACTTAACCAATATCTGATTGATTGATTGATTGAGTTTCTGGTTGGCGAGGGTATGTACCTAAGCCAGGCAGAAGCCACAACGCCAGTCAGAGTAAGAGAGTTACACACCCAAGACAACCCCTGCTCACCCACTTGGTAGCTTAGCCAGAGTAATCAGGCTTATCCCAGAGGCAATGTGTAAAGCGTTTGCTCAACATGCACGCACACACACACACACACACACACACAAACACAGTGAAACAATAAATACACCACACAAACATAATCCACTCAATGATATATAAACACATAACATGTATTATACAGAAACCATAGACCAAAACTTCACAAATCAATGATTACTTCACCAATTAAGCATTTGTCAAACCATCACAGTTAATGCAATCAGATAAAACTTGTAAGGTGCACGCTTTATGAAAAAAAATCTCCCTGTGCATACAAGGCAAATCCTGCAATAGGCTTGTTATCCCGACAAGGCAAAACATTTTTATATACATAATAACAGATCATGAAATGCAGAAGTTAGTTTAGGGAGAGAAAACACATGAATCACCAAAGCATTACTCTACATATCATCACCATGGTCTTCGCATGTCATTGACAATACCTGAGTTATACAAACACATAGATACAGTCATCTCCACTTCTATTATAGGTTATGCGGTAATGTGAGCACCAACCGTAGGCTACAGGAATACCTGCAAGTCTACTACAGGAACTACGGTAATACCAAGCATAATTGGCAGGATTGGGACCTCCGTCGAGGATTGTCACCCCGTCCTGCTGCCTGATTCAACCTATCAGGCCCCCGTGGTATGAGAAAGCATGGGGGAAGGGGCCCACACACTGGTGATAGATGTGGGGATGTTGCGTACGTTCTCATTATGTTAATGGGGCTACTGGATTTGGGTGGGAGAATCAAATAGATTGTGGGTACTAAGTACAATTCCACACCACATGACACCTGTGGGCCTAATCCGGGTTTTCAGGCTAGCTAGTAGCGCCTCATCTCTGTCCAAGAACAGGGATGATTGTGGCAACCGGGCTCATGACAAGAAAGACTCCTCAGGGGAATTGTGGTCAATCAGATCTCATCCCTTTCTCCCAGTTACCCAGGTCTCACACAGGCAAAGACAACAGAGGCAGAATATAATTCAATTAGGATTTATGGAATTGACTACATCTTGGAATAAAAAGGCATGTATTACAATAACTAGGATTATAAAACACAATAAAAGCAAGCAGGTGACGAGGAGGGTGAAACACAAAAACAGTTCTACCATCCTGACACTAACAATAATATATTTATATACGTTTTCTATCTACGGTATGGTTGAGCACACCATAATAAGACTAATATGCCCTTCAAGTTTCTCCCTGGGAGAGCACCATCCCTCTTACCTGGATAATGAAGCCTGTAGTCTAGGAAGACGCAATCCCCATGTAGATCAGGGGTTCAGTCGTCTAAGCCAGTAGATGTAGTGAAGCAATCAGCAATCAGCATACAGTCGAGGTCATCTGGCTGGAATCTCCCTCTAACATGTTTAGCACAAAGGAGTGTTTTTATAATAAAACAGTTAACATTCTAAGAAATGCTCCCCACGCATGAGTGTGTGTTTTTCTGTGAATGTCGGAGACACAGCATACCACGTTTGTTGGCAACCCTATCTGACTGTAGCCTTGGAGAAAGCACAGAGTGAAATAAATGTCCTTTTAAGAACGTAATGCTTTCCTAGGTGAAAGGGCAATGCAATAGAAAGAAATAAAACAGCACCACAAAAATGTAGCTATTGCTAGAAAAATAAAACGATGATGAATAAAATGTAATTGGGTTAAAATGCACAGCGGCAGGCCTAGTTTGCTAAATTAACGTGTCTAAAATATGGATAAAATAGCTATACAACAGGGAGACCTCACTGGGCAACCCCCCCCCCCCGGTGTGTCGAAAGAACCTAAGGCAGTTTCCCGCAAGTATGTGGTGCAGCTGATTCTTCCACAAAGGAGTCCCTTTCTCTGTGGCGGGAGTCCGTCTCTCTGGGCGGTAGGCCAGAACATCAGAGTCCTTGAAGCAAAGTGGCAGAACTTCTTGTAGTCCAGCAGGCCACAGGTCAGCACAACAAGCAAGTCAGTCCATTAATGGTTCCTCCAGGCAGCATAACAGTTCCTTCTGGCTTCTACAAGTCCACACAGTATCTAGAAACATGAGGCTACAGCCCCTACACTTATACTCAAAATGTCTTTGTTCTAGGGGGCACATTAAAAGAGCCTTAGAAGTGCACAACACCCCCTTTTAATCCCAGCACTGGCTCCAGACATCAGTAGGGGGTAAACAAGCCCTTTGTGTGAGAGCAGGACCCAGCCTATACAAATGTACATGCGTCCACCTCCCTCTCTTCTAGCCCAGGAAGACCATTCAGTATGCAGATGTAATACTGTTACACCTCCACCCTCCCTGTTGATGACTGTCTGGAACGTATGCACAAAGCCCAGCTGTCACTCTACCCCAGGTGTGGATTGGAGTCAGGCTGCAAAGCACCAGAGTAGTAAGCACAGAGAAATGTCTCCCTTCTAAAAGTGGCATTTCTAAATTAGTAATTTAAAATCGACCTACAACAGTATGGTGGATTTCTCACTACCATTCCAAACATACCAAACATGCCCACACTACTCACAGATCAGAAATGCAAACGTATGAGAGGAGCAGCACTCACAACAATGAAAAACTAAATAGGCTGTTTGTCACTACTAGGACAAGTAACACATAAAATATATATGTCCTACCTTTCTCATACACAGCACTCTGGTCATAGGGCTATCTAGGGCCTACCTTATTGCTGACATAGATGTAGTAAAAAGGGAGTTTAGTCTTTGGCAAGTAGTTTGACTTGCCAAGTCAATGTGGCAGTAAACTGCACACACAGGCGCTGCAGTGGCAGACCTGAGACAAGTTTGAAAAGCTGCTTCTGTAGTTGTTGCAATCTGCGCTGCAGGCCCACTAGTAGCACATAATTTACAGGCCGTGGGTATATGGTATACCACTTTACAATGGACCTTCAGGTAAATTAAATATGCCAAACAGGTGTAAACCAACTATACCAAGTTTTAGGAGAGAGAGCTCACGCACTCTAGCACTGATTAGCAATGGTAAAGTGCCCAGAGTCCTAAAGCCAACAAAAAGAGGGTTAGGAAAAAGGAGGAGAAAGGTAAAACATTTGAGGGTAACCCTGCAGAAAGGGCCATTTCCAAAAAAGCACCTCTTATGTTTGATTTGATATATTATAATGTTGCTTCTTCTATAATAAGAAACTAGACCACATTTAGAGTCAACATGACTACTAACCAGACTCTTTGTTCACTAATGGCATTGTCGTTGGAGAGCAAGCCATTTATATTTCTATGTTCATGTTTAAAAACTATAATTTTTAATACATTTCTGTCTGTGCAGTAATATATCTACTAAGTGAAACACTTCTGCATGTTAAAGCGTTTTAATGAAATGCCATTTTTTAATTTTGAAGAGACTGTATCATCTTTTTACATTATGTTTATTGCATGATATACATGGCAAATTATTTCATGGCTTGGTGCATTCACAGACTCTCAGAGCCAAGCCAGGCCCATAGCTTGACTCTGGCTTAGGTCACCCTGTTAATTTGCTGGCATACCCACCTCTATTTGCGACTGAGGCTTAGTATGATTTTTAAAAGGCAAGGACTAGAAACATGGATCCCTGCCTGCATACACTAATTTGACAGTTCTACCATCAAGGCTTCTCATAACAGAGTTAAAGAAGAGTGCATGCAATAAAATAAATGTAAAATAAATGATCCCAATGCAGGGAGTCTAGACCGTTGTCTTGTATGTGATCATAGTCATGCGTGCCCAGGGAGAACTATTAGTCCTAGATGGGATGGGCAGCTTTGTAGCTTTAAGGAGGCATGTTTAGGGTGTGACAACCCAATCCATTCTTGACTTGGTTGGTGGGCAAGTCTGGTCTGCTATGTCTGCATCAAATTTTCTCTACATTCTCATTTCACTAAGAGCTTTTAACGTATTCTTTTTTTGGAGCAGAAACCTAAATATGTGTAGCGACTCGTTTACCATAAAAGCAGTAAATCTGCACTCAAAGAAGTACTACTTGAATTGGTGCAACTCTTCTGTTATTTGGAATTCATAGATATTAGTAGTAGCAGGTTTGGAAAGATGTGACAGTCTCAGATTTCTAGGCATGTTTCTGGCAATCGAACACCCAAAAGTTGATGAGATGAATGCTTGCAAATAGTCTTTCCAGTGGCAATCGCTCAGGGTAGCATTGCAACCCATCTTGTTTCACTCACTGTCACACTAGACTGAGGTCCACCTAATGCAAATCAGTATTGCCCTGTTCCTTATGAAAACAGCCCATCCCAAGCATTTCACCCCTCCATTCTGCAGCTTACTTCTTTTGTAGTAAGGAAATTTGAGATTCACACCACCGAATCTCACTGATTGAGCTATGCCCCTGACAATGTCATCGTCTTTGTAGCACCAAATATCAGGTCAAGGGTCTTAATTTCCTATGGAAAAAGTCATCTGCAAAACCAGGAGCTATGCCATGCATTGGGATATTTACAAAGAAGGACAAGCATTGACACAGTCAATAGGTCTCGCCTATACAAGAGTTATTGGCTTTGGCAACGCTTTTTTACCATGTTGTACATTAGTGTAGTTGCTGTTCAGCATGGCTAAAAGTTAGTGGTATTAAGTGATGTAGAGTGGAGTGGTTGAGTCAAGTGCTGTAGAATGGAGTCGGGGAGTAGACTGCAGTGAAGATGAGTGGAGTAGAGGTCAATGGTTCAGTGGCAGAGAGTGTTGTGGCACGGAGTGGCGTGGGGGGAAAGAGGTTGGAAGTAGTGGGGTAAACTGTAGTAAAGTGGAGTGGATTGGATTGTAGTAGAGTGGGGTGGATTGACTGGAGTGAGGGTCATTGGAGTGGGGTGGATTGAAATGGGGTGAGGTGGATTGGAATGGGGTACACTGGAGTAGCGTGATTAGATTGGAGTGGGGTGATTAGGTTAGATTGGGGTTGGTGGATGAGACTGAAGTGATAGGACTAGGGTGGGGTGGATTGGATTGAGGTGGGGTGGGTTGGATTGGGGTGGTTTTGAATGGGGTGAATTGGAGTGGGGTCAATTATACTGGTCTGGAGTGGGGTGGATTGGACTGGACTGGTGTGGATGGATTGGAGTGGGGTAGGATGGATGGATTGGAGTGGGTGGATTGAACCGGGGTGGTTGGCTTGGATTGGTGTAGAGTGAGGTGGATTGGAGTAGAGTGGGGTGCATTGGATTGGGGTTGACCGGACTGAATTGGGGTGGGTTGATTGGAGCAGGCTAAATTGAAGTGGGGTAAATTGGATTGGAGTTGGCTCGATCGGGGTGGAGTGGGTTGGAGTGGGGTGGATTGGGGTGAAGTGGGTTGCACAGAGGTGGAGTAGATCGGAGTGGTGTGGTTTCCACTGAGAAGAGGTGGAATGTAGTGGAGTGAATTGGACTAGAGTGAGGTGAACTGGACTGGAGTGGGGAGGATTGGACTGGTATGAGGGAACTGGGCTGGAGTGGAATGGAACTGAGTGGGGTGGATTAGATTGAGTGGGGTGGACTGGATTGGGGTGGACTGGATTGGGGTGGATTGGATTTCATTGGGGTGGATTACATTGAGGTGGATTGGATTGGTGTAGCGGTGGATTGGAGTGGGGTGGGGTGGATTGGAGTAGGGTGGATTGGAGTGGATTCTTTTTTTTTATTGGAGCACGGCAAATCTTTTTTATTGGAGTGGGGCAGATTTTATTTATTGGAGTGGGGCAGATTGTTTTGGATTGCAATGGGGCCGATTGGAGTGGGGCAGATTGGTCTGGTTAGCAGTGGGGCAAACTTGAGGGAGGTAGATTGTTTTGAACTGAACTGGAGCAGATTGTTTTTGATTGGAGTGGGGCAGACTGGCTTTGGTGCAGATTTATTAGGACTGGAGAAGGGCACACTGGAGTGGCGTGCATTATTATAGATTGGAGTGGGGCTGATTGTTTAGGATTAGAATGGGGCACATTGTTTTGTATTGGAGTGTGGCAGATAGTTTTAGATTGGAGTGGGATAGATTGCTTTGGATTGAGGTGAGGCAGATTGTTTTGGAATTGGGTGGGGCACATTGTTGTGGTTTGGAGTAGGGCAGATTGTTTTGGATGTGGAGTGGGGAAGATTGTTTAGGATTGCAATGGGGCAGATTGTTCTGGATTGGAGTGGGGCAGATTGGAGTGGAGTAAGGTAGGTTTGGAGGATTGGAGTATGGTGAATTGGAGTGGACTGGCGAGAGTGGTTTGGACTGGAGTGTTGGGGTATTGGATTGGAGTGGGGTGGTGTTGATTGGGGCAAACTGCACGATTACATGCTAAAGCATAATTTCGAAAATTACACATAAGAAAGAAACAATGTTGCTTTGCAATATTTATAACAAGATAATCTTTTGAGAACAGTGCTCACAAGCAAAAACATAACTCGAGTGCAAAGTGAGAAAAGGAGACTTGGCAAAAGAAAAGAAAACATTAACCATGGAAAATACAACTTGTCAATTTTGTTTGTACTGCTGAGCATGTTTTTTGCCAGTTACGCACCTTCTGTTTGCAGGGCACTAGAAGTTAAAAAGAACAAAATAGTACCTCAATCACATCGGGAGCAGCGCATGGCACTGATTAAGTTGAATAAATCAGGGCTTGGTCCCTGCTCCACGGAAATTATGATATGCCAGCGATATGACCAAGTGCGAGGCTGTAAAGAACAGTGCCAAGCAATCCAACAAATGAGAAGCAACATGCAGGCTCAAAGCCCTTTTCTAAATACAATAGGGTCTCACAAGCTAAAAGCATGTGCTAGTGCATGCTATTGCATGCTCAACCCTAAAAAAGCTAACATCTATCAGGATTACTGCTGCAGGAGAAAAATGAAATATTTACAGCCGAGTTAAGACAAATAAAACTTACTCTTCATTGGAAATAGTAGAAAAATGAAAAACACTTGTCACGCTGCATGTAAACATTAGGCCCCTGAAACATTTGGTGCCCCTAAACTCTGGAAATCACTTATGGGGAACGAGTGAGACAGAAATTGGCAGAAGAAAAACTGAAATGTAGAAGAGCGTAGGAACACGGTAGTAGCTCCCCCTGAAGACGAAACATTACGTTCATGGGAAGGGCTAATACTATTTGACATTAGCTACGCAGACAGACTTCATGCCTTTTATTATTTTTCATGAAGGCAAGAAAATAATCGATTGACCTAAAATGTGCATTGATAGTAGGTGAAAAAAGCATAATGGATATACCTGGACTTTGCTTGGATTTCAAGATTGAAAACCAAGCTAGGTCCAAGTCTCCAAATATTTGTACATCTAAGTTCAGCTTTGCTAGGGTAATTTCCCAATTATGATGTTAGAATTTTACCATTGGAAAGGGCAATTGTGAATGCAGAACTTCTAGCACATTGATGGATGTGTATCATTCAGAGCTGTAGTAGTGAAAGGTTTGTTGATCTGTCCTCAAAAGTAGGTGAAATACAACTGACTACTGAGTCTGTGGATATTCACATACCCCTTGTAGGCTGTTTCCCACCCTAGAAATTCATGCAGTTAACTTAACTGAGGAAAGGACTGAGCTTCGAGATGGGAATAGTGAGGGAACACCTTTATATTTCATGAGGACACAGAATAAGGTATTACTGATGACAAAATGTTTCCTCTGTCAAGAAGCAAAAAAGTTAAACGTGCGACAATCCTCATTTGCATCACATTTCCTCAAGCAGAATTTTCAGCTGGTAGATGTTCTGCATGGTGCATGGGAAGTATGAACTCAAATTTCTGCATAACTTAGATTTCCAGAAGTGATTTATTGTCAATCATTAAAATAGAGACATTTTCTCCAAAGATAGAAGTAATCCACAGAAGCAGACCCACCTTCCCCTCCATAAGTTTTATAAGTGACCTAGAGTAGCTACGAAGATGGAGAATTTAGAGAACTTCCAATGTCTAAATCCTGACTTGTGAAGTCTTTGTAAACCCAGACACCTTATGCTTTTCTCTTAGAGATATTGACCCATTTGAACTACCATGACGATGAAAAACGTGAACTATTCGTGTGTATAATTTTGCATGTTGTGGCTTAGTGACAAAAATGCGTATCCTGTTACCGTGTACATTTGATATGGGTTTTGCATTACATATCACAAGGCTTGCAAAAAACGCTCTTCATTTTGAAATGTAAAATGTAGATGTGGTGAGTGAGATGAGAACCCAAATATTTTAAAATGGCTTAATATGCATATCTAGGTCTCAATTCCTGTATAATGGCTTATCAGCGAATACTAATACATCAGAATCTATAATTCTGGCAGCAGCGCTTTGGCTAAACATGAGGAATTCCTCTCGTATATAGCTGAAGTGCTTCATCCAGCCTTTTAAATGCATCACTGCTTTTGCCATGTACTAATGTATTAGTATTCACTGATTAGCCATTACACAGGAATGCATCCCTTCTAAATACAGTAGAACTGAATGCCCTTGGGCTATTACTCACTAACTCCTTTGGATGCAACATATGGGTTGAATTATTCATATCTAAAGCTACAAATGAATAATGAAGGACGATTTGAGCTCAGCAAGGCAGGCTTGCTAAAACAATAATTTAGTAGCAGTACTGATGATAGTTTTTCTGCAATAGATTGTATCATACATTAGTAATGGTTGTATTTATTGAACAATCGATTCAGTACAATAGTTCAAGAAATAAATGAAGCAGTTTAATCCAAAAGCACATTATTATGATATGTAACATAATTTTTACGTTTTATCGTTTGTTAGAAATGGGGTCTCAGATTGGCAGTGGTTTGCGCCCTGTCCAAGTAAGGACCCTCATTCTAGTCAGGGTAAAGGAGTCACGCTAAAATAACCCCTGCTCACTCTCTTGGTAGCTTGGCTCATGCCATCAGGGTTATCTCAGGGGCAATGTTTAAAGTAGTTGTACACACACACACACACACACACACACACATACACACACACACAGTAACACAGTGAAAACACCACAAAAGTACTCCACACCAGGCTAGAAAAATAGTCAATATTTATCTGAGTAAAACAAGACCAAAACAACACACATCCAACACACACAAGTAAGGATAAAAATGTTCAAAGATTCAGGCCCGTATTTATACTCCGTTTGCGCCGAATTAGCGTCGTTTTTTTCGACGCAAATTCGGCGCAAAACTAACGCCATATTTATACTTTGGCGTTAGACGCGTCTAGCGCCAAAGTATGGGCAAATAGCGCCATTTTTTTGCGTGAACGCCTTCCTTGCGTTAATGAGATGCAAGGAAGGCGTTCCCGTCTAAAAAAATGACGGCGACGCAAATGCGTCGTATTTATACTCCCGGGCAAAAATCACGCCCGGGAGTGGTCGGGTCAAAAAACCCCGCATTTGCGCCACTTTTTAACGCCTGGGTCAGGGTAGGCGTTAAGGGGCCTGTGGGCTCAAAATGAGCCCACAGGTGCCCTCCCATGCCCCCAGGGACCCCCCCTGCCACCCTTGCCCACCCCAGGAGGACACCCAATGATGGAGGGACCCATCCCAGGGACATTCAGGTAAGTTCAGGTAAGTATAATTTTTTATTTTTTTTAATTTTTTTTGGTGGCATAGGGGGGCCTTATTTGTGCCCCCCTACATGCCACTATGCCCAATGACCATGCCCAGGGGACATAAGTCCCCTGGGCATGGCCATTGGGCAAGGGGGCATGACTCCTGTCTTTACTAAGACAGGAGTCATTTAAATGGCGTCTGGGCGTCGAAAAAAATGGCGCAAATCGGGTTGAGGCGATTTTTTTGCCTCAACCTGACTTGCCCCATTTTAAGACGCCCTAACGCCATTTTCCCCCTACGCCGGCGCTGCCTGGTCTACGTGTTTTTTTTCCACGCACACCAGGCAGCGCCGGTCTGCTAGCGCCGGCTAACGCCATTCCATAAATACGGCGCCCGCATGGCGCTTCAGAATGGCGTTAGACGGCGCTAAATTTTTTGACGCTAAACTGCGTTAGCGCAGTTTAGCGTCAAAAAGTATAAATATGGGCCTCAATCTTATTATAGCGCTTAGAGACACAATAGGTCCAGCTCGGGCTATCACAGTGTCTTAACAGAGCTGCTTCCAACAGTCCGACGCCACTCGCGAAGTAGTGTGTGCCAGTCATGGAGTCGCACTGATCCCGGGTACAGTATCTTGGAGAAGATGAGGAAACAAAGACATTGCACAGAGTTGGGGAGTTGAGGTGTCTCTGGAGCAGGTGCAGTGTTGGTTCCTTACTGCTACCGGGGATGATAGCGTACATATAAATATGCTACTAGGCAGGAGAGGTGAGGCATTGGTTCCTTAAGGTTCTAGGGGAGGTGATGCGGCATTGGTGGCGAGGCTTTGGTTCCTTACGACATGACGAGTTGTTGAAACCAGCAGGTCAAGGCACAATATGTCAACTTTGAGGTGTTACAATCATACCATGGGGCCACAGGTGCTGCAACGGAGTCAGAGTCGTGTTTCATGGGTGTCGATGACACAGCACACAGGACACACGCTGTGGTAGGATTTTGGAGGCGAGCGGCAGGCCTGTGTTGCAGGTTGTGGTCTTTGCACTCAGCGGGGACCACGACTCCAGTGCAGGCAGCGGTGCGGAATCAGACAGCGGCACCGATTCCAAAGTCGCTCTGGAGAGATCTATTTAGTTTCTTCTTAGTTGCACCAGAGCTCACGTCCAAGGGCCCAGAAACTGAATTTGGCACTTCTTGGCAAGTCAGGAATCTCAGCAAGAGAGCCGGGTGATGGCAGGTGAAGTCTTTGATGTCCCTGAGACTTCTTAACAGGAGCCAAGCTCAGTCCAAGCCCTTGGCGAACCTTTGGAAGGAGGATGTAAAAAGCCATGTAGAGTTCTTTCACTCCCAGGACAGAAGCAGCAAGCAGCAGGCCAGTGCAACAAAGCAACAGGCAGAGTGGCAGTACCTCCTGCAACATCCAGCTCTTCTTCCTGGCAAAATGTCCTCAGTCCGGAAGTGTTTTAAATCTGTGGTGTCAGAGATCCAGTACTTATACCCATTTCTATCTTTGAAGTAGGCAAACTTCAACGAGAAGTCTTTGTAGTGCACAAGACCCAAACTTCAAAAAGAAGTCTTTGTAGTACACAAGGCCCTACCCTGGCCCTACACACTCTCCAGGGGATTGGAGACTGCTTTGTGTGAAGACAGGCAGACCCCTATTCAGGTGCAAGTGCCAGCTCCTCCCACCACTGTAGCTCAGGAAAACCCATCAGCTTTGTGATGGGTCATCAGGATATGCCAGGCACACCTCAGCTCCCTTTGTGTGACTGTCTAGAGTGAATACACAAACAGCCCAAATGTCATCCTGACCCAGACGTGTATTCAGCAGACTGACAGAGGCACAGAATAGTTACTCAAGAAAATGCCCACTTTCTAAAAGTGGCATTTTCACTTACAATTCAAAAACCAACTTAATCAAAATATGTATTTTTATATTGTGAGTTCAGAGACCCCAAACTCCAGATCTCTATCTTCTCCCGTTCAAACTAAGAGGGAATGAGGCTAAAGAATGCAAAAAATGCAGCACTCTTAGTCTGAGTAATGAATTAATTAAGGCACTTCCCAGGTCTCAAACGAGAGTATTCAAAAATACTAAATGTGAGCATTTAACTTGATTGCAGCAAAACAGGTGCAGATACTAAAACAATCACAGCAGTTGAATAATAATAAGCAGAACAAGTGCAATATATCAACAATGAATATGTATGCAGTGAATATATATATATATTTATGCATGCACACAGCAAAGCTAGATAATTAAGAATTAAAAATGCATCCGCATGGGGATTGAATCCAACATCATCCTTGTCCTTGCCAATGTCAAGAGGCGGAACCCTGGACAGCGGAGACAGGAGAAATATTCCCCAATGGGACTCATGAGTAGTGCATCCACCCTCACAATGAGTTCCTTCTGCCTCAGTGCTAAGTTCCCCCACCTTATGCACCTTAAAGAAACCCAAGAGGAAGGTTCTGGTAACCTTCCCCCTCCCTTTGAGTAAGTTGTGAAATTAAAGCGCTGGCTGTATTTGCTCTGTGTTGAAAAACAAACAAAAGAGTTGGCCAGATCCCAATGTGCATTTCCAAGACAGAGCCGTACCCTTCTCTGCTATAAACATTCTCATCCTTGTACATTCTTACCATGGTTTCATCCCTCATGATATGTTCCCTTCTTTGGTGAGAAGAGCAAAAACACGTTCAATGTAGAAAACAAGCTGAGCATGGAAAAATACCTACGCCACCAATGTGACAGCATTTGAAGCTAAGTTAAGCACAAAATGGAGTCAGTGGTCAAGATGGAATTGGTGGTTAAATACAGATAGCATTACAGCTCCCAATGGGAAATTATACTTAAAAGATATTTCAAGGCAATGCCCATGTTAACCCTGTGGAAGAGAAAGGCCTTGCAATAGTGTAAACCAAATTTAGCAGTATTTCACTATCAGGACATGTAAAACACACCAGTATGTGTCTTACCTTTTAAATACACCACACTCTTTCCATGGGGCTGACTTGGGCCTACCTTAGGGGTGAAGTACATGTAGTAAACGGAACGATTGGGGCCTGGCAAGTGGGTACACTTGCCAAGTTGAAATAGCAGTTTAAAACTGCACACACAGACACTGCAGTGGCAGGTCTGAGTCATGTTTATGGAGCTACCCATGTGAGTAGCACAATCAGTGCTGCAGGCCCACTTTTACATTTGATTTATAGGCCCTGTGCACACATAGGCCCTCATTACAACCCTGGTGGTCGGTGTTAAAGCGGCGGTAATACCGCCAACAGGCCGGCAGTAAAAAAAATGGGATCACGACCACAGTGGAAACCCCCAACACAGACAGCCACTTTAACACACTGACCGCCACAGCGGTAGCAACAAACACCGCGGCGGTCACCGCCAACAGACAGGCGGAAGACAAAGTACCGCCCCCCACATCACAACCCGCCAATCTGCCAGCTTTTCCGGGGCGGTACCAACGCCATCATAAGCACAGCGGAAACAGTCTTTGGAAGGGAAACCACTCACCTCTCGACACTCAACGAAGACCCAGGAAGCCATGGAGCCCAAGTTACAGGTCCTGCCAATGCTGGTCTACCTCCTCATCTACCAGGAACATCAAAGACGGCGGCAACTACGACGGTGAGTACTGCACCTAGTACACAGGGGAGGGGGGAGGAAAAAGAGAGTGACACACACACGCAACACCCCACCCCCACCCACAACAGCATACACACAAACACATGCAACAACATTACATATACACCCCATAACCCCCTGGAAGAACACAAGGACAAAAGGAATTGAGTCAAATTAGTGATATTTTAGAAATAGGCAATTGGAAAACAGTATTAACACAGATATACAATATGTACAGAAAGCCGTACATTGTCCATTCACAAATGTCCATGGGCCACTGGGCCAAAAATCATGGGCCAAGCCCACACTTGACTCCTGCCTCAATACGGAGAGAACACTGCAGGGGCCTCAGGTCGTAAACACACAGGCACCTCATGGGGATGGGGAAGGGGGGGGCACCTCAGCTGGAAGATGGGACAACGCCACAGCGATGTCCTGGGCAGTGCAAAGCCACAGTCTCTCAAGTCTCTCAAGTGGGTGGTTTGCTTACTGCTTGGTCCTGGGGAGTGCAAAGCCACAGTCTCTCAAGTGGGTGGTTTGCCCACTACGTGGTCCTGGGAGTGCCAAGCCACAGTCTCTCAAGTGGGTGGGTTGCCCACTGCTTGCTCCTGGGGAGTGCAAAGCCACAGTGTCTCAAGTGGGTGGTTTACCCACTGCTTGGTCCTGGGGAGTGCAAAGCCACAGTCTCTCAAGTGGGTGGCTTCTCCACTGGTTCTGGAGGTGGTTTGGTGCCCAGAGTGCTTCATCCTGCTAAGGATAGGGTGAGTGGATGCCTTTCTCCACTGGTTCTGGAGGGGGCTTTGTGCCCAGTGTGCTTCATCCTGCCAAGGATAGGGTGAGTGGATGCCTTTCTCCACTGGTTCTGGAGGGAGCTTTGTGCCCAGTGTGCTTCATCCTGCCAAGGATAAGGTGAGTGGATGGCTTCTTCCACTGGTTCTGGAGGGGGCTTGATGCCCAGAGTGCTTCATCCTGCCAAGGATAGGGTGAGTGGATGCCTTTCTCCACTGGTTCTGGAGGGGGCTTGGTGCCCAGAGTGCTTCATCCTGCCAAGGCTTGGATGAGTGGATGCCTTTCTCCACTGGTTCTGGAGAGGGCATTGTGCCCAGTGTGCTTCATCCTGCCAAGGATTGGATGCCTTTCTCTACTGGTTCTGGAGGGGGCTTGGTGCCCAGAGTGCGTCATCCTGCCAAGGATAGGGTGAGTGGATGCCTTTCTCCACTGGTTCTGGAGAGGGCATTGTGCCCAGTGTGCTTCATCCTGCCAAGGATAGGATGAGTGGATGGCTTCTTCCACTGGTCCTGGAGGGGGCATTGTGCCCTGTGATGCAGATCTTGGGGAGTGCAAGGTCACAGTCTCTCACTTGGGTGTCAGACCCACATGCTTTGCAGGGGCAAGGATGCACAACCGGTCATGGAGGCAGGACTACACACTGTCTGACGGCGGTGACAGTTGCTCAGTGGTGGCAGTGACGGTGTTGGTGTTGGTGCTGGCAGTGGTGGGGGGAGGCTCCAGCTCATCCCCTGCAACCTCAGACGGCCACCCACTGGGGCTGCTGGTAGTGGTGCTACTGTCAGCGGTTCAGGTGGTGGTGCTTGCGGCGGGGCTGCTGGCGGTGCTGGCCGTGGTGCAAGTGCCAGTGCTGCCAGTGGTGAGGGAGGCTCCAGCCCTTCTCCTTCAGCCTCGGATGGCTGCCCACTGGGGATGCTGCTGCTGACAGTAGTGGTGGAAGCGGCGGTGCAGGTGGCGGTGCATGCGGCGGGGCTGCTGGTGGTGTTGCACGCGGTGCAGGTGGTGGGGCTGGCGGTTCTGCTGGTGGGCACCTGGGCTTCACCTGCATCCTCCGTCGGCTGAAGTGCCTTGCCTCCGGTTTTCAGCCCCTTCCTCACCTTGGCTGATGCTGTTTTGCCCTTGGCTCTGTTAGCTGGAGGTTTGGAGGAGGTGGGTGGGTCGTCATCCATGCCCCTGCTACATGCTGGCCCCTTCTTCACCTTGGCAGGTGGCGGTATGGTTTGGTCCTTTGCAGAAGTTGGTGGTACACTGGCTTTCCTGACGGGTGCCCCCTTTGAGCCTCTGGGAGCTGCAGGGTCCACATTGGATGGCGATTTGGTGGCTGAGGTGGGGGCTGGGTTGGGTTCTGGACACCCTGGCCCGAGGGGAATGGCAGGTGGGGGGAGGGATAGGGAACAGGTCAATGTTAGCTAGGAAAAGTTTTTTAGACACACTGGGGAGGTATGAGGGAGAGGGTTTGGGTTTGGGAGTGGAGGAAAAGGAAGTGGTTGTAGGAGGTGTCTGTCTGCTGAGTTTGGGTGAAGGTGCATGTGCTGGATGCTGTTGAGAGGTGGACGGCTGTTGGGTGGGTGTGTGCTTGCATTTGTGTACTTTGGTAGGGGTTACAGACACAGTGGGAGAGGACACGGGGACGTATGTATGGTTGTGGGGTGGTGACTGCTCGTGAGGGGTGTGTTGTGATGGATGCCCTGGTGATGGCAGTAGTGGATGAGGCTGTAGTACATGTAGGTGTGAGTGGAGATGATACTGGGAGGGAGGTGGGCGAGGAGGAGGAGAGGGACACAGTGGAGGCAGTGGATGTTGGTGTGTCTGCATGGGGATGGTGTTTGTGTGAGTGCCTGTGGGATGATGTGTGGTGCTTGTGTTTGCCTGAACCACTCCTGTGTGTTGTCTTGTGTGCATGCTGGTCTGAAGATGTGCTTGGGATAGGCTGGGGTTGAGGGGATTGGGACCGTGTAGAGGAAGTTGGAGGGGGGAGGCTAGACACAGGGACAATGGCTGCCATCAGTGCTGAGGCCAGAGCCTGAAATGCTCTCTGTTGGGCTGCCACGTCAGAGTGAATGCCCTCCAGGTATGCATTTGTTTGTTGCAAATGCCTCTCGACACCCTGGATGGCATTCAGAATGGTTGACTGCCCAACAGTGAGGGATCTCAGGAGGTCAATAGCCTCCTCACTGAGGGCAGCAGAGCTGACTGGGGCAGGGCCTGAGGTGCCTGGGGTGAAGGAGATGCCCACCCTCCTTGGTGAGCGGGCACGGGAAACACGCTGAGGGGCTGCTGGAAGGGCGGTGCCGGTAGGGGGTTGGCGGCTGTACCTGTTGTTGGGATGGGCAGAGAGGTGTCCCCCACCGCCAGGGAGCTTCCATCGGAGGAGGAGTCGCTGTCTGTGGTCTCCCCTCCAGTCCCCGTCGTGGTGCTCCCCTCGCCCTCCGTCCCACTGGTGCCCTCACGCTCGGTGGATTCGGCATCCAGGCCCATGTGGGATGCAGCTCCCTCCGTCGCCGGTGCTTCTGCTCCTCCATCAGATGATGCTAATGAACATAAGGACAGGGTGACAAAACAAAAAGGGGGGGGAGACAGAGGATACACTTGGTCAATACACAGGGAGCAGCCCTACGCACTAGGCCATGCCCAACAAGTTCATAAGATAGTCACCAGCCCATGGGGTAAAATGCCTAACGCCATCAGCTGCACCTCAGAAACCCACAGGACCCTGCCCAGTAGTAGATGCCCACTAACACTATTGGTGTAGGTGTATCTCAGAGCCTGACCAACAAGGGACCTACCCTGCCATCTTTGCCCTGCCCTAAGGGCACCCATAGCCCCCACCCCCCACCCTTAACGCGTGCACAGCAGGAGTCAGATTCAGTACTCACCCCCTTGTGGCTGCTGTGATGCCTTCAAACACCCATCCAACTCCGGATAGGCCACCGCCAGGATACGGAACATCAGGGGGGTCATGGTGCGGAGGGCACCCCTTCCTCATTGGGAGGCCAGCCCCAGCTGGGCTCCGCCGTCTTCTTTGCCCAGTGGCACAGGTCCTCCCACCTCTTGCGGCAGTGGGTGCTCCGCCTGTCAAAGACCCAGAGGGTCTGCACCTCCTTGGCGATGGCACGATAAATACCCTTTTCTGGTGGGGTCTGACCTGCAGGGAGAAGACAGCAGAAAAGGGAATTAGTCACCCGTCCGGACCGTCACACTCATTGCCCACCAGGTCCCACCTATCCCCTGATGCACATACATTGACCACCTTACATGCTGCACTCTGGCCACTCTGGCCAGGACCCCTCAGCCTCCCAACATGTGGCTTACACACACAGCACTCCTGACATTCATGGCCCACGAATCATGCTCACAGTGCACTCACCTGTTTGTCTGGAGGACCGTATAATAACGTGTACTGGGGGAGGACCCCATCGACCAGTTTCTCCAACTCCTCCGCCGTAAAGGCAGGGGCCCTTTCCCCAGAAACTCGAGCCATTGTGCATTCCAGACACAGGTCACAGCAGCACTTGCAGTGTAGATCCTCTCCTGTTGATGGCCAGGTAGCAAGTGAGTGGATAGATAGAAAATGGAGGTGACGTCCACGGCAGTGTATACTGTCACCGCCGGCGTACATCGCCATTGGCTCCTGGAACCCATAGGGCGCAATGATAACCAATGCGAAGTTGCGTGGCGGTCATCGACCGCCTACCGCGATGGCACACAACGCCAGTGCAATTACCTAATTTCCACTTGTCCCTCCTCCCAGGTGAGGCATCCTCCATTTCAGGGAGCCAAAGGGCATGGCACCAAACTGCGTCACAGCAGACATTGGCACAGCAACTGATTTTAGGATTCACATTCTGTTTCTGTAAAGTTAGAAAAGCAGCATTAATGCAGTAGATGTGGGAATGTAACCCTCTGCTCACCGTTCTCTTCCATAGGCTCCAACCGCTGAGGTTGCATATGAGATGGCAGCATCCTCCGGTGTACAGACCCCTGGAGGACCTTGCAGCAATGGAGGACAGACACATTGGGGGTGATTCCAACTCTGGCGGGCGGCTACCGCCGCCCGCCAGGCGGAAACCACCATTTGGCCGCCATGCGGCCAAAATTCCACAGCCCCCATTCTGACATTCCCGCTGGGCCGGCGGGCGCTAACCAAGTTAGCGCCCGCCGGCCCAGCGGGAATGAGGCCGCAACACAGGAGCCGGCTCCGAATGGAGCCGGCGTTGTTGCGGCGGTGCGACGGGTGCAGTTGCACCCGTCGCGCTTTTCACTGTCTGCTATGCAGACAGTGAAAAGCAGGCCGGGGCCCTGTTAGGGGGCTCCTGCACTGCCCATGCCAGTGGCATGGGAAGTGCAGGGGCCCCCAGGGGCCCCAGGACACCTGTTACCGCCAGCCTCTTCCTGGCGGTGAAAACCGCCAGAAACAGGCTGGCGGTACGGGGGTCAGAATCCCCAGGGCAGCGCTGCTTGCAGCGCTGCCCTGGCGGATTCTCCCAGCCGGGGCAAAAACGGCGGATGACCGCCGGCCCCGGCAATCCTCGGAATGGGGATTGAAGCACCGCCAGCCTGTTGGCGGTGCTTCCGTCATTCGTGGCCCTGGCGGGTCAGAATGACCCCCATTATCATTACCTACAGACTTGATCGTGCCACAATCCAGGAAACTGTGTGCCCAATTAGACCTGATGTCAGCTGTCCTGTCAGTGCTCCATTTCCTGGCAAGTGGAGGACTTGGCCACAGTGAAAGCTGGCTTTTATGCCCTGGGACATATCCCCAACATCATCAGTGCCATTGATGGTACACATGTGGCATTTGTCCACCTCCCCCCCCCCGGAGAAATGAGCAAGTTTTCAGGAATAGAAAAATCTAACGCTCTATGAATGTGCAGATGGTGTGTCTGGAGGACCAGTACATCTCCCATGTGAATGCCAAATACCCTGGCTCTGTGCATGACAACTTTATCTTGAGGAATAGCAGCATCCCATATGTGATGGGCCAACTCCAGAGGCACCGGATGTGGCTAATAGGTGAGCCCAAGGTCCCCACACAGTATGAGAAGGTGTCTTGGTATGGGGTTGTCCCTAAGGGTTAGTGTGTGTCTAACAGGTATCCCTCGATATTTGCAGGTGACTCTGGTTACCCCAACCCCTCTTGGCTACTGACCCCAGTGAGGAATGCCAGGCCAAGGGCAGAGGAACGTTACAATGAGGCACATGGGCGTACAAGGAGGATTATAGAACGGACCTTTGGCCTCCTGAAGGCCAGATTCCGGTGCCTCCATCTGACAGGTGGATCTGTGTACTACTCACCCAAGAAGGTGTGCCAGATCATCGTTGCTTGTTGCATGTTGCACAACCTGGCCTTGAGACGTCAGGTGCCTTTTCTGCAGGAGGATGGGCCTGGAGATGGTCTTGTGGCAGCGGTGGAGCCTGTGGACAGTGAGGAAGAGGAGGCAGAGGAAGAAGATGTTGACAACAGGAGCAACATTATTCTGCAATACTTCCAGTGACACACAGGTAAGACATTGTGCGTTCATATTACATTTCAGTTCATTGTAGAAGACAGCCTCTTCCCCTATGTCTCTGGCCACTGACTTTACCCTTTGCCATCTCTATTTTCAGATCCCTGTGCCCCACTCTGGCTCCTGCTATGTGTACTGCTGCCCACTACGGGTCATACCAATGTATATATAACTGGACATATGGATTGACATGTTTACAGCTTGTTAACCTAATACATATTGCAATCAATTGACAGACTCCGTACTTATATTTGATCAAAGGGTGTTTATTTCAGTGCTCATAAGTAGAGGGGGATGTGCAATGGGCAGGGGTGATGGTGAAGGAAGGTCCAGTTAGGGTCCAGTCTCTTGGTATCACAGGTGCATTGTCCAAGGGGGCATAGAAAGGGGAGCAATGGCATTTCAAGGTGGACAGGGTGACAGAGTGGGACACAGGGGTGACAATTAGGAGAGTCTTATTTCCTGGTGGGGTCTTGGCAATGTTCTCTGGCTTCTGCCTGAATCGCAGGGACCGTTTGCCTGGTGGTTGTCCTTCTGCAGGGGGCGAGGTGCTGGTGGCCTGTTCTTCCTGTGGTGAGTCCTCCTGTCCACTAGCGTCGGCGGAGGGCTGTTCTTCAGTGTGGGTATTGTCAGGGGCCCGTTGGTGTGCCACTGCCTCCCTCATGTCTGCCAGCACCCCTGCAATGGTGACCAGGGTGGTGTGGATGTCCCTCAGGTCCTCCCTGATCCCCATGTACTGTCCCTCCTGCAGGTGCTGGGTCTCCTGCAACTTATACAGTATCTGGCCCATGGTCTCCTAGGAATGGTGGTATGCTCCCACGATGTTGGTGAGTGCCTCGTGGAGAGTCGGTTCCCTGGGCCTGTCATCCCCCTGTCACACAGCAGTCCTCCCAGCTTCCCTGTTGTCCTGTGCCTCTGTCCCCTGAACCGTGTGCCCACTACCACTGACCCCAGGTCCCTGGTCGTCTTGTGTTTGTGGGGTTGCCTGGGTTCCCTGTAGTGGTGGACACACTGCTGATTGACGTGTCCTGGGGACAGTGGCATGGGCCCGCTGGGTGGGTGCTGTGCTGGTGCTTCCTGAGGGGGGAGGCTCTGTGGTGGTTTGGGACTGTGGCAGGGGAACCGACTGTCCAGAGGTCCCTGATGGGCCAGGTTGGTCATCCTGATCCAGGCGTGGCGAGCTGCTGTCATCACTGTGGGCCTCTTCAGGGGGTGTACTGGTTGTAGCTGGCACCTCCTCTCCGGTGACGTTGAGAAGGGGTCCTGTGGGGATGCAAATGCAGTGTGAATGTATCTGCGTATGCCATCTTGGGCCTGGGTGTGTTTCCCTGTATGATTGTTATTTCCCTGCCAGCTTGGCCTTGTATTCGTGGTGGTTTTGTGGGATGGGTGAATCTCTGTGATGAGCATGCTGTGGTGATGGGTGTCCATGCAGGTCTGTGATGGGTGTCCATGCAGAGGCGTTGCATGCAGGGCTTGGTATTGGGATGGGTGGGTTATGATGGTGGGGTATATGTGAGGTGTTGGAGTGATGGGTGTGAGGGTAGGGGTAGGAGATTGTGATAGCATGCAGGTAGGGTGGGGGATTTAGTAGTAAAGATTTGACTTACCAGAGTCCAGTCCTCCTGCTACTCCTGCGAGGCCCTCAGGATGCATTATTGCCAAGACTTGCTCCTCCCATGTTGTTAGGTGTTCTCTGTACTGCTACCTGGTGTCTTGCAACCACGGAATACACCTTCCCCCCATAGGTCGTTCCACCTCTTCCTGATGTCATCCCTTGTTCTGGGTTGCTGTCCCATGGCATTGACCCTGTCCATGACTCTCCGTCATAGCTCCATCTTCCTTGCAATGGACGTCTGCTGCACCTGTGATCCGAATAGCTATGGCTCTACCCGGATGATTTCCTCCACCATGACCCTTAGCTCCTCCTCTGAAAACCTAGGGTGTCTTTGGGGTGCCATGGATGTGGTGTGAGTGGTAGGTGTGAGGATGTGTGGGGTTTTGTGTGGGGTGATGTGTTGTGGTGTGTGGTGTGAGGTGCGTGGATGGTGTATCGGTGAGGTGTTCTGTGCCTCTGATTGAGTGGGTGCTCCTGCCTTGTGTCTCTCTCTGCTTGCTATCTTTTTTTCCGCTGTAAGGGGTTGCGGGTAATGTGGGTGTGTGTTTTATATTGGATTGGGTGTGTGGGTGTGGTGTGTGCATGTGTATCAGGTGTGTGTAGTTGAAATTATCCAATGTGGTGTGGTTTTGTAAGTGTGTGTGTATTTTGAGCATGGCGGTGTGTACCGCCAATGGTTTACCACGGTTGAAAGACCGCCGCAGTGATTCGTGGGTCATGATACTGTGGGCGTGTTCCTGTTGGTGTAACGTTGTGGGTTTTGCTATCGCCAGTTTATCACTGACCTTTGGTGTGGCGGACTTGTGTGGGTGTCTGTATAGTGGCGGATTTCTCATTGTGGGTCATAATACCTGTAGCGGATTACCGGAATAACGGTCACGGTATGTTGGCGGCCGTCAGCACGGCGGTAGGCGGCATTTACCGCCAGGGTTGTAATGAGGGCCATAGTGCACTTTACTAGGGACTTACTAGTAAATCAAATATGCTAATCATGGATAAACCAATCGCCAATACATTTTAGAAAAAGAGAATATGCACTTTAGCACTGGTTAGAAGGGGTAAAATGCCCAGAGTCCTAAAGTCAACAAAAACAGGTCAGAAAAAATAAGAGGAGAAGGCAAATAATCCTGCAAAAGTTGACAGGGCCATCAGAAGTAAAGACCCTTCTCAAGCAACAACGTCAATCTCTGTCATGACGAACCACAAAAGTCACTAAATTAACTTGTTCTTAATCCTCTAGTAGCTTGGCAAAAAAATAGTCAGTCTTAACATAGAGAGAATGTGCAAAGTATTTATGCAGCACACAGCAGTAATGAAGTGACAACACAACACAAAAAAATCACACATTTAGACAAAAAGATTCAAATTTAAAAATGACGTGAAATAAAGTTTAATAAATAAAATGTGACCAAAACGACAAAAAAACAATAAGTAGAACCAGAGATATGCAGTTTTCAAAATTTTAAAGTATAGTTCCTAACAACACAAAGCAACACTCGCAGTTATCTGATCGAACTTGACCGGTGAAAGTCACAAGTCCAGACCGACCATGATGGAGCGCAGGCTGGATACAGGGCGTAGTTTAGTCCCGCTGAAAAAATTACCTTCTCAAAGTGCAATGCGAAGAGTCCAGTTCGCAGTGTAAGAATCTGCGAGGATTAGGGAGAGCATTGTGGGTGGTCGTTGCTGTAGTGCGAAGAACAGGCAGAGCATCGCTGTAGCATGAGGGTCCTGTCAGGCATCATGGACATGCTGGATGAAGGTCTCATTGACATGTCTGAATTACAAAATCTATGCCATCCAGATAGCTAATAGTAATCTCAGTTCTCCATGTTGAAATTAAAGCCAGCTAATAATACAGACAGACCTATTACTGCGTGCACTGATTCCTTAGAACTACAAATCCCGACATTCCAGAGTGCAATGAATGTAGTATTGATGGTCACTTCTTGGCACAGTCACAGCAAAGGCGTCATATGACAAAAAAATGTCAGAATCCCTTAAAAAAAGTTCACATCCAGTTTGTCAGTTTCTATATGTGAATGACGTGTGAGTCCAGCTCTCTTGGTTTAAATTAATGCCAGCTAACATTGTAGTAAATGCAGATTTTTTTAAACTGCAAATCCTGACATGCTCTGTTGAAGGCAACTTCCAGGTACAATAACGGTGAACGCTTTTGTAAATGAAGAGCAACTTATATTTGACTGCAGCCTTGGACAGAGGAGTACATAGCTATCCAGCGGCAACGCTTTGATTAGCATTGCTGATGAAGCTGACTGATGCCCTTTGCCCCGATGCAGACATTCAAACTAAATTGGCCACGCTGCTGCATTTCACGGAGCTCATCAACTTTCGAAGGTTTCCGTGAGTAAAATGAGTGTTACTATGCACGTTTGAATAGGCTTTGAGGTTGATAGTCATAATTCTCCTTCCATTTTTGTTTCAGGGGGTCCATGGCATAAAAATGATGCTAAGGACGACTATCCCCCATAGCAGGGATAACAGAAGATTCAAAAATAATCAAGCAAAGGTTAACTGATTTTGAAGAGTGGTGCACACACATTTCTAAGTTTTTCAACTCACTCCTTGCAATGTTTTATTACGCCTGCAGCTTCCCTCAGTTCAACCTCCCGAGGAGGCCCTAAAATCGAGGGGGTCAAAACACATTGACACTTCACACTAGGGGGTGGAATTAATATACATGCATGAGGAGTCAACCCCTGAGAAGTAGGGTCTCTCCTTTTAAAAAAGGAATTTCAACCCCTGGTTTCTAGTGTAATAGTGGAGTACGGCCAAATATTTTTAGGACATTCGCTTCACTCTATTTTCTTTAATGAACTGAACTGAAATGGATCAATGTTTCAGACAATTATATTGAATTTCAATATGTTTGCACAAAAGGGTTTTAGTTCTGTGGAATTTTCAGTCATGTGGTTTTAATATGCACTAGTAATGTCAAATCATGTGTTGTCCTAATGAGTATGATAGGTGGAAATCATTTTTAGATGAAAAAGTGATGAACAAGATGATTAATTACAAATGGTGGTAAATCAATGTGATCATGCAAATTAAATTCTTGATCATATGGTCCAAATTGGTAGTTTGAATTTATGTAAGCAAGGTACTTATGTGTGTGTTATAACATTTGAAAAGTTCAATTTTCAGAATTCTGGCATAAAATCCCACTTTACCATTAAGGAGGATTTGAAATTACAACTCTGTTAAGTGTAAACATGCCATTCCTACCTGCTCCTATTCAATTCAAAAGTTATCACTTATTAATTGTAATCTGGTAACTCAATGTTCTTCTATGGCACAGGTAAGCATGCAGTAGTGAAAAACAAATTATTCAGTACCAGGACATGTAAAACCTAAAAGTAAATGTCCAACCTTTTAAATACACTTCACCCTGGCCTAAGGGCTGTTTAGGGCCTACCTTGGGGGTGACTTGCATGTATTAAAACGTTAGGCTTCGTCTCAACATAATGTATTTTGCCACGTCGAATTGGCAGTTTGAAACTGAATATGGGCTACAATGGCAGGTCTGAGGCATGTTTTAAAAAGTTACTTAAGTGGGTGGCACAATAAATTCTTCATAGACCACTAGTAACATTTACTTTACAGGCCTTGGGTACATGTTTTCCACTTTACTAGGTGCTTACAAGTAAATTAAATGTACCAATCGAGTGTAGGGCAGTTGTACTATGTTTAAATGTGTGAGCACAGTCACTTTAGCACTGGTGAGCAGCAGTGAAGTGCACAGAGTCCGAAAACTAACAAAAACAAATTTAATCAAACAGGAGGTGAGTAGAGAAAACATTTGGAGAAAGACTACCTTACCTACCAGGTCTAAAACCAAATATTCAATAAAAATTATAAAACACATAGCATAATTATTATCAAAATGATTCCAAACTTAATTGTTTCTAAGTAGTTTTTCCTCCTTTAGACACAGGAAAGGATTTATGCCATAAGAAATCAACAGGCAACTCCAATTTTCGAACAAAACATAGAACTCAAGTTGAGGTGACACAAAACAGCCAACAGTGTATTTCACTGTGTGTCTCATTCATCGCTTTTTCAGGGCAATTTCTCTTAAGCTCTGTTTAAATTAATAATCCATATGATAAACATTCATGGCCGTATAATAAAAACATCCTCTCCTATAGATAGAGGAGCAATACAACTCTAAAGATACATGACTCGAAAATCCTGTACAGAGCAGTCTTTGATTTCTCAGCATAACACCTTATACTAAACACCCATTCATTATCCACACAAATACTCGCTGCAGCCTAAAGGCTTGGCACGAAATAGACACTGCAAGCGTGAAAAGTTGTTTCCATTACATGACCGTGTATTATAGATTATTAATGTGACCAGTGTTTAGGAGAAATCATCTTCTTCCTGTCCTTCATACCCGAGCTCCACACACACATTTAAAATTGCCTCTCTGCCTTTAGAAACAGGATTGCCATACACTCTGAAGGTTAGCCTTCGGAAACCTGTGATTCTTTGTCTGGAACTGGTGCCAAGAGTCGACAATGGCCACTGGGAACAGAGAATTTGAAGACAGTTAAATCTGATAAATATTTGCACATTGATTTTGACAATAAATTAAACAGGAATCCAAACTTTGGCTTTGATAGGTACTCTACTTAGAGCTGACCGTGAGTACAGGGGTATTCAGTTCTGGCATGCTGGAATGTTTATCTAGCAAAGGTATTGGCAATCCTGTTCACGATTCAGAAATGTGATATTCTGGTTGCACTACCAACATGGATGTCATCGAAACTTCAGTCTCGAAAAAAGAGACATGCTTGTGGGACTCCTACTTACTCAAAGCAAAAGGATTAGAAGTGTAACTTAGATTAACTTTGAGCAGCAAATTAGTGAGCAGACTTAGGGGGTCATTCTGACTTTGGCGGGCGGCGGAGGCCGCCCGCCAAAGTCCCGCCGGCAGAATACCGCTGCGCGGTCAAAAGACCGCCGCGGTAGTTCTGAGTTTCCCGCTGGGCTGGCGGGCGACCGCCAGAAGGCCGCCCGCCAGCCCAGCGGGAAACCCCCTTCCATGAGGATGCCGGCTCCAAATGGAGCCGGCGGAGTGGAAGGGGTGCGACGGGTGCAGTTGCACCCGTCGCGTTTTTTTTAGTGTCTGCGTGGCAGACACTGAAAATCTTGGTGGGGCCCTGTTAGGGGGCCCCTGCAGTGCCCATGCCATTGGCATGGGCACTGCAGGGGCCCCCAGGGGCCCCATGACACCCGTTACCGTGCAGATTTATTAAGACAGAAAAAAATACCTTCATAATTTGTGTAAAATGTGATTCAGGAGCTCAGTCTCGACTCGGAAATGAAGGAGCTAAGGGATATATGTGTTTAAAAAATAATTAACCTGGAACTAGATTAAAGTTATGGCCCTCTCCTGTACTAGGAGGTTCTTTGAATCTGCAACTCCTGCTCTCTACAGAGCCACTCTAGTTACAGTAATTTGTTCTGTTCTCTTGATAAAAAGACCATCCAGTCACATTTAACGCTGGGTCTCACTAGTGAGACAAGATATACATATATGCTGTTATTAATGGGAATCTTACCTTTTGTTGAGCTTAATGATGCCTCTGTTGGCATTGATGGCATGAGTAGGACCTGTAGGCTATGCAAGGTGAAAGAAAAGTCAATATATCTTATTGTTATGGAATGCTCCAACTTGAAAGATAGTAGGGGACATTTATCAATCCTCTCATGGACAATTGAGGACTGACAGCTTGAAATTTTATCTAGGATGAGATTCACATTGATTTGATTGATAGTAGTGTACTCCTAATATTAAACCCCAGCAGGTTTATGTGACAAATAGTGATTGGTGTCTGCTTTCATCAGAAATAATGTTTTTGTGGAATGCGGTTTTAATGTCATACCTGGCGAACGTTTATATGTATTCTTTACCTTTATATTTTATGGTGGGCATGGTGTTTATAACACGTTGCTATCAATAAAGAACTTAAATTTTAAAAAGAATTAGAGCAGTGTTGAGAGGGTGTTTGAGAGAGAGAGAGAAAGAGGCAGAGGAGTGAGTGAGAGAGATAGATATGGAGTGAGACAGGCACACTACAAAGGGACGAATTATCCTCATCATTATTCATTTGTAGGGCTCTGTGACCTCAGAAGTGCATACAAGAGCAAAAATGTTACAATTAAATTGACAATAGATGCACGGATACAGAGGTGGGGAACAGTGCTTAATTTGTAAATAAAAACATGCCAGTGCCCAAAGCTCTTCTCTTAAACACGCATCTGCTGCAATTAAATGTGCGAACATGGAATACTGAGGCAGCGTAATCCTGAAGCCATCTCGGGCCTCTATAATCCATTTACAGCCACTCCATGTCCCTTCAGATCACTCTTGCAGCTTTCTGCTTTCTCCCTTTGTGACGCTTTCTCGTTTTTCTCTTCCTTAGGGTGACCACCCGTCCTTAAATTTCATGGACTGTCAGTAATTTCGCCCTGCCGTCCGTTGTCCGTGATGAAAGGCTTAATGGGCGGCATTTGTCTGTAATTTTAGCCTTTCACCAAAAGGACAACAACCGGCAGGGCGAAATTACGGGCAGATCAGTTTCCCCAGCTTGATTAAAAGCCAGGAAGTCTCCTGTGCTCTGAGGGAGGGCGGGGCAGGCAGATAAGAAAGGCCTTCTTGCCAAGGTGTCTCCTTCCCTAAAGAAATGCAGATGTGCACAACTGGTAAATCTGCAAATGAAAAGGGGCTTGAAAACCTGCGTTGACTTTAATCAAAGGAGTCACTTGAAGCTTTCTGATGACAAAGATATTTTATTTTAGAGAGGTACTGTAATGGTGTTCAAAGGTTCAAAGGTGAGCTGTGGAGTGTGGTTTTAATGGAGTGTTATAAAAATTTTTTAGTACCTTGTATAAACTGTATATCATTCAAATCTGTATTTGAGAAGCACTTTTTTTGTTTAACCGAAATGTTTTTGCGAATTTTGTAGCAGCCTACATTATGATGTAATTGTATTTATATAGAGCTTACTACCCCTGATGAGGCATCAAATGTGTGTTAAAATAAGGACTTACACATTCACAGTTATTTCAAGGACCTCCGTACCTCATAGTACTAACCACCATTGGCAAATCCAATAGGTCTCATCTACGCAAGAGTTATTGGCTTTGCCAATGTGTTTTAGCCATGTTATACACCAGAGTGGCTGCTGTTCATGGCTTAAAGTTAGTGGCATAGTGGCGCGGAGGGGAGTAGAGTGGCATAGGAGCAGTGGTATAGTGGTGCAGAGTACAGTACAGTGGGGTACAGTGCAGTTGTTTAGAGTACATTGGCATAGAATACAGTGGTTTAGAGTGCAGTGGCATGGAGTGGCGTGGGGCAGAGTAGAGTGGCAGAGAGTGCAGTAGAGTGGAGTGGCGTAGAGTGGTATAGGGTAGAGTGGTGTAGTGCAGAGTGGTGTAGTGGAGAGTAGAGTATGGTGCTATAGAGTGGAGTGATGCAGTGGCGTAGAGTGGAGTAGTGTAGAGTGGTGTAGTGCAGGGTAGAATATAGTGCATTGAGTGGAGTGATGCAGAGTAGAATGGCATAGAGTGCAGTGGCATAGAATGCAGTAGTACAGAGTAGATTGGTGTACAGTACAGTGGCAGAGAGTGCAATGTTGTAGCATGTCAGTGCAGTGATGTAGAGTAGAGTGGCACAGAGAGCAGTGGCATAAAGTACAGTGGTGCAGAGTGGAGGGCAGTGGCGTACAGTGCAATTGTTTAGAGTGCATTGATGCAGAGTGCAGTGACATAGAGTGGCATGGGGTAGAGTAGCATAGAGTGCAATGGAGTAGAGTGGCATGCAATTGAGTGGCAGAGAGTGCAGTAATGCAGAGTTGTGCAGTGTCAGAGTGCAGAGTAGACACACGTGGCATAGAGTGCAGTGGCATAGAGTGGTGCAGAGTGGAGTATTGTAGAGTGGTGCAGTGCAGAGTATAGTGCCTAGAGTGCAGTGGCGTAGAGTGCAGTGATGCACAGTGCAGTGGCATAGAGTGCAGTAGTAAAGAGTAGAGTGGTGTAGAGTGCAGTGTTGCAGAGTAGAGTGTCAGTGCAGTGGTGTAGAGTGGTTCAGAGAACAGTGGCATAGAGTACAGTGGTGCAGAGTAAAGGGCAGTGGCATACAGTTCAGTTGTTTAGAGTGCACTGGCGCAGAGTGCACTGGCGTAGAGTGGCATGGGACAGGGTAGAGTGGCATAGAGTGCAGTGGAATAGACTGTATTGGTACAGGATGTAGTAGTACAGAGTAGAGTGGTGTAGAGTATAGTGGCGGCCAGTGCAGTGTTGCAGAGTAGAGTGTCAGCGTGCAGTGGTGTAGAGTACATTGAACTACAGTGCAGTGGTCAGAGTGGCATAGAGTGCAGTGGCGTAGAATAGATTGTTTCAGAGTAGAGTGCAGTTGCATAGAGTGGAGAGGTGCAGGGTAGAGTGCATAGAATGCAGTGGCACAGAGTGCAGTGGCGTAAAGTAAATTGTTTCACAGTAGAGTGAAGTGGCTTAGAGTGGCGAGGTGCAGGGTAGAGTGGAGTTGCGTAGAGTGGCATATAGTAAAGTGGTGTAGAGTGCTGTGGCATAGAGTGCAGAGTAGATTAGAGTGACATACAGTGTATTGATGTAGAGTGTATTGCCATAGAGTAGAGTGGTACAGAGTAGAGTAGAGAGGCATAGTGTGAAGTAGCATAGAGTGCTGTGGCATAATGTGGAGTGGTTCACAATGGTGAAGAGAGCAGTGCAGTGGCATGGAGTGGTGTAAATTGGAGTGATGCAGAGTAGGGTGCAGGGGTGTGGTCTGGTGCAGAGCAGAGTGGAGAGCAGTATGCCTGGTGTGGTAACACAATGCCATTACATATAACACATTTTTGATTGAAATGAGCATTACATGTGCACAGACATACAGTTTTCCAAATGAAACTATACTGTGCATAGACGATGATGTGTGGAAATTGCATTACCTAATGCAATGATTTGTTTTAATCATATAGAGGTATTTGGTTCCTGCATAGTTCAGAATTGACAAAAATGTGCTTCACTTGTACTCCTAATTCTGATATATTCAGAAGTTTATTTAAATGTTGTCATGTGATAGAAAAAACTCTTTCCTAACCCCAGTATCCAGCAAGTTTGCTGCTTAAATCCTCTCACTTTGAAGTTGGAGAAAGAAAAGTAAACACTAAGTTCACACCGAAGACAGAGCCTGACATTTGACTTTGTTCTTTGAATGCACAGCCAAATGTGAGGAGATAAGTACAAGATTTACAGGCCTGTTTACAGAAAGAGAGCACTCAGAAAGATACTGTAAATAAGGTTTGGGCAAGGGAAGGGACAAACTCAAGCTGCATACCCTAAAACAAATAAAGCCAGCAAATTGAAAGCAACAAAATGTGAGTTACAAACCGCAAGGCCAATGGCAAGCAATGGGTGGAATGCATTCCCAAGGAAGCTCTATGAATGTACTTAAAGTGACAACTGTGGGATACTTTATGAGTAAAGTCCAGTATTTTAGTCCAGTCCTTATTTTGCAGAGGTTTGGCCACATCAATCACCCAGGTAGTATGAAGAGAAAACCTGGAGTGGTTTCATGTTGCAGGAAAGGTCTGTAACCCATTCTATCAGTTTGCCACAAGTTCCTATGGTGTAGAGCTTCTGGCACACCTCTTGTAGGGTTGGTGCTAGGTGGCAGACATGAAATTGGGCATTTAATGATTATTTAAGGTGGTTGTAAGTAAGGAGTTGACCGGGGTGAAGATGGTAGTCTGCCACAAGGGTTTCGAAATTTAGTAGCTCACTGTCCGGAAACAAATCCCCCAATTTTAAGACACCTGCAGCACGCCAATGATGGAGTTGCTCTGAGCACAGCTGTCCTGTGTGAGTGGGAAGGCTTCACAAAGATAGTGCAGGAGCACAGGGTTTCTTCGTGTCAGTGAGTTTACTGGTTCTAGCCAGGTAAGAGAAAGCTGTGCATGATAACCCCGGACGGTGAGCCACAGAGTTGTCAGTAGGAAACAATGAGCAGTACATTAAACCTTCCTTAAAAGTATTTACTGATAAACCCCATCTCATGCAGGGAGGTGAGCAGAAAGCCAGCATTCTAAGTCCAGAAGACCTAATCCACCCGCAGTCAACGGTAGCTTTACAGTGGAAAGAGCTACCCAACTGCACTGCAGTGACCAAATCAGATGCGTGGCATGTCTCAAAAAGGTATGAAGGATGAGCAGGAGAAGGTTTGCAAAATAATACTATCATTGGGGTAGCACACCATCTTCACTCGTGCCACGTGGCCCACTACAGAAAGTAGAAGAGAAGACCAAAAAGCAAACTGGGTTTGGAGGGACGGTGACGCTCTGCTGATATTTCCATCCTGCAAATCAGTTGGAGATATTAATCACTATGGTATCAAAAAGTAACTGGTTCCCAGTTCAATCTGAGATCTAATTGTATATAAAGGGGAAAACAGTGCCATATGTTAAAGAAACACTAATTACATTTTAACATTTTTACTTTTTGTTTGTGCAATTTACATCCCAAATATTTTGAATATGAAGATTCTATATGTACTTGATGCTTAGGGATAACCCAGATCACTAATTTGGCCTTTGCTCAATTTCAAAACCATTCCAAGACATGGAAAAAGCGGGCAATTGCTTTGCACAACCTTGCAAGGGGGTTTGCACCTGCTCACCCTTCACAAGCACGAACAGTGGACCATTGCACCAGATGAGTTTGCCAAGGTGGATGGGTGTTGCTTGTTCAACCACTTGACAGTGCCTCTTCTGTTTCTCTCCTGTGTGCAGAGACAACTCCCCAGGTACCCAATACCTTCTGATAGTCTTGGTGGACCCATATTGTCTGATTTTAGGACTTGTCCCACCTTGTTCTTCTCTTCCTTATTTATCCAGTTCTCAGCAACAACCATTTGAATCACTTGCCGTGCATCTCCAGTTTGATCTCAATTACATCCTCTTTTATTATCTTTGATTGGTAGTCTGGGCTCCCATTTCTGAGATAAATGTAGAGTCCCAGACATACACTCTAGTGCTGTGAGACTACAGACAAGTTGTCGGTACCTCACATCCTGACGTTAGACTGTCGCCCACACCATCTGCCCTGCCTCATTAAATTTATTTTAGGTTGAAAGTCCATGGGTGGTTGGGGTGAGCCAGATATTTTTGTTCAATTTGTTTAAACTAGCAGAAGGTTGATTACCTTAATGTTACCCAAACTGTTTGCCAGGGGTTTTTAAATGTTCAGAAACATAATCAAACATTTGCTGTTTCTTTCTCTTCAAGAAAGATTTGGTAGATTTGGGTAAGGGTGAGGGCCTTGACACAGTGCTGAAGGCATTAATTTACTACTGAACATGGATGTGTTACGACTCTGTCGTCCCATTTCCAGGGTGTGCTGTAAGTGGACTGTCAGAAGCCTGGTAATCACCTTGAACACCTATCTAGAGTCCCTTGCTGACTCCTGTTTGTTTCTCTTTTCTCCATGGTACACTTGTGTAGTACTTCATTTGCTGCCTGGGACTGTAAATCCCATAATGCACAGCCTGGTAGTCAGGAAAGCCCGGATTCTGTTTCCCATTGTTTTCAATGGGAGAAGTCCAGTTGCTCCTTTTCACCGGATACTCTCCTCCAGGACTTGCAAGTGTCTGAAACTACACACACCTGTGACCTCTCCTGTGCAGCCCAGCTTGGAACTGCTTATAAGCAGCCATTTCCTCAAGCTCCCCGTCGTGCATTGGACTTCGATTACTTGGTGTTACAGACCCTTTGTCGATGGTGTTCCAGTTTTGTTCCTGTTCTGTTCCAGCTTGATCCTGTTTCCTGTTTCTCTGCCCTGCTCCTGATTGTTCCAGCCAGAGTCTGCTCCCTATCTCTTAGCCTTGTACCTGTTTGTTTATTCCAGAGCCTTCTCCCTGTTTCTCTGCCCTGCTCCTGCCTTGTTTCAGCCTGAACCTGCTCTCTGTTTCCCAGTCCTGTTTACTACTCATTCCTACTCCCTGTATTCCAGTCCTGTCCTTGCCTGTTCCAGCCAGAGCCTGCTCTCAGTTTCCCAGTCCTATCTCTGTTTGTTCCAGCCAGACGTTTGCACCCTGTTTTCAAGTCCTAGTCCTGCTTTTACTTCAGTCTGAGCCTGTTCCCAGTTCTTGCCTCTGCCTCTTTGTCTGTTCCCTTCTGTTTCTGTTTCTTCTTGGTTATATGTGTCTGGTAAGTGTTCTATCAGTCTTCACCAGTGGATAAGTGTCCTCCTTTGTACTGGGGTTGGCTCCTGGTTTCCAGGAGGCAATTCCATCCCCCATCCTTGTCTAGTGTTATACGTTGTCTTTCGTGCCTAACAGTGACAGTGTGCTATTGCTGTTTTCTCAGGAATCACCACTGTGTTTCCAGCTGGACCCACAAGAGTGTGTCCTGTGTCTGTAAGTACTATCCTTGTTTGTGCTCTAGGGTCCAGAGACAGAATCACTTCTGCTGCCTCCTTTCTATGGGGCTGGCAGGGTGACTATCTGTAAGAGCAAACTGCACAGAGGCATTGAGATTCCCTGTCACTGTGGGAGGTTCTGCGCCTTACTCTGTGTACAACCCCAGCATGTTTGTCCACTGGTAATCTGTTTCCTATTTGTTCACACAAGGGTTGCTCTGCTTTTACTTTCCTGTTTCCTGTGTCTGTCCATAGCTGTCCTTTCCGTGTATGCCTTTAGCTGCTATTCTGCCCCAGTACACTACCTCTTTAGGATATTCTGTGACCTCAAGGGGTGTCCCAACCAGAGTCCTGATCAGACCCGCCCGAAACCGTGACAGGATGTAATGTGACACCTGAATGTAGCATGCCAGGTGGCAATCACATAAAGACCACAGTGATTAAATAGTTCTATGTTAAAAAAGAGTAAATAAATGCACTTACAACATAGTGAGGCATGGCCTCTCTTGGGTGTTTCTGGAAAACTGACATTTGTTCTTGAATTTTTGCCCTGAATTTTGACCCTTTGTCCTGAATTTGTGTCCTGAATTTTGACCCTTTGACCTGAATTTATTACAGTCCTGTCCAGAATTTACCTCAATGCCAGGTGGTCACCCTACTCTTCCTCCTTCTTTCTCTTATGTGTCTTTTGCTCGCAGTAAATGCTTGAGCAGAAAAATAAGTGCCAGCCCTCAAAAATAAGTGCTGGTGCTCCGCACCGGAAACAACAAGCACAGATTAAGCACTGGTGGGAAATATATAACCTGAAGTTGCATAGTTGATAGCTGGAAATATAGAGACACAGAGATGTGTGTGAGTGATAAAGAAGTGTAGTTTTGAAGGCCAACATGAGAAAGAGATATGTTTTATAGGCAGGCGGTGAAAGGAAGATGAAATTCGTACATGTGAGAGAGTGTAAGAAAGCTTCAGATAATATGGTGGTTAGCAACAGACGAATGGAAAAGGGAATGTGATAAGAGAGAAAACAGTGACACTGGCTATGTCACTTTTACTTGATCTTAAGCTGGGGACCGCCTTCAACTGGTTAAGTACTGACACCTGAAGGAAAGAAAGAGACCTCATTACATCATTTATCTTCCGAACATCTCTTTGTTACACACTCACCTATTTCTCATGGAAATTTGTATTTCCAATTAATTGAAACAAAAATATTATCTAAGAAACAGATGTCAAAGTATTCAAACCTCTCACATTTCTTTCACTGCAGATAACTACCTTCTGTTTTATGCGAACACATTTACTGATTTGAAAATACATTCAAGGTTGTATTTTCTTAAGAAGCAATGCGAGCAATGTTCATTAGTTTTAGAAAGTTCCATCTGGTCAACAATTTATCACTCCTCCTACCCAAGTCACTACCTTTAGACAATATGGTGTCAAGAAGAGAAAATGTCAAAGTCTTTGAAATTATGAAGTTCGTTTGTTTACATAACCTAGATGTGCAAAACTATGAGTCTGTAATCCTTAAACGGAAGTTTTGAAATGGTACTTTAGCGAACAGAGTAGATTTTCCCGAACTTTGGCAGCAAAATCCGCGCTGTAGCAATACCAGGGGACTGATTCACAAAGGTAAACTTACGTTTGTGTCACATAAGTAGACTTGTATGACCCCAGAACCATTTATGTTGGGATTGATTTTTTTTCTTCTAATTTTTATTAACCATGATTTGGTTTAATCAAATGTCCAAGTGCATTGCATACCAGTATCAGATTTTACTATGACATTCATTAATAAGTAATACATACAATGTAACACTTTACAGTTTATAAAGCAATATCAGAGTTGTCATTTACAGTGAATAGTATAGGTAGGTAGAATATGCAGTATTACATGTGAAAGATAAGTGTGCATATTGCATGGTAATAAAAGGTAAATTCTTCATCATTATTAGGTGGCACTGAGATGCCACAGATTTAAGGGTTAGGTCAATCAACTAATGTCATGTTGAATCTGGGAGCCTGGGGAAAGGTCATGACAATCTAAAGACCGGCTGGTCGTACTGTCCTCTGTTATTAAATGCAGATTCAGCAAGAATGCATGCTTAAGAATACAGATATTTCTCTAGGTGGCAATAGTTGATGCATTTTTTTTACGAAAGCCTAGGCATAATGGAGTATATTCATTGAAGCAATCCCCAATGTGTGACCAAGTGATCCTATCCCAGTCCCCTATGCAAGTTAATCTGTTTTCTTCTTTGCATGTTAGCCAAACATGAGAGTCTTCTCTTCTGATCAGTTATGGAACAATGCCTCTCCATTTGGACACCTTTCACAAAGCTTAAAATTGTAAATGATGACTTCTAAATCACTAGCCTTCAGGAATTCAACAGATGATTTGGAAGTAGACAGAGACATGATGGCTTTGGAAGAGGTACATATCTCTGTTTTAAATGTTTCTGGATGTTTTGCTGTCATGAATTAATAATAAGTGATTAGGTCCACTATATGCACTTTTTATCTGTGCCTACTTTTCCTTCCTACTTTAGAGTAATATATGTTTTTTCCTAAGGAAGAATGATTGCAATGAGACAGACAGCTGCAAATTATTAAGGTGGCAGCTTCACTACTTTCATTTAAAGGACAGCTATCCGTAGTCTCTGATGTCACATGGGAAATCGTCTGATACGATAAAATGATGCTAGTTAGCCATATTGAAGATCACTGACACCATTGCTTGGCCTTCCTGTGTCCACTCATTTTTCTATCGATATCTCCCATGAATAGAAACCACCATATGAAGCTATTTTGTGTTACACTGTGGATAATATGCAAAGTGTCACCTACTGTTTTGTGTTTGATTGAATACTATGTGAGGATATCTTTGGGTTGAATCCTCATTTTCCTCCTTTCACTTTTGTGTGTATTCCCTAAAGCCTTAAAGCCACTTGCTGACATATGTACACTTAACACATCCCCAAATATTAAAATGAAATTAATCCAGTCTCTTGATGCAAATTAATACACTTGGCTCCTGAAATATTTAAATAATTTCTCTTGATAGCTGAATTTAAATCCTCAATGAAGCAATTGATTTTATTAACTTAAAGTATCTAAGTGTGGAATCCTTCAAGCCTTCTTGAGAAACCCAAACTTGCTGGCAAGGCTCTCTTGCTCGTTCAATGTAAATTGCTCCAATTCCAGTGTTATTCATCTCACTAGTGTAACTGAGATCACTGCTCCAATTCCAGTGTTATTCATCTCACTAGTGTAACTGAGATCACAGATTCCCATGAAATGCCACCCTGCTGTAGCTGCGTATTCTGTGATCAGGATAGTGAGGAACCTCAGGGAAACTGTTGAGTGTAGCAGACTGGAATTAAATCTAAGTGTCTAAATATATAATACAGTAATAGCACAGTGGTCTTTCTTGCAAAAATAGTCTTCATGGACTGTGAATTTGTAGAGGTAATAAAGGCAAACGTATTATCCTGAATGTCTTTTTTGCATTATTTAATTTATTTAATTGATTAAAACAGCTACTAAATCCATTTGCTTTTGATGCATGTGTGTAACTTATCAGTCTTATGTCATGGACATTTGATTCAGTATTTCACCCTTTTGAAGGAGGTAAAATGAATACAATAGAGTTGGATAATAACACAACACTTTTATTTAAGAATAAATAGAAGGTATCTCTTCCACTACTTACAATTTGTTGTGAAAGGCAAGGGTAATAAAATAGTGAAGGGTATAGGATATTTATTTAAAAATAGGCTGAAGTACCTTATCAATATTTGTTTAAAAAGGGTGTTTAAAGATTTTCCCTGGAAGGATATATTTCCCACAACGTGATGAAAGGCCGGTAGTGGTCAAGCTAGGGAGGAGTACATGATAAAGAAGAGTGGGTTAGTATATCAAAACACAAGGATGGTGTTTTTCCCTCTTGTGTGGATTCCTACACCCTTTAGCTTACTTCTCTTATTTAGTTCTTAAATTGTTTTATATGTATTTTATTTATGTTTTTAGAGGAGATGTCTGATGGTGGTAATGTGGTTTTTTGGAGGACACAAGTAAGGGTGTCTGTGTTATTTAGATATTGGATTTTCATTGTATAAAAATAATAAAACATGTTTTTGAGTAACTAGTCACTCTCTTTTGTTTTTCAACCATTTTCCTTTCTTAATGAAGACATTTGTGATTGTTCAATTCATTTGTTTGTGTAATGTCCAAGGGGATTTTCTTGATATGTAAGTTTGACTGACTACCCCAACCCCTTGCAATAATAGTGAGTAGGGTACATCCTATCTTGTATTGTTGTGTAATGAGAGCAATGGCTTCACTGCAAAGGCTTTTCCATTATTAAACTTGTTAAGCTTGCAGACAGAGGGCCTGATTACAAGTTTGGCGGAGGATGTTAATCCGTCCCAAATGTGACAGATATCCTCACCGTATTTTGAGTTCCATAGGATATAATGGACTCGTAATACGGCGGGTGGTATATCCGTCACATTTGGGACAGATGAACGCCCTCCGCCAAAGTTGTAATCAGGCCCAGAGTCTTTTTCCTTCATTATCTTTCTTTCTTCTTTTTTGACGGTGATAGAGGCTCTTTTCACTGGCCTTTCTGTTTATGCTGTATATTGTACTGCATATGTCAGAAAGAGAGACCTTAGATTGTACTGAAGAATTCAGAAGATTGTGAGTGGCCACTTACTACTTGAATGAGAGAGTAGTCAAGTTCAGTCCCTGGGATGGCTAGAACCAGATGAGCCTGAGAAATTACTAAAGAAGTTTGTTCGTACAGAACTACATGCCAAATGTCTAACAGATTGTCTCCAGACCAATATTATTCCGGTGAGCCGAAAGGAAAAATATACCCTGATAATTTCTACAGATGATCCAAAGTTTACAGATGATTTCAGTTGAATTTCTATAAACTGCAATAGGAATTGGATTGTGTTAAGTACTGAAACAGATTTGGCCATATAAAAACTTTGAGGACTCAGCTGGATGAATTGAAAAAGAAGATTGTGTCTTTGGATTCTGTAACCGACACAAAGTCATTGATAAACAGTGTGGATAGAACTAGTAAAGAATTTCAGAGAATTTTCAATCAAAAGAAACCAGAAAAAATACACCAACGTATCCACTGCTACAGGAAAGAAAAGGTTTTCCCTTACTCACAAAACAATTTTTACAAACTAAAAGCAAAATTCAAAATTGGCATCTAAAAAGTTAGTCACTTTTTTGGAGTCATCAAACAGCACAGACTCTGATCACCCTAGTCCTTCAAGGTAGTCTTTTGAAGACCAGTTCCAACATTAGTGCTTTTTATATCAAGATTCCCCATGGGTTAGACAGAGGAAGGGAGGTCGGAAAGATCAGCATGGCTGGTTACTAAATCAATACACTCTAGGTCAGCATTCAACACAGAACCAATATTACAAATGGTAATAATGATGACAATACCTATTTTCAATATGTCATCATATACTTAGGACCCAGATGAACGTACTGTCCTGAACAGAGGACTCTCTTTTGTACACTCATACTGCAATGGCAATTTCCAAACATGATTCAAACTGTATTGGTTCTTCAGAACAATTAGACTCAATAATTTATTTGAAAAAATGTAACCTTTATTGATTTTTGATAAAACTTGTTTCACTTTTAGCATCTAGGTTTTACCCCTGAAGCCATCCGGTGGATAAGGAAGTCATTTTGTTTGAGAATATTGTTGTTAGAGAGATAGACTAAATGTTTACTAGAGAGAAGCATATAAAGTACAATCCATTGAGAAATGAATCACAAGAATCAAACACCTTTCTAATCTGGATAGTCTTGTAATCAAACCAGCAGGCAAAGGTGGTGGTATTGTCCTCCAAGATAGGGATACATTTCTATATGAGATTGAAAAACAGGTGGCTGATGCACTTTATTACAAAAAAATTTAGTCTGATCCCTTTAACACAATCCGGCTGGAAATCGAGGCATTGACTGATCAAAAAAATCCATTAAAATGTTACCATCCTCCCCGAGGTACAATTATAGCAGGCTGCCAATCCATCTTGGAGCCTCTTTCCCAATATATGTGTTTTTTCTAAAGCCATAGCTTAGTCTACATGATCGTATGTGAGGGGCAGGATGATGGTGATTCATGATATTGAAGTCTTTGATTACAATAGAGAGACAGATGTCTTGATGACTCTTGACATCATCAGGCTTTTACCAATATTAGTGAACTTCAGTCCTTAGATATCATAGAGGTTTTACTAGAAGAGGGACCGCATCATCATTGTATCCCCAATCAATTTGTAGTAGAATGTGCTAAAATTAAAATGACCAAGACTGTTTTCTTGGTAGAGAATAGGTTTTAACAACAGGTTAAGGGGCCTGCTATGGGTGCTACATGTGTACCAGACATAGCAATTATCTATGTTTAAGACTTTGAAGAATGCTTTATAAATAAAAAAATGATGATTTTTCTACTTGCCAAACAAGTAATGTGATTTACTGTATGGTGTGCTTGACTGACCTCGATAAATTGGAGAAACAGGACAACAGGTAAAATCTAGGATTTTACAACACCAGTCTAGAATCAGATGTAAGATTTTGTTGCCACTGATTGTGGAATACTTTCTGGAAAAGGGTCACAAGATTCCTGTGAAATTTTGATTTGTGATCAAAATTATCAAGGACTCGAAAAGAGGCTTAAATATTGAGAAATTGCTATTATTCAAGGCAAAACATTGGCTCTGGAGACCTATCCCAGTAAAGGTTGGTTTGAATATTGTGGTTGAGTGGGCATCATCTAGCTGCATTGTAAATAAGTAACTAGATCCTGGTTTGTAGGCATGAGGGCACTCTTTAATTGTCCCACTAAATTATTTCTTCATTACTCCAATTGATGTGTTTTGGATACCACTGGTTTTGTCCAATAGACAACCAACTGTGGCTTTGTATCAAGCTCATTTAGTGATAGTGTAATCATGAATGATATGTGGTTATGAATTTATGAAGTACAGTTTGTACTTCATACTAAGGCTGGTGATTCATGTATTGTAATGGAAGTAGCTGTTCGGAAACAGTACTCTAACATAAATGATGGACACCATACTGTGGTTTACCAGATAGATTGTGATATGACGTTAGCATTGGCCATTCAGTAAAAGATATAAGTGGGCTGTATGTATCCATTGTGGAATTTTGGTTGATTCATTTTTTATTTATGTCTTTTTCTTTTTCCTTTTTGTTAAAATTGTGATTGATTATGTTAGTTTAATTTAAACCTATTTTGATGATTAGGCACCCTCCCTCCTTGCAACAGTGAGCCACTGTTGCATTTGTTCAGTGGCAAGCTTCTTGCAGGTCAGTTATGGCTATGCCTGTCAGGATACTTAAAGATTGGATTAACAGTTTACTCTGTTTCTGAAAAGGAGTTTTATAGTGTTACAGAATTGAAAGAATAATGAACATGGCCTTCTTTACTTAATTTGGGGACTATGCATGCAGCATGTTTTTTCATGCCAGGCATTTGGATGGCTTAGTAGAAACTTGGAAAATGGTTGGAGCACTAATTAAGTAGCTATTGATAAATGCGGATTGGGCTCTTGGCCATGCCTGCCATAATACTTGAAAGGCTTAGTTGCTGTTTATTGGAGACAAAATGAAATATGAAGAAATTGTGCTACATTAGACATCGGAAAATAATGATGTAAAATCATTTGTGGTGAAAGAGCAGTCAAGGCCTAAAATTTGTGCTGATGCCAGGGAAGTGAAGAGTTCACGTGAAAATAGAATACATGACCACCAAGGTCTTAGTTAAAGGAAAGCCCGTGTTTGTAAGCCTGAAGGAATTTACGGTTTTAAGCACCCAGGCACAGACTCTGTTGTCTCAGTAAAATGAAAATGTGATTGAAGAATGCAAGCAGGACGCTGAATTAGCAAAGTTTACTCAAAAACTGATAAGAGATGTTTGGGGGCAGAGCAATAAAGCACATACACAAATTAACATGCATTCAAGAGTAGTGACTAATTAGTTTGTTAATAATTGTTAGAACTGCAATAAAGAATGTATAAGAAATAGGTTAAAGGTTTAGGGACACATGTGATATGATTCTTGCAACAAATATGTGACTGTGACTGCTAAGTAACTTATTGACTAACCTTTTCTAATAAGCAAAGTTCATATTATTATATATGTCTGCCTGTGAAGCAGCAAATTGAGACCAGCTGTTTACCTGTATGGAGATAGCTATTCTCCCTGGCGCGACAGTAAATAGGTGGGTTTGCCTTGCCAAGAGGAGTCTTGTTTTTTTATCTTAAGTCTCTCCACAACATTTGGCCAGGAGCCCCTTTTTGCCCTCAACCAACTTCTGTCACCGGATTACCACTTACCCCCACTGCATAGATCATTGCGCATCTCTGATGAGGTAAGCAGACACTGTGTTTTCTAGAGTTCTTCCCATTCATAGGGGTGGACAGGACCCGGTGATTGGCGTCTTTTAAGGTGAGGACAATGCTGACTTTGTTTCATGTTTTGTATATATTGTATGACCTGTGTTTCTGGCAATGGTAAAGACAGATGTAATCTAAATATAACGATATAAGGGTAACACATGCAAGATTGTGTACATGTGTTGCACAATATTAAGTAAAGGAGCTCTGAAGTCGGTAGAGTGTTTCTCCAATGAAAAAATTGGAAGTGGTCAATGTGGGTGATTCGAAGGTGAGTTTCCAATATGTGTTCCAATATTTTGGCATAAAGGGACAGCTGAAAGGCCTGTGTCATTAAACTTTACCTCCAAATACAATCTGAAGACTCAAATTACCATCCTGGACCTAATGTCCAGAAGTCATTCCATGGTCTATGAGATGCATGGTTTGAGGGTTATCCTCTCTTGAAGCGCAGAGGGAAGTGACCAGTTGCTACCAACAGTATTTACCATTTGGAGTCAATCAATCAATCAATCAGTGAATTTATAAAGCACGCTATGTACCCGACAGGGTTTCGAGGCGCTGGGGGTGTGGGGGGAGGTGCTGCTAGCGTTCGAAGAGCCATATCTTGAGGAGTCTCCTGAAGGTGAGGAGGTCCTGGGTCTGGCGTAGTGAGGTGGGGAGAGAGTTCCAGGTCTTGGCGGCGAGGAAGGAGAAGGATCTGCCGCCAGAGGTCTTGCGCTGGATTTGGGGGACGATGGCGAGGGCCAGGTTGGCGGAGCGGAGTTGACGTGTGGGGACGTAGAAGTTGAGTCTGGTGTTTAGGTAGGTGGGTCCGGTGTTGTGTAGTGCCTTGTGTGCATGGGTGAGGAGTTTGAAGGTGATCCTTTTATCCACAGGGAGCCAGTGGAGGTCCTTCAGGTGGGGGGAGATGTGACATCGGTGGGGTATGTCGAGGATCAGGCGGGCGGATGTGTTCTGTATGCGTTGGAGTCGTTTGATGTCTTTCGTTGGGATGCCTGTGTAGAGTCCGTTGCCGTAGTCAAGTCTGCTACTGACGAGGGCTTGAGTTACCATCTTCCTGGTTCCTGTTGGAATCCACTTGAAGATCCTGCGGAGCATGCGGAGGGTGTTGAAACAAGAAGAGGAGACGGCGTTGATCTGTTTGGACATGGTGAGGGCAGAGTCGAGGACGAAGCCGAGGTTTCGTGCGTGGCTGGCTGGGGTGGGTGGGGGTCCGAGGGCGGTGGGCCACCAGGAGTCGTTCCAGGCCGAGGGGGTGCGTCCGAGGATGAGGACTTCCGTTTTGTTGGAGTTGAGCTTCAGGCGGCTGTTGTTCATCCACTCGGCGATGGATTTTAGTCCCTCGTGGAGGTTGGTTTTGGTGGTGAGCGGATCTTTGGTCAGGGAGAGGACGAGCTGGGTGTCGTCGGCGTAGGAGATGATGCTGAGGTTGTGATGACGGGCCAGTTGTGCGAGGGGGGCCATGTAGACGTTGAACAACGTTGGGCTAAGAGAGGAGCCTTGGGGGACGCCGCAGATGAGGTTGGTGGCTTTGGAGCGGAAGGGTGAGAGTCGGACTCTCTGGGTTCTGTCGGAGAGGAAGGATGAGATCCAGTTGAGGGCTTTGTCTTGGATGCCGGCTTCGTGAAGACAGGTTAGCAGGGTGCGGTGGCAGACTGTGTCGAAAGCGGCTGATAGGTCGAGGAGGATGAGGGCTGAGGTTTCGCCGTTGTCCATTTGTTGTCTGATGTCATCTGTGGCGGCGAGGAGTGCGGTCTCAGTGCTGTGGTTTCGTCTGAATCCAGATTGTGAGGGGTCTAGGATGGAGTTGTCTTCTAGGAAGTGGGCGAGCTGCGCGTTGACGATCTTCTCGATGACCTTCGCTGGAAAAGGGAGGAGAGAGATCGGTCGGAAGTTTTTGAGATCGTTGGGGTCAGCCTTGGGTTTCTTGAGGAGGGGTTGGATTTCTGCGTGCTTCCAGCTGTCCGGGAAGATGGCGGTGTTGAAGGAGAGGTTGATGATCTTGCGGAGTTTGGGGGCGATGGTGGCGTCGGCTTTGTTGAAGACGTGATGTGGGCACGGGTCCGTGGGAGATCCTGAGTGGATGGAATTCATGGTTGTTAGGGTTTCGGCGTCGTCTACTTGGGTCCAGGTGGTGAGGCGGCAGGCGTGGGAGGAGTCGTCGGGGTGGGGTCTGGCGGAGGTGCGGTGTTGAAGCTGTCGTGGATGGCTGCGATTTTCTGGTGGAAGAAGGTGGAGAGATCGTCGCAGAGTTTCTGGGAGGGAGGGACATCGTTGACGTTGGCGTTAGGGTTGGAGAGTTCCTTCACGATGCAGAAGAGTTCTTTGCAGTCGTGGGCGTTGTTGTTGAGGCGTTCTGTGAAGTGGGCGCGCTTGGCAAGTCGGATCCGTTGGTGGTGTTCACGGTTGGTGTCCTTGAGGGTGGCAAGGTTGTCGGGTGTGCGCTCGAGGATCCATTTCTTCTTGAGTTTCTGGCAGGTGCGTTTGGAGGTGGTCAGTTCGTCTGTGAACCAGGCTGTTTTTTTCTTTTCTTGGTTGGCGGTGGGTTTCTTGAGTGGGGCTAAGGTGTTGGCGCAGTTGAGGATCCATTGATGGAGGTTGATGGCGGCGGTGCTCGGGTCGGTGGGTTCGGGTGGTGGGTATTTGGCGAGTGTGCTGGTCAGTTGGTCTTCGGTGACTTTTCCCCAGCGGCGGTGAGGCGGTAGAGGGATGCGGTGGTGTTCGGTGTTTTTCTTGAAGGTGAAGTGGACGCAGTGATGGTCGGTCCAGTGGAGTTCGGAGGTGTGGCTGAAGGAGATGTGGTTGCTTGAGGTGAAGAGTGGGTCAAGCATGTGTCCGGCGATGTGGGTGGGGGTGTTGACCAGTTGACGGAGTCTGAGGTTGAGGAGGTTGGTGGTCAGTGATGCGGTGTTGGCGTCGTTGTTGTTTTCCAGGTGGAAGTTAAGATCTCCCAGGAGGATGTAGTCTGGAGAGGCGAGGGCGTGGGTGCTTGCGAGGTCGGAGACGGTGTCGCTGAAGGGGGCTCTTGGTCCTGGAGGGCGGTATATGAGGGTTCCTCTGAGGGTAGTGTTGGGGTCCGTGTGAATCTGGAAGTGGAGGTGTTCGGCTGTCTTGAGGGTGTCGTCCGTGTGGGTGTGGATCTTGATGGTAGATTTGTGGGCGATGGCTATCCCTACGCCGATTCCGTTGGTGTGATCTCTTCTGGTGATCTTGTATCCGTCAGGTATGGCGATGGCGATGTCACGGGCCGAAGAGTCATTCCACCAGGTTTCGGTCAGGAAGGCCACATCTGGGGCGGTGGTGTCGAGCAAGTCCCAGAGCTCGATGGCGTGTTTTCGTGCGGAGCGTGTGTTGAGGAGGATGCAGTGCAGGTGGTTTGTGTTGGTTGTTGCTGGCTTTGTTGTTCTGTTGCAGGAGAAGTTGCAGGAGCGGCAGGAAAAAGGTCCTTTGGTGTGCTTCGGGGTGGCCAGGGAGCACTCTGTGGAGGGGCCAGGGTTTAGGGCGAGGAGTTCGCGGGCCGAGTAACGGAAGCAGGAGGTGCAGGGGCGTGAGGACCAGGGGGGGTGGCGCTGGGCGCGGTCCAGGCGCAGACGGGCGGAGACGGGCTTGCCTCTGGCGCGGACGCGCAGCACCAGCCATTAAGAAGGGAGGGGGGAGGGAGGAGCAGCTGGGAGGCGGGAGGCGGGAGGGATCGGCGAATGGGGGCGCGAGGGGGGCAGGGCCGCAGGGAGGCAGCAGCAGGGAGCGGAGAGCAAGGGGGAGCGCACAAGGGGCGAAAACACGAAAAACAAGGCTAAAAAGTCGGGCACAATTTTAACAAACAGTCACAATTTGAAAACAATCGGAGAAATACACTAATGGCACAGTCTAACAATCGGGGAGACAGCAATCAGAGGGGCACAACGGGGGCAGAAGCGCAGGAGGCGAGGCGCTTGAAAAAACAGTAAAACGCACTACAGGGCGGCGAAAAGTGGCACAATCAGAAGGGGCCCGGCGGGGGCAGAAGCGCAAGAGGCAAGGCGCTGAAAATGGAAAAACACTTACAGGACGGCGGAAAAAACGGCACACGGGTCAAGTGAAGCCTCGAACACGCTAGCAGCAGCGTGGGCGGGGGTCAGAGGCAGGAGACAGCAGGTTGGTGCTGCGGACGTGGGGGGTGAGCTCAGGACCTAAAACAGGTCAAAACAATTGTGATTAATACTTAGAAGTAGTTGAACAGTTCATGTTTTTAAAATGTTGATGATGAGTGCATATGTATGCACGTAAATAGAAATGTGGTCACAGAGTGATGTTGTTAATATTGCATTGTGTTATTATGTTGAATGAAGTTTAAAATATGACTAAGAAGATAAGTTTTTTTTTTAATATATTTTTATTAACAATTTGCTGTTATACAAATACAGAATGATTTGGTGTGGTAGTTGAGGTTTCCCATGCAGCTCAGGGTGTTACATACTTTTGGTCAAATATCACGTACTTTCTTTTACCTTTACATCAATTTGAATTGCTTATGGTCTAAATCTGAAGCCTCGTACATTTGCCTGTGCACCACATGAGAGCTATGCCATCGATCTGATTGTTGTACATCTAAAGCAGTCTTTAACTAAAATTAAACAGGTTAATGGTGCGATGGAACTTGTTTAGGCAGGTGGTTCCATTGTCTGAAGTCAACCTCTTCTCCATTACCCTGGAGCAGGGTTGGCACTTTTCATGTTATCCATCCCTATTTTAATCCCAAGACGGTAACTCCCTCAAATAATGCCCGTTTCCTCTAACCCCACTCGGTCATTTCTGTTCCCTTGGCCGTGCATTCCATGTCTGTCTTCCTTTCCCTTCTAGTGTCTTCTAGGTTCTAAACCCTGTATTTATCCTTCCCTACCCCAGGAGTTGTGTCACTGCCGACCTCTATCTTGGGCCTTTATTTTTTATTTTTATGTCAGTCCCTCTGTGGTTGTGTCCGTACCCATCAGCATCCCTTCCCACTTTGTCAGTATCTCCTCCCATTCTGGAGCGATGGGGGTCTGGCGGAGTCCACGCTCCTCCTCTCTCTTCAGTATCTGCAGTTCTGCTCTGGCCCACTTCTCTACTTCCCGTCTCCATTCCATCAGTGATGGGCATCTGGGGAATTTCCACCCCAAGGTGATCAGTCTCCAGTATGAAACCAGAGCAAAGTTCAGAAAACGACCCCTCACCTTCCCACATGGGAGTCCGGTTCCAAGACCCAATAGGCACACACTGGGAGATAGGGCCAAATCCCTTTCAAGCAGTCTAGAGAGGTCCGCCAACACACTGCCCCAGCCCCGACACAGGTCCGGGCAGCTCCACACCATGTGGTCGAAGTCTGCGTTCACGTCACTGCACCTGGGGCATGCCCTGGGGACCCCCCGTACATTAAGGATAGGCAGTGTGGGGTGAGGTACGTTCTGTGCGTGTAATTATATTGAGTATATCTCAGTCTCGTGTTTCTCAATACTTCCTTTGGGTACGCTAGCACTCTACTCCACTCTGAGTCTGTTATTTCATTTTCCAAGGATCTCTCCCACCTCTCCCGTAAGGATTGCATTGGGTCAAGGGCTCCTTCCTATTGGGCTCGATACAGTCATGTGATCCGGTGTGCATAATCCCCCAATGTTAGGAGGACGTGTAATATCTGGTGGGTGGCAGGCTCTGCATTCACTGTTTCCCAGTGTTCCCGTAGATTATGTGTTAAATTTTGGTACAGAAGAAATTGTCCCGGATGGATTCCTCTATCATTCACTAGTAAGGGGCCTCAACACCCCATCCCGGAATAAGTCACCTACCGTCTCTACTCCCGCCCTTTTCCAAATCCCGAGCCCTTTACCCACCAAGCCATCCTCCCCTAGATCTAGTATTAGGGCGGTCAGTGGCAAGGCCGGAGAATAAGGGGATCCCACCCCCACTCGTCTTGCACACCTCTTCCAGCAAAGAATGGCTACTTTTGTCATCAGACTGTCCATTTGGCGTGCCACCTTCTTATTAATCAATTGCGCTATGACTCGGTCCGTACCGCTATCTCCCACTGTAATCCATCTGTGCAGGTATCCCTTTCCAACGAACCAACTGGCGACCCATTGCAGTTTGCATGACAGGTAGTAGGCCTCAAAATCTGGAACCCCCAGGCCTCCTGCTAAAGTTGGTCTACACAGGGTCGGGAGTGCTGTACATCTGCGGCCATCGTCCCAGATAAGCTCCCTAAGTAGAGTATATAACTCTCGAAACCACGCTGAGGGAATCAATAATGGTCGCGTCCCCCGGTATATAGGGTAAGTGTCCGATATCATTCTACCCGTCCTCACCCTCGCCAACGGGGACATATACAGTAAGTCCACCCATTTTATCCAGCCTTCTCCCATTCCCATCTGCTGCATCACTGTTCTCAAATAGTCCCATCTGACTGAATCAAAAGCTTTCTCAAAATCTACTGCAAACAGCACTCCTGCCCTGGGCCTCTCTTCTTCGGGCATGTGCAAGATGGCGAACAAACGCCTCAAGTTCAAAGAGGTGCTGCGGTTCGGGACAAAGCCATTTTGATCGGTATGCTCTAACCCGGTGATGTGGCATAGGAGTCTATTGGCTAAGGCTTTACTGAGGATTTTAAAATCGTTATTCAACATCGACAGAGGTCGAAAGTCCATTACTGAGGCCTCTCTCGACTTCGTTTTGGGCAGAGGGACCACCAGTGCCTCCCTAAGTGAGTCCGGTAGCATTCCGCGTTGCAATGCCTCCGTGTACATCTCCACCAACTGGGGGGCTAACAGTGCAGTATATTTTTTGTAAAAGTCCATCCGTCCCTGGGGTCTTACCGGAGGCCAGCTGTGCAATAGCCTCCTGTACCTCGTCTACCATCAGCGGGCCTCCTAAACTATCCTGTTGCTCGGGTGCTAGCATGGTCAGAGGGAGAGGACGCAAAAAATTGTCGAGGTCATCTGCTCTAAGCTCTTCCGGGCCCCCGTAGAGATGGGAGTAGTACTCTGTGAAGGCGTCATTTATGGGTCCCGGCATACACTGACGTTTCTCCCCTTTATCATAGACACTTGTAATAGGTCCACTGTCCCCTTCGGCCCTCACTAACCATGCCAGCATTCTACCTGAGCGGCCCTCCTCAGCTTGGATTGATGCCAGATATTCCCGGAGGATGTGACAGCGGAGCTGCTCTTCCACCTGGGCATATGACTTCCGTGCCTGGACATATCTTTCCTGTACTGCATCCCCGTTCTCCCCACCTAAGAAGACAAGTTGCTGGATTTTTTTTGTTTATACAGACTAGTTTAAAAATGTAAAAGGAGAAATACTGAGTAGATAGATAAAAAATATGATTGCAAAAGTTGTTAGAAAAAGAGGGTGGTTATGGAGACTCCTTTAGAGCACATGCAAAAGACCTTTCCAGGTGACCAGAAAAAAATGACAGAAATATTGTCAGGAGTGGTTTAAGGCTACTTAGAAACATGTGTATCCCTGGCCAAAGGAAGGGACATTTGATGGCAAAATATTAGCACACATTGTTACACACCTTGCGAGCAAATATGTAGGAGCTAAATTGCAGAAGCGAGAATCCACTTTAGCCTTATGGCGAGTTTCTTGTCAGAAACCTAGGGACTCCTCAAATTATAACCCTAGTACTCTGTCTGCCCCCCCCCACCTCCCTATGACTTAGTGAGTACTTCCCCTAAGGTACCTGGTATTTATCCATTGACACAGCTACAGGAAGCCATAGTGGGATTTGAGAATCCTGAAGTTGAGAGCAGTTAAAAACTCCCAAAGGAATCCCCTAATGTTGCCCCACAGATGTCAAAGCCAAAACATACCAGTACTCACTGACAATAAGAAGGTGGGGATGACTCTCAGTTTTCAGGAAAATTAGAAGTGCGGTTTACATTGCGTTTAGATCCAGCTTCACCCCGGGAGGCTAGAGGTGAAGAACAGGGTCCAGGAGACAGTGACAATCAGCTGCATGTTTCATCAGCAACATCACACTTATTACAGGAAGGATAGTTAGGGAACCAATGTCTACCCCTCAACAAAGATATTCAGATGATGCTAGATGTAATGACTATGCAGACAGGGCTGTTAGTGTGGTGTGATGCCCAATATCCCAAGAAAGAGATGAGAGTTTAGGAGGACTGAAGTTAATTTACCACCCTGGCAGAAGGAGGATTGGAATGTAATAGTTTTGCCAGAAAGTGTTCAGGAATGGTTATCACAAAGTGAGGATAGAAGGGATGCGAGAGAAACAAGGAGAGAAGGATATTATGATCATCTTTCAGGGCAGATTCAGGGAAGCTTTGGAAGGATCGCAATTAGAGTAGAGTCAGTACATAGGTGTGTAAACAATAAGGGGGAAATCCAGAGCCTAGGTGCTCTACTTATGATAGTAATACTTAGGAAAGGCCCTTTATTGATTTGACCATACAAAGGGGGCTATGGGATTGCCTTATTGCACTGATACTAGAGAAAGAGAGCAATACATGCTCTCTAGAGCTAGGAAACCCCAAGTGACTGAGCTTGAGTGGTTGCGGTTTCAGGGAACACATGACCAGCCAGAACACAGGATGGGATCTTCTGAAGGTATGGGAGGATTGACACTGTATGATAAAGCAATGGAGAATATGAGTGTACAATCAGTTTTGTGCAGGACTGATCTCACTCCTACTGGGATGGTTGCTGAAGGAGAAAGTAGTTGGTACAGTGTTGTACCTTATTTGGATAATTTAGTAGGATAGACTGAAGGTTTAGCCCCACAGATGAGTCCATGGCCACAAGAAGGATCCTTTGATCCACATGACATGGCAAATGCTGAGAATTGTATTCTTTATGATGAAGGAGATCCTGACTGGGATTATCCATACATTCAGAAATGTTTGTGCTTATGGGAAAAATATGTCAGACAGCACAACCCGGAATATTCTGTCTCTCCCATATATCAGATGCCCCAGATATGTAAGGGACTTGAGGCTCCTCATTATGTTCCTTGGCCACAAATGGGCAAGGAGAATTTTAAAAAGGTGTTATCGCCACTTATAGAGGGAGCGGGGCAAATAGTTTAGGTCCTTTGAAAAGCAAAGTGGAGGTATTACCCTAGTAGTAGGTGATATAATGATTTTACTTAGTTCTCTTATAGGAGATGAGACAGATACTCTTTTTCAGAAATCTGGAGTAATGAGGGTTCCATTTACTAAATCAGTGGAGATGGAAATAGGAGGGAGGTACATTGATGGCTATTTACTGTTCTTTCCAACTGCCCCAGCTGATTATTTGGGGAAAGATCTTATGGCCAAACTAAATATGACTTTTCATTTAGAGCCTGATGGAATTATAATTTGTTCCACCACTGGAGTTCCACCCTCCAGGATCATGGCTGTAACAGTAGATTCTTCTACTGGCATCAAATCAGAGTTCAACCCGCTAATATAGAAGCATTCATTACAGCAGTATATACAATAATAGTAGAAGCCACAGTCATTGGGAAGAGAGGTCAAGTTAACTAAAGAATTTATTTTCCATCAACAAGAGCAAAAGTCTTGAATATGTGACAATGAATTGATATTACAAGTAGAGGCGTTAGAGATAACACCAACCTATGGTACTTTGATAGCCAGTGATCGTAACCATGTCTTGTGGGCACGTGTTATATTCATTGAGCCAGGTAAAATGGTTAGGGAAATATTGGATGATCAACTGCTTGATGGTGATTCTAAGAAAATAGGTGTAGCCTTTCAGGATGACATACCGTTGAGGACAGAATTGGAAGTAAGGATGCCCACAACAGGTAGAGCTTTTGATTTTTGTCAGGGATGTAGATCTTTCCTAAATACCAGACACTTTGTGGACTAAGGGGCCCCATGATGTAGATCTCATTCATACTGCTACTCCATTTTGGATTACATTGAAGGAAGGTGCTATATTACCTAGGGAGAGACAGTATCCTCTTTCTAAAGAAGCAGATGAAGGCATTGCCCCTACTATATAGGCATTGCTAGAACAAGGAATAATTTACCCTGAAGTTTCTCCTTGTAATACTCCTATTTATCCAGTTAAAAAAATGTAAGTGTAATATTAGGCTCAGTGTTCAAGACCAGCACCCCTTCAATGATGTAGAAGTACCACAATTTCCAATTGTTCCTGACCTTTCCATCATTTTGACAAATATCAATGGCGGCACTTCCGCTATTGCGGAGGAGTGTCGCCCCCCCAGCAGCAGAAGCTGCAAACCTTTCACAATGAAAGTATAATAAATGTTGTTTATTATCCATTTGTTGTGAAAGGGGCGGGCATTGGGGCTGATGAGCAGTCTTGGGCAGGCCAAACACTGCTTGTGCTTTCTCCAACCTGGCATTGTGTTGCCGGACTGGAGATTGCAGGCACATTCTCCCAGTCTGCCTGGAGTGCCCTGTCTGGGCACTCCCACCCAATCCTAACGCTGCTTTGAGCAGCGTCAAGATTGACCACAGGACAGGCTGGGAGCCTGTGCCTGCCTGCTGAGGAGACAACGGAGGATCGGCGGTGCGGGAGTAAATATATTTTTTTGTTGCATTTTTTATTAATCTCCCCCCGCCTGTGTGCCGCCCTGCCCCCTGTAACTCCCACAAGCCGCAAATGACAAATATTCCTTGGAATGCTAATTATTTCTCTGTTATGTTAATGATCTCAAGAATGCTTTTTTAACATCCATCTTCATCCAGACAGTTATTATTTGACAGTATTTTTCTATTACTGGACTCAGTCTTTGTATTTTCGTTTACATCAAGGTTATTGTAAGTCGCATAGCATTTTCAACAGAGTGGTGAAAAATGATCTATCAAACTTTCATCTTGACAGTGCCTTGCTGCACTATGTCCACGACATATTAGACTGCAGTCCTACAAAACAAGAGTGTAGAAAAGATACCATATCTTATTTGGTTACTCTCACACAGAGAGGATATCAGGTTAGAAAAAGACAAAGTTCAGTGTTGTCAGGAAGAGGCCCATTACTCACGACAATTACTGTCAACTTCTGATTGACAAGTAACTCCAGAAAGAGCAGCATCTGAATGTCAAATGGCTGAGCCAAAAACTGTTAAGGATATGAAGATGTTTCTTGGTGTTTGTAGCTATGTTAGACAATGTTTTTTTTATTACAACACTTTACTAGCACCTTTGCTGGCTTCTAATAAACAGGTGAAAGACAGAAATGATAAGATAACCAAGACACCAGAGACGAGGGAGACTTCTCAGAAATTGGAGACTGAGATAACAAATGCCCTAGTTTGGGGACTCCTGATTACACCAAGGAGTTTTATCTCTTTTGTCATTGCAATGGTCAAGTGATGACCGCTATCTATATGTAGAAATATCCCTTATGACGCAAACCCATTGCCTATTCTAGTGGACAGTTACATTCATTGATGAAAGCAAGCTCTCACCACTGCACTCTTTGCAGTACAGAAGAACACCCACAATGTTATGGAGGCACCTTTGGCACTCTATGCAGGGTTAGCCATCATTCAGAAGGCTAAGACTTCCTTCTCTAACTACAAAGAGAGTGTTGGGATATCAGGTGATACTGTCACTACCATCTTTGAAAGTTGTGAAGAGTCTTACAGTGAAAACCTGCAACATTCTTTGCTCATTCTATATTAGACATTGCGGATGATGCGCATGACTCTCTAACATATATCCCTAATCAAGCCACAGAGGATCCTATTTAAGGTAGTTTTGTCTATTTTGTTGACGGTGCCTCTAATATTGACCAGGATAAGGAGTGAGACACATGTGCAGTAGTACTCAGAGCACAACAGCATGATTCTTCACATACACTTCACAACACTACCAGCACATTATTCTGCACAAGTAGCGGAGTTGATAGCTTTGATAGCAGCTGTTAAGCTGGGAACAGGAATAGTCATCACAATATATTCAGATTTTGCCTATGTATGTATGTATGTATGATTTTGTGTCATGAGAAAATGCAACAGCAGATTGGCCAGATAAAGATGCAGCTAAGCACACACCCTTAGCCTGTATTATCATGTTGACATGCTCCTGTTTTGGTGGCCTAGACTGCCTCACTGTCTGAATCTGAATCTGACACTATCACTGATAATCATGTATGCTAAAATAGTAAATTTACATCTTCAAAAATTGCAGGAAAGTGCTCCACCACACGAGAAACAGTTATGTGAGACTAGAGGATGCTCCCAGTCTTGGAATGACTTAGCTTATAGGCAAATATCTACCGGTAAACCAGTGATGCCCTTGGCTTTACTTATGATAGCTCTTCATTAATTGCATTTACCAGGCCACATTTTAAGAGATCATTTGTCCATGCAAATACAACAAGATTGGATGTTCCCAACTTACATGATATGCTTACCATGTACCTTCATAATTGTACTATTTGTCAACAATTCTCTCCAAATTCCATATTGAAGGCAATACATTCTACCATTACACAAGCCACAAGATCCTTTTAAAGCTCTCTATCTTAATTTTGTGGACATGTTAGAAAGGTGCAACAACTGTTGGTATCTCATAGTTGTAGTTTATCCTGTTTCTTGATGGATTGATGCAGGACTGTGCATCATTTGTGATACTAAGTCATCTGCTACTTTTCTGACTCATGAGGTGATTCCCCCAGGGAAATTCCAGAAGGGATAAGATCTAATAATGGTACACACTTTGTTAATATAATGTTCATACACCTGACAACAATGTTAGGGATAAAACATAAAGTATCTTCTGTTTTTCATCCCCAGAGCAATGGCATTGCTGAGCACCTTAATGGCTTGCTGAAGAATAAGATCAGCAAGCTTTGCACTACATTGCATAGGAATTGGTTGTATTACTTACCATTGGTACTCTTCTCCCTTAGGAATACACCTAGCTCTGATCATCACTTGACACCCCATCAGATAGTGACAGGGAGACCTATGAATACTCAAATGCCTCCCACTGAATGTAACATATGGGGAGAAAGTACAGCTAAAATCTTGAAGGATGAATGCATGTTTATCTCTCTGAATTAACCAAAGAAGCAAAGTTCATTTCCAAGCAGGTAACCAAGGCAAAGGAGAAGTGCACCACTGCTGAGGTTGACCTTCAAGCTGTGTACACAGGCGATACAGTTTTTGTCAGGAATTTTGTCCAGAAATGGAGAGAGCTAAGGTTCGATGGACCTTTCACTGTGACGATGGCTACTCCCACTGCCCTTAAGGTAGATGGCAGGAAGCCTTTGGTTAATTTGTAGGGCATTCGATTAAAGCCTGCAGCATGCCAGGAACCACCAGTGATATAAACGGAGCAAGGGGGGCTGGAGAGATGATTGTGACCATAAACATATCCCCTTCCATCTCTGTCTTTGGGCAATTTTCTGCTTTTTGACAATCGTTTGAACCAGCAAATGTTTCTTTTTTCTTTTTTTTAATCTCTCATTACTATCACTTCTATTGTTGCTCTTTTATAGTAATGTATATTTTAGCTCTACTAGTTACTTCATACATCAGCAAAAAGAACTCTCTACATATGATAATTTGTCCCGGACTATTCATACCAGATTACTAGATAACATGTGGTATCTTAACTTATCAGATATACGTTCAGAATATACTAATTATTCATATTGCGCTTGCTCATTAATTTCTCCTACCACAGGATCAGATAGGTTACATTCAACAATGGAAGTACTCCAAGTACAGCTTTTTATTTTTGAATCTCTACCTGTGTAGAATTAAGACCGAATGCAGCCAACATATGTAAGGGTAGTACAGTTTCTAGTTCATGCCACAAAATATGACTCTTCAGCAGATGTTCAATACATCCTTACAGATAGCCAGGAGATTAAGGATGAAATAGCACAAATGTAGAAAACAGATAGTCCTAACTGCAGAATGGATAAAAATGTTTTTTATGAGTAACACACTGAGTGTGGTAGTTATTTGGTAAATCATTTGCTTCCAGATTGTGTTCATAGGCCAGGATTTAGAATTACTGGATCAGTTTATGCCCATGATCAATGGCATCATGATATTTAATTTTCCCAAAGGGTTATGTCTTTATGGAATGGAACTGATATTAGTCAGGATGCAGTAAGAAAGTGTATGCATATTTGGGATAATCATGTTGCCCATTACACTAGGATAGATAGTACTGTACAGTAAGTCCTCTGACAGTCATGAGATTAACATCTGTTTCTTTATGTTTCAGAGAAAACAGCACCAGGCAGGAATATCAACTGCAGTGCCACAATAGATATGGCGGCCATGCAGGGGGGCACCTCCAACCTCATGGACTAATATTGGCAGTGTGGAGAACTGCTGTATGCCCAGCTACCACTGAATTGGAATGGCCTATGTACCATGTTCTCCTTGCACACCCCTGTTTTGGTAATTTCTGGAGTCAATACATCATTGCTTCATGAGCTCCCCAGGAGCCATCCAATGATTTTATTACGTCATTGACGAAGGAGAGGAACTGCAGAGTATTATGGCACTACTACTTGGAATGATGTTCCCCCTGAATACAGGTTGTTCAATGATACATAGTTGTTCTTTGAAAGTATTCTGCCATTTGTTCAGGCACAGGCAACTGCTCGATGGCTACAGGTGAAGTCTATAAACACTATGAAAGAAGGACTAAATGAATGCCATTAAAAAAGAGCAGTGTGCTATGAGAATGATGATAATTCAGCACTGTTCTATACTTAACCTTATGAAGGCCTTGGAAGGAGGGGTATGTGAAAAAAGTGGGACTGCTTGTTGTACTTATGTCCGAGCAAATGATGGCGGCAATGGAACTTTGCCAGAGGATATACAAACTTTACATAATATGCAGAAGAAAACGGTAGATGAAGAAGGTGCCCCAGATAATTGGTTTAGTTGTTTGTTTTATTTACTACCATCCTGGATTTTGGGACTGGTGAGAGCCTTGTTGTCAACTCTGATGCCCCTGTAATTGATCTGTTTTGGTATTCAATTCATTTTAGCATGTTGTAGACCTTTAGTACAAAGGTGGGAGGGATATTTTCAGTTAGGACATCACTACAACTAGTAGATGCTAAGGGCAATATATATCACCTAGTGTCAAGTGCAGACCAAGGTTTAGACCCAATAGTTGAAATATCAACTAGAAGAGGGGATGTTGGATAGGAAATTAATTGTGAAGAAATTACTACATCAGATGTCAGTAGAAAATGATGTCATATCATTAGTGGTGAAAGAGCAGTGAAAGCCTAAAATTTGTGCTGATGCCAGAGAGGTTAAGAGTTCACCTAAAAATAGAATGCATGAGCAGCAAGGTCTTAGTTAAAGGAAACCCTGTGTTTGTAAACCTGAAGGAATTTATAGTCTTAAGCACACAGGCACATATTCTGTTGTTTTAGTAAATTAAAAACATTTTTGAAGAATGGGAGCAGGAGATTGAATTAGCCAAGGGTATACAAACACTGTTGAGAGGTCTTGGCAGCAGAGCGATAAAGCACAAATACACATGCATTCAAAAGTGGTGAATAGTTAGTTTGTTAAGCACTGTTAGAACTGCAATAAAGAATGTGCAAGAAATAGGTTAATGGTTTAGGGCCCCTTGTGATATGAATTTTGCAACAAATATGTAGCCCACGTTGGGCGCCATGTCGTAGTTTGGACTCTTGCTCTGAGCAAGACTACTGGTTTAAGGATGACAGTACTTTTGTTTGTAGGCGACTACACCTTTCCTACAACAAGTCGCAACTGTTGTCTCAACCTTACCGGCTCACTAGCAGTACCTCACCAGAAACACAATTGTAAAAGGTGATTTATGGCAGCTGTTACGCATGGACTCGAGAATAAGATATCTCAGGGAGTGTCGTGGTTAAACTGAGATTACCCCTTTCTTGCATTATTCATTATCCTGATCATTGCAGCCCATGCAACTTATCGCAAATTGCAGTTATGTTAAATAAAAACTATTGAAACTCTACTGCATCTTTGTCATTGCCTGTGTTTGGGACATGATAAATCTCAGTTTTAATGCATTTATTGAAGCAATTGCATCCTATTGCAAAAAGCATGTGCTGCAATAATGAGGCAAATGAAAAATAACACAGTAATCATCATCATAACTAATGTGATGAACAACCGCACCATTTTGTATGATTGTAGAAAGCCTAGGGATTCTAGAGCTTCCTAACAAACCCTATGTATAGATCTGAGAGCATAGTCGGTGTAACCCTTCTGCCTGGCCTGATCTAAAGGATCAGCCCCAACCCCATACCTGAATAAAATAGCAGGGACCTGCCTGCTGTCTGAATGACAATCCCCTTAGGAAGTTGAAGAGTCTGTGCTAGGATCAACAAAGCTGTTTGTAGTGTGATACACGTGTCTCAGGATGGTCATAACCGGAATGCCCTCTATCCTCCTTAGGGCTATGTGTTGTTTATATATTAACTCATACAGTGTTCAGAGAAAGGGCCTGACGTAATGAAGTGTCTTGAGGATAGAACTGGCTCCTGAGCTTGCAATACATGTTGGCATATCATGTACCATACATTACAGCTTGGACGAAGGTACAGATTACATGTCGTACAATGGCCTGATCAAAAGTGCAGCGTGAACTCTGCCTGTCTAGAAGAGGCAGGTAATAAAATACGTAAAACAATTGCTAGAAGCAGCCGTTTGCTAAAATTGGTATTAAAATGTGAATAAAACGTCTATGTTATAAAAGGCACAAACTGGGGAACTAAGCTAAGTCAAGGGAGAGATAAAGGGTCCAGACAACACTTAATAATCAGGGCTTTTAGCCAGCTCTCTTAATCCAGTGGTCTGTTGTGTAATTTTTATTCTGCCCACCACACAATACAGCGTGAGGCAATGGCCACCCCACTTCAGCCATTGACTTGTCTCTCTGTGAATAATGGTATTCTGCTGTTGCACTATGTGCACTTAAACATAAAAGGTAGTTTCCTTGGAAATTCAACAAAAGCATTCACAAACAACACAACATTGGTAAAGCAAAAAGTAGACTGACTATTGGCTTCACCAATGCTTCTTTAAAGCATTGAGAAAAGAAAGCATAATACTCGCTTCTGTGTCTTTAACAAAATTCAGACCAGCATCTTCTCTTGAGCGTGGATGGTGATTGTGGGTGGTCGTTGCTGTAGTGCGAAGAACAGGCCGAGCATCGCTGTAGCATGAGGGTCCTGTCAGGCATCATGGACATGCTGGATGAAGGTCTCATTGACATGTCTGAATTACAAAATCTATGCCATCCAGATAGCTAATAGTAATCTCAGTTCTCCATGTTGAAATTAAAGCCAGCTAATAATACAGACAGACCTATTACTGCGTGCACTGATTCCTTAGAACTACAAATCCCGACATTCCAGAGTGCAATGAATGTAGTATTGATGGTCACTTCTTGGCACAGTCACAGCAAAGGCGTCATATGACAAAAAAATGTCAGAATCCCTTAAAAAAAGTTCACATCCAGTTTGTCAGTTTCTATATGTGAATGACGTGTGAGTCCAGCTCTCTTGGTTTAAATTAATGCCAGCTAACATTGTAGTAAATGCAGATTTTTTTAAACTGCAAATCCTGACATGCTCTGTTGAAGGCAACTTCCAGGTACAATAACGGTGAACGCTTTTGTAAATGAAGAGCAACTTATATTTGACTGCAGCCTTGGACAGAGGAGTACATAGCTATCCAGCGGCAACGCTTTGATTAGCATTGCTGATGAAGCTGACTGATGCCCTTTGCCCCGATGCAGACATTCAAACTAAATTGGCCACGCTGCTGCATTTCACGGAGCTCATCAACTTTCGAAGGTTTCCGTGAGTAAAATGAGTGTTACTATGCACGTTTGAATAGGCTTTGAGGTTGATAGTCATAATTCTCCTTCCATTTTTGTTTCAGGGGGTCCATGGCATAAAAATGATGCTAAGGACGACTATCCCCCATAGCAGGGATAACAGAAGATTAAAAAATAATCAAGCAAAGGTTAACTGATTTTGAAGAGTGGTGCACACACATTTCTAAGTTTTTCAACTCACTCCTTGCAATGTTTTATTACGCCTGCAGCTTCCCTCAGTTCAACCTCCCGAGGAGGCCCTAAAATCGAGGGGGTCAAAACACATTGACACTTCACACTAGGGGGTGGAATTAATATACATGCATGAGGAGTCAACCCCTGAGAAGTAGGGTCTCTCCTTTTAAAAAAGGAATTTCAACCCCTGGTTTCTAGTGTAATAGTGGAGTACGGCCAAATATTTTTAGGACATTCGCTTCACTCTATTTTCTTTAATGAACTGAACTGAAATGGATCAATGTTTCAGACAATTATATTGAATTTCAATATGTTTGCACAAAAGGGTTTTAGTTCTGTGGAATTTTCAGTCATGTGGTTTTAATATGCACTAGTAATGTCAAATCATGTGTTGTCCTAATGAGTATGATAGGTGGAAATCATTTTTAGATGAAAAAGTGATGAACAAGATGATTAATTACAAATGGTGGTAAATCAATGTGATCATGCAAATTAAATTCTTGATCATATGGTCCAAATTGGTAGTTTGAATTTATGTAAGCAAGGTACTTATGTGTGTGTTATAACATTTGAAAAGTTCAATTTTCAGAATTCTGGCATAAAATCCCACTTTACCATTAAGGAGGATTTGAAATTACAACTCTGTTAAGTGTAAACATGCCATTCCTACCTGCTCCAATTCAATTCAAAAGTTATCACTTATTAATTGTAATCTGGTAACTCAATGTTCTTCTATGGCACAGGTAAGCATGCAGTAGTGAAAAACAAATTATTCAGTACCAGGACATGTAAAACCTAAAAGTAAATGTCCAACCTTTTAAATACACTTCACCCTGGCCTAAGGGCTGTTTAGGGCCTACCTTGGGGGTGACTTGCATGTATTAAAACGTTAGGCTTCGTCTCAACATAATGTATTTTGCCACGTCGAATTGGCAGTTTGAAACTGAATATGGGCTACAATGGCAGGTCTGAGGCATGTTTTAAAAAGTTACTTAAGTGGGTGGCACAATAAATTCTTCATAGACCACTAGTAACATTTACTTTACAGGCCTTGGGTACATGTTTTCCACTTTACTAGGTGCTTACAAGTAAATTAAATGTACCAATCGAGTGTAGGGCAGTTGTACTATGTTTAAATGTGTGAGCACAGTCACTTTAGCACTGGTGAGCAGCAGTGAAGTGCACAGAGTCCGAAAACTAACAAAAACAAATTTAATCAAACAGGAGGTGAGTAGAGAAAACATTTGGAGAAAGACTACCTTACCTACCAGGTCTAAAACCAAATATTCAATAAAAATTATAAAACACATAGCATAATTATTATCAAAATGATTCCAAACTTAATTGTTTCTAAGTAGTTTTTCCTCCTTTAGACACAGGAAAGGATTTATGCCATAAGAAATCAACAGGCAACTCCAATTTTCGAACAAAACATAGAACTCAAGTTGAGGTGACACAAAACAGCCAACAGTGTATTTCACTGTGTGTCTCATTCATCGCTTTTTCAGGGCAATTTCTCTTAAGCTCTGTTTAAATTAATAATCCATATGATAAACATTCATGGCCGTATAATAAAAACATCCTCTCCTATAGATAGAGGAGCAATACAACTCTAAAGATACATGACTCGAAAATCCTGTACAGAGCAGTCTTTGATTTCTCAGCATAACACCTTATACTAAACACCCATTCATTATCCACACAAATACTCGCTGCAGCCTAAAGGCTTGGCACGAAATAGACACTGCAAGCGTGAAAAGTTGTTTCCATTACATGACCGTGTATTATAGATTATTAATGTGACCAGTGTTTAGGAGAAATCATCTTCTTCCTGTCCTTCATACCCGAGCTCCACACACACATTTAAAATTGCCTCTCTGCCTTTAGAAACAGGATTGCCATACACTCTGAAGGTTAGCCTTCGGAAACCTGTGATTCTTTGTCTGGAACTGGTGCCAAGAGTCGACAATGGCCACTGGGAACAGAGAATTTGAAGACAGTTAAATCTGATAAATATTTGCACATTGATTTTGACAATAAATTAAACAGGAATCCAAACTTTGGCTTTGATAGGTACTCTACTTAGAGCTGACCGTGAGTACAGGGGTATTCAGTTCTGGCATGCTGGAATGTTTATCTAGCAAAGGTATTGGCAATCCTGTTCACGATTCAGAAATGTGATATTCTGGTTGCACTACCAACATGGATGTCATTGAAACTTCAGTCTCGAAAAAAGAGACATGCTTGTGGGACTCCTACTTACTCAAAGCAAAAGGATTAGAAGTGTAACTTAGATTAACTTTGAGCAGCAAATTAGTGAGCAGACTTAGGGGGTCATTCTGACTTTGGCGGGCGGCGGAGGCCGCCCGCCAAAGTCCCGCCGGCAGAATACCGCTGCGCGGTCAAAAGACCGCCGCGGTAGTTCTGAGTTTCCCGCTGGGCTGGCGGGCGACCGCCAGAAGGCCGCCCGCCAGCCCAGCGGGAAACCCCCTTCCATGAGGATGCCGGCTCCAAATGGAGCCGGCGGAGTGGAAGGGGTGCGACGGGTGCAGTTGCACCCGTCGCGTTTTTTTTTTGTGTCTGCGTGGCAGACACTGAAAATCTTGGTGGGGCCCTGTTAGGGGGCCCCTGCAGTGCCCATGCCATTGGCATGGGCACTGCAGGGGCCCCCAGGGGCCCCATGACACCCGTTACCGTGCAGATTTATTAAGACAGAAAAAAATACCTTCATAATTTGTGTAAAATGTGATTCAGGAGCTCAGTCTCGACTCGGAAATGAAGGAGCTAAGGGATATATGTGTTTAAAAAATAATTAACCTGGAACTAGATTAAAGTTATGGCCCTCTCCTGTACTAGGAGGTTCTTTGAATCTGCAACTCCTGCTCTCTACAGAGCCACTCTAGTTACAGTAATTTGTTCTGTTCTCTTGATAAAAAGACCATCCAGTCACATTTAACGCTGGGTCTCACTAGTGAGACAAGATATACATATATGCTGTTATTAATGGGAATCTTACCTTTTGTTGAGCTTAATGATGCCTCTGTTGGCATTGATGGCATGAGTAGGACCTGTAGGCTATGCAAGGTGAAAGAAAAGTCAATATATCTTATTGTTATGGAATGCTCCAACTTGAAAGATAGTAGGGGACATTTATCAATCCTCTCATGGACAATTGAGGACTGACAGCTTGAAATTTTATCTAGGATGAGATTCACATTGATTTGATTGATAGTAGTGTACTCCTAATATTAAACCCCAGCAGGTTTATGTGACAAATAGTGATTGGTGTCTGCTTTCATCAGAAATAATGTTTTTGTGGAATGCGGTTTTAATGTCATACCTGGCGAACGTTTATATGTATTCTTTACCTTTATATTTTATGGTGGGCATGGTGTTTATAACACGTTGCTATCAATAAAGAACTTAAATTTTAAAAAGAATTAGAGCAGTGTTGAGAGGGTGTTTGAGAGAGAGAGAGAAAGAGGCAGAGGAGTGAGTGAGAGAGATAGATATGGAGTGAGACAGGCACACTACAAAGGGACGAATTATCCTCATCATTATTCATTTGTAGGGCTCTGTGACCTCAGAAGTGCATACAAGAGCAAAAATGTTACAATTAAATTGACAATAGATGCACGGATACAGAGGTGGGGAACAGTGCTTAATTTGTAAATAAAAACATGCCAGTGCCCAAAGCTCTTCTCTTAAACACGCATCTGCTGCAATTAAATGTGCGAACATGGAATACTGAGGCAGCGTAATCCTGAAGCCATCTCGGGCCTCTATAATCCATTTACAGCCACTCCATGTCCCTTCAGATCACTCTTGCAGCTTTCTGCTTTCTCCCTTTGTGACGCTTTCTCGTTTTTCTCTTCCTTAGGGTGACCACCCGTCCTTAAATTTCATGGACTGTCAGTAATTTCGCCCTGCCGTCCGTTGTCCGTGATGAAAGGCTTAATGGGCGGCATTTGTCTGTAATTTTAGCCTTTCACCAAAAGGACAACAACCGGCAGGGCGAAATTACGGGCAGATCAGTTTCCCCAGCTTGATTAAAAGCCAGGAAGTCTCCTGTGCTCTGAGGGAGGGCGGGGCAGGCAGATAAGAAAGGCCTTCTTGCCAAGGTGTCTCCTTCCCTAAAGAAATGCAGATGTGCACAACTGGTAAATCTGCAAATGAAAAGGGGCTTGAAAACCTGCGTTGACTTTAATCAAAGGAGTCACTTGAAGCTTTCTGATGACAAAGATATTTTATTTTAGAGAGGTACTGTAATGGTGTTCAAAGGTTCAAAGGTGAGCTGTGGAGTGTGGTTTTAATGGAGTGTTATAAAAATTTTTTAGTACCTTGTATAAACTGTATATCATTCAAATCTGTATTTGAGAAGCACTTTTTTTGTTTAACCGAAATGTTTTTGCGAATTTTGTAGCAGCCTACATTATGATGTAATTGTATTTATATAGAGCTTACTACCCCTGATGAGGCATCAAATGTGTGTTAAAATAAGGACTTACACATTCACAGTTATTTCAAGGACCTCCGTACCTCATAGTACTAACCACCATTGGCAAATCCAATAGGTCTCATCTACGCAAGAGTTATTGGCTTTGCCAATGTGTTTTAGCCATGTTATACACCAGAGTGGCTGCTGTTCATGGCTTAAAGTTAGTGGCATAGTGGCGCGGAGGGGAGTAGAGTGGCATAGGAGCAGTGGTATAGTGGTGCAGAGTACAGTACAGTGGGGTACAGTGCAGTTGTTTAGAGTACATTGGCATAGAATACAGTGGTTTAGAGTGCAGTGGCATGGAGTGGCGTGGGGCAGAGTAGAGTGGCAGAGAGTGCAGTAGAGTGGAGTGGCGTAGAGTGGTATAGGGTAGAGTGGTGTAGTGCAGAGTGGTGTAGTGGAGAGTAGAGTATGGTGCTATAGAGTGGAGTGATGCAGTGGCGTAGAGTGGAGTAGTGTAGAGTGGTGTAGTGCAGGGTAGAATATAGTGCATTGAGTGGAGTGATGCAGAGTAGAATGGCATAGAGTGCAGTGGCATAGAATGCAGTAGTACAGAGTAGATTGGTGTACAGTACAGTGGCAGAGAGTGCAATGTTGTAGCATGTCAGTGCAGTGATGTAGAGTAGAGTGGCACAGAGAGCAGTGGCATAAAGTACAGTGGTGCAGAGTGGAGGGCAGTGGCGTACAGTGCAATTGTTTAGAGTGCATTGATGCAGAGTGCAGTGACATAGAGTGGCATGGGGTAGAGTAGCATAGAGTGCAATGGAGTAGAGTGGCATGCAATTGAGTGGCAGAGAGTGCAGTAATGCAGAGTTGTGCAGTGTCAGAGTGCAGAGTAGACACACGTGGCATAGAGTGCAGTGGCATAGAGTGGTGCAGAGTGGAGTATTGTAGAGTGGTGCAGTGCAGAGTATAGTGCCTAGAGTGCAGTGGCGTAGAGTGCAGTGATGCACAGTGCAGTGGCATAGAGTGCAGTAGTAAAGAGTAGAGTGGTGTAGAGTGCAGTGTTGCAGAGTAGAGTGTCAGTGCAGTGGTGTAGAGTGGTTCAGAGAACAGTGGCATAGAGTACAGTGGTGCAGAGTAAAGGGCAGTGGCATACAGTTCAGTTGTTTAGAGTGCACTGGCGCAGAGTGCACTGGCGTAGAGTGGCATGGGACAGGGTAGAGTGGCATAGAGTGCAGTGGAATAGACTGTATTGGTACAGGATGTAGTAGTACAGAGTAGAGTGGTGTAGAGTATAGTGGCGGCCAGTGCAGTGTTGCAGAGTAGAGTGTCAGCGTGCAGTGGTGTAGAGTACATTGAACTACAGTGCAGTGGTCAGAGTGGCATAGAGTGCAGTGGCGTAGAATAGATTGTTTCAGAGTAGAGTGCAGTTGCATAGAGTGGAGAGGTGCAGGGTAGAGTGCATAGAATGCAGTGGCACAGAGTGCAGTGGCGTAAAGTAAATTGTTTCACAGTAGAGTGAAGTGGCTTAGAGTGGCGAGGTGCAGGGTAGAGTGGAGTTGTGTAGAGTGGCATATAGTAAAGTGGTGTAGAGTGCTGTGGCATAGAGTGCAGAGTAGATTAGAGTGACATACAGTGTATTGATGTAGAGTGTATTGCCATAGAGTAGAGTGGTACAGAGTAGAGTAGAGAGGCATAGTGTGAAGTAGCATAGAGTGCTGTGGCATAATGTGGAGTGGTTCACAATGGTGAAGAGAGCAGTGCAGTGGCATGGAGTGGTGTAAATTGGAGTGATGCAGAGTAGGGTGCAGGGGTGTGGTCTGGTGCAGAGCAGAGTGGAGAGCAGTATGCCTGGTGTGGTAACACAATGCCATTACATATAACACATTTTTGATTGAAATGAGCATTACATGTGCACAGACATACAGTTTTCCAAATGAAACTATACTGTGCATAGACGATGATGTGTGGAAATTGCATTACCTAATGCAATGATTTGTTTTAATCATATAGAGGTATTTGGTTCCTGCATAGTTCAGAATTGACAAAAATGTGCTTCACTTGTACTCCTAATTCTGATATATTCAGAAGTTTATTTAAATGTTGTCATGTGATAGAAAAAACTCTTTCCTAACCCCAGTATCCAGCAAGTTTGCTGCTTAAATCCTCTCACTTTGAAGTTGGAGAAAGAAAAGTAAACACTAAGTTCACACCGAAGACAGAGCCTGACATTTGACTTTGTTCTTTGAATGCACAGCCAAATGTGAGGAGATAAGTACAAGATTTACAGGCCTGTTTACAGAAAGAGAGCACTCAGAAAGATACTGTAAATAAGGTTTGGGCAAGGGAAGGGACAAACTCAAGCTGCATACCCTAAAACAAATAAAGCCAGCAAATTGAAAGCAACAAAATGTGAGTTACAAACCGCAAGGCCAATGGCAAGCAATGGGTGGAATGCATTCCCAAGGAAGCTCTATGAATGTACTTAAAGTGACAACTGTGGGATACTTTATGAGTAAAGTCCAGTATTTTAGTCCAGTCCTTATTTTGCAGAGGTTTGGCCACATCAATCACCCAGGTAGTATGAAGAGAAAACCTGGAGTGGTTTCATGTTGCAGGAAAGGTCTGTAACCCATTCTATCAGTTTGCCACAAGTTCCTATGGTGTAGAGCTTCTGGCACACCTCTTGTAGGGTTGGTGCTAGGTGGCAGACATGAAATTGGGCATTTAATGATTATTTAAGGTGGTTGTAAGTAAGGAGTTGACCGGGGTGAAGATGGTAGTCTGCCACAAGGGTTTCGAAATTTAGTAGCTCACTGTCCGGAAACAAATCCCCCAATTTTAAGACACCTGCAGCACGCCAATGATGGAGTTGCTCTGAGCACAGCTGTCCTGTGTGAGTGGGAAGGCTTCACAAAGATAGTGCAGGAGCACAGGGTTTCTTCGTGTCAGTGAGTTTACTGGTTCTAGCCAGGTAAGAGAAAGCTGTGCATGATAACCCCGGACGGTGAGCCACAGAGTTGTCAGTAGGAAACAATGAGCAGTACATTAAACCTTCCTTAAAAGTATTTACTGATAAACCCCATCTCATGCAGGGAGGTGAGCAGAAAGCCAGCATTCTAAGTCCAGAAGACCTAATCCACCCGCAGTCAACGGTAGCTTTACAGTGGAAAGAGCTACCCAACTGCACTGCAGTGACCAAATCAGATGCGTGGCATGTCTCAAAAAGGTATGAAGGATGAGCAGGAGAAGGTTTGCAAAATAATACTATCATTGGGGTAGCACACCATCTTCACTCGTGCCACGTGGCCCACTACAGAAAGTAGAAGAGAAGACCAAAAAGCAAACTGGGTTTGGAGGGACGGTGACGCTCTGCTGATATTTCCATCCTGCAAATCAGTTGGAGATATTAATCAATATGGTATCAAAAAGTAACTGGTTCCCAGTTCAATCTGAGATCTAATTGTATATAAAGGGGAAAACAGTGCCATATGTTAAAGAAACACTAATTACATTTTAACATTTTTACTTTTTGTTTGTGCAATTTACATCCCAAATATTTTGAATATGAAGATTCTATATGTACTTGATGCTTAGGGATAACCCAGATCACTAATTTGGCCTTTGCTCAATTTCAAAACCATTCCAAGACATGGAAAAAGCGGGCAATTGCTTTGCACAACCTTGCAAGGGGGTTTGCACCTGCTCACCCTTCACAAGCACGAACAGTGGACCATTGCACCAGATGAGTTTGCCAAGGTGGATGGGTGTTGCTTGTTCAACCACTTGACAGTGCCTCTTCTGTTTCTCTCCTGTGTGCAGAGACAACTCCCCAGGTACCCAATACCTTCTGATAGTCTTGGTGGACCCATATTGTCTGATTTTAGGACTTGTCCCACCTTGTTCTTCTCTTCCTTATTTATCCAGTTCTCAGCAACAACCATTTGAATCACTTGCCGTGCATCTCCAGTTTGATCTCAATTACATCCTCTTTTATTATCTTTGATTGGTAGTCTGGGCTCCCATTTCTGAGATAAATGTAGAGTCCCAGACATACACTCTAGTGCTGTGAGACTACAGACAAGTTGTCGGTACCTCACATCCTGACGTTAGACTGTCGCCCACACCATCTGCCCTGCCTCATTAAATTTATTTTAGGTTGAAAGTCCATGGGTGGTTGGGGTGAGCCAGATATTTTTGTTCAATTTGTTTAAACTAGCAGAAGGTTGATTACCTTAATGTTACCCAAACTGTTTGCCAGGGGTTTTTAAATGTTCAGAAACATAATCAAACATTTGCTGTTTCTTTCTCTTCAAGAAAGATTTGGTAGATTTGGGTAAGGGTGAGGGCCTTGACACAGTGCTGAAGGCATTAATTTACTACTGAACATGGATGTGTTACGACTCTGTCGTCCCATTTCCAGGGTGTGCTGTAAGTGGACTGTCAGAAGCCTGGTAATCACCTTGAACACCTATCTAGAGTCCCTTGCTGACTCCTGTTTGTTTCTCTTTTCTCCATGGTACACTTGTGTAGTACTTCATTTGCTGCCTGGGACTGTAAATCCCATAATGCACAGCCTGGTAGTCAGGAAAGCCCGGATTCTGTTTCCCATTGTTTTCAATGGGAGAAGTCCAGTTGCTCCTTTTCACCGGATACTCTCCTCCAGGACTTGCAAGTGTCTGAAACTACACACACCTGTGACCTCTCCTGTGCAGCCCAGCTTGGAACTGCTTATAAGCAGCCATTTCCTCAAGCTCCCCGTCGTGCATTGGACTTCGATTACTTGGTGTTACAGACCCTTTGTCGATGGTGTTCCAGTTTTGTTCCTGTTCTGTTCCAGCTTGATCCTGTTTCCTGTTTCTCTGCCCTGCTCCTGATTGTTCCAGCCAGAGTCTGCTCCCTATCTCTTAGCCTTGTACCTGTTTGTTTATTCCAGAGCCTTCTCCCTGTTTCTCTGCCCTGCTCCTGCCTTGTTTCAGCCTGAACCTGCTCTCTGTTTCCCAGTCCTGTTTACTACTCATTCCTACTCCCTGTATTCCAGTCCTGTCCTTGCCTGTTCCAGCCAGAGCCTGCTCTCAGTTTCCCAGTCCTATCTCTGTTTGTTCCAGCCAGACGTTTGCACCCTGTTTTCAAGTCCTAGTCCTGCTTTTACTTCAGTCTGAGCCTGTTCCCAGTTCTTGCCTCTGCCTCTTTGTCTGTTCCCTTCTGTTTCTGTTTCTTCTTGGTTATATGTGTCTGGTAAGTGTTCTATCAGTCTTCACCAGTGGATAAGTGTCCTCCTTTGTACTGGGGTTGGCTCCTGGTTTCCAGGAGGCAATTCCAGCCCCCATCCTTGTCTAGTGTTATACGTTGTCTTTCGTGCCTAACAGTGACAGTGTGCTATTGCTGTTTTCTCAGGAATCACCACTGTGTTTCCAGCTGGACCCACAAGAGTGTGTCCTGTGTCTGTAAGTACTATCCTTGTTTGTGCTCTAGGGTCCAGAGACAGAATCACTTCTGCTGCCTCCTTTCTATGGGGCTGGCAGGGTGACTATCTGTAAGAGCAAACTGCACAGAGGCATTGAGATTCCCTGTCACTGTGGGAGGTTCTGCGCCTTACTCTGTGTACAACCCCAGCGTGTTTGTCCACTGGTAATCTGTTTCCTATTTGTTCACACAAGGGTTGCTCTGCTTTTACTTTCCTGTTTCCTGTGTCTGTCCATAGCTGTCCTTTCCGTGTATGCCTTTAGCTGCTATTCTGCCCCAGTACACTACCTCTTTAGGATATTCTGTGACCTCAAGGGGTGTCCCAACCAGAGTCCTGATCAGACCCGCCCGAAACCGTGACAGGATGTAATGTGACACCTGAATGTAGCATGCCAGGTGGCAATCACATAAAGACCACAGTGATTAAATAGTTCTATGTTAAAAAAGAGTAAATAAATGCACTTACAACATAGTGAGGCATGGCCTCTCTTGGGTGTTTCTGGAAAACTGACATTTGTTCTTGAATTTTTGCCCTGAATTTTGACCCTTTGTCCTGAATTTGTGTCCTGAATTTTGACCCTTTGACCTGAATTTATTACAGTCCTGTCCAGAATTTACCTCAATGCCAGGTGGTCACCCTACTCTTCCTCCTTCTTTCTCTTATGTGTCTTTTGCTCGCAGTAAATGCTTGAGCAGAAAAATAAGTGCCAGCCCTCAAAAATAAGTGCTGGTGCTCCGCACCGGAAACAACAAGCACAGATTAAGCACTGGTGGGAAATATATAACCTGAAGTTGCATAGTTGATAGCTGGAAATATAGAGACACAGAGATGTGTGTGAGTGATAAAGAAGTGTAGTTTTGAAGGCCAACATGAGAAAGAGATATGTTTTATAGGCAGGCGGTGAAAGGAAGATGAAATTCGTACATGTGAGAGAGTGTAAGAAAGCTTCAGATAATATGGTGGTTAGCAACAGACGAATGGAAAAGGGAATGTGATAAGAGAGAAAACAGTGACACTGGCTATGTCACTTTTACTTGATCTTAAGCTGGGGACCGCCTTCAACTGGTTAAGTACTGACACCTGAAGGAAAGAAAGAGACCTCATTACATCATTTATCTTCCGAACATCTCTTTGTTACACACTCACCTATTTCTCATGGAAATTTGTATTTCCAATTAATTGAAACAAAAATATTATCTAAGAAACAGATGTCAAAGTATTCAAACCTCTCACATTTCTTTCACTGCAGATAACTACCTTCTGTTTTATGCGAACACATTTACTGATTTGAAAATACATTCAAGGTTGTATTTTCTTAAGAAGCAATGCGAGCAATGTTCATTAGTTTTAGAAAGTTCCATCTGGTCAACAATTTATCACTCCTCCTACCCAAGTCACTACCTTTAGACAATATGGTGTCAAGAAGAGAAAATGTCAAAGTCTTTGAAATTATGAAGTTCGTTTGTTTACATAACCTAGATGTGCAAAACTATGAGTCTGTAATCCTTAAACGGAAGTTTTGAAATGGTACTTTAGCGAACAGAGTAGATTTTCCCGAACTTTGGCAGCAAAATCCGCGCTGTAGCAATACCAGGGGACTGATTCACAAAGGTAAACTTACGTTTGTGTCACATAAGTAGACTTGTATGACCCCAGAACCATTTATGTTGGGATTGATTTTTTTCTTCTAATTTTTATTAACCATGATTTGGTTTAATCAAATGTCCAAGTGCATTGCATACCAGTATCAGATTTTACTATGACATTCATTAATAAGTAATACATACAATGTAACACTTTACAGTTTATAAAGCAATATCAGAGTTGTCATTTACAGTGAATAGTATAGGTAGGTAGAATATGCAGTATTACATGTGAAAGATAAGTGTGCATATTGCATGGTAATAAAAGGTAAATTCTTCATCATTATTAGGTGGCACTGAGATGCCACAGATTTAAGGGTTAGGTCAATCAACTAATGTCATGTTGAATCTGGGAGCCTGGGGAAAGGTCATGACAATCTAAAGACCGGCTGGTCGTACTGTCCTCTGTTATTAAATGCAGATTCAGCAAGAATGCATGCTTAAGAATACAGATATTTCTCTAGGTGGCAATAGTTGATGCATTTTTTTTACGAAAGCCTAGGCATAATGGAGTATATTCATTGAAGCAATCCCCAATGTGTGACCAAGTGATCCTATCCCAGTCCCCTATGCAAGTTAATCTGTTTTCTTCTTTGCATGTTAGCCAAACATGAGAGTCTTCTCTTCTGATCAGTTATGGAACAATGCCTCTCCATTTGGACACCTTTCACAAAGCTTAAAATTGTAAATGATGACTTCTAAATCACTAGCCTTCAGGAATTCAACAGATGATTTGGAAGTAGACAGAGACATGATGGCTTTGGAAGAGGTACATATCTCTGTTTTAAATGTTTCTGGATGTTTTGCTGTCATGAATTAATAATAAGTGATTAGGTCCACTATATGCACTTTTTATCTGTGCCTACTTTTCCTTCCTACTTTAGAGTAATATATGTTTTTTCCTAAGGAAGAATGATTGCAATGAGACAGACAGCTGCAAATTATTAAGGTGGCAGCTTCACTACTTTCATTTAAAGGACAGCTATCCGTAGTCTCTGATGTCACATGGGAAATCGTCTGATACGATAAAATGATGCTAGTTAGCCATATTGAAGATCACTGACACCATTGCTTGGCCTTCCTGTGTCCACTCATTTTTCTATCGATATCTCCCATGAATAGAAACCACCATATGAAGCTATTTTGTGTTACACTGTGGATAATATGCAAAGTGTCACCTACTGTTTTGTGTTTGATTGAATACTATGTGAGGATATCTTTGGGTTGAATCCTCATTTTCCTCCTTTCACTTTTGTGTGTATTCCCTAAAGCCTTAAAGCCACTTGCTGACATATGTACACTTAACACATCCCCAAATATTAAAATGAAATTAATCCAGTCTCTTGATGCAAATTAATACACTTGGCTCCTGAAATATTTAAATAATTTCTCTTGATAGCTGAATTTAAATCCTCAATGAAGCAATTGATTTTATTAACTTAAAGTATCTAAGTGTGGAATCCTTCAAGCCTTCTTGAGAAACCCAAACTTGCTGGCAAGGCTCTCTTGCTCGTTCAATGTAAATTGCTCCAATTCCAGTGTTATTCATCTCACTAGTGTAACTGAGATCACTGCTCCAATTCCAGTGTTATTCATCTCACTAGTGTAACTGAGATCACAGATTCCCATGAAATGCCACCCTGCTGTAGCTGCGTATTCTGTGATCAGGATAGTGAGGAACCTCAGGGAAACTGTTGAGTGTAGCAGACTGGAATTAAATCTAAGTGTCTAAATATATAATACAGTAATAGCACAGTGGTCTTTCTTGCAAAAATAGTCTTCATGGACTGTGAATTTGTAGAGGTAATAAAGGCAAACGTATTATCCTGAATGTCTTTTTTGCATTATTTAATTTATTTAATTGATTAAAACAGCTACTAAATCCATTTGCTTTTGATGCATGTGTGTAACTTATCAGTCTTATGTCATGGACATTTGATTCAGTATTTCACCCTTTTGAAGGAGGTAAAATGAATACAATAGAGTTGGATAATAACACAACACTTTTATTTAAGAATAAATAGAAGGTATCTCTTCCACTACTTACAATTTGTTGTGAAAGGCAAGGGTAATAAAATAGTGAAGGGTATAGGATATTTATTTAAAAATAGGCTGAAGTACCTTATCAATATTTGTTTAAAAAGGGTGTTTAAAGATTTTCCCTGGAAGGATATATTTCCCACAACGTGATGAAAGGCCGGTAGTGGTCAAGCTAGGGAGGAGTACATGATAAAGAAGAGTGGGTTAGTATATCAAAACACAAGGATGGTGTTTTTCCCTCTTGTGTGGATTCCTACACCCTTTAGCTTACTTCTCTTATTTAGTTCTTAAATTGTTTTATATGTATTTTATTTATGTTTTTAGAGGAGATGTCTGATGGTGGTAATGTGGTTTTTTGGAGGACACAAGTAAGGGTGTCTGTGTCATTTAGATATTGGATTTTCATTGTATAAAAATAATAAAACATGTTTTTGAGTAACTAGTCACTCTCTTTTGTTTTTCAACCATTTTCCTTTCTTAATGAAGACATTTGTGATTGTTCAATTCATTTGTTTGTGTAATGTCCAAGGGGATTTTCTTGATATGTAAGTTTGACTGACTACCCCAACCCCTTGCAATAATAGTGAGTAGGGTACATCCTATCTTGTATTGTTGTGTAATGAGAGCAATGGCTTCACTGCAAAGGCTTTTCCATTATTAAACTTGTTAAGCTTGCAGACAGAGGGCCTGATTACAAGTTTGGCGGAGGATGTTAATCCGTCCCAAATGTGACAGATATCCTGCCCACCGTATTTTGAGTTCCATAGGATATAATGGACTCGTAATACGGCGGGTGGTATATCCGTCACATTTGGGACAGATGAACGCCCTCCGCCAAAGTTGTAATCAGGCCCAGAGTCTTTTTCCTTCATTATCTTTCTTTCTTCTTTTTTGACGGTGATAGAGGCTCTTTTCACTGGCCTTTCTGTTTATGCTGTATATTGTACTGCATATGTCAGAAAGAGAGACCTTAGATTGTACTGAAGAATTCAGAAGATTGTGAGTGGCCCCTTACTACTTGAATGAGAGAGTAGTCAAGTTCAGTCCCTGGGATGGCTAGAACCAGATGAGCCTGAGAAATTACTAAAGAAGTTTGTTCGTACAGAACTACATGCCAAATGTCTAACAGATTGTCTCCAGACCAATATTATTCCGGTGAGCCGAAAGGAAAAATATACCCTGATAATTTCTACAGATGATCCAAAGTTTACAGATGATTTCAGTTGAATTTCTATAAACTGCAATAGGAATTGGATTGTGTTAAGTACTGAAACAGATTTGGCCATATAAAAACTTTGAGGACTCAGCTGGATGAATTGAAAAAGAAGATTGTGTCTTTGGAGTCTGTAACCGACACAAAGTCATTGATAAACAGTGTGGATAGAACTAGTAAAGAATTTCAGAGAATTTTCAATCAAAAGAAACCAGAAAAAATACACCAACGTATCCACTGCTACAGGAAAGAAAAGGTTTTCCCTTACTCACAAAACAATTTTTACAAACTAAAAGCAAAATTCAAAATTGGCATCTAAAAAGTTAGTCACTTTTTTGGAGTCATCAAACAGCACAGACTCTGATCACCCTAGCCCTTCAAGGTAGTCTTTTGAAGACCAGTTCCAACATTAGTGCTTTTTATATCAAGATTCCCCATGGGTTAGACAGAGGAAGGGAGGTCGGAAAGATCAGCATGGCTGGTTACTAAATCAATACACTCTAGGTCAGCATTCAACACAGAACCAATATTACAAATGGTAATAATGATGACAATACCTATTTTCAATATGTCATCATATACTTAGGACCCAGATGAACGTACTGTCCTGAACAGAGGACTCTCTTTTGTACACTCATACTGCAATGGCAATTTCCAAACATGATTCAAACTGTATTGGTTCTTCAGAACAATTAGACTCAATAATTTATTTGAAAAAATGTAACCTTTATTGATTTTTGATAAAACTTGTTTCACTTTTAGCATCTAGGTTTTACCCCTGAAGCCATCCGGTGGATAAGGAAGTCATTTTGTTTGAGAATATTGTTGTTAGAGAGATAGACTAAATGTTTACTAGAGAGAAGCATATAAAGTACAATCCATTGAGAAATGAATCACAAGAATCAAACACCTTTCTAATCTGGATAGTCTTGTAATCAAACCAGCAGGCAAAGGTGGTGGTATTGTCCTCCAAGATAGGGATACATTTCTATATGAGATTGAAAAACAGGTGGCTGATGCACTTTATTACAAAAAAATTTAGTCTGATCCCTTTAACACAATCCGGCTGGAAATCGAGGCATTGACTGATCAAAAAAATCCATTAAAATGTTACCATCCTCCCCGAGGTACAATTATAGCAGGCTGCCAATCCATCTTGGAGCCTCTTTCCCAATATATGTGTTTTTTCTAAAGCCATAGCTTAGTCTACATGATCGTATGTGAGGGGCAGGATGATGGTGATTCATGATATTGAAGTCTTTGATTACAATAGAGAGACAGATGTCTTGATGACTCTTGACATCATCAGGCTTTTACCAATATTAGTGAACTTCAGTCCTTAGATATCATAGAGGTTTTACTAGAAGAGGGACCGCATCATCATTGTATCCCCAATCAATTTGTAGTAGAATGTGCTAAAATTAAAATGACCAAGACTGTTTTCTTGGTAGAGAATAGGTTTTAACAACAGGTTAAGGGGCCTGCTATGGGTGCTACATGTGTACCAGACATAGCAATTATCTATGTTTAAGACTTTGAAGAATGCTTTATAAATAAAAAAATGATGATTTTTCTACTTGCCAAACAAGTAATGTGATTTACTGTATGGTGTGCTTGACTGACCTCGATAAATTGGAGAAACAGGACAACAGGTAAAATCTAGGATTTTACAACACCAGTCTAGAATCAGATGTAAGATTTTGTTGCCACTGATTGTGGAATACTTTCTGGAAAAGGGTCACAAGATTCCTGTGAAATTTTGATTTGTGATCAAAATTATCAAGGACTCGAAAAGAGGCTTAAATATTGAGAAATTGCTATTATTCAAGGCAAAACATTGGCTCTGGAGACCTATCCCAGTAAAGGTTGGTTTGAATATTGTGGTTGAGTGGGCATCATCTAGCTGCATTGTAAATAAGTAACTAGATCCTGGTTTGTAGGCATGAGGGCACTCTTTAATTGTCCCACTAAATTATTTCTTCATTACTCCAATTGATGTGTTTTGGATACCACTGGTTTTGTCCAATAGACAACCAACTGTGGCTTTGTATCAAGCTCATTTAGTGATAGTGTAATCATGAATGATATGTGGTTATGAATTTATGAAGTACAGTTTGTACTTCATACTAAGGCTGGTGATTCATGTATTGTAATGGAAGTAGCTGTTCGGAAACAGTACTCTAACATAAATGATGGACACCATACTGTGGTTTACCAGATAGATTGTGATATGACGTTAGCATTGGCCATTCAGTAAAAGATATAAGTGGGCTGTATGTATCCATTGTGGAATTTTGGTTGATTCATTTTTTATTTATGTCTTTTTCTTTTTCCTTTTTGTTAAAATTGTGATTGATTATGTTAGTTTAATTTAAACCTATTTTGATGATTAGGCACCCTCCCTCCTTGCAACAGTGAGCCACTGTTGCATTTGTTCAGTGGCAAGCTTCTTGCAGGTCAGTTATGGCTATGCCTGTCAGGATACTTAAAGATTGGATTAACAGTTTACTCTGTTTCTGAAAAGGAGTTTTATAGTGTTACAGAATTGAAAGAATAATGAACATGGCCTTCTTTACTTAATTTGGGGACTATGCATGCAGCATGTTTTTTCATGCCAGGCATTTGGATGGCTTAGTAGAAACTTGGAAAATGGTTGGAGCACTAATTAAGTAGCTATTGATAAATGCGGATTGGGCTCTTGGCCATGCCTGCCATAATACTTGAAAGGCTTAGTTGCTGTTTATTGGAGACAAAATGAAATATGAAGAAATTGTGCTACATTAGACATCGGAAAATAATGATGTAAAATCATTTGTGGTGAAAGAGCAGTCAAGGCCTAAAATTTGTGCTGATGCCAGGGAAGTGAAGAGTTCACGTGAAAATAGAATACATGACCACCAAGGTCTTAGTTAAAGGAAAGCCCGTGTTTGTAAGCCTGAAGGAATTTACGGTTTTAAGCACCCAGGCACAGACTCTGTTGTCTCAGTAAAATGAAAATGTGATTGAAGAATGCAAGCAGGACGCTGAATTAGCAAAGTTTACTCAAAAACTGATAAGAGATGTTTGGGGGCAGAGCAATAAAGCACATACACAAATTAACATGCATTCAAGAGTAGTGACTAATTAGTTTGTTAATAATTGTTAGAACTGCAATAAAGAATGTATAAGAAATAGGTTAAAGGTTTAGGGACACATGTGATATGATTCTTGCAACAAATATGTGACTGTGACTGCTAAGTAACTTATTGACTAACCTTTTCTAATAAGCAAAGTTCATATTATTATATATGTCTGCCTGTGAAGCAGCAAATTGAGACCAGCTGTTTACCTGTATGGAGATAGCTATTCTCCCTGGCACGACAGTAAATAGGTGGGTTTGCCTTGCCAAGAGGAGTCTTGTTTTTTTATCTTAAGTCTCTCCACAACATTTGGCCAGGAGTGTCACGACTCACGTGCTGCTTGCGCCTGGAATTTGCAGATCTGGTGGCGTGAATCTTCAATGTTCGGCTTTGGCCCAAAAAGGGGCGACTCTTTCTGGTAGCCACGGTGCTGTAGGCAATGGAGACACCAAGAACAGACCGTGCCCTTCAGAAAGTAGCGCCAGAGGGAAAAACCCCTTCCAAAGGGGAAAAACCTCCAAACAGGAAAAGTCCTGGAGAAAAACAAGAACAAACAAACAGGAATCCAAAAGGAGCAAAATTCAGAAAACACAGAATGCTGAGTCCAAAACCAAAAGGCAAGGAAATCAGGAGCGAAGACACCAACTGAGCAGAAAGTGTTGCAGCGCAAGGAAAGAGGAAAAACACAGCCCTTATATACCAACAAACAGGAAGTGACCCACAGGAAGTAAAAGGACACCATCTTAGATAGGGAAACAATATATAGAACAGAATAGTAGAGGAACCATAGAGAATAGGGAACAAGGAATGCTGGGAAAGCACAGGAATCTGGGAAGGAGGAAAAGACATAAAGAAAGGCACACAACAGACTGCAAACAGAAGAAAGGACAAGGAAACGAAGAAAAACAGGTAAGAGGGTTCAGAGACCCCTGGGACAGTGAAAGGCAGAAGGAAGAACGAGGCCCCAAGCAAATCTGGGGCCTCGAAACGCGCAGGAGAGGCTGGGGGCGCGCCGCGTCTTAATAACGCGGTGCGCGGCCCGAGCCGAACGCCCGGCCGAAGTCGAGCTCTCGGCTCGCGCCGCACCGCGCGGCGCGACAGTAGGTCCCCCTCCCGAAGGCCCAGGTTTAAGAGGGAATAAACAGTGAAAGCGTTGAGTCAGGAGAGGAGCGTGAACGGAAGAGGCATCTTCCCATGAACATTCACTGAGAGGATAACCCTTCCAATGAATCAGATACTGAAGTCGTTTATGAAAAAGACGAGAGTCACAGATTTCCTGCACTTCATATTCAGGAGCATCATTCACAAGGACAGGAGGTGGACAAGGAAACTGACGTGAGTAAGGATCAGGCACATAAGGTTTAAGCTGAGAAACATGAAAAACCGGATGGATCTTCCATGTATGGGGTAAGTGAAGACGGACAGTGACAGGATTGACCAACTGGAGAATACGGAAAGGCCCATAGTAACGAGGTGTGAACTTGTTTTGAGAGAGACGTGAGGGCAAGAATTTGGAGGAGAGCCAGACTTTATCTTGCAGATGATAATTTGGATTGGTTGTACGTCTCTTGTCTGCAGCCTTCTTCATATACCTCTTGGTATGTAACAAATTAGATCGAATTAGTTTATGGAGTTGGAGAAGGCGTTTGGAGAAATAGTTAATAGCAGGTAGAGGAGAGTTGGATTGTGGAGAAGTAGGGAAAGAGGTAGGATGAAAACCATAGGAACAGAAAAAGGGAGTGACCTTGGAGGCACTATGGACTGAGTTATTGTAGGAAAATTCAGCTAAAGAGAGGTAAGTGCTCCAGTTACTTTGGGTAGAATTGCAAAAGCATCGAAGATATTGCTCTAGTCCTTGGTTCAGACGCTCAGTCTGTCCGTTGGTCTGAGGATGGAACCCTGAAGACAGGGCTCTATTCATATTCAGTGTTTTACAAAAATGCTTCCAAAATCGGGAGATGTACTGAGGTCCTCTATCAGAGATTATGGTATGTGGAAGTCCATGGAGACGGAAGACATGATCTATGAATATTTGACCTAGTTCTTGGGAAGTAGGCAGCTTTTTTAGGCCAGTGAAATGAGCCATCTTTGTGAAAGAATCCACTGTGACCATGATAACCCGGTTTCCTGCTGATGGTGGGAGCGAACACATAAAATCAGTAGAGATAGTATGCCATGGGGCCGATGGAACAGGCAAAGGTTGTAGTAATCCTGCCGGTCTGGTGTGAGGTATTTTGACTTGGGCACATATGGGACAGGCCTGAACGTATCTTTCCACATCCAGTTTCCAGGTAGGCCACCAAAAAAATCGTGAAAGTAATTCTTGTGTGGCCTTGATGCCTCTGTGACCAGCTACAGGGGAATCATGGCACATTTGTAATGCTTTCTTTTGCACCTTGTTTGTAGGGAGGAATATCAGGTCTTGGTAATAAAAATATCCTTGTCTTTTGTACAATAATGGTCTTAGTTCTTCTATGTCATGGTCCGATAGGTTGGCGTATTCTTGTTGTACTTCTTCCAGGAAAGACTGAGCCACTCCAATGATCTTACTGGGTTCTAGAAGATACTGGGATGAGGAAGGAGAACACTCTGGATATCGGCGAGACAGAGCATCAGCCAGAATGTTTTGAGATCCTGGAATATATGTAATATAAAAATCGTACTGACTGAAGAAAAAGGCCCAGCGGGCCTGACGACTATTCTGGCATACAAAATTTCTTAAACATTGTGTTTCTTTTATGGTAGAAGGAGAAGGCCACTCTAGGATAGCTTGTACCTTTTCTTGATCCATAGCTATGCCGGTGGGACTTAAATGATAGCCCAGATATTTGACTTCCGTTATGTCGAACTCACATTTCTCTGGTTTGCAAAATAGTTGATGATCACGAAGTCTTTGAAGAACTTGTTTCACATGGGAAGTATGGAGTTCAGGATTTCTAGAATAAATAAGAATGTCATCTAGGTAGATCACGACTGTCTGATTAAGTAGGTCTGAAAACACTGAGTCCATAAATCTCTGGAAGATTGCCGGGGCGTTAGTAAGACCAAACGGCATAACCCTATATTCAAAATGGCCAAATGGGGTCCTGAATGCTGTCTTCCATTCGTCGCCTTCTCTTATGCGTAAAAGGTGGTAGGCTCCTCGTAAATCCAATTTAGTAAAACGTTGGGCCCCTCTGATTGCTTCCAGTATGTCCCTGATGAGAGGCAAAGGATAACGATCCTTAATGGTGATTTTATTCAGACCTCGAAAATCCAGGCACGGACGAAGATCCTTAGTCTTCTTGGGCACAAAAAAGAGAGGGGCCCCAGCCGGAGACGACGATGGAACAATAAGACCACTCTGTATATTTTCGTCCAGATACTCCTTTAGAACTTCCCTTTCGGGTTCCGTGAGGGAGTACATCCTCCCAAAAGGAACAATTGTGCCGGGTTCTAATGGAATTGCACAATCATATTCTCGATGTGGAGGTAGCACAGGTTTTGACGGTTTTTGGAAAATATCCTGAAACTCCAAATAGTGGTCTGGGACCCCTTGGACCGTATTAATGGACATACCAGTGGCACCTTCAGTAGCTAAGGATCTTTTCGGAGACCAATACTTGTCGGAAGTAAAACAGTTCTCGTGACAAAATTGCGAAGACAAAGAGACTGTCCGGGTAACCCAATTTATATATGGGTTATGTCTAATGAGCCACGGAATTCCAAGAATGATGGTATGGTTAGGGGACGTAATAAGATCGAAGGAGATGTGTTCTTGATGGTTTCCCACCTCTAGACTTAACATCAGGGTAGTGGTGTCTACAGGACCAGAGGATATCAAAGATCCATCCACAGTGTGTACCTGTTCGGGTACTTCTTTTGCTTGAGTAGGAACTAGGTTAGCAGCAGCCCATGTCTTGTCCATGTATATACCACTAGCACCACAGTCTAGTAATGCCATAGTCTTTTCTTGACGACCGTCAGGAAGTTGTAACAGGACAGGAAAGATGAACAAGGCAGTTGTATTGTCATTAAAGGAGCTGATGGAAGGTATAGCTGTAGATCCCGTCCCCTCCCTTCTTACAGAGGACGGGAGGTGGCGTTTCCCGAAGGTCTGGACGGACGTACTGGACAGGTACGGAGTATGTGACCAGCAGAACCACAATACAGGCACAACCCTCTCTTGCGTCTGTCTTCTCGTTCACTAGCAGAGAGCGGACCTCGGGTAGTATCCACCTGCATGGGTTCCCCTTCGATGTCTCTAGCAGGAGTGCGAGGTTCCTCGGAACGCTGCAGGTATGCACGTGAGCTACTTGGCTGGGTAAACCCTCTACTCCTTTTCTTTTCCGATCTCCGTTCCTGAAGACGATATTCGATGGACAGTGCTTGATCCATCAGGCCACGAAGATCTTCCGCTCTGGTAGAATGCACTAGTTCATCCTTTATTTCTTCTTTGAGTCCTCTACGAAATAATGTTACCAGAGTACGTTCCACCCAAGTGGTCTCTGCCGCCAGCTGACGAAAACGGGTTATATATTGCAGGACGTCTTGGGAGCCTTGTTGGATGTCGCACAAGGCTTCTTCAGCGGAGGCTTCCAATCCAGGACGGCTAAACATTTGTTTGAAGCGACTCACAAAGGCGGAATAGTCTGACAATACAGGGTCGTCGGAGGACACCATCGGGGTTGCCCAGGCCAAGGCTGGGCCGGATAAGGCACTGATAAGGTAACCCACCTTGGTCTTGTCGTGGGAGAATTGAGTAGGTCGGAAGGCGAAATACACCGTTAAAGCATCCAAGAACTCGCGAAGCTTGGTTGGTTCACCAGAGAAACAAGGGGTAGAAGCGGAGATTGTCGGAACATCACTGGTGCGGAGGGCCAAAGCCTGTCGTAACGCAGCATTTTCATTACGCAGTTGTTGCAACTCCTGGGCTTGTTGCTGAATCGTGGTTAACAGAGATTGCTCCGGATCTGCAGCAGCCGCCACTGTATTATCCATGGTGTTTGAGGACGTCGGAATGGTTAGGCGCTGCAATCTGTCACGACTCACGTGCTGCTTGCGCCTGGAATTTGCAGATCTGGTGGCGTGAATCTTCAATGTTCGGCTTTGGCCCAAAAAGGGGCGACTCTTTCTGGTAGCCACGGTGCTGTAGGCAATGGAGACACCAAGAACAGACCGTGCCCTTCAGAAAGTAGCGCCAGAGGGAAAAACCCCTTCCAAAGGGGAAAAACCTCCAAACAGGAAAAGTCCTGGAGAAAAACAAGAACAAACAAACAGGAATCCAAAAGGAGCAAAATTCAGAAAACACAGAATGCTGAGTCCAAAACCAAAAGGCAAGGAAATCAGGAGCGAAGACACCAACTGAGCAGAAAGTGTTGCAGCGCAAGGAAAGAGGAAAAACACAGCCCTTATATACCAACAAACAGGAAGTGACCCACAGGAAGTAAAAGGACACCATCTTAGATAGGGAAACAATATATAGAACAGAATAGTAGAGGAACCATAGAGAATAGGGAACAAGGAATGCTGGGAAAGCACAGGAATCTGGGAAGGAGGAAAAGACATAAAGAAAGGCACACAACAGACTGCAAACAGAAGAAAGGACAAGGAAACGAAGAAAAACAGGTAAGAGGGTTCAGAGACCCCTGGGACAGTGAAAGGCAGAAGGAAGAACGAGGCCCCAAGCAAATCTGGGGCCTCGAAACGCGCAGGAGAGGCTGGGGGCGCGCCGCGTCTTAATAACGCGGTGCGCGGCCCGAGCCGAACGCCCGGCCGAAGTCGAGCTCTCGGCTCGCGCCGCACCGCGCGGCGCGACAAGGAGCCCCTTTTTGCCCTCAACCAACTTCTGTCACCGGATTACCACTTACCCCCACTGCATAGATCATTGCGCATCTCTGATGAGGTAAGCAGACACTGTGTTTTCTAGAGTTCTTCCCATTCATAGGGGTGGACAGGACCCGGTGATTGGCGTCTTTTAAGGTGAGGACAATGCTGACTTTGTTTCATGTTTTGTATATATTGTATGACCTGTGTTTCTGGCAATGGTAAAGACAGATGTAATCTAAATATAACGATATAAGGGTAACACATGCAAGATTGTGTACATGTGTTGCACAATATTAAGTAAAGGAGCTCTGAAGTCGGTAGAGTGTTTCTCCAATGAAAAAATTGGAAGTGGTCAATGTGGGTGATTCGAAGGTGAGTTTCCAATATGTGTTCCAATATTTTGGCATAAAGGGACAGCTGAAAGGCCTGTGTCATTAAACTTTACCTCCAAATACAATCTGAAGACTCAAATTACCATCCTGGACCTAATGTCCAGAAGTCATTCCATGGTCTATGAGATGCATGGTTTGAGGGTTATCCTCTCTTGAAGCGCAGAGGGAAGTGACCAGTTGCTACCAACAGTATTTACCATTTGGAGTCAATCAATCAATCAATCAGTGAATTTATAAAGCACGCTATGTACCCGACAGGGTTTCGAGGCGCTGGGGGTGTGGGGGGAGGTGCTGCTAGCGTTCGAAGAGCCATATCTTGAGGAGTCTCCTGAAGGTGAGGAGGTCCTGGGTCTGGCGTAGTGAGGTGGGGAGAGAGTTCCAGGTCTTGGCGGCGAGGAAGGAGAAGGATCTGCCGCCAGAGGTCTTGCGCTGGATTTGGGGGACGATGGCGAGGGCCAGGTTGGCGGAGCGGAGTTGACGTGTGGGGACGTAGAAGTTGAGTCTGGTGTTTAGGTAGGTGGGTCCGGTGTTGTGTAGTGCCTTGTGTGCATGGGTGAGGAGTTTGAAGGTGATCGTTTTATCCACAGGGAGCCAGTGGAGGTCCTTCAGGTGGGGGGAGATGTGACATCGGTGGGGTATGTCGAGGATCAGGCGGGCGGATGTGTTCTGTATGCGTTGGAGTCGTTTGATGTCTTTCGTTGGGATGCCTGTGTAGAGTCCGTTGCCGTAGTCAAGTCTGCTACTGACGAGGTCTTGAGTTACCGTCTTCCTGGTTCCTGTTGGAATCCACTTGAAGATCCTGCGGAGCATGCGGAGGGTGTTGAAACAAGAAGAGGAGACGGCGTTGATCTGTTTGGACATGGTGAGGGCAGAGTCGAGGACGAAGCCGAGGTTTCGTGCGTGGCTGGCTGGGGTGGGTGGGGGTCCGAGGGCGGTGGGCCACCAGGAGTCGTTCCAGGCCGAGGGGGTGCGTCCGAGGATGAGGACTTCCGTTTTGTTGGAGTTGAGCTTCAGGCGGCTGTTGTTCATCCACTCGGCGATGGATTTTAGTCCCTCGTGGAGGTTGGTTTTGGTGGTGAGCGGATCTTTGGTCAGGGAGAGGACGAGCTGGGTGTCGTCGGCGTAGGAGATGATGCTGAGGTTGTGATGACGGGCCAGTTGTGCGAGGGGGGCCATGTAGACGTTGAACAACGTTGGGCTAAGAGAGGAGCCTTGGGGGACGCCGCAGATGAGGTTGGTGGCTTTGGAGCGGAAGGGTGAGAGTCGGACTCTCTGGGTTCTGTCGGAGAGGAAGGATGAGATCCAGTTGAGGGCTTTGTCTTGGATGCCGGCTTCGTGGAGACAGGTTAGCAGGGTGCGGTGGCAGACTGTGTCGAAAGCGGCTGATAGGTCGAGGAGGATGAGGGCTGAGGTTTCGCCGTTGTCCATTTGTTGTCTGATGTCATCTGTGGCGGCGAGGAGTGCGGTCTCAGTGCTGTGGTTTCGTCTGAATCCAGATTGTGAGGGGTCTAGGATGGAGTTGTCTTCTAGGAAGTGGGCGAGCTGCGCGTTGACGATCTTCTCGATGACCTTCGCTGGAAAAGGGAGGAGAGAGATCGGTCGGAAGTTTTGAGATCGTTGGGGTCAGCCTTGGGTTTCTTGAGGAGGGGTTGGATTTCTGCGTGCTTCCAGCTGTCCGGGAAGATGGCGGTGTTGAAGGAGAGGTTGATGATCTTGCGGAGTTTGGGGGCGATGGTGGCGTCGGCTTTGTTGAAGACGTGATGTGGGCACGGGTCCGTGGGAGATCCTGAGTGGATGGAATTCATGGTTGTTAGGGTTTCGGCGTCGTCTACTTGGGTCCAGGTGGTGAGGCGGCAGGCGTGGGAGGAGTCGTCGGGGTGGGGTCTGGCGGAGGTGCGGTGTTGAAGCTGTCGTGGATGGCTGCGATTTTCTGGTGGAAGAAGGTGGAGAGATCGTCGCAGAGTTTCTGGGAGGGAGGGACATCGTTGACGTTGGCGTTAGGGTTGGAGAGTTCCTTCACGATGCAGAAGAGTTCTTTGCAGTCGTGGGCGTTGTTGTTGAGGCGTTCTGTGAAGTGGGCGCGCTTGGCAAGTCGGATCCGTTGGTGGTGTTCACGGTTGGTGTCCTTGAGGGTGGCAAGGTTGTCGGGTGTGCGCTCGAGGATCCATTTCTTCTTGAGTTTCTGGCAGGTGCGTTTGGAGGTGGTCAGTTCGTCTGTGAACCAGGCTGTTTTTTTCTTTTCTTGGTTGGCGGTGGGTTTCTTGAGTGGGGCTAAGGTGTTGGCGCAGTTGAGGATCCATTGATGGAGGTTGATGGCGGCGGTGCTCGGGTCGGTGGGTTCGGGTGGTGGGTATTTGGCGAGTGTGCTGGTCAGTTGGTCTTCGGTGACTTTTCCCCAGCGGCGGTGAGGCGGTAGAGGGATGCGGTGGTGTTCGGTGTTTTTCTTGAAGGTGAAGTGGACGCAGTGATGGTCGGTCCAGTGGAGTTCGGAGGTGTGGCTGAAGGAGATGTGGTTGCTTGAGGTGAAGAGTGGGTCAAGCATGTGTCCGGCGATGTGGGTGGGGGTGTTGACCAGTTGACGGAGTCTGAGGTTGAGGAGGTTGGTGGTCAGTGATGCGGTGTTGGCGTCGTTGTTGTTTTCCAGGTGGAAGTTAAGATCTCCCAGGAGGATGTAGTCTGGAGAGGCGAGGGCGTGGGTGCTTGCGAGGTCGGAGACGGTGTCGCTGAAGGGGGCTCTTGGTCCTGGAGGGCGGTATATGAGGGTTCCTCTGAGGGTAGTGTTGGGGTCCGTGTGAATCTGGAAGTGGAGGTGTTCGGCTGTCTTGAGGGTGTCGTCCGTGTGGGTGTGGATCTTGATGGTAGATTTGTGGGCGATGGCTATCCCTACGCCGATTCCGTTGGTGTGATCTCTTCTGGTGATCTTGTATCCGTCAGGTATGGCGATGGCGATGTCACGGGCCGAAGAGTCGTTCCACCAGGTTTCGGTCAGGAAGGCCACATCTGGGGCGGTGGTGTCGAGCAAGTCCCAGAGCTCGATGGCGTGTTTTCGTGCGGAGCGTGTGTTGAGGAGGATGCAGTGCAGGTGGTTTGTGTTGGTTGTTGCTGGCTTTGTTGTTCTGTTGCAGGAGAAGTTGCAGGAGCGGCAGGAAAAAGGTCCTTTGGTGTGCTTCGGGGTGGCCAGGGAGCACTCTGTGGAGGGGCCAGGGTTTAGGGCGAGGAGTTCGCGGGCCGAGTAACGGAAGCAGGAGGTGCAGGGGCGTGAGGACCAGGGGGGGTGGCGCTGGGCGCGGTCCAGGCGCAGACGGGCGGAGACGGGCTTGCCTCTGGCGCGGACGCGCAGCACCAGCCATTAAGAAGGGAGGGGGGAGGGAGGAGCAGCTGGGAGGCGGGAGGCGGGAGGGATCGGCGAATGGGGGCGCGAGGGGGGCAGGGCCGCAGGGAGGCAGCGGCAGGGAGCGGAGAGCAAGGGGGAGCGCACAAGGGGCGAAAACACGAAAAACAAGGCTAAAAAGTCGGGCACAATTTTAACAAACAGTCACAATTTGAAAACAATCGGAGAAATACACTAATGGCACAGTCTAACAATCGGGGAGACAGCAATCAGAGGGGCACAACGGGGGCAGAAGCGCAGGAGGCGAGGCGCTTGAAAAAACAGTAAAACGCACTACAGGGCGGCAAAAAGTGGCACAATCAGAAGGGGCCCGGCGGGGGCAGAAGCGCAAGAGGCAAGGCGCTGAAAATGGAAAAACACTTACAGGACGGCGGAAAAAACGGCACACGGGTCAAGTGAAGCCTCGAACACGCTAGCAGCAGCGTGGGCGGGGGTCAGAGGCAGGAGACAGCAGGTTGGTGCTGCGGACGTGGGGGGTGAGCTCAGGACCTAAAACAGGTCAAAACAATTGTGATTAATACTTAGAAGTAGTTGAACAGTTCATGTTTTTAAAATGTTGATGATGAGTGCATATGTATGCACGTAAATAGAAATGTGGTCACAGAGTGATGTTGTTAATATTGCATTGTGTTATTATGTTGAATGAAGTTTAAAATATGACTAAGAAGATAAGTTTTTTTTTAAATATATTTTTATTAACAATTTGCTGTTATACAAATACAGAATGATTTGGTGTGGTAGTTGAGGTTTCCCATGCAGCTCAGGGTGTTACATACTTTTGGTCAAATATCACGTACTTTCTTTTACCTTTACATCAATTTGAATTGCTTATGGTCTAAATCTGAAGCCTCGTACATTTGCCTGTGCACCACATGAGAGCTATGCCATCGATCTGATTGTTGTACATCTAAAGCAGTCTTTAACTAAAATTAAACAGGTTAATGGTGCGATGGAACTTGTTTAGGCAGGTGGTTCCATTGTCTGAAGTCAACCTCTTCTCCATTACCCTGGAGCAGGGTTGGCACTTTTCATGTTATCCATCCCTATTTTAATCCCAAGACGGTAACTCCCTCAAATAATGCCCGTTTCCTCTAACCCCACTCGGTCATTTCTGTTCCCTTGGCCGTGCATTCCATGTCTGTCTTCCTTTCCCTTCTAGTGTCTTCTAGGTTCTAAACCCTGTATTTATCCTTCCCTACCCCAGGAGTTGTGTCACTGCCGACCTCTATCTTGGGCCTTTATTTTTTATTTTTATGTCAGTCCCTCTGTGGTTGTGTCCGTACCCATCAGCATCCCTTCCCACTTTGTCAGTATCTCCTCCCATTCTGGAGCGATGGGGGTCTGGCGGAGTCCACGCTCCTCCTCTCTCTTCAGTATCTGCAGTTCTGCTCTGGCCCACTTCTCTACTTCCCGTCTCCATTCCATCAGTGATGGGCATCTGGGGAATTTCCACCCCAAGGTGATCAGTCTCCAGTATGAAACCAGAGCAAAGTTCAGAAAACGACCCCTCACCTTCCCACATGGGAGTCCGGTTCCAAGACCCAATAGGCACACACTGGGAGATAGGGCCAAATCCCTTTCAAGCAGTCTAGAGAGGTCCGCCAACACACTGCCCCAGCCCCGACGCAGGTCCGGGCAGCTCCACACCATGTGGTCGAAGTCTGCGTTCACGTCACTGCACCTGGGGCATGCCCTGGGGACCCCCCGTACATTAAGGATAGGCAGTGTGGGGTGAGGTACGTTCTGTGCGTGTAATTATATTGAGTATATCTCAGTCTCGTGTTTCTCAATACTTCCTTTGGGTACGCTAGCACTCTACTCCACTCTGAGTCTGTTATTTCATTTTCCAAGGATCTCTCCCACCTCTCCCGTAAGGATTGCATTGGGTCAAGGGCTCCTTCCTATTGGGCTCGATACAGTCATGTGATCCGGTGTGCATAATCCCCCAATGTTAGGAGGACGTGTAATATCTGGTGGGTGGCAGGCTCTGCATTCACTGTTTCCCAGTGTTCCCGTAGATTATGTGTTAAATTTTGGTACAGAAGAAATTGTCCCGGATGGATTCCTCTATCATTCACTAGTAAGGGGCCTCAACACCCCATCCCGGAATAAGTCACCTACCGTCTCTACTCCCGCCCTTTTCCAAATCCCGAGCCCTTTACCCACCAAGCCATCCTCCCCTAGATCTAGTATTAGGGCGGTCAGTGGCAAGGCCGGAGAATAAGGGGATCCCACCCCCACTCGTCTTGCACACCTCTTCCAGCAAAGAATGGCTACTTTTGTCATCAGACTGTCCATTTGGCGTGCCACCTTCTTATTAATCAATTGCGCTATGACTCGGTCCGTACCGCTATCTCCCACTGTAATCCATCTGTGCAGGTATCCCTTTCCAACGAACCAACTGGCGACCCATTGCAGTTTGCATGACAGGTAGTAGGCCTCAAAATCTGGAACCCCCAGGCCTCCTGCTAAAGTTGGTCTACACAGGGTCGGGAGTGCTGTACATCTGCGGCCATCGTCCCAGATAAGCTCCCTAAGTAGAGTATATAACTCTCGAAACCACGCTGAGGGAATCAATAATGGTCGCGTCCCCCGGTATATAGGGTAAGTGTCCGATATCATTCTACCCGTCCTCACCCTCGCCAACGGGGACATATACAGTAAGTCCACCCATTTTATCCAGCCTTCTCCCATTCCCATCTGCTGCATCACTGTTCTCAAATAGTCCCATCTGACCGAATCAAAAGCTTTCTCAAAATCTACTGCAAACAGCACTCCTGCCCTGGGCCTCTCTTCTTCGGGCATGTGCAAGATGGCGAACAAACGCCTCAAGTTCAAAGAGGTGCTGCGGTTCGGGACAAAGCCATTTTGATCGGTATGCACTAACCCGGTGATGTGGCATAGGAGTCTATTGGCTAAGGCTTTACTGAGGATTTTAAAATCGTTATTCAACATCGACAGAGGTCGAAAGTCCATTACTGAGGCCTCTCTCGACTTCGTTTTGGGCAGAGGGACCACCAGTGCCTCCCTAAGTGAGTCCGGTAGCATTCCGCGTTGCAATGCCTCCGTGTACATCTCCACCAACTGGGGGGCTAACAGTGCAGTATATTTTTTGTAAAAGTCCATCCGTCCCTGGGGTCTTACCGGAGGCCAGCTGTGCAATAGCCTCCTGTACCTCGTCTACCATCAGCGGGCCTCCTAAACTATCCTGTTGCTCGGGTGCTAGCATGGTCAGAGGGAGAGGACGCAAAAAATTGTCGAGGTCATCTGCTCTAAGCTCTTCCGGGCCCCCGTAGAGATGGGAGTAGTACTCTGTGAAGGCGTCATTTATGGGTCCCGGCATACACTGACGTTTCTCCCCTTTATCATAGACACTTGTAATAGGTCCACTGTCCCCTTCGGCCCTCACTAACCATGCCAGCATTCTACCTGAGCGGCCCTCCTCAGCTTGGATTGATGCCAGATATTCCCGGAGGATGTGACAGCGGAGCTGCTCTTCCACCTGGGCATATGACTTCCGTGCCTGGACATATCTTTCCTGTACTGCATCCCCGTTCTCCCCACCTAAGAAGACAAGTTGCTGGATTTTTTTTGTTTATACAGACTAGTTTAAAAATGTAAAAGGAGAAATACTGAGTAGATAGATAAAAAATATGATTGCAAAAGTTGTTAGAAAAAGAGGGTGGTTATGGAGACTCCTTTAGAGCACATGCAAAAGACCTTTCCAGGTGACCAGAAAAAAATGACAGAAATATTGTCAGGAGTGGTTTAAGGCTACTTAGAAACATGTGTATCCCTGGCCAAAGGAAGGGACATTTGATGGCAAAATATTAGCACACATTGTTACACACCTTGCGAGCAAATATGTAGGAGCTAAATTGCAGAAGCGAGAATCCACTTTAGCCTTATGGCGAGTTTCTTGTCAGAAACCTAGGGACTCCTCAAATTATAACCCTAGTACTCTGTCTGCCCCCCCCCCACCTCCCTATGACTTAGTGAGTACTTCCCCTAAGGTACCTGGTATTTATCCATTGACACAGCTACAGGAAGCCATAGTGGGATTTGAGAATCCTGAAGTTGAGAGCAGTTAAAAACTCCCAAAGGAATCCCCTAATGTTGCCCCACAGATGTCAAAGCCAAAACATACCAGTACTCACTGACAATAAGAAGGTGGGGATGACTCTCAGTTTTCAGGAAAATTAGAAGTGCGGTTTACATTGCGTTTAGATCCAGCTTCACCCCGGGAGGCTAGAGGTGAAGAACAGGGTCCAGGAGACAGTGACAATCAGCTGCATGTTTCATCAGCAACATCACACTTATTACAGGAAGGATAGTTAGGGAACCAATGTCTACCCCTCAACAAAGATATTCAGATGATGCTAGATGTAATGACTATGCAGACAGGGCTGTTAGTGTGGTGTGATGCCCAATATCCCAAGAAAGAGATGAGAGTTTAGGAGGACTGAAGTTAATTTACCACCCTGGCAGAAGGAGGATTGGAATGTAATAGTTTTGCCAGAAAGTGTTCAGGAATGGTTATCACAAAGTGAGGATAGAAGGGATGCGAGAGAAACAAGGAGAGAAGGATATTATGATCATCTTTCAGGGCAGATTCAGGGAAGCTTTGGAAGGATCGCAATTAGAGTAGAGTCAGTACATAGGTGTGTAAACAATAAGGGGGAAATCCAGAGCCTAGGTGCTCTACTTATGATAGTAATACTTAGGAAAGGCCCTTTATTGATTTGACCATACAAAGGGGGCTATGGGATTGCCTTATTGCACTGATACTAGAGAAAGAGAGCAATACATGCTCTCTAGAGCTAGGAAACCCCAAGTGACTGAGCTTGAGTGGTTGCGGTTTCAGGGAACACATGACCAGCCAGAACACAGGATGGGATCTTCTGAAGGTATGGGAGGATTGACACTGTATGATAAAGCAATGGAGAATATGAGTGTACAATCAGTTTTGTGCAGGACTGATCTCACTCCTACTGGGATGGTTGCTGAAGGAGAAAGTAGTTGGTACAGTGTTGTACCTTATTTGGATAATTTAGTAGGATAGACTGAAGGTTTAGCCCCACAGATGAGTCCATGGCCACAAGAAGGATCCTTTGATCCACATGACATGGCAAATGCTGAGAATTGTATTCTTTATGATGAAGGAGATCCTGACTGGGATTATCCATACATTCAGAAATGTTTGTGCTTATGGGAAAAATATGTCAGACAGCACAACCCGGAATATTCTGTCTCTCCCATATATCAGATGCCCCAGATATGTAAGGGACTTGAGGCTCCTCATTATGTTCCTTGGCCACAAATGGGCAAGGAGAATTTTAAAAAGGTGTTATCGCCACTTATAGAGGGAGCGGGGCAAATAGTTTAGGTCCTTTGAAAAGCAAAGTGGAGGTATTACCCTAGTAGTAGGTGATATAATGATTTTACTTAGTTCTCTTATAGGAGATGAGACAGATACTCTTTTTCAGAAATCTGGAGTAATGAGGGTTCCATTTACTAAATCAGTGGAGATGGAAATAGGAGGGAGGTACATTGATGGCTATTTACTGTTCTTTCCAACTGCCCCAGCTGATTATTTGGGGAAAGATCTTATGGCCAAACTAAATATGACTTTTCATTTAGAGCCTGATGGAATTATAATTTGTTCCACCACTGGAGTTCCACCCTCCAGGATCATGGCTGTAACAGTAGATTCTTCTACTGGCATCAAATCAGAGTTCAACCCGCTAATATAGAAGCATTCATTACAGCAGTATATACAATAATAGTAGAAGCCACAGTCATTGGGAAGAGAGGTCAAGTTAACTAAAGAATTTATTTTCCATCAACAAGAGCAAAAGTCTTGAATATGTGACAATGAATTGATATTACAAGTAGAGGCGTTAGAGATAACACCAACCTATGGTACTTTGATAGCCAGTGATCGTAACCATGTCTTGTGGGCACGTGTTATATTCATTGAGCCAGGTAAAATGGTTAGGGAAATATTGGATGATCAACTGCTTGATGGTGATTCTAAGAAAATAGGTGTAGCCTTTCAGGATGACATACCGTTGAGGACAGAATTGGAAGTAAGGATGCCCACAACAGGTAGAGCTTTTGATTTTTGTCAGGGATGTAGATCTTTCCTAAATACCAGACACTTTGTGGACTAAGGGGCCCCATGATGTAGATCTCATTCATACTGCTACTCCATTTTGGATTACATTGAAGGAAGGTGCTATATTACCTAGGGAGAGACAGTATCCTCTTTCTAAAGAAGCAGATGAAGGCATTGCCCCTACTATATAGGCATTGCTAGAACAAGGAATAATTTACCCTGAAGTTTCTCCTTGTAATACTCCTATTTATCCAGTTAAAAAAATGTAAGTGTAATATTAGGCTCAGTGTTCAAGACCAGCACCCCTTCAATGATGTAGAAGTACCACAATTTCCAATTGTTCCTGACCTTTCCATCATTTTGACAAATATCAATGGCGGCACTTCCGCTATTGCGGAGGAGTGTCGCCCCCCCAGCAGCAGAAGCTGCAAACCTTTCACAATGAAAGTATAATAAATGTTGTTTATTATCCATTTGTTGTGAAAGGGGCGGGCATTGGGGCTGATGAGCAGTCTTGGGCAGGCCAAACACTGCTTGTGCTTTCTCCAACCTGGCATTGTGTTGCCGGACTGGAGATTGCAGGCACATTCTCCCAGTCTGCCTGGAGTGCCCTGTCTGGGCACTCCCACCCAATCCTAACGCTGCTTTGAGCAGCGTCAAGATTGACCACAGGACAGGCTGGGAGCCTGTGCCTGCCTGCTGAGGAGACAACGGAGGATCGGCGGTGCGGGAGTAAATATATTTTTTTGTTGCATTTTTTATTAATCTCCCCCCGCCTGTGTGCCGCCCTGCCCCCTGTAACTCCCACAAGCCGCAAATGACAAATATTCCTTGGAATGCTAATTATTTCTCTGTTATGTTAATGATCTCAAGAATGCTTTTTTAACATCCATCTTCATCCAGACAGTTATTATTTGACAGTATTTTTCTATTACTGGACTCAGTCTTTGTATTTTCGTTTACATCAAGGTTATTGTAAGTCGCATAGCATTTTCAACAGAGTGGTGAAAAATGATCTATCAAACTTTCATCTTGACAGTGCCTTGCTGCACTATGTCCACGACATATTAGACTGCAGTCCTACAAAACAAGAGTGTAGAAAAGATACCATATCTTATTTGGTTACTCTCACACAGAGAGGATATCAGGTTAGAAAAAGACAAAGTTCAGTGTTGTCAGGAAGAGGCCCATTACTCACGACAATTACTGTCAACTTCTGATTGACAAGTAACTCCAGAAAGAGCAGCATCTGAATGTCAAATGGCTGAGCCAAAAACTGTTAAGGATATGAAGATGTTTCTTGGTGTTTGTAGCTATGTTAGACAATGTTTTTTTTATTACAACACTTTACTAGCACCTTTGCTGGCTTCTAATAAACAGGTGAAAGACAGAAATGATAAGATAACCAAGACACCAGAGACGAGGGAGACTTCTCAGAAATTGGAGACTGAGATAACAAATGCCCTAGTTTGGGGACTCCTGATTACACCAAGGAGTTTTATCTCTTTTGTCATTGCAATGGTCAAGTGATGACCGCTATCTATATGTAGAAATATCCCTTATGACGCAAACCCATTGCCTATTCTAGTGGACAGTTACATTCATTGATGAAAGCAAGCTCTCACCACTGCACTCTTTGCAGTACAGAAGAACACCCACAATGTTATGGAGGCACCTTTGGCACTCTATGCAGGGTTAGCCATCATTCAGAAGGCTAAGACTTCCTTCTCTAACTACAAAGAGAGTGTTGGGATATCAGGTGATACTGTCACTACCATCTTTGAAAGTTGTGAAGAGTCTTACAGTGAAAACCTGCAACATTCTTTGCTCATTCTATATTAGACATTGCGGATGATGCGCATGACTCTCTAACATATATCCCTAATCAAGCCACAGAGGATCCTATTTAAGGTAGTTTTGTCTATTTTGTTGACGGTGCCTCTAATATTGACCAGGATAAGGAGTGAGACACATGTGCAGTAGTACTCAGAGCACAACAGCATGATTCTTCACATACACTTCACAACACTACCAGCACATTATTCTGCACAAGTAGCGGAGTTGATAGCTTTGATAGCAGCTGTTAAGCTGGGAACAGGAATAGTCATCACAATATATTCAGATTTTGCCTATGTATGTATGTATGTATGATTTTGTGTCATGAGAAAATGCAACAGCAGATTGGCCAGATAAAGATGCAGCTAAGCACACACCCTTAGCCTGTATTATCATGTTGACATGCTCCTGTTTTGGTGGCCTAGACTGCCTCACTGTCTGAATCTGAATCTGACACTATCACTGATAATCATGTATGCTAAAATAGTAAATTTACATCTTCAAAAATTGCAGGAAAGTGCTCCACCACACGAGAAACAGTTATGTGAGACTAGAGGATGCTCCCAGTCTTGGAATGACTTAGCTTATAGGCAAATATCTACCGGTAAACCAGTGATGCCCTTGGCTTTACTTATGATAGCTCTTCATTAATTGCATTTACCAGGCCACATTTTAAGAGATCATTTGTCCATGCAAATACAACAAGATTGGATGTTCCCAACTTACATGATATGCTTACCATGTACCTTCATAATTGTACTATTTGTCAACAATTCTCTCCAAATTCCATATTGAAGGCAATACATTCTACCATTACACAAGCCACAAGATCCTTTTAAAGCTCTCTATCTTAATTTTGTGGACATGTTAGAAAGGTGCAACAACTGTTGGTATCTCATAGTTGTAGTTTATCCTGTTTCTTGATGGATTGATGCAGGACTGTGCATCATTTGTGATACTAAGTCATCTGCTACTTTTCTGACTCATGAGGTGATTCCCCCAGGGAAATTCCAGAAGGGATAAGATCTGATAATGGTACACACTTTGTTAATATAATGTTCATACACCTGACAACAATGTTAGGGATAAAACATAAAGTATCTTCTGTTTTTCATCCCCAGAGCAATGGCATTGCTGAGCACCTTAATGGCTTGCTGAAGAATAAGATCAGCAAGCTTTGCACTACATTGCATAGGAATTGGTTGTATTACTTACCATTGGTACTCTTCTCCCTTAGGAATACACCTAGCTCTGATCATCACTTGACACCCCATCAGATAGTGACAGGGAGACCTATGAATACTCAAATGCCTCCCACTGAATGTAACATATGGGGAGAAAGTACAGCTAAAATCTTGAAGGATGAATGCATGTTTATCTCTCTGAATTAACCAAAGAAGCAAAGTTCATTTCCAAGCAGGTAACCAAGGCAAAGGAGAAGTGCACCACTGCTGAGGTTGACCTTCAAGCTGTGTACACAGGCGATACAGTTTTTGTCAGGAATTTTGTCCAGAAATGGAGAGAGCTAAGGTTCGATGGACCTTTCACTGTGACGATGGCTACTCCCACTGCCCTTAAGGTAGATGGCAGGAAGCCTTTGGTTAATTTGTAGGGCATTCGATTAAAGCCTGCAGCATGCCAGGAACCACCAGTGATATAAACGGAGCAAGGGGGGCTGGAGAGATGATTGTGACCATAAACATATCCCCTTCCATCTCTGTCTTTGGGCAATTTTCTGCTTTTTGACAATCGTTTGAACCAGCAAATGTTTCTTTTTTCTTTTTTTTAATCTCTCATTACTATCACTTCTATTGTTGCTCTTTTATAGTAATGTATATTTTAGCTCTACTAGTTACTTCATACATCAGCAAAAAGAACTCTCTACATATGATAATTTGTCCCGGACTATTCATACCAGATTACTAGATAACATGTGGTATCTTAACTTATCAGATATACGTTCAGAATATACTAATTATTCATATTGCGCTTGCTCATTAATTTCTCCTACCACAGGATCAGATAGGTTACATTCAACAATGGAAGTACTCCAAGTACAGCTTTTTATTTTTGAATCTCTACCTGTGTAGAATTAAGACCGAATGCAGCCAACATATGTAAGGGTAGTACAGTTTCTAGTTCATGCCACAAAATATGACTCTTCAGCAGATGTTCAATACATCCTTACAGATAGCCAGGAGATTAAGGATGAAATAGCACAAATGTAGAAAACAGATAGTCCTAACTGCAGAATGGATAAAAATGTTTTTTATGAGTAACACACTGAGTGTGGTAGTTATTTGGTAAATCATTTGCTTCCAGATTGTGTTCATAGACCAGGATTTAGAATTACTGGATCAGTTTATGCCCATGATCAATGGCATCATGATATTTAATTTTCCCAAAGGGTTATGTCTTTATGGAATGGAACTGATATTAGTCAGGATGCAGTAAGAAAGTGTATGCATATTTGGGATAATCATGTTGCCCATTACACTAGGATAGATAGTAATGTACAGTAAGTCCTCTGACAGTCATGAGATTAACATCTGTTTCTTTATGTTTCAGAGAAAACAGCACCAGGCAGGAATATCAACTGCAGTGCCACAATAGATATGGCGGCCATGCAGGGGGGCACCTCCAACCTCATGGACTAATATTGGCAGTGTGGAGAACTGCTGTATGCCCAGCTACCACTGAATTGGAATGGCCTATGTACCATGTTCTCCTTGCACACCCCTGTTTTGGTAATTTCTGGAGTCAATACATCATTTCTTCATGAGCTCCCCAGGAGCCATCCAATGACTTTATTACGTCATTGACGAAGGAGAGGAACTGCAGAGTATTATGGCACTACTACTTGGAATGATGTTCCCCCTGAATACAGGTTGTTCAATGATACATAGTTGTTCTTTGAAAGTATTCTGCCATTTGTTCAGGCACAGGCAACTGCTCGATGGCTACAGGTGAAGTCTATAAACACTATGAAAGAAGGACTAAATGAATGCCATTAAAAAAGAGCAGTGTGCTATGAGAATGATGATAATTCAGCACTGTTCTATACTTAACCTTATGAAGGCCTTGGAAGGAGGGGTATGTGAAAAAAGTGGGACTGCTTGTTGTACTTATGTCCGAGCAAATGATGGCGGCAATGGAACTTTGCCAGAGGATATACAAACTTTACATAATATGCAGAAGAAAACGGTAGATGAAGAAGGTGCCCCAGATAATTGGTTTAGTTGTTTGTTTTATTTACTACCATCCTGGATTTTGGGACTGGTGAGAGCCTTGTTGTCAACTCTGATGCCCCTGTAATTGATCTGTTTTGGTATTCAATTCATTTTAGCATGTTGTAGACCTTTAGTACAAAGGTGGGAGGGATATTTTCAGTTAGGACATCACTACAACTAGTAGATGCTAAGGGCAATATATATCACCTAGTGTCAAGTGCAGACCAAGGTTTAGACCCAATAGTTGAAATATCAACTAGAAGAGGGGATGTTGGATAGGAAATTAATTGTGAAGAAATTACTACATCAGATGTCAGTAGAAAATGATGTCATATCATTAGTGGTGAAAGAGCAGTGAAAGCCTAAAATTTGTGCTGATGCCAGAGAGGTTAAGAGTTCACCTAAAAATAGAATGCATGAGCAGCAAGGTCTTAGTTAAAGGAAACCCTGTGTTTGTAAACCTGAAGGAATTTATAGTCTTAAGCACACAGGCACATATTCTGTTGTTTTAGTAAATTAAAAACATTTTTGAAGAATGGGAGCAGGAGATTGAATTAGCCAAGGGTATACAAACACTGTTGAGAGGTCTTGGCAGCAGAGCGATAAAGCACAAATACACATGCATTCAAAAGTGGTGAATAGTTAGTTTGTTAAGCACTGTTAGAACTGCAATAAAGAATGTGCAAGAAATAGGTTAATGGTTTAGGGCCCCTTGTGATATGAATTTTGCAACAAATATGTAGCCCACGTTGGGCGCCATGTCGTAGTTTGGACTCTTGCTCTGAGCAAGACTACTGGTTTAAGGATGACAGTACTTTTGTTTGTAGGCGACTACACCTTTCCTACAACAAGTCGCAACTGTTGTCTCAACCTTACCGGCTCACTAGCAGTACCTCACCAGAAACACAATTGTAAAAGGTGATTTATGGCAGCTGTTACGCATGGACTCGAGAATAAGATATCTCAGGGAGTGTCGTGGTTAAACTGAGATTACCCCTTTCTTGCATTATTCATTATCCTGATCATTGCAGCCCATGCAACTTATCGCAAATTGCAGTTATGTTAAATAAAAACTATTGAAACTCTACTGCATCTTTGTCATTGCCTGTGTTTGGGACATGATAAATCTCAGTTTTAATGCATTTATTGAAGCAATTGCATCCTATTGCAAAAAGCATGTGCTGCAATAATGAGGCAAATGAAAAATAACACAGTAATCATCATCATAACTAATGTGATGAACAACCACACCATTTTGTATGATTGTAGAAAGCCTAGGGATTCTAGAGCTTCCTAACAAACCCTATGTATAGATCTGAGAGCATAGTCGGTGTAACCCTTCTGCCTGGCCTGATCTAAAGGATCAGCCCCAACCCCATACCTGAATAAAATAGCAGGGACCTGCCTGCTGTCTGAATGACAATCCCCTTAGGAAGTTGAAGAGTCTGTGCTAGGATCAACAAAGCTGTTTGTAGTGTGATACACGTGTCTCAGGATGGTCATAACCGGAATGCCCTCTATCCTCCTTAGGGCTATGTGTTGTTTATATATTAACTCATACAGTGTTCAGAGAAAGGGCCTGACGTAATGAAGTGTCTTGAGGATAGAACTGGCTCCTGAGCTTGCAATACATGTTGGCATATCATGTACCATACATTACAGCTTGGACGAAGGTACAGATTACATGTCGTACAATGGCCTGATCAAAAGTGCAGCGTGAACTCTGCCTGTCTAGAAGAGGCAGGTAATAAAATACGTAAAACAATTGCTAGAAGCAGCCGTTTGCTAAAATTGGTATTAAAATGTGAATAAAACGTCTATGTTATAAAAGGCACAAACTGGGGAACTAAGCTAAGTCAAGGGAGAGATAAAGGGTCCAGACAACACTTAATAATCAGGGCTTTTAGCCAGCTCTCTTAATCCAGTGGTCTGTTGTGTAATTTTTATTCTGCCCACCACACAATACAGCGTGAGGCAATGGCCACCCCACTTCAGCCATTGACTTGTCTCTCTGTGAATAATGGTATTCTGCTGTTGCACTATGTGCACTTAAACATAAAAGGTAGTTTCCTTGGAAATTCAACAAAAGCATTCACAAACAACACAACATTGGTAAAGCAAAAAGTAGACTGACTATTGGCTTCACCAATGCTTCTTTAAAGCATTGAGAAAAGAAAGCATAATACTCGCTTCTGTGTCTTTAACAAAATTCAGACCAGCATCTTCTCTTGAGCGTGGAACCCTGTGCCAGAACTCAGCACACAATTCTGTATTACTGGTCAACTCATAGTGAAGGGTTATAGTAGGCAGTCAAGCCATTATAGTACAACTTCTTGGACTATGGAATGCGTATTGTCAGATTATGTCAAGGCATTATTGCGTTAGCCTGATTTGTTTTTTGTGTGGTATAAGTTTCAAGAGTTATGTTTAGCTCTCTCGTATATGTGCCCTGTCGGGAACTCCTCCATCTTGCCAGTTCACAGTACTTCCGGCCTAGGCTTGCTGTACATGTGAGACATACATGGACACTTTGGGCCTCATTCTGACCCTGGCGGACGGCGGAGGCCGTCCGCCAGGGTACCGCCGCTGAATGACCGCACCGCGGTCAAAAGACCGCGGCGGCCATTCAGACATTTCCTCTGGGCCGGCGGGCGCTCTCCAAAAGAGTGCCCGCCGGCCCAGAGGAAATGCCCCTGCAACGAGGACGCCGGCTCAGAATTGAGCCGGCGTAGTTGCAGGGGTGCGACGGGTGCAGTTGCACCCGTCGCGTATTTCAGTGTCTGCTTAGCAGACACTGAAATACTTTTCGGGGCCCTCTTACGGGGGCCCCTGCCGTGCCCATGCCATTGGCATGGGCACAGCAGGGGCCCCCAGGGGCCCCGCGGCACACCCTACCGCCATCCTGTTCCTGGCGGGCGAACCGCCAGGAACAGGATGGCGGTAGGGGGTGTCAGAATCCCCCATGGCGGCGCAGCAAGCTGCGCCGCCATGGGGGATTCTAAGGGCAGCGGTAAACCGGCGGGAGACCGCCGGTTTGCCTCTTCTGACCGCGGCCGAACCGCCGCGGTCAGAATGCCCTGCGGGGCACCGCCGGCCTGTCGGCGGTGCTCCCGCCGACCCTGGCCCCGGCGGTCTTAGACCGCCGGGGTCAGAATGACCCCCTTTGTCACATAATATGAAGGACACATTTTGTCCTTGAACTCCTATGGCGGTACTAATCTTCTACCAAAATTGTCAGCTCTGGTCGCCTAACCTGACATTATTAGGATTAAAAAGAGACAATAGGAAATCACAGTAAACCTCTGCTGTACTGAAAGCACACTTGTGTTCAGAAAACCAAACGTGCAATGTTTAGAAGACAAATGATACCTTAGGTCACAGGGCCTGCTCTGAGCTAAGATGAATTCACTTCCTGGTTCCATTGTTCTGGAAACAAGGAACAGACTACGTTTGGCAAACAGCACCCAACTTCCTCCCTCAGAGGTGAAGCAGAGAAAAAGCTCAATAAAAGCAAAAACAAATAATGCTCTTCATACTTTGATGCCAAAAGATTCAGAAGTAAAGCTATAAATTGCAGGGATATTTTAGATTCTCCATTTGTGCATCTTGCGGAAAACGACAGTGTGTGCGCTATTTTGTAGCTGTCTTGTGCCTAAACCACCAAATGGAAGCAAAGACGACAGTACTTGCGATGAAGTATCTCTATCGTTCTCCACGTTAAACGACAGCGTGCACGTTTTTACTGCTAAGAAAGTTTGAAAGGCGGAAAGTCGCTATATAGAATGTAAAAAATAATTCTCAAATAGATTTTGAAGAACTGCTTTGACACTCTTCGCACATAGGCCCATATTTATACTTATTTTAGCAGCGCGTTTGGGTCATTTTTTTAATGCAAAAGCGGCGCAAACTTACAAAACAGTTGAATTTTGTAAGTTTACGCCGCTTTTGCGTTAAAAAATTACGCAAATGCGGTGCTAGAAAATTATAAATATGGACCATACTTTGTAGCAAAACATAAAGGAGGGACCCAGGGTTTTCATTAGGTGCTAACAATGCTGAATACCAAGGTTGGTTGCCTGCCCCCTCTCTTCCACCACCCTGCACTTTTTGGCCGATATTTAAACTTTTTTTGCGCCGCATTTGCACCGCTTTTTGACGCAAAGGGGCCGCAAATTTACCAAATACAATTGTAATTTGTAAGTTTGCGCAGCTTTTGCGTAAAAAAATGATTGCAAATGTGGCGCTAAAAAGTATAAATATGGGCCTTTGTCTCTCTCTCACTCTTGGTGGTTCTTATTCATTTCTGATTTCTCCCTATCTTTCTTATCCTTCTTTTTTTCTTCTTTTCTACCTCTTCCTCTGGGTCAAAATCTGATGCTGACAAATAAATCCCAGTCCCCAAAAACGAGTGCTGGTGCCCGCGTCAGCTGCAACCCCTAAGACACTTTTAGCAATGGACTCTGCTTCGGGGGACGGGCCTTCCTGCTGGATAACTGATCTCGGCTTAGTAGTGAAACGATGCAGGGTCGCTCCACCATGGATTTTACTCAGGGAGAAGTGGTTAATTTATGTAGTCTGAGATGTGGGCTCTGGGGAAGGAGGTGGGCCACTTATCTCATTTTTTTTCTGTCACATCATTTACATTCCTGCTCCATTTAAAGTAGTATTTGTGAGTGTATTTTTAACATTTCACTACGCAGCTAGTAAGGCAATAAGCGGTTGCAGTTTACAATAAGAAACAGCTGCTTGACAATCTTTGGAGTATCGACAGAAAGTCAGCGGCCAAGATACTCAATTTAAACTTTAAAGGATGTCTTAATTATAAGCCAACTGTAGAAAGACACACGTTTATAATTTTAAAACACCCACCCAATTACTCTTTTCAGTCTTAACAATCTATTTGCTCTCCTTATAAAGGCAGTTTACCAGCTCCCAGAAAATAATACCTTCAGATTCCCCTCTCAGACCCCCATACTCTGTGTAGGAATGTGCTCCTTGTGAATCGGCCGAATGCAGTCATGGAGTAATTAGCCAATCACTGACACACTACCACATGCTCTTTGCTTTAATGGCTGAAACGGAAATGTGACTGGCATAATTGCAGATCAATGGATTAGAAGGACAGCCTGAATGTCCTTATTATTAAGTACATTTCATGTGTGTGTCTGTGTGTGTATTACACTATGCTACTGCTAGACCTACAAATCGGTAACAAATTTACCTAAGAGCAACGGAAGTCTTCCCAGAGAACTTGTTTTTATTAAAGCAAGAACATCACAGGCATCACGTACAATGCGGGGGTGTAGAGAACAATAGACTAAGCATATTCTTACATCTGGATTTCCTCACATCCGCACGAAACATCCTGCATTTCTCCTATAATTTCTTTCTGTTATTTGTCGCATTCCTGTGACAGTGTTGTTCCTCAAGCACCCTTCTGGACTTGTCCTATAATGGTTATGGAAGCTCCTTGAAAACTTCTGCACTTACCAGTCTCCTCTTGGTGTGCTGCCTGCCTGAGGCCCCTGGGACAAGACATAGACAGAGCGTAGGTCCATGCAACCCCAGATCACGAGGACTGACTGCATACCAGGGCCAAGCAGCATGCACCTCCTTGCTGAAACCGATCTTGAGGCTAATCTCGTTCCTCGGTGAGCTTCACTTTGATGCCCTGAATATTAACTATTTCGTACAGCCTTGGGAAGATTAAGCTGAACACATTCTGGAACAAGCCATGACTGCAATAGCTGCAGGTAACAACAAGCTCACGTACAAAATTACTTTTTGAGATTCTGAAGGGGCATTAGCACGCCTGACTGATGTTATTGGTTAAGTAGTCAGATCATAGTTCAACTAGGTATCAGTAGGCCAGGCATGCTATTTTAAAGATGACTCGGTCCTAACTTGGAAGCCAGTAAAAAACTCACTTAATGTCATTTAAATACACAGACCTTTAGAAGATGTGAGTTGAGGGAGTCATATCTACCATTCATCCTTCATATTTTGAGGTAGAATTATGTTACTCATAGCTTGTTAGGGGTTTACCTTTACCATAGAACCCTCTACTCTGTGACCTGGTATTCAGGATATCATAGTAGTTATGGTCCCGAGCATCCATGGTCCCTACACAGATGATAGCTCATTTGAAGCTCAAATCAAGTTTATTTTTTTAGTTATCTTTCTTGTTCTTTATATTCGAAACACACCATTCTTATAATAGTATTATTAGTTGTGTGCTTCTTTCAGTATGATCATATAAATATACATTAGGGTTTATCAAACTTCCATTTGTATGAAGTTGACAGTCACAACCGTGTGAAGGGTCCTGGCAAATTACAACTTTGCATGGTCATCACTACTTGTAGGATTTAATATTTTTAAGAAGTCATATAGTGCAGTTGTGACTAGGGGGTTAGTTACTTTTGGTTACATACTATGTCACAAACTAGGCACCGATTTCAGTGCTATTTGCTTGATCTCCACCTATCACAGCAGCTTTGCAAGTTTGAATCTGCAATGATCCTCTTATCATTTGTTGTGTGAGTAGACCAATGTTTCCCATTGATATCACTGTTATCATGGTGTCCTATTATTTAAATCTCACATCACCCTGTCATTAGCTGCCCTGCCTCCCCTTCCTCCAATTTGGGGTAATATTGTAGTTACCATTTTATTCCATTTATAAACATCAGCTGGTAAGCATCTGATGCCGGAATCTTTCTATGATCTCGAAACATGCTGCTGTCTAGCGTTTGGCCAACATCAGAGTGAGGTGATTAAACATATATCTTACGTTGTCATTAATGTTACTATTTTATAAACACATTTTTGCATTAAGTAAGTTCAGCTTCCCAGTCAACCCACCCACTGCTTCGTGACCTGAGTCCAATATTCTCAATGTTTTAGGGTCAGATATGTAAATAAATGTAATGTATCTTGAATCTAGTTTTTCTAGAGTCCTTATTCAGATGGTAGAGAATGTTGCATTTTTCTATTGCAGGTATGTCCCTATTTATACCCCCCATCCAGGTTTCTTGAAGTTTAACTAAGTCAGGTTTGGTCGTATCCAATAGCTGAGTTATCAAGTTCTAGCTGCCCCAATGGAAAGCAATAAATGTAAGGTATCAATGATGGGTGGCTGAGCAAAGGAAAGGAGTTACTCTATCTGCACTCCTAATGTTTCTACTAAGTGTGTTAAGGGTCTCTGTTGACTATTGGCGAATCAATCGCCTATGTGTAAAATCCTGGATATTGTCTAGGCTGAACTACCTAGGGACTTAGGCCCATATTTATACTTTTTTTAGCGCTGCATTTGCGTAATTTTTTTACGCAAAAGTGGCGCAAACTTGCAAAATACAATTGTATTTTGTAAGTTTGCGCCGCTTTTGCATCAAAAAGCGGCGCAAATGCAGCGCTAAAAGAGCATAACTATGGGCCTTAGTGACTTACCCTCATTTTGGCATACGCCATTGTCTTAATCTGGGACTTATGCTATGTGAGAGTCCTCTTAACCACTTTACTGCTGTGCCACCTCACCCCAGTGCTGAGTCCTTTTTCAGCTATTTGGGGTAGTTTTTTCCAACATAATGCATCCACGTCAAATTTGCATCATTTATTCCAGCATCCTTCCCCTGGAGGAACTGAGAAAATATGTAAAATATAGCTACATTTTGAGTTTCGGGAAAGATAAGAAAAAAGTGCTCCAATAAAAGTGCCTGTTTTTCTGTAGAAATAGCATCAATGAACAGTTTGCTATGCTAAAGTCACCAGCTTTCAGGAACATGCAGAACTGAATGAAACGTACCACAGTTTTGGTATTTTTCAAAGAGGTAGCCCATTTTTCCTTTTTTTGTTCTCTCAACCTATTTCCAGTTTGTGGGGGAGACAAGTGTGAAACCGGTGGGTGCTCCAGGAAAGCTATAGATTTATGAAAAGTAGACAAACTTCAAAATTCAGCAAGCGGCCATGTGTGTAGATCCCTAAAGGTTTTCCCAAATAAACCAGATGTTAAAATTCAGAAATATTGAAAATGAGTAGGAAAGAAATGCCATTTATGACAGTGCTTTCATCTGTAACTTTTCATCATGATGGCTCATTTAGAAAACCAATATACCATTACGTCTGCTCGACCCTTCTGGTTGCAGGGGTATATAGGGCTTGTAGGTTCATTAAGAACCCAAAGTAGCCAGAGCCAACAACTGAGCTGCACCGTACATTTTTTTTTATTGTGTACCAAGTATAGACAAATTCCTATAGTAAAATATGTAGAATGAAAAATTAGTATAAAGAAAGTCTATGTATTTCTAAACTAGGCACAAGATATGGAGTTTAGGAGTAGTGGTTATTTGTACACATCTGAATTTGTGGGTACCTGTACCAGCAGGTGATTTAGAAGGCATTTTCAAAATGTCTTCTTCCCTATACACTGGCTTACGTTTGGAAGGCATGAATGCAGAGATATTCACTTGGTACTAACAAATGTTTTTCTATTCTATGCTCCCACATGTCTTCTGATAAACATTGTACCTTGTGTGGGTAGGCTTAGTGCCCGTGACAGGAAATGGTCCAAAACACAACATGGGTGCATCACATTTATTCACTGACAACTGACCTTTTTCACCAGTGTGTCTAGCTGTGGACTTTGGGCCCTTGCTCTGCTGGCACCTTAGGAAACCTAGCAAACCTGCATATTTCTTAAAACAAGACAGCTGGAGGAGGGAGACTTGCATGGCTCTCACCATGTCTTTTTACCCAAATCCATTGCAAACCTCAAACCTTGACTAAAACATTTTCCTCACATTTCTGTGATGGAAAATTCTTGAATCAGCAGGAAACCATAAACTTCCTTCCACCCAGTGTTCCCCTAAGGCTCCTGATAACAATAGTACCTCACTTGTCTGAGTAGGCCTAGTGTCCACACCAAGAAAAGGGCCAAAACACAACATGGAAGCATCACTTTTTTCCACTGAAAACAACTTTTTTTTTTTCCAATGTGGATAGCTTTGGGTTTTGGTTAGTAGCCCTGCCGGCACATAGGTTTTTGAAATCTAGACACCTGGAGCAATCCAGGGTGGTGTTCCTTGTGTGTTTCTCACCAGTTTGTTACCCAGAATCCATTGCAAACCTCATATTTTGACTAAAACCACCATATTTCAGCATATTTCTGTGATTGAAAGTTTTGGAATCTGCAGAGAACCACAAACGTCCTTCCACCCAGCATTCCCCCAAGTCTCCTGATCACAATGGTATCTCACTTGTGTGGGCAGACCTAGTGCCCATGATAGGAAACAGAACAAAATGCAACATCGATAAACCACATTTTTCCACTGAAAACTGATCCTTTTTTGCAAAGTTGGTAGCTGTGGATTTTGGGCCCTGGCTCACCGGCACCTAGGGAAATCTAGCAATCTTGCATATTTTTAAAAACTAGGCACCTGGGTGAGTCCAGGGTAATGTGAGTTGCATGACTTTTACCAAGTTTTTTTCACCCAGAATCCTTTGTAAACCTCAAACCTTAACAAAAAACATGTTTTCCTCACATTTCTGTGATGAAAAGGTCTGGAATCTGCGGGGGCCATAAACGTCCTTCCACCCAGCATTCCCCTATGTCTCGCTATAAGAATGGTACCTCAGTTGTGTGGATAGGCCTAGTGCCCATAACAGGAAATAGCCCCAAATGCAATATGGATTCAGCTCATGTTTCCATTCAAAACTGACAATTTTTTGCAAACTTGTCAGCTGGGAATTTTGGGCCCTGGTTCATTGGTACCTAGGGAAACCTAGCAAACTTGGACATTTTTGAAAACTAGACACCCGGGGCATCCAGGGTTGGATGACGTGTATAGCTCTCACCAGAGATTTTTCACCTAGAACCACTTGTAAATCTCATACCCTCTGTGATGAAAAGTTCTGGAATCTGCTGTTGATCCACAGACATTCTTCCACCTAGCATTTCCAGAAGTCTTGCAATAAAAATGGTACCTCACTTGTGTGGGTAGGCCTAGTGAACACAACAGGAAATGGACCAAAATATAATATGGAAGCATCACATTTTTCAACTCAAAATGGTTCTTTTTTGTAAAAGGTGATAGCTGTGGGGTTTGGGCAGTGGCATAACGAAACTTGAAAGGGCCCCCTGAAAATACATGAAGGTGGCCTCCCACACAGGGCCAGCTCTATTGGTGGCGGCACCTGGTGTGACAGTCTTTTTTGGTGCCCCCCCTCATGACCTCCCTCTTCACAAATTCCCCTCCTACCACTCTCCAACAGTGCCCTTAACTCTCCATAGCCCCACTCTGATACACATTTCTTTTTTGAAGTGCTACTCATAGTTCACTCACAGTTTTGTGATCTGTAGGGTATGCATTATTTACAGCAGGCACATTATCCCTCTGAGGTACTTTATAATGAGTAAAACCCGCCACTAGACAAAATTCGGATCTCTCACCTGAAGTAACATTAATCACCAGAGTTATCTTGACATTTTTAATGTTGCTGGAAAACTACTGGATGCACAAGCAAATTCAGTGCTTCTAAAGCCATAAGTTATTTTTAAATGCAGCACCCACACCAAAGTCAGTGCACACACCACCCTAAAGCCGGCCATGCACCCATGCTCAAAACCCAGTCAGGAGCTCTCAGGCAGGGGTCCGTGCAGAGTGCCTGGGAGGTCCCCTGGAGCTTGTGCCCCCCCACACTGCAGGGACTTAGAGGACTATTGTTACGCCACTGGTTTTGGGCCCTTGCTCATGTAGCACCTAGGAAAACCTAGCAAACCTGCACATCTTTGAAAATTAGACAATCAGGGTAGCCAGAGGTGTATGCCTTTCATGGCTCCTAGCAGGTAATTTTACCCAGAAAACATCAAAGTGTGGAAACTTCTGGAATGTACAGGAATCCACAAAATTCCTACCACCAAGTGTTACCTCACTTGTGCTAATAAAAACGCTGCCACACTTGTGTGATTAGGCTTAGTGCCAGCGATAGAAACTGAACAAACTGAGGTCACTGGGAGTCCCCTTGGTTTGATCCTTTTATGTCACAGGCACTAAGCCCAGCCACACAAGTGGTGCAGAGTTTTTGTTGGCACAGGTGAGGTAACACTGGTTGGTAGGATTTCTGTGGATTTGGTCGATTTCAGAAGTTTCCATTACAGATATGTAAAGAAAATGCATGATTTCAGGCAAAGTTTGAGGTTTGCAGGGCATTGTGGGTAAGAAAATATTGTAGGATCCACAAAAGGTACACCACCCTTGAATCCCCTGGTTGTCTAATGTGTGTGAATGTCTGTGGTTGATAGGTTTCCATGGGTGGCAGCTGAGGGCCTTCAATGTTGTAATCTTTTGGTCCACCCACACAAGCGTGGTACTGTTCTTATTGGCAGGTGTGTGGGAACTCAGAGTGGTAGGACATTTGAGGCTCCTTGCAGACTGCAGTTTTTCCTCACAGAAATATAAGGAAAATGTGTGTGGATTATTTTCAAAGTTTGAAGTTTGCAGGGCATTGCGGGCTACCCAGGCCCGCAAGGTGCATCCATTTGCCTTTGCAAGTGGGAAGATATTGGGAGTTAGCCATACTCTCCTGTTTCATATGTAAAACAGCACCCAAAATAATCAAATATCCTCTTGCTTGCTGTTGGGATGGGGCTCTTTAGTCCACAGAGGAGGAGGAAGACTGTTGACACTTTAGGCGTGAGTGTGTGGCCTGATGTTAGGATGGGCCAGACCCACCTCAATACTTTCTTTAAAAAATGACTTCCTGCCATAGTCTGGACTTTTTGTACACCAGGGACAAATTTTGGGGTAAATCTCCGTTCTGTCCCTAGAGGGGAAAAAGACTCGTTTGTCCCTTTTGGAGTGGGGCAGAAAACCAGTAATGCCCCTTCTGTGGCAAAAGTATGGCTTGATGCCATGATAGACTGCTCCCTCCTTTTGTTTTTTTTTAGGCACAGTTTTGAATCGCTTGTGTTCAGTGGGCTTTCTCTCCCCAGGGGGTGCCGATTGAGGGCACCCCCTGGGGGGAGAACTTCCCCATTCGGGACAGAAAGTCTATTGGGCTGTGAGGTGGAGAAGAGCACTGGGCTATGCCCAGCGTGACCGTGCCCACCTCAAACAAAGCCTGCATAAAAGCAGTCCCTGGTGTCTAGTGGACTTTCTGCCACCTGGGGGGTGGGCTAATTGGGGGTAATTGCCCCCATCCGCCTCACGGGGCACAAAGACTTTTGATCCCTTTGGGTGGGGGCATGGCAGTGGGCAGCCTCCACCCCTATATATTTTTTTTAATGACCCTAGTGTCCAGTGGGCTCTGCCCCCAGGGGAGCAGAAGGACTATCAGCATATTTTGTTTGGAGTGGGGGCATGACCATGCCCATGATGAGCAGCCCACCCCTATATCTTTTATATATTAATCCCAGGAGTTTAGTGGGTTTTCTGCCCCACTGGGGGGTAGGCAGATTAGGGATAATCACTCCATCCACCCTCACAGAGGGCAGAAAGACTGCCTTGTTATTGGGGTGGGGGAACGACCATTCCTATGGTGGGCAGTCCCCACCTCTATTTTTTGCAATCTTCCTGGTGTCTGGTGGGCTTTCTGGATCCCTCTCTGGGGCAGATTAAGGGAAATCACTCACTGGGGAGGCCGGGCCAGTGCCGGCCATTGGCCAACACTGGCACTTAAGAGGTGAATAAAGGATATTGTTTCCTCTCTTGAGATGACTGCCTTGATAATTAATTTCTGTTAAGACAGGTAGGCATTCTCTTTTTGTGTTCTCTTTTGGTGTATGTCTAAACAGTCTCTGGGGAAGATGAGGTAAACAATCCCATTCATTCGTCTCCTTCCCTAACTTGTTTCAGTTCTGCTCTCTCCAGTTCATGAAATGCAGTGCAGCAACTTTGTTTGCTGCATTGGTTGTGACAACTCTCTCTTAGACGAGGGTCTTATTGTACTGTGTAAGGACTAGTTGTCCTTTGTGCTGCCTCTTCCTTCTATCTGTTTTGGATTGGGAGAGCAGGGCTAGTTTGGAATGGAAGTACATTCATGTCACACGTTTAGAGTGTATGCAAACTGAATTGAATCTAATTAACTGTGCTTATTAACAAACAACCATTCAGTGCTTGACTAGTGAGTGCAGCATTGGTGTCCGACACTCTAAACTGTGTGTCTAGTGTGTGCTTGACCTGTGTGAGGTTTAGAGACCTGAGCGATGAGTGAGGTGACATGAAAACGATCAGTAATGCTGCATGGAAATATATTTTTGATTTGCTGTTTAAAGGTGTTAGTGTCTCCTTGCCACTTTATACTTCATATGATGGCCCGCCTATGTGTAGTTTAGGTACTCTTTTCAAACTATGGCTTTTAAAGAGGTTTTTAGAGCCAAAGATTAAAAAATAATTAGTAAGTGTTCAAAATTGGGTTACTGGTTGACTGAGGTATGAGCATTGGCCAAGTAGCAATCACAATCCTAGTCTGGGTAAGGCACAAGCAAACCTCAAATTAACCTGTGCTAGGTCCTCTGGTATCTTGGCACAAAGCAGTCAGGCTTAACTTAGAGGTGATGTGTAAAGTATTTGTGCAACACTTCAACAGTAAAATTGTCAAAATATCATGCAAAAAGATCTCACACCTGGTTAAAAAATTAGAGCATGATTTAATAAATAAAACAAGACAAAAACAACAAAAATCCAATTTTGAAAAAGTAAAGTGAAAAATAGCACCTAAGAGCACAAAGGGCCAACTGTGGCTATCTGGTCTCGCTGGTCCAGGTCACAGTCAAAAGTTCAGGCTGACTGTGATGAAATGCAGGTTGGATACAGTCCCAGATTATCCTCACAGAAGTTTTAGCTTCTCAAGTTTTGTGCCTAGAGTCCTGTTTGTGTTGCAGAGGAACATAAGTAGCAAGGGCAGCATCAGGGGTTCCAGTCAGCATTGTACAAAGAGCAGGCCAGACAATGTGGAGGCGCGAGCTGGAGCTTTGCGTTGGCAGTCGCTCAGAGGATTCAATGCTACTGTGCGAAGAGATGGGCTGGTAGTGGATTACACTGATTTATGGTGTGAGCGGTGCAGTTATGGTGCGAACCAGCCCATTTGTGGCCTCGAAGAGCCCAAAGCTTGATTTCAAGAGCAGGACCTGAGAGGCACCACTTAGGATATCAGGAAACTGCCAAAGATGAGTCCAGTAGCTGTTGGGGAGCCTGTTATGTCCCAGAGTTTCAGATCAGGAGGCCAGCTGACTAGCCCTTAAGTCATTTCTGGGTCCTGGGTTCAAGATGGTGTTGCAGGCCCAGTTACTCTTCCACAGGCAAGACTGCAGCAGCCAGCAGTTCAGAACAGCAGGGCAGCAGTTCCTTTAGAGCAGCAGTCCAGAAGAGTAAGTCCTTGTAGCAGCACAGCAGTCCTTCTTCCTGGCAGAGCATCCATAGGTCCAGAAGTGTACTGAAGAGTCTGAGGCCCGTCTTTTCTATACAGTCATGACTTTGAAGTGGGGAGATGCTTCTAGAGGCATGCCTTTGAAGTGCACAGATGCCATGCCTCCCTGCCCTGGTTCCAGACTAACTACAGGGGGGGATTATGCAGCCCTTTGTGTGGAGACAGGACACAGTCTATTCAAGTGAAGCAGGACTGTGCCCAGTTCCTCCCCCCCATCCTGCTAGTCATGGCCCATTCAGTCACATCTAAGCTCCCATTGTGTTTGGCTGTTTTGGAGGAATACACAAAGCCGAACTGTCATTCACATCCAATCAGGTGACCCAGAGACACGCTGCAGACAACAAATTGGCTAAGGCAAGAAAATGGCAACTTTCTAAAAGTGGAATTTTTAGAATTGTAATTTAAAATCTGACTTCACCGTAAAATAGGAGTTTAATTTGGAATTCCAGAGACACCAGACATGGATTGGTCATCTCTTCCCATTTGGAAATTGCACTTCTAAAATGTAATAAGGCACCTTCAATGTTATTTTATGGTAGAGACAGCCCCTGCAGTAGTGAAAAACAATTTTAAGAGCTTTTCACTACCAGGACATGTAAAATTAAGTATAGAACCAACTTTTCAAAAACATAATACATTGCACCCTGCCCTCCGGGCTGTCCAGTGTCTGCCCTAATGGTGACTTATATATATTAAAAGGAAGATTTTGGCTTGGCAGGAGGATTATTTTGCCAGGTCGATGTGACAGTTTAAACTGCACCCACAGGCTCTGCAAAGGCAGGACTGAGACATGTTTAAAAGGGCTACTTAAGTGGGTGGCACAATAAGTGCTGCATGTTTACTAGTAGTATTTAGTTTGCAGGCCCTTGGCACATGTTATACCTCTTTACTATGCCAATTGGGTATAAGCCAATTTTACCATGTTTTAAGGAGAGAGAACAAGTGCTTTAGAACTGGTTAGCAGGGGTAAAGTGCAAAATCATACAGCAAATTAGTAATTCATTCATTCTAGTGGAAACGTATTAGTCTATGTGAACATGAACAGTGTATCATTGCACAGGTGGAGGACTGTGTTTTTTTCTGATGTGAAGTAGTAGTGTGAAAATTTGAGCTCTGATTTTGATTTGAAGTAGGTCATAAATCCAGTATTGTCTACTTCGCCCAAAGTATGACATTGCAGCGGTTCTGGTGTACTATCTCTGGGGGATGGCAAGAGGTGATAATTTGATTCCTCCCACTTGTTTTAGACTTTTTGGAGAGAGCACCCATAGGTCATCTTGCAACCAAACAAAATTTCATGAACAGTTTGTTTGGTAGCCTGTATTGGATAGTGAAATGAAGAAAGGGGTGCAAGAATGCAAACAGTGCAGCCTGAGTGAAACACATTTGATTATGGCTACTCCTTTTCCTATCCCTGTTTCATGTCCTGTGAGAGTTTGGTAAAGAATAGTAGTTGATTTACTTGGCCCTTTTCATATACTTCCCAGACACCTAAGGTGAAAGATTGTTTTAATTGACCACTTTTCTTGCTGGGTGGAGGTCAAAGGCACCACAGAAAATGTAATTAGTGTTTTTCAAGGTAAATTCTACAGAAGAGTGAACCTAAGGATGCTCCTATGACAATGAGGAGTTGTTCACTTCTTCAACCATGATGGAATTTCTGGTCAGATGTGGCATCAAACAACTGTACATGCCTCTTTACCGTTCCCAGGTGACCTGTAAGGATAAAAGGTGTTGGCTTAATTAACAAAGCACTTACAAGTCCAAAGCTGATTGTGTTGATGCTGCCAGAGACATGTTATGTCCTAAAGAACAACACTGCCCTCTGTTACTGGCAAAACTCCCTTTTAACTAATGTGCAATGTCCTCGTTTTTCATTTTACAGGCACAGCTCTGGGCATAAACACCCACAACTCCCCCAATTTCAGTATGTGGTACAAATAACTCAGTGTCCGCCTGCAGGGGGGCTCCACTCTATTTTAAGTAGCATCAATGTACAATGTTTCATTAATGGGGATGTGCTCACAACTAGAAAGTCTAATCACAGTTAACGCTTTACTTTATGTCCAAAAGCTTCTATCCACATTTGTTTAATTATAATACAGTCAATTTTAAAGACTGAAATGTTGTGTGTTCATGAGACAAAAATTTACTTTCAATTATTTTTAATAAAACATCTACTGAGTCAATATATTTTGTTCCCTCAAACAATGAGCTTCTTCAGGGATGTAAATCATGTATACAATTCAAAATTAAAAATCTTATGTGAAATAAAATCAACGAGTACGTGTATAGACACAGATTTCACACAGTCATGTCTATCCATTTAAAAAAAGAAGAATGCTAAGAAAATATTTAGTAGATATACAATTTCCTTCTGTTCTCTAAAAAGTCAATATTCGAATACATAACAATATACATTCCTGTCCCTTTATTATATTCTTTATCCATCACATTGTAGGTTTATGCTTTCAATAAATCATTGCCACAATATATTCCATGATCAACAGAATTTTGTGATCCTTGTTAACATTTTAAATGTGTTTCTTGCATGTAAAAAAACCTGATGTTGCATTACCACAGATTTCTTCACAGGTACATGATTTCTCATGTAGGCCCATTCATAAATATGGATATATAGTCCATTTCCTACCCACCTTAAATGTGATACTAAGTAAACCTTTTTAATTTGTTTATCAGTAAAACATGTACCAACACAGTGAGATACATTACTGTGATCATTAAAATATATTTGTAAAATACAATCAGAAACAATACCACTGACATTTCCCATCTTCTAAAATTGTATTTTTGGTTACATTTACTAGTATTGCAGGTGCCTATACATGGAGTGGTATGTCCCAGAACAAAAATATGCTGTGTTAAAAAACTAATGACCACATATAGAAATATAGATTTCCTAATTGCATTGGTCATTATTTGGGATTATGCTCCTCTTAAAATGTAAAAAGCACATCCATTTTCAGTGGTTACCTCAAACAATTCATAATCATGTATGAAACAAGTACCAAAAGAGCATCATTTTTCTATCTACAATATAATTAGCATGCCGGTACAGTAAATACACTTCATTTTCAGTGGTTCCAATAAAACATTAATGTCCATTTATTAAATGTTTGCATACCCCACAGGTTCCATCTACTATCCCTAATTTGTTCACCACTTCAGTATGTAATACCTTAACACGTAGACACTAGTTGTAACAATATTTAAATTAAATGCATAGGGTAAATTGGGGGAACCCATACTGAAAGTACATTAATTTCCTTCTCATAAACACTTATTCTCTCTAAACTCCCTGTATCTGTTTACAATTTCACCAGAATTCAGTTTGTCTCCACACGAAGTATGGTGTTAAAGAAATAAAGTCCATAATATATACACTGTATCAGGATGCAATGATATAACTTTTTAGCATGGATTGTGACGTTCAGGAGTACGTGACCACCATCTTAAAACATCAATTTCTGAATTTGTTCCTGCCCAGAGATCTGTTCTCTTTATATGGTACATTGCACTCTATAGTCAGAACAGCTAATCGATTATTTGTGTTATAATAAAAAAGGGGGTGTAAAGAAATGGCTCCCTGTTGCAGTTACCCCCCACTTTTTGCCTGATACTGATGCTGACTTGACTGAGAAGTGTGCTGGGACCCTGCTAACCAGGCCCCAGCACCAGTGTTCTTTAACCTAAAATGTGCTTTTGATTCCACAATTGGCACACCCTGGCATCCAGGTAAGTCCCTTGTAACTGGTACCCCTGGTACCAAGGGCCCTGATGCCAGGGAAGGTCTCTAAGGGCTGCAGCATATCTTATGCCACCCTGGGGACCCCTCACTCAGCACAGACACACTGCTTGCCAGCTTGTGTGTGCTGGTGAGAACAAAACGAGTAAGTCGACATGGCACTCCCCTCAGGGTGCCATGCCAACCTCCCACTGCCTGTGGCATAGGTAAGTCACCCCTCTAGTAGGCCTTACAGCCCTAAGGCAGGGTGCACTATACCACAGGTGAAGGCATATGTGCATGAGCACTATGCCCCTACAGTGTCTAAGCAAAACCTTAGACATTGTAAGTGCAGGGTAGCCATAAGAGTATATGGGCTGGGAGTCTGTCAAAAACGAACTCCACAGCTCCATAATGGCTACACTGAATACTGGGAAGTTTGGTATCAAACTTCTCAGAATTATAAACCCACACTGATGCCAGTGTTGGATTTATTAAAAAATTCAAACAGAGAGCATCTTAGAGATGCCCCCTGTATTTTACCCAATTGTTCAGTGTAGGCTGACTGGTTCCAGCAGCCTGCCACAACCGAGACATGTTGCTGGCCCCATGGGGAGAGTGCCTTTGTCACTCTGAGGCCAGTAACAAAGCCTGCACTGGGTGGAGATGCTAACACCTCCCCCAGGCAGGAGCTGTAACACCTGGCGGTGAGCCTCAAAGGCTCACCCCTTTGTCACAGCACCACAGGACACTCCAGCTTAGTGGAGTTGCCCGCCCCCTCCGGCCACGGCCCCCACTTTTGGCGGCAAGGCTGGAGGAAACAAAGAAAACAACAAGGAGGAGTCACTGGCCAGTCAGGACAGCCCCTAAGGTGTCCTGAGCTGAAGTGACTCTAACTTTTAGAAATCCTCCATCTTGCAGATGGAGGATTCCCCCAATAGGATTAGGGATGTGACCCCCTCCCCTTGGGAGGAGGCACAAAGAGGGTGTACTCACCCTCAGGGCTAGTAGCCATTGGCTACTAACCCCCCAGACCTAAACACGCCCTTAAATTTAGTATTTAAGGGCTCTCCCTGAACCTAGAAATTAGATTCCTGCAACTACAGGAAGAAGGACTGCTGAGCTGAAAAACCCCTGCAGAGGAAGACCAGAAGACACCAACTGCCTTGGCCCCAGACTCACCGGCCTGTCTCCTGCCTTTCAAAGAACCCTGCTCCAGCGACGCTTTCCAAGGGACCAGCGACCTCTGAATCCTCTGAGGACTGCCCTGCTTCGAAAAAGACAAGAAACTCCCGAGGACAGCGGCACTGCTCCAAAAGAACTGCAACTTTGTTACAAGGAGCAGATTTAAAGACCCCTGCAACTCCCCGCAAGAAGCGTGAGACTTGCAACACTGCACCCGGCGACCCCGACTCGACTGGTGGAGAACAACCAACTCAGGGAGGACCCTCCGGCGACTCTACGACTGTGAGTAACCAAAGTTGTCCCCCCTGAACCCCCACAGCGACGCCTGCAGAGGGAATCCCCAGGCTCCCCCGGACCGCGACTGTCTGAACTCCATTTCCAGACGGCTGGAAAAGACCCTGCACCCGCAGCCCCCAGCCCCTAAAGAAACGGAACTTCTGTGCAGGAGTGACCCCCAGGAGGCCCTCTCCCTTGCCTAGGTGGTGGCTACCCCGAGGAGCCCCCCCCTTGCCTGCCTGCACCGCTGAAGAGACCCCTTGGTCTCCCATTGAAAACTGAAGGAAACCCGACGCTTGTTTGCACACTGCACCCGGCCGCCCCCGCGCTGCTGAGGGTGTACCTTCTGTGCTAGCTTGTGTCCCCCCCGGTGCCCTACAGAACCCCCCTGGTCTGCCCTCCGAAGACGCGGGTACTTACCTGCTGGCAGACTGGAACCGGGGCACCCCCTTCTCTCCATTATAGCCTATGTGTTTTGGGCACCTCTTTGACCTTTGCACCTGACCGGCCCTGAGCTGCTGGTGTGATAACTTTGGGGTTGCTCTGAACCCCCAACGGTGGGCTACCTTGGACCAAAAACTGAAACCTGTAAGTGACTTACTTACCTGTGAAAACTAACAATAACTTACCTCCCCCAGGAACTGTGAAAATTGCACTGTCTACTTTTAAAACAGCTTATTGTGTTTTATGTAAAAAGTATACATGCTAAAGTAATGATTCAAAGTTCCTAGAGTACTTACCTGCAATACCTTTCAAATGAGATATTACATGTAAAATTTGAACCTGTGGTTCTTAAAATAAACTAAGAAAAGATATTTTTCTATAACAAAACCTATTGGCTGGATTTGTCTCTGAGTGTGTGTACCTCATTTATTGTCTATGTGTATGTACAACAAATGCTTAACACTACTCCTTGGATAAGCCTACTGCTCGACCACACTACCACAAAATAGAGCATTAGTATTATCTCTTTTTACCACTATTTTACCTCTAAGGGGAACCCTTGGACTCTGTGCATGCTATTCCTTACTTTGAAATAGCACATACAGAGCCAACTTCCTACAGGGGGGATATACCAAACTTTATAATCGTATTATTCTCATAGCACTGATGTATTACAGAACAACATGTTAACTTTAATTGCTATGTTAGGAGAAAGTTGCTACCATATTTGAACAATAACCTTGCTATTGAATAATCCTTCTGAAAACTTTTTTTCTTCTCCTAAATGACAAAGTATGACTCATTTAACAGTAATATTTAAATTGGTATATTCATATAGGGTATAAACAGTAAATATCAGTAAAAAAATATTATTGTTTTTACCACGTTATCCTATATCCAACCAAATTATTATGAGAACCAGTATGTTTACAAGTACTTCATAGCAAAGCTTGGTACAATATTAATAACGTATTCAAGTCATTATAGTATTCTTCTGAATATATTGAGGTCCTCTCACATTTATCCCTTCTAATAGGCACTGGTACTCTCAGAACAGGTGTAATATTGTCCAGCATTTACATGGCATTACTTTCTTTTTCATAATGTTTTTTCATGAAATTGTAATGTATAACACAATACTTCTTGACGCTAATGCAATTCAATGTTCATGTTGGTTCCTTTTTGTGGCTCTTGCTTTTAACTCTGGGGCAGCAAATCAGTTTTGATTCCACCTGACTAATACAATTCAGTACTGCATCCTCTTCTCATTGTGCGAACATGATCAATACTGTCAGACCTAAATTCATAAGTCTACTTATTCTATTTATTATACTCCCATACAAGGCATCATCTACAAGTAATGAACAGGCTAATTTTATATTTGTTTTCCTGGTTGTCAAAAACACCCTAAACAAATTTAGACTCTGGCGGAGGGAGTTAAACCCACCGGTAAGATGAAGTACTTTACTCCCACCATACCCAGTGTCCTCTGTCTGCCAAAATTAGAGATGTCTGCAGTCCCAGCGGACATCTGCCCTTTTACAAGAAACACGCCCACACAGAAAGTAGCTCTTCAATGCCTGGGCCTAATGTGGCAATGCATGGCTTTTGAGACCAAAAGAAAATTCTTCTTTCAGACAGTTTTTATGTTGATGACGGCCGGCAGCTTCTGACAATAGGGTTTTGGAAAAACGATAACAAAAGAATGAAGCATTGGCAAAGTCAAAAGGCTGGCAGCTAACGTTTGATCTAACGACTCTGCCACAGATTTGCTTTAAGCCACTGTGATCCCTTCCTCTGGTAGAATTAGTGCTGTGAGAACTAGATATGTAGTGATAAGAACGCACTGCTGTTTCTTGTAATTATCACACCATCGCAAACCTCTAATTTACTTTCTTGAGCCACTGAGTGTTGTGATTGCGTCAGGTTTCTTCCTTTAAATGTTGGAGGATTTTTTTCTTTGTAGACCAGTTTTCTCTGTGGGAGGGTGGGTTTAAATGCTGGAATGCCCATGGGCAACCAGCTTGGATCAGAGCATGTTGTGGTGAACTGCCAGTGAGAAATGTCAGTAACACATCGTAAGTGCAGCCTTACTAATAGCGAACATTATATATATCTGGTTTCCTTTATTGTCAGTTGCATGCAGCTTACTGTATCACATTAAACCATTAAACAACAGTTTTCATTGTTGTAAAACTACAACTGATTTTATTAATGTTTTCTGGCCTAATTAAACATAGTTATTCTGTTGAATGTTGGTACAGTGTCAATGGGTGCTATTTATTGGTAGACTGCACGTAAAATAAAAACATCAACATATGCACACCTAATTATAGACTTAGGGCCAGATTTGCAAGAAAGTGGCACATCAGCTTTGATGCACCACTTTTCTTGTGCCCACCTCTCTAACAACACCATTTTTGCGCCATATTTACAATACAGCACACTATGACACTTGTTTCCACAATAGCGTCATAAATTATGATGCTATTGTGGAACTTTTCTGGATTAACACCATAAATCATGTTGCTAGTGCAGCCAAGCACTAGGGAGGTCCATAGGCTAATATGGGCCTGTCACATTAACGCCTGCTCCGAGCAGACATTAAAAATCCTGTAGATTTCACTGCACCATTTTTTGCGGCCTCCCTGCCTGGGAATGCCCCTCCTTGCATACATTATACCTGCCGCAGGTATAATGTGGCACAAGGGGTAGAAGTGGTACAATTTTAGCATTGCACCACTTTGAAAATATAACGAAGGAGAATGGGCTTGTTTACGCCACATTAGCGTAAAAAAATCCTGGTAGTGTGGCGCAAAGATGCGCTAGGGCCTTGTAAATGTGGCCCATAATTTTTCAAACAGTAAACACCTAGTGAGTTGACACTGGCATACTGGGTGACTGTAAATGTCATCATTTGCCTTGTTTCAAAATACAGTTATCTATAGGTTTAATTAAAGTTCGACACAATGACTTTAATATTTCCAGTGCAAAGGCAATGTCCAACACCAATGTTATACTTCTGCAAGGTGCTTTGTGACATGATTTGGTACAATAGGGATGTGGCTGTTAAAATTTACCTTTGACATTCGTGGGTGGGAAGATGTATGAAAATGACAGAGCCATAACCTCACTTTCAAAGTGCTACTACATCACTGAATTGTATGTGCTGGCCCTTCAAACAAAGGTGGCTTTTGCAGGGGTACTGTGCCGAGACATATAGCTAAGTGCCAATGGTCAGCTGGTGCTACGTGGCAAGTCTAGACTGGGAATAACAAATCTACAAAGTGGAGGCAGGGGGAGAATGTATCGGAGGGGTCAAAGACGGGGTGGTAGGGCCGAGAAAGATGAGTTTTATAAATTTTGTTCTTTAACCTTGTGACTTGTTTTGCAGCACAATATCTCAAGGCTAGAATACTTAATGGAGGAGTCATAAAATATAAAGTTGCATGCCAGAGTTGTCTAGAACGCGTGAGTATTTATGAAACCTAGACCGAGATATACCAAGGACCGAATATCAAGGACCAAAATATCAAAAGGTAAGTGCATACAGGGAAGTATAGATTTGTCGCGTGGGCTCTCATTATTCTAAATGAGACTACTGGATTTCTAGGTAGCAGAATCTCTAACGGTGTGGGGGACTGAGTCTGACCCATGTGTAAAGAACTCTGTCACCCTAAATCCGGTTTTTGCTCCGGCTAACTAGCAGTGCCTCATTTCTCCCATGTGGAAGGAATGATTCGGCAGCCGAGCGCATGACATCTTTGGAACTTCTCAGGGAAGTCGTGGTTACTCAGATCCAAACCAACTCTCTTATTTCCAATATGATCTCATATACAAATGACAAAGACAGTATAAGTTTTATATAATGTTTTTTAATAAAACGACTGTATTTTAGATATTAAGGCGTGAGCCGCAATAACCAGAACGATACAACACAGTAGGATTGTAATAGTCACCAGGAGAGTAAAACATAAGAACAAAGCTATCATATTGTCTAACAGTTTCTACTCTCCCTCTGCTTGCTCTATTTAGAGCACAGCATGTTAAGCTTCTAGCTTGCCTATTAGAATCACTGTGGAGACATCAGCCCTCATACCTGAGCAAAGACCTGTGATCTTGGTTCAGCATCTGCAACGAGGCAGTCAGCGTCTGGTTGTGGTTCCCTGGTCGGAATCTCCCTCATCGTCATAGACAGTATAATATTGCAAATCCGTTAGCATAGAATCTACTGTCTTCACATCCCAATCACCAGAAACAATGCCAGGTTTAACAATATCATTCATTGATAATTTGAGGACATACGGTATTTGAATCAATTCAGTGGGACCATATATATCAAACATTACTTTATCCCACACAATTCCATCCGGAACAGGTATTGCAGAAATGTTTACTGTGGACAAGTCTCTTCGAACCATATGAGACGAAAAATGCGGTTTTAACACAGTCTCCACGTGCTCAATGTCAGATCGATCAGGAAGAAAATGACCATGTATTATCAGAAAAAAAGTAACCACAAATCCCAACCATAATAAAAGTGTCATCACGGCCAAAAACAGCCAAAAATAGTTCCAAGGAAAAACAAAATATGTGCGTTTAAGCCAACCCAGCAGCCGTCGTGGACCGTGGACAGAAGACATCGAGGACGAGGAGCCGGACACATCATTATCAGCGTCGTTGAAGCAGCCAGAAGCAGTTCTAGCAAAAGGTGCAACTGTGAACGAAGAAGCAGATGGAGGCTCTCGCCGTGGCACGCTATAAACCACATGTTCAGAAACATCAGTAGAACGTACAGCAATTTGATCAAAAGATTCCATATTAATCGCCGTCGGTGGAACAATTGCAAGATCATCATCCACCCTCCCCTATGCTGGCCACCTTTCCAAATATCCACTTGAAGTAGGAGAAAAAAGGAGATCGTTTTACCAAACAAAAGTTGCAAAACAAGAAGCAACAGGAGAAAAACAGGTTTAGTTAAATGATAACTGGGAGGGTACCCGACCTGCCAATAGAGACAAGCATTTACAATGCATCGGGTCTCGCGTTTGCTCGTGTTAGAGCCGATCGCGTTGTAAACTCCTAACCCGACTTTTCACCTATCGGGCAAAAGTGCATTTATGCACGTAACCCGAAAAAGTGAAATCAAGTAGGTAAAGCGCTCGACTTCTGCCAAGCGAGATCGGGCTCGTAAATTATTTTAAAAAAAAGTCCACCAGCCGGATGGAAAACAGCGAGCCTCGCATGTTTCCTGTACTCGGTCGCTGCGCTCGAGGAGGGCTAGCCACCGGAAAAGGCATGACCTATGCGTGCCTTCGACTAATGAAAGCAAGCCGATTTAATTAGGGAAGCCCACGAACCAATAAAAAGCACTGACGTGAAGTTGACAGGGCTCGGAGCCCTTTTCTAAATACTAAAGAGTCTCCCTGCTATACGCATGCGCGAGCGCATGCAAAGCAGGCTCGACCCTAAAAAAGGAGTATCAGTATTTTGCATTCTTCTTAACTCCTCCTTTTCCATTTGGTCACAGGATGGGGTGTGGTTAACTACGAATTCTAATCCCTCCCTGCCCTATGACAAAATGAAAAAGTGTGGGCTGTTCTTGACTGACGTTCATCTTGCTTCAGCACCTGGGATCCTAGACGATGCGAGGGCCGCATGTACCTAAGCCCTACTTACGCCACCACAAAGCATCAGGCACTCAGTCAGTCGTGTAGTGCAGTTACCTAAAGTGTCTGACTGCCTGTCTCTCTCTCAGAACGAAGAAGTGAGGCATGAAGAACATTTGGAATGTCTAACATAATTTATGGCAAAATGCATGAAATTACAGGGCCGCAAAGGGGGTGGACGGGACCCCAGTGCTCCCAGGCAGTACCCACTGCTGATAACAATGTACAATTAGTATAAATAGAAGGTACTATGAGCTCTTTTTGGTGTTTTGAGCCCACTTCACAAACGCATGTAACAATATGTAGAGGAATTTAGATTAGTATATGTTTACATACTCCAAAATGCATTTGTGAGTAGGCCCCACACTCACTATTTCCATTCAAATGGAGATTGGCTCTGGTATTACAGGAAGTAACGTTGTGTTGTCATATTATACATGTAGGAGTTAGTTCTTTTAATTAAAGATTATCGCTTCTGTTTTCATATAAATGAGGCACTGTGGCCTTTCTGTTCTACTCATACTTATTTGTCTCATGAGAGTGTACTTCTCACGGGTGCTAGAAGGCCATCGTGGTGGCAAATGTGACATTGTGAATAGCTTCTGTGGCTACAATCAATAATCACCTAGAAAATAATGTTAACTCCTTTGCTGCCAGGCCTTCCCCCCTCAGGTGTCAGGCTTTTTTTGGCTATTTGGGGGCAGTTTGCGCTTAGGCCCTCATAACTTTTTGTCCACATAAGCTATCCATGCCAAATTTGCATCTTTTTTTCCAACATCCTAGGGATTCTAGAGGTATCCAAAGTTAGTGAGACCAAGAAATTAGCCAAAATTCAATGAAAATTTCGTTGTTTTTTTTTAAAATGGGGAAAAAGGCTGCAGAAGAAGGCTTGTGTTTTTTCCCTTGAAAATGGCATAAACAAAGGGTTTGCAGTGCTAAAATCACCATCTTTCCAGCTTTCAGGAACAGGCAGACTTGAATCAGAAAACCACATTTTCAACACAATTTTGGCATTTTACTCTGACATACTCAATTCTTACTATATTTTGTGCTTTTAGCCTCTTTCCACTTAGTAACAGAAATGGGTGTGAAGCCAATGCTGGATATCCGAAAGCTAAACATTTCTGAAAAGTAGACTAAGTTCTGAATTCAGCAGGGGGTCATTGGTGTAGATCCCACAAGGTTTTCTTACAGAAAATAACAGCTGAAATAAAAAGATATTGAAATTGAGGTGAAAAAAACCAGCCATTTTTCTCAACGTTTTACTCTGTAACTTTTTCCTGCGATGTCAGATTTTTTAAAGCAATATACCGGTACGTCTGTTGGACTCTTCTGGTTGGGGGATATATAGGGTTTGTAGGTTCATCAAGAACTCTAGGTACCCAGAGCCAATAAATGAGCTGCACCTTGCAATGGGTTTTCATTGTATATCTGGTATATAGCAATTAATTTGCTTAAATATAAAGTGAAAAATAGGTATCAAGGAAACTTTAGTTTTTCCAAAATGGGCAAAAGATAAGGTGTTGAGAAGCAGTGGTTATTTGCACATCTCTGAATTCTGGGGTCCCCATATTAGCATGTGAATTACAGTGCATTTATCAATTAGATGTCTTTTTTACACACTGTCTTACATTTGGAAGGAAAAAATGTAGAGAAAGACAAGGGGCAATAACACCTGTTCTTATATTCTGTGATCCCCCAAGTCTCCCGATAAAAATGGTACCTCACTTGTGTGGGTAGGCCTAGTGCCTGCGACAGGAAACGCAACATGGACATATTACATTTTTACATTGAAATCTGACATGTTTTTTGCAAAGTGCCTACCTGTGGATTTTGGCCTCTAGCTCAGCCGGCACCAAGGGAAACCTACCAAACCTGTGCATTTTTTAAAAACTAGACACCTAGGAGAATCCAGGATGGGGTGACTTGTGGGGCTCTTGCCACGTTCTGTTACCCAGAATCGTTTGCAAACCTCAAACTCTGGCAAAAAAACACTTTTTCCTCACATTTTGGTGATAGAAAGTTCTGGAATCCAAGGGGAGCCACACATTTCCTTCCATCCAGCATTCCCCCAAGTCTCCCGATAAAAATGGTACCTCACTTGTGTGGGTAGGACTAGTACCCGCGAAAGGAAATACCCCAAAACACTTTGTGGATGGACATATCAAAATTATCAAATACAAAACTACTTGTTTTTGCGGGGCGGTGTGATAAGTGAGGCAGAATTTTTATCAGTATAGATGCAACAATGCTGGGTGGTTGCAGATTCCGAAAGTTCCATCACAAAATTATGGGAAAAATGTGTGATTTCCGGCAAAGTTGGAGTTTTGCAGGGCTTTGTGGGTAAGAAAATGGTGTGGGGTGCATGCGAAGTACACCACCCTGGACTCATCCAAATGTTTATTTTTCAGATGTGTCTAGGTCTTGTGGATTTTTCTAAATGGCAGCGTCCCAAAGTCCAAAAAGTGCAGCCCTCACCATTCCAATTGGGGCGATTTTAAGAGTTAGACAAGCTCTGATGGCCGAAATGTAAAACCAAAACCCCAAATAATCAAATGTCCTCTTGCTTACCATGGGATAAGACGTTTTAGTGTGCAGGGGAGAGCTGAAAGACTGTTACCCTCTTCAGTTGGGGTGGGGCATGACCATGTCCATACTGGTTGGTAGCCACCACATCACTATTTTTTGTATTTTTTTAATTCCCTAGCATCTAGTAGGCTTTCTGCCCCCATGGGGAGTGGACCAGGGGTAATTGCCCCATCTGCCCACTGGTGGGCAGAATAACTTTGGCCCCATTTATTTGGGGTGGGGGTATGGCCATACCCTCACCCTCTTTTTTTGAAGAAAAAATCTTCCCTGGTCTCTGGTGGGCTTCCTGACCCCCGTGGGGGCAGATGGGCCTTCCAAAAATAGACCGATCTGCCCCCAAGGGGGACAGATATAGCCAACAGTAATGTGCCCCCATGGGGAGCAACCCTTGCCCAAGGGGCTGCCCCCAAACAAAACACACACATACACACACACCAATCCCTGGTGCCTAAGTGGTTTCTGCCCCCCTGGGGGGCAGATCGGCCTAATAGAAATAGACCAATTTGCCCCCAAGGGGGCAGAAATGGCCTAAAATAAATGTGTCCTCCCAGGGGAACGACCCTTGCCTAAGGTCATTCCCCTTGCGTGAAATTGCTGCAAGAAAAAAAATCCCTGGTGCCTAGTGGTTTCTGCCCCCTTGGGGGCAGATTGGCCTAATAAAAAAAGGCTGATCTGCCCCCAGTGGGGGCATAAATGGCCTAAAATAAATTTGCCCCCAGGGTAACGATCCTTGCCTAAAGGATCACTCCCCTTGCGTGAAATTGACAAAAAAAATCCCTGGTGTCTAGTGGTTTCTGCCTTCCTTTGGGGGCAGATTGCCCTAATAAAAATAGGCCGATCTGCCACCAAGGTGGGCACAAATGGTCTAAAAAGATTTTTACCCCCAGGGGAGAGACCCTTGCCTAAGGGGTCGCTACTCTGACGTGAAACTGACCTAAAAAAAAAGTCCCTGGTGTCTAGAAATGGGGTAAAGTTAATTTTGCCCCCAGGGAAGTGACCCTTGCCTAGGGGGTCACTCCCCACATCTAAAAAAATAGAACAAACACAAAAAAAAGATCCCTGGTGCCTAGAGGTTTCTGCCACCCCCCGGGGCAGCTTGGCCTAATTACAATAGGCAGATCTGCCCCCGGGGGGGGCAGAAATGGCCTAAAAATAATTTGCTTCTCTGGGAAGCTGCCCTTGCCCAAGGAGCTGCTCCCCTTATTCAGAAGTACAAAAAGAAAACTCCACATCACGATCGGGCAGCAGAAATGCTGAGAGAGACATCAAAGGAAAGGAAAGGCCTTTCCTTTCCTTTTATGCCATTCTGGCCCGTCCACGTGATCGGAGGAGAAATGCTAAAGCATCTCTCTTCTGATCACACTGGAATCGCGCGCTGACGTCATCAGACGCCACAGGGGGCATGGAGACGAGGCTCATGGGGGAGCTCTAGCGTTCCTCCTATGAGCCGGTCCAAGGACGTAATGGTTATGTCCTTGGCACCTCAGCGCTGCAGCCAAGGACGTAACTGTTATGTCCTTGGCTGCGAAGGGGTTAAATCAATTGTCTTACAGAGTAAACTCCTTATTTGGCAGCACCATACATACTGTACAATAATGATTCAATACACTAAACCTCACTATATACAAACAGACAAGGCCAGATAGGCCTATTATCCCGCCGGGTGTTTCAATGGCGGGCTCGAACACTTGGGCAGGTTTTGAAAGTTCAGGGCCACTTCTGGTGCCTCTGTCACTTTCCTCAGCTTCCTGAGGTTAATTGCAAAAGGCACAGTGAGGCTTCGGTAGAGAGATAAAGGAAGGGGGGCACAGAAAAAGCTATCAGAAAGAGAAGAGAAAAGAGTGAGAGTGAAAACAGATGAATGGAAAAAGAGAGACAGTGCGAGAAGGTGAAAAGAACAGACTTGGTTTGAGCATTTTTGCCAGGGGTGTGCAAACTTGCAAACTACATACAACTTTATTTGCTTTGCAAAGTAGAGCTATTAGCATTGTAAATTCCTAACTGGACTTTTCTTGCCACATAACTTGAAAGTGAAAAGTAAAACAGTTGACAGAAGCAAGCCGATTCAAAGCGCCACTGCCGCCATGAGTGTGAGCGTAAGAGTTATTGGCTCCCTGCGTGAATGTCTAGAAAGGATCGCACCTGGGATGAAAGGCAAACCAAAAGCAAAGGAGGGGCCATCACACACTGTAACAGGAGGAAGCGTGACGTAGAGATGGCCAACAAAAAATTTCACAAAATGCACAATAAAATGAAGAATTTAAAACAAGCACAACAAGCAACGAATAGCAAGAGTGGGCATGGTTAAAAGCCCACAGAGAGAATACAACAGGCCAGAGCGCTTCCACGCTTGCCCATAAAAAGGAAAAGGGCAATACAATGAGCCTTGTGCAACTATGGGAATATGTTCCTAGTGATGCTCCGGGCCTAAAGCAACCTCACCACCCTTCTCCTTTTGTTCTCCTTTTTATGGCTGGCCGACACTAATACCCATATATGGGAAGGCCAGCTCTTGACTGAGGGGTTTTCCGTGAACGGGAAAAGGATGGTTCTGCACTATTTCCCCACTGCTGTTCTGGGCTAAGGGTGGTTGTCAGTGACTGTAGAGAAAGTCAGAGACAAATTACTACAGTCTGTTAGATTATACATCTGATATACTATAGGTTACGTTAAACACTCATAAATTCCTAGTTGTAACCACTGCAGAAACTCTAGATTATGTAAAGATAGTGATGTAATAATAATAGTAATAATAATAACAATAATAATATTCTTATTCATAATAATACTTTTCTTAACATAACAGTGATATTTTTTAATTATTGTATTTAATATTGTTGTCATTATTATTGTTATTAGTGTGGAAATATTATTATTAAGGTTATTGTTAATTCCAAACCAAATAATTATGCTTTCTAAATCTCTTTCATTTGATGTAAATGTGTATATCTATTTGAGTATTCTCTGGACACACTTTCCAAGCTGTGCTAGTAAGGCTCTTGACTATTTCCTAAACACCCTCGTAGGCTGGCTTGAGTTCAGATTGAAAAAAAGTGTGCTGATAACGAGGCATAACACTATAACTCTACACCGAGCGACCTTGCTGAAACTGCTAGCATCGCCGCACACTGTAATTCAAGCCAGCATTTCACAGCTGGCGTGCTCTTGGAACAGACTTTGTTAACTCGGTGACATCCCTCAGAGGCAGAAACCTTAGTTCTGCAAACACAAGCCCGAAACTAGCAGACATGAACTGTTATATTTTCTTTTCATTGTCCCATGGCTAAGGATCATGTAACAAAATAAAACAACCTTATATTTCCCACCAGAGTATATATACATTGACTGCCATCTGTCTATATAGAGATGGATGACATGCGTTTAATACACAGGGGCTGAATATCTGTGGGAATTAACCTCAAAGAGTTCCAAGTGCTGCAATTAAGGAAGTACTAATTATGGATGAGAACATGATTATATTTATAGATTTGGTAGCGATATGGCATGACCACATGATGATGCAATGCACCTTTCTGCAGAGAGCAGCGGTATTCCAAAAACCTAATACTGTATGTAGCCTTAAGGCTAAGAAGGTGCAGTATTTTAAATAAAAATGAAATGGTAGTAGATTAGCTATAAATGTAACAACATACAGACACAAACTCATAGTGATGGATTTTCCTGCCAATGGGATATTGTCTACCTTGTTTTAAAAATAGACAGTTAAAAATGAATTAAAACGATTGTATTAAAAGCAAGTGAACTGTGGCATTCATATAAATTAATATAATTAAATGACAATACATACTCAGTACTTGGGGATTCCAGCATTCACCTTGATGAGGCTAACAACTCTGGAGTGACCGAAATAATACAGGATTTAGAGTGCATTCAACTAGTTCAAAAAGTAACCACTCCCACTCATGAGAAGCAACATCTTCTAGATCCTATTTTTAGTAACTACCCATAGATTCTGATTGACATGGCCACCCCTCCCATGGACAGGTCATTTTTTCATACCATTTAAAGTAAAGAAGGTGGAGGCTAGAAATGGAATTAAACTCACTTTAAGAGTAGAGAGGAGATAGGCCATACTCCCACTCTCTGATCGGATTGCTACTCTTTAAAATGTTCACCCTGCCTTAGGGGAAAACCCAGATGATGCCTGTGAATGCTGGGAAAATTGGATAATTCAAGCATAAGATGAACTTATCCCATTATATAAGAAAACTTGTAAAACACATTCTAAATGTTTTGCTTGGTTCAATAAGCATCTGGTCTCGGTGAGAAAAACTGGAAACGACAGGAAAGGAAATGGACGAAGACATATGGCCCATAATTAAAACACAACTATAAAGTTGCCATTATATATTATCAGAGTGAAATTAAAACGGGCTCAGGACACTTATTATGAGGAGAAAATAAATCAGGCCTCGAACTCCTTTAAGGAATTGTTAAAGATCATTAATCTCTCACTAAGGCCGGTCAGGGGAGCTTGTCTCCCTGCCTTCTGTCAGGCGCTGGAATCGGATAGCAGGTTTCTTCTAGAAAAAGTCATGAATATTTATGAGGTCTTTTCAGGCAACCCACTGATCATTTTATGCAAAATTATAATCTTCAAAAGATGGAGATTTCAGCACCCTTGACAGCCTTCTCAAGGGTCAATGAAGAGAAGGTACTGGCCTATATAATTCAAGTTAAATCAGGATCACCCCTGGACCCATTCCTACCACATATTCTGATCAAAGGACAAGAAATAGTGTTCCTGACTATTACAGAACTATTAAATCTCTCCCTTGATTTAGGGGTAGTTCCAAAGAAGTGGAAGCATGCAGTAATGAGGCCCCTCTTGAAGAAACCCCATCTAGATCCTGATATCGTGGGCAACTTCAACCAATTTCTCTTCTGTCTGTGATGGGGAAGCTTCTCAAGAAACATGTGAATCATGCATTGGCGAACTTCCTTGAAGAAAACCACTACCTTCACCCTACTCAAATGGCCTCCCGAGCTCAGCACAGCACAGAATCTGCCCTGCTATCGGTGACGGAGGAACCTAAACATCGACTTAACCATGGAGGGGCGGCTGCACTTATATTACTAGTTTTAAGTGCCGCCATTGACACTGTTGACCATTCAATATTATTTGAGAGATTAAAAGATGTTGGATTTTATGGTAAAGCAGTGGGCTGGCTGGTGTCCTTTATAGAGGACAGAACCTTCCAAATTATGGAGGATTCCTGTTTTTCCGATGCTCCGCCCGATATATGCGGGGTGCCACAGGGATCAGCTATCAGTTCAACTCTTTATAATATCTACCTATGTCCCCAAACAGATATTGTTCAGGAGTTTGTGTTATCCATAATATCCTACGTGGATGACACTCAAAATGGTGGTATGCCTTACCGACAGTCAGAAGCCAGACTTGTACCAACTTGCCCCATGTCTAGAAAAGGTAGCCAGCTGGATGGCAAATTGTCACCTAAAATTAAATGGTGACAAAAAGGAACTAATGATTTTAGGGAATCAAGCCGCTTTGTTCCCAATGACTGGGTGGCCAAACAGTCTGGGGGCTCTTCCGACTTCTAAACCTGCTGTCAAAAATTTGGGAATGTGGTTGGATAAAGCCTTGGGTATGGATGTCCAAGCAAAAAAACTTGTGTACACTTGTTTTGGACTACTAAGGGCCAAGTGGAAGATCTTAGATCTGTTACCAGAAAATCTAGAAGAACTGTGATCCAGTCCCTGGTGTTATCTCGTCTGGGTTACGGAAACTCTCTTTACCTTGGATCAACTAAATATGTTATTTAAAAAATTACAGGTGATTCAAAATACGGCCACCAGAAAACTTCTTAATATCCCCAGATGGAAATCTGTGAAAGAAGCTATTAAAACCTTACACTGCATACCTATAGAAGCCAGAATCATATTTAAGTTCTTATATCTGCCACATAGAGCACTAAGAAATAAAGGCCCTCCGAGGATCAAAGATCTTTTTCCCCATACTCTCCAAGGAATTCTCTTCACTGCTTTGTGAGCTGTTTTCTGAAGACTCCAAAGATCTTGAGAGCCAGATGGGGAGGAAGATCCTTTGCATATCTAGTTCCCAAACTCTGGAACTTAATGCCTGTAGAACTGCGACTTTTGGATGATGAACAAAAGTTTAGGAAACCGGTTAAAGCCTGTCTCTTTCCACAATAAATCTATTTTTCTTATTTTTTGCTCTGCTGGTTATTTTGCCCATTTTCACTCAGTGCTGTGAGGCCTCAGGGTAGCCATGCGCTATATAAGTGTATAAACATACTCAAATCAAATAAATAATACTACATTCACTGTTGTCGCTTTCATAGTTTTAAAGGTAATATGCTGTGTAACTTTACCTGTAAGATTATTTACAACATTTGTAATTTCATCTGTCATCAGATCTGTTTATTTTGTGAAAGTTTTTACATTGTAATGTCATCTGTCATCAGATTTGTTATTTTGGGAAAGCCTCTCCATGAAGCAACAATACAAAGGTCTTAGAGTTTGCCGGATGAGTACTTTATCACAAACGTGATGGGCATTACAAGTGCGTGGAGACATAATGCAATCCACATAGAAGCCGCCAAACCCCAAATCTGTCCCATAGACACAAACATTGATAAAATAATATGTATACATAAAATCTGAATTGAATAGTATGTGGATTAATTCTTATCATTTAGAAAACCAAAAACTTAAGGAATACATTTAAATATATATGTATGTATGTATGTATCAGGTTTTCTGGATGCCTATTAAATTTTACTTCAGAAAGATTTGGTGACTGAGACTCATTTTTCTGTGCCCTTGGCGAGATGTGAGGGATTCGCTTGGGCTCGATGAACTCTTCATTTGTGTGTGTGTATATATATATATATATATATATATATGTATATATATATATATATATATTTATATATACTTTTATACATGTCTCATATTAATATATATTTTAGATGTATATAGTTTAATGTAAGTTAATTAAAAAAATGGGTAGGGTCCGAATGTGTTTTAGTGAGAGCTTTTATTTTTCCCGTAGTGACCTTTAGTGTGCAAAAAATAAGCACATATCTCATCTGTGCTTATTACTGTTTCTTCTATTAAAAGGAACACTCAGTTCCTGTTTTCTGTTTTCAAACCATCTGTAATTATGCTCCATGGCCTGCCTTTTTCCCTTGGCTGCTGGTTCTGGCAGCAGCCATCATGACTTCAGAAGTCAACTGAAATAAGTTATTACAGTTGAGCAGCTGAACTGCACTAAAGAAATTAGATACTGTTTTTTATAAAGGAATTGAAGACTCCTATGTATTTTATACATATTGTTATTATAACGATAATATTATGGTAAATTATGTGTTACTACATTCATCAGTATAAACCAGCAATTCCCATGTGGTCATTACAAATCAAGTCACTGCAAAGACCAATACAGTAGATGTATTAAAATCAACCATCTGCCACATCCAGAGTGGGGTAATGAGAGTTCCATTTGGTGTGTGAGCTATGGTTTGCATAGTAGTGCTAATCAAAACCAACAGATGTCAGTTTTTTCAGTTTTAAGGCATAAACATAGCTGCACTGCACCTGTAGTTTCTTAAGAGAATCTCTATCTATCTATCTATCTATCTATCTATCTATCTATCTATCTATCTATCTATCTATCTATCTATCTATCTATCTATCTATCTATCTATCTATCTATCTATCTATCTATCTATCTATCTATCTATCTATCTATCTATCTATCTATCTATCTATCTATCCAAACAATGGTGGGCACTACCGTATTGTCATTGTTTCAACTGGGTTTCTATAGAAAATTAAATGTTTTGGTTTGCTAATAACTTTGGAGCTGTTTGATGAATCTCTCACAAAACGTTCCACAAAAAAGTAGATGCCACCTCAGCTACTTTGTGAAAGGTTTTGGGGTGGCTGGTCAAGCAGCAGCCGAGTAAAGAGAAGTTCCAAAACACATTTTCGCCAGGCAACTTCCCATAGGAAAACTGAACAGTAGTACTGCCAAATGGCTAAAGGGAATTACGCCATATGTGACAGAAAGCTAGATCTTTACACAGAAGGCATACTTTTTGTGATCTGGTGTAACTCTGTTGAGTAGTTTGTGAGAAATGAAGGTTTAAGATGTACCACCGCAGAACTACGACAGAAATACTGCAAGGCCAAAACAATATGATTGGGTGGCCAAAGAATGAAGAGAAAGTTGTGGCCATCATTTTATGACTCAGGAACTTGGTCACAGTATTGTAAAAAACTAACAAGAAAAGGAATAAGTGGCAGGGTAGAGCTTCCATTAAACCCTGGCCCTTGTGGTGGGGTGTCTCAATGGACACTTCTTGGGGTCAAATCAAAAATATTTTTTGTCCGTGTCACTGTCCCACAGTAGAATGCAGGGCTCAGCACAGCCCCTGTGCAATTTTGTGGTAGTACCAGGTAGCACAGTGAAGCTAAGAAAAAAAAGGTCATTGCCTAGGGGCGCTGCAAGACCATGGGAGCAAAGGCTTGTTGGCCACCCCTAGTGGTTGGGCACAGGGCCTGGCCAAGCCCTGCAGCCAAACCCATGCTGCACACCATTTAGGCATAGTAACTTATGGTAAAAAAATAACTCTAAAAACTCGCTGAAAAAAACTAGAGTGAAGTGATGTTGTAGTTAGATGTGGTTATTATATCTTCCTTTACATAGAAAAAGTCTGAGAAATTCAATCAAAAAGACATAGGTTAAAGTGGTGTATAGTTCGGTGAAAATGTCAGTTTAAACATTACATTTCTAAACTCAAAAGAAGACTGAAATTCACTAATTATAGTTAGCTGAAGTAACTATAATTCACACTCTCTCCATGCACTGCTTATTACCTCACAAGACATATCACTCATGACATGTTCTATGACATCATTGATAGCATCAATGCAACATCTGAAATGACATCACTGATGGAAAAACTGTGCATGACTTACAATGTCTGAACTGGAGCTGCAATGTCTACTGCAACCCTGTCTCTTGGAATACTTAGACACACTGTATGATACAGCTACAGCTTCAAAGTCTCTCACTTTCAACGGAACATTCACAAATATACAACTTGTAACCATCTTCTTAATCTGGTGTCAACATAACACTACCAGAAACTGTCTTACTCCGTTCATGGTACATAGAATATTTTGATGACCTTCTTGACATAACTTGATAATGCCCCAAAGCTAGTGTGGTAGCGTTTTTTAGTTTTGCATCTCCATAAAAGTTTCATTACTGTAAATGATGCTTTCATAGAGGACCCAATGTGGTATTATAAAACTACAGTAGTGTGAATGCACTTTAAATGAGTTTGAAATGTGTTTATTAACGAATTTTGGTTAGGCCACATTTTGCTGAAATCTCCTTTTTATAATATAGATGCTGTTTGCTCCTCACTCCTATTTCTTCTCCCTTCCATCCCGTTCCTTTGTTTGTATTTTTTCCTGCCACAGGCTTGCAGAACAAGATGACAGAATATCATATTGTACTCATCCTTAATATACATGTGTTGTGAATGAATTTCCAGTGTTCTCAATGTAGCAAAAGTATCCGAGGTTACTGCCACTGTAGTTCCGGTGCTGCGTTAGCACTCTTGCACTGGTGTATAGCCCATTGTTTACAAATGTGGCATTGTAGCTGAATTTACTATGATGATGTGTTGCTCAGGCTGCTCATAATTTACTTAGAAATGGGATAATGCTATCGGTCTTTTTGTGATGTTGCAACCTCTGATTTGATGGTTATCTTTAGTTATGCCACCATGAAACTGCAGTTTTCTCTATCGTCCTACGCAAGAGTTGTTTATAAGAACCCTCTGCTTTTGGGGGTGAGCTAGACATTTTTCCTGAAACTCTATTGGTTACTGATGCTGTTTTTATTACGATTTTTATGTTTAATTAGGACTTTGAATAATTCTGATATCTGACTATATGCTGTGCATTTGAGCCTTCATGGCATAATTTTCATTACTCTGTACTGCTTTCATTATAAGATTTTTTAACCCCTTCGCTGCCAGGCCTTTTCCCCCTCCTGTGCCAGGCCTTTTTTTGCCTATTTAAAATAGTTCTCTCTTAGGCCCTCATAACTTTTTGTCCACATAAGCTACCCATGCCAAATTTGCATCCTTTTTTTCCAACATCCTAGGAATTCTAGAGGTACCCAGACTTTGTGGGGTTCCCCTGAAGGAGGCCAAGAAATTAGCCAAAATACAGTGAAAATTTCTTTTTTTTTAAAAAAATGGGAAAAAGGGGCTGCAGAAGAAGGCTTGTGTTTTTTTCCCTGAAAATGGCATCAACAAAGGGTTTGCGGTGGTAAAATCACCAGCTTCCCAGCTTTCAGGAACAGGCAGACTTGAAACACAAAACCCAATTTCTCAACACAATTTTGGCATTTTACTGGGATATACTCAATTTTTACGATTTTTTTAGCTTTCAGCCTCCTTCAAGTCAGTGACAGAAATGGATGTGAAACTAATGCTGGATCCCAGACACCTAAACATTTCTGAAAAGTAGACAAAATTCTGAATTCAGCAAGGGGACATTTGTGTATATCCTACAAGGGGTTCCTACACAAAATAACAACTGGAAAAAAAAATATTGAAATTGAGGTGAAAAAAACAGCAATTTTTCTCAACGTTTTACTGTGTAACTTTTTCCTGCAATGTCAGATTTTTTAAAGCAATATACCGTTACGTCTGCTGGACTCTCCTGGTTACGGGGATATATAGGGCTTGTAGGTTCATCAAGAACCCTAGGTACCCAGAGCCAATAAATGAGCTGCACCCTGCAGTGGGTTTTCATTCTATACCAGGTATACAGCAATTCATTTGCTGAAATATAAAGAGTGAAAAATAGCTATCAAGAAAATCTTTGTATTTCCAAAATGGGCACAAGATAGGGTGTGGAAGATCAGTGGTTATTTGCACATCTCTGAATTCCGGGGTGCCCACACTAGCATGTGAATTACAGGGCATTTCTCAAATGGATGTCTTTTTTACACACTCTCTTATATTTGGAAGGAAAAAATGTAGAAAAAGACAAGGGGCAATAACACTGGTTTTGCTATTCTACGTTCCCCTAAGTCTCCCGGTAAAAATGGTACCTCACTTGTGTGGGTAGGCCTAGCGCCCGCGACAGGAAATGCCCCAAAACACAACGTGGACACATCCCATTTTTCTACAGAAAACAGAGGTGTTTTTTTGCAAAGTGCCTACCTGTAGAGTTTGGCGTCTAGCTCAGCCGGCACCTAGGGAAACCTACCAAACCTGTGCATTTTTTAAAACTAGAGACCTAGGGGAATCCAAGATGGCGTGACTTGTGGGGCTCTGACCAGGTTCTGTTACCCAGAATCCTTTCCAAACCTCAAAATTTGGCTAAAAAAAACAAGTTTTCCTCACATTTCGGTGACACAAAGTTCTGGAATCTGAGAGGAGCCACAAATTTCCTTCCACCCAGCGTTCCCCTAAGTCTCCCGATAAAAATGATACCTCACTTGTGTGGGTAGCCCTAGCGCCCCCGACAGGAAATGCCCCAAAACACAACGTGGACACATCTCATTTTTCTAAAGAAAACAGAGGTGTTTTTTGCAAAATGCCCACCTGTAGATTTTGGCCTCTAGCTCAGCCGTCACCTAGGGCAACCTACCAAACTTGTGCATTTTTGAAAACTATAGACCTAGGGGAATCCAAGATGGGGTGACTTGTGGGGCTCTGACCAGGTTCTGTTACCCAGAATCCTTTGCAAACCTCAAAATTTGGCTAAAAAAACACGTTTTCCTCAGATTTCGGTGACAGAAAGTTCTGGAATCTGAGAGGAGCCACGAATTTCCTTCCACCCAGCGTTCCCCTAAGTCTCCCGATAAAAATGATACCTCACTTGTGTGGGTAGGCCTAGCGCCCGCGACAGGAAATGCCCCAACAGACAACGTGGACACATCTCATTTTTCTACAGAAAACAGAGGTGTTTTTTTCAAAATGCCCACCTGTAGATTTTGGCCTCTAGCTCAGCCGGCACCCAGGGCAACCTACCAAACTTGTGCATTTTTTAAAACTATAGACCTAGGGGAATCCAAGATGGGGTGACTTGTAGGGCTCTGACCAGGTTCTGTTACCCAGAATCCTTTGCAAATCTCAAAATTTGGCTAAAAAAACACGTTTTCCTCAGATTTCAGTGCTGCAAAGTTCTGGAATCTGAGAGGAGCCACAAATTTCCTTCCACCCAGCGTTCCCCTAAGTCTCCCGATAAAAACAATACCTCACTTGAGTGGGTAGGCCTAGCGCCCGCGACCGGAAATGCCCCAAAACACAACGTGGAGACATCCCATTTTTCTACAGAAAACAGAGGTGTTTTTTGCAAAGTGCCTACCTGTAGATTTTGGCCTCTAGATCAGCCAGCAGCTAGGGAAACCTACCAAAACCTGTGCATTTTTGAAAACTAGAGACCTAGGGGTATCCAGGATGGGGGTGATTTGTGTGGCTCTGACCAGGTTCTGTTACCCACAATCCTTTGCAAACCTCAAAATTTGGCTAGAAAAAAACATTTTCCTCACATTTCGATGACAGAAAGTTCTGGAATCTGAGAGGAGCCACAAATTTCCTTCCACCCAGCGTTCCCCTAAGTCTCCAGATAAAAATGATACCTCACTTGTGTGGGTAGGCCTAGCGCACGCTACAGGGAATGCCCCAAAACACAACGTGGACACATCCCATTTTTCTACAGAAAACAGAGGTGTTTTTTGCAAAATGCCTACCTGTAGATTTTGTCCTCTAGCTCAGCCGGCACCCAGGGCAACCTACCAAACCTGTGCATTTTTGAAAACTAGAGACCTAGGGGAATCCAAGATGGAGTGACTTGTGGGGCTCTGACCAGGTTCTGTTACTCAGAATCCTTTGCAAACCTCAAAATTTAGCTAAAAAAACACATTTTCCTCACATTTCGGTGACAGAAAGTTCTGGAATCTGAGAGGAGCCACAAATTTCCTCCCACCCAGTGTTCCCCCAAGTCTCCCGATAAAAATGATACCTCACTTGTGGGTGTGGGCCAGGTGCCTGCAACAGAAAAAGGCCACAAACTTGTAGAGATTATGGGGATAGCACAGCAAGTTGATAAGCACAAATTCTTCTTTTATACATCTTTAGGCTGACTCTGCTTTGGGGACCCACACAAGTGAGGTGTCATTTTACTTTGGAGACTGAGGGGAACACTGGGGAGTAGGAATTTCGTGCTGAAGCGGTGATCGTACAAACAAAAGTCAGTAAAATATGCTTCTTTAAGCAAATTTTTAGGTTTGCAGAGGAACCTGGGTAAGAAAATGTTGAGGGATCCACGCAAGCCACACCTCCCTGGACTCCTTGGGGTGTCTAGTTTAAAAAAATGTCAGGGTTTGGTAGGTTTCCCTAGATGAAGGCCGCACCCAGGACCAAAAACATAGGTGCCCCCTCCCCCCCAAACAAAGGTAGTTTTGTAATATATCATTTTGATGTGTCCACATACGTCTGTGATGTGCCAAACACTAAAATTGTGAAAAGAAACGCACTTAGGTTATGTGAAAAAGACCCCTCACCCACCAACCAAGTTGGTGACATGCTTCATCATCGGGGTCCCACCTGAGACACTTAGCGTGTCACAAGTGTGCTGCGACGCCTGATTACAGCGGAGCAGGTTTTTAAATTTTTACCACACATACTGGTTGGATTTGGCACGAGGGTGAGTGATGGTTCAGTAGATCAAATTTTATTAACAAGAGATTTCACAAAAGTGAAATGCACTGGTAATAACTGAAAGGCCAAAAAACTGAACCAATGACTCACAGCTCGTGAGCTGTAAAGCCACGGCAAGGCACCAACCGCTTTACAGTCCATTCACACACCTTTCATACATGACATGCACAAGACCATTCACGCTGGCAGCCATGGGCCCAGCACATTACAACACATGCATCAACAGACAGCGCCAGTCAAGGGCCCATCACTTTCATACGCCCACATGCCTGATACAGCAATCACACCAGCTGATGAGTGTGTGGACTGGCGTTTGGCTGGCACCGCTAGCCAAGTGCCACCACACCCATACCACCAGCCAAGCGCCACCCCACGCACACTGCCAGCCAAGCGCCACCCCAAGCACACCGCCAGCCAAGCGCCACCCCAAGCACACCGCCAGCCAAGCGCCACACCACCCATACCGCCAGCCAAGTGCCACCCCACGCACACCGCCAGCCAAGCGCCACCCCATGCACACCGCCAGCCAAGCGCCACCCCACGCACACCGCCATCACTTTTTTTTGTTTATAAATAACAAAGAAACCACTAACTAATTATAAAATAACTACAAAACTACAAACAGAAAAGCTCTAACTAAATACATGACAGTAATGCCAACCGTGAAACTGAACATATGAAAATATAAAACAGGCAGTTTACGCTCACGGTATTTCCCCAAAATGTTTCCTAGTGTGGTAACTTCTAAAACAGCCGGGCACACACAGCAGAGGCTTTGAAGGGCATTCGGGCCAGTACATCCGGCTGTCCCTGCGGATTGCTCTCTGGGCACCTACTCTACATTTCTTTGTGGGCAAGTCTTTTTTGGGAGTGAGAGGAATGTGATCTGGAAAGTGGCGATCTTTCAATCTAGCCACTTCCTCCACCACTTCTACTCTAGGAACTCTTGCCCATTTCACCACAATAAGGCTCTCTATCACTGACTCCTGAAACTTAACAAATGTCATCCTTGACTCAGGTGAACAATCCTTGATCACAATAAAAGCATTAAAAGTTGCCAAATTAAATAAATGTAGGGCCAACTTTTTATACCACACGTAAGACTTCTGAAGAGCAGTGTAAGGTTCCAACCTCTGATCTACTCTATCAACACCACCCATGTAGTCCAAAATGCACGCAGGTTTGCGCACTTCCGCAACCTGACCCCAAACAGTCACAGGGGAAGTACTTTCATCATGGATGCTAGATAGCATGTACACATCCCTCCTGTCTGAAAATTTTAGAGCTAGCAGCTTGTTATTCCGCAAGGCACTGCACTGTCCCCTCTCAAGTTTTTTACAGACAAGCTCCCTTGGATAGCCTTTCCGGTTAGAACGGATTGTGCCACAAGCAACAGTGTCCACTCTAAACAACTCCTTGAACAACTGCACTCCATTGTAGACATTATCTATGTACAAATGGTGACCTTTGTTAAACAGTCGTCTACCAAGTTCCCACACAATTATTTCGCTAACTCCAAAAGTGGCTGGACAACCAGGAGGGTCAATACTGGAATCCCTACCAGTGTAGACCCGGAAATTATGCACATATCTTGTACTGCTTTCTGACAGCATATACAATTTAATCCCATACCGTGCCCTCTTACTAGGAATGTACTGCTTAAAAACTAAACGCCCCTTGAAAAGGACCAAAGACTCGTCCACACTTATCTCTTTGCCTGGAGCATAGACCTCTGAAAACCGATCTACAAAATGATCAAGGACAGGCCTAATCATAAAAAGACGGTCACAATCAGGGTGATCTCGTGGCAAGGCTAAAGCATTGTCTACAAAATGCAGCATATGAAGAAGAAGCAAATAGCGATTATGTGTCATAGTTGCAGGAAATATAGCCGTTGCCATCAAGGGACTAGTAGACCAATAAGAAGCCAGTGACGGCTTCCTGATCAACCCCATCAAAAAAGTCAAACCTAAAAACATTTTCATCTCTTCCAGATATGTGGGAAATCACTGAGTAGCTCTAGACTGAGGTCTAAGTCTAGCAGCGTTGTCCCTCAAATATTGCTCTGCATACAAATTAGTCTGCTCCACAATCTCTTCCAAAAACACATCGTCCATAAACAAGTGAAAGAAATGGACAGGCAAAAAGTTTTCCGTATTGACTCTACACCCTGGGAGACCAGTAAATGCAGGTAACTGTGGCTGCTCCATGGTTGGGGCAATCCAGGTGTCAGGTCTTCTAATGGGAAACCCTTCAGCCCAAGGCTGCTGCACTCTTGGCACATCAATGTCCTCCTCTAACACAGGCCCTTTATATGCACTGAAAGTAGCTTCCTTATCAGAAGAACACTCTTGGATGCAGATGCAGAGTCAGTCTCGTAATCATGGTCTGAAGAAGACTCAAAGAGCATGCCAACAACCAGCTGAGCGGTCACTCTGCGGCTAGCCATGATCCTCACTAACCTTGATTGCCAACAACAACTAGCACTAAAATAAGTAATAAACAAAGTGTAGCTTTATTACAAAGAGTTATGTACTAAAAAACTATACCACACACTTGCCTGAAAAAGCTACTCATCAGCAACTACTCTGCACAGACACAGCAATCACCAATGATATCCCACTAAAAAGAAAAAAAGAAAAAAGAAAATTAGACATATGACAACACAAATATCATTGTGCTCAAATCTAAGGACAATTTCACACACAATACTGCATTTAGTACACCACCTACAAACATGTCATTCATGCATGTCAACAATACTCCTTTGGAGTAAATTGCTTTCACTTACCTAAAATATGCAACTATGCAAACCGCAGGATAACTACTGCCAAAACCACTAGGATTCACAGCAAAGGAAACAAAAGCTTTGAACTAGAACAAAAAGAAGAAATAAACTGTTATAATCACAAATACAAATACTTCGCCAGTTGACAAACACCCCGCCACCAAGAACGTAGAAATTGTCCCTGGTGCCTAAGTGGCTTCTGCCCCACTAGGAGGCAGATGGGCCTAAAAAAAAATAGGCTGATCTGCCCCCAAGTGGGGCAGAAATGGCCAACAGCTCTGTACCCTGTTTGGGGAGCGGCCCTTGCCAAAGGGGGCAAATGGGGTTGCCATCTTGGTGCCTTCTGCCCCCCCTTGGGGGCAGATGGGCCTAACACAAATAGGCTGATCTGCCTCCAAGGTGGGCAGAAATGGCCATCACTAATGTGCCCCTTTGGGGGGGGCGACCCTTGCCAAAGGTGCCGCCCCCCCACACAAAACACACACACACACACAATCCCTGGTGCCTAAGTGGATTCTGCCCCCCTTGGGGGCAGATGGGCGTCTACAAAATTGGCCGATATGCCCCCAAGGGGGGCAGAAATGGTCAACAGCTCTGTGCCCCCTTTAGGGGACGACCCTTGCCAAAGGGGGCACCCCCAGCACAGAACAAAAAAAGGGGAACAAAGAAAAAATCCCTGGCGTATTGGTGGTTTCTGCCCTCCTTGGGGGCACATGGGCCTACAAAAATAGGCCCATCTGCCCCCAAGGGGGGGCAGAGATAGCCAATACGAAATTTCCCCACTTTGGGGGGGCGACCCTTGCCCGAGGGGTGCCCCAAAACACACAAAACACACACACCACACAATCCCTGGAGCCTAGTGGGTTTCGAACCCCCCCCCCCCCCGGGGGCCAGATCGTCCAAAAACATGGCCGATCTAGCCCAGGGAAATTATTGCCCCCAGGGCAGCGACCCTTGCCTAAGCAACAACATAAAGAAAAGAAAATCCCTGGTGTCTAGTGGTTTATGGACCCCCCACCCCGGGGGCAGATCGACTGATTTTTTGGCTGATCTGCCCCCAGGGGGGGCCGAAATAGGATAAAAAAAATAGCCCCCAATGGGAGCGACCCTTGCCCAAGGGGTCTCTCCCAAAATACATTACAGAAATCAAATCCCTGGTGTCTAGTGGTTTTCGGCCCCCCCTGGGGGCAGATCGGCCGAAAAATCGGCCTATCTGCCCCCTGGGGGCGAAATAGGAAATAAAATAGCCCCCAATGGGAGCAACCCTTGCCCAAGGGGTCGCTCCCAAAATATATTACAGAAAACAAATCCCTGGTGGCTAGTGGGCCCTGCCCGCGATTGGGGAGCAGGAATCCACTGAAAACAGGCACAGGGGGAAAGGAAAAACCCTTTCCTTCCCCCGTGTCTGTTTTCCCCCCCAAACCCCCAAAAAGTGAAGGACTCACCTCTTCTGAGTCCTCTTCTCTCGACGCGCTGGAAGCAAATGGCTTCCAGCGCATCCCGGCAATACTTGATGACGTTGGCGCGCTGTGAGCGTGCTGACGTCATCAGATTGCCAAGGGGGGGGTGGTCGGGGTGGAAGGGGAAGGGATTCCCCTTCCATCCACGATGGGGGGGGGTGTGGGTGGGGGGCCCACGGGGGGAGCGCTAGCGCTCCCCCCCTGTCCCGGGTGCAGGACGAGGTGATCTCGTCCAAGGCACTCGGGAACCGGTGCCTTGGACGAGATCACCTCGTCCAAGGCACCCTACGGGTTAATAACACCCTTTATTTTTTGCCTGATCTAGAACTCAGTTATTGAGTTGTCCCATTTATTTATCTGTTACTCTGTTAAATATATGTTGGGTCTGTGATGAGGAGGTTGCTTCTTAACGCAAAGGCAACCCCAAAGAAGTGGAACCACCAGAGATACATTTTTGGGTGTTTTGGATTTTGGAGTGTCCTGATTTTTGGGGTTTTGGGTTCCACTTCCACACTAGCAGGTATCTTTATTCCTAATAAGGTTTAAACTTACCATTCAATAAGATCTTTGTATGCCAAGCTTACTAAATATAACATTTCGCAGTTTATATTTATTAATGTTAGCCACCATACCTTCCTATTCTTCATTGTTATTCTCTTCCAGAAGAGAAGGCATCCTCATCAAGAAGTCAATGATTATAATTTTCCAGCTTGGACTGTACAACAAAATATAAGAATACTCTTGCATCAACATTCTAACTATCCTCCTTAAAGATCTGTACATTCCTTTGTTTGTAAGAAATTTCATTGGTGGTTTTTGATCACTTCTCAACTTAAAAGTGCTCCCAGAAATCTGCATAAATATTCAACTCTCAAGACCATGCTAGGGTCTCTTCTTAATTACTGAGTATTTTGTTTGGCTGGAGAAAGTAAATATGAGGCAAAACTGATGACATTATCTCCCTTTCCTTATTTTTGACAGTACAACAACCAATCTATTGTCACTCTTATCTGTGTTTAGATGTTGTTCTCTTCTGAATCAAACCCTTGAAAAGCAAGGCAGCTGCATACTGCTTTCCTTACACCCAGAGAAGTGCACTCACACTAACTTCCTCATTGGATACATAATGCCAGAAATGTTTTCTACAAATTTGAACTATAGCTATACAAACCTTAACATAATTGTACTTTATTCTTATGCACCAATGAGGTTGCCTCCACAGCCACTTTAACCACTTTCATTTTAGGCCTCAACCCATCCTTGCTAATTGCATGACCCAAATAAATGACTCTTTTGCAAATTTAGACTTTGTGAATTTGGTTTAAACGTTCGTTTCCTTAAATTGTTAGCATCTTTCTCAACCTTTTATCATGCTCTTCGTTTGTATAAACTATCACAAAGATATCATCCTGCAAGATCACTACTCTAAATGGTGAGTTCCCACAATTGAGATATCATAATGTTAGTAATAATATTTCAAATAAGGAAAAGAACAAGCTAAGTCTCTTAGGTCCAATTCAGTGCACTTTAATTGATGAAAAAGTGATATGTTCCAATATTTAGGTTTCAGAGTTCTATAAACATAAACTTTAAAGGCTATACCACATGCCTTTAGCAACACAAAAGGACAATGCAAACACTCACCCTCAGTCACAGATCTGGGTTTAATCCATCATTCTTTTGCTCACCATGCCACCCCAGTTTGGACCCAGCCATATGCAAATCAGTCTTGACCCTGTCCCTCATGGGAACAGTCCAGCCCGAACTGCCAGGTCAGGTCCTCCCTGGACCGGGAACAAGCTTCCTAGGACCGGGTTCAGGGTATCACCCCTCTTCAGCCAGGCTAGCTGTCACTGGATTCAAGCTAGCCTGGCTGATGAGGGGTGAAACCCCGAAACCGGTCCCAGGATGCTTGTTTCCCGTCCAGGGAAGACCTGGCCTAGCAGTTCGGGCTGGACTGATTTAGGCCCAGATCACTGTATTGGGGTGAATGTTTGACAATGTTCAGCATTCCGTCCATCACTTGTTGTTTTTGCATTTATACCACATGCCTTTCATTAACAGAATGCATAGATTGTAACGTATAAAGGATCAATGTGACTTCAGGGGCAGTGCTAACATTTCCGCTACATCAGCTGTATCACTCTGCCTATATAGGTCCTAGATTGAATTTAATTAATTCTTACTTCAGTGCTGTGGCATTTCTACCCTGCCACCCAGGTCTGCGATGTTGTCGCATCCACTTTCTGAGGTCCGGGGGTCTCGGTCATCATAGAGTTCAGACAATAAATCAGTAGAAGAAGGATGGAGTCAAGTGACCTGATGTGATGGACTGATTCGCCATCATATGTCTGACAAATGATCAGGCAAGCCTTCACTTCCTGTGTGAAAACTGTGGCCCAGTACCTGTTGTGTGCCAGTGGTGATTGTGGATTAGATAGTTTGTCAAGTTAAACTGACTTACCTTTTTATCCCCAGCCTGAAAAGGATTTGGGTATCATCCACATACATCGGACTATGAAGCGGATGATGTTACTTTATATGGACCACAAGGTGCAAATATATTACTGAATATAAAAACTACCCTTTGTTTACTTAACACATATGGCTTCTTCGAAGTATAATTTTCTATTGTTTTCTTATGAGGGAGATCACCAGTTACCCTTATTTTCCACTCTTTCCTGTTGTCCATCTCCACTCTCTTTGCACCTTCTGTTGGCAACTCATGATGCCTGCTAGGGCTGGACTCTGTCTCATGAGTCACCTTTTCTATGTCTCTTCCCGGAAAAAGGGGGCCTGCTGAGATGCATCCTATTGCACATGAGTGTTACGTATTAAAGCTCCTTTCTATTTTCAGTTTTGGAAATGGTAAAGAGAATTGGGTGACAATTTTCAGAACTTTGTTGTTAACTTTTAGTCTTGTCTCAAGAACCAGATTTTACCCGAATCTCTTTTGCTAACCTTCTGCTTGTCTACTATCTTGTGATAGTGAGAGAGCGTAGTTTAAATATTACACATTTAGGTGTGAAATGCTTACATTTAACAAAGCTGCATTAATAGTTATAAAATATTATTCGTTTGAAATGTATTCTAACATACCTATAAACGTGAAGAATTATTGTATGCATAAACTAATGTCGACTGTAAGAAATAATTGCTTGCACTATGATTAATTGAATACGTTAACATCTACGAAGATTGCATTTATTAGCATCCATAAGTCTTAAGTTAGCGTGAGCTGAAAAACTTAGCTGTGTAGCTCTCATATTAAAGCATATTTTTCTGTTTCTCCAGTGTGCTGACTCGCAAAAGGCCATGACCCAGTATGTGTTCTTTTCCTTTGTTTCATGTTGCAAATGAGAAATTTCTCATTCGCATGCTAGCTGCTTTAGTATAAGTTTTATGCGTTTTTGCAACATCTCTCGAAACATTCAATGACATTCAACCACGGAAAAGAGAACTTTTGACCCGAAGAACGTGCCAGAGAATGAAGTAACCCCGGATGTGCCACCTACGAAAAACGTCAATTATGAAGACCAATCAAAATGTCATGAACTATCGTGAAATGACAAGTGCATTACTTAATGTATAATTTGATAGGTTACAGATAGTGGGGTGTAGTGACTGTCCAATACAATTTTGGGGGAAGGTATTGTCAAAAGGGGATAAAAACCCATGACACAGGAGACTTAGAGAGCTAGGTAGGGAATGATATTGATTGCATCCAGAAACTCTGTCACTCTGTTTGGTGACTTGAGACTTAATAAAACCATCCTCACCCTTAGTCGCCCCATTACACTTTCTTCCTTATGAGGGAAGTGTCCCTAGACTAGATAGACTGACGACGATCGAACTGATGCCCTGAAGACGAAGACTGATCCTGTATGCTGACTCATTCCGAGGAGGGTAATTATCACAGTTGCTCTTGTAATTTGTCTATTTGCTTTTCCTTTCTAGGTACCAACTGCTGTATTTTTGATTAGAGACCTTAGTTAGATGTTTTCCAAATTGATGTTCTAAATTGTTTTTGCATGAAGTCCAACATGCTGATGCTAATTAGTGGTTAGGATAGGGTTCACCTTGACTGACGCGACGACATGACTGACATTGTGCTATGCTGAACTGGGACATACATGCTGTTCTATTTAATTGATTTGTGTATATATCATATATTAGTGGCTTAATGTTTGTCATCTTCTCATTGTCGGAATCATATCACAAATTACCCTATCGTGACTATGCTCTTTTGCTTCTTGGTTTTGAGATTAATACATTTGCTATTAGATTGTAATCAATAGGGAATAAAATTCACAAACTTCAATAAGGTGTGTTTATTCATGACTGAAAGGTCATGGTTGCGTCAACAATTTTAACTAATGTCTAAATTGAGATATATTGTGGTGATATATGTTGACAATATTATTGATGTATTGTTTGATATATTGATCAGTTATCTCGTTCTACGGTGTCTCACCACTGGGTCAAAAGATTCATCGGCCTAAAACGAGTCCTAATGTGTATAAATTGACATAGAAGGACACGTTAACAGTTATGGTAGCAGAGCGACTGTTTGGCCCTTGGGGGCCCTAGGACGGAGTTTCATTGTTTAATTTGTTTTTCTGTGATAATGCAATTTGGAGATATGATGGGTTTCTAAGTTCGCCATGGCTTTCCCGGGATCTCGGAGCCTGCCTAAATGAGTTGGGAATGTTCTCGGCGCCATAGTATGCGTGGTTAGGGTCTTTGCGCTTGCCTAAGCTTATGCATCTTGCAGGTGGTTGTGAAAAATTTGTGTTTATTTAGGCCAAATTAAGTGTTGTTTAGCAGGAGTGGGCGTACTCCACAGTATGAGAGTAGGGAAGTCGGCGTACTTCATGTGAATATAGCGCTTGTTGCTCAAAATTATCCACGTGGTTGGTTGTTGTGTACGGACCTGTCGAGGTCTAAGACTCCGGAGTATTGAAGATAAATGTGGTTTATGTTGTAATCTGTACGGTTTAATAGGTCAATCGGGCGTGGTTGACAAGTCAAGTTTGAATTGTAACGTGTGAATGAAACCTTCGATGGAGATTTGACAAATTCTAAAGTGCACTAGAAGGAGTCATTGACAAGTCGAGAGTAGAATTTGCGGGTCGAATTCTGCTTGCATATGCGGGAACTGATGAGGAGAGAGTAGCGGCTGAGGCTTCAAGTGAAATCTCTGTAAAATTCTGAAGCGAATGTGTTACCCTTCCTGTAGTAAACTGACAGATTTGTGTTGTCATTTTAAGGTGCTCGCAATAGTTTGCATTAGTTTGTGTGAATTGTAGGGGTCAGTGAAGAGCGGACAAGCCGCAAGACTTTGTCAGCTGCTGTGTATGTGAGTGTGACGTCAGAGGTGCCGCCCTGAGATAGGTCAGATGTCAAGAAGGGTCGCGCACGGATTGGCTGCTGTCCGTGAGAGGCAATAGGTTGAGAAAGGGTGGGTGAAGAGTGTCCTGGGAACTAAGCCATTTCTGATTAAATACAAAATAAGAAAATCGCAAAAAATGAATTTTGTCAAAGCATTCAACAGCGCTTTAAAGGGAGATGTGTATATTGTTGCAACCGATGGAGAACCCACACCACCTGAGGGTACTCCGGCTTACACAGTTATGGAAGAAAAGGGGGTTGCACCTTGTTTATGGATGAAACAGTGGCGTAAATTAACAGAAAAAGAAGGGTGTTTAGCATTTCCAGAGCATGGGACGTTTAATCCAAAGGTACTAGAAAATCTGAGGTGGATGTTAAGTACACAGAAGCTACCTCCGAGACCGGCACAATACGAGGCTTTGGCGATTTGGGATTTGATGGCCCTTAAACATAGACAAGAAAGGTTTCAGAGAAGGCTGAGAAGGGCAGAAATATCATTTGCAGAGGCTAGGTGGGACAACAAGAGCAAAATGTGGAGAAGGGGAATTGTAGACGGGTTGAAGTTATTCCCAGCAATAGCTCAGGGAGAAGAAACACAGGGAAAGAAAGCCTCCTGTAAAACCAACAAGGACTCAGGCAAAGCTAAAGAAAATAAAAGGTCTTGGGAAGAGGATGATGATTCAGACGATGAGGAGTTTATGGATAGATTGTTACATGATCGTCCGCCACCATATGCGGTGAGCGACAGTGCTCCAAGTACTAGCTTGGATCCTGGGAACCAGACGCAAGAAAAGGGAGTTACTGATACAGTACAGACTAGCGATACGGCTTTGATACAGAATGGTGTCAGTGTACCCACTACACCAGACTTGCTGATACAGTTGCAGCCTCCACCGCAGATAAAGAGAATCTACCCTGATGTTCCAGTGCTTGAGACTACTACAAACTTGATAGTGCCGCCAGATCCGATATACATGAAGCCAAAGCTAATACAAATTGAATCGACTTCGAAATTAATGTCTCAACCACCACCACAGTTGATACCAGGGTATAACCCTGTAGCGGGACCACCTTTCGTACCTGTACCGGGTACATTGGAGCAGACTTATGGTGTTGAGGCCCCAAGAAGTCTGGGTCAAGGTCAGACACCTGCCGCTATATCGTTACCTATTACTGTTGGTCCCCCCGTACCTTTGTATGCACAAGGTAAAACAGGGATGCGTGATCAGGGGGTGATGACTCAGGAAGTGATAAGAGGAGGGCCTATGAGAACTCCCCAGATAATGGCCCCTGGGGAACAAGCAAATGAGCCACCGAGACCCTTAATGGACCTTAGTCCAGTAGGGGCACCTCTCGAAGCGATGCGTCAAGCGGGGTTGGGAGTTTTAACTCCCCAAACCATGAGTACAAATACCTCACACACCCCAATGATACATGCAGAGAATATTTCATTGCAGGGTTTTACTGTACAGCAGTTAAATGAGTGGTTAGAGAAAACTTATACCTCACAAAAGACTGCAATGACTACCATTGAACCTGAGAAAGAAAAACAAGATGAATACTTGAATTTTGTACGACGAGGGGCAGAAGCTGCCGAGTTGGTAGAAGGAACAATGGGAGTAAATAGATTGGATTCATACACTGAGGCAGAATTGAGGTACTTATGCCCCAAAATTACCAAAGAGGTAGGCAAAGTACATCAGAGATTAGCGAACTTGGCAGACAAATACAATATTGATATCGGAAACACTAAGCATTTGAAAAGGAGTTACAGACTAGATTTTGACTCAAAAGATTTTGAACACATGAGATCTGCAGGCATGAAGGCACATCTGAGAGAACTGTTGCAAAGTGCACAGATCTAGGGTGCATTGGAGAAATGGGAAGGCCGATGGGCAAAGAAAAGAGATAAGGGAAAGGGAGACAGTCCAGGGTCCAATGAAGTTAGGACGTCACCTGACCTGGGATCAGTAAAAATATTACCTATGAGAGAGACAGCTGGTGGTGTTTTAGTACATGTGCCGTGGTCTAGAGGAGATATTTTATCTTTTACGAACGACTATCCTAGATTAAGAGAGAAGCCGATCGAGTGGTATCAACAAACGGACAGGTTTGTGAAACTTGCAAAGTGTCTCTGGGAAGACTTGAATACTTTATTTGAGATTATTGTTCCGCCTGATTTGTGGCTCGAGTGCAAGAGAGGGGTAGATTGGCCAACGAAGGAGCCGGCAAGAGATAAGGTGACTGGAGCACCTTCAGAAGAGGTGATGAAATATTATCATAAAGTAATTGAGTTCTTGAAACAAAAGGTGTTGCCGAAGGTGACCGATTGGCAGAAAATCGACCGGACCTCTCAAGAGGTTAAGGAGTCAATACATGCTTATTACGAGAGATTATTGAAAGCGTTCAAACATTACAGTGGTACTGAGACTATCGAACCGAAGGACAAGAATCACCTTGTGTTTAGATTCGTTGAAGGGTTGAGACCAGAGGTTAGCCAAATGATTAAGAATCATTTGATTTGTTGGCAAGCTAAGCCGATTGATCAGGTGTTGCAGTATGCAAAATACTGTAGTGATGAGATTGAGTTGAAGCAGAAAAAGTTGAAGAAAAAGGTGATGGTGATGCAGATAAGGGCTGCACAGGCTGGAATACAGAGAAATGGAGTTCAGCAGATGATACAACAACAACAACCGCAAATGAATGGTGTGTTTCAGGCACAGCCGAGAGGCCGAGGTCGAGGGTTTGTGAACCGCAGTTTGGACATGAATTATGTTGTTGTTCAAAATGACGTTCAAGGAGTAAAAAGGATGTCACCATGTCACGCGTGCGGGGGCGTGGGGCATTGGAAACGGGAATGCCCGAATATGGTGCAGGATGGTGCAGTTCAGCAGAGCACTAATGTTGGTACATTATAAAATTCACGAGGTCCAAAAGTGAGACATCAAAACCCGAATTTTCAGAATAATTTGGTACAAATGCAAGGGGTACAGCCCATGCAGCAGATGCAAATGCCGCGTTTTCAGTCAGTACAAATGCAACCAGTTCAGCAGCAGATTCCTATGGTGCCTAGACAGCAAATGCAATTGCCAATGGCTCCGATGGGACAGCAACAGGTGATGCTTCCTCAGCAGGTCACAGGTCAGGTAACAAATCAAAACAATACTGTGCAACAATTCCCATTACGAGGTGAAAATGGCATGAATGAGGATTGGTCAGATGATAGCTCAGACAGTGAGGAGTGCAGGCTTGCAGCATCCTTAGAGGTAGATCAGAGAGGCCCATATGTAGAAGGGAAGGTGATGGGCTATAAGGTTTAATTCCTGGTTGACACAGGAGCTACGCGCTCCACAGTTAGAAGTGCAGAAGTTCCAAGATTACCTCTCTCAGGGCGTACTATACGAGTGGTTGGTGTGGCAAATCAGTACCTTACTAATCCGATTACGGATCCGGTGCAAGTTGAAATTGGCAACTTTCAAGGGCTGCATAGATTTGTTGTATGCGATTCAAGTCCAGTATCCTTACTAGGAAGGGACTTACTGTGTAAGACAAAATGTTCGATTACCTGTTCCAATGATGGAATTGAGGTACAGACAAACAGCGACGATGAGGGAGATGAGAGTCATTTCATAGAGGAAGAAGCAGGAACAAATGAAGACTATCCTTTGATTACTTTGTTCCCAATGCATACTTTGATTGACTTACCTGTTGAATTACAAGGGACAGTGACAGAGAAAGTGTGGGATTTGACTGGGAAAGAAGTAGGATTGATAAAAGGAGTAGAACCAGTCAAAGTTCAGATAAAACCGAATGCAGTGTTCCCACAAGTGTCACAATACCACATGACCCAAGACGTCCGCATTGAGGTGTCACAAATAATTGCAGATTTTCTCAGACGGGGAGTCCTGAAAGAAGTATTGAGCAGTCCGTGTAACTCTCCCATAATGGGTTTAAAGAAGCCCTGTGGAAAAGTTTGAATTGTGCAGGATTTGAGGAAAATAAATTAAATTGTGATAAAATGCTGCCCTGTGGTACCTAACCCGGCGGTAATAATGTTCCAGGTTCCTTGTGATGCTGAATGGTTTACTGTGGTAGACCTATCACAAGCATTTTTCTCGATACCTCTTCATGAGGACAGCCAATTTTTGTTCAGTTTCAAATTTTTGGACAAGGTGTACAGTTGGTGCAGACTTCCTCAAGGGTTCTCAGAGTCACCATCCATCTTCAATCAAATATTGAAGAAGGATTTGGAACCTCTTGTGATGCCTTTTAATTCGACTCTTGTGCAGTACATTGATGATTTGCTAATTGCATCCAAAACCAGAGACAGTTGTAAATACGATACCATCGCATTATTGAATCATCTGGGAAAGAATGGACACAAGGTGTCACCCAGAACGTTACAATACTGTCAGAAAGAAGTGAAATACTTGGGACATTTGATTAAGAAAGGGTCCCGAAGAATATCAAAGGAAAGAATAACAGCTGTTTTGCAAATGAACCCCCAACAACAAAAAGAGATGTCAGGATGTTTTTGGGAATGGTGGGCTACTGTCGTCAGTAGATACCCAACTTCTCAATCATCTCAAAGCCTTTAATAAAATTGACAGGAAAAGAAGTCAAGGATGAGCCATATACTATAACTTTGACAAAAGAGGAGCTTGAATCATTCGTAGAATTAAAAGAATGCATGTGTAGGGCACCAGCATTGGGAATGCCTGACTGTGAGAAACCTTTTCTGTTGTTTTGTCATGAACGTGATGCTTGTTCTTTGTCTGTTTTAACACAGGTCCACGGAGATGCAAATCTCCCTGTAGCATATTTTTCAGCTACTTTGGACCCTGTCGCAGCAGCCTTACCGGGTTGTTTGCGGGCAGTTGCAGCAGTTGGTCAAAGCCTTCCACAATGTGAAGGCATAGTCATGGGATACCCTCTGACAGTAATGGTTCCACATTCAGTTGAAATTCTGTTGACACGAACTAAGACACAACACATGACAAATGCACATCTCACTAGATATGAGACGATTATACTGGGGTCACCAAATGTCACACTGAAGAGATGCACTGTGCTGAACCCGGCAACCTTACTTCCCAATGAAAATACTGAAATAAAAGATGGGGAAGAATTTGAACATGATTGTCTTGAAGTGACTGAACTCTGTACCAAACCTCGCCCAGACATACAGGATACCCAGTTAAAAGAAAATGACTGCATTATGTTTGTTGATGGGTCCTGTCTAAGAGATTCAGCAGGAACATTGAGAGCCGGTTACACAGTATGTACCATAACTGGCATTATCGAAGCCTCCTGGCTCGAGAATGTGTCTTCTGCACAAGTGGCAGAATTAATCGCTCTTACTAAGGCATGCCACGCAGCTGTAAATTTGAAAGTCACTATCTATACTGACAGCAGATATGGATTTGGAATTGTTCATGATTTTGGCCAACTCTGGTCACAGAGGGGTTTCATGACCTCCTCTGGTTCTCCTGTGAAAAACGGTGAACAAATAAGAGATTTGTTACATGCGATTCAGTTACCTCTCGAAGTTGCCGTGGTGAAGTGCAGTGCTCACATCAGATCACAAGATTTTGGGGTTATTCTAACTTTGGAGGAGTGTTAATCCGTCCCAAAAGTGACGGTAAAGTGACGGATATACCACCAGCCGTATTACGAGTTCCATAGGATATAATGGACTCGTAATACGGCTGGTGGTAAATCCGTCACTTTTCCGTCACTTTTGGGACGGATTAACACCTCCTCCAAAGTTAGAATAACCCCCTTTGTGTCTATGGGAAACGGCTATGCAGATCAAGTCGCAAGATTTTGTGCATTGAACTGTATATCATTTAAAGAGCAGTGGGAATTGTTACCACAAACTGAAAACGACACAAGTTTAAGTTTAGCATTACGAGTGGTTGATACCTTAGACGAACTGAAAACATTACAAAGTCGTGCAAGCAAAGAAGAAAAACGCTCCTGGCAGAGAATGCAATGTGTACAAAGAGCAGATGATCTATGGGTTTCAGAAGAGGGAAAATTGGTTCTGCCAAATAGCCTTTTGTCACAGTTTGCCCGGCTCTATCATGGCCAGGCACATCTGGGAAGAGATGCCATGATCAGGTCCTTTAAGATTGATAGGTTCAATCCAAAATTCAGACATGCCGCAGAAATCACTTGCCACAGGTGCATCATCTGTCAACAGATGAACGCTAGAAAGGGAACTGTGGTAACCTTGAGCCACATTGGGAGAGCTGGAGGTCCATTTAACAAAATGCAAATGGATTTTATCGAAATGCCTGTTTGTGGAGGATTGAAGTACGTGTTGGTGATTGTGTGTGTTTTCAGTCATTGGATTGAGGCATATCCCACACGTAGGAATGACAGTCTTACAGTTGCAAAACTACTACTCAGGGAGCTGATACCAAGATTCGGGTTTCCGGTTTCTATAGAATCAGATAGGGGGAGACACTTCGACAATGAGGTGATTAAACTTCTGTGTGCCGCACTCAACATTGAACAAAAGCTGCATTGTAGCTATCGCCCTGAAGCATCAGGACTAGTTGAACAGATGAATGGTACTTTAAAATCAAGAATGGCAAAAATGTGTGCAGCTACAAACATGAAATGGCCAGACGCCTTACCTCTAGTGCTGATGACTATGAGAAATACCCCATACAAGAAGACTGGATTATCTCCCCACAAAATTCTCATGGGCAGGGCTATGAGATTACCAGCAGTACCTACAAATGCACTAGTGAATATTACAGATGATATGGTGTTGGATTACTGCAAAGGTTTGGCTGACGTAATTCGCTCTTTTTCTCACCAGGTGGAAGCTAACACGTTGCCACCGACTGGCGATCCAGGTCACTCTCTGCAAGCTGCAGATTGGGTGGTTGTCAAGAAACACGTGAGAAAATTGTGTCTTGAGCCGCGTTGGAAGGGGCCATATCAAGTAATATTGATGACTACCACTGCTGTGAAATGTGCCGGAGTTCCCAACTGGATACATGCCAGTCATACGAAAAAGGTAACGTGTCCGGTTGAAGAGGAACTTGAAGTTTCTGGCACAGCGACTTCAGGAAGAGAGGTCTCAGGGTCAGAGAACAGTCAAGAAGAAACTGAGACTGTCAGAGAGCCCACTGAGAACAGCCTCGTCCCTCAAACTGTCAATGAATTCGAGAGAGGTGACAGAGTGCCTATCTCAGTCGAGGCAGCAGGAGAAATAAGCCAAGGAGAGGTTCTCCCAGAAGTAGACGAGTACGGGTTAGAATCTGAACCCAACATAGAACCAGAAGAAGAAAGAGAAGGAGAAACTGTAGATACAAATCAAAACGTGTCAGAGTCTCCCGAACCAGTTGCAGGTCCGTCAAGAGAAAACACCATATCACAAGAGGAGGGTGCTGTCCAACGTCCTGAAGGAAAATGTCGAGAGAAGACATAGGTGGTCATTCTAACCCTGGCGGTAAAAACCGCCAGGGCGAATGACCGCGGTAGCACCGCCAACAGGCTGGCGGTGCACCGCTGGGCATTCTGACTGCGGCGGTTCAGCCGCGGCCAGAAACGGAAAGTCGGCGGTGTACCGCCGACTTCCCGCTGCCCATGAGAATCCTCCATGGCGGCGGAGCGCGCTCCGCCGCCATGGGGATTCTGACACCCCCTACCGCCATCCTGTTCCTGGCGGGTCTCCCGCCAGGAACAGGATGGCGGTAGGGGGTGCCGCGGGGCCCCTGGGGGCCCCTGCAGTGCCCATGCCAATGGCATGGGCACTGCAGGGGCCCCCGTAAGAGGGCCCCAGAAAGAATTTCAGTGTCTGTCTAGCAGACACTGAAATTCGCGACGGGTGCTACTGCACCCGTCGCACTCCAGCAACTCCGCCGGCTCCATTCGGAGCCGGCTTCATCGTTGCTGGGTCTTTCCCGCTGTGCTGGCGGGTGGCCTTTTGGCGGTCGCCCGCCAGCACAGCGGGAAAGCCAGAATGGCCGCCGCGGTCTTGTGACCGCTGTGCGGTCATTTGGCGGTAACCGCATGGCGGGCGGCGAGCGCCGCCCGCCGCGGTTAGAATCACCGCCATAGAGGCGATAGTTGGCCAGACAAGTCGCATCTCAAAATAAAAGAGGTATCGAATGACACAATAATAGAAGAAAGTGATACCTCACAAGCAGATGATCTGAGTGAAGGAGAACAACAAGGTGAACGAAGGTTAAAAAGAAAAAGAATAGCGAACAGAAGATATACAGGTCCTGAATGGGCATATGCTACAACCTCTGAATAGCAACAAGAATTCTTAGCATTTTGTTTTGATCGAGAAGTACCAGGCCAATACTACGGTACCTGAAGATATTCAAAGTGAAACTCGGCTAAAAATGAATTTGTGAAAGCTGAAAAGAAAAGAAACTGTAGAAACTACTGGAAGTGACACTAAAACCGAACTTGACTTTTAAAGAAACCTGATTACGACAAGCTGCTAACCGGAATCGACAAAAGGGGGTCCTGGAGTGAGTGAAGACGCTGTAATATACGCAAAGAGTTTATCATCAAGTTGATTGTTCATCTGCTATACTGATGCTATACAAACATGGCTTACAATAGAAATAGTAGCAAAGGGAGTAAGGTGTGTGGTTGGTAAGGCCTTATAATAGGTGTTGTATGTGCAGTAATGATTGTGGGAGTGATTGTGGGAATGCCAGGGAGAGAAAAAGAAACTATTAACGCAACTTCAAAACCTGAGACTACTACTACTAAACTAACACCGTGGGAGAGATTTGAGCAAGATGCAAGACATATGCATGAAGGGACTAATGCAAAGGGAGAACTATCTACTAATGTCTTCTATCGCTTATTAAATGAGTATGTGGAAACCATGGATGCGAAAGATTGTTATGTATGTACTAAAATTCCTTCATCTGTGCAGGAGGGAGTTACCTATCATAGCCTCCCTCTTACTTATGGAATTAGTTGCAGCTTGCTATTAACAAGATTCTATAATCAAGAGCATGTGCAATACTTTTATTCAAATTTGGATGTTGTGTTTTCTTTTGTGCCTGTGATTGAATTCCTAAATAGATGAGCAAAAGAGCATGATATAAAAATAGTTAGAGGATTCTTTGAGCCAACACTTACATTTGAAACTGCTTATGCACAACGCAACAATTTTACTTGCTTACTGTCGCCTGTAGAAAAGAGCTTTTTAGATCACACAGATGATAGACGCAAAGTGCCAAAAGAAAGATTAGAAAAAGGATTAGAAAAACATACTTATGCAAATGATTATGCTTACACTGCAATCAAAACGCAAGGCAAATTAGCTATAGATGCATTACACGTAGGAAGGCTCTGTGTATATAGGCCAAAATCTGATCAAGATAATCTGTTTGTGGGTACGAGTGAATGCAGACATGTGTTTTTGTTTCAGAGTAAATGGACCTTTATGTTAAATGGACAAGATCCAGCGATCCCTGGAATCTATTATATCTGTGGACTAAATGCATATTACCGTCTCCCTAAGGGATGGTATGGGACATGTTATTTGGGAATAGTATTCCCAAAGATATACCAGATTGATGACTTAAAACAAATACCTAAAACGTCCGAATTGCAACATTCTAGACAAAAACGAGAATCAGTGGCGGCTGTCATTGGTGATATATTTGGAGCTATAATCCCATCAGTAGGGGTTATCTTGAATTCTATGAAAATTCAAAAGTTGTCTACTATAGTGGATAACATGTTGACAAATTTTACAGGAGTCATACTCCTGATGGATACTGAACTTGCTGCAGAAAGAGCTATGACTCTTCAAAATCGGCTTGCTTTAGACATTCTTTTAGCAAAGAGTGGAGGTGTCTGCAAAATGCTTAATGAGCGTCATTGTTGCTCATTTATACCAGATAACAGTAAGAAAATTAGAAGCATGTTACTAACCTTACTAGAGATAGTACAGACTTAAAGGATCTGAAAGAACCTGGTGTTTGGGAGAAATTTGGGAAAGGAATTGCCCGAGTGGGAAGCTGGTTTACCAACATTTGGAATGGAGTACTTGCAAAAATACTGTATTAAAGGGTCTATTAATTGTTTTGATTTGCCTATTAGGATTGTGGGGAGCCTGTACAATTAATGACAAAATGAAGAGAAATTGGACTAAAAGAACCAGAAGAAATGAAGAAACTGAAAGAGAGAAAATGTTCAATGAAATATGGGAAAGCTCACATAAAGGGCAAGCTGTTGAAATGCGTATTATGCGCAAAGTGAAAAATTAAAAATAAAAAGATCAAAGAAAATTGTGTGATGACGAGCGTCATCAGAGCAGGGACTGAGAGAGCGTAGTTTAAATATTACACATTTAGGTGTGAAATGCTTACATTTAACAAAGCTGCATTAATAGTTATAAAATATTATTCGTTTGAAATGTATTCTAACATACCTATAAACGTGAAGAATTATTGTATGCATAAACTAATGTCGACTGTAAGAAATAATTGCTTGCACTATGATTAATTGAATACGTTAACATCTACGAAGATTGCATTTATTAGCATCCATAAGTCTTAAGTTAGCGTGAGCTGAAAAACTTAGCTGTGTAGATCTCATATTAAAGCATATTTTTCTGTTTCTCCAGTGTGCTGACTCGCAAAAGGCCATGACCCAGTATGTGTTCTTTTCCTTTGTTTCATGTTGCAAATGAGAAATTTCTCATTCGCATGCTAGCTGCTTTAGTATAAGTTTTATACATTTTTGCAACATCTCTCGAAACATTCAAGGACATTCAACCACGGAAAAGAGAACTTTTGACCCGAAGAACGTGCTAGAGAATGAAGTAACCCTGGATGTGCCACCTATGAAAAACATCAATTATGAAGACCAATCAAAATGTCATGAACTATCGTGAAATGACAAGTGCATTACTTAATGTATAATTTGATAGGTTACAGATAGTGGGGTGTAGTGACTGTCCAATAAAATTTTGGGGGAAGGTATTGTCAAAAGGGGATAAAAACCTATGACACAGGAGACTTAGAGAGCTTGGTAGGGAATGATATTGATTGCATCCACAAACTCTGTCACTCTGTTTGGTGACTTGAGACTTAATAAAACCATCCTCACCCTTAGTCGCCCCATTACACTTTCTTCCTTATGAGGGAAGTGTCCCTGTCCTTAGACTAGATAGACTGACGACGATCGTACTGATGCCCTGAAGATGAAGACTGATCCTGTATGCTGACTCATTCCGAGGAGGGTAATTATGACAGTTGCTCTTGTAATTTGTCTATTTGCTTTTCCTTTCTAGGTACCAACTGCTGTATTTTTGATTAGAGACCTTAGTTAGATGTTTTCCAAATTGATGTTCTAAATTGTTTATGCATGAAGTCCAACATGCTGATGCTAATTAGTGGTTAGGATAGGGTTCACCTTGACTGACGCGACGACATGACTGACATTGTGCTATGCTGAACTGGGACATACATGCTGTTCTATTTAATTGATTTGTGCATATATCATATATTAGTGGCTTAATGTTTGTCATCTTCTCATTGTCGGAATCATATCACAAATTACCCTATCGTGACTATGCTCTTTTGCTTCTTGGTTTTGAGATTAATACATTTGCTATTAGATTGTAATCAATAGGGAATAAAATTCACAAACTTCAATAAGGTGTGGTTATTCATGACTGAAAGGTCATGGTTGCGTCAACAATTTTAACTAATGTCTAAATTGAGATATATTGTGGTGATATATGTTGACAATATTATTGATGTATTGTTTGATATATTGATCAGTTATCTCGTTCTACGGTGTCTCACCACTGGGTCAAAAGATTCATCGTCCTAAAACGAGTCCTAATGTGTATGAATTGACAGAGAAGGACGCGTTAACAATAGTATTTGCCATAAAGGATTTGTCAGTATCACAAGGTGAAAAAATGCCTTGACACTAATATTTTCAGTGATGTTTTGTAATATTATTGCTCAAATGTTTGTGACAGATCAAGCAGATCTCCTCTAATGTTTTATTTTGTTTCAGTCTGTTTCGTGGTCTTGAATCCTTAATATTTGCACATATTACTACAGTTGTCTAGGGACTTAACTTCTAGGGATAGACTTTGAAACTGGTCTCTAGTTAACTAGGATCAGAAGTTCGAGCTGTTTGGTACGCTTTCAGTGTGGAAGGATGCATTGATGAAATTCCTGTTGATTGTGGCCAGTGATCTGAATATTGCTCATTGTATGAAGCTGGGCAGGGCTCTGCTGGTAGAAGTCAGGCTTTGTTCTGCTTTGCCATTTTCACGTTTCATTAGTATCCGCAGGCTTCTGTTGCAAGATAAATCCTTTACGTAGGGTGATGAGGTAAATGGCTTGGGTAGTGTGGGAAGGTGAGGTGGACACAGGGCTGGCCTCTGCACTGGTGGCACCCGGTGCATCAATATTTTTCGGCGCTGTCCCCCCAGTGACCTACTTCTCCATAGATCCCTTCACTATCGCTCTCCTCACTCCATAGTCGCTGTCTCAAATGCATTTAATTTATTTCATAGTGCTACTCATACCACTGTAGGATGTTGAAGCACTTTACATGACACACATTATACATAGAGAATGAATCATATTTTTGTAAAGTGGTCTAAATGTCATAAAAGGAAATTAGGACTTTTGGGATACATACTACCTGGAGCGGAATTTTGTTCAAATGGATTGTAACCTATTGGTATACTGCCACTTGTAAAGACTGGATTGAAATTGACCTTGGGGTCGCATCTTGGAAGAAGCAGGTATCCTGGCTTAGTACATGTAGCTGGACTATGTTGGTGCCATAGGTATGGGACAAGGGGGGGGGGTACGGTTTTCTGCTTGGCTCGCTGCTCTGATCTGCTGATGTTTGGTCTATAGGAAATTATTCATAATACAATGAGAATTACAAGGTGTATGAATCACGTCATCTGTACTAGTGAGCAGTATATTTTAAGAGTGTTTGTTTTGGAGAAGCACGAACTTAGGGTTCAAAACGTAACACAGAGGTTGGGGTTGGCTTTGTTTATAAGAATCTATTTGCTGCTTTGATCTGCTGATGTTTGGTCTATATGAAATGTTTCATAATACAATGAGGATTACAAGGTGTATGAATCACGTCATCTGTACTAGTAAGCAGTATATTTTAAGAGTGTTTGTTTTGGAGAAGCACAAACTTAGGGTTCAAAACATAACACAGAGGTTGGGGTTGGCTTTGTTTATAAGAATCTATTTGCTGCTTTGATCTGCTGATGTTTGGTCTATAGGAAATGTTTCATAATACAATGAGGATTAGAAGGTGTATGAATCACGTCATCTGTACTAGTAAGCAGTATATTTTAAGAGTGTTTGTTCTGGTGAAGCACAAACTTAGGGTTCAAAACTTAACACAGAGGTTGGGGTTGGCTTTGTTTATAAGAATCTATTTCTACCGAAAGCAACCCTTGTTTTTAGCAACATTAAGATAATAAAAGATTAGGGAAAAACATGACCTTCTAACTAACCTATACCATGCAGTTTGAATGCAGCTCTTAAAAGACAGTTCATAGGTCAGTGTGTTATATTAAGTTTGTAGGGGGATCTCTGTGACAAAAGCAGTAACCTAGTTACCGATCCACATACATACAGTTCTTTTACCTTTCTGGTATATGTTCTTTGCAGCAAGCATAATAATACTCTGTGCAAACTGCCACTAGACTAAACTCTGCTCTCTGCAGTGGGAACATTAATCATCAGAGTTATCTTGATATTTTTTTTGTTGCCTGAAAACTGCTGGACTCCAGTGCTTAATTTGTACTGGTGTTTGCCAGTCCTCCGCACAGCATATTTTTCTAAACAAGGGCACCTATTTATCCACCACATGGTGTCTACTTTTTTTTAGCACTATTCCTCATTGGCAATTTAATATATTTAAAAAAAAATAGCAGACACTTACTGCTGTCACTGGCATTTGGAAGCAGTGGAAGGAGTTGGGGCTGGGCTGCTGCAGTGGACACCCCAAAAATATTTTGGGACCTTGTAGGAAGTTGGCTTTGTATATACTATCTCAAAGTGAGAGATAGTGTGCACAGAGTCCAAGGGTTCCCCTTAAAGGTTGATAGTGGCAAAATTAGATAATACTAATGGTCTATTTTGTGGTAGTGTGGTCGAGCAGCAGGCTTATCCGAGGGTAGTGTTAAGCATTTGTTGTACACACACAGGCAATAAATGAGAACACACACCCAAAGACTTCACTCCAGGCCAATATGTTTTTATATAGAAAAATATTATTTTCTTAATTTATTTTAGAACCACAAGATTCAGAATTTAGGTGAGTACATAACTTGTAAGGTACTTCACACAGGTAAGTATGGAACTTTGAATTAGAACAATAATGTATACAGTTTTGGCAAAAATGGCAATAAGCTATTTTAAAAGTGGACACTGCAAAAATATCAACAGCTCCTGGGGGAGGTAATTAATAGTTAGTTAGGCAGCCCACCGTTGGGGGTTCAAGTGAGCCCCAAACACCCAGCACCAGCAACACAGGGCCGGTCAGGTGCAGAGGTCAAATCAGGCCCAAATAACATAGGCACCTATGGAGAACAGGGGTGCTTCGGTCCCAGTCTGCTAGCAGGTAAGTACCTGTGTCCTCGGGGAACAGACCAGGGGGGGTTTGTAGAGCACTGGGGGGGTCACAAACAGGCACACAAAATACACCCTCAGCGGCACAGGGGCAGCCGGGTGCAGTGTGCGAAGTAAGTGTTGGGTTTTGCGTTGAAAGCAATGGAGGGACCCGGGGGTCACTCTGGCGATGCAGGCAGTGAACAGGAGGGCTTGTTGGGCCAGCTACTGACTGAGCTAGGATGAGGGCCGCCTGCTGGTCACTCCTGTACTGATGGTTGGTTCCTCTCGGTCCTGGGGGCTGCGGGTGTAGTACTTTGACCAGGCGTCGGGTTCCTTTGCTACTGGGCAGCAGCGGTCAGGGGAGCCTCTGGATCCTCTCTGCAGGCATCGCAGTGAGGGTGCAGGGAAGTCGACTCAGGGTGTCGATGTCATTGGAGTCACCTGGGAGTCCTCTCTGCAGTGTTGGTTTCTCTGGACACGGGCCAGGGGCGTCGGGTGCAGAGTGTGAAGACTCACGATCCAGAGTGAGGCTGGAGTCTTCTTTAAAGTTGGTTTCTTGGTTGTAGTTTTGGACAGAGCCGCTGACCTCAGGAGTTTCTTGGTCCTTTAGGTGCAGGTTAATCCTCCGAGTCCTCAGAGATCGCTGGTCCCGCTGGATGTGTTGCTGTGCAGGTTCTTTGTGTCTGGAGACAGGCCGGTAGGCCTGGGGCCAAGTCAGTTGTTGTTTCCGTCGTCTCTTCGGGGCTTTCAGGTCAGCAGTCCTTCTTCTTTCTTCAGGTTGCAGGAATCTGATTTCCTGGGTTCAGGGTCACCCCTAAATACTCAACATAGGGATGTGTTTAGGTTTGGGGGGCAATAGCCAATGGCTACTGCCCTGGAGGGTAGCTGCACCCTCTTTGTGCCTCCACCCTGTGGGGAGGAGGGCACATCCCTAATCCTTTCGGGGGAATCCTCCAAAACAAGATGGAGGATTTATTAAGGCAGGGTTCACCTCCGCTCAGGACACCTTAGGGGCTGTCCTGACTGGTAGGTGACTCCTCCTTGTTTTTTTTCTCATTATCTCCTCCGGATTTGCCACCAAAAATGGGGGCTGTGTCAGGAGGGGCGGGCATCTCCACTAGCTGGAGTTCCCTGGGGCACTGTAACACCAGGTTTGAGCCTTTGAGGCTCACCGCCAGGTGTTACAGTTCCTGTAGGGGGAGGTGAGAAGCACCTCCACCCAGTACAGGCTTTGTTCCTAGCCACAGAGTGACAAAGGCACTCACCCCATGTGCCAGAAACCCGTCTGAATGTGGCAGGCTGGCAGGAACTGGTCAGCCTAACACTAGTATTTGGACTAGTATACAGGGGGCATCTCTAAGATGCCCTTTGTGGGCATTTTTCAATACATCCCACACTGGCACCAGTGTGGATTTATTGTGCTGAGATGTTTGATACCAAACTTCCCAGTAATCAGTGTAGCCATTATGGAACTGTGGAGTTTGTGTTGGACAAACTCCCAGACCATATACTCTTTATGGCTATCCTGCACTTGCAATGTCTAAGAATTGGCTTAGACACTGTAGGGGCATAGTGCTCATGCACATATGCCCTCACCTGTGGTATAGTGCACCCTGCCTTAGGGCTGTAGGGCCTGCTAGAGGGTGACTTACCTATGCCACAGGCAGGGGGTTGTGGGCATGGCACTCTGAGGGGAGTGCTATGTCAACTTAGTCATTTTCTCCCCACCAGCATGCACAAGCTGTGTGGCAGTGTTGCCAGCATGTGCTGAGTGAGGGGTCCCCAGGGTGGCAAAATACATGCTGCAGCCCTTAGATATCTTCCCTGGCCACAGGGCCCTTGGTACCTGGAGTACCATTTACAAGGGACTTATCTGTGTGCCAGGGCTGTGCCAATTGTACAAAGGTACATTTTAGGGAAAGAACACTGGTGCTGGGGCCTGGTTAACAGGGCCCCAGCACACTTTCAATCATAACTAGCATCAACAAAAGGCAAAAAGTTAGTGTGTAACCATGCCATGAGAGGCATTTTCCCACAGCCTTGGTCCTTCATTTTTTGTTGTTTACCAATTAGGCACTACTTGACACACAAGGAACTCTGTAGCAGTTGCTTACCTCCTGAGTGCATGGCTTCTCAGGTCAGCAAAATATTTGGTAAATTATATCTTTGTCAAGGAATAAAGGGCACCATATTCTTCAAACCTTAAGTGAGGGACATTAGAAAAAGAGGAAAATTAAGACAGGTGGAAACTGGTAGACGGATTGTAATACCTAAAATCCCTTTTTCGCAGATGTGATCAAATTACCATAGTGCAATTGTTATGTTGCACAAGGAACAATTAGATCTTAGCTGTGAAATGAATGCTAGACTGAAAGACAAGACAGACGTGGAATGGAGTAAAACATTCCTGGTATAAGAGTGTCTATGCAAATTGAGGAAATTGCTTGGAAGTTGCTATTAACTAGGGCAGCGACAGAAATAGGTAGTGCCATCTTCCCAGCAGTACCTACCACTAGTGAAACACTGTGGCCTCATTCTGACACTGCGGGGATCACAAACCAACAACAATTTTCCAGGTTACAGTGAAAACAAACCAAGCAAGATAAAGTAGCCAAAATACTGTTGTTCCATATAGCAACAAGATGAAGCACCATCATGCTTGTCTCAAAGTACACAACAGCCAGAGTGCTGCTTTGTGACTGGTGTTCCCCAAAGCACTAACGTCAGTGGCACAGTAGTTAGATGACATGCAGGTCATGACACAGAGAAAAAGCACTCCAAAAATATTATTGGGCGTTTTAGTGGACAGCCTTTCCCTCTCTGGTTCTTTTGCCTCTTGAGACCCTTTTTTTTTATAGGTGCACGGATTTCTTGTGCTGACTAGCACGAATGCTCCACACCAAGGTGTTGTTATTCCAGCACTTACCTTCCTGGCAGGTCCAGAATCCATTGATGTAATATCCACGTGATAACCTTCTCCCTATTCTCACATTCTAGTGGATCTGCTATGTTTTTTGTGTAGGACACCCTTTTTACTATTTTCCTCACATGCTCTACTTGCTCTTAGGTGGCGTGTGGTTCACCATACAGTACTAGTTTTGTGTGGTCAGGGTCCATCGTGTTATGTTTTTTCATTATGGGTTACTACCACTCCCAAAACCAAGCCATGATCCTAGTAATGACTGGTGAAAGCTAATTGTATTATTGGTGTAATTATAGTACTACTTGAAATGAGAGTGGAGAAACTGCCCACCAGTTCTCTCTAGTAAAGCTATGTAGTGTGTTTGACTGGGCCTCTTCCTTCCCCATGATAGTATATGAAGTCTGTGTGAGCGTGCTTAGGTTTAAGTGAGGTTGGCTACCTATGTTAAATATGCTCAAGTGGTTCTTATTTAACTGTGATCCAATGGCGTTCTTGCAAGATTGTGGGTTGTTTTGGGGAAGGGCATAGATTTCATCCTAACCTCTCCTGGAGAGTTTACATTTCTTGTGACATATAAACATTGTATTTTCCACCTAGCTGGTGGGTTGTCAGCTTGCCGCATTGATCTGTCTTATTTGGGTGTTCTTCCTGAAAAGCTGTGTCCACTCCTAGGCCTCCTTCTCTCTGTTTTTGGTTTGATTAGGTCTCAACCACAGTGGCGTGCGTTAGCAGCTGAAACAAAGATGATTTAATGGTAAAAGTTAGTCTTTGGTTAAGAGGTTCTCATTCTTTTCCCTTCTGCATTATTTCACACAAGACGCATAGCTGAAAGTCGTGTATTTATGTTCTTCTGGTGAAGAGAGATACATAGCACTTCGGTCTGTTTTTGCTAGTCTAGAAACGAAAGAGACATTATGTGATGAGAACTACAGAAATGTAATCAGGGAACTCACAACTACAATCATACAAAATAAAATGAATACGCCTTAACTCACAATTGAATAGAAATATCTCAAATGTTACCTCTGCAAAACTGTCATTATGCGTTCGATATGCAATACCCTAACACTTCGTAAAGTTAATGAACAAATTCGTTTCATAACATAAAAAAGTATTTTAAAAAGAAAACCACTGCTTGTACATTGCATTTAATGTGGCTATTGCTTGTGCTTCCTGGGCTTATCATTCTGCCACAGAGTTAGGCCTTGATAGGTAGACCTCACACAACCCTGAACATCAAAGTCTGAAGAGTAGGTACTTGGCAGTTCGTTCGCCTCAGAGAAGTACCTGTTTCCAGTATTTCAAAGGACAGTGGAAATATGTTTTGCAAGGATTGCCTTACAATTGCCCTTGATCTTTCAGCCAGCCCTCCTCACCCATTAGTCTATTGTTGTGTCAGTCACATACAGCGTGAGTCAACAGCCGACTTCAGCCAGTGACTAACATCACTGTGTGATGGCACTTTGCCCTTTCCCTAGGAGCGTACACAAAATAGTTTCCCTCAATGTAACGGACTACTAGTGCATTGTGTGCTTTTTGTGCAAAACAGACACTGAAAAGAGTGATGGGGCTGGACGTGGAGCCCCACTACACCCCATCTCTGCCAGCCTTTACATGGCGGTGCTACCGCCATGTAATCGCAGGCGGAGAAGGGAGTTGTAATCCCCAGGGCAGTGCTGCTTGCAGCGCTGCTTGGGTGGATTCGGACTGCCAGCACTGCCAGCCCCTCCAGTGGAGGAGAAGTGGCGGTGCTGGCGATCCGACCGTGGTGCAACCGCCACGGTCATAATGTGGCTGTCAGACCGCCACATTGGCGGTGGTCGGACGGCCACCACGGCTCTGGCCATCTTAAGACTGACAGGGTCGTAATGAGGCCCACAGTGTTTAGGCTGCTGTGTACCTGCTTCCCTTAGTGAAGGAAGCTATCCATTTTGTGCTGAAACCCAGGACAGGAGCTTGGTGGGGTAACTAGTCATCTGTACTAAAATATTACAAACTGGTAGTGTCATCCTCCTCTTACAGGACTTTAAATGGAGATTGCAGTCCACCCCTTATTAATAGAGTGAAAATTTACAAATAATTATGTCAGGGCCAAAAAAAGCAGTAGGCGAAATATATTCAAACAAGAAGTAACATTGTCTAGTTTTGTGAAATGACATGGTTAGCTCTGTGTATAGATCCAAGCAATTCATCTAAATGCTATTAAAGAGCAGGAAACAATTTTAAATTTGAAAGCAAGCCTATGTTCGCTAACATTGGCAGTTAAGAGATATCTGCTACTAAATGAGACTTCATAATAGTTATTTCACTCATTCAAGAGCTTGTGATGTTACGTTTACCATAGCAGAACCTTGAAGTGGCTGCTGAGTTTATTTCTCATTCATCTCTTATTCCTATGGAGAGCCATCTCTTTTCTAGATTCCTTCTCGCTCCCTATTGGTTTAGGTGTAACAATATTAGAGTGCCTTCACTTTGCAGCAATTGATGTTGAGTATGGCCCCCTGGTTTGAGTTGTGTTTCTGACCACTCTTCAATGTTTCAATATGTAAACATGCAGGGATATGTCATGATGCTGTCACCAGGGCCGTGGTGCACTGTCTGGTTTTGCTGAATGAATGTTTGCATCATTCTGCATGTTTGAACCTGTATGTATTTTTCCTTTGGTGTCCATTGGACTTGGGTATTGGTGTATTGATCTTCCTCTGTATTTGCTTGCCCTTGTATTTCATTCATGAGGGTATTTGGTACTTGTGGTGATGCTTGTTCTTCTTTGGCATTATGGCCTTTCTTTACGGAACAAGGACTTTTGGAAACAGTATTTGAAATCACATTTTAGTAATTCTTTTGCTGCAGGTTCCCCCATGGCAGCTTTTGTGCCATACGTGATCTCATGCTATTGATTTATCGTTGTTGATTTATTTAAGTCAGTGCTTGACATTCATGGATTGGATGCGTTTGACTTCTCAATATATATTCACGTTTTAGGCTGACATGACACCATAGATGTTGACTAAGGCTCTGTGGGTCTTTGGCTCTGCTTGACTTTGACATCTCAATATACATTCACATTTTTGGCTGCCATGATACGATGATTAGCTGTTGAACATGCGCCTATGGTCCTCATTTAGCTATTATTCAGGAGAATTCTGGCAATGTTGAGGATTGTTCTAGAGAGGGGCAGCAGTTACCTTCTAGGTTCTCCTGGAGGGTTTGTGACTCTTGCTGCATGTCATGACAGTATTTTTGCTCTTGTCCTAACCTAGGTTGTTATGGTAGGTGATACTAATCTGAGAGGCTTTATCTATTTTGGTTCGTATTTCTGTAGGTTCAGGGCACCCTGTTGACATCCTGCCAGTTTTTCTGTAACGTTAAGACTCCCAATTCTTACTGGTTCACAGGCTTGTTTCTTCCTGGGTCCGATTTGATTTATTCTCCAAGCTAGCGTCAAGTGCAGTGCATTAAATAGGAAAAAAAGCAGTAGTTCTCACCAAATTGAGTGGGTTAGGCCATGAGAGGCACTTAGGGGCGTGCCTTGGGGCATAGATGTAAGGCAGCCATGAAATCTCGGCATTTTCATGGTCTTTATCAGCGACTCGTTCTCTTTGAGCCAAAACTGCATTGTACAGCAACATCATTGATAAAAACTTGCTAATAAAGCTGTACATTTTGAAAGGCCACTATACAAGCATCTTATAGCACAACAGAATTGTAAAGATGTAGTGTTGTGGTGGGGACATAGTGTAGTGGCTACATTATAAACTGTGTAACCCGGAGACCCACGCTGTAATCCTGATTACATAACTACAACAATGTCTGTTTTCAGCCAAATTTGTTTAGCTCGCACTCAGTCAGTTCCCTTCCCTGTCCTAACTGACGTTGGTAAGGAGTAGCCCAGATGCACTAAATGCTGCATGCAAAAGTAGTTCATTCGTGGTAGAATTAGATGTGCCCTTGGTTGAGGGGTCCCCATTGTTGGTACTTCTGGCACAGCTCCAAGCACGACCTTCGAGAAAAAAGTCGGGTATTTAGGTGGTCCCCTAGAAGAGAAATGCCACATATATTTGGCTGTTTTCATGACATAAACATACTTCACAGGACATTTTCTATGAAGCGAAGGATACAGTGTGATAGAAAGTACTGACAGGCAATCCCACCATACACCAACACAATCATTGGCTTTTACAAAATTAAACAAAGTCGATAAGCATAAAAATACGGAAGGATTAAAAAAAACTACAAATGTCTTAAATGTTAAAACTCGATAGGAAAAAACTTAATTTCCAGTAGAGAAATCTGCACACTTAGATAAAGTTCTCATTGATGGGAAATGGTCTTTTCGAAAACAAACCACTCCAACAACATGCCAACTGGCAGATAACACCAGGAGGCTCGAAGATATTTCCAAACAAATTATCATTATTTTAATAAGTTGGAGTTTTTCAAATTAAATTGTGGGTGGAAAAATGTACACAATTGCAACAGCCCTTTAATTGTTTATATGATGTGTTAAACGTGCATACACTTTGGCAAACTTGGCTGTAGAAGGCCATTTAATTTGAACAGTAGACTTCACTCTCTCAAGCACAGTTGTGATTTGGCATTTAAACGTGAACGTGAGGTCATTGGGATAAACTGAATACAAGAGGCCCAAAGGAAAGAGCTGTTGGTGAGTACGAGGAGAGAAGTCGTTTTTACGTGCCTTGCTGAAACACAAAAAAGGTAATCTAAGGAAATACAGCATTGAGTCTTGCTAGGATGTGGAGGGTGCAGCAGGAAACTGTCAATCAAAGCTATCATTAGCCACAGTGAACAGCTGCTTTAAATATCACACAATGAACATGAAGCATACATGCCTACATTTTGGAAGAAGAAAGTGGGAGATAAAAAAAATAATCAAGAGAATGTATTTCACCCATTGACTTCTATTGAAGTAGAGGCATTTTCTGGCGGGAGACAATGAAAATAAAGCATTTGTTCGATTGTCGTTCCACGACAGAATCGGTGAATGTTTGGAGCCATGGCAAAGGTGAGTGACCCCAGACCAACTCTGGATGAACAGTTGTCACCTACTTTGCCTCATTTGAAGCCAAGGGCATAACTTCCATTGGCACAGCAGGGGAAGCGGCACCAGGACCCAGAGACCTGAGGGGCCCTGATTATTGCTGTACCTTATAATGCAAAAAGAAGCAGACAGGGGAAGGAGGGGCACTCCTTTCCTTGGACTAGGGTACATGACACACTAGGGATGCTGCTGGTGGAGACAACTGCCCCAGTAGACGCTGCCAATCAATCAAGCACTAGTTGCCTGGGCTAATACAGAGAATTAACTTCTCAATGTAAACTTTTTAATTTCAAAGTTTGAAATGGCAAAGTTCCAGAGCACAGTGAGCCTCAACTCAATCAGTTTAAATTGCACTCAATCAGCAAAGAGCGATCATCCAATTAAATTGACAGCTGTTTGAAAGATTCAGTTCCTTTTCTCTGTGCAATGAATTAGTTTACAAAGCACTAGGCTCGTGCAGGCCTGGAAAAGGTGCTTTTGTTGCCCTGAATGGGACCCATGATAATTATGTTTAATTCTGTAGTGCTTCATTCAACCAAGATAATGATCCGCTCGCCAGATTTATATGCGGGCGGACCATAGATTTAATCACGGCGCAGACTACTCTGTTTCCATCGTGATTAACCCCCCAACGCCCCAGATGGCCCTGTGGAGTAAGGGCAGTGAGAGGGGGACCTGTAATTCTGCCCACTTAATTTAGATGGGGGGAATTAGAGGTCAGTTTTCACTGCCCATCACTGCCAGGAAAAAAACCCTGGCTGTAAGAGGCAGTGAAAACTGTTAAATGCTTCCCCCAACATGGGAGAGCACTCCCAATGCTGGGGGGCGGGGGGTATTCTCTTTTTTATAAAAAAAATAAAATAAAGAAAACTGTTTGGTGCTGGGCTCCATCCTGCTGATGGACTGCTGAGTGGAGAGTTGCACCAAACAGCAAAATGCATTGATAGCAACTGCCTTGATGGTAGCTCCTGCCAATGCTTTATAAATGACCACCTTCTTGGCAGTCATTTATAAATCTGGCGGGCAGTCCTTCCACCAGGGTGACAGAGTAGTTTACTAGTCTTCCTGGTGGAACAATGGGCTGTCCACCAGTAAACAAATCAGGGCCCAAGTATTTTAACGTGTTCTGCAGATCACTGCTTTGCCACTTGCAAGCATGACATTGTGCTGATACTCGCTTTAGAATGTTGTAGTAGAGTAACGGGCATACGTGGTGAACAGTGACAGGATACGGAGGCTGAAATGGGCTGTAAGGAATATCCTGCAATTGAGGCAATGGCATGCAATGTATTTTATTAAGAAACTCAGTTGTTTACAACCTGTTCACTTAGCCATGCTTTTTGATATGTAAATTTTTTTGTCCTGAACTAATTTGTCTGTTTAGGATGAGCCTCATATCGGAGTTTTTGCAATTTTTTCTAGCATGAACCTGGCCCAAGAACACTAGAGCACGTTACAACAGAACCAGCCAATGTTAGCACAGCAGGGATTAGGCGATTTGCTCTCAATCACAGGATGTTGAGTCAAGGCCGAGATTCGTCCAAAATCTCTAGACCCTTGCCCAAATGTTCATCCCAGGCTCTGATCAAAGCCACCCATAATCAACACCAATAGTATTCCCCATCAGCAGGTTTAGAGGCAATCACATAGTCAAACCTTCTAAAAAAAAAGACTCTTTTTTGACCAAGTAAAACCACAAATACCGAACTACACGGCCAACTGTCTTGTGTACACATGTTGATCAACTGTTCTGATCCTTTGTAGTATTAATTTTAAGAATACTACTTCCAGCTTTTATTAATAGTTACCCTTTTGGATTTGTAGGCAAAAAAAGGATTGGGTGGTGACATGAGGATTTTCTGGCTTTGTGACTGGTTAAGAGAGCTATTCAAGCATCATAGACCTGGAATGAGGTTTAACTTGTGTTGCTCTTGCATGGCCTGTTTTTTTAATTTGTTTTGCAAAAATCAAGTTATTTCTATACAGAAGGAATTTTAATGTAAGGCATTTAGAGCCAGACGTAGAAGCATTTTTTGAGGTTGCAAAAGCACCGATTTTCAAAATTGTGCTGTTTGCAACTACCAAAGTGCATTTTTCAAGTACAAGAGCCAAACTACGATTCACAGTGTGGGTTTGCGATTTGGTAATTGGGACAGACGTGTTTAGGGTGTTGCTTCCAATTACCGATTTGCTTTGGCATGTCTTACTGTTTTATGACTGAATTATAGTTACCGACTACTGCCAGGTAATTTTAACTATTCGCAAATCGGAAGGGTTCCCATGGGAGTCCTTCCCCTTTGACAATGTTAACAAAAAACTTTTTTAAGAGCAAGCAATGGTCCACAGACCACTGCCTACTCTTAAAAAAATATTTGTAAACGTTTCATCTTTTTCTTTTGAAACACATCCCATTCTTCCTTTATGGAAAATGTTCTGTATTTCAAAGAAAAACATAGATTGCTTTATTTAAAAATAGTCATAGACATAGTGATCTGCTGAGTCCAGTAAGTAACCTTCCCTGTGATGGCTATCAATGCTAGTGGATCGCAAACAGGGACCTGAGGTAGGTCGATTTGTGACCCACTAGGAATTATTAATTTAAAAATTGAAGTTAAAGCCATTAAGAATAGTGATTACCAAATAACGATTTGGTAAAAATTGTTATTTGGAAATTGCTATTCTTAATGATTGTAAGTCTGGCCCTTTGTGTTGTAGCATGTTGTGGCATCCATCCAAATCCACCCACTGCCTCAGGATACTAATTAGTTCATTTCAAAGAGATCGAGGCAATACTTTAGAGGGTGGTAATAAGGAGTTAGCCAAAAATCAGCAGGACCTCGTTGTCTTGTGTATGCCTCCATTGGCTTGCCTCTGATGCTCCTCTATTCACACTAGATGATGTGCCTGTGGTGAGGGTTTGGTTAAAGGAACAAGCGTGTGAATTCTAATGCTTATCTCCAAACCACACTCAGAGATATGCATGCCGAACGCGGAAACCCATGCTCTCTATTGTCGAAAATGGGAAAGAGACTTTGAAAAAGAGAGAAAGAGAGACTGTAGGTGACTGCTTGTGACCTCTTATTAAGGCAAGTATGTGTCATTCAGTTCAAAGGGCATCAAGTCACCCACTGCACCAAAATGCTTTCTAAGGACTTAATGATAGACAAGAGATATTGTGGAGAGCCATTAATTATGCTATTTCTTTTAGAGCACTCCAGTCTGGGACTTACCAGGTCTTGCCAGAGATATGCCGGTAATGAACCAAGCAATATCAGAAATCCCTCTCACAAAACAGAGAATCTGGAGGTTGGAGTAGATGGTCTTAAGTGTGTAAGAACTTTTGTGTAATTATCAGAAATGTGCTCATTTAACAAGGTACGGACTGGTAATCTACACTCGAATTGATATGTGGACACTTATATGATTATATTGCTTTTGAAAAGATATGATATGACCTGTTAAAGTGCATTTTCCTGGCTTATGATAACTGGGCCTCAGCTAGGCCTCAACGCCATGTTGTTCAAAATGGATGTCTCCTCATGCTCATGCTCTATTTATTTCCACTGCACGCAGTCAAGCAAGTCATGTTTGTTTATTTCGGAACTATACTGTTCTCGAAGAAGACACTAGCATAGGCTCTAAGAAGACTCTTTAGCATGTTTTCTCCAAAACTCTTCTGTCTGCATGCAGTGTTGGATTCATTCAAAGTGGTTCATTGTTGATTTGTAACAAGTTTGTCCTGACAGTTCCGGATTACATTAGCTCAGAGGAGACTGAATCAATATTCATCTAGTGGGATAGTGCGTAAGTGGTAAGGCTGTATGGCAAGCTTTACTGTAATCTTCTGATTTGCTGAAAATTTATTTCTTTTCTACTGCATGATGAATCAGCACTTACCATGTTTGTCTGTGAGGAAAAAAATCATATTTAAACTCTTGATTTTGGAGGTGAGCCAGACCTCTAATGAGACCTTTCCTATGCTACTAGGAATGCTGTTTAATTTCCTTATGATTTAGCAGCACATTTGGGACTTTGTGTATTCCCCTGATTATGTCATTTTCTGTACTTATGGCATTTGATTTCCCCATATTTCAGCAGTTTGTACATTTAAATATTCTACTATGTAGTCTAACATTTTTGTAATAAATCTTTATAACTTTTCTAATTCCGCCCTAAAATTTACTTTTTGAGACACTCTTTTCTTATTTTAACTGTAATTTTGATATACTGGATTACGCCTTATCTAGAGACATATTGCCGCATCAAATTGTGGCTCAACAGCGCACTGATCCTCCCACCCATTGGTGTGTTATTGAGGTGGCTTTTGGGATAAGATTTTAGGGTACACTGCACCCACAGGTGTGTGGAAGTTAATGAGCCAGAAGGAAGCCAAGACTGGAGACAACCTCTAGTGAGTTGTTTGTTTCCAAACCACTGGACATTATTGTTGAATTGGAGGCCTAATCAAATTGCTTGCAGTAGTGTCTCCTCACAGGTCCAGTTTCGGCTTGGGTATGGTCAGGTAGGTTAGCATTGTTAAGAGGTGAACGCTGTAAGCTCTTCATACTTACTCATCCTGCATATGCTCTGCAAGATATTCAAATGTCTCCCTACAAACATCAGATGCATGGTCACCCTGCCCCTCATTATAGCTAGGGGTGGGCGGAGCTTACGGAGTTCTACTCCGTAGAATTCTGTGGCAGAGTTATCTAAAAATTCCACGAAATTCCACAGAGTTCTGCTTGTGGCGGAATGCCACTCGGTTCTAATTTCTAGAGGGTACGCCTCGGGAGTTCCACAAATACAAAATGTCGGCCACTGCCACTTACTGCCCCGGGAAGTGCCCATCAGCTGGTCAAGCTTAGCTCACATCTGTGCCTAGGCCGACATGAGAAGGTGGGAATTTGGTTGGAGGCAGTAAAATATTAATAGCGGGCAGAGGTCTCTGCCTGGAGCTCCCACCGCCACAACTCGTCCAAAGAGAGCGCAAGTCTCTATCTGTACTGTGAACACTCTGTTCTTCAGGCTCCACAGTGACGCCCGAACAGTGACGCCACAGAACTTTGTCTGCAGCTGCCAGCGCCAATTACAGGAGACATACTAGTTTCCTTATTCCTCTGTGTACCACTGGTTTGGTGGCGGTAGGCTTAGTTCAGAATGACAATTGTGCAAAATGTGTGAGGGATAAGCACGCTGGCTCTATTAATTTAAGATCACTCGCCTCTCCTTTTTCTGATGTATGCACCAACAGATAGTAGCTTGCATTGTTAGTGTGTCTGTCTTCGAGACAGGGTGCTTTCAAAAAGTGCTATTCGCTTACGTAGTTCACTGAAAGTTGAACCCTGGTCACAAATGTGTTTTCTCCTTTGATTATATTTTTCCTTTGTTAACTCCACCGTCCACCATGGGCATTTGTTTGATCCTCTTTTGATGTCACCATGAGGTCAAACCAGTCAAGGTCCAGAGAAATATAGTTTTGTCATGCATTCTTCTCTAATAGCACTCTGAGGACACAATAGAGCCAGCCCCCACCAGACTTTGTGAGCCTCTCTCATAATCTTCCACTGACTACTCCATCAGGCCGATCAAGTCAACATCAATATCAATATCATACTTTAACCTCGTCCCAGGCCATTCACTGTTAATGGAAGAGAAGACATGGACAGTAGCTTTCTGACCTCTTAAGGCTGAAGAACAGAACCCTTCATCTCACCCCAAATCCTCGGCTCATTGTGTATTCTCCACCATGTCACGCAGCATCTTGTCACAGATATGTGCACAACATCTCTCCCACCCTAACTTATCACACGCTGCCTACACAGTATCATCAATTCCAAGCTCCCCTTCACCTTCAATGAAGTCCGTGCTAACTCTTGCTCTCCAATGATCACTCATCAGTCCCACATGCTGTCAACAAAGCAAGCTTCAACAGCAACCTTGATAGCAACCTCATTACAGAAATCTCACCCATCCTTATCTCTCCACACAGCTTTGATGTCCTTGTCAAACAAAACTACAGCAATCCAGTGCTACAATAGACTAAAGAGCCTGCCAAACGGTGTCTGAGCCATCCACCAAATATCGAGACACTGCCAACTCCAGCAACACCCAGCAATGCCAAGCTTCTTCATCTTTCATTGCACTTTTCCCTGACCTCCACTCAGACCATCTTGTTCTGGCTCAAGTGTTGACCTTCAGGCTCAAATCCAGCATTAGGTGATGAGGTGCCAACCTCATTACAACAGCTTCATGAGCGACATCTTCTTTGTAACTGTCAACAAATGGAACACTGCATCCACTAAAGTACTGCAAGATACCTCTAGCCAATTACTAGTATCACACAGCCAGTCTCCAACCCAACAAAGAAGGAAAAACCACGGACCACATCTGCACATCAATCATAAGGATCACCTCTTTACCCTCAGCGATCTTCGCTGTTCGAATCACACAGCCATTGCCATCAACGTTACCTATGACATACCAACACAATAAATCAATTTCCTGTCCCTATGATATACATGACACTGGGAAATATAGAGGAACACATTGATATGCTGAGAATGGGTGAGATGAGACTATGAACAGATCCATCAGAATCTTCCCACAAGACAGCCTTCACCAGAACAGTGTGCAGATGGTCCAAGGGCCTACTCATGGTTAGAACCCATCCAGGTATTATGCAGTGCCCCACCGCCTCATCCTCTCACTACTGCTCTTTAACATATAAGGGGTCTTTCGGAATATTAATAGCCTCAGAAGACATCAGCATCCTCAGATATCTGCATAGTATTGAGCTTCACCTGCAGGTCAGGTTAGTCATTACTTTTCTCCACTGAAAACTGGCTTCACCAGCATCCAGTATAACCAATAGAGCTGATGTGCTCATCATGAGTACTAGCCAGCAATACCTGTTCAAGGAATAGCTTTATGGGATGAAATTCACACCAGCTCACAAAAACAAGAAACCAGAGGAAGTATCGATCAACACTAACCTTAGTCTCAAAACAAACTTTTTAAGAAGACCAAGACTATTTCGCATGTCACTGTTCTGCAAAGTGAAGTAATTCTTTACAGAGTACAACTCCTGCATTGGCATCCAAGCACTAGTTTTGCCTCATCTTTATCAATGTGAAACACTGCTTAGTGGCATTCTAGGCACAGCAAACCGCACTGAAAAGCATGCTCCACTCAGTGACACACCTCTGCAGTCATTTTACAGGAGTACTCCTGTGCTCAGGGATCTGCGCTGACGTAATCTGTTCGACTGTATCATTTTCAAGAACTGCTGCATCACCTTCAAAGTGATCGACGACGGCTCTTGAGCATCAGCATGCATGACCCCGACTTCTTTTCAAGCAGTACCCAATTCCCACCGAATCTGAGTGAAATTAAACTTTTGACAGACTTCGACTATTGCAATGTGTCTCCTCTCTCACCTCCCACGCTACTACTCTCCCCCATTACACTCCCATCCATTATCCCAATCTTCATTGGAACCCTACCGCCCTACCATTCTGCACAATTCTCTGCCCAGTCCATGTTGTGTCATTCCGTGTACAGCTTCCGCATGTTTTGAGCCACTCTGTCTCCCTCCTCAATTTTATCCCATGTATTTGTGAAGTCCTTCCCTTGTATCTTAGCTCGTTTGTGCCATGCAAAAAAAAAAAAAAAACACAAATGCATATAAGTATGTATGGGAATATCTTTTGAAACTTGATAGCGTTTTCTTAATTTAGCCACCCATCCATCATTTCGCCTTCTTCTATACATACCTGTATCTTCACTCTGAGTTGTTCATCCATCTAACCACACACTCTGATTTATCTATCCATTCATCCATGTTTACTCTCCCGTCCTTCCATTCTTCTCAACCATCCTCCCACCCATCCGTCCAACCATCCATCCATCTTCATATTCCTATACACTCACACACCATTCCTCATATACCTATCTATAACCACACTCTCATTCCATCATCCTCGCCCTCTCTTTTCGTCGCACGCAAATCCAACCATCAGTTAACAACAAAATGAATCTTTCAGGCATATTTAAATCCAAAGAACCAAAAAGGCAAAAGCATTCCAGATGGACTGCATGGTGTCGACCAAAGGTCTGGCGAAGAATGTAAAACACACTGATAAAAAAGCAGCTGTGCTTTATATGAACTATACAGTAATAGCAAACATGCGTTTCTAGCAAAAACCATCACTAAACAATAGGGCATGTGTTTAAATATAGCAAACTATACCTAAAATCGTAAACTCAAACCATATGTTCATTAAAACATTGGGAGGCCTTTTACCTACCCTACACTTTTCTTAGTCTCTTCTTTTTGCTATACTTTATTAATATTATTTTAGTTTCGCCAGCTCTTTTATTTACATCATGCCGTCGGTTTTAATCCTATAGGAATTGTTTGAAGGTGCCAGTATACGCACGTTTTTTTCAATAGCCAAGATTTTATGAATTTTCCACAAACGACCAACCAAACATGCAGCATAGGTGGTCATGACACCATTAGTGGCAAGAACACAATATCTGGAGTCTCACATATTATTCCAGCCCATTATGGGTCCACCACTTACATGAAAATAACTAGCGGCGGAACACCCACCTTCTTCACGAACCCTTAGGAGGCATGGGATTGGGCTGAGCGGCACCGGGGTGCTGGACCAGCTGGTTAGAGTCGGTCTTCTACTGCCCCACCCGCCTTGAAGGGTCAGCGGCGGGGCAAGGTGAATTATAAATCCTCATCTCGTTCATCAAAAGCTACTTTACCCAACCTTGAACAGATCGTAGCGGACAGCAGAAGAGCCCTGCAGGCGGCGCCCGAGCTGAGCCCCTTGCCAGATGCTGTTGATGACAAGGGGCCGCACCTTTTCTCCTCGGATGAGGACACAGGGCATTCTCAAGACTCCTACAAGGCAACGCAGTCCACCCCTTGGTGACACTGCAAACGGCAGACACCTTAGTATAGGGCAACCCTCCGGATGGCCTCCCTCTCCGCTGCAGTTTTAGAAGGCCCACCAATACTGTCTACTTCCAACCCCACCCTGGGGACCCTAGGTGCCCACGACACTAACTGCCATGGCAACAGTCTTGACAGCGCTACTTCCCTTCTTGGGCACCCACCGCAGAACGCTACAGTAGTTTGCCTTACTGTTTGGATGTGTTATCGGTTGTGACCCTGCAAGCAGTTCAGTTCATCCCCAAGTTTAGCTGACACCTCTACCCATCCACGCCAATGCAGCCACCACCCTGCCTCAACACCCCCAGCGCAGCTTATGCAGCACCCACCAACTGAACCCCAGTGCCCATATGTAGCTGATGCAACCAACCCCCATTCGAGCCATACCGTGTCACTCCACACGCAAACCTTCCCCTCAGGACACTCGATTTCTCAAGTTAAACATTCGTGACATGCACCCCGCTAGGAAGCGCTATGCAATCTATTCCTACATCAAACGGCAGCAGGCACAAATAATCTTACTGCAGGAAATGCACATAACACAGCAGGAACTGGAGCGCCTGTGCAAGCGATGATGCGGCCACATCTATGTCACGACACACTCTGCCTACACTAGAGGCACCCTGATATTGGTCCGTCCTGGTGTCCCATTCCAAGAGTTACACTCTACAATAGACAAAGAAGGCCGCTATGTCCTTCTGAAGGGCCGCCTAGATGGGCAACGCTTGCTTGCTGGTAGCCCCTAACACCAATCAGGTCCCCTTTTGGGACTTGCTTTCTACTATCCTAGCACACAAAACACATATCCCGTGGACCCTGAGTGGGGATTAAAACTGCATACTAGACCTTACTCTAGATAGATCGCACCCCACTTTGCCTCATTCACCCACATGCATGCAAACGCACCTTTTCAGACATGGACACATCAATGATCATTAACAGATGCGTGGCCCACACTGAACCCCACATACTGCCTCTACTCTTTCCACTTAGCCGTGCATAACCTCTTTACGAAACTAGATAGATTCCTCTGTTCTCAGATGCTGCTGCCATCCCTCCACTATTCGGACTATCTTGAGTGAGTCATTTCTGACCATGAAGCCAACACATTAGGCATCCACTGGTGCACCCTCTTCCACAGGTTCCTATGTGGAGACTACCCAGGGATTGCCTGAAGGATCCCGTGTTCCAGTAGCAATGGGAGCACATCAAGTATTACTTCTTGAGAACATGGGAACAGCCTCTTTCAGGGCATCCGAGTGGGACGCTTTCAAAGCCACCATTAGGGGGCTGTGCATACACAAGATAGTTTGCATGGGCTGCACTCTGGAGGCAGACATAGAAAAACTAAAAGCTAACTAGCCGACCTCAGTAAAGCAGCAGACTCCCAGACAGAGCATGCTTTCCGACTAACAGAAGCAAAAAACACTTATGCAAAGTTACTAGAAGATCTACGCTGCTACAATTTCAAAACTTATGCCTCCAAAGGGCACAGGGAGGGTGATATGTCCAGTAGCCTCCTCGCCTGGCTGGCCGGACAAGAAACCACAGCTCCCCTAATCATGGAGGTTGTGAACTTTGAGGGAACCACAGTGCACACTCTGACGGAAATTCTTCAGGCTTTTGTAGACTAGTACTCAAAAATGTATAGCTCACCTGAGGTCCCCGCAAAAGCACAGCAGGCAGTCTTCCTCACTGCATTTCCCTTGCTCCTAACCAGCAGACCTGTGACAAGGCCATCACTGTCACAGAGGAAGCACAGTCAATCTATGATGTCTCCAGGAACATGACCCTGGGCCTCAATGGCCTGCCAGTAGAATACTACTGCACATTCTTGTTGCTACTCACACCTTGCCTTGTCACTCTGTACGAGGAGGTACGACACTCTGGGGAGCTTCCCCGCACTCAGCGGGACTCCCTGCTGGTCTACATCCCAAAACCGGACAGGAATCCTACAGATCTGACATCGTATAGGCCAATAGCAATACCTGGTTTGGATTATAAAATATGTGGCAAATTCCTGGCGGATAGATAATCCCAAATCCTTCCAGACCTTAGACACACTGACCAAAACAGCTTTGTGCCTGGATGAAACACATCCCACAACATCAGTTGCCTATTCCACATCTAGGATCAGATCAGGGATTATTATCCCTGTTCGGCCTGCCTGGTCCTGGATCTGGAGAAGGCCTTTGACACCCTGACCTGGTCCTACCTCTTTAAGGTATTACGTCGGGTGGGCATCAGACTCCGGCCATTGCCTTACACTAAACTCTTATACATCCGTCCGTCCACCCAAGTCTGCTTAAGGTGCTACATCTCAGCGCTGTTCTCCATCACACGGGGTACCCGGCAGGGATGTCCCCTTTTACCCCTGCTGTTTGCACTGGCAGTGGAGCCGTTCACCCTGGGACTCGGTTGGGACTTGGGCACACCATTAGCAGACAGAGTCCATGCAGTATCCCTTTACACTGATGACCTCCTTTTATACATCAGGGACATCACCATGGATCTCACCCTAATCAAAAATATACTGCAGCGGTTTGCATCCAGTGCTGGTGTTCGTGTTAACTGGGCACAATTAACGGTCTACCTGTTATGCCCAGGACAACTACCCCAAGATGTAGTACTTAGATATTCTCTCCTCCAGTGGCGCCTCCAAGCTGTCCGATACCTGGGAGTCCATCTCTACCACACACCCGCTGACCTATTCAATGGCAATTATTGTCCTCAACGGGATTCGTTCTCAAAACTGTTTCTGGCAGACCGTCTCCTTGGCCCCAAGAGGCAGGGTAGCTCTGGGCAAAATGATTATCCCATCACGATTACTGTACTATTTCACCAACCTTCCGCTTATACCCCGATTTCTTCTTCGCTGAACTAAGCACCCTCCTCATCGCCCTAATCGGGGCACTAGCCGCCACCCGGTCTTACTTGCTAAATTTAAATTACCGACTGATCAGGGAGGCATGGGAGCCCCCTCGTTTGAGGCCTACCTTCTTGCAGTGCAGCTTTAATGGCTCTCCAGATGGACGGCGGAACACAACCTGGGGGAAACTACGGGCACGCTGAGACCGACCTCGCGCCCAACATTGAGAGGATACAAATAACAATAGCTTCCCGGTGCATGGCCCGGATACACAGATTGTCTCATAACACCCCACTGTTTCCACTCATCGGGTTAACTGACCAATATGGATATGACACCGCCAGTGAATTGCAAGTATGGTCCAACAAAACGCTCAATACAGAAGGCAGCCTTTTCCAAAATGGTCAATTGCTACCATTCGCACAATTGGTGGAGGAGAACAACCTCCCCGATGGACAATTTCTTTTACACACCAGTTTGGTTCATACATGCAGAGCACTCTGTGACCTATTGGGGGGGAGCCTCCCGTTCATCCGGTACTGCACTCCATCCTTTTGAAGGGGGAAGATAGACACCTAATCACATGGCTCCACGCATCTATTGGGCAACTCATGCTTGCATGCCCCATTAACCACACTCCGGCGGCAGTGGGAAGGGGATTTCGAGAAGGCACTTCAGGATAAGAGAAGGTGCACAGCACTACAGTCCCCCAACTCAATCTCACGTAACTCGTGCTTCAGGAAAAAACAGCTCTTTATACTACATAGGCTGTATCTCACCCCAGCGTGCATACATCTCTTGTTTCCCTAACTCGTTGCTGAATTGCCGGCGCTGCCCAAACCAAAGGGTGGATTTCCTCCACATGTTCTGGTCATGCCCGTCCCTACAAAACTATTGGTATTACTTGCACGCCTAGATACAAATGGTCATGAAACTCTCAGATCTACCTACATGGGAGGCTAGCTCCCTAGGCATATTTCGACACACCAAGCAACAGCAACTGCAGACCTGCTTTTTCGTCACTAGCACTTCTTCTTGCGAAGCGCACCCTAACGATGCACTGACGCTCACCCTCAGCTCCACCAGTAGCCGCCTGACATGAGGTGGTGTGCAAATGGGGAGTGGCGCAAGAGGCCACCCTCCAATATGAGGAGGTATGCCGTCTCTTTAAACACCCGATTTCCCTCCCATGGGGCACGCCCTGGCACAATTCTGACAAATGACACCACCCCCTACTGCGATCCCCACCCAATAGAATGAACCCCACCACTCTAGTCCACACCATCCACGAATCCAATGGGAGGCACGCTACATGATAATTACCCATGCGCATGTACAACCCCTATCGCTGACTGCTCACCACCAAAGCTGTGCCCCCCTTCCCTCCCTGTACCACATGGCTGCTCCCACCCCATCACACCCAATCCCTGACTTCACCTTAGTTTACCTCCACTCCGTCTGTTGATCTTGCATGTTACATGTTCCTATTGTTAACTGTAGTAGACCAGAGGGATCCTGCCCATTTGCCCATTTGCCCTACAGCCCACCATACTCCACACTTAAAGAACATGGACAATGATTTGTTTTCTACCTGAACCGCAGAGTCATAAGTGTAATTTGTATTGTATCGCTGATCCCTCTGTTTGTAATCTTTACCAGAAAACGTAATAAAATTACAAAAAATAAATAAATGAAAGACACCCTGTAGAATTCTAATGCATGCCTGAGATGCAGATACCTATAACTGCAGCTCTTGAAAAGACCATATACTAAACTCCTACCATACATCCAGAAACATTGAGATGCCTATTAGGTCCCATTTGTCAAACCCTTCTAAGTCAGCTACTTGTCTTTCTTAGCCTACAGCCCCTCCATAGTAGGGTCTCCAAGGGAATCTCCAATCCCACTCAGGGCTGGCTCTAGGGTGGTGCAACTGGTGCCACCGCAGCAGGTGCAGACTTTGGATGGGGGCGCTGTGTTAGTAGCTATATTATGGTTTCAAAAGCAACTGCTGTGGTGTTCCTTGCATCAGCAATTTTCAAGCAACAATAAATATGTCAAGATAACTCTGGTGATTAATGTTCTTCCTGGAGAGAGATCCGAATTTTTGCTAGTGGAGATTTTAAGGTAACGCAGAGGGTGAATATGCCTGCTGCGAAGGACGTGTACCATGCAGATCACAAAGTGCATATGATGCAAATAGGTTAGTGGGTTACTGCTTTTGTCAGAGATGCCCTTTTGTTTTTGATTTTTTAAAATTATTTTATTCATGATTTTCATCAATAAGTCTTCAAACAAAAAGAACAGTTTACAACATAACACACACAACTAATATTTCATTAGTAGACATTATGATCAAGGTGGACATAGTGCAGCGACATACGTAGGTTATGCAATGAGTGTCCGCTAGAGGTACATAAGCTTATCCATACTGCCCCCGCCCACTGAACGGAAGAAATCGCCCATACAGGGAGTGCAGAATTATTAGGCAAATTGTATTTTTGAGGATTAATTTTATTATTGAACAACAACCATGTTCTCAATGAACCCAAAAAACTCATTAATATCAAAGCTGAATATTTTTGGAAGTAGTTTTTAGTTTGTTTTTAGTTTTAGCTATGTTAGGGGGATATCTGTGTGTGCAGGTGACTATTACTGTGCATAATTATTAGGCAACTTAACAAAAAAAAATATATACCCATTTCAATTATTTATTATTACCAGTGAAACCAATATAACATCTCAACATTCACAAATATACTTCTCTGACATTCAAAAACAAAACAAAAACAAATCAGTGACCAATATAGCCACCTTTCTTTGCAAGGACACTCAAAAGCCTGCCATCCATGGATTCTGTCAGTGTTTTGATCTGTTCACCATCAACATTGCGTGCAGCAGCAACCACAGCCTCCCAGACACTGTTCAGAGAGGTGTACTGTTTTCCCTCCTTGTAAATCTCACATTTGATGATGGACCACAGGTTCTCAATGGGGTTCAGATCAGGTGAACAAGGAGGCCATGTCATTAGATTTCCTTCTTTTATACCCTTTCTTGCCAGCCACGCTGTGGAGTACTTGGACGCGTGTGATGGAGCATTGTCCTGCATGAAAACCATGTTTTTCTTGAAGGATGCAGACTTCTTCCTGTACCACTGCTTGAAGAAGGTGTCTTCCAGGAACTGGCAGTAGGACTGGGAGTTGAGCTTGACTCATCCTCAACCCGAAAAGGCCCCACAAGCTCATCTTTGATGATACCAGCCCAAACCAGTACTCCACCTCCACCTTGCTGGCGTCTGAGTCGGACTGGAGCTCTCTGCCCTTTACCAATCCAGCCACAGGCCCATCCATCTGGCCCATCAAGACTCACTCTCATTTCATCAGTCCATAAAACCTTAGAAAAATCAGTCTTGAGATATTTCTTGGCACAGTCTTGACGTTTCAGCTTGTGTGTCTTGTTCAGTGGTGGTCGTCTTTCAGCCTTTCTTACCTTGGCCGTGTCTCTGAGTATTGCACACCTTGTGCTTTTGGGCACTCCAGTGATGTTGCAGCTCTGAAATATGGCCAAACTGGTGGCAAGTGGCATTGTGGCAGCTGCACGCTTGACTTTTCTCAGTTCATGGGCAGTTATTTTGCGCCTTGGTTTTTCCACATGCTTCTTGCGACCCTGTTGACTATTTTGAATGAAACGCTTGATTGTTCGATGATCACGCTTCAGAAGCTTTGCAATTTTAAGAGTGCTGCATCCCTCTGCAAGATATCTCACTATTTTTGACTTTTCTGAGCCTGTCAAGTCCTTCTTTTGACCCATTTTGCCAAAGGAAAGGAAGTTGCCTAATAATTATGCACACCTGATATAGGGTGTTGATGTCATTAGACCACACCCCTTCTCATTACAGAGATGCACATCACCTAATATGCTTAATTGGTAGTAGGATTTCGAGCCTATACAGCTTGGAGTAAGACAACATGCATAAAGAGGATGATGTGGTCAAAATACTCATTTGCCTAATAATTCTGCACTCCCTGTAGTGGCAATGCCTAGTTTATGGAACGAGTCAATGGCACCCCATTCTTGGCTCAGTGGAAACCAAGCACACCAATCTACCTTTAAATGTGGAGAATAGAGTAGGGGGAGTGCCAGCTGGGTCATGAAACTGTACCACGCATGTGCTGTGCGATTCAAGGAATTAAAAGTACCATGTTGTTATTTGGGGGGCTTAATGAGTCAGTATGAGAGTGTGTGAGGGCTCAACATGTCTCGTTCTATGTATAAATGTGGCTCGTCATGGGGACCATGGATCCAGTCATGAGGAAGTGCACAATGTGCTGCCCTATAATAGGGCTCCAGGTCCAGGGCATTCAGCCCGCCCTTATCATATGGCAATGTGAAGATATTCCAAGAGACTCTGGGTGGTTTCCCCACCCAAGCTAATCTAATCGGGAGGAAGTGCAACACAGCAAATACTGATTTAGCGAGCGACTATGGGATGTTCTGAAATAGGAATAAGAATCACGGGATGAGCCCATTTTCATGAGGGCTATACACCCCATTAGGGAGAGAGGGAGCTTGATCCAGGGATCTTCTGCTTTTGGTAATTTCTGTATGGTTCTCCCATGGTTTTCAAGTAGAACAGGCGATTGGTCCGCATGGATTTGGGTCCCCAGATACCGGACAGACTCTGTTGTCCACATAAGAGGAAAATCCAGTGGCATTGGTGTCATGGCTGGAGTTTAGGGGAAAATAGTGGATTTGTGCCAATTGATTTTTAGACTGGAAAAACTACCAAATCTAACTACCTCCTGAAGCGTAGGTGTAAAATTGCAGTCTGGATCGCGGACATATAGCAAGGTATCGTCGGCATATGCGAATATCATCTGAGTGTATCTGGGGAAGCGAATGCCTCTGTGACTGTGGTATTCACACAAGGCACATGCCAATGGCTCTGCCACCAAGGCATGCAGGGGTGATAGCGGGTATCCCTCCCAGGTACCCCTGGTGATGATTAAGTGGTCTGAGACAACACCATTAACCCACACTTGCGCCGTTGGGTTGGTGTATAGTGTCTGTACAAGTTGGATAAACACCTCCCCAACTACAATATGTCGCAGCACTGCTAGCATGAAGCCCCATTCTACAGAATCAAAAGCCTTTTCAGCATTGAGAAAGACCGCTGCACCTCAGGGTCAACCTCCTGCAAGACACCTAATAAGGTCCTGAGGTTCATCATGAGACTGCGCCCAGGGATAAATCCCGCCTCTTCTGGTCTCACCATTTGGGGAAAGAAAGGTGCCAATCTATTTGCCAGGATTTTGGCATACAGCTTGGTGTTCACATTAGTTGAGAAAGAAGTCTATACGAGAAACATTGTGGTGGGGGTTTACCAGGCTCGAGCAGGATGATAATTATGGCCTCTCTGATGGAGATTGGCATTAGTGCATCATTGGCTATCTCACCGTATAAAGTCTTCAAGTGCAAATTAGTATCTCTTGTTAGGCCATGTAGAATGCCACTGTAAGCCCATCAGAGCCTGGGGCCTTCCCATTTGACATATCCTTAAGTGAGAGAGGTCCTTTTGTTACTTGCAGTTCACAAGTTAAAATCCTAACATAAAACAGTAAGCTGTTAACTGTCATCAAAGAACGGCATACATACAGCAGCTTTTTAAGTATCCTAATGTTTCAAAAAGGGTTCATTTGGGTAGAAAACAATTAATTATTAAAGAGAACCCCCAACCATGGTGTTACATTTTAAATTCTAAGTTTGTGCTTCTCAAGACCAAGCACTCTTAAACTATGCAGCCTACCAGTATGGATGACATGTGATTCCTATACCTTTTAGTCCTCTGTCTTATGTAACATTTCTTATACACTGATTTACATACAGATGATTGATTGTCTCTGTGTAACGTGTGCATATGAAATGTGGTTAGGGAGACTTGAGGGGCACTATTAAAGGGTGGTAGTGAGGGAATTTGTGGTGGAGGTGGTCTTTGGTGGTGCCAACAAATATTGTCGCACCAGACGCCACCAGTGTTAAGTCCGGCCCTGATCCCACCCCATCCAAAGTAGGGCTGCCTCCAAATCAGATGAACAACTCTTCTGGAAGAGAGCACAGAATTAGTTCCCCATATGCCATGTTTATGATATTGTTACACCCTATGGCAGTCCTCTTAGTCCGAAAAACCGAATCCGCCCATCCTCTGTGTATCCAGTCATTCAACGCCATAAGTTGGGAAGACCAGTAATACAGTTGTATGTCTGGTGCTGCCATGCCCCCTCATAAGTGGACTTACCAAAAGTAAGACAATGAACTTTGTTGGCCAACAAGAAGGACTGCACTCTGGCTTGTACCCCCACAAACCACTTCTGCAGGATTTAATGTGAACATTTTTGAGAACATAAAGGAATATTGGCAGAACAACTGTTTTAAAGAATGCCGACCTCCCTAAAATGCTAAGGGGCCGGTAGGTCCACCTCTCCAGATCGCTCTTCATATTGGCTACAAACTGCATTAATTTTAAAGACCACGAGAGGGCTAGGAAAAGGAAAATATGGGAAGGAAAAGGAAAATATAGATTCCCAGACACTGGAAGCTCAACCAACGGATCACCAGGATCTTGCAGCTCTTCTCTTTGCCACCTCCTGATATGGCAAATAGTAGAGATTTGTCCCAATTGATCAAGAGACCTGCATTTGAAAAAGTTGTGGTCCGTGACCTCTAGGCAAGAGAGGTACATAATCTACATACAAAGTAATACTGTCTTCCATTGCTTCCCCCCGCAAATGCCCCCCCCCCCCACTGGCTTCTAAATCACTTGCTAAAGGCTTAATTGCTTAAGGTAAAGTGTAGGAGTAACAGCGAGCAGCCCTCCCTGGCACCCTACTGGATCAGAAAAACTTGGGATAGTACCTGGGCCTTGAGGCATGCACACTACATCCATACATGCAATATAAATTTGGGTCCAAAGCCCAGCAACCTAAGCCCATCCCAAAGGAAGTTCCCATCAAGGGAATCAAAATCTTTCTCAAACTCTTTGAGGGGGAAGGATCAGTGCCGGACCCAGTGGCCTTTATTCAAAGGCAGCATGCACCCTATGTATGCAATGTTTACTGTTACACTACGGTATGAAGTCACATTGGTCCAAGTGGACCAGTGCTGGCATTACTTAAAGGAGTCTATTGGCCAACACCTTGGCATAGTGTTTTATCTCCCTATTAATCAGGGAAATGGGATGATACGAGGAGCAGTCCTCAGGGGGCTGCTCTCTCTTGAGCCCCTTGGTGATCATAGCTTTGGAGCACACCCTAAGTGGGCTGCACCACCAGTGATATGTACGCCCGCTCAACCACAAAGCATTTTGAGAGCCTCTCCACCGGTATTCGGTGAATATTCACTGCTTCAAGAATGCCCCTGGGAAGCCCCCTCTGATCCCTTGGGGAAACCAATGAAGTGTAGATTGCTCCTCCATGCACAGTTTTTTGAGTCTTCTGATCTGCGATCCAGAATTTGAGTCGCAGCGGACATGCACACCACTTCAGCCTTACGCATGGAAGCTGAGTCATCAAGCTCCGTTACACTGTCTTTGGCCCCAAAACCCTATCTACTGTGTTATGCACATCACACTGCAGCAAGGCTACATTCTGGTGTCTAGTGCCGAATGAGATGTAGTATATCTGTCAATTGTCACTTTGTGCCTGTTCAAGGTAGGGGAGGTATGTCGCCCCACATGATTTGTTTGTAGACTCCCGCACCCTGTGCCGCCTTAACCGCATGGGCGCCCCAGACTGCAGGATGAATGGCAGTAGTATTCTCCAAGGCCCCGCTCCTCCATCGCCAGGCTGCATGCTCTCACCTCCGTGTCAGGATGAAGCGTCCTCACACATTACTTGGGAAATGCTGACCCGCTTGCTCTTGGGCTACCACCCTGCTGAGCAACACGAGCAGTCAGGCAAGCCCCAAAAACAAGCTTCAGGGCTTCACTGTCCCTTGACCTAGGATCAACCCTAACCAACACCTCTAGGGCTACTTTGTGTGCCCCCTGTTTTTAATTACTTTGCTGTCCCAAAAGGGGGGGGAAATCCACCCGTTGCCTCTGGCCTCTCCGTTGCCACTGTTGGATGTTGACTCCAGGTACATTTTTGACCTGTTCCCTGCCTTTTCAAATTTGGCACAGTCCTAAGCTTCACCATTTACAGTTTGTGCCAAAAATATTGCCATGATTTACTTTACTTAATATCTGTTATGTGGCGTGCACCTGCACTTGTACTCAGTTCTTAATTTGTTCAGGTGCTTGCAGGTGATGAGCACCAACATTAATTTTTTGTCATAAGACTTTGACCCATGTCAAGAGAGAGAAAAACGGAAAAGAAGGAACAGAAAGATAAGGAAACAGCGACAAACGAGAAGAGCAGGAATGAACAAGAATCTGTCAGAGTGAAATAAAAAAACAGGAAGTATGAGAATATGAACAAAAGAGACATGAGGTGGTATCAAGACTGAACAGCCTTCCTTGTATTTGACAGAGCCGGCAGCATGCTCCTAGGAAAACGTTTACATTTTTTTATATCCTATATTTATTTAACTACTGCTAAATATCGAGTAGGGTTTATTAACTGTTCAATGAATTGCCAGTCCCTGTAGTCATGTATCACTGTTTCATAAAATACATTTTCTCACTTATGATGTTTCAGTGGTTGTTTCACTTTTTTATGAGAATGATGTCAAATTACGTTGAGCCTAGAAAAAAACATATATTTGTTTAACTTTAAAATAAATGTAACATTTTGGAGACCATCATGACCCTGGTGATCTTTTGACCACCACGGTTAATGTGCAGAATCACAGCCAACAGTCTGGCGGTGTATACCGTCCCATTATGACTGTGGCCAACCTGCCACATCACCACTCATACCGCCCTGGCGGTATGAACCGCCGGACCGGAGATATTCATCTCCAACCTGGAGGCCCACAGAGTACCACTGGCAGCATTGTGAGCCACACCATAAACGAGGGATGGGGAGAATTAATGGTCCAGTGTATAGCCTCCCTATACTAACACTATCAAACAAAAAATACACAGTTCCAAAATAGAAAGGAAGAAAAAAGGACAAAGGGAAGCCCTATTATTCTTTGCAAGAGCCCTCACACACCCAATGGATGTCATGCTTCAGCATCGAGTCTGCTCCTCATCAGACCGGCGCTGTAATGTCTGACGGGCACCCCACGAGGGGGCTCTTTGCTGGAGATCTTTTCTCAATGGTGCGCTACCAATAACTCAAGGGTAGGCACGGGAAGAAAAGAGGAGAGAAAACAGAAAAAAGGACTAAAATTGGCTCAAGACCCGACCTTAGTGCAACAAATATATTAATCTAAAGTGGGTATTGGCCAAGATTAAAACAACAGAGGGAGTGAGGAATGAGATAATGCTCAATCACTCTCTACAATGCTTAGAGAAAGCGGGGTGCGAGGAACTACCTTGCATTCCCTTTTAAAAGGTCAACATGTTTCGCATCTCAGGGGTCCATCCGGATCCAGTGATGCTTCTTCAGGTCCAAACAAATCAATACTTCTCCTATTATTCAACACAAAGACACCTGTAGTCTGACAATATCAGTCTCAATGTCTCCAGTCACTTACAAAAGTCAAGTACACCTCAGGCTTGTCACTTCTGGAGCTCAACCTATAATACAGAAAACTTAGGTTACAGAGTTATAACCCAAAAAGAACACACTATTTCATTTATAAATTTCCAAAAGGAAAAGATGAGACACTCTGTGGAACACACGGTGCTAGCATGCTCAGTGGTAACGTGCACTAAAGACATATATGCGCTTACCGTCCCCAATATGGAATAGGCTCCATAGGAAACCACGGGCCTGGAGATGGACACAAACATTCTAATAACAGTAAAAACAGAAGACATGTATGCATGTTACTGTGCAAAAAAAAAGGTAGTCAAACTCCATACTGAAAGATGATAAAGAGACCCCTGAACCCCATAAAACTGAGAAAGTGGATAATCCACGGTAGTCAATCATAGATAGGAAAGGAGGAGTAGTAGCCCCAGTCCCTAATCAAAGAAATATCAATTCTATTCAATTCAATTCTGTTGCCAAACAAATCGTCCAGAGCAGAGGGGTAAAGAATGACCAGTGAAAAATCAAGTCAAGCACCCACTGGGAAGGTGTAACCAGGAAGGCATACTATTAGACCTGGAAAACCACCAACAACCTCTCAGTGCACAAAGACTAAAAAAATTGTATGGCTAAAAGAAAGTGTAGCCAGTTGTCTCTCAAAAGTATGTAGGGACTGTAAAAAGGAATGATGAAAGAATCTACTAAATATCAGCTTTATGAACCACTTCAAACAATTAGGATTTTACCAAGAACGTGGTTGTTATGCGCCAAAGTCTAGAAGCATAGTACCCACTCAAAGGAAAAGTGGGGTTCGGTCATTATCGATTGCGGCCATGATAGTTTTCCATCGGCAAAGGAAACAAAAATAAGAATAGTGCAAACTCAAAACCTAAATGTATATTCAAATAAGGTAGTCCCGGAAGGTGCCTCGGATACTAAAAATATCAAAAACATACTTGCAGGCTCTCCGTCCTCCATAGGGAAACCTACCCCCAGCCGCGTTTCTTTAACGTTGTGGGAGCAGCTGACCAGAAGGAAGATAAACCCATCTCCCGGAAGTCTGCACGCTGCCGATTCGTTTGCGTTGCCTGGGAAGGAGTCACACGAGTAGGAAAGTAGCTATAAAAAGAGGACTCAAGAGACAGATATAACTCCACCTCGGAGCACTAGTACAGATGCAGAGACATTGGGCAAACCATAGGATATCGAGTGGTACCAGTGTGTTACATCAAAAACAAGGGGGGCACCAAAAGGAAGAAAAAGCTACTAAATCACAATCGAGGGCAATTGGTCTTTTGGGTATTGTGATAGCACCCCTAAAAAATGATTAAATTGTAAAAAAATTATGAGACCTCACCTAACAAAATTGCGAATAGTAAAGTGTCAGAGGGCAGCGGTCCTTACACAAAGCTAAATAATCAAGATTCTGATCAGATTAAAGAGGAGGTGTAGGACCAACTAGACAAAATGGTCATGAAATGACCGGGTGTCGTAATATCGTGGAGGGAATTGGACAAATGGGTAAAGGATAACAATCGTGAGAAATTGAATCCATGGGATATCATCATTTAGCCCATGGATGTGTGTGCTCAATTTATATACCCACTGTTGTTCAAGTTCTAGAAGGGATCTCATACCCTTATATGAGTAAACCTGCAGAACTATCCACCACATATCATCAGGCTTATGGTTACTTCCAAGTAGTGGACGCTAAGTTTGGTAGTCGCACGACCGCATCTGATGTTACTGCGATGTTCATTTATTCTCATTTTTACTGCCATGGTGGTCATTCCCACATAGCATGAGTCACAAGGATATGTAATGAGGTAAATGCAATTGTGGGTATTACAGTTGGTGTGTTTTATCAGTCGCCATGTCCCTATAGGTGCTAGTTCAAGGGTGTCCAGACGTTTCATGAGTGAACAAACATTGCAGTTAACACAAGGGAAATGACCCACAACGGGGGAAGATCCCAAAAGGGTTTATTGTCTGGAATCCACGGATTGAGTCCGTGGTCGGGTATGAGAGGTTTCGGGATGTTCTCGCCTCCACTTAGAAGGATAGCCCATCTCTTGTTAATCACTTTCTTAAGAGTATTAGACAAAGGGGTAAATGTGGAAACACATGTCAGTTTGGTGTCGGGTGTCCTAGGAGTCAAAGTCATTAGTGTGTCCCTGTTGCAATTCCTAGCTCATTTACGAACCGTGTTCACAACATGGTGTTGATAGTGGCGATCACATAGCTTGGTTGTGAGGTCACAGGCTCGAGTCTCAAATGTCTGAATGTTACTACAATTACGGTGCAGTCGTAGAAACTACCTGTAAGGTAAGTTGTCACGTAACTATTTTGGGTGTTGACCCTCGTAAAGAAATAAACTGTTACGATCAGTGGTCTTTTGGTAGGTACAAGTCTTAAGTTTACCCTTATCAATACTGATCATCAGATCCAGAAAAGGAATCTGTGACACCGATACTGAAGAGGTGAACTTCAAGAGAGGGTCAAGACTAATGACCCATGTTGTGAAAGGGTGTACCTCCGTAATTTGACCTTGCCAGACGATCAAAATGTAATTGATGTAGCGTAGCCATAATTTGATGTTGTCACAAAAGGGATTAGTAGTAGACAGTACATGTCGCATTTCAAAATCGTACATATACAGACATGGCAAACTGGGGGTAAAGGTGCTCCCAATCGAGGTCCCACGTATCTGATGAAAAAGGAGATCCTCAAATTGGAAAAAGTTCTCCGTCATGGCTAAAGTAGCGCAGTGCATGATAAAATGGACGGGAGTAGGAGAATCCCATGTAGCAGACAGAAGTGCGGTCTCAAATACCCTGAGTGTAGTTTCTTGGGGTATGTTGGTATATAATGCCTCAACATCCAGTGTTATGAGTGCATGCACATATACAGTGGCATTAATGGACTCAATCAAATTAAGGACATCTTTTGTGTCCCTCAGGTAAGTAGAGGACTCCCTGACAATAGGTTGTAGAAAGTGATCGCAGAAAGTACACAGAGGCTCTAAAACAGATCCTATCCCTGAGACTATGGGGCATCCAGGGGGTGGCAAGACACTGTGTGTTCCACGAGTCAGCCTACCGCCATGGTTTCCACGGCGTTAGCAATGCCACGAAAACCATGGCAGTAGTGCCTACTGGTGACAAGGAACTCCTTCCCTGTCACCAGTAGGCAGCTCCTCCACCCCTCTAGCAAGCACCTAACCCCTCCACCCACCCCCATCCAAACTCACCCCCACCCCGCAATTCAGACAACACCACCACACCCCCACACACACACCCGTAGACACAACCCCCATTCATGCACACGCAGACATGCACCCACCAAACAACTGCCCCCACCCCCACAACCATACACGCACACAGCCACACACACTCACATCACTCCCCACCTCCCCTACAGTCACAGCATCCCTGACCCCACACCCTCTCCCCCCGCATACACACATTCACACAGACATCCAAACACCCATTCAGGCACACATACACACTGACATGCAGACATGCACTCACTTCAACTTTCGTACATGCATTCACTCACACGCATACAACCATGCATACACCACAACATTGACATTCACACACACATGCATACACACAGGCAGACACCACACACTCACCCAAAACACCCCCACCCTCCCACCCCTTCCCCTGTCGGACACCTGACTTACCTTGTCCGGCAAGGTGGTAATCCGGCAGGGAACGGGAAGGGGTGCTGCCACCACCAGCAGCGTCCAGCCAGCAGGACACCACCAGGCCGTACGAATGGCCTTAATACGGCTGGCATCGTCCTACTGGCGGGACGGTGCTGGTAGTAGCAGCACCAGGGCGTCACCGTCCGCCAGCATGGCTACTGCAGGATTTCCGACCTTATTGTGGTGGAAATCCTGCAGTGTCCATAAAATGGGGGGGGGGAGACCGCAGGCACTGGCAGTCGTCTGGCGCCCTTGGCATCAGCGGTATTCTGAGAATACCGCTGATGTCATAATGAGGGCCTATGTGTAGATTAAGCGAAGCATTAATATAAGTGCCAGATAAAGAGTTTAAAGCACATCTACTTTGGCAAGTAACACACTTCCCGCAACACCTTTCATCCTACTTTGCCTCAATATTTTGTTTTCTTTGCTTTAAGACAAACACTGAGCCCTGGATTGCAAACTTTTGCGATTGTTTTCACTGGATACCCAAAAGGAACATTTCCAAAATAAGACATTTTTATGATCAGGGCAATAGAGCTATTTGAAAAGTGAGTGAGAGTGTAAGGCTGCAGGAAAGCGGAGGGCCAATGGAAGAATGGTCCTTAGCAGGCTCAGCACATAGAAGCTACAGCTAACCATTGCACTCACGTACTTCTTAATAGATGCCTCCTTGTCAATCACGACACTCGGGGATATAGGGGCAGGTATAGAAAGCAATCTCATACTTGTGGGCCAGAAGGGATTATCTCAACACTCAGGGTTGTTACCCAGGAGAAGCAGATTGCTTTCTGTGGCGTTGAGCTTAAGATAGTTGTGCTCCATCCGTGGCTGAATTTCCACCAAACCACTCCGTAGTCCCAGCACACTGACATGGAAGCCCTCTTGCCCAGCCTGACCATGAGCTGAGTACCACCATTATAGGACAGAGCCCTGCATCCAAAAAACTAATCAGCTCCAACAAAGAATGGACATAGATGTTGTTGGTGACAATAAAGGGGACGGCATGTATGGAAATGCCCTGCAACAATTGATTTTATGATTTAAAGCACTCCAAACTTAAACCCTCAATGCAGTGAGACACTGGGTCAAATCTATATGGTGCATTGTGCTGAATATTGCAGAAACTCCACCAGGATCTCAGCAGGTGTCTTGTGATCATCAAGGTAGACCAGACCTCATCAAAGGTCAGAATCAAATATGTCTCAGTTCTGTGCCCAGTAAAGAAACCCATTTGGTGGTGATCAAGAATGTTCAACTTTTCAGAATAACCTAACAGTTGTTTGGCAAGAACCCTTTCCTGCAACTTTCTCAGTGTAGGAATGAAAGGAACCGACGTGTGGTTTTTGGTGTCTATTGATTCTAGATTTGCCTTTTGTCAGGATTGGATAAAACAATATTCCAAAGGTCGGGCCCGCTCCCTGATGTAGGACTTACATTATTCAGGTGTGCAACCCTAGTATCAAAGTTGGGAGTCAGCAACCAGAAAACTATGGCGAGGTAAGGCTCCAGTGTTCCTAGAACCTTTTCCAAAACATGCTTGAGAGAAGTTTATAATGTAGGGTTGTGCACTTAAAAAACACTCTTTGAAGTTACCCCTACATCAGAGGCTTTTTGGATATAATTACTGGGTCTCTGACACCACATACTCAGAACACTTCTGGACTGAGGACATTCTACCAGCAATAAGGACTGAGGTGCTGCACCTTGCTGTTGCTCTGCTATGATAACCTAGTACTTCTTGCCTGGGAGTGAGAGAACTGGATCTAACTCTCTACATCCTGTTATGTTATGTTATGTTATAATTGCTTATAGAGCGCTTAAACTGCCCGGGGGCCTCGAAGCGTTTATACTGCAACGCAGAATCACCATTGTCCATAACCACATAAGAAATCACACTCTAAATAACCAGGTTTTTAGGGCCTTCCTGAAGGAAATCTCTTGACAACTTAATCTAATATTGTGAGGAAGACTATTCCAGAGTATAGCACCTTTATAGGACAGCGACCTTCCTCCCCATCTTGCTCTTTTCACTGATGGAACTGTGACTAGCATGGCTGAGGAGGATCTAAGAAGTCTGCCTGGTGCATAGAAAGAGGCCATTGTTCTGAGCATTTCAGGACCTTGATTGTATAAAGCTCTATGAATATGACATAATACCTTGAATTGAATCCTCTTGGCTACTGGGAGCCAATGTAGGGAGGAAATTCCCATCCGTATGGATTGTTGCTAGGGTATTTTTAAAAGCACTCATACAGCTGTATTTTGTCCCCTCTGTAGTCTTTGTATTACGTATCTCGGTGAACCAATAAATAGAGCATTACCATAATCAAGGCGAGATCCTATCAAGGCCTGAACAACCAGTCTTCTGGCGAGAAAAGGCAAAATTGCCAGAACCTTCCTCAGGTTGCTGAGCAAGGCAAAAGAAGTTCCAGCTACTCTGTTGGCATGTTGCGACATTGAGAGTTGGGGGTCCAACCATACTCCGAGACTTTTAATAAGGTCTTTAGGGAGGTGGGAGAGTTGCAACTCCTGTTGTTATAGTTGAATTTGCCAGGGAGTTTCTTGGTTGCCCAAAAAACATGACCTCAGTTTTTCCATCATTGAACTTCAATTTACTTTTTGCCATCCAGGCAGCAACTGCTTGTAAGCAAGGTCCTAGTGCTGTCCCAAGATCCGGTGTGTATTGGAGAAGGAGACAATAAGTTGAGTATCATCTGCATATGATACTAAATTCAGGCCAAATGACTGAACAATCTCCGGTAATGGCAGCATATAGATATTAAATAGCAGAGGGCTCAGGGCAGAGCCCTGTGGAACTCCACAACGGCCCATGATACGTTTAGATGTACATGATCTGTCTAGCACCTGGAAGAATCTTCCATAAATAAATGAGAAGATCCAATCTAAGGCTACTCCAGAGATTCCAATCCCCTGAATTCTATTTTTTAGAATGTTTAGCTCTACCGTGTCGAATACCGCACTCAGATCTAGGAGGATAATAGCTGTTTCAATCCCTTTATCCATCCTCTTTTTTGCTTCCTCCGTAATAGTGATCAGTGCACTCTCTGTCCCATGTAATGGCCTAAAACCCATCTGTGTAGGGTGTAAGATCTTTCTTTCTTCCAAAAGAACAGAGAGCTGAGCCTATACATGCTTTTAGGCTATTTTAGCCATTATTGGTTGCAATGAAGTCGGTCGGTAGTGGTTCAACAACTTTGGATCCAGGTTAGGTTTTTTTAAAAGAGGCTTAACAATGGCACTACTCCAGAGGATAGTGAAACATTAATAAGGTTAACGATTACCAAACCTAACAGAGGCACTCCCATGAGGAGAATCTGAGGTTTTGCAGGGTCCAAAGGAGAACCTGATTTAATGGATCCCAGTAATCTTGTTACACTGTCCATAATAATAGGAGTGAGGTTCACTAGAATTATCTCTTCCCTTACCTCCTGATCCCTAACCGAGTAGTCTCCGATTGGAGTATTAGAAAAGGATACATAAATATCCTGAATCTTTTCATGAAAACATTTTGCAAGATTATCAACATGCTGCTGCGGGGAGTCCATAAATTCAGACTCCTCAGAAGGGTGAATAAGATCTTTAAGAACCTTAAAGATCTCTTTAGGAGAGTTAGCTGCTGCTTCTATCTTTGAGGAATAATATTTAGCCTGTGCGTTTTTAATTTCATCATGATAGGCTCCTGCAAACTAAAGTTCTCCAAGGGCGTGACCGAGCTTGCCTCCTGTTTCTGAAGTCTCTGGGATATCAAAGACTTCACCTGCATCTTGCTACCAGCATCTGGACTCCTCTGCTGTGAGTCCTGCCGTACCAAGTGGTGCGAAATCCAGTCCTGGACCCTTGGAGGTGAGTGTGGTGCTGCAACACACCAACTGATGCAATGACCGCGACACATCATTTGTAACTGACACTTCCATTGCAAAAACACTGCTTATCTGGTGCCTGCTTTGAAGCTGTGGACACTGCTTGCTGTCTGCGTAACACAACAACCCCACCTTCCAACGCAACCCCAGCTTGGCCAACGCAGCACTGACGCATCAGAACTGGCACACATAGCTTCTGGACATCAAAGCATCAATCCCGCTTCCTGATAGCGCAATGCATCCCGTCCTTAGATCAATGCATCATCACCGAGCATTGACACAACCAAAGTACTGTCAGACGCTCTGCATGGCTCCTGTACTAATCCTAAACTCCACGACCACTTTTGGATTTTGGCTATTATTCTCAACTGGTGTGGAGTCCTTTTATGGTGTTTTCACATGTTACTATGTGTGTGCACAAATACTTCACACATTTTCTCTTTAATTTAGCCAGACTGCTCCGTGCCAAGCTACCAGAGGGTGAGCACAGCTGAACTTTTAGTGTGTATCTGACATGTCCTGACTAGGATTGTGACCACTACTTGGACAGAGTACAAACCTCTGTCAACTTGAGACCCAATTTCTAACAACCTGTCAGATCACTGTAGTGTCAGAACAAGCTGTAGGAGGTATGGTGATGAAAGAGCTAACCAAGGGTAGAAAAAAATTTACAGGGAACAAAATAGTTAATAAAATAGGGGACATGGTACAAATTTATTTTCAGGTTGGTGCAGGGATAATGAAAGGCAAATAAAAAAGAATGTCTAAAGGGCATGAGAAATACAAAGGGACTGAGGAAGTGTTGCAAATATATGTACAACTACATAGTTTAACAAGTGTAAGGACGATGGAGAACACATCTTGTGCAGGTATATAAAATACAAAGGTAAGCACAATACACTAATACATTTAGATTTAAAAGAACTGAGCAACGTATATATAAACATGTGGGCACGGGACTGAACATTTTTTTTATAAGACATGAGGACATAGTTAACATTTGGGCAGGGTTATGAGCAGGAGATGAAACACAGGCAGCCAAGTTGCGAGAGCATAAGACATACAGGAACATATTTAAGAGCCTCTCTCCACTGGGAACGTCACTTTTCATGACAAGCTGGTGGCGCTAAGCACTGCTCCATATTTACAAAGAGGTGTAACGCTACTTTTTTGTGGCGTTATGTCTCCTTGTAAATATGGGCCTCTCTGACACAGTTTTCTGCGTCAGAGGGGCGTGCAATGGGTGTTGCTGTGGGCGTTCCACCCCAAAACCCATTGCTTTTGACGCTGCCTCAGATTTATGAGTTGTTGTAAACCTGAGGCAGGGCCAAAAACGAATGCCACCCCAGGGTGGCGTTAGCATGGCAAAACGAGGAGGAATGATTTTATTCCTCCTCATTTATTACTTTTTCTATGTGTGCTGTATTCTGCAGCACACATAGAAGAAACAAAATGCCATAGACAATTGTTTACACGCAGGACGGGTCACCTCCCTGTACATAAACAATCATTCAAAATGACTCTTTGGTACTTCTATGTGTGCTGCATTTTGCACAGAAGTGACAAATCTCCAATATAGATTATTTATGTGCAGGAAGGTGTCCCTTCCTGCAAGTAAACAATATATCCCCTCAATGCAGACACCCTTGCACTATGGTGCCAGGATACCTGCATTGGCGCTAGGCAGCTTATTTAAGCTCCAGTGCAGGGGAAATGCAGGGGTGCGCCTCTAAATACATCACACCCCTGCAATTCAAAAGTGGCTCAATGTGGCGCTGTGCCACATTAGCACAAATCTGGGCCACAATGTGTGTACGAAAGTGTCACAGTTAAAGTTGTGTGCAAGGTGGAGGAGTGGGGTATCAGTCCTAAGGAAAGTCTCAAGTATTAGTTTTAAGATGTGCTGCAGTATTTCCTTTAGATTAAGCTCACCAGCTCCGCTCGAGGAAGTCACCTTATATGAACAATGATTTTATGTTGCTGTTTCTCTGAAGTCAAGGAATGAGGGGGTCATTACGAGTCTGGTGGTCTTGAGACACCACCGTGGAAAAGCTGGCAGAATGGGGGAGCTGGGGGCCCCCTGGGGTCCATTGCACTGCCTTTGCACATGGCATGGGCAGTGCAGGGGCCCCAATGCACAGCCCCATTGTGCATTTCACTGCCCAAATTATGGGCAGTGAAATGCGCGACTGGTGCTGCTGCAACGCCACATTGGCGCTGGCTCGATTCCGAGCCGGCGTCAATGTTAAGGCCCTCTTCACGGCAGGGCCGGCAGGCAGAAACACTGTTTCCGCCCGCCCGCCGGCCCTGCAGTGAAGTCGGAATAGGGCAGGCGGTGTATTGATGGCCGCAGTGGTCAGGGGGCGGGTAGGGTTTGGCAGGTGGCCTCCGCCACCTGCCAAACTCGGAATGACCCCCAGAGACTGGAAGGGGTCTTCAGCTTTGCCCTTCTAAAAAGTTACATTTTCTGGACAGTGAGCAAAAGCTCCACCTAGGAATTGCATAAAATGTGACTTAAGGAAGAGAGACAGCCAGGAGTTTCTAGCATTTGCAACCTAGTTGGACACCCTCTTCTGCAAAGACATCTACTTTGTAACTGGCAGGTTTTTTGTGGACATTGAAAATATTGTAGTCTACCCATTCTATGAAGCTTAATTCTCGATCCGATTGGCTGGTTCTACTGTCTTGCATTTGGCCACCATGTCACAATGCCACTTCCTATGCCCTTTTTAGGGAAATCAAGCCAACTCTTTGTCCTTGCTTGTGGCAAATTAAACTCACAACAGTTCCACAAGCAGGGAAAATAAACCCTGCTCTTCAAGGCCATTTGCTTTTTCTTTTACAGAAACAAACCTATGCTTTGGGGATTTATTTATGAAAAAGAAAAACAGATGTAGGCAGGACTGAAAAACCATGGGGCCCACTTAGCATTCTAAGTGACAAAATGCAATTCTATATTCAAATATGAATGAACCTTGAAGGTGCAGATTGACAGAAAAATGTGTTAATACTTTTACTATTAATTTACATCTTTTAAAAAAAACTGGTAGTCGATATTTAAGATGTGGTTCTGCTGATCCCATTGCTTTTATATAAAGACGATGAGGTTCACACTTCCCTAATGGTGAACATACTAAATAAATTGCTGTCCACCTTATAGGATTTTTCTACTTTTGTAACCCTTTGCTTAATGCAGTCATGAGTAAGGTTCTCTTTGTAGGTAAATCTAAGGGTGCTAAGGCGGAGCAACTGGCGCGGCTGCACTGTGCACTGACCTGGATGGGGACACTGACCTCAGGAGGTGCGCTGTGTTTAGCAATAACTTACTATTTAAAAGCACCTTCTACAGAGTTCCTTCTGCCTTGAGCGTTTAAGCAGCAATTAAAATGTCTAGATATCTCTTTTGATTAAAGTTCCTCCTGATTGAGAGATCAGAGTTTTGCATAGAGGCAGTTTTGACTCACCATAAAGTAGCGCTTATATACTTGCTGCAAAGAACAGATCTGTACTTTATGTGTATAGCTGAGTGGATTAGTAAAGCCAGTCTTCGCCAGCATTTTAAAACAAATGAAATGTATGTGAGAAAGGGGCTGTAGAGAGATGAGGGGCACTTTTACCGGTGGTAGTCAGGGAATCGAAAGAGTTGCTGGGACGCAAGAAAATGATTGTCATACCAGGCGCTACCAGCGCTAAAGCTGTCCCTGGGTGTTATTCAGCATTTTATTTTGCTTAATGTTCCATTACTAACATTTATTTTATTTGATATTTTAGGCCTTATTTTTAACAATCACATAACCAAAATAACAAATCTAAGATTGCACTAATCGCTGGTTCAATTGTTCTAACCACAATCGGAGAATTCTATTCTGTGCATTGCTACTTCCAGCATGGATCTGACATGTGTGGATACTTTAACCTCAAATGATGGAATCTTGTGCAGAACAAATCCTATAGGAAGTTGTTGAACATTGGGAAAGTTACCCCAACTTGGGCTTGGCATTGTAAACCGAGATTTAGGACTCTCACAGACTGAGCTTCCATTAAACCCTTGTGACTTTGGGTCTTGTAGATTAACAGATCCACGTGGCACTCTATTCATGGATATTTTGGTGAAGTTGTTCACCATTCAGGAGGTTTAGCATCTTTGCCTGTACAAAATGTAATTATTCAGATTAAGTTTAAATGCATATTGGCCCATGCGGAGCTGATGGCATATTACATTAATCTATTCTTTGGTGAGTCTATTCATGATGGTTTGACATACAGGCTGTGATCATAGCCAGCAAAACCTCTCCGATGATCTTCTCTTTCTCACCAATACTCTGGTATGAATTGGAAGTATGTATATATCTGCCTGCTCCATGCCAGGTTTAGGGTAGGAGCAGCACCACCGGGCTACCGTAAAAGTTGCTGGGTAAAATCATTGCTAGTTACACTGCTATTGTCGAATCTCAGCAAAGGGCAACCGTTTAGTCCTTCTTTGCCCATTATAGGTACACATAAAAAAGAAAATCCCTTTTGCCATTATTCAGGAATTATGAGATTAGGATGCGGATACCTACAATGTCATTTGATTAGTAATCTGTCTGTCCAGGGCAATTCACAGGGGCCACATTTTATTACTTTTGCACTATTTTAATGAACTTTTGTAATTTGTGGAACTGTAATTTTACTTGTGTGAATGTCCCTCAACAGGGCTGGTGTTCTGTTGTCTATGCTGGCAGGATGGCTCTGTGAGTTAAACTTCTGAGGTAGGCAGTAATTTGCAGGTCAAAATTGAAAGTTTAAAATCATGTTAAAGTTGACTCAGCCTTCCACCCTTCCAAGCAGTGGCATAACGAAACCTGAAGGGGCCCCCTGCAAAGTACGTGGAGGCCCACCACCTGCCAGTTTTGCTTATGGGGCCCCATGGAGGTCAGAGTTCTCCTGCACCATGGGGGCTTATGTTACACCACTGCTTCCCAGATCACTAAATGGAGTAAAATCAGATTTACTAATACTGCAATGTGGTATTTACCAGGAGCAGCTCCTATGCTATGTCGGAGGAGCGTTGCCCCCCCGCCAGCAGCAGCAGTTGCACAAATTTTACAGTAAAAACTTAATAAACTATGTTTATTACGTTTTTATTGCAAAAGGGATGGGGACACTGGCATGACAGGGACTGAGGGGGAGTGTACAGCACTGCAGTGCCAGATTGGAGAGAGCAGGCAAAGGCTCCCACTCTGCCTCGGAGTACCCAGCCAGGGTTCTCCGTCCAACCCTTCTGCTGCTGGCAGCATGAAAGCAGCAGTAGGATTGGACGCAGAGCAGGCTGGGAACCTGAGCCTGTCCCTGCAGATGAGGAGCGGGGTGCGGTTCAGAGGTGGCGCAGTGAAACAGGTAAATTTTTTTCATGAGTCACCCCCCTCCTTACCCACTCCCTCCCGCGCTGCACCATCCCTTCTCCCACCAGGGAGCCACGACTGGTATTTACAGCTGTTAAGTCCCGATCATGAATGCTCCAGATGGTGATGAGGTACTTATTGCACAGTGTAAATACGACACCACAGGGTGAGGTTTCTGCTTGGTGCAATAAGTACCTCTTATTCTGAGTTTTCTCTCAGCAAATGGGGAATTATATTCGGATTTTACACCTAACGACACCAATTGCAGCAAGAATCAGTATTTAGTTGATATTTTACGTGATAAATTACAGTGGGTGGGTTCTGCTGAAATTTACTGTGAGAAAATTACAGGTGAGGTAGTAATGGTATTTAACGGCCACTTGTATTCGAGACCTAAGAAGTGTCAAAGGCATGCTATGAAGCGCTATTTAAAAAATAAGTTATTATTGAAAATGGGACAGACAGGCTGGTAGACAGAGGCCCGGATGATAAGCTAAGGACTACATTCTGAAGCTCAGGCATCGAAATTACGATTTAGGGGATAATTATTACACACTGTGGGGGTCATTCTGACCCTGGCGGTCATGGACCGCCAGGGCCAACGACCGCAGGAGCACCGCCAACAGGCTGGCGGTGCTCCCATGGGCATTCTGACCGCGGAGGTACAGCCGCAGTCAGATACGGGAAACCGGCGGTGTACCGCCGGTTTCCCGCTGCCCTGGGGAATTTTCCACGCTGCGCCACCATGGGGATTCCGACCCCCTTACTGCCATCCTGTTCCTGGCGGTTTTGGCCGCCAGGAACAGGATGGCGGTAAGGGGTGTCATGGGGCCCCTGGGGGCCCCTGCAGTGCCCATGCCATCGGCATGGGCACTGCAGGGGCCCCCGTAACAGGGCCCCACCAAGATTTTCAGTGTCTGCCATGCAGACACTGAAAATCGCAACGGGTGCAACTGCACCCGTCGCACCCTTTCCACTCTCGTGGAAGGGGGTTTCCCGCTGGGCGGGCGGGCGGCCTTCTGGCAGTCGCCCGTCCCCCCAGCGGGGAACTCAGAATAACCGCGGCGGTCTTCTGACCGCGCAGCGGTATTCTGGCGGCTCCCACCGGCCCTGCGGTTACCGCGGCCGGCGGGAGTCAGAATGACCCCCTAAATAACTTAATGGAAAAAAACGGAAATTTGCTGAATTCTGTGTCTTATTTATGCATTTTATGGGTCATTTCAAGTTGAAACCTCGGAATAGGAGGTATTTAGTACACACAGTAAATATATGAACTCGGGGTAATGGTGTTTACAGAGTGTGGTATACACTCCATCTTATTCAGCCAAAACCATAATTATGGCCAGAGGTGCACTGGTCACTTCAAGAACTTCCCAGCTTCATCAAAAATAGAAAAAAATGTCCCCTGTGATGCTAGCTACGTGATAACAGTTTCCAGGGTGGCCCCTTAATGCTATTTTGGCGGGGATGCATTTGAGTTATGCAAGAGATGGTGATGCTTTGTAGCCGTGGGCAGGATTGAAAGCGTTGTTTTAGTAATGCTGTGCCAGCTGGGATGTATTAAAGCACAAAGGCAGATATGGCACTTTTCCCATGCAATTATAGCATATGGTTTTATGGTTAAACTAATGCTATTGTGTGTCATTCCATGAGGACTGGGATAACTCACAGTACGCATCCTTATGATTTTCAAGTAGGGTTGTAGAAGTTCAAAGACTAAGGATTCTCTTTAAATAATTCAAGTGCTTCTTTTAGTATTAGTCTGGAAGGTGTCTGTGACAGGTCACTGATAAAAATGACAGCCTACGGGTCGATTTGATACCAGATGTCAGGTCCAGAGAGTGTCAAACAATTAATTTTCACGGGATTTACAAAATATTATGATTAGCTGGGGCCAAATCCTCCAGATGTTCTGTATCACGTACATGATCTTCTTGGAAAGCAACAATAGCGGAAAGGAACACGTGATAGAGCTTTTTTAGGAAATATATGAAAACCAGTCATTGCTCATCACATTTGTAGTGGTGTGTGAGCTTGTTCCCTAAATGCATGGATTTGTGTACACACACCACACATGCACACACGCGCACACACACACAAACATATACCACACAAACACACGTGCACACACACATACACCACACTCGCATGTGTGCACACACATTGTTTGACAAGGAAGGATGCTGCACTCCAGAGATCTTATTATATCCAATATTTCTTAATCAGCACAGTTCCACACACCCACGTGTATCGACAACAAGTATTGCTCGCTTAATGTGAGTCCCTTTTCCCTTTTCACCTAAATACATACGCCCAGTCTGCCTATTAAGTGGCATTGTGGGAGTAGTATTCACTTAAAACATGTATTAGACACTCTGAAGTACAAAAAGACGCATTATGTTTATGCTGCACACAGATATTGGTTGCCAAAATCTGAAAAAATGGATACACTTGGCGTGAATCCTATCTGAGTGAATTCATTTTTCACATTTTGGAAAACAATACCTATGTGCAACACATTTGTACTGAGGATCAGTTGATTGCGAAAAAAAGGAGGCACCCCAAAACGTATTTTCCCCATGCAATTTCCATCGGGGTTTTTGTAACATGCTATAGGCAAAAAAAAGAAAAACACTAAATAAGGCAGGAATCTAGATCTTGGTCAAGAAAGTGTGCTTTTTGTGATTTAGCGTAAATCTGTTTAGTAGTTTTTGAGATATTAAGGTTCCAAAATTTTTTCATAGCTTGCACCCTTGCCATGCACTACTTATTATCTCACATATTGTATCACTCATGTTCTATGACACCATTGATAACATCAATGCAACATCTGAAACATTTGATGACAACACTGTGCATGGTGAGAATGCTCATTATAGTTAATTTAGGGCATGAGTTATAGTTTCTTGAGGTAACTATGGTTAATTTCAGTGCTTTTATTCATTTAAAAGTATATGTTTCAACTGACATTTTTCACCTAACTATAATGTCCCCATAACCTTTGGTTTTGTTCAGTGTATTTAAATTTTTTTTTTGTAATGCAAAATAAGATAAGATTACCATACTTCACTATAAAATTATATATATATATATATATATATATATATATATATATATATATTTATAAAACCTTTGCTTTTTTCCTAATTGAACACATATATATTTCTTCAATGCAAAGAACAATTTACTCCTAGTCCAGGAACACATTAGGGCTCCTCTGGCCTAAACAATTCATGATGCGCAGAACACGGCCAAGTATGTGATTTATGCTGGCCCAGATACTCCTGACTACTTGAGGAGAGGTACTGGCATCAGCGGTGTGCTCCACCACACATGGCTTCATTCTACTGGACCTTTTGGAGATGTGCCAGCCTTGCTCACGGATATGCCCTATGATGGCTTACGTCTGTTTGGAGAAAACGCTGATTCCGCCCTAGAGCATTGTGAGGCGGATATGGCCCTTACACGTTCTCTGGAACCGCTGATTTCTGCCAAGCAGTCCCTGGTTCAGTTTAGAAACTTGAGTGGCTATTACAGGTGGCTGACATACAGAGTCTATAATTTGCCCCAAGCAGCACTCACCTCAGTCTTTTTGAAGCAAGGGAGGGGGGCTGGTAGGTATCATCCAGGCCAGCCAGGACACCAGTCCCCTCAGTATGCTCTGCCCTGTGGAAACCAATTCTAAGCATCTTTAGGTTGTTGTAAGTGTTAGCGCGTCAGACCTTAATAAGTAAACTTACAAGGGGACGCGAATAGGTCGATGAACCTTTTGACTCGCAATTAAGATGTTCCCACCATAACTCCAGTACATGCAGATCAATAATCAATAATGAATCAAAAACAGCAATACTCAATGATAATCAATAACATTAGTAATCAATGGAGTCAGTAATTGTCACAACTCATAACCTCTCAGTCATGAATAACCACACCTTTAGTAAAAGTTAGAATGCGTGTTTCCCTATATTAACAATGCTAATGTCACATAAGATAATCTCAAAATCAAATGATAAACATATAGAAACAACACTGGCTGTCCAAATCTGTGAAATACATGCAATCTAATTAAAGCTTGAACTACTACACATTCTAAGGTTACAGTGCAAATTACTAATAAGAATAATGGTGCAAATGACATCACATACATTTAGATTCAGCAAAGAAATAGATCAACGTTATTCCCACGATATCACATACATTTAGATTCAGCAAAGAAATACATCAACGTTATTCCCCATAGCAAATTCTCATTAGTGAGGATCCTTATTTAACACTTATGCAAAACAATTTAGCAAACACAAATTTGGAAAACATCTGACTATGGCTCTATCAAACAGTGTGGATGGTTACTAGAAAGAAAAAGCAAATAGGCATAACAAACACATGGGTACAAGATTACCTCTCCTCAATTGGATTGGCAAGCTAAGATAGTCTTCGTATTCAGGACATCAGTTCAGTCAGCAAGGCATCAGGATTCAGCATCAAAGTTCAGAATAGGCAAAGTCTTTAAGCAGTAAATTTAAGCATGCCTCTCGCCAGGACGCACAAGAAAGTATTGACCTTTCGACCAGCAAGAAAATCCGCAATGGGCTGTCTTCCCCTGGTGCAGTCCTGTAAAGTTAAATTCCCTAAAATTATTTCCCAGGTCCCTATTGGTCAAGGGATCGCATATTCACACCTGGTCGTATAAAACTACAATTTCAAATCTTTGAATTCTACCACTACTCCGTTCACATGTCGTTGATTGGCTTCTCCTGTAATGTCCTCATCATCCGGCTTGTCAGGTCACAATATTGTTGCTGCTTATACTCCAGTCAGTGTCTCTATTGTTCTGCTCCTGAGAAAGTCAGTCTAACACACATTACACTTATAATGTTACATTTAGCAAGAACAGCATCTTCTAGCAATTGGTTCTCATGAGAAAGACTTTTAGCTACGAGCACATTTAGACAGTACCCTGGAAAATCACAGTTTAATTCTCTAAAACAGCCATTTTAATAAACGTTAAGAAATACAGCTTGACATCCGCTAAGTTAAGACTTTCAATTAATAAAGCTAATACATAATGCATTACCCTAAATATGACATATTACTACATTAATCAAACATATACTCAACATTTCATATTAACATGCCATTAATAAGTATACTTCGTGAACATTGGCAGCTACTCATCGTGATCACATTTTCAAATGCGTGCATTATTTTTCTACGTTATTACATTTTCTACACAAATCCATTACTCACGATACATGATTACTCAGTAATATTTTTTATTAAAACACCTGTGCTAGCATAAGGAGCGCAAACCATCCGGTGGGAGGCAGGATTCAGAATTTTCTCCTAGAATGCTGATCCATCACTTCTGACAGATGGGTCAAACAGATCATTCACCCTACCCTTTCTGTGTGCACCACCACATATTTCAACCTCTCCAACGCCCCACCTTCGTGTCCAATCAACTTTCAGAGGAGCACCTTTCTATTGTGGTGCTTGAGGTGCAACTGTTCCTCTCCAAAGGAGCTTTGGAGAGGTCTTTGGGCTTGGAAAGAGGAGAGGGTTGTTACACTCACTGTTTCCTTGTGCCCAAAAAGGACGGAGGACCTCTGAATGTTTTCCTGCGAAAGGACAAATTTGAAAATACTTACATTGGTCCAGCTCTTGGCTGCTGTGGACTGAGGAGACTGGATTGTTTCTATCTTCAATGAAAGACCCAAATGTTATACCTTGTAGTTAAGAAAACTTTATTTTTTCTTTCTATGCAGGCCAAATGTAAACTAACCAAACATTAGAAATGTTAATGTTATAGTTATACCTTAAATTTATAATTTGTGCACCATTTCAAATTATTATAACTTGTGCACCTCCATACACAGTGTAGTGAACTCGGTAGCCACACTACATTAACTTCATTAACTAAAAGTCTCCACTGTGGCAGGCCTGGTGTTCTCACAAATTATGTGATCTGCGATATCATAGGTGTTATGGATTCTATGATTTCGGATGGTATAAGTGATGTATTTGAAAGTGTATAAGCAGTGCATGGACACATCGTTTCTAGGTATATGGTCTCCTATGAACCTGCTCATGTAATCCACTTCTGAAGTGCCTTTGGCTGAAGAGAGGTTGCATAGGGGTGACTCTTTCATCTTCATGTCCCCCTGCCCATCTCTTTGCTAGTGATCCAAGTGCTTTTGACTTTTATCCAAATTATTTTGATTGTGTGACCCTCATTTTAGCCTTTGTTAAGGGGTGGTCCTAAACACTGTTTGCGAAATTCTTATCTTTCAATATAAGGGACAGACCTAGTTTGAGAGTAGCCATCGTAAACTAAAAATGCATAGACTATCAACACAATCTATTTCATTCTCCAGCCCCCTTATTGTCTCAATTTCCCATAATCCTCCAGCCTGGCCATTGATTGCCCTTATAAACTAGACCCTCCAGTGTCCTTCTCAGACCCTCTACTCCACAACCCCTGTCTCAACCTCACTCTAACTCATTCTCTCTCCCTCTTTCTTTGTTTCTTTTTCTCTGCATTTTATAATTTTCCAGTGCCAATCTTGTCCACTCTGTTAGAGAAACATCTGCCTCGAATGCACCTAAAATATACGTTGCTAGTCTGTACCCCAATGGCCTCGTTGGAAGGTTTAGTGTTGGAAGGTTTAGTTGTGTAGGTATTGTGCCTGTTTTGTCCAAAAGACTCAAGTTTAGTGTCAAGAGCAAATACCGGGGAATTTACGTGCAAATGCTTAAATACACAATATCTGTTGAGATATGCTGTGAGTTTTAAAGTGTCCGAAGTCACAAGAACCTTTCTCAGAGGTTTGCAATAGAACCCTGACCTGTTATCTTAAAAGCACAAAGGTAACATTGTGCCTACAGGCCATAAAAACAAGAGTTGAGTTTGTTGAAAACGTGCACCTATGTAGATTTTTTACTAATACTTCTTGGGCATATTTCTAAAACATATTCCTAAAAGCAAGTTTTTCTTAGTTAAAACTGTTACATTTGCTCAGCCTCTAAGGAGGTCTTGTGGATTGGGACTGTCCGGAAAAAAGTAACATGACAGTTCGGCAGTGATTAATTTGCAAGAAGAATAAGTGATGGGGACCAAAGATTGTCTTAGGAGCCCACTTCCTATGGCTTCCTCACAGCCGTTTTCTCACCCTTTTATCTGCCTTTTGCTATTTCTTTTTTCTCTTCCTTTTACTGTTTCCTTCTGTCATCTTTCAACCACCCTCTATTATCCTCTCATGATTTTTTCTGTTTTACCCCTCTCAGTTTTGACACCTACTCCCTGTATTTCTTACCCTTCCAATCTCCTTACTGTCTCCCATCCCATATTTTAGCCCACTTTGTCTCTTTCTTTCTCTTATGGTCACACACCCCGCTCCACTTCCTGGATGGACTGGGGCTTCCTGATCAGTGATTCAGTCCTAACATTGACTTGATGTTCACTGAGAATTTATAAATCATTTTCAACATTCCAAATAAGGAAACTCTGGAGAATAAGAGGATCATAAACATTAACACCCTTGTCCAGCTTAGAGATGGAGAGATAGGCAATCCTAGGGCAACCATGATCCATCCTTGCTAGTGAGTGATGTGGCCTGTGTGCTGTGCCTACCTTATTAATCATGATTTCTATTATGCTAGTGCCTCTGGAACCTTTGTGGGAAGTTGTCATTTGCATAACTTCACACTGTCCATATCAGCTTAACCTCTTATACTCACTTCAAGCAAGATTCAATCCAGAAAGAAGTACAGAACTTTTAGCAGCGTCAGTCTTAGATGACCTACGAACACTAATGGATGCCAGAGGTTCAAGGGCTCTTGTTCGTCTGGACCTCTCGGCTGCATTGTGATACCACTGATCACAATAATCTGATTTTTAGACTGCCAGAAATTGGAATCAGGTGACCAGTCCTATCCTGGCTAAAATCCTTTTCAAAGTGATCAGCAACAATCTGCATCTTTTACCTCTCAACAGAGAAACATTGAATAAGAGGTACCACAGGGTTTAATTCTGTCCTCTCTTTATTTTTACATAGATAAGCTCCCTGTATACACTTTTTGCATCAGATGTGGACAAAATTCCTTATGCACACTGATCACTTGCAGATAATATTTGGTTTGTCTCTGTACTCTGTACTCTAATTCTTGCAATGCAACAGATTCTTCTTTGCGGACACTCTTTCAGTCACTATATGGTGGATGTTCATGAATTATTTAATGCTTAACCGCAACAATATTGAGTTTCTGTGTAAGGTACCCCAAATGAAACACAGAAGATCTTCGATGGCACTCAAGTCTTAAGCATGGACCCTACTCCTCTTTCTTGAACAAGAATTTGTAACTTAGGTATTTACATATATTGGAACTTGGCATTGTAACGTAAAACGCTTCACACCATTCTGAGGGTTCTTAAGAAAGATTTAAAAGTTGATCCACGGTTAAAACGTTGATCCATTCTAGAATAGATTATGCAAATGCAATCTTTTTAGCTGCTTCTAAGAAACTAAGGCCCTCATTATGACTTTGGTGGTCTCTGAGCTAGACCGCCAAAGCCACGGGCACCAGAAGACCGCCAGTGCTGGCGGTCTTCCGCCTGCCATATAATGGGTACTGACGGATTTCCGCCACACTGTGGGTGGATATCTGGCATTAGCCAAGCTGGTGGGTGGTGGCATTCTGGCATTGTTCCACCTGCACTGCCCCAACAGTAGGACACTGCCAGCCGCATTAAGACCATTTATACGGACTGGCGGTGTCCTGCTGGTGGGGTGCCGCCGGCGGTGGCAGCGCCCTTTCCCGTTTCCTGCCAGACGACCTCCTCGCTGGACGAGGTAAGTCAGGCATCCGACATGGGAGGGGAGAGGGAGGTGTTGTGTTTGAGTGTGTGGTGTCTGCATGTGTGTGTGCGTGTGTGAATGTGACTGTGAGTGCTGTGGTGTATGCATGAGACTGAATGCGTGCATGAATGCTGAGTGAATGCTTGTCTGCATGTCAGTGTGTATGTGCGTGAGTATGCATGTTTAGATGTATGTGTGTATGCATGCCTGAATGCGTGTGAGTATGTGTGAGTGAATGTGTATATGGATGCGTGTGAGTATGTGCGTGTGAATGAATGTATGGATGCGTGTGAGTATGTGTGAGTGAATGCGTGTATGGATGTGTGTGAGTGAATGCGTGTATAGATGCGTGTGAGTATCTGTGAGTAAATGCATGGATGACTGTGAGTGGATGTGTGTCTGGACGTGTAGGTGAATGGGTGTATGCGTGGGTCATGTGGGTGTCTGTGTGCATGTATGTGGGAGGGAGGTGAAGGGCGCCATGTGAGTGGGGGGTGCTATGTGAGTAGGGAGAGTGGGGGGTCATGTGAGTAGGGGAGGTGGGGGGCGCTGTGTGAGTAGAGGGTGCGGGGGTGATGTGACTGTCGGAGGGGTGGGGGAGCCATCTACCAGTGACAGGGAAGGAATTCCCTGTCATAGGTAGCCCTACCGCCATGGTTTTCATGGCGGTGCTACCACAGTGGAAACCTTGGTGGTAGGCAAGCTCCTAATACCGCCGGCGGGCCTCTGTGGACCGCCGGTTCGGAGATGAACATCTCTGGCCCGGTGGTTCATACCACCATGGCGGTATGAGTGGAGATGTGGCGGGTTGGCACAATCATAATGTGGCGGTATTCGCGGTGATACTGCCACATTAACTCTGGCGGTCGTAGGACTGCCAGGGTCATAATGACCACCTAAGTTCCAGACTATTATACATTGACTGGAAGAACTAATATTGGTTACCTATTCACAAAAGGATTGTTTTAAAGGCAATGGCTATAGTCTACAGGGCCATATATTCCAATACACCAACATTTATTACAAAGGAATTTACCTGTTACTGTCCCAATAGACATTTGCAGTTGGATCAAAATTTTCCTCTACAAATCCCCAAATCTAGTGCAGTAACTTTTGGACATAGGACTTTATTTTTGTTGTTTCACTAAATCTTGCAGTGCTCTCTCTTTCGATATTGGAATCAGTCTTTTTTGTGTCTTCTCGGAAAGTCTCATAGCTAAACACACACACACAGACCCCAAATCACCTGTGTTGCTGTGGCACCTCTCCCTTTGGGAGAGTGCATGTATATCTTGCCGCCACTCACACTCCTGCCTCTACCTATGGAGCCTGGCTGCTGTAGCACCTATAGATCAACCAGAAATACATTAGAGTAAATGTATAAGAAGAAGACACGTTATTCAACAAAGCAATAATCCAGTCATTTGTCTATTTGCATCTAATTATTAGTGAACTCCTTAACTAACTACGAATTAGCATCAGCATGTTGGGCTTCATGCAAAACAATTTAGCAACCTGAATTTAGAAAACATCTAACTATGGCCTCTATCAAAAGAGCAGTTGGTACCTAGAAAGAAAAGGCAAACAGACAATTACAATATATCATCAGATAGTTACCCATCCAAATGGGTCAGCATACAGCGTCAGTCTTCGTCCTCAGGACATCAGTCGATTCGCCATCAGCCAGGATAGAACAGCTATGTCTCAGCAGGGCATAGCAAGAAGGAACTCTTCCCTCGTAAGGAGGAGAAGTAAGTATCAGGCAAGGAAAAAGGTGAGGATGGTTCAAAATATCAGAACAGCAAAGTCTCAAAGAATAATGGCAAAGTATAGCTTAAGGCAGAACGTCAGAATAAAGGCAAAAGTATCCAAATAATGGCTGATTTCTTCTCGGGTCATGCTGTTACATCAAATCTGTCGAACAAGTCTCTAATTTCCCATTGGGCAATATTTGGTGCATCGTTATCTCTGTCCAGTGCTCCATCACACACCTTACTTGAATTTTCACCTAAGACAGTTCTCACGTAGTTTATTGGCTCCTGTGATTGACGTCTTCATCGGGTAGAATGTCAGGTAAGAAAAGTTACACTTAATCGCTCCAGTCAGCAGTTCCATTGTCTTCTCCTAGTTTAAGCGACCTTGCACCTGTTGCGAATTACACTGTTGCATTCAGCAAGAATGTCTTTTTGAGCAAGTCGGGTCCCATGAGAAAGAAATTACTACAGCTACACACATATCTCTAGCTTCTGGAAAAGTACAGCTTAGTGTCCTTCAGGAAGACAGTGCATTGCACGTTAGAAAAACACATTTTAATATGAGACCAGGCAGCTAGGCCCAGACCCTTGCTAACTAAGGCCTAGTGATTAATTTAGCAAAACCTTCATGCATAACTCATGATGCTAATATAAAGTCACACATTAGTACAATTTTAATTCATCATTAGTCAATTTCATTAATCACCGTATACAGTGGTGGCCACTCCCCGTAGGCACATTTCAAACGTGTGCATTAATACTACATTAACACATTTTCTATGCAGCTTCATTATACATTATTTTGCAAGCATTTCATGTTAATACTAATTATAAAAGTGACCCTCCAACACAGCAATTCAGCTCCAAGAAGTTGGGAAGTACAGCAACTAGTATAGGTGGGCGTTCATTCACCCAAAATCCACCAGAGGTAATCGATACTCCCTAAAATGTAACTACTTTCTCTTGAAGAAGCTTGCTGGGGCAGTGTATGGAAGCAGACAATGCAACTCATCTAAATTCAGGCCATCAGGAGTGGTAATGAGATCCCTTGAGCCTAATTGCCAGGACCTAAATCACACTCCACCCAGTGATGTGCTGCCACAGAATATTTACTAACAATTGATAACCACCGTCTAGCTACCATCCAAACCCTTTTTTTAAAAACTATTTCTTACCTAACCTCCTTGCTTACTTAATTTCTTTTTCACACCCAACCCTGACTCTTATCCACCCCTTGGCTTTTGCCTACCCACAGCTCCAGGATCCGATGGGTCCCAGAGAATGACACACCAAGAAGAGGCCCTTGTTTTTAGGGAGGTGGGTGGAAACTGGGGAAAATTTACTGCAACCACTAGACAGCTGAAACCACGTAATATTAGGGACTACAAAAAGAGTCTCCGGAGGAGTTCATTGTAAACAAGGTTGGTTGGAGTGTTATAATTTTTGGAGAAGTGGGTGATGTAAGGCTTTTCCATATACTTCCCTCATGTGATGTTATGTTGGGATTGCTAATTAAAATTAGAAAAAACAGAACAGAGTTACAATTGTATCTATCTAATTTGAAACAATAGTTCCCAAGGAATCTTTTGATTGCTAGTTAGTTACAAGGTAAATGTGTCAAATGTCTCTGAGAACAAATAAAAAACTGGAAACAAGCGACCCATCAAAATCTAGATTTGTTTAATAATCTATATAAAATACATCATCACTTGTATGATATACAATACACGTAGGCCTAGAAACATTTTTATTGTTTCATTTAAAGTTTACAACAGAAAAATAACAGAATTGAATTGAGCATTCTGCAGTCCAGAGTGTGAATTGCATTAGAGTTCATATTAGGGAACTCATTCCCAGATACATAATGAGTTTGTCGTTTATAGTAACGTGGCTACATTCAGCCGCAGCTTCTGCAAAAGTCAACAGGAGGTAGTGGGGGAGGGACAACAGGGGAAACAACATTAAAAAAAAAAAACGTACTGTTTTCACTGGGCCGCCCGTCTCTCGCTGCCTCCAGCCACCTCATTCCTCTTGTGGTGTCCTAGCATTGGCTGAGACACCAGCACAGGCTCCGCTGCAATCCTGGCACTGCCTTCATGCTAAACCTAGCATGCAAGCAGTGCCAGGATTAGTATGAGTGGCAGTGACTGCCGCTCACACACAGCCCTTGGGTCTGTGCAGTTTCTCCATCCTGGCTGTTAAACACAACTGGGCTGGAGAAACCTAAGTGCGCATGTGTTTATGGCCGGCCGTCTCATGCACTCTCTCCTCCTTCCCCTCCCACCTGCTGTGGCCCTGCCTCACCCCTCCCTGTACTGTTGGTTGAGCCAGTAGATGAAAAATAAAACAATAGTGAAACTTTCGTTTTATTTTTCATCTGGTGGCTGAGCCAGTGGGGCGATGCTTCTCTGCCATAGTAGAGGAGCCCCCCCTTGCTACATTATACATTGTTCAGGTCCAGAAGCGTTTGAGGGTGATTTCCAAGTTGGCATCCACGAGAGAGAGGTACTGCTAGAAAGGGATATTTTCCCCTTTCGAGTGGCACTTCTACTAGTAGGATTGTTGCTCAGGTTGGTGAGAAATACCCCCTTGAGCAATAATCAAAGTGAAACTAATCCGTGCCTAGTGACGCCGACTAGTGTCACTTCAGTTAGTGTGATGTCAGCAAGCTGCGTGCTCTGTGCTTCAGATCTGTCCAAACAAACAATTCATGTTCTGGACGTGAGGGAAGCTCTTCCCCCGTGTCCCAATATATTGTTTTATAGGGAAAATTATGTTGGTGCTTGCACCAGAAAGATTTTATTTTGTGCTGTAAAAAATAAATCGTTCATGGTCATCGCATTACAAAGGTAATGTGGTGGACATGAATAGTTAGTTTGTCAACCGCACTTACGTATCTAAAGTTCCAGTCACAAGCAACCTCTTATTCTATGATGGTAAAACCCCGTTGATCCAGCTGTACCTTATTTGAGACATAAATCAATGAAAAACTGTTGCACATACTTGTCTTAAATTAGCCATCCAGTGCTCCTTTTATGTGATATGGTCCTCTAAGTTCAAAGCTTTAGTTTGCTCGTCAACCTGTGTTTTTTTTAAAATCCTAATAGAAATACATGCAGGGGCTTTTGGCCTGTCCTCTATTTCCTTTGGTCTATTTAAGAGTTATTCACATTTTACTTCTACCCACCACGACCTACAAAATGGGTCAATGAGTTAGCCCAAATCAACCATTGGCTCTCTTCACGTTTTGAGAGACAACGTTTTTCCTTGTGTACATGTGCACATCCGTCTAAAAGGTAGACTTTAGTGACAGGGCTGATTTGCCAATCTCAACTTTTTTTTTTGCTTTTATCTCATTTTTTTTTTTAAATAGAATTTGCAATGGGTCGTTTTTTTCACTTTTTTGCAGACATATGTACACCATATTTAAATGACGACGTTTCTACATTTTTATTACCAAAGCAATTTTAATGTCTACTGCATGTTTGCAAAATAACTTGCAGGCTAGATCTATTGGTTTTGCCAATGTTTGTTTTCGTTTGCATGCGATAATTTCCATGGACCTTTCCTTCGCCCACATTCCTCCTCCATATTATTTTGTTTTTGCAGTTTAATGTAGCACATATTTCGCCTATGATCGTTGCAAAACTTTTTATGAGGACCAATTACATTATACGAGGTTTGATTGTTTTTTTTAACGGCAGGGTGAGATTAAGTGATTGGCCAAGGAACAGGAGATGTTCATTCGACACCACGACTCGAACTTCGCTCCCCACTTCAACAGTCTGTAATGCGACATTCTAGCCTTCATTTTGTATGGCAATTTCTTGTTAACACTGAATTCCTAGGTGAAAGTTCACTGCTGGAAAAGATAATGTTTTGGAAACATGGCCCTGTTTGTTGGGAGCTTCTCTTTTTTTTTCTAGACCCCGTGTAAATGTAAGATTTACATGCGTGTTCCTTTAGAGGCTGATAACCCACCAACAACTGTAATTGAGTCAGTTGATCTCCCTCGGCCAAGGCATTTAAACATTTTAATGCTTTCGAAAATGTACAGGTCCGCTTAATTGAATCATTATTTTGTTGTGACTATTTTCCCCTCTTTTGTTGTTATTGGTAGTGTTTGTTCTTCTCTTCTGGTTTCTTAAGTTGTTGGTGGTGTTTGTTTGGGGAAACTAACATATCGGTGCTGGCGATGTCCAGATGTGCATCTGTAGCACTTGAAAGAGCTCCAGGGCCAGTTATCCTGTATCTCCTGTTGATTTACAGCAGCTGAGTCATTGCAGAGAATTCTTCCATTGCTGTTTGTTCAGCTTCCAGTCTCCCTGTCTCCCTTGATTGGTATCTTTGTGCGTTTTCCAGCTTGTCTGGCAGATCAATGGGGGGTTGCCTGTCTCTCTTCGTCACAACTAAGTAGATGAACCTTAACACGACAGGATTATCTTTTAAGCGAGACGTGTCTGGACTTTCGAGGCCCTTGTTAGTGAAATAAGGTTACTCACTTTAAGTTTCTCTTAATGAAAGGTTGTAGATAAGTTCCAGGTCACTCGCGACTCTGCACAGTGCCAACAAACTGACTTACATTGGCAAACAGTTCCCCAACGAAGGACCATGAATATTAATATATAGGCAAATTATCAACATCCACGAAGCACAAGCTTCTTTATCCCCACATATAAATATTGCGCTGTTTCAACGCAGCTGTCTTCTAGAAGGAAACGCGGCCTTTTGCTGCCTTTTGATAATATGGCCATGATAATAATCAATCAACCAATTCGTCAAAAAAATGTAAAAACCTCAAAGCTGTAAATCGTTCTTTTGGGGTTGTGGGTTCAAACCTCTAGAACTCCTTACCACAAGTAAAAGGGTTAATGTATAGCATTCAGTAGGTGTCTGGCGAGGCTATCTACAAATGCTTCCCCCCCCATCTCTCTCTCTTTCTCTCTCTCTCTCTCTCTCTCTCTCTATATATATATATATATATATATATATATATATATATATATATATATATATAATGAAAAAACAAAGTTTAAAGCTAAGTTACAGTTAGAAAAACGTTATTTATTCTTTAAATACATACCCAACTTAAACAAAAAGAACTGGAGAAATGATAAAGTTGTAGTTGTAACTTAAATTTGGCATTTAAGCATCACTAGTTAGAACTTACATTTATGCACCACCTTCAATTTACTATATGTCACACACTTCAGTATGCATTTTTCTCACATCAGTTGCCACACAACAGTGGATTAGTGTACAGTGGATTGGGGAACAATCGAGTGAGGTAGAGTGGAGTGAAATTGAGTTGAATAGTGTAGAGTGCTGTAGAGTGTAGTTGCATACTGGCATGCAGTGGAATAGTGTAGAGTTGACTGGTGTACAGTGGAGTTGGGTACTATGGAGTAGTGTAGAGTGGAGTGGTGTACAGTGGAGTGGCATAGAGTGGAATAGCATAGTGGAGCTTGGTACAGAGTAGTGACATAGAGTGGAGTAGCATATAATGGAGTAGCGTTGAGTGGTGTAGAGTGGAGTACTGTACAGTGGAATAGTGCAGAATGTAGTATCATAGGGTGTAATAACCTAAGTGGAGTGGCATGGAGTGGTGTGGAGTAGATTGGAGTGGTGTACAGTGTAATAGCTTGCAGTGCAGTGGTGTACACTGAAGTGGCACACAGTGGAGTGGCATAGATTCAATTAGCGTAGAATGTAGTCGTGTAGAGTGAAGGCACAGTGGAATAACGTACAGTGGAGTAGCATATAGTGGAGGGGAATTCAGTGGAGTGTAGTAGACTGAAGTTTAATAGAATGGTGTGGAATAGAGTGTGATAGCATACAGTGGAGTGTTGTAGGGTGGAGTAGAGTGGAGTGGTTTACAGTGAATTAGCATAGATTAGAGTGGAGTATAGTAGAGTGACGTGGAGCGGAGTAAAGTGTAATAGAATAGAGTGTAGTGGCATAGAGTGAAGTGGCATAGAATGGATTGGCCTAGAGTGGAGTGTGATAATTGTGATGTGTCAGGAATATACATTACGATGTGTAAATGGTAATTCTTAGTAGCACATGTGAATAGTGTAAGTAATGTTAAAGTTATAAATGTAAAAAAACTCAGTTAGATATTGTGCTGCAATATACCACTGTACGTTTGAGGTATACCACAGTACATGGTAATGAGAAGTCAGTATGAGATTGGCTAATGGCTGTGCTGGCCAGAGGTAAAAGGCAGCTATTTAGTTTCTAGCACAATTTGGCTGGGCTGTGCATTTCGTTGTGTTATAGGTTCCAGTCTTAGATACACGTATGTAGTACGTTTTATTGTTGTTCACTACCAATTAGCCTTTTATTAATGTGGTACTAGGTAGAGAAATTAATTTATAATTTTCTATATATTTTACAGCAGTTTAGGGAGAACTGCAGATTAAAAAAAAGAAAGTAGCATGGGAAACCATGGTACTCTGTAGATCTTTTTGTGCATATTTAAATGTGGTAAAAAATAGAAATACACAGCAGTACTCTATATTTATAAAATGTAGTGTATTACAGTGGATTTTTAAAACATTTATATTGTTTAATTCATTTAAAGTACCACAGTACTCCTAAGGCAGTATCACAGTACTCCATACATTTTATAAAAATGTATAGCAAAATCATTATTTTTGTCTACCTACACACACTTTATTGAAGTGGTAATAGGCAGGGGAAAAATATCAGACCTAATATTTATCTATATCTAAAGGCATAATGCAGAACACAGCCAAAAGTGTACCAAAAAACAACATGATTATCTTTACATTTTGTAAATGCAATCATTAGCCAATCAAATAATGACTTGCCATTGCTGTGTACTGTGGTACTTTCATGAAACACTGTTAGATTTTGTGAAATTACCGCAGCAACACATATCACTAAGTTAAAATGCCTTATAACTTATAATTCTACTACCCAAAAGGATGAACTGCACATCATTATGTGTAACCCTGCCGGATTTCAATCATGCTACGTGTGAAAACAAAGTCTATAGGAAATGCATTGGTGCACAAATGAGCTTTGAGACCCCCCTTGTTTCTTTGCCAGCCCTTGATAAATCTCCAACAAACTTTGCATATTTTGACAATGTAGAAAGATGAATATGTCTGCAAAGTTTCATGGAGATTTGTCAAATGGGCTCAAAGTTATTAATGACCATATATCCAAGGACACCATGTATCTGGAAATCCTAACTGTAACTACAGAGTGGCTACTGCCACTCTGTCATATATATATATTACAAGAATGATGAAAGTATTGATTGCCAAATGTGCTCCATATACTTGGAATTTCTGTGTTTTAGCTGAAATGAATTATTGTGAATGCTGAACTCAGGAAATTTATTTTGTTGTATTTCCTATTTATTTTGATTATTTGCACAATATTGAAATAGAAATGTTCTTTTCTCATTTAAACATTAAAAGGACATAGTATGTCTTTTATGTCTATGTTCACTATGCCCACATGGTTGTATTTTAAGATATTCCAAAATGGCATCATTGATTATGACCAAGGGCTTCGGAGGAAGCTGAAATGCATTGATGGGTGCACCTCCAATCAGTGAATAAACAACTGCTATGTATACTTTGTGTGCTGGCTTTTCTTGCTGGAGTGCGAGAGAGATTTCTGATTAAAAGCAGGTTGGCATTCTCTCTAGCAGCCAGGCACCAATGGTGGTTTGGAGCCAAACGACATCTGCCATCTTTGAAAAAACACTTGTTCAGAAGGCCCCCTGATCTAGGTAACAAGGCAGAAGTGTGGGAATTCATTTGCGGCAATGGCAGACATTGCAGCACCTTGAACAAGACAGCACAGTGAGTGGAGAGTTGGAGAACACTTTGTGAATGGTGGTCTTTGTTTTGGTGCATGCATTGCCTCTGTTAGATTAGGAGCCGGGGAGTTGGATTACTTTACTAACTTGATTAAATTCATGTGGTAACGCCGGGACGGTATTTGCGTAGTAGATGTATTTGCAGATTGAGGAGGTAGATTGCCAGATGAGGCAAATAGTGGCAGATTAATTGTTTTACTATATTATCAATCAGCAGATTCCAACATGCAGGATGACCTGAGATGGAAAAAAATGGTTGGGGTTTGATGCTCATACTAAAGATACACAAGTTGAGGAAATTACAGAAAGATGAACTAAACAAATGGTGGGATATTGCATCCCTGCACAAGCACTTTGAAGTTGGGCAAATACAGAGAGGACTCAGAATCCTCATCACATTGAGATATGGGAACCCTCATCCCAATTAGTTGAAAGAATGGGCAAAATATAATTTAGCTAGTTTGATAGAGATGATAAATATTGCTATAAAATATGCACAGTTGGATAGAGAAATGTTATTGAAGCAGATCAAGGAACTGAATGAGGATATTGATAAGAATGGTGATAAGCAAACTGTTACCCCTTTTAAGCGGGGGATGGATGAAAGATTGAAACAGCTTGAATTAGATCATTTGGATGAAAAAAGCAAGAAAATTCATGAGGTATCACAATGGTTATACAATGGGCTGACAATAGACTTTTTATTTTAGAGAGATTTGGGGCCAGATGTAGGAAACGTTTTGCATGGCGCAAACTGCGAAATTCGCAGTTTGCGCCATGCAAAACGCGCATCGTGATGCACATTCCCATTTTGCGAGTCGGTACCGACTCGCAAAATGGGAATGCGACTCGCAAATTGGAAGGGCAGTTCCCCTTCCATTTGCGATTCGCACCACAATGCAGAATTGCTTTGTGACCGCGAATGCGGTCGCAAAGCAATTCGCAGTTAGCACCCATGTGAAGTGGGTGCTAACTCATTTCGCAAAAGGGAAGGGGTCCCCATGGAACCCCTTCCCCTTTGTGAATGGCTCTCAAAATATTTTTTCAGAGCAGGCAGTGGTCCTATGGACCAAATGGTTTCATTTTCCAGAGTGTATTGCAACTCGTTTTTAAGGAAAACGGGCTGCAATACAAAAAAAAACAGCTTTATTAAAAAAGTAGTCACAGACATGGTGGTCTGCTGTCTCCAGCAGGCCACCATCCCTGTGAGTGCAGGGAATCCCAAGGGGGTCGCAAATTACATTAATATTAATGAGGTGGTTCTTTGCGACCCCCTTGTGATTCGCAGATGGTGTCAGGGACACCATCCTGCATGTGGGATAGCGACTCGCAAATTGCAAGTCGCTCCGACTCGCAATTTGCGTTTAACAATCCCGTACTTACCTACATCTGGCCCCTGATAGTATAAGGAGGAAGCTTTTGGATGAACACGATGGGATTAGACATGACATTTCAGTTAATGACACAGGGACAGATTGAGTTCAGACACGTAGCAAGAAAGTACTCAACTTCATCCCTTAGCAAAAGAGCAAGCCACACATCAATAGCAGATGCATTTGCTTTTTTACCTACAGACAGACAGACAACCCACAGACCACGCAGTGGGAATGCAGGTTGTGGTGGCAAAGAAAGAAAATGAGATGACATAACAAGGAAAGGTCGTAGGAGGAACAGAGAAAAACTAAGGGAAGATAACAGGGGATATGAAGTAGTGTCTGATGACAAAACAGTAAATAATGTGTCTACTGAAACATTGACACAGTCAAATTAGGGAGTGTTGTCACTAAGACTTTTCTTCTGCCTGGAAGCAAAGTTTGATTATGGTCAAATGAGAATTGACTTGTTTAAATTTGTTTAGAAAACTAAACTTAACAAATATTAATAATTGCAGGGCTGGTAAAAGTCATCCATATGTGGTGATGCAAACAGTGACACTTTCTTCATTGAGGATGTGGATTTTAGGATTGAACTCATAGAACTTGAAGGTTTGTTAGAGCATGAGCGCAGGGAAAAATTGAATTTGTAAACTGTTACTTTATTTGTTTCAGAAGAGGGAGGAACACATTTCAGACCTAAATCCAAGTTTGTTTTTATTATGCCTAAAGGTAATATGAATCTTTGCGCTGAGAGCAGTATACAAGGTATGAGGGATCTTCAACTCAAGGGCACTAAACAACCACATTTTAAACCCCACTTATGTAAACATAGGGATACAATTGAGAGATTGAAGAAAAAGAAAAAGTGGGGATACAATTGAGAAATTGAAGTACAAGAAGGAGTGGGCAATCATAAACTAATGCGTAGGTAGAAATGTGGCCTATAGCAATATACATGGCAGAGGTGAAGAAACAGTTAAATGATATGCCATGCCATAGCAAGATTGATAAAAATATTATCTTGAAGTGAAACAGGAATATTTTGCTAAATTGATGTAGTGGAAAGATCTTGGATTGATCAATCAAAACGATTTTCAAGGGTCCCGGTGTTTTATTTTACACCCAAGGTGCATAAATGTCTTGAGACCCTCATCGGAGAGGCTAAAATAGCAGCACAAGATGATCTCTTTGAAAACATCTCAAAATATTTGGATCACTTCCTCAGACAATATGTTTTGAGTCTACCAACATATATTAAAGATTCAACAAAGTATTTAAAATGTATCTGAGCAGGGAAGATGAAATGTTACTTACGAGTTTAGATGTAGCCACCATATACACAAGTATCAGACATGATGATGGGATGAGGGTAGTAAAACATTCTATGAGATCACACCCTATCAAATGTTATTACCTTACTTTGATGTTATTTGAGACGCTGCACTCGTGTCTCTCAAAAAATATCTTTTTGTTTAATGTGAGTTCTATGAGCGACAAAGGGGAATGGCAATGTGTACCTGCTTCACCCGCAGCTATACTAATTTGCACATAGGCTGATGTGAGGAGTAGGTACTGCTTGGGTCTGACAAATAGCGAGAGAACATTACTTTGTGGGGTCGCTTCATGGATGATGTCTTTGTGATGTGTAAAGGAAGTATTGATTCAGTGGAGGCTTTTGTGACAGTAACAAATGACAGTGACCTTAATTTGAGCTTTACTGGCAAAGTTAGTATCAAAGAGCTTTCATTTTTTGATGGGAAACTCCTGGTACAGGATGGTACATTGACATAGGGAACAATGCAGGAACTAGTACTTTACATTCAAGAAGCTTCCACCCCAGGCCCCTCAAAAACAATACACCTTATAGTGAGCTTCTTAGGGGAAGGAGAATTTGCAGCTCAGAAGCGAAATACACAAAGGCAGAAGAAGTGATGGCTCACTGTTAGACCTGCCAGCCTTAGGGTGGTCTTCCCCCAATTTCTTTGTCTGTTTGCCTCACATTGTTATCTTTTTGTTGGCCTTAGGACTCTGAGCACTTTACAACTGCTGACTAATGCTAAAGTGCATGTGCTCTCTCCCCTAAACATGGTTTGATTGGTACATCCACTGTTGCCATATTTAATTTACTTCTAAGTCCCTCGTAAGGTGCATTCCATGTGCCCAGGGCCTGTAAATTGAATGCTAGTAGTGGGACTGCAGCTCAGCCTGTGCTACCCACATAAGTTGCCCTTAAACATGTTTCAGGCCTGCCATTGCAGAGCCTGTATGTGCAGTTACACAGCCATGTCGACTTGGCCTTAAAAACCTCTTGCCAAGCCCTAAACTCCCCTTTTATTAAATATAAGTCTCCACTAACGTAGGCCCTAGGCAGCCTATGGTGCACAGTGCAATATAATAAAAAAGCAGGACATACACTTTTAAGTTTTACATGTCCTAGTACTGAAAAAATAAAAAATTCATTTTTTACTACTCTGAGGCCTACCCCTCTCATAGGTTAACATTGGGAATTCCTTAATACATTTAATAAGCTATAATTTCTTATTGAGGAGGGGTATATATATCACGTTTAGTACCTTTGGAAGTTGTAGGAAGTTGGCTCTGTATGTGCTATTTCAAAGTAAGGAATAGCATGCACAGAGTCCAAGGGTTCCCCTTAGAGGTAAAATAGTGGTAAAAAGAGATAATACTAATGCTCTATTTTGTGGTAGTGTGGTCGAGCAGTAGGCTTATCCAAGGAGTAGTGTTAAGCATTTGTTGTACATACACACAGGCAATAAATGAGGAACACACACTCAGAGACAAATCCAGCCAATAGGTTTTGTTATAGAAAAATATCTTTTCTTAGTTTATTTTAAGAACCACAGGTTCAAATTTTACATGTAATAGCTCTTTTGAAAGGTATTGCAGGTAAGTACTCTAGGAACTTTGAATCATTACTTTAGTATGTATACTTTTTACATAAAACACAATAAGCTGTTTTAAAAGTGGACACTGCAATTTTCACAGTTCCTGGGGGAGGTAAGTTATTGTTAGTTTTCACAGGTAAGTAAGTCACTTACAGGTTTGAGTTTTTGGTCCAAGGTAGCCCACCGTTGGGGGTTCAGAGCAACCCCAAAGTTATCACACCAGCAGCTCAGGGCCGGTCAGGTGCAAAGGTCAAAGAGGTGCCCAAAACACATAGGCTATAATGGAGAGAAGGGGGTGCCCCGGTTCCAGTCTGCCAGCAGGTAAGTACCCGCGTCTTCGGAAGGCAGACCAGGGGGGTTTTGTAGGGCACCGGGGGGGACACAAAGTAGCACAGAAAGTACACCCTCAGCAGCGCGGGGGCGGCCGGGTGCAGTGTGCAAACACGCGTCGGGTTTCCTTCAGGTTTCAATGGGAGACCAAGGGGTCTCTTCAGCGATGCAGGCAGGCAAGGGGGGGGCTCCTCGGGGTAGCCACCACCTGGGCAAGGGAGAGGGCCTCCTGGGGGTCACTCCTGCACAGAAGTTCCGTTTCTTTAGGGGCTGGGGGCTGCGGGTGCAGGGTCTTTTCCAGCTGTCGGGAAATGGAGTTCAGACAGTCGCGGTCAGGGGGAGCCTGGGGATTCCCTCTGCAGGCGTCGCTGTGGGGGCTCAGGGGGGACAACTTTGGTTACTCACAGTCGTAGAGTCGCCGGAGGGTCCTCCCTGAGTTGGTTGTTCTCCACCAGTCGAGTCGGGGTCGCCGGGTGCAGTGTTGCAAGTCTCACGCTTCTTGCGGGGAATTGCAGGGGTCTTTAAATCTGCTCCTTGTAACCAAGTTGCAGTTCTTTTGGAGCAGTGCCGCTGTCCTCTGGAGTTTCTTGTCTTTTTCGAAGCAGGGCAGTCCTCAGAGGATTCAGAGGTCGCTGGTCCCTTGGAAAGCGTCGCTGGAGCAGGTTTCTTTGGAAGGCAGGAGACAGGCCGGTAAGTCTGGGGCCAAGGCAGTTGGTGTCTTCTGTTCTTCCTCTGCAGGGGTTTGTCAGCTCGGCAGTCCTTCTTCTTGTAGTTGCAGGAATCTAAATCTTTAGGTTCAGGGAAGCCCTTAAATACTAAATTTAAGGGCGTGTTTAGGTCTGGGGGGTTAGTAGCCAATGGCTACTAGCCCTGAGGGTGGGTACACCCTCTTTGTGCCTCCTCCCAAGGGGAGGGGGTCACATCCCTAATCCTATTGGGGGAATCCTCCATCTGCAAGATGGAGGATTTCTAAAAGTTAGAGTCACCTCAGCTCAGGACACCTTAGGGGCTGTCCTGACTGGCCAGTGACTCCTCCTTGTTATTCTCATTATTTTCTCCGGCCTTGCCGCCAAAAGTGGGGGCCGGGGCCGGAGGGGGCGGGCAACTCCACTAGCTGGAGTGTCCTGCGGTGCTGTGACAAAGGGGTGAGCCTTTGAGGCTCACCGCCAGGTGTTACAGCTCCTGCCTGGGGGAGGTGTTAGCATCTCCACCCAGTGCAGGCTTTGTTACTGGCCTCAGAGTGACAAAGGCACTCTCCCCATGGGGCCAGCAACATGTCTCTAGTGTGGCAGGCGGCTGGAACCAGTCAGCCTACACAGATAGTCGGTTAAGTTTCAGGTGGCACCTCTAAGGTGCCCTCTGTGGTGTATTTTACAATAAAATGTACACTGGCATCAGTGTGCATTTATTGTGCTGAGAAGTTTGATACCAAACTTCCCAGTTTTCAGTGTAGCCATTATGGTGCTGTGGAGTTCGTGTAAAACAGACTCCCAGACCATATACTCTTATGGCTACCCTGCACTTACAATGTCTAAGGTTTTGCTTAGACACTGTAGGGGCACAGTGCTCATGCACTGGTACCCTCACCTATGGTATAGTGCACCCTGCCTTAGGGCTGTAAGGCCTGCTAGAGGGGTGTCTTACCTATACTGCATAGGCAGTGAGAGGCTGGCATGGCACCCTGAGGGGAGTGCCATGTCGACTTATTCATTTTGTTCTCACTAGCACACACAAGCTGGTAAGCAGTGGGTCTGTGCTGAGTGAGGGGTCTCTTAGGGTGGCATAATACATGCTGCAGCCCTTAGAGACCTCCCCTGGCATCAGGGCTCTTGGTACCAGAGGTACCAGTTACAAGGGACTTATCTGGATGCCAGGGTGTGCCAATTGTGGAATCAAAAGTACAGGTTAGGGAAAGAACACTGGTGCTGGGGCCTGGTTAGCAGACCTCAGCACACTTTCAATTCAAAACATAGCATCAGCAAAGGCAAAAAGTCAGGGGGTAACCATGCCAAGGAGGCATTTCCTTACAGAAGTGTAATAAGAAATCCTCTTTAATTTTAAAGTTGGAGTTATTTTTACAATTTCGAAAATGCCACTTTTAAAAAGTTGCAAAAAGAACAAGTGATGGCATAGTGCTGAACAGTCTCAAAGAGTTACCCCCCTCTTAGAGAAATCTGGGCCTAAATCCATCATCTTTTTACTACCATGCCATTCAGGTTTATTCCCAGCCATATGCAAATCAGTCTTGATCCTGTTCCCCATGGGAACAGTCTAGCCCTAACTGCTAGGCCATGTCTTCCCTGGACTGGAAACAAGCATTCTGGGACCAGTTTCAGGGTATCACACCTCCGCAGCCAGGTTAGCTTGACTCCAGTGGCATGGGGAGCACAGGACCTATGTCTGGGCATACCCGTCCCACTTAGGGAAACAATTGCAAAAATAACAAGTGATGGACAGAATGCTGAACAATGTCAAACATTCACCCCCAGTACAGAGATCTAGGCCTAAATCCATTGTTTGTTTGCTACCCATGCTATTCCAGTTTAGACCCAGCCACATGCAAATCATTTTTGACCCTGTTCCCCATGGGAACAGTCTAGCCTGAACTACTAGGCCAGGTCTTTCCTGGACTGAAAATAAGCATCCTGGGACCAGTTTCAGGGTATACCTCTCCTCAACCAGGCAAGCTAGACTCCAGTGACATGGGGAGCATAGGACCCACGTCTGGGCATTCCCGTCTCACTTAGGGCAACAATTGTAAAAAGAACAAGTGATGGACGGAATGCTGAACAATGTCAAACATTCAACCACAGTACAGAAATCTGGGCCTAAATCCATCGATTTTTTTGCTACCCATGTCATTCCAGTTTAGACCCAGCTATATGCAAGTCAGTCTTGACCCTGTTCCCCATTGGAACAGCCCAGCCCTAACTGCTAGGCCAGGTCTTCCTTGGACTGGAAACAAGTATCCTGGGACCCGTTCCAAGGTACCTCCTGACCCCCAAGAGGAGCCTCTCCAGTCCTGAGCACTTGAAAGTGGTTTTGGGTTCTTGAAATCAAGATTTTGGGTTCTTCCAAACAGCAAACAAGCCTGCTCACACCATACCCGTGCCACTCACCCGAAGCAACAGCGTGAACTACCACAAGTGCATCTCTTCCACAACAAGCATCACAGGTCACAACTGTGAAGCTCCCGTCCACCAGTCCACAACACCTGGCCACCTCTTTGCACCCACTGACCACCGCCAGCCATGCTCTCCTTGCTCCCGGCCAGCTGCTTCCCCAAGAATGTGACTCTTGGCTCAATTTTTGAGAAGGTAAAGCTTCAGCTGAACTTGTATGGGACTGTATCCAACCCACACTCCATCACAGTCAGCATGAACCTTTGCATTTAACCTGGTCTAGCGTGGCCAGAAAGCCTTGGTTGGGGCTTTATGCTTTTAAGCACTGCATTTCAGTTTATTCTTAAAAATTCATACTGTGACTTCTAATTATTGGATTTTTCTTGTTTTGTTAATAGAATTAAACACTAGTCTTCTATTCTAGGGTGGCGCCTTCTTTTTGTGGTGTTTTCACGGTTACTGTTTGAAGTGTTGCACACATACCTTGCACATTGCCTCTTAACCCCTTCTGTGCCGCGGACGTAATGGTTACGTCCTGCGGCACAGTGCTCGTGTGCCCAGGACGTAACCATTACATCCTGGGCACAGAGCCCAGAGGGAGCGCTAGCGCTCCCTATATGGAGTTCACCCCCACCCCCCCAACGCAGGGATGGAAGGGGAAGCCCTTCCCCTTCCACCCCGATAGCCCACTGAACCCCCCTTAGGCAAGGGTCGCTCCCCGGGGGAGGGGGGAAACATTTATTTTAGGCCTTTTCTGTCCCCCCGGGGGAAGAGCGGCCTATTGTTATTAGACAGATCTGCCCCCAGGTGTGGCAGAAACCTCTAGGTGCCAGGGATTTAAAAAATTGTTTTTTTTTGTGTTTTCTTTTTTAGAGATGGACAGCGACCCCTTAGTCAAGGGTCGCTCCCCTGGGGGGCAAATTGTATTTAGACCATTTCTGCCCCCCTTGGGGGCAGATCGGCCGATTTTTGTTAGGCCAATCTGCCCCCATGGGGGCAGAAACCACTTAGGCACCAGGGATTGCTGTGTGTGTATGCGTGTGTTTTCTTTAGGGGGCAGCCCCTTGGGTATGGGTCGCTCCCCATGGGGGCACATTACTGTTGGCCATATCTGCCCCTTGTGGGGGCAGATGGGCCTATTTTTGAAAGGCCCATCTGCCCCCAAGGGGGTGCAGAAAGCCCACCAGAGGCCAGGGAAGATTTGTTTTAAAAAATAAGAGGGTGGGGGTATGGCCATACCCCCACCCCAAATAAATGGGGCCAAAGTTGTTCTGCCCACCAGTGGGCAGATGAGGCAATTACCCCTGATCCACACCCCAGGGGGGACAGAATGTCTACTAGATGCCAGGGAATTTAAAAAAAAATAAAAAAATATTGGGGTGGTGGCTACTAACCAGTATGTGCCTGGTTAAGTCCCCGCCACAACTGAAGGGGGTAACAGTATTTCAGCCCCCCCACACACTCTAAAACATCTTATCCCACAGCAAGCAAGAAGACATTTGATTATTTTGGGTTTTAGTTTTACATTTGGGCCATGAGAGCTTGGCTTACTCTCAAAATCGTCCCACTTGGAATGGTGAGGGCTGCACTTTATGGACTTTGGGACGCTGCCATGTAGAAAAATCCACAAGACCTAGACACATCTGAAAACTAAACATCTGGGTGATTCCAGGGTGGTGTTTTTCACATGCACACCGCACCATTTTTGTATCCACAATCCCCTGCAAACCTCCAACTTGGCTGGAAATCACACATTTTTCCCACGTTTTTGTGATGGAACCTTCCGGAATCTGCAGGAATCAACAAAATTCCTACCACCCAGCATTGTCTCATCTATACCAATAAAAATTCTGTTGCACTTGTTAGCCTAAAATTTTTTTTTGCAAACTGCCCTTTTGGACCCCCTTTGTTCCCCCTCAATATTGACATGTTTTTGTCTTTTCCCTTTCACAAGCACTTGGCCCACCTACACAAGTGAGGTATCATTTTTACCGGGAGACTGAGGGGAACATTAGGTGGTATGAAATGTGTCCCTGTGCTGTGATCCCACACAGAAATGTGGGAAAATTTGATTTTTTAGCTAAATTTGAGGTTTGCTGAGGGTTCTGGGTAAGAAAACATTGGGGATCCGCGCAAGTCACACTTCACTGGACTCCCTCAGGTGTCTAGTTTTCAGAAATGTCTGGGTTTGGTAAGTTTTTCTAGAAGGCTGCTGAGCCAAGGACCAAAAACGCAGGTGCCCCCTGCAAAAACATGTAGTTTTGTATTTCATAATTTTGATGTGTCCAGAAGGGGTTTTGGGGCATTTCCTTTTGTGGGCAGTAGGTCCACCCACAAAAGTGAGGTACCATTTTTATCGGGAGACTTGGGGGAACGCTGGGTGGAAGGCAATTTGTGGCTCCTCTCTGATTCCAGAACTTTCTGTCACCGAAATGAGAGGAAAAAGTGTCTTTTGGCCAAATTTTAAGGTTTGCAAAGGATTCTGGGTAACAGAACCTGGTCAGATCCCCACAAGTCACCCCATTTTGGATTCCCCTAGGTGTCTAGTTTTAAAAAATGTGCTGGTTTGCTAGATTTCCACAGGTGCCGGCTCAGCTAGAGGCCAATCTACGCCGGTAGTCACTTTGTAAAAAACACCTCTGTTTTCTGTGAAAAAAATGTGATGTGTCCACGTTGTGTTTTGGGCCATTTCCTTTCGTGGGCGCTAGGCCTACCCACACAAGTGAGGTACCATTTTTATCGGGAGACTTGGGGGAACGATGGGTGGAAGGAAATTTGTGGCTCCTCTCAGATTCCAGAACTTTCTGTCACTGAAATGAGAGGAAAATGTGTTTTTTTGGCCAAATTTAAAGGTTTGCAAAGGATTCTGAGTAACAGAACCTGGTCAGAGCCCCACAAGTCACCCCATTATGGATTCCCCTAGGTGTCTAGTTTTAAAAAATGTGCTGGTTTGCTAGGTTTCCACAGGTGCCGGCTGAGCTAGAGGCCAAACTCCACAGGTAGGCACTTTGTAAAAAACACCTCTGTTTTCTGTGATAAAATGTGATGTGTCCACGTTGTGTTTTGGGCAATTTCCTTTCGTGGGCGCTAGGCCTACCCACACAAGTGAGTTACCATTTTTATCGGGAGACTTGGGGGAACGCTGGGTGAAAGGAAATTTGTGGCTCCCCTTAGATTCCAGAACTTTCTGTCACCGAAATAAGAGGAAAATTATTTTTTTGGGCCGATTTTTTAGGTTTGCAAAGGATTCTGGGTAACAGAACCTGGTCAGAGCCCCACAAGTCACCCCATTTTGGATTCCCCTAGGTGTCTAGTTTTGAAAAATGCACTGGTGTGCTAGGTTTCCACAGGTGCCGGCTGAGCTAGAGGCGAAAATCCACAGGTAGGCACTTTGTAAAAAAACACCTCTGTTTTCTGTGGAAAAATGTGATGTGTCCACGTTGTGTTTTGGGCCATTTCCTTTCACGGGCGATAGACCTACCCACACAAGTGAGGTACCATTTTTATCGGGAGACTTGGGGGAACGCTGGGTGGAAGGAAATTTGTGGCTCCTCTCAGATTCCAGAACTTACTGTCACGCAATGAGAGGAAAAAAATAATTTTGGGCCGATTTTTTAGGTTTGCAAAGGATTCTGGGTAACAGAACCTGGTCAGAGCCCCACAAGTCACCCCATCTTGGATTCCCCTAGGTGTCTATTTTTCAGAAATGCGCTGGTTTGCTAGGTTTCCCCAGGTGCCGGCTGAGCTAGACGCCAAAATCCAGATTTAGGCAGTTTGTAAAAAACACCTGTGTTTTCTGTGGAAAAATTTGATGTGTCCATGTTGTGTTTTGGGGCATTTCCTTTTGCGGGCGATAGGCCTACCCACACAAGTGAGGTACCATTTTTATCAGGAGACTTGGGGGAACGCTGGGTGGAAGGAAATTTGTGGCTCCTCTCAGATTCCAGAACTTACTGTCACGCAATGAGAGGAAAAAAATTTTCTTCGCCCGATTTTTTAGGTTTGCAAAGGATTCTGGGTAACAGAACCTGGTCAGAGTCCCACAAGTCACCCCATCTTGGATTCCCCTAGGTGTCTAGTTTTCAAAAATGGGCTGGTTTGCTAGGTTTCCCCAGGTGCCGGCTGAGCTAAACGCTAAAATCCAGATTTAGGTAGTTTGTAAAAAACACCTGTGTTTTCTGTGGAAAAATTTGATGTGTCCATGTTGTGTTTTGGGGCATTTCCTTTTGCGGGCGCTAGGCCTACCCCACAAGTGAGGTACCATTTTTATCGGAAGATTTGCGGGAACGCTGGGTGGAAGGAAATTTGTGGCTCCTCTCAGATTCCAGAACTTTCTGTCACCGGAATGAGAGGAAAAAGTGTTTTTGGGGCAAGTTTTGATGTTTGCAGAGGATTCTGAGTAACAGAACCTGGTGGGAGTTCCACAAGTCACCCCATCTTGGATTCCCCTAGGAGTCTAGTTTTCAAAAATTTGCAGGTTTGGTAGGTTTCCCTAGGTGCCCGCTGAGCTAGAGGTCAAAATCCACAGCTAGGCACTTTGCAAAGAAGAGTTCTGTTTTCTGTGATAAAATGTGATATGTCCACGTTGTGTTTTGGGCAATTTCCTTTCGTGGGCGCTAGGCCTACCCACACAAGTGAGTTACCATTTTTATCGGGAGACTTGGGGGAACGCTGGGTGAAAGGAAATTTGTGGCTCCTCTTAGATTCCTGAACTTTCTGTCACCGAAATGAGAGGAAAATTTTTTTTTGGGCCGATTTTTTACGTTTGCAAAGGATTCTGGGTAACAGAACCTGGTCAGAGCCCCACAAGTCACCCCATTTTGGATTCCCCTAGGTGTCTAGTTTTGAAAAATGCACTGGTTTGCTAGGTTTCCACAGGTGCCGGCTGAGCTAGAGGCGAAAATCCACAGGTAGGCACTTTGTAAAAAACACCCCTGTTTTCTGTGGAAAAATGTGATGTGTCCACGTTGTGTTTTGGGCCATTTCCTTTCACGGGCGATAGACCTACCCACACAAGTGAGGTACAATTTTTATCGGGAGACTTGGGGGAACGCTGGGTGGAAGGAAATTTGTGGCTCCTCTCAGATTCCAGAACTTACTGTCACGCAATGAGAGGAAAAAAACATTTTTGGGCCGATTTTTTAGGTTTGCAAAGGATTCTGGGTAACAGAACCTGGTCAGAGCCCCACAAGTCACCCCATCTTGGATTCCCCTAGGTGTCTATTTTTCAGAAATGCGCTGGTTTGCTAGGTTTCCCCAGGTGCCGGCTGAGCTAGATGCCAAAATCCAGAATTAGGCAGTTTGTAAAAAACACCTGTGTTTTCTGTGGAAAAATTTGATGTGTCCATGTTGTGTTTTGGGGCATTTCCTTTTGCGGGCGATAGGCCTACCCACACAAGTGAGGTACCATTTTTATCGGGAGACTTGGGGGAACGCTGGGTGGAAGGAAATTTGTGGCTCCTGTCAGATTCCAGAATTTACTGTCACCGCAATGAGAGGAAAAAATGTTTTTTTGGCCGATTTTTTACGTTTGAAAAGGATTCTGGGTAACAGAACCTGGTCAGAGCCCCACAAGTTACCCCATCTTGGATTCCCCTAGGTGTCTAGTTTTCAAAAATGCGCTGGTTTGCTAGGTTTCCCTAGGTGCCGGCTGAGCTAAACGCCAAAATCCAGATTTAGGCAGTTTGTAAAAAACACCTGTGTTTTCTGTGGAACAATTTGATGTGTCCATGTTGTGTTTTGGGGCATTTCCTTTTGCGGGCGCTAGGCCTACCCCAACAAGCGAGGTACCATTTTTATCGGAAGACCTGCGGGATTGCTGAGTGGAAGGAAATTTGTGGCTCCTCTCAGATTCCAGAACTTTCTGTCTCCGGAATGAGAGGAAAAAGTGTTTTTGGGGCAAGTTTTGATGTTTGCAGAGGATTCTGGGTAACAGAACCTGGTCAGAGCCCTACAAGTCACCCCATTATGGATTCCCCTAGGTGTCTAGTTTTAAAAAATGTGCTGGTTTGCTAGGTTTCCACAGGTGCCGGCTGAGCTAGAGGCCAAACTCCACAGGTAGGCACTTTGTAAAAAACACCTCTGTTTTCTGTGATAAAATGTGATGTGTCCGCGTTGTGTTTTGGGCAATTTCCTTTCGTGGGCGCTAGGCCTACCCACACAAGTGAGTTACCATTTTTATCGGGAGACTTGGGGGAACGCTGGGTGAAAGGAAATTTGTGGCTCCCCTTAGATTCCAGAACTTTCTGTCACCGAAATAAGAGGAAAATTATTTTTTTGGGCCGATTTTTTAGGTTTGCAAAGGATTCTGGGTAACAGAACCTGGTCAGAGCCCCACAAGTCACCCCATTTTGGATTCCCCTAGGTGTCTAGTTTTGAAAAATGCACTGGTGTGCTAGGTTTCCACAGGTGCCGGCTGAGCTAGAGGCGAAAATCCACAGGTAGGCACTTTGTAAAAAACACCTCTGTTTTCTGTGGAAAAATGTGATGTGTCCACGTTGTGTTTTGGGCCATTTCCTTTCACGGGCGATAGACCTACCCACACAAGTGAGGTACCATTTTTATCGGGAGACTTGGGGGAACGCTGGGTGGAAGGAAATTTGTGGCTCCTCTCAGATTCCAGAACTTACTGTCACGCAATGGGAGGAAAAAAATAATTTTGGCCCGATTTTTTAGGTTTGCAAAGGATTCTGGGTAACAGAACCTGGTCAGAGCCCCACAAGTCACCCCATCTTGGATTCCCCTAGGTGTCTATTTTTCAGAAATGCGCTGGTTTGCTAGGTTTCCCCAGGTGCCGGCTGAGCTAGACGCCAAAATCCAGATTTAGGCAGTTTGTAAAAAACACCTGTGTTTTCTGTGGAAAAATTTGATGTGTCCATGTTGTGTTTTGGGGCATTTCCTTTTGCGGGCGATAGGCCTACCCACACAAGTGAGGTACCATTTTTATCAGGAGACTTGGGGGAACGCTGGGTGGAAGGAAATTTGTGGCTCCTCTCAGATTCCAGAACTTACTGTCACGCAATGAGAGGAAAAAACGTTTCTTCGCCCGATTTTTTAGGTTTGCAAAGGATTCTGGGTAACAGAACCTGGTCAGAGTCCCACAAGTCACCCCATCTTGGATTCCCCTAGGTGTCTAGTTTTCAAAAATGGGCTGGTTTGCTAGGTTTCCCCAGGTGCCGGCTGAGCTAAACGCTAAAATCCAGATTTAGGCAGTTTGTAAAAAACACCTGTGTTTTCTGTGGAAAAATTTGATGTGTCCATGTTGTGTTTTGGGGCATTTCCTTTTGCGGGCGCTAGGCCTACCCCCACAAGTGAGGTACCATTTTTATCGGAAGATTTGCGGGAACGCTGGGTGGAAGGAAATTTGTGGCTCCTCTCAGATTCCAGAACTTTCTGTCACCGGAATGAGAGGAAAAAGTGTTTTTGGGGCAAGTTTTGATGTTTGCAGAGGATTCTGGGTAACAGAACCTGGTGGGAGTTCCACAAGTCACCCCATCTTGGATTCCCCTAGGTGTCTAGTTTTCAAAAATTTGCAGGTTTGGTAGGTTTCCCTAGGTGCCCGCTGAGCTAGAGGTCAAAATCCACAGCTAGGCACTTTGCAAAGAAGAGTTCTGTTTTCTGTGATAAAATGTGATATGTCCACGTTGTGTTTTGGGCAATTTCCTTTCGTGGGCGCTAGGCCTACCCACACAAGTGAGTTACCATTTTTATCGGGAGACTTGGGGGAACGCTGGGTGAAAGGAAATTTGTGGCTCCTCTTAGATTCCTGAACTTTCTGTCACCGAAATGAGAGGAATTTTTTTTTTTTGGGCCGATTTTTTACGTTTGCAAAGGATTCTGGGTAACAGAACCTGGTCAGAGCCCCACAAGTCACCCCATTTTGGATTCCCCTAGGTGTCTAGTTTTGAAAAATGCACTGGTTTGCTAGGTTTCCACAGGTGCCGGCTGAGCTAGAGGCGAAAATCCACAGGTAGGCACTTTGTAAAAAACACCCCTGTTTTCTGTGGAAAAATGTGATGTGTCCACGTTGTGTTTTGGGCCATTTCCTTTCACGGGCGATAGACCTACCCACACAAGTGAGGTACAATTTTTATCGGGAGACTTGGGGGAACGCTGGGTGGAAGGAAATTTGTGGCTCCTCTCAGATTCCAGAACTTACTGTCACGCAATGAGAGGAAAAAAACATTTTTGGGCCGATTTTTTAGGTTTGCAAAGGATTCTGGGTAACAGAACCTGGTCAGAGCCCCACAAGTCACCCCATCTTGGATTCCCCTAGGTGTCTATTTTTCAGAAATGCGCTGGTTAGCTAGGTTTCCCCAGGTGCCGGCTGAGCTAGACGCCAAAATCCAGATTTAGGCAGTTTGTAAAAAACACCTGTGTTTTCTGTGGAAAAATTTGATGTGTCCATGTTGTGTTTTGGGGCATTTCCTTTTGCGGGCGATAGGCCTACCCACACAAGTGAGGTACCATTTTTATCGGGAGACTTGGGGGAACGCTGGGTGGAAGGAAATTTGTGGCTCCTGTCAGATTCCAGAATTTACAGTCACCGCAATGAGAGGAAAAAATGTTTTTTTGGCCAATTTTTTACGTTTGAAAAGGATTCTGGGTAACAGAACCTGGTCAGAGCCCCACAAGTTACCCCATCTTGGATTCCCCTAGGTGTCTAGTTTTCAAAAATGCGCTGGTTTGCTAGGTTTCTCTAGGTGCCGGCTGAGCTAAACGCCAAAATCCAGATTTAGGCAGTTTGTAAAAAACACCTGTGTTTTCTGTGGAACAATTTGATGTGTCCATGTTGTGTTTTGGGGCATTTCCTTTTGCGGGCGCTAGGCCTACCCCCACAAGTGAGGTACCATTTTTATCGGAAGACCTGCGGGAATGCTGGGTGGAAGGAAATTTGTGGCTCCTCTCAGATTCCAGAACTTTCTGTCTCCGGGATGAGAGGAAAAAGTGTTTTTGGGGCAAGTTTTGATGTTTGCAGAGGATTCTGGGTAACAGAACCTGGTCAGAGCCCTACAAGTCACCCAATCTTGCATTCCCATAGGTGTCTCGTTTTCAAAACTGCACAGGTTTGCTAGGTTTCCCTAGGTGCCGGCTGAGCTAGAGGCCAAAATCCACAGCTAGGCACTTTGCAAAAAACAGCTACGTTTTCTTTGTGAAAATGTGATGTGTCGACGCTGTGTTTTGGGGCATTTCCTGTTGCGGGAGCTAGGCCTATCCACGCAAGTGAGGAACCATTGTTATCGGGAGACGGGGGGAACACAGAATAGCAAAACAAGTGTTATTGCCCCTTGTCTTTCTCTACATTTTTTCCTTCCAAATGTAAGACAGTGTGTGAAAAAAGACGTCTATTTGAGAAATGCCCTGTAATTCACATGCTAGTATGGGCACCCCGGAATTCAGAGATGTGTAAATAACCACTGCTTCTCAACACCTTATCTTGTGGCCATTTTGGAAATACAAAGGTTTTCTTGATACCTACTTTTCACTTTTTATATTTCAGCAAATGAATTGCTGTATACCCGGTATAAAATAAAAACCCATTGCAAGATGCAGCTCATTTATTGGCTCTGGGTACCTAGGTTTCTTGATGAACCTACAAGCCCTATATATCCCCGCAACCAGAGGAGTCCAGCGGACGTAACGGTATATTGCTTTCAAAAATCTGACATTGCAGGAAACAGTTACAGAGTAAAACGTGGAGAAAAATAGCTGTTTTTTTCACCTAAATTTCATTTTTTTTTTATTTCAGCTGTTATTTTCTGTAGGGAACATTTGTAGGATCTACACAAATGACCCCTTGCTGAATTCAGATTTTTGTCTACTTTTCGGAAATGGTTAGCTTTCTGGGATCCAGCATTGGTTTCTCACCCATTTCGGTCACTAACTGGAAGGAGGCTGAAAGCACAAAAAATAGTAAACATGGGGTATGTCCCAGTAAAATGTCAAAATTGTTTTGAAAAATGGGGTTTTCTAATTCAAGTCTGCCTGTTCCTGAAAGCTGGGAAGATGGTGATCTTGCCACCGCAAATCCTTTGTTGGTGCCATTTTCAGGGGAAAAAACACGAGCAGCCTTCTGCAGCCCTTGTTTCCCATTTTTTAAAAAAAAACAAAATGTTCACTGTATTTTGGCTAATTTCTTGGTCTCCTTCAGGGGAACCCACAAAGTCTGGGTACCTCTAGAATCCCTAGGATGTTGGAAAAAAAGGACGCAAATTTGGCGTGGGTAGCTTATGTGAACAAAAGGTTATGAGGGCCTAAGCGCGAACTGCCGCATATAGCCAAAAAAAGGATCAGCACAGGAGGGGGAAAGGCCTGGCAGTGAAGGGGTTAAGTTAAGCCTGCCTGCTCTGTGCCAAGCTACCAGAGGGTCAGCACAGGTTAATTTATGGGGTCCATCTGGCTTACCCTGACTAGGATTGTGGTTCCTGCTTGGACAGGGTGCAGACCTCTGCTAATCAGAAACCCAATTCTACCGAAAGCCCCTCAAAAACAGTATACCTTGCAGTGAGGTTCCTAGGGGTAGGAGAGTTTGCAGATCACAAGTGAAATACACAGAGGCAGAAGAAGAGATGGTTCACATATTAAAAAAATTAGGACATGAACAAGTGCTGAGGTCAGTGAATTTTAGAGGATCAAAAATAATGAGAGTGCAAGCTCTTTTCAAAGCTCAGAAGCTATGCAAATAAGGTGGGGTTAGCAGATTCATCACTGACTACAATACTGCACATAAAACAGTTAGATCTGTCCTGAATAGAAATTGGCCTTTAATACAGAACAATCCAGTTACAGGAAAGAAGGCTCCAAGAAGGATCCAGATTACCTATAGAAGAGCCAAATTGATGAGAGAAGAACTAGTGAAAAGCAATATTAGCACAAAGGTAGAACTTTTGATTGAACCACGTGAGGCTTTAATAAAATGTGCAAATTGTAAGGCATGCCTATATGGAGAGAATACCACCTTCGTTATGAGTCCCATTAATAATCAGAAGTTTAAGATCAGAAGTAATCTAAATTGTAAGACAGAGCATGCTGTGTATATTCTGAAAAGCCCCAGCCCCATATTATATGTTGGCACCATGATTACGCAGGTGCATAAATGTGTCCTGCAATATACAAGAGCAATAAAAAACAATGACTTCAACTAACCAGTGGCGCAACATTTTCACCAAAAACATGAAGATAATATCAGGAAAATTAGATATTGTGTAACTGATCAGGTTAAAAGAGATTTAAGAGGAGGTGACAGCGAAAGTGCCTTGCACAGGTTAGAATCTCGTTACATCCTATCTCTTAATAGCAAGGAAACTTGGGAGTTAAATTCTGATGAATAATTATAAATCCATCTTTAAGCCTGCCTATTGATAAGCTGTTTGTTGTCTCTTATTGGCATGTTACTTTCAATAATGAAGTTTTACTTTAAAAAAAATATTTTTCGTGGCATTATAATTTGTGTTAATTTCTCATTTTCAGATATTTCTGTTTTGGATTTGTTACAGCATTTCATTATCCATCAACATTGGGTAGAAACAGATGAGAGGAGATAATCAGGATTTCAGTTATCATGGAAACTGAAATTGAAATTGAGTTGTCCTTATACAGTTTGAATGAGCTTAAAAAAATATGTATGCACCTTCAATATATTACCAAGTATAATTAGCTAAGCCGACGTTGGCATAATTGGGGTACAAGAGTGATGAAATTGTAGAATTTCAGTGATTTAGAGGAAATGAATTCTCATAAACGATGAATTTTCGGAAATTTCTTTTTTTGGATTTTCAATTTTTTTTTTTAAATTGCAAAATATTAGAATAGAAATGTTTTACCTTTCTGATTTAATGTTGAGACAATAAAAAAGAGATAGTATGCCTTCTGTGTTTATGTTGACTATGCATATGTGGATGCATTTTAAGATATTCCAAAATGTCATCAATTATCGTGTCCAAGGCTTCAGAGCAAGCCGAAACGCATTGATGGTTCCACCTCCAATCAGTGAATTAACAATGTGCACTGCAATATGTCCTTTGCGTGCCAGATTTGATTGTGGAGTGCGAGATAGATTTCTGATATATATCCAAATATATCTATATATATCTTTATATCTACATTTAGCTATCTAGCTATATATGTATACCTATATTAATTAACAAATATATTTATTATATATATATGTATGTATGTATATGTATATATATATATGTATATATATGTATGCTTACATATATATATTGAAAAAACAAATGTTTAAAATTAATGATTATTAGGAGAGTTTAAGTTATTATTTCTATACTAAACCTACTTAAACAACACAATCCTTAGAAATTAAAAAGGTATAGTTATATCTGAAAGTTATAATTTTCACCCTGCCCAAAACGTAGTATCACTTGCACCCCTTGCTACACAGTGTGGTCAGCTTGCTAGCCGAGCTACATTAACTGTAACTTGTGCCTTCCCCATGCACTGCTTATACCCTTTCATATTACATCTCCCTATAGCATATTAAATCATAGCATTCATAACAACACGCACAACATTACAAATGACATCATTTATGAGAACTCCCTTCATGGCAGAGGGCTCAGTTATAGTTAATTTAGTCTGGCTATCAAGTTGACAATGCTGTGTTCGGAGATGCACAAGTTACATTACGTTCTGGGTGGGTGCAAATTATAGCTTTAAGAAAAGGCTATCATTTCTTAATTTCTAAGATTTGTGTAGTATAAATTGGTTTGGTATTGAAATTACAAATGAGGTTTTCTGAACTATAACTATTGTAAAATCTTAGTTTTTTCATTAAATATATATGTTTTTTTAAATGTGTTTCTAAACATATAGGCCCTCATTACCGCTTCGGCGGTCTTTCGCAAAGACCGCCGAAGCTGCGGGCGCCAGTATACCGCCAGTGCTGGCGGTATATCTGGCTCCCTATTTGGACTTTTCCACTGGGCCAGCGGAAAAGCCACATCAACATTGACATAGGCTCATAATAGAGCCGGATGCAATGTTGATGTGCAGCGGGTGCAGTAGCACACGTCGCACATTTCACTGCCTGAAATTCGGGCAGTGAAATGAGCAATGGGGCTGTGCCTGGGGGCCTGTGCAGTGCCCATGCCAAGTGCATGGGCAGTGCAAGAGCCCCCAGGGGCACCCCAAGTCCCCCTTACCGCCAGCCTTTCCATGGCAGTGTTTACCGTCTTGGCCAGGCTGGCGGTCCGGGACTCACAATCCCCAGGGCAGCCGTTCTTACACTGCCCTGGTATAGTGGAGGGGCCGGCGGTATGGCCGTGGCTATTGCGCCACAGTCATAATAGCCGGCAGAACACCGCCAGCCTGTTGGCGATGTTACCGCCAGCTTACCGCCGGCCGACAGGGTCGTAATGAGGACCATAATGTCATTTATGGTATTAATTCTTTTTCTGGTACCATTGTACTTTCTCAATAGGTTAAAAGTAATTATGACCGTTTGGCTTTCAGTTGCACTTCCTCAAAAGTACTGCAGTACCTCCATAAATGTTTACATTGATATTTACACCAAATAATTATTTTTTATTGAAAATATGTATTCAGGGTTGCATGGCTAATTATGTTTTTTAATGGTATATATGTTAGTATTGTAACTGTAGGTTGTGTTTGTGAACTATACAGGTACTGTGATAGCACTGAGATACTACTGCAGTACTTTTGCTTTTGTAAAACATCTTTGGCTTAGAACACTGCCAATTGTAGGAAATAGGAAGTGTATACCCTTTATCCCCATTTAAGTCCTGATTTAAAAGGGCCTAGCCCAACTTTAGTGCCACCTTAGCGTTAGTTTTTTTACGCTAAGGTGGCCTTTTCACTGCAACATATTTACAAAGTGGCGCAATGCACGCATTACGCCACTTTGTAACCTTTGGTGCTACATTATGCATACACCATGCATAATGTATGCAAAGAGGGCGTACTCCCGTTAGGGGGGTCTAAAAAGTGGTGTAAAGAAATCTAATGGAGATTTTTTGCGTCATTTTTTTAAGCACTTTTAACGCCTGCTCAGAGCAGGCTTTAAAAGGGGGCACACCATTGTTTACAATGGGCACCTATGCACTGTTCAGGGTTGGCGGCATCATTTTGGAGCTAACCCTGAACAGTACATCAATAGCATCAAAAATGTTGATGCTATTGCCCCCTACCCTGCGCTATGGTGCATTGTGTCTTAGATACAGCGCACACATGGTGGTGGTAAGAGGCGCTAAATGGCGGAAGGAAATTGGTGCATCAATGGGTGCAGTGCCACTTTCCCTAAATCTGCCCCTTAGTTTATCTTCAAAGGAGAAGGTTGTGCTCTGTGGAAGAGGGAATGTCTTTTTTTTCAAAAGCCACCTTGCAACTTGTGGATAACTGCAATGACTCAAGATAAGGTACCAGTCCTTTTCAAACAAGAGGAAGAGGATGTGGTGAGGAGGAGAAAATTAACCCTTTTGCTGCCAGGCCTTTCCCCCCTCAAGTGCCAGGCCTTTATTTTGGCTATTTGGGGCAGTTCGCGCTTAGGCCCTCATAACCTTTTGTCCACATAAGCTACTCATGCCAAATTTGCATCCTTTTTTCCCAACATCCTAGGGATTCTAGAGGTACTCAGAGTTTGTGGGTTCCCCTGAAGGAGACCAAGAAATTAGCCAAAACACAGCAAATAATTGTTTTTTTTCCTGAAAATGGCATCAACAAAGAGTTTGCGGTGCTCAATACACCATCTTCCCAAGATGCTTTCAGGAACAGGCAGACTTGAATCAGAAAACCACATTTTACAAGCAATTTTGGCATTTTACTGGGACATACCCATTTTTACTATTTTTTGTGCTTTTAGCCTCCTTCCAGTTAGTGACAGAAATGGGTGTGAAACCAATGCTTGATCCCGGAACGCTAAACATTTCGAAGAAGTAGATACAATTCTGAATTCAACAAGGGGTAATTTGTGTAGATCCTACCAGGTTTTCCTACAGAAAATAACAGCTGAAATAAAATAATATTGAAATTGAGGTAAAAAAACAGCCATTTTCTGCACGTTTCACTCTGTAACGTTATCCTGTGATGTCAGATTTTAAAAAGCAATATACCGTTATGTCTGCTGGACTCTTCTGGTTGCAGGGATATGGATGGCTTGTAGGTTCATCAAGAATCCTAGGTACCTAGAGCCAATAAAGAAGCTGCACCTTGCAATGGGTTTTCATTGTATACTGGGTATACAGCAATTCATTTGGCGAAATAGAGAGTGAAAAATAGGTATCAAGGAAACCTTTGTGTTTCCAAAATGTGCACAAGATAAGGTGTTGATAGGCAGTGGTTATTTGCACATCTCTGAATTCCGGGGTCTCCATACTAGCATGTAAGTTTCAGGGCATTTCTCAAATAGGCTTCTTTTTTACACACTGTCTTACATTTGAAAGGAAAACATGTAGAGAAAGACAAGGGGCAATAACACTTGTTCTACTATTCTGTGTTCCCCCAAGTCTCCCGATAAAAGTAGTACCTCACTTGTGTGGGTAGGCCTAATGCCCGCGACAGGAAACAAACATGGACAGAGCACATTTTTACTTTGAAATCTGACCTGTTTTTTGTGGATTTTGGCCTCTAGCTCAGCCGGCACCTAGGAAAACCTACCAAACCTGTGCATTTTTTTAAAGTAGACACCTATGGGAATCCAACATGGGGTGACTTGTGAGGCTCTCACGGGTTCTGTTACCCAGAATCCTTTGCAACCTAAAAATTTGGCAAACAAAAAACATGTTTTCCTCACATTTCGGTGACAGAAAGTTCTGGAATCTGAGAGGAGCCACTAATTTCCTTCCACCCAGCTTTCCTCCAAGTCTCCTGATACAAATGGTACCTCACTTGTGTGGGTATGCCTAGTGCCTGCAATAGGAAATGCCCCAAAACACAACATGGACACATCACATTTTTCTAAAGAAAACCGGCCTGTTTTTTGGAAAGTGCCTAGCTGTGGATTTTGGCCTCTGGCTCAGCCGGCACCTAGGGAAACCTACCAAACCTGTGCACTTTTGAAAACTAGACACCTATGGGAACCCCATATGGGGTGACTGCTGGTGCTCTCACCAGGTTCTGTTACCCAGAATCCTTAGCAAACCTCAAAATGTGGCCAAACACCTGTTTTCCCTCACATTTCAGTTATAGAAAGTTCAGGAATCTGAGAGGAGTCACAAATTTCCTTCCACCCAGCATTCCCCCACGTCTCCCGATAAAAATGGTACCTCACTTTTGTGGGTAGGCTTAGTGTCCGCGACAAGAAATGCCCCAAAACACAACATGGACATCACATCACATTTTCCCAAAGAAAACAGACCTGGTTTTTGCAAAGTGCCTAGCTGTGGATTGGGCCTCTAGCTCAGCCAGCACCTAGGAAAACCTACCAAACCTGGACATATCTGAACCTAGACACCTAGGGGAACCCAGTATGGGGTGACTGATGGTGCTCTCACCAGGTTCGGATACCCATAATCCTTAGCAAACCTCAAAATGTGGCAAAAAAAACACTTTTTCCTCACATTTCGGTTACTGAAAGTTCTGGAATTTGAGAGGAGTCACACATTTGCTTCCACCCAGCATTCCCCCAAGTCTACCAATAAAAATGGTACCTCACTTATGCGGGTAGGCCTAGTGCCCGCGACAGGAAATGCCCCAAAGACACTACATGGACACATCAAAATTATTGAATACAAAACTACCTGTTTTTGTGAGGGGGAGTGGTGGGAGGGGGTAGATGGGGGACCTGCGTTTTTGGTCCTGGGCTCAGCAGCCATCAAGGGAAACCTACGAAACACAGACATTTCGGAAAACTAGATACCCGAGGGAGTCCAGGGAGGTTTGACTGGTGTGGATCCCCCAGAATCCTCAGCAAACCTCAAATTTAGCTAAGAAAATCACATTTTCCCCACATTTCTGTGTGGGATCACCACACCAGCACAAATTTCCCACAACCCAAGGTTCCCATCAGTCTCCCAATAAAAATGATACATCACTTGTAGGTGTGCTACGTGCTTGTGACAGGGAAGAGCCAAAAACATGTCGAAAACAAGGGGGAACTAAAGCGGCTCCAAAAGGGCAGTTTGGAAAAAAATGTTTTTAGGCCGACAAGTGGGGAAGAATTTTTATTGGTATAGATGTGACAATGCTGGGTGGTAGGAATTTTGTGGATTCCTGTAGATTCCGGAAGATTCCATCACAAGAATGTGGGAAAAATTTATGATTTCAAGCAAAGTTGTTGGTTTGCAGGGAATTGTGGGTAGGAAAATGGTGCGGGTGCATGTGAAACACACCACCTTGGACTCACCCAGATGTTTAGTTTTGTGTCTAGGTCTCGTAGATTTTTCTACATAGCAGCATCCCGAAGTCTAAAAAATGCAGCCCTCACCAATCCAAGTGGGCCGATTTTGAGAGTTAGACAAGCTCTCATGGCCCAAATGTAAAACCACAACCAAAAATAATCAAATGTCCTCTTGCTTGCCATTGGAATAAGATCTCTTAGTGTGAGGGAGGGGGAGAGCTGAATGACCTTTAGTTGGGTTGGGGACATAACCACGCCCATACTGGCTGGTAACCACCACCCCACCAATTTTTTTTTTCTAAAGTTCCCTGGCATCTAGTAGGCTTTTTGCCCCCCCCCAGAGTGGATCGGGGGTAATTGCCTCATCTGCCCACTGGTGGGAAGAACAACTTTATCCCCATTTATTTGGGATGGGGGTACGGCCATACCCCAAACCTCTTTTTTTTTTTTTTTTAAAGTCTTCCCTGGGGCTGAAATGGCCTAAAATAAATTTGGACCCCAGGGGAGCGACCATTGCCTAAGGAGTCGCTCCCCATCTGTAAAAAAAAATTTTTAAAAAAAATCCCCGTACCTGGTGGTTTCTGCCTCCCTTGGGGGCAGATCGGTCAAATTAAAATAGGCTGATTTGCCCCAAATCGTGGCAAAAATTGTCAAAAATAAATTTGCCCCCAGGGGAGCGACCCTTGCCTAAGGGGTTGCTCCCCTTTTTTGAAATTGTCACAAAAAAACAAAAATATCCCTGGTGTCTAGTGGCTTCTGCCCCCCTGGGGCAGATTGGCCTAATTAAGATAGGCCGATCTGCCCCCGAGGGGGTCAGAAAAGGCCTAGTAAAAAAAATTGCCCCTGGGGAGCGACCCTTGCTCAAGGGGTTGCTCTCCTTCGCAATATAAACAAACAAAAAAAACATTCCGGTGTCTAATGGCTTCTGCCCCCCCAAGGGCAGATCGGCCTATTTAATGTAATTAATGTAGGCCGATCTGCTCCCGGGGGGCAGAAAGGGCCTTAGATAAAATGCCCCCCTTGGGGAGCAAACCTTGCCAAAGGGGCTGCTCCCCTCATGTCATTTCCCCAAAAAAGAAACGTCCTTGGTGTCTAGTGGCATTCCTGCAGCACGGTCACTATGCGATTGGGCTGCAGGAATGCTCAGAGAGGCATGAAAAGCGAAGGAAAAGCCTTTCCTTCCCTTTTCAAGCCTCTCTGACCTCTCCTGCCCCCGTACCGAGGAGAAACTAATAGGTTTCTTCTTGGTCTCGCTGGAAGCTCAGGCGACCTCTGATGAGGACAGCGCGCGATCGCTCACTGACATCAGACGTCACTGGGGGAGGTTAGGGGGGGTCGGGTTGGAAGGGGAAGCAATTCCCCTTCCATCCATCCCCATGGGAGGGTGGTGGGAGGCCCTTGAGGGGTGCGCTAGCGCTTCCCCCGAGGGCCAGGTGCAGGATGTAACGGTTACATCCTTGACAACCGAGTGGTGCTGCTCAGGATGTAACCGTTACTTCCCAGGCACCCAAGGGGTTAAGGAATACGTTGTATGGGATTCTTTTTTCATTGCCATCTAGAGAGAAAAAAAAGAATGTCAAACCGGTTACATGCAACCTATGTATCTAAGTTATTTTCTGTGGAACATTAAACAATACAGGTAGGTAGCAGAAATACTAAACTGAAATTAATATAGAGATAAACGGTAAGTGCAAGGTAAGTTACACATGTGCCTTATCGTGGCTTCATAGTAGATAGTAAGTTGATAATAGACTACTACAGTGATATCTAATTGTATTTAATAAACATAACACAAACATATCATTGTTGTCCAAAATGTTTTGAGTAAGCCCTGCATATGAAGATAAACAAATGGCAGCATTATCTATTATCGAAAACTTTTATTTTTTAAGGATTCTGTCAAGTTCTCAGCATGTATAAGTATTTAATTTTAAGTATTCAGGTTTGTTATGAGGCTCCACAGGAAGCAAGAGTAGACGCTGTAAGTCAATTCTTTTGATGTCATAGAGTACAGCCATAGAGTAAGCCAGTAGGAGCAGTAACTACACAAGGTAAGTTAAAAGTTAGTACCTTTATACACTTAAGCAATAATTACTTTAATAACAAAGCTTTTCACTGTGCCTGCTTGTCCCATCCATACTGTAATTTAGGTTCATAAGTAGTACGTTTACATATTCCATTTTCCTGTTGAAGTCCATGATCTACTGATTCTTTGTGTATTTGTAACTTTTTAGTTATTCAATATTTTATTGGGCTACCAAGGGCCTGCTTTTGAACTTGGCAGACAGGTTACACCGTCACATCGGTGACCGATGTCCCATTTCGCAGAAATCTAAATCTCATTAAATCCTATGGGATTTCGATTTCGATGGACGGGACATCCGACGCCGTTGAGATGGAGTAACCTATCTGCCAATTTCTAAATCAGGCCCTAAATTGTGTATGCTCTTTTTGCCTTGGTCATTACATTTAGAACCTCACCCATGTCAATCAAAGCTCAATAACTGGTTGTCCAAGAGGTTCCACAGTTTTGGAAGAAGGAGTATTATTAGCAGATGGAATATTGAGTGGAATTTCTGCAACAATATTGTTTTCTTCTTTTATTGCAATGCACTTTCATTTTTATAAACATTAAAAGCATCTTCATAGCATTGAAAGAGACCTATATTTCTCCAGTGTTATTTTTACGATGATTAATAAGATTAGGATTATATGACGTATCAAACAACCATTGGTACCTGCTAATCAAAATTTACCACAGTTGATATCTTCTGTCACATTATTTCTATATGTATAAAACTGAGCAACTTCATAGTATTTCTAACAATTGACTTCTCCATACTTGTTTTCCAAATGTCTTTGCCTGTGGGATCTATATGTGCAAGGTATTCAATTGTGGGTAGGATTTTCAGAACTGTTTGACGTGATGATGTCTATTCATTTTATTTGGTATCTAGTTTTATGTTCATTTTCATATTATGTGGCCAGAAATCTGTATTTCAAATGCCTTTCTACTACTTGTTAAACATCAGTGCTGCAGACTAGCATATTTTCTTACCTCATTTTGATTTTCAGTAGTATTGTGCTGCATTAGTTTCCCTAATTGTTTTCAAGCCAATAATTATCGCCCCCCTCAAAATTAAGTTGTTAGCATGATGTAGTTTCCTAATGGCCAACCATCTAACTCTTTGTATATTTGTTTGCCTACTTCTGTGTTCCTTATTCTTGTATGTCTGTGTATAAACAAGACGGTTAGGGTTTGGTTGGTTGGACACAGAACAAAGACAAAGTGTGGTCTAAACAATATGGGTGACTTTTTATTTTGCAAGGCTTTTGCTTAACCAACAATATTGTGTCTTCTTATTGCCATGGACCGTGGCATGGTGCAAGGGTATCGCGGTATACATGCCCAAAATATCAGCATTGTTTTTTGCCCTTATTGATTAAAAACAACAGAAAAAAATCAGATCAAAAAATAAAAAGGACCTTTTCCACAGCATAAACAATATTCCTGCCAAAATTCATGTAAATTAATTCAGCCTTTTTGTCACTAGGTTTGTTTAAAAAGCCTATGGAAAAGGCACTAGTGGAAAAATAAGTTTTAGAGCTCCTCCTTTTTCTTTGCACCCCTTTAACTGACCACCACAAAACGTTGTATCATAAGACAATGCAGAAAAAAGAATAGGTCTACAAAGTTTCCTGGAGATTAATCAAATGGTGCCAAAGTTATTAACAAGTAAAAATCTGAAGAATTCCTATTTCTCTGCATCCTAACTATAACCTCAGAGTGACCACTGCCACTCAATAATATGTGTGTGTGTGTTTTTCTGTGTGCTTGCACACACACATATATATATTTACATGTTTGCCTAAAATGCTCAAGTCTGACTTTGTATGTAGATATCTAAAGATACATATATAGCTGTAGATATATAAATACAAATAGTCAGATTTAAATATTTTATGCAAACAATACTGCTTTGCAATGAAATGTGGTTAAACAAATTAATGTGACAAGTAAGGTGCAGTGTCTGTTTGTTTTTTCTATATGCCTTGTGAAATATCCAGGGGGAATGAGGCTCAGCTGGGGGCTTGCCCCACAGGACTACACATCCCGGCTCACCACTGCTTGGCATCTCAATGTGCCAGGAGGTGCAGGTTTGAAAAGCCATGAAGGGCTCCTGCGTCACGGGATGCGGCAGGTTGAGTGCCTGGGCAAAGACCGGGCCAAGACTGGGTCAGCCTTTGCCCGTCATCGTTCAGATTAGGCCGGGCCCTCTCATTTAATTGTGTGTCCTGGCACATCTTTACAGGGTAAGCCGTGTTTTTTTTTCAATACATGTGCCAGACCCAGCTGTATTGAGGAACTTTGTGTTTCAACGTCTTTGAACATCTTGTGAGCCTTTGTACTGTTAAATTTGGGGTCCGGATGCACAATGATAAAGATTCCACTCCTAGGCCTTTCAGCGGCACCACCCTTGACTTCTTTTTGGCCAGGGCGGTTGGAGTGATATCAAAGGAGATTGACTTGGTGGAGCGTAGATCCTCTCTGGATGTGGGGTAGGGGCCTGGCACCCTTTTGACTGCTCAGCCGATACAACCTGCATATGCAGGTCTCCATCCCCAGTCCAGCCATGAAGGTTAGCCTGACACCTTTAGTTCACCCCCGGTAGTCCAGGAGCAGCCATTTGGGAGTGCCTCCCCAGAAGACCTCAATACCAGAGCATGTCCACCTTTAGTGAAGAGAAAGCAGCAACAGAAATGTACTGTCAATGTCAAACGTCAAATCCATCCTCAAAGCAACTGTGAGCCAGATGTATGAAATTGTGGGTTTGCGATTTCCTAATAGCATATTTTTGTGATTCGCTATTAGGAAATCGCAAACTGCGATGTACTGCAGTGTGTTTGACACTTTGCGATTCCCAAATGGTTCGCAAGGTACCTGCCTCATCAATATTCATGAGGCAGGTCGCAATTTGTGACCCATTGGGAATGGCCTGCATTCACAGGGATGGTGGCCTGCTTGGGTCAGCAAACCACCATGTTTGTGATTGCTTTTTAAATTAAGTATTTTCTTTTTTGTAATGCAACCCTTAAAGGAAAATGGGATGCATTACAACAACAAAAATGAACAGTTTCATTTTCATTTTTTAAGAGTAGGCAGTGGTCCGTTCATAAAAAATGCCTGCTCCTAAAAAATATTGATGCTCACATCACAAAGGGGAAGGGTCCCTTGGGGACCCCTTCCCATTTGCGGATCGGTTACCACCTCCTCTATTGAGTCAGTAAGATGTGAATGTTTTGTAACCAGTACTATTATGAAGGGATGCCCTAAAACGCCCCTTCCCAATACGGGATCAGAAAAGCAAAATGTGATTCCGTAACAAGGTACTGAGTCGCATTTTGTCTTTGGTACATGGCAAAATGCATTTTTCCGGTCGCAAACAGCCAAATGGGCCATTTGTGATCGTAAAAATGCTTTGTACATCTGACCCTGTAAATCGTTTGGGGGCGACCCAGTAACTCCAGCCGTCCTTAATTCTGATTGAGACCTTGTCCTTGATAAACTAAAGGACAATATTGTCCAGTGTGTGACCCCACTAGAGGAGATGCTGTTAAATTTAGAGTCTGCAGTATTGACCCTGAAGTCTATTACCTCCGCAAATGTGAATATTGGCAACCTTGCCTCTGCAAGCACAGACAAGCCAGTTTCTCCTGCCATCACTGATTCCACCAGCACAGATAGACCTTACAACTTGCGTCCTGATTGCCCCATTGCTAGTTCTATATTTACCAGCACAGCCACCCAGCAGTCCCATTTACCAACTGAGGTGACCGCCTCAACATCACATCACATATTCAGCATCTATTGCAGTGGGGCATATGGGGGAATAGGGCTGGCAGGGCCGATAGCACTGGCTCATGAGCCTCATCTTGCCCCCAGTTAGAGACACTAGTGCAAGCCTCAGACAGTTCAAATCCCTGCTTATTTCAAGAAAACGTTTTGTATGCTAATGGACCAGTGCCCTGAAATTATTCCATGATTTTTAGGTCTGACATTAGCTAGGAACTTTTGACTTTAGTAAAATTTGATTTATGCTACAGGACCTGCCTTCTTCATCTACTGATCTGTTATCAGGTATACAGAATAGGGCAAAGGGTCAGCCCACTTCACACAGTGGCTATCTTGACTGTGAATAACGGTATTATGCTCTTTCACAAATCCACATTCGAAGGTCCCTTAAGCACGAAGGACTACTTTAGTAATTTGGAGTATTTGAGACCAAAATAATGTTTTTGCTTTTACCCATTTTTTTGATTGACAGTGGCCTGGCAGCTTCCGCAACAATAAAGTGTTGCAAAAATTATGACTAAAGAAACAAGTATTGACAAAGCCAAAAGGATGGCAGAGAACACCATCCTTATTGACGGTGCAAATGCTTGTTACTCCTGTTTCCACTATCTCCTTATCTCTTTCCCCAGAAATGACCTTCACATTTCCTTCCATCAGCTCATTCACTAACTTTGGTGTTGCCACTTGCTTAGAAGCATTTTTCATGTCATTAAGAGCCTTACTGATAATTACTTAAGTAAAGTATCTACATTAGCAACCTAAGCAATAGAAAATGTACGACAATAACAACTAACCCAGAACCATGCATTTATATGCATGAAAAACACTTTGGGGCATATTTATGATGCCACTAGCACCACCTTGCGCCACATTTGCATCTTTTTTTATGCAAATGTGGTGTTAAGGTGGCATTTCCCATGCACCATATTTACAAAGTGGCGCAATGCAAGCATTGCGCCACTTTGTAAACCCTAGCACCACATTATGCCTGCGCCAGGTATAATGTATGCAAGGGGGGCGTTCACCCATATGGAGGCCCAGAAAAATGGCACAGTGAAATTTACTAGATTTCACTGCGCCATTTTTAACGTCATTATTAACGCCTGCCTAAGGAAGGTGTTAAGATGACATTTTCATTGAAAACAATGGGTTTCCCTGTGTTGTGCTGCTTTAGTATCATAATTTATGGCACTCATCCAGCAAAAGCGCTACATTAGCACCATAAATTATGATGCTATTGTGGACATGACCGCCTTGGTGCGCCATATTGTAAATACCGCACACACATGGGGCCTGATTTAATAAAAGTGGCGCTGCACCCAGTGAAGCACCGCTTTTCTTGTGCCCCGTAGTGCCCCCCTTAGGACGCCATGTGTAGGCCGTATCTAAGATACAGCACACCATGGCGATAGTTAGGGAAACTGGGGTCAAAATCATTGATGCTAGTTAGGAGCTTTGCAGGATTAGGGTAAAAAAATGTTGACACTAATCTTGCAAAGCCCATTGAGGCCCATTGTAAACAATGGTGTGCCTCCTTTTAATGTCTGCTTTGAGCAGGTGTTAAAAGTGCCGAAAAAATGACGCAAAGAAATCTCCTAAATTTCTTTGCACCACTTTTCCAGCCCCCTAACAGGAGAACGACCCCTTTGCATACATTATGCCTGGTGCATGCATAATGTAGCACAAAGGGTTACAAAGTGGAGCAATTAATGCATTGCACCACTTTGTAAATTTGGCACAGTGATTTTTTAGCCTCGTTGGCCACATTAGTGTAAAAGTAAAATGTTGCTAATGTGGCACAAGGAGGCGCTAGGGGATCTTAAATGTTCCCCATGGTGTCGTTAGGAGGACGCAATGGTGCGCTAGAAAAATGGCACCTCATGAATGATGCGTCACTTTTCCATAAATATGCCCCTTTTTGTATATCTGTAACGCTGTTGCTAGTGCAGGTGTTTAATAACATTTTTTAATGAGAGTTCATGTATTTTGAGTAATGGATTTACATACAAAATGTAATAATGTAGAAAAATAACGCATGCATTTGAAAATGTGATCACGAAGTGTGTCCACTAGTGTTCACGAAGTATACTTATTAATGGTTTACCTATATGAAATGATGAGTATATGTTTCACTAATTAAGGAACATGTCATAATAAGGGTTATGCATTATGTATTAGCTTTATTAATTGTAGGCCTTAACTTAGCGGATGTCTTGGCCTAGTTGCACGGCCTCATGTCAAACTGTATTTCTTAACGTTTAATAAAATGGCTTTCTTAGAAAGTTAAACTGTGATTTTCCATTGTACTGTCTAGATGTGTTCGTAGCTAAAAGTCTTTCTCGTGAGAACCGAATGCTAGAAGATGCTGTTCTTCGGTATGTGGGTCCATAGATGGTGAAGTGTACGCTGTGGTGGTCGGACCAGGTGAGTGGTGTGGTGTGGAAGTACCTGACTCTATCGCTGGAGGTGGAGATGGGGTAGATCGTGTGTCCTGCAATGTGGGTAGGGTTGGTGATGAGCTGCTTGAGACCGATGTTGCTCAAGCTTTCCAAGAGGTCAATGGAGTTAAAGTCGCTGGGGTCATTGAGGTGGAAGTTGAGGGCCCCTAGGAATATGTAGTGCTCGGAGTCGATTGCTTGCGGGGTGATGTGTTTGGAGTTGGAAGTTGAAGTATTTCATTACTGGTGTCAGGTCATCATGGAATGTCGTGCAGCAGATGGTGTCCTTGTAGTTGTTGACGATTCCACATCCGTGCTTGTTGGTTCTGTTCCGGTGTGTTATATTGTAACCTTCGGGGATGGCAGTGGCGATGTCTGGTGGGAGGCAGAGTTGAGCCAGCTTTCTGTGAAGAAGATAACATCTGGGGTGAGGGAGGAGATTATGTCCCAGAAATCAGTGGCGTGTTTAACTAGTGAACATGCATTGAGTAGGATGCACTGGCGTTGTGTCGAGGTGGTCTCAGTCGATGTGTCAGGTGCGTTGTTTGCTTCGGTGCTGAAGGTGAGGCAGAAGGCGAATGGTCCTTTGGTGGTACGTGCGGATGAGTGGGAGCAGTGGGTGTTGGTTTGTCTGGGGTCCAGGGTCAGAGGTCAGCAGCAGAGTATCTTTGTGGGGTGGAAGAGCCAGGGGTTCTGGTGCTGGCCATGCTCCAGGCACAGATGGGGGCAGAAAGGCTTGCCTTTGGTGCTCCATTGGGGCGGCCGCGCTGCAACCTCCATTAAGCAGGTCCTGGGAGGAGGGAGGGGCTAGGCAGGGGGCGCGAAAACAGGCGTTAGACGGGGAATGGAGAAAAAAGGAATGAACAGATAAAGAAAGGAAGCAAAAAGGATTAGAAAGTACTCCAAAAAATGGAGAGAGATGGGGGAGACAGCAGTGAAAACAAGGCAGAAGGAGGAGAAAGCACTCAGAGGGAAAGAGGGAAGAAAGCAGTGAAAACAAGCTAGACAGCGGTAGAAAGCACTAAACAATGGAGGGGAAAGGAGGGAGAAAATAGTGAAAACAAGGCAGAAAGCAGGAGAAGGCATTTAGAAAAACAAGGGGAAAGGAGGGAGAAAGCCAGTGTTCACGAAGTATACTTATTAATGGTTTACCTATATTAAATGATGAGTATATGTTTGACTAATTAAGGAACATGTCATAGTAAGGGTTATGCATTATGTATTAGCTTTATTAATTGTAGGCCTTAACTTTGCAGAGGTCTTGGCTTAGTTGCACAGCCTCATGTCAAACTGTATTTCTCAACGTTTAATAAAATGGCTTTCTTAGAAAGTTAAACTGTGATTTTCCATTGTACTGTCTAGATGTGTTCGTAGCTAAAAGTATTTTTCATGAGAACCGAATGCTAGAAGATGCTGCTCTTGCTAAATGTAACATTATGAGTGCAATGTGTGTAAGGCTGACTTTCTCAGGAGGAGAACAATGGAGACACTGACTTGGGTATAATCTGCAACAATATTGTTACTTGATGAGCCAGATTATGAGGACATCACAAGAGAAGACAATCAGCGACATGTGAACAGAGTAGTGGTAGAATTCATAGATTTGAAGTTTTAATTTTATTGGACAAAGTGTGAACATGCAATCCCTTGACCAATAGGAACTTGGGAAGTAGTTTTAGGAAATCTAACTTAGCCGGACTGCACGAAGGGAAGGCACACATTTTTACTCAATTTCTTGCTGGCCGAAAGGTCGTACTTTCTTGAGCGTCTTGAGAAGAGAAGTGCTTACCTTTATTACTTGAAGACTTTGCGTTTTCTGAACTTTGATGCTGAATCCTGATGCCTTACTGACTGAACTGATGTCCTGCTGACGAAGACTATGTTAGCTTGCCGGTCCAATTGAGGAGAGGTATTCTTGTACCCATATGTTTGTTATGCCTATATGCTTTTTTCTTTCTAGGTACCAACCGCACTGTTTTCATGGAGCCATAGTTAGATGTTTTCCAAATTTGTGTTTACTAACTTGTTTTGCATAAAGCCCAACATGCCAATGCTAATCTGGTGTTAGTTAATGATTCTCACTAATGAAAATCTGCGATAGGGAATAACATTGATGTATTTCTTTGCTGAATCTAAATGTATGTGATATCATTTGCGCAATTGTTCCTCTTATTAATTTGCACTGTAACCTTAGCATATGTAGTAGTTCAAGCTTTGATTAGATTGTGTTTCTTGTCGCTTTGGACAGCCAGTGTTGTTTCTGTATGTGTATCATTTGATTTTGAGATTAATTTACGTGACTTAAGCATTGTTACTATAGGGAAATAAACATTCTAACTTACTAAACGTGTGGTTATTCATAACTGAAAGGTCATGATGTGTGACAATTACTGACTCCAATTGATTGCTAATATCATTGACTATCATTGATTGTTGATGTTATTGACTAATTGCTGATTATTGATCTGCATGCACTGGAGTTATGGTGGGAACATCTTAATTGCAAGTCAAAAGGTTCATCGACCTATTCGCGTCCTCATGTAAGTTTACTTATTAAGGTCAGATGCGCTAACACTGTTAATCTAACACTGTTAATCTTTTGTCAAAGAAGGGTCATATCTAGAGAACCGTTGCCTCACAAGATCTTGGGTGCTCTTGTGGAAAGCGTTGCCAGCACTGGCACTGAACGCAGGGCTCATCAGCAAGACATCTTCAGACAGTACAGCCAGTGGCCGCTGTGTACTCTCAGGGGAATGCCACACATGCCTTTCATGCCAAACGAATACAAAAAGGAGTGTTGTGTGCTCAGGAACCCAGGAAATGTTGCAGTCCTGCTGCACAAAGAGATACACTTACAACGTTTGACTCTTTCAAACTCGTGACGTTACTATCGAGTACCGCCATGTACTTGCCCGAGGCATGAGAATTATCACTGGCTAGCGGCAAAATAAATAGTGAAATATGTATGTTTTACTTTTCGTGCTTGGCCAGTATCTGGCCTGTTTTTTCCGCTTAAACGCACAGTAATACAAGGCCACTGTCTTCTATTTTTTTCTGACAGGATGATTAGAATCAAAAGTGATAACTCTTAAATAAAATGTGCTCATTGTTGCTAAGACACATTGTGTAAAGTAATTTTGTAGAGCGCACAGCGACGAAGAATCAACATTTTAGCCATACGTGCTACCCAAGTCTGATGTACAAAACTGTTTTACAGTCGCATAGTCTATGATTTGCAAAGTTGGAAATATTTTGCGCTTCGCATAGTACACTTTGCGACTCTTTACGAATCAGAATGTGAAGGGCACATCAACCGGCGCCCCTGTCCCTATTTTGATTTGCAAAGTGGGAGCTTTCAATGATGGACAGCTCCCCCAATGCGAAACACAGCTATTAGCACAAGAGGGACCTGCCAGTCTCCCTGGGGACCACTTCGTAGGTCTCTCCTAGGGATCTCAGCTTTTAACAAATAGGAATCCTTCCTTATACATATTAACGAGTTGGGGCTTTTTGTGACTCCTCGTGAATTGCGTTGCACACGATTTTCACACTAGTCATAGTACAAAGATGAGGCAGGTTTCCTGTGCAAAAAACAGCGAGTGCTTTGAGATCCGGCGTTTGCTCATCGGGGTTCAAAAGTCTTAGGGTCTGATGTATCAATGATCGGGTGGCAAAGTGGTTTCTATGTTTGCACATTGCTTCATTGTGACCCAATTTGTATTTGTACTGTGACTTATGTACTAATCTGCAAAATGGCCATTAGTAGAATTTACAGAAATGTGTTATCTGAATCACACTGAGTTTCTGTAAATGCGGCATTGGAGTCCTACGAGTGACAACAGACAGCAATTAGAAAAATTCTGGAACTGCAATCTCTGTTCCTTATAGGAACGGGAACTACAATCACATTTTCTTTAAAAAATCACATGAATCAAAGGGTCTATGGGGACCCTTCAACAATTCCCAGACCCCCCTTTGGCGTCTTCTGTTTGTCTGCAGCCCACAGTAACAAAGGGGAAGCTGTTCCTCAAAGTTAGTAGCCTTTTTTTTATTTTACAGGATACCACCCCATTTTAGATGCCACTATCTACTGTAATCAGACCCTCCAGTATTTTGCAGTTTCTCAATTTGGGGGGAAAAAAGTCTGAACAAAACTTCGGTTTGACCCTCATTTTATTAACCGTGCACTGCTGCTGGGTCAATAAAATGAGGGCGGGCAGGAGAGTTGCTTTACTTCGTCTCTCACCTGCACTGTTTGGCCTGAGGTGCCGCCATGAGCTTCCTGGTTGGAAAACCTGCTTCTAGGACGATCAAAACGAGCCACACGCATTTCCTGCACACTCCCGTCACTCCTTTTATAGCCTCCACCTCCCCCTTCTGAGGTAGTCAGTCTCCTGTTATTTACCCTGCGGTTCCAGCTTCACCGTCGGAGGAGGCTGTTACCACAGACGCTCCAAGCTCCTGACACTTTACATGAATGTGGAAGGAGGGTGGAGAGGCCACACTAACAGCTCCCTCTAGCACCGTGGATGGACAAGTTAGGATGGCGACAGAGAGAATGCACTCTTTGGCATCCCTCTCCACAACTCTCTCTTGCTGCATGGCGATGGTTTCTGGATTCTATATCTGGACCATAATATTTTCTGTCTCTGTCGCAAAAATACAGCCATTTTATTTTGGCAGTGTTTTTGCGGCCTCTCAATTTGGCAAACCAGACCACAGTGTCCTGGGGAAACTCTCCAATTAATGGTTAACAACAAAAATTGCGGTCTCAAACTGTTGACACATATCTTTGTGAGCTGGGTCGAATGTTGTAGTTCTCTTCAAACCGATTGTCCATGCAAGTCACGAGGAGTCACAGTGTAGACACCGTGAGTAATAAATCCATTTGCAAATCGCAATGCTGCTTTAGTTCATTGCAGCTATGGCTTTGTATGGCTTTTGTACTTGTAAAGAGTGCACCTTTGCGCACCGATGGCTTTTGAATCACAAAACCATGTTGTACATCAAGCGCTTCGACACATGCTCATGGCTGCCTCGGAAGGAGTAAGCTGTGCGAGTTATTCTAACCAGAACAACAAGCATTCACCGTGGAACAAATACATAGTTACCTATACAAAGAAGCCACTAGTGACCAGTGTTATGTGGCTAGTACTACACTAATGTGATTCTATGCTCTTGCAATTAATGCAAGGCATGCAGCAGCAGTGACCTGCCTCTGTGTGCGTCTTAATAGACACCTTATCAAACAAAGAGAAAAGCTGATGGCATAGTCTGCATAAGTAGGGATATGAATACTGGCAGTCTTTGATATTGTGTCACAGACATTTTAGCGTTCAGGACTACTATATCTTTTTCACGTAAGCTAGCGGAAGCTGCTCCATTTGGCTATAGTTTTCTTATGTGATGGTGTCCTTATTTTGTAGGGTGCCATTTTGTTCTGAACCATCCAAGCTTAGCAATAATAGGTTTGACTTTTCTTGTGCAGATAAAGTAGTTGATTCAGGAATGTCCAGGTTTTTGCTGGAGCAGGGGGTAAAATTTCCTATGTGAAGTATCACAATCTTATTAAAGACATGATGATCCTTCCTGCACTGTCTGCAGATCAGCAAAGGTGTGCAAAAAAATATGAGTTTGTAGTTTTTTTAAGGATATCCGTGAAACAGTGCTTCAGCAAATAGAGTATGTTTCCACAATATGATTGGATTTCTATGAATACTTCTCTATAATGAGTGCAGACTTCAGTTGCTTTCAGAACTGTTAACACAATTTCCAAGGTTTTCTTCAAGTTCTGGCAACATGGTCCTGTCTGCAGCAACCATGTAACTTTATTGCCTATCAAGGACATTGCGGACAACAAGGAACTAATATTCAATAACTTCAAAATGGCCTCCACTATTTGCAAACATATTGAGAGTTCTGTGGCTTCACATCAGTCAATCAATCAAACATTTATAGAGCACAGTAAATCAGCCATGAAGGTCTCAAGGAGCTAGAGCTGTATGCTGGTGTGTGGAGGAATCATCATTTGAACATCCAGGCCTTTAGTTCTCTTCTGAGTCGCTGGAGTGACGTTGTGGTCCTGAGGTGCAGGGGGAGGTTGTTCTAGGCCTTGGCTGGTAGGTGCGAGAAGGCACGTCCTCCGCTTTTGGTTTGACAGATCCAAGGGGTGTCTGCGAGAGAAAGGGAAGCTGATGGGAGGCGTCTAGTCAGTTGGTGGAAGTTCAGGCATTTGTTGATGTATGCTGGTCCTGGTAGGTGTGGGTCAGCATCTTGAAGTGGCATCTCTTCTGAATTGGAAGCCAGTGTAGTTTTTTGAGATGGGGTATGATGTGGTTCCTTCTAGGGAGGTCGAGTACGAGTCTTGTTGCTGGGTTCTGTATTGTCTAGAGTCTCTTCAGGAGGCATGCTGTGGTTACTATGTAGAGTGTGTTTGCATATGCTAGTCTGCATTTGATGAGGGCCTGCGTGACTGTCCTTCTAGTGTCTGCTGGGAGCCACCTGAAGATCGAAGGGTGTGGAAAAAGGTAGATGAGACTGCGTCGCTTGTTTCTTCATGGATAGTTTCCTATCCAGGGTGATGCAGAGGTTGAAGGCATGGTCTGTTGGGGCGGGTGGTGTGGCGAGCTCTGAGGGCTACCATGTGTCAGTCCATGGCAAGGTGTTGTTCCAAAAGATGAGGACTTCCGTTTGTTCAATGTTGAGTTTGAAACAGTTGTGCTACTTTCATCATGCATCTGTGAGGTTCGCTTTTGTAGTGGAGGGATCTTTAGATAGTAAGAGGATGAGCTGTGTGTCGTCAGGGTGAGAGATGATGTTGAGTCAATGTAATCTGACAGTGATGTCTAGGGGGTCATGTTGGTGTTGAAGAGGGTCGGGCTGAGGAATGATCCTGGGGGAATTCATAGATGATCTTCTTGGGCTCTGAGGTAAACTGTGGGAGACTGGCCCTTTGGGTTCTGGCAGTGAGGTACGAGGCAATCTATTTGAGAGCGTTTCCTTAAATTCCCATGTGGTGGAGTCTGTTGATCAGGATGTGGTGGGATATGGTGTCATACGGGGTGGGCAGGTCCAGGAGAATGAGGGCTGCTGTTTCCCCACAGTCCAGAGGGCTCTGATGTCATTAGTGGCTGCAATCTGGGCTGTCTCGGTGCTGTGATTAGCTTGAAATCCAGATTGGGAGAGGTCCAGGGGTTTGTGGTCTTCTTGGTGTTGGATGAGTTGCTGGTTGATCTCTTTCTCAAGGACTTTTCCTGGATAGGGGAGCAGAGAGATGGACCTGTAGTTCTTCAATTTGGCTGGGTCAGCAGATGGGTTTTTCAGAAGGGGCCTCACTGCAGCTTGCTTCTATACCTCCAGGAAGGAGGTTGTGGTGATGGAGGTATTCATAACCTTCCTGAGCTCATTGTCGATTGTCTTGCTTCCAAGGTTGAAGATGTGGTGGGGGCATAGGTCTGTGGGTGCTCCTGAGTGTACGGAGTTCATGATGGAGATAGTGTCTTGTGTGATGGGGAGTTTCCAGTGGGTGAGAAAATGTCTGGGTTTGTGTTTGTGCATGTGAGCTGGTTGATGCTGTCTGAAACAGAGGGTAGGCATTCAAAGTTTTCATAGATAGCCGAGATCTTGTCGTGGAAGAAGTCCGCAAGATTGTCACATAGTTCCTGGGAGGGAGTGATGTTGTTCTCGGTGACTGCGGGATTGGTGAACTCCTTCACAATGGTGAAGACGTCTTTGCTGTGTTTTGTGCTGGCTTTGATTCAGTCTGCTAGTGCGTTCTTCTTAGTTTCTTTCAGGAGGTAGTGATACAGGCTGAGGGTAGTCCTGAAGGCAGTGCGTTCTTCTGTTTTTTTGCGGATGAGCCACTTCCTTTCAAGTTGTTGGCAGTTTCATTTAGAGGAGTGCAGTTCCTCAGTGAACCAGCTTGCTCTTTTGCTATGTTCTTTGACCTTGGCTGTCTTAGTGGGGGCAATGGCATCAACGCAGTCTGTGATCCACTGGGAGAAACTGTTTGCTGCCTGTTCAGGGTTTTGTGTAAAATCTGGGAGGTGGGAGCGGAGAGTGTTGTTCTACTGGGCTTCTGATTCTTTTTTCCAGTTTCTTCACATGGATCTGGGGGGCACGGTGCCATGGTATGTGGGTCCGTAGATGGTGAAGTGTACGCTGAGGTGGTCGGACCAGGTGAGTGGTGTGGTGTTGAAGTACCTGACTCTGTCGCTGGAGGTGGAGATGGTGTAGATCGTGTGTCCTGCTATGTGGATAGGGTTGGTGATGAGCTGCTTGAGGCCGATGTTGCTCAAGCTTTCCAAGAGGTCAATGGAGTTAAAGTCGCTGGGGTCATTGAGGTGGAAGTTGAGGGCCCCTAGGAATATTTGGTGCTCGGAGTCGATTGCTTGTGGGGTGATGTGTTTTGAGTTGGAAGTTGAAGTGTTTCATTACTGGTGTCAGGTCATCAGGGAATGTCGTGCAGCAGATGGTGTCCTTGTAGTTGTTGGTGATTCCACCTCCGTGCTTGTTGGTTCTGTTCTGGTGTGTTATATTGTAACCTTTGGGGATGGCGGTGGCGATGTCTGGTGGAAGGCAGAGTTGAGCCAGGTTTCTGTGAAGAAGATAACATCCGGGGTGGGGGAGGAGATTGTGTCCCAGAAATTGGTGGCTGTTTAACTAGTGATGATGCATTGAGCAGGATGCACCGGCATTGTGTCGAGGTGGTCTCAGTCGATGTGTCAGGTGCGTTGTTTGCTTCGGTGCTGAAGGTGAGGCAGAAGGCGAATGGTCCTTTGGTGGTACGTGGGGATGAGTGGGAGCAGTGGGTGTTGGTTTGTCTGGGGTCCAGGGTCAGAGGTCAGCAGCAGAGTATCTTTGTGGGGTGGAAGAGCCAGGGGTCCTGGTGCTGGCCATGCTCCAGGCACAGATGGGGGCAGAAAGGCTTGACTTTGGTGCTCCAGTGGTGCGGCTGCACTGCATCCTCCATTAAGCAGGTCCTGGGAGGAGGGAAGGGCTAGGCAGGGGGCGCGAAAACAGGCGTCAGACGGGGAATGGAGAAAAAAGGAATGAACAGATAAAGAAAGGAAGCAAAAAGGATTAGAAAGTACTCCAAAAAATGGAGAGAGATGGGGAGAGAGCAGTGAAAACAAGGCAGAAGGGAGGAGAAAGCACTCAGAGGGAAAGGGGGAAGAAAGCAGTGAAAACAAACTAGACGGCAGGAGAAAGCACTAAAAAATAGAGGGGAAAGGAGGGAGAAAATAGTGAAAACGAGGCAGAAAGCAGGAGAAGGCATTCAGAAAAACAAGGGAAAGGAGAGAGAAAGCAGTGAAAATAAGAAAGAAAGCAGGAGAAAGCACTCAGAAACACTGAGGGAAAGGAGAAAGCAGTGAAAAGGAGGCAGAAGGTAGGACAAAGAACTCAAATGAGAGGAGGATGAGAAGGTAGTGAGAACAAGGCAGCAAACAGGAGAGATTAATGCTGCAGCAGGGGAGAGCTGACCTGGGACCTGCTTTCATGAAATGTAGTTTCCTCAGTTCTTCTCAGGCCACTTGCAAAGTGCATCCTTTGAAGATGCAAAGCCTCTCTCTAACCTGCACCATCACTCTGCATGCATTGCCAGACTTTCCGTCCTCTGACTATGTGCACACCTGCCAGTTTGGAGTGCCATGCTTTATGTCTTAGAGGGCCACCTTTAAGGAATGGTGAGCCCCCCCCCCTACAATGCCCATTCCCTCACAATCGCCAACCACCTGTTATAAGTACTTCACCTTTGTCTCCTGCATCCACAGGACATCAGCAGGAATTTCCATGATATGTTTATCGACAAAGAGAAAAAAGTCCTTGCGAGATAAGCATTCTCTAGATACACGCACACTAAAAATGGAGATGTGTTAATATTTGTTATTATAAAATTATTATTATTTTTATTAACAAAATTTAATTTAGGGGCTGAGTGACTGTTCCCCTCCGCACTGGAATTATGCGAGTCTGCGGCTGCGTTGTTTTCCACATTATTATGCCTTTGCTACATAACTCATCATCTGCTGCATAAGCTACAGATTGTAGCAAAGCAAAATTTGTTTCTAACTCAAACCGATCAAAAGTTACTAAAATCTAAGTGACATGTGTTGCCATGTTGTAGGAGGACCTATCCACAAGTTGACTAGCCACCTTTGTGTTGCTTTTTACTGTATTTGTACATTAAACTGGTACAAATTAGGACAACCTATTTGCCAGGCAGTGTTAACTTGTTAAAAAATGATGAAATTCTGAAATAATACTGAGACAAAATGTGACATATTATGTCACGTAATTAGCCTTTTCTTACTGCATAACTTAGTCAACTTTGCCGCATAATTTTGTCCTTCCATGCTATTTACTTCAAATGGCCCTGGTAACAAGTTTAAATTATTTGCTGAGGGGATCATATTCAGTGTAAAAGATGAGGTCACCTTTTCAATGCAACTCCTTGGATTAAAATAAATCACATGTCCTTACAGTACTCCTTCCCTTATTTTATTGCATATGCAGGGGACACAATGCCTACATTAAACCAGGAGTGTCTCCTCCATGAGAGCGGAGGAGCATCGCTCGCTGAAAAAAATGCCCCAGAGCAGCTGAAAAATAAAAAAGTAATAAAGTTTATTTATTACCATTTAATTTTTCAGCAACCCATCCTGAACTGAGTGTCAGGACGGTGTGGGGCAAATTCTGCTGAGTGACAGCATGGAGCAGTACACTATGTTTAAAGTGTGCATGTCTCTTTGGCTGGCTGTCTTGGGACGGCCAGCATGACATGCACACTTTAAACTTCTCAAACCCAGCTGTCTTAAAACAGCTGGGTTAGAGAAAGCAAAGGACTCCACTGCTCTTAGTTGCCGAGAGAGGCCGCTCACTCCAGTCCAGACAGCAGTCCAGGGGAGTAGGAACAGGAAGACCAATTTCAGTGACGAGGAGAGCCAAATTTTACTAGCTGAGGTGTCAAAAAATGAACAACTTCTCTTTGTCACCTCCAAATTGCCATTAGGGAAGAAGGAAGACAGTTGCTAAGCCATATAGTCAACAGGGTAGGGCAAACAAAGAGGGCAGTGCTGGAGTTAAAGACGAGGTGGCATGACTATAAGTGCACGACCAAAGAGAAACTGGGCAGGAGCCTTAGGGCAGCCATAAGGACCGGAGGATGACTTGATGTCCAGGAAAAGTTGGACCCATTGGAGGAACAGGTGGCATCACTCTTTCCGACAGAGTTGGTGGCAGGAGTTGCTGGACAGGACAATGCTGTGGTTGAGGACGAGGATGAACTACAGGGTAAGTGACAACAAGGGACTTTGGGGGCATAATAATTCGATTTATAACACAACACAGGGCAGCAAGTTACACTGCTGCACTGCACTGTGTGCATGTGGAATGTCTTACATATGAATTCATACATCACATAACTCTAAAATAATTTCACTGTCACATTTGTTTATCTTCAGCCCTGCCAACTTTCACTGATCTATGTGTGATGTGTTGCTCCAGTTCATGGTGTCCAATTAATCCACGGACTTGTGATCTAATCTACCACATGATAGACTTGGACTACAAATCCTATAATACAAAGCAAAATAAATTGACTGGAGCAGCACATCATGCATGGTTATTGGAAAATGTGCAGATATATCAGTGTCATTGCCAGCTCCCTTTCACCGTGTAGCAAGTGTGCTTGTTTTGGGGCTATGCAGCCAAACATTTGAATAACATGCAATGTTTAGTAATGTGCTTTGCAACAGTACTAACTTCTCATCCAACAGGGTATTCAGGTGCTGAGTTTGAGCTGGTTCACCAAGTATGATCACCTGAAAAGCCAAGTGTACAGTCATTTGAACTAACCCATTTTCCACCCAGCTGTCCTGATGTGCTAGATGAAGTTTTAACAGGTGTTGGGTGTCATGTCAGAGACCACCCTGCCTCCTGTCTTGCTCATATGGAGTTTGGGGGTGGAAGTTAATATATGTGATGCACAACAGAGGTCCATGATTCTTCATTAGAAGCATAGATGGTATGTGAGCTAGGTGAGGCTCTGGTAGAGTAGTGCCTTGTGGGTGTAGTGGAGCAGATTGGACTGGCAGTGTCTCTGAATGGGGAGACATTATTGTATCTCAAGGATGCAAGGGGTGATGTGTGTGCCGCAAAGTAGGCTGAGTAATAGTCAGGCTCTACTATGTATAATAGTTTAACACTTGTGTTGCAGCTGCGCAGAGATGGTCTGGTAGAAGGAATTGGCGTACTATGACCTACATGTGATTAGGGCCTGTGGGATGGTATCACAGGAGGCAGGAGGAAGCCAGAAGAAGAGAAGTCTGACGATACAATATATGTAAAATCAGGTGGAGGTGAAACAGATATTTGTGAAGTGTAAGGGTGATGTAGGTGCCTAGGATGATGGTCAGGTGTCTGGGATGGTTGGAGGGTGAGGGCTTTAAGCCTAGTTCTGTGGGCAACCAGGATAGGTACATGTTAAAGATTATCCCCACTAACATCTACTGAGGTTCAGCATGACCCATTACTCTCAGATACAGGTAGGCATGGTGGACAATAGCATCATGTAACAAATGTTAGTTGTGTTTGTGTCTTCTGTGAGTTATGGTATGATATGAGTGTCATCAGTGTGTGAGATTAGGTAGAGTGTCTGGGTCTGAATGATGATTGCCTGAAGAGTCACGTACAAGTACACCTTAGTGTGTATGAGTGAAGAGATTAGTGGGACTCTGCAGATGATTATCTTGGGTTCTAAATACACACACTGAGCTTGAGATGTTGCATATTTCCAATTTTGATGGTAGCAATCTCATTCAGAGATGAGGTCATTGTCTACTGTTCTGTACTCTTAAGATGAATGAGTGTGCTAGGAAAATACTGGATATCAAAATAAAATTGAAGTGCAGCAGTGCAGTGTAGCAAGGTTGGTTACTGTGTAGAGTTACATGATGACAAATATGACCTCTATGCCACATAATTTAGTACAATTGCATGCAAGACAGTACAGCTTGGCATTTTGTTGTGTTTGACTGTGTGCAAGGCAGAGTGCAGGATACTTTATGCAACATAGCAAAATAACATGACTTGGACACTGGTGTGGTGTTGACTTATGGTTAGAGGGAATGCTGGCAGCCTGGTGACATGATGCAATGGTCTCAGCAGTGGGTTGAAGACCCTCATATAACATCAGTGTAGGCACAGACCACAAAAAATATGTTGAATGTAAAATGTGCCCCTCATCTGCACTCACTTTTTCATGCAGGCTAGCAAGCTACCAAGCTGCATTGCATTGTGTGTCATTAAACAAATGGTAAACCTTGTTCATACAGAGGTTGTGTGAACAATGTTAAGGTTCTGCTATGTGAAAGACAACAATACCCTAACATGGCCTCAACTACTTCTATTAACATATTTTCTACATATCCATCTGTACTTGAAACAGGAAAAAAATCAGTCTGAATGTCTGTAAAATCACTTATGTCTAAATTTATCATGGATCAATATTGACAAATTCCTATCTCTTTCCAGAGGGACAAACATCACCTCCTGTAGAACAGCCTGTCCTTGTTGACTAACCTGTTGAGGACACCATCCTGCCCCCTTGGATGAAGATGCCTTCCAACAACTCCTGGACTCTATTGAATCCCTCCTCCGATCCTTCCAAGTGAAGATGACATGCAGGATCTCCAGAGTAATCGCCATCCACAGGACTGACACCATCTAGCTGTGCAATGCTAACTGAGAACTACAAGGACCTCCACATTGAATTTCAACAGGAAGTGGTAGGAGTCCGTCAGAGATTGGCTGATGAGGTGCAGACAGGGATGGAGACCATAGCCAACACCTTAGAAGGAGTTTGTAGGTATCTGAGCCCTAATAAGCTTACGGCTAAGGCTATTACAGACACCTACACTTGGCTCCATGGGATTGATGAGTCCCTAGCTGACATTGTTGGTGTCATGATGCAGAGGGAACAACATCAGCCCTCTACTTCTGACACCAGTGAAGTAGCCAAGAAGCTTGGGGCCATCCATAACATCATGGATTCCATGGAGAGCAAGTTGGACTCCTACATAACATCAATGGGCGATCTCAATCACAATGTTGTTGTTTTGCTGGCAAGCCACTAGACCCTTGCCAGGGATTTCCCAACTGCCTGCACTGATGAAGGCTTGTGGTGACATGGGAGCCACATCGTCTGTACCTGATGTGTGTGTGCTTCAAATGCCTATCATATGAACGCCATCACCTGCAGGGGAGGCACAACACCCATCAGAGGAAGAAGATCTGGACTTCACCAGTTTCCAGCAATGATCTGCCCAATGACATTCATCATTGCCTCCTGGCCAATTTCATAGTGGTCCTGTGTTTGACATCATGCCACCTCCTTTGTCACCCAGTACTTTACTTTGTTTGCGCACCTGGTGATTTATTCACTTTTGGACTTTGGAACAATCATACCTTCCATAATGGCAATTTGTAATGCCTCATTGAAATTCTCCTCATGTCCACATGTCGCATGACATGTCTCTCAAATTGGCTCTAACTTGTCATCTACGAATACTATAACTGTTGGTGTTGGTAAAATATGGAAAATGGGACTCCTAGAAAAGAATTTGAGGGACCAATAATCTTCAATAAAAATAATGGTTGTATACAAATTTGTACTAAACCTCAAATAACAATGTATGTCTCTTTTGTTGAAAGGACTACATATGCCATAGTGGAAGAGTGCAATTCTAACCCACTTGTTTGCATCACAAGAAGAGTGAGAAAAACTCATTTTCACATGTTGTCTTTGGATATTCGGCTACACCAAGTTAACCACTGCAATTGTATAATGAGCAATGTGTTTTCTACCAAGAGAATGTCAGTGTGTAACAACAGGCTGCAGTTACTTGACTGACACATAGTGAGCATCTGCTCCTAATCACAAGAATACTTACCACCTAAAAATGGGAAATGTGAGCCCATAATACTATTCCACTCATTCATATAAATGTCGCATAATGAACATGACAACTTTATCACCCTAAAATTATCACCGCACTACACATGCTGAAAGGATTTAAGATTACATACATCTACATGGTTGCACCAATAATAGGCAGATACTTATCCATATTCAAATATTGAATTAGCATCATACCTGTGCCACACAAGATTGAGCGAGGAAAATTCAATACCTTGATTGTCAGTAACCAAGAAATTCAAGGTCTCCGTTTTGGAGACCTGTGCCAACTGATAATTGCAAAAAATGCTACACTGGGAAAGGTAAATTAAATGTGTATGTCTGCCCCTAAGAGGCCTAATATGTGTTGAGTGTGAGTGTAGCCACACATTACATCTCTTGTACATTGTACATACATTTATTCTATAAGTGACAGAGCACAATATCAGAAATAACGCAACACCTCCTCAGGGGAAAAGCAATTGGGAGATATATGAGCATTAAACTTTGAAAGCACTTCACCAAAGTGAGTGGCCTGATGTGCCCCACTTGGCAAGTATTCAAGGGCAATGAAGATGGATAATCGTGTTGCAGGTGTGACTACATACACAATTAGTAACCTGTCAACAGCAATGTCCCCTTTGGTCAATGGTACAAAGGCGTGTGTGTGGTAATCCAAGGTAGGAGTGTGTGTTCCAGCCCAGCCAGGGAGTAGCAATCTGTAGTGAAAACACAATCCTACATTTACCATGCCCTAGCACTTTCAGACAGAGTGCACGAGTAGGAGACGACCTTTGTTGTGCTGTGTGTGAAATCTCCAACTGTACCTCGCTTACAGTGTCCAAAGTATGGAAAACCATCCAGAAAACTTTCAAATGTGAGGTAGACTAATAGTTGTCCCTAGGCCTCTGACAAAGCTACATAAACCTTCATAGAGTGCAGGTCAATTGCTACATTGTGTACACAACTCAACATACACAATGAGACTGACTCTTACATATGAATTGATGACAAACTACTGAAGCAGAATTTTTTTTAATGCATGTAAACTATTATTACTACCTATACCTACCTACCGTTTACTAACTAACCTAACACTCGCCTAAAATATCTATGCTAATCTTAAACTACCTAAACTTATTTTATACTATGTAATCTCATCTTGACCTATCTTAACTTATCTTAAACTATTGTTACAGCTATACATGCACGACAAGTTAAACATCACATCCCGTCCCTACTTCCATTAATAAACCTAGAGGAATATTTCTAAGGAACTTGCACTGCCATTGCTCCATTTTTAGATTCGAGCTCAAAGTGCTTTGTCCCTGTTGTTATCTCTCTACGGGCTTGTAACCAAGCCCATGTCCTGCCCATCAGTTTTGGTTGGTTCATGGGCTTGCCTTTTACAATTCGCTTGATATCATTACTGATAGACATGCATATGTCATGCCTTTTCCGATGCTTAGCCCTCCTCGAGTGCACTGGCCAACTACTGAAAACATACGAGGCTCCATGTTTTCTGTATGGCTTCTGGAATACTTTTACTCTTTTTTCATAGGCAGCGCAATCTTGCTGGGCAGCAGTCGACCACTTTGCATTACATCAACTCTGTTACATGGATAATTGCACTTTTGCTGGTTACATGGATAATTGCACTTTTGCCATTACGTTTCACTGCGAGCGACCTTCTGTTTTCTTTTGTGTGTTTGCTTTGCGCTCATGGCAGCCATCGGCTTGCTTATGTGAAACTGTTTTACTTTTCAGTTTATGTGGCAAGAAAAGTCCGGTTAGGGGTTTACAATGCTAATAGCAAGTAAAATCGAGGCCCATTGCATTGCAAATGCTTGTTTCTTATGCTTTGGAGGTACAAGCATTACTCCACATTTCAAAGTGACGCATCAAGGCCAGTATGTCAATTTTAGGAGGACTGCATTGGAATTTACCTGCGCCTGATTCGGCTGCATCACACAAGTTGAATAATATGCAAGGTAGGCGCTCTGTCGTAAAGTCCAATGTAAATGTGACCCAGTGATACTTAGGAATTTGGAGAAAAGTGATGTATCACCAGCAAGCAGTGCACAGACTCTGAAATGCATTAACAATCCTGCGCATTGGCAACCCAGTCATAAGAAATGATGCATTGGCACTGGTATATAAACAGAACATACCCAAAGCATTTTGACAAGCTCAACTATGCCATGGAGGAGCTAATACTTCCGCTAGGTGCACCGAGAAGACCACCCCCACCCCCCCCACACCGTCACTGAGGGAGTGCAGGAGAAGGCAGCAAATATACCACCAAAGGACTACCCTCATTGACCTCAGGGAGGAGGTGGTCATCACCTACTGCAGACTCAGGAGGGAGTCCCTCATACAGCTCCTGAACCAGATTGCACCAAGGCTGCAGCCAACATCAGAGAGGCACACTAACATCCCTCCGTAGATCAAGCTGATGGCAGTCCTCCACATGCTGGCATCGGGGTCATTCCAGACTACCATAGCCAGAGTGACAGGAATCTCATGGTCATTGTTGTCATCCTTCTGACCTTCCATCCTGTATGCCATCATCAGCTTGACACTTCAGTACCTCATGTTCCCCAAAACACAGCAGCAACAGCTGGATGCCAAGCAAGGCTTGTATTCAATGTGTTCATACACCTGTTCTAGTGGTAAATTGACCAAAGGTAAATCAGCAATGTGCAAGTCACAAACACTAAAACAGCTTAACTAAATATGATTTTCAACAGTCATCAATCTAGATTGTAATACATCCTGGACAAGACACCATGGTGTACTCTGAATACCAATCTCAACATTACATTGACACAGCACTGATGGTAGAACCATTGCAAAAGGGACATAATCCACATAAATGTACAGTACAGCATATATGTGTGAAGACCAATGTATTGTATACAGGTCTGTGGTAGACAAATGCTCGAAACTGGGTCGCTAGTTAGCAGAAATATGCACCCTGTCCAAGAGGCAACCACAATATTAGTCAGGCTACGTCAGATACACAAGCTAAATTAACCTGTGCTCACCCTCTTGTAGTTTGGCACAGAACAGGGGGGCTTAACTTAAAAGGCAATGTGTAAAGTATTTGTGCAACACACACACAGCAATCACAATGAAAATACCACAAAAAGACTCCACACAGGTTTATGAATAATATAGGTTATTTATCTTTCTAAATCAAGACCAAAACAACAAAAATCAAATTTAGCAGATCAAGAGATATTCATAAAACTATTAAATACAGTTATTTTAGCAAGTTACATGGTCTAAACCGATGTGGGGAATTCTATGATGTGAATGCACCTTGTTTAGGTAAATTACGGTAATGCTCCGGTCACACTCTTCCCTATACTTTGGCCGGGTGTTGCGTTCTCGATCAAGTCTCTTCCTGCGCAGCGAAGAGAAATGCTGTCAAGGCTGCATGGGAAACAATTAGTGACCCGGAGGCTCCAGGAAAATACCGCCGCAAGGTAATATTGAGGTGGCCGACGATGAAGCAGCAGGCAGAATGGGGCATGAAGGTGCAGTACATCTCCATTACCTAGGCAGCTGGGTGGAGACTGTGGTGGCTGGAATTAAGTCACTCAGCAATCCTTGCAAAAATTAGTGGCTAGCTGCAGGGAAGCCGCTCTCACGTCCTCACAAGGTGGGCGATAGGTTGCAGGGAGGCCGTTCCAATGTCTTGGTATCAGGGGTGGCCAGCTAAGATGAAGCCATTCTGCAGTCCTCACAAAGTGGGTGGCAGGGTGCAGGGAAACCACCCTTAGGTCTTTGTTGTCCCTGAGACCCCTAGTAGAACTAGAGGCAAGTCAGCAAGCCCTTGAAGTCACTCTGGGGGTAGTTCTTGGTTCCTTGTCTACAAGTCAGAGATCAGCAGGCAACAGGGCAGCACAAGAAAGCACAGCAGCAGTTCCTGAGAACAGTCAATCCTGGCAGGATGGTGATCTTGGCACACAGCAGTCTTTACTCCATCAGAGTTCAGTTTAGTCCAGAAGTGTACTTATTTGGGGGGTCAGAGACCTGGTACATATATGAAAAAGTGCCTTTGATGTGGGGGGTGACTTCAAAAGGTTTCTGTGAAGTGCACAGGTCCCCCTTTCAGCTCAGCCCTAGTTCCAGACTATCAATGGGAGGTAATCAGTCCTTTTGTGGGAGCTCAGGCTACTACCCATTGAAGTGTATGTGGGAGCCCTTCTCAACCTCCTCCCCAGAAAGACCCATCAGTATGCAGATGAATGCAGTTGCAGTTGAGTATCCTGTGTTCTGGGTGTCTGAAGGGAATGCACAGGTATAGTTGTCACCTAGGCCAGGCCAGATGTGTATTGGAGGCATGCTGTGAACTGACAGGGCAGTGAGAACAGAGAAATGTCCACTTTATAAAAGTGGCATTTCTAAAATAGTAATAATAAATCTATCTTTACCAGGGAAGAGGATTTATCGTTACCACTCCAGTGGTACCAAACATGCTGCAACTGCTCCTTTCTGATCAGGATGAACAGCTTAAAAGTGTTCTAAGGAATTCCCAATGATGGTCCATGAGAGGGGCAGGCCTCACAGTAATGAAAAACACCTTTTGGAGTTTTTCATTACCAGGACATGTAAAACTAAAGAGTACAACCTGCCTTTTACTTACATGGCACCCTGCCCCATGGGCTACCTAAGGCCAACTTTAGGGGTGACTTATATGAAAGAAAGGGGGATTTTAGGTTGTCAAGAGGTTTTAAATGCCACGTCGAGGTGGCAGTGAGACTGCACACCCAGGCTCTGCAGTGGCAGGCCTGAGACATGTTTACAGAGCTACTTAAGTGGGCGGCATAATCAGTGCTACAGGCCCACTAGTAGCTTTTAATTTACAGGCCCTGGGTAAAAGGTACACCACTTTACAAGGGACTTACATGTAAATTAAATATGCTAATTGTGGATAAACCAATGTTACCATATTTAGGGGACAAGCACATGCACTTTAGCACTGGTTAGCCGTGGTAAAGGGCTCAGAGTCCGAGGGCCAATAAAATTTTACAGCAACAAAACAGGAGGTAAAGGCAAAAAGTCTAGGGTAAGACCACCCTAAGGATGCCAGGTCTAACAACATATATAAGTTACAATATCAGTGTGTCCTACGTAAAGATTCAAAGGCTTTGTCATTGGCAGGTAGTGCAGCAACTACATCAGTAGCTCCACAGGAACATGTATGTGTGAGTGCGAAGCTGGTTAGTACTGATAGAGCCTAGGTGGGGATGACAACAATCCCCATTTTGTCAACAACATACTGCCACTCACAGTGGCATGGCAATGAACCTACAAAACAGCCATCACACTGAGCTACTAGCCAAATGTGATTGCCGAATTGTGGTACTGTCAAAAGATGGCAGGCCATGCTCATGTTTCAATAGGGCACAGAGAATAGGAATAGACATGTGGAATTAAAAGTGTTAATCTAAATGTAACCATTAGAGTCCAAAACTGGAAGAAATGTGTATGAGTCATTCAGTACATATAACCAACATGTACTTGAATGTGGGTCAACCACCATGATCACTGAGTGACATTTCTTTCTTTCCCTTTTCATTTGACCAAGGATATGGTCTCCAGCCATAGGTCATGACCCCATTTGTACATCCCCAGACAGAGGCAGAGCGCACACACAACAACGCACCGGGCAAGACCAGAGGTATTGTGGAGCAGACTTTTGGTGCACTGAAATCTTGCTTCCGCTGCCTTGACATGTCCAGGGGAGATAGCAATACTCCCCCCTATGGTCTGCAAAATAATCCTAGTATGCTGTAAATTGCACAACGTATGTTTGCGCACAAATGTCCCATGGGACATGGGCCATAAGGACCAGAAAGCACTGGATAAAAATGAGGATCAAGATGAGGACAGAGGGGAAAATCTAGCCACAATTGCTGGGACCTGGTGAAGAAACAACACTGTTCCGAACGTTTTCAGTGAAGCCTGAAGTAGGTTGATGGTCATAACATTTCTTTTGGTTAGAAAAGTGTTCGTAAATGTAAATAAATGAATGAACCCTTCCTTTGTGTAAGCATTTAATTTCACAGTCACCGTAAACATCACAACACTCACATCTCACCTAATAGTTTTTGGCCCATGTAACTAGGTGTTACAATCACCCCAGGACAACATCATGTGCACCAAAATATGTGTGCATATCAACAACAAATGCCAAACACATATGCTTGGGGAAGACATACACCAAACAAAGGTAGCAATGTGGAACAGTGGGCACATGTTGTATGTGTGCTGCTACAGTATACTGACAGTCAGACATCCTACCACAATCCAAAGGGAGTGTAAATGTTAACTGCGTGCAATGATTGCGTGTGTGTGTTGTACATCTAGACATTGTTTTAGCCTTACACTCGTGGAGGCCAGTATAGTGACCTCATAGTCTTATGCCTATGAACAGAGGCTCATATGATGTGCATGGGCACATAGTGCAACCCAGATAGTCACCATACGCTACATTGTTTGCAAGCACATAGCAAAATCAGTGTGGTATCTCACATAACACATATAAATGTTGACTCCTCAACTGTGCTGGTGCCGAATTGGCTTCCTAGGCCCAATGGTGGCACACTTGGGCCACTAGGCAAGGATGCGACTGTTAGATGCAAGAGTGGATGTCACTGCGTTGGTGTGTCTTACTCTGAAACAATGCTATCACTCCTACTGTTCCATCTATGTGTGCTAAAAACAGGACACAAAGAAAATCAAAATAGATTTGAAGGTATAACTCCATGTGATATCACTCCTGACAAGGTAGCATGCACTGACGTATTCCAGGTTAGAGTGGCTTAATGTGTCAGTAAATGCACATATGACCATCTGGTGTAAATGCCTACCCACATTCTAAGTTCAAGTAAGCCCTTTCTCTTGCCAAACAATGAGATGCAGCGTAATGGTAAACATATAATTACTTGGAAGTTATCACACTTGTTTTGGCTACTCAAGCTCGACTCAAGATGATCAAAATACAAGCTACCAATTTAGGCAAACACTTTTCTGCAGGGGTAATGGTCAAGCCCAGACATCAGATATGTGTATACCACTACATTAAATGGTGGTGCTTGGGTATTTCAGTGTGGTAAATTAGGTCTTGCACATATTAACTAGTGTCATATGGGCCTAACCACATACCTTTCATAGCTAGACAGTCAATCTGTGACCTGGATGCCACACACAGTGTAGACTGGCTGAAACACCCAGTGTATGTCGTTCCCTGGGCATGTATTGTGTCCGTACACATCCTATGTCAGGAATGCAGGCAGATAGTATGTTCTTCAAGTTTGGGCATAATCATCTATTACATTGTGTATTACATTTGCATAAGACTGCAATATCTGTGCAATAACAAATTCTACTATGCATCTACCTACGTCCAGCCAAGCATGATACAAACTGTAAGGCATATTAATGATGTCAAGGTCTCAAAAATTCACAATATGTCTGTGTTTTTCACATTATTATATTGCCTGTCCGAGAGTCTGCACCATCAATGCAATGAGTCACACATATGCGTACTGTTAACATACACATGCAACACATCCCAAGTCTTCAAGCAAGTCAGCCAATACAATTTGACCAAGACAACTGAGCCCTGGGAGTGTTTACCTGCATTGCTAAATTCACTGCACTGTACCACACATAATAGGCCAGCTGTGTCAATCAAAACACACACATTAGCCTTTTGCGTGATGAATTACACCCTGTACGTTGCTCGGAAGCCACGCATCCACGCCAATGCATCAAATGGAATGCATGTGCATTGACATGCGTTTTTACCTAATTCTCCAATGATGCATCAGAAAAAACAACACATTTGTAAAATATGTGTCTCATCCACCCAAGAAATGATGCAATGACTCTGCCATGCTGCAAACCAGGAAGTGTAAGTTACTTTCACTTACAGTCTTTTTGTCTGTGCTCGCAAGTGGAGGTGTTTGGTGTGTGCTTGGTTGATTGCTTGCATTTTTTGGTCTTGTTGGTGTCTGTGCTGTCCCTGTTGTGTCCCAAAAGTGTTATTTGTGTATTGTAGTTTGTATTGTTTTGTCACTGTATTGTTGGGTGTTAATATATTTATGGGTTTGCAGTTTTAGGGGATAGGGGAAGGGTTAGGTTAAGTTTAATTGCAGGTAAGGGTATTTAGATTTGCTAGGGATATGTTGGGGAGAGGGAGATCAAAGAATCTGTTGACAGAGAGTTTGGGGACCTTCTGGCCCACTATCTACCCAACATGATTGCCACAGGGGTAGGATGAGCTAGGGTTACTCTATCTGAGAGAGAAAGGAGCAGTGGGAGAAGGTTCGCTTCCACATGAGCCACGTCTCGATAGACTGTCGACCAACTGAAGCCCAGATGGCCAGATGTGGTCAGCTGGGAGGCAGATATTATTGATCATCTCAGAATAGAATTTGGTTTACCCACTTTTGGTAAGTACCTATATTCCATGAGCTTGTAGCTGTGTGTCTTCAGCAAAAATCTGCTATCGCTTTTTGACTGAAAGGGTCAGATATATTTTTGGGGTAGTATGCCATCATACAGGCTAATCCCCCCAAAAAATGAAATCATGCGACAGAGGCATGTTCACAGTAGCCTACCACTAACCCAAACGGACCATGCAGTGGAGGGGAGGCCCATGGGTGCTTGGGGACCCATCCAGCACAGTAAAGGACTGTTGTCACCTGGTCTGCTAGGTCATTACTGACTCCAAACTGTGAGGACCCCCCACTAAGTATGTTCCAGGGGAGCATACTCACATTTTATCACACAACAGTTTGGAAGACCTTTTGGTGCACCCATAATAATTTAACATACATGTTATAATGAAATTGGTCACAATTCCTCTATGAGCCTGTACAAGGCATGAATGGACAGTGTTTATTTACCATGCACTGGTAACGTGTAAAGAGCTAAGGGTCAGATGTATGACCCAGAGTTTTGCGAATCGCAATTTACAACTTATTTGCGAGTCGCAAAACCATATGTACAACAGTGTACTTCACAATGTTTGCCATTCCCAATGGGGTCGCAAATGACCTGCCTCATTAATATTCATTTGGTAGGTTGCAATTTGCGACTCCATTGGGAACAGCTGCACTCACAGGGGTGGTGGCCTGCTGGGGACAGCAGACCACAATGTCTGTGACTGCTTTTAAATAAAGCAGTTTGTTTTTTTAAATGCAGCCCATTTTCCTTAAAGGACAACGGGATGCATTTCAAAAACAAAAATGAAAAGTTTTCCGTAGGACCACTGCCTGCTCTGAAAAAATATTTTTGCTACCATTCACAAATGGGAAGGGGTCCCGTGGGTTGAATTGGTTCTATCTGCGATTGTTTTGTGAACACATTCACGGTCACATAACAATCCTACATCGCACTGCGACTCACAATTAAGAAGGAAACGCTCCTTCCTAATTGCGACTCGCAAACCTATTTTGCGATTTGGTAAATAGATTACTGAATCACAAAATAGGGTCAGCACATAGCAAAATGCATTTTTCTTGTCACAAACAGCCCGATTCTGTGAATCGGGCCATTTGTGACAAGGAAAAAGCTACATACATGTGGCTCCTAAGTGAAGTTAAAAAACAAGCATGGTTTCTGTCTGATGTTTGTAGCATTGTTCAGATCACATATTGATTTGGGAAAGTCCCAGCAAAATTAATACCCTGTAGGGTGTGGTCTGTCAATTCACATAGCCATCAAAGTCAGGCACCCTTGCACCATGTAGCTAGGATGGATGGTTTAGTACTTTGTCTGCACTCTGTGCACCTGAGATGTGATTTGTTTGATATTATTAATAAACACTGGAACATGCCATACATATATTCATCATTAAGACATGTCAACTTTGCCAAATGCTACATGTCCAACATGCAGACAATAAAAGACATTTGTGAAGTCAATGTACTGTGCTTTATATGTACACAGTGTACATGTTCAAACTTCACAGAGCAATGTAACATGTGTTTGTCTTGTAAGAATACCTGCATCGTACACAAATGTTTAGGTGGACTCCTTCTGGGATCCCCAGTGATGAGTGTTATCTGAATGTTTACTGTGCTCTCTAAGAATTGTCTGTGACATTGGTTCCATTGAGGTGTGTAGGGGTTTCATCATTCACTTGAAAACAATTTTAATTTCATGTTACATCACAAGGAAAGTTGGACAAAGTTGCATGTGCAATGGATAGGGGCAAACAACAATATGCATGTATTGTCAATGTCTGTAGGCACACATGATGGATGGCTCAGAACCCAGCTGTGGTAATGTTTGGCCAGCTATCACGTGGATCCTTATGGCACATGTACCATCAACAGCCCCAGGACCTACAGATGGTCATAGCTTCAAATGTCTGTCACCCATACCATGGACAGAAAATAAATAAACAAATCACAAATTATGTGACAGAATATTTTTATGAAATAGGCTGAGATTTGAAAAAAATATAGTATGTTTGTCGTTGTCAAATTGCATCAGAATACAGGTGTGGTTTGAGGCGTAACACATATCCCAGACAACACTACCAATAGTCAACAATTCATGTTCCTGGGAAACAATACACAGTAAACATCTTTTAAAATGTACTAGTCCTCCTGTTGTGTTTTCAAATCATATTGTGCCGATACATGCGGGATACGTTTCTCATTGCTACCACAATTTGTACAGTGTGAAGTACTGAAGGCAGGCTTAGACATTCATACCATTCAAAATAGCAAAATGTTTTTGAATCTGTGCATGTACCAGTAGCTAGGTGTCTTGCCAAAGTGTGAAATCCAATAAACTTGTGTGATCATGTGAGCAGGGTAGGCACCATGAAACAAGATTCCTTCCAAGTGTAGATACTGCATATGTACTTGTGATGTGGCAAAGTTAATATGTATCATTCATTAGAGAAGTCCTGTGGCCAAATGCCATATCCCCGTGTGTTGCTGTGAGTGTGTAAGTACATTGTCTACAGCAATCATTTACTTGGGTTCACCACTTAGACCACATTTCTCATGATATGTAGCAACTGTCATTCAGCATAATGGGTACCTGAGCATCCCTCAGAGAGCTGCATATCACTGGCATGTGAGATGGGGTGGTAGAGGAGCAATTTACAAAATGTCATGTTGGTTTTAAGGATGTTGGAAAGAAAGTCTATATGAAGATGTCTTTGGACAGTCCAACTTCCATCTGCCAATTTGATGCATATTGCTAGTGTGGTTGTACACATGGCAATGTATGAGCATTTTAAATGGCAGGTCCACACAGGATGTGAGGATTCCTACCTCAGTGCAGACAGAATAGGCATGACTAGTAGTGGCACATGTCACCAGTCCACATGTGGAAATGCAGTTAAAGGCCTAGCTCACGCCCTAATATATCCAATGTCCTATAATCGACACATGATTATACCTTTGTAGTATTTTGTGAAGTAAAAGGCCAAAGTGTGAAGTACTACATGCATGTCTGCACTATGTTGTCTGCATATATCCCATTACACAGTCCATCTACTGGTGGCATTACCCATACTGCCTCTCCCAAAAAACTGTCACCTTGATTCATTTTTGGCAAATACCCGCAAGGTACAGTACAAGATACTCATACATATGAGAACTACAATATTCATGCACACACTCATCACATGGATATGGTTTGAGTTTAGGTGCCTCAAGGTAACATTTCAAAATGACATGTAGAGATAGGCACTATATTATGTAAATGGCCACATAGTATTGCTTGAATTTCATTACATGAACTATGTAATAGGGTTCCAGGTATTTCCATGAGTCAATAATGGAGAAGTGCCCAACAGGCCAGTTTAATTGGAGGTAGCTGACCAGCCTCCATCTATGTTTAAAAAACCTGGCAGAGTCATTGTATGCTACTGTAAGTGTGGCCTTGTGTGTTTGCCATGTCAGTTTTGCAATATTGAGGCACAGTACCCTACCAGTACTTGCTAGACATTACTCATTTCACACAGATTATTGGTCATAGAATTTACCCTCTTGCATGCTGCATGGCGGACCCCAGGGGGTTTCTAGATGGAACGTGTACCATTCCAGATGTTCCTAATCAGTATTAGCATTATTATGGGTATACTTTCCTTGTGCATACAATGTCATTTAATCTGCCTACAATGCCAACACACAACTACCTTTGCAGCATATGTTTCTAATGATGGTTTGTCATTTTTAGATGAAAAAGTATTTTTTTGCCAAGACAGGCCACTTGTGATATTTTTGGTAACTTAAGCCTATTATTGATTACAGCATGTACATTTTCAGCTTTGTCTGATACATATTTCTTTCCGCTGGAACAGACAACATGACGCTTGCCCACGAAAAAGCCTATGGTATCCATCTGGAAAGTCCATCTGGAAAGATACTGCCACGTCAGGCATGTTGCTCGGGCCTACCGACAGATGGGCCGTATGTTTGTTGAGGGGAAGACAGGCAGGACATGGAAGTCTGGACCTCAGGGGCACCAAGGACCTGACAAGGCAGGCATCAAGCCAGCAAGTCGATGTGGCCCATGGTGGCAGAACAGTAGTGGTTTCAGGAACTTCTACAGCGCAGACAACACAAGCACCACAGCCCCCAACCACAACCCCAGGACAGCCCTCTGCTTCTGAGCAACATGCCCTTAAAGACCTTTCTGAACAAAAATTATGTGTGGCTGGCATGGAACTACATATAGCCACTGTAATGAAATTGGCGAACACTTTGCAGCTGTCGGTGGATCGTATTGCTGACCAGATTTAGGCCTCCTTTGGACTTTCTGCCTTTCCCCTGTTTGTAATATATTGCTTGTATACATTAGTATGTTAGCATAGGTTAGGATAGGTTATAGCATATGGATCGGTATAGTACTAGTGATTTTAACATTTTATTAGTGATTATTTATTAGGTGGGGATATGGGTGGGTAGATTATTAAGTAGGTAGGGGTTGACATATGGGTTATGTTTATAAGAAATACAAAAAGTATATATTTGTTTAGGTTTCAACGTTTAGGTTGTTTGTGTATAGGTATAGTTTATTTTTGTATTGTGTGAACATGTGTATTAAAGGAGGGTGGGGGTTGATGTTTAACATGTATGTTGTGGTATATGTGCAGAGTAGTATAAGTTAAGATTAGGTATGTTAAGATAGATTTTAGTTAAGGTTGTGTAGGTTAGTTAACAAAGGTTAGTTTTGTCATAGTTTAGATAGGATTGTAGTAGTGTAGTATAGTTAGTTTTAGATTTTATACATTTTATATAGATAACAATAAACAATGTTTTCTACTTTCACCGCTGCTTCATGCTTTACTGCATAGGAATTGTCATATATGCTTAGGTTGTGTTCAGTACATGCTGTGAGATTTCCAGGCGGTGTTTGTATACATGTGTAACTAGGTGAAACACCTATGGATAAGATCCTGTCAAGTTTGCAATGTAGTCAGTTAAGAGATCTTCAAACATGATTGTACACTGTAAGTTGCACTCTTGCTGTGAATGGACACACAGCCCAACAGGTGTTCCCATACTGTTGCACTGTCTGTATCAGATATGCTACATGTATTGTATGGTTAACACTTGTCAGTTATCAAGGATATTTTGGGTCACACTCTGATACCAGCCACTTACTCACACTTGCACCATTTTATTGTTAAATCAGTGCTGTTTGCTAGCTAGTATCCATGGAGGTGCCCCCACCTGTGCAGAAACTTCATTCACCCATAACATTGACTGATTGCTAATTGTACTTCATGCTGTGACTTAATGTAAGTACTTGCTAGTTTAGATACACATAGGGTTCACATAAACTATTCCCCATGGCCTGTGTAGATTTGACCATAGCTCTATGAAACACAATTCTCTTTAGATAGTAGGTAATGTCTTTAGGGTCAGCACATCCTCCATGGTCTACTTAGTCCAGTCATTAACAGACATAAAACACAAATGTTGAAGATAGTGCATTTATTTACATCTGTGTAAATATGAAGGATCACAGTAGCAGTTATTGCAGCAACAATCGCAACATAGTTTTAGACCTAAAGTGCATCCAGACAGAGTCCATGGGGAATATATGTCATGAGACGTGTGGAGGAAAAGAGTATTCCAGCGAGGGGGGGATCCAAATTGCCATTAGAGAAGGGAGGCCACATTGATAGTTCACAAATGGATAAAAGTAACAGGTGGACAAACCCAAAGTAGACAGCTGCAGAAGACAAGGGCGATGACATGCTACTCAACACATGCCCAATGGGAAACTGGCCAAGGGCCAGAGACAAAGGTTACTGGGAGGTTCTCTGTCTGAAAGTTGGGAAATCCACTTCTTCCTCCTTTGATGTGTAGTGTGCCTCCTCTGGGGACGGTGGTGTTTGTGCAGAAGGCATCGGAGGCACACACACATCAGGGGCTGAAGGTGTGTATTCCCTGTGCCCAGCAGCATTTACATGTGTCAACAAGGAAGGCAGCACAGCACTGAGAAAGGCCTGCTGGCTTGTCAGAACAGCAACATGAGGGGAGAAGTCACCCATTGGTGTAATATAGGAGTCCTGCTTCCGCTCCATAGAATGAAGGATAATGTGTATAGCCCCCAGCTTGGTGGCAACCTCACTGGTGTCACACTGGCAGGGCTGTTGTTGTTGTCTCTGCCTCATGGCACCAGGTGTGTAGGTGCCTCTAATTGCATCAGAGATGTCCTTATTGGGACTGAGGCACCTACAGACTCTCTCTAGGGTACCCACAATAGTCTCCATCCTCGCCTGCACCTCATCCAACATCTGCCACTGGACTCCTACTGCTTGGTGTTAAAATACAACATATGGGTCCTCAGAATTAAGAGTAATGAAGTGTGTAATCGACATTTTTTAGAGCACAAAGATTCAGGTATCTTGGCACTATGAAACCTTCCAGTAAAAGTCCTGCAAAAGTTAGCTCACCTCTAAAAAAAAAAGTCGAAAACAAGTTCAGTGGAATCTTAAGAGTACTACCAGTTATTATGGAAATAGCCAGGTCTTCAGAATCTTTCTGAACACAGAAAGATTTGCACTAGCTCTAAGGGGAGCATGGAGAGAAATTCAAAATTGACTTGGGAAACTCTTCCTCCTAGTCTGACTCTTCTGAGCTTCGCGATGCAGACCAGATTTGCAGAGGCAGAGGACAAATGCCTCAGGGTCTTATAGTGTCTAAAAAGATTTTGCAGAGTCTTGGGACCTGTTTTGTTTATGGTCTCATAGACCACCACCATAGATTTAAAAATAATTCTCTCCTTGACTGGGAGACAATGTAATTCTCTTAAGGCACTAGAGGAAGAATCAAATCTGGATTTGTTTAGAGCAAGCTAAGAGCTGCTGCTTGTATTCGATATAGCCTCTTTATCAAGTATTCTGGAATCCCCAGGAGAAGAGCATTGCAGTAATCAATTCTACTAAGAGAGCAGGCCTGGGACTTACTGATGGGGAAGGTTGGGTTGTAGGCCGTTCCTCTGGAGAGCCAATGATGCTCTCAGTCCCTCTCACTCCCAGGCAAGGTGAGGCAATGTAGTCCAGGATTTGCTGAAATGTGTCTTCATCCATGGGGGGCAGGATGTCATTGGCAGCAGGTTGGTTATTCTGGACAGGAAGCTGGCCAGGAGGAGTTGTTTCTCTCTCTGCTATCAAATGGATTTATGATCATTGCTACATGTTGACCATAGTTAGCTGGCTGACATACAGTATTTATCCTTGTTCACTTTCATCTCATCATTGACGTGTGGTGCCTATGTGACTTGTAGATAGTGAGGGGAAATGGCACTGTTGTTGCCTTTCAGGTGGCAATATATGTGCATTGTTCACATGCCACTGTGTGACAAGGATGTTTGTTTGTGTCATACCACACGTTGCAACAAGCTTGCTGGCCTCCCCTGCCAGTGAGGATCTGTTGAGGTAAGGTATTCCCTGCTGCCACTAGTCAGCCCACAGCTCCTGTGAAAGTGAACAGGGTTTGTTGATATATTGAACTTGATCCTTCTGTCAGCCTTACAAATGTTACAACATAGCAGTCTGCCTTGTTGTGCTCTTTGTCATGCACATTGTGCATTCATGTGGCTAAGGTTCACATTGGTCATGCATCCACACTACTTTACACAGCTAGCAACCTGCTACACTGCAGGAATGTTTAAGTGCATGTACTTACCATGAGTGTTCTCTGTGCAAATAGTGGCCAGCGTGTGCTAACTCTGAGGGGATACACACAGTAAAACTCGGTATATACCCAGCACTGACGTTCACACCATTACATCATTGCCAGAGTTGTTTATCTGCTGTGTGTCACACATTATTAGACTCAGAGCCACTCACTTGAACATGTACATTACTCATCTGGCAATCCTCATTTAGGCTCAGTAACTCCACTTACTGTCACACACAGATGGAAGCCTGATCATACATTGACTCACATGTGATGCCAAAGCCTACATTTACATTCACCACTTTCAGTTTCCTACTATGGCTGTGTGTATTTGTGAGCTATGTATCAGGCTGGACCTTCACATGGTAGTAGTTTTGATAATGCATGACATGTACCTACCCTGGTTTGCTGCACAATTTTACCCATACTTCTCAGCCTCAAATCATCACAGATTCCTGCCCATAGTTATGGCAACCTAGCTCATCTTGTCACTTTTTAATTCCCTGTTTGTCATCCTCCTGCTTTGACATATGTAGCCTGAGTTTTCTTCCTCCATCTCCCTCCTGACACGTGCTACATCTTCCCCCAGGTGCACATCAAGTGCAGGATTAGTGAGGGAATGACACAATGGAACCCCATTGTCTACATGTTGCAGTAAGTTGTTCCCACTATGTGCACATGACAACATCGGCCATATTTATGGCAAAGTGACGCAGTGCATTTCAGCGTCACCTTGCTGTGCTGCAGTGTATCACTGGAAAAGGGTAGGCATGTGCGTATTCAAGGCATATGGGACATTCTGTCCTTTCACACTGCAGTGGCACACAATGGTCTGCCTAACACCATTGCAGGCAACCTTGCACCATGGTGCAAGGATGCCTGCTTTGCATGCAGGATTATGTTTGTGTAGGAGGGGATACCTTCCTGCACAAAAACAATACTTAGAGGCATATTCCTCTATCTATGTGTGCTGCAGAATGCAGCATCCATAGAAAGATGAAGTGAAGAGGAGATATAAAGATATTGCTCCTCATTCCTCCTCACCTGGGATGGCCTATTTTTTGCCAAGTACCCAAGCTTACCAGGTTTTGAGATTCTGGAAATGTGTCATAAACCATGGGAGTTCCAGAGTAATGGAACGTAATGTTTTTTTAAACCATTCAAAGCCCGCAAAGTGATTCGCCTGGCTTCAAACTTCTGACCTCCAGGTTTGCATCACAAAAGTTCCAATTTGCATGGTACAAGCATGACATAAACCTCTCGTAAATAGGCCCCTTGATCCATAGACATATACAGAGATGGCTATTATGCCACACATTTCTTAATTTTAGTTGCTATGATGTATAATTCAGATTTCCTTATCAATGAGTAGGCCATTCCTATGTCTCCATTCTGGAACCACCTATTTATTATACTGTGCTAGAAGATGTAGGCATCATGTACACTCCCTGCATCCCATCGCTAAACACTAGGACATCATAGTGAGTGACACTGACAGAGATCTGAGCACACATTAGATAAACACAGAGACTTTACAAACCAACATTGCCTGACTTCCTTCATACACTTACGGTTCTTGAGCACCCCTGATAAGCAAGTACCTCCAGGTTCTTGTATAAGTATACATGGGATGTGGCAGCATTGTGGTTGATGCTTGGCGAGCAGGCATGGATGATGCACTGGAAATCTTGCCATGTAGTTTGCTGAGCTGCTGTTTTTGTTTAGTTTTTCGGTTTTACATTTATCTTTAAAAAGGAGATGTTGTCTAAGTTTTCTTTTCAGCGTAGACTAAACCAGTCATTACAATGAGTCAGAATACAAACTTCCTACTATATTTGTAGTAAACTGAAACTACGTTGTATGTTATCATCAAAGATGAACATTGTGAGATACCCGTCTACTTTGCTCCACTGTTTAAGATGTACACCTGTGAAGCTATGCCTGTACTTGTGAAGTCTCCTATTTGTTATCTGTATTAATTTTGTATTACACAATGGAAAATTCATAAACAGATCCAAACAAAAAAATCATATGTACTCCCTGAATATTTGACCAGCACATTGATGAACATCCCCAGATGGTCCACTATGGTCTGGACGTTGATCGAATAGTTGTGCTTCTGGTTCCTGAAGAGGTGGGATGTTTCAGCAGGAGGCACCAATTGCACATCTGTGCAATCCATTGCACCTGGGACATGGGGGAATCCAGCAATGGCATAGAAGCCTTGCTTGGTGTCCAGTTGTTGTTGATAGGTCTTGGGGAAGAGGAGGGACTAGGGGGGTGAGTTGGATTATGGCATCCAGGACAGAGAGGAGGAATGCAGAAAACGACTCTTGTGAGATTCCTGCCACTCTGGCTGTTGTGGTCTGGAAGGACCCAAATGCCTCTATGTGAAGCACAGCCATTAGTTTCACATGTGGGGGAATGTTATTGGGCCTTGCAATTGGTGGCTGGAGTCTTGGCCCAATCTAATGGAACAAATGAATGATGGCCTCCCTCCAGAGTAGTAAGATTTTTTTGACCTCATCCTCCCTGAGATAAATGAGGGATATGAACTGCCAGAACTCCTCCTCCTTTGCTGCCTACGTGATGGTGGTCTCCTAGTGACTCCTAGTTGCAGGATACAACCTCCAAGGCGCAGTTGAACTTGCCAGAATGTTTTGTGGGGTTCCTTATATTGTACCACAGCCACTGCATCATTTCCTGATCCCTGAATTGCCAATGGGCAGCAATTCTGGCACATTTCAGGCTTTGCAATACACTTAACAATGATACGTGATGCATTGGCAAAACCATAAATATGACTGTGTTACATTTACGACAAATTTTGTGTGGGGACACCTACATTGCATATATTAAATTTTACCTGACGCAGCTACTTCTGGCACAATTTTTACCCAACACAAGCACTATAAAATTATGCATTTTGACAAATGCGTCCTTTTATAAATATGACTTACTACTTGTGCTGCGTCCCAATGCTTGGCGCGGCACACGTATTTAATAAATCTGGCCTTTGGTGTTTCCTCCTTCATGGTAGGAGATTAAAAATGCTCAAAAATGCACCAGGGGATGGAGAAGCTGGGGCTGAAAATGATCTGGGGATGAAGGCCCCCTGCCCCCTTCCCCCTGGAAAAGTTGCTGCGTCCCAGACTGACTAGACAAACTGATAATTTGTTCAGAATATTAGACTAAACTGATGTGTGGCAATTTACAAGGCTGTTTATACACCTAGTAAAATGCAATAACCGTATTTCTAATATATATGATATAATAATATGAGGAAACTTGTAACATAAACAAATAATGTGGCGGAGGAGATCCCAGTAGTTTTCTCCACTTTCCTCATCCAGTGCCACACGTCACAGGACATTAGAAGGAGAGTGAAGTATCCATAGCTCATGTGTGTCCCTCTCCTTTACCAAACCAAGTGAAACATTTTTTACCTGGGCCAAGGGACACACAGGGGCTGCAGGAGATTCTTCCTTTATGCTTTCTTAGCTCTCGCTGTTTCTTCATGTTTGTTAGTGCCAGGTACTTGCAGACAAATGATTAATTGAGCAAACAACAGCACATCTTTTGCTGTAAAAAGGAAAAGCGAAAAATTCTAAGACCCAGGTACTGCAGTAGCCATTAAAGGAATTGCAGGAAAATGCCTCTTTTTGTACAGTCACCCCCATTTTTTTGGACTGACGCTGCTGAGATTTTTGGGTCTGTGCACTGGGGGTCTACTTACCAGACACATTGCATGTGCTCTGGCCTTTAAAACAGTTCAACTTTGGCTATATTCCTGATTGGCATATTTAACCTACTGTTAGTTCCTAGTATATGGCACAAAGTGTACCCAGGGCCTGTAAATTAAAGGTCATTAGTGGACTGCAGCACCCATTGTACCCCCTACTACACTGACAGTGCAAATATGACTGCAGGCCTACCACAGTAGCCTGCCTGTGCAGTTAAAAACTGCACATTCGACTTGTCAAGATAACCCATTTTGACAGTTCTAAATCCTCTTCTTAAATGTTAACTAGCCATCCTAAGTAGGCCGAAATGCCCATAAGGCAGAGTGAATGGTATTTAATAGTAGGTCATTTAAAGGTTTAATGTCAAACGTGTCCTTACATTAAAAAGGCCACAAAAGCTATTTTCTCTATAGCAGGGTTAGCTTTTCCACAGGAAAACATTGGGATGCAATATTCCATTTAATAATGTTATCTCAAGCTAAGAAACACCTAAAGAGTGTATTTTTGGATTGTTTGAAGTCACTAGCGAAGTTGTATTTGTAATAAATATTTTAAAAAGAGTACTTTTACAAGAATACCTTTTCCATGTCTAAAGCCTCTAGAAATCCATTTGCATGAAATTCAACTGTCACCTGGCAGCTGAATAGCCCCCGTTGAGGAGGTGTGAATTTGTTCCCAGAGCTGAGATAAAAGCCTTGAATATGGGGAGGTGTTCTGTTCCTCTGGTAGGATGACTATATGTGCTGTGCTCAGGAACTCAATTAACTTGAAAGAGGCTTATCCTGTCAGAAGGCAAATGTTAGCTGCCACCTGGCTGGCCCTCTTTTGTGTACCTAGTCCTCTATTGTTTACCTAGTCAAGGCACACACCAATCCCAATGGGAGAGGAGCTTCCCCCATAATTGGTTTGCAGTAACTACAGGGGAGGGTTGCTAATTTCCCTGGCCACTCCTCTGGGGTGGCATAGGAGCTCTGCACAGGGAAAGAAAGACTCTGCTATCTTGATTATAGGTACAGTGGGATTGTTTCCAGTAGGGCACACAAGAATGGCTGCAGAGGTGGGTTTAGTTATCATAGGGAACATTTTCCCTATTGGTTAGTGAGGGGCCAGGAGATACCCCACCCAAAAAATAGAGGCAGGCATAAAAGAAGCATTCCTGGGTCTCTCTCTTCAGAACACTACTGGACTTATGGAAGACAGAAGACGAACTGCACCATCTGTTGAGACTTGTGTCTAGACCTGAAAGGCTGAACCTGCTCCCACTTCTACCCAAGACAAAGAAGTGGACTCCAAGTGTCAGTTGGCTGAATCCCTGTTAAGGAACAGGAACAAAACAAGCTGCAAAGAGCCATTTTTTTCATAAGCCCAGGTGACAGTGTTCAACTGGACCTGCAGTCTATTGGTGGGTTTTGTGGAGTGAGTCTTGACTTCCAAGTGCTGTTCCTCGGGTCTGGGACCCTTGGCTGTGTCCAAGTATGCTTCTCCTAATATTACAAAAAAACCTAGGACGTAGAAACCTTTTGGCTCCAAAGGTCTCTGGTGGACCGGGAAAAACCTGCCAAGTCATTCTGACAAAGTAGTGTTGCCTCTGGGCTAAACATTCAGGTTGTGCTCACTCAGAACTTTTCCACTGCAGAAAATATGATTCAATGGGACTCATGGAGTGAAGTCTGTGTGCACTGAGCCATAGCTACCAGGGGTAAGGTCTGGTTTAAATTACTGAAACCACAACTAGATCTAATGAGAATCATGTACCTTCTTACATTGGTGTTAGCAGGTGGGATCCAGAACTTGTGATAAGCAGTACCACTTAGTTATTATGTTAAAACCCCCTAATTTGAAATGAAAACAAACATTGTTTTTATTTTTATTTTAATTGACATGAGGTTTTCAACTGGGTAATTTTTGTCTTTTCCATTTTTTTAAAATTACGTTTGCATCATTTAAAGTTCTTAGGGAATATGGAGTTCGGTGTGGCTAGAAGGACAACTCTCTCAGTGGTGGAGATAAAGGCCCTATGCAGAGGCAGGCAATTCAGGTTGGGCTAGAATGCCACAAATGCAGATTATGAAAGCACCCTTAAGGCCTGGGAAGAAGCCCACCGAGCACAGTTCCCTCTGAGAAGATAGCAATGGATGCAGCCACAGTGGATAAAGAGCGAGAGAACCACCTGTCCCAAAATGTTTTTATTATATACCATCCAGGGCTTGGAGAAAAGCAGGCTCTGCCAGCATGAGGCCTCCTGAACTGGCCATCCACCAGTGGAACCTGTGACAAGGAATCCACAAGGGAGCTACAGGCCACACTGGCAGCCATATCACTGGAGGAGAAGAAACATGTGCTGGAAAAAACATAGACTGGCCTTTGAGGATAAGAAGGCCAGCTCAGGTTTCTTAGGGTCCAAATGAGATAGTGGCATCAATGATGAGGTGTCTAAAGGGGGGCTACACATCCCTTGCTTGCCTACAGGTAATGTGCCTAGCGTTGTATTGGATGGCAGCATTGACAAATGGTTTGCCTCCCATGAAAGAGCATTGAGAATGGGTTGGATTGGTCAACAACACTGGGGACTTTACTGTGAGAGTTAGTACCAACACTGGGGAGGGACTCCAGAAGAGGGAATAGTGGACTCCAACACTCACAAAGGATGCTCGTGTGCATAAGCTTGATCTCACACCCAAAGAGTAACGGAAGACGTTTCAGGACACACACAAAGACACAAAACAATCCTGGGTTGACTTTGCAGGTGTCTCAATAAAAGCACAGGAGGCCAGGGTGAAAGGTACACTCACTAAATATTATGGGCTATATAACCTGATCATGATGGAGCACATCTTGGGTAATTTCATTCAGAGTTATAGCAGCATCTAGTGGACTCCGTGTTATCTGACTCCAGACAGCTTGATCAGACAGCTGAGGTGTAGGTGTGCATTAGGGTGTCTAAAAAGTCCCAGGGATGATCAGAAGAAAAGAGGTCCAGCCCCCTGAGAGGAAAGTGAGGACCAACAGGGATAAAATGAAGTTCTCAAAATGGACCTTTAAAGTCTACTCAAGATGGGGATACCCATGCCTTTTCCAAACCCAAGGGGGAAGATACAAAGGAAAGAAACCGTTTGACCCAGTGAAGGCTGGGGTGTGTTTGGACTGTCTCAGGCCAGGAAATAAAAAAGGGGACTCAGTCTTTTCCCAGCATGGTGAAGTACAGGAAATGGCCAAAGACCAAGTGGACCAAAGCAGAGGTTCTGAGGGATACAGGAACCAGCATGACCACAGTGATGGAACATCTGGTTTGACCAGAGCAGATTATTCTGGAAGTTCTCTATAGGATAGTCAATGCTGACAATGAAGTGAACCTTCCTCCCATACCAATGGTCATATTTGAGTGGGGCGGTCCTACCACCTGAAGAAGGCAGCTGTGAGACCTGTCATTCTAGTGTAGTGTATTTTGGGAATTGACCTACAAACCTCTGCTTGGGCTCAGAAACATGCTGAAATGTTGGATTTCCCTGTGTTGGTGTGTGTGGCCACAAGCATCAAGACGGCCTGTCAGGAGGTCAAAGGAGCCTGGAATCTGGAGCAATGCCCCAGGTTTCACAACCAAGAGGAAGGGTAGGAGTCATGGGAAACTAGCCTGAAATCTTTCAGTGGTCAAGAAGAAATCTGACCCCCACTGGGGGCCAAAACTGACGAAGAAGCGCCTATTCTGAGAAACGTGTCAGAACTCTCTAAGTTGCATGAGTTATGAGGACCCTCAAGGGAGAGGGGTACTATTGAATTGTTTACAGTAGAGCCCACAGGAACAACTGCAAAAATAGATAGGTTTTCCCCTGTGAGTACCCCTAACTCCCAGCCTAGGGCAAGGCATAAACGTGGCACTCCAGGGTACCCTCTTCAAAACATTACTGGACCTGTGGAAGACAGAAGATGACAGAAGAAGGACTGCATCTGCTATAAGAACTTTGATGAAAAGTATACAAACAATGATGACTGGAATGCTTCAATTAATTGCAGCCACTGGTAACTTCTCCACACCCTAGTCCATTGTTATTTTGCACTCCATGCCACCTCAGTTGGAGCCCAGCTATATGCAAATCAGTCATGATCTTGCTCGAATTTGAAGAGTCCAGCTCACTGCCAAGACATGTACTCCCTGAACCAGAACACAAGAAACCCAGGACCTGTTTTGTACTTATTATGGACGCATCATCCGGGCATAGCTTGGTTCCAGTGACAGTGTGCATGGGACCCACATCTGGGCATGCCTGTTCCACTTAGGGTAACATACAAAATAATACAAAAAGTGATGATTTGAATGCTTGAATTAATCCCAGCTGGGTCCCAATTGAGGTGGCATGGTGTGCAAAATAACAATGACCTGGAATGCAGCCTGAGTAATTACCAGTGGCTGAGATTAATTCAAGCATTCCATCCTTCACTTTTTGTATACTTTAGTATGTCACCCTAAGTGGGACATTGATTCACACAAGCAGACTGCATCATTATTTGGCTATTCCAAAGCATACTCCTCCTAACATCCTGAAAACCCTGGAACTTAGAAACATTTTGGCTCAAAAGTTCAAACCTACCAAGCCAATCCAATGAAGGGACGTTGCTGCTGGGCCAAAGTTTCAGGTTGCTCCTGCTCTGAGCATTTCAGGAGCAACAAGTCCATTTTAGTGGGATGTCATGGAGAGGGTATTCAGCCTCATGAAGCCCTGGATGGCTACAGGGTTGCAGCATTTCTTTGCTAGAGGAACCTGTGCTCCTGAGTGATCAAGGGGCTGATTTAGATTTCTCACGGATGGCTTACTCCATCACAACAGTGACAGATATCCCATCTGCCAAAATATAAATCCCATAGGTAATACTGAGACTTATATTTAGTCGGACATGTTATCCGTCACCGGTGGGACAGAGTAACCCACCCGTCGAAATTTAAATCAGGCCCTAACGCTAAATGTAGAAAACTTCACCTGATGAGGGCATCAAAGGTATTTGGCCAGTGCAGTGCCTTCCTTGGATGTGAATTCTGAATTTCTCCCACTTTCTGCTTTCCAGTTAAAGGTTAACAGCTTCAAAGGAATCTCATCCAGAGGCTACCCAGCCATGTGGAGCACTCCTCTGCCACAAACTGCTGCCTTGTCCCGCTGAGGATTTGTGACTTCTCTTTCAGCTCTGGCTAATAACCCTAGAGCAACTCTATACTGGCCAGAATAGTCCTCTGTAGCAGATTATAACATTATAAAACAATGCCACATGAACTAGCATATATATCAGTTTACAAATATATCCACAAACGCACGCATACATAAAAACACACACACACTCACACATATAGAAAACAAACTACATATAATTTTATCTTTCTTCTTGTAACCATGAAAGCGGGCTCTAAAAATAGGTGTTTTTTTGACATTTTATAGTTTTTTGTGATTTTTATTTGTTGCAGAATATACAATTAAAATATAAATATTTCAAAGTCACTGGAGGTTGTGAAAATGACAACATGGGGAAAAAATAAGTAAGATACACGAAGAATGAAAAAAAAAACTTTTTGTATATTTTTAGGTAGTCCAGGACTAGGTCCATGCGAACTGTCCAGTTTTGTTCCAGAGAACTTATCACCTTTCTGCATTCCGAGCACTGTAACTCTCCTGTTTAGAAGCAAGGATCAATGCCTTCTTCTTGCTGCAAAATATCGCCTGAAGGACATTCTCTGACAGTGACAGCATACTGCCATGCAATGGGCGATACACTTACCACCCTCACTGGTACTCCTGTTTAATGTATTTTACTGCTGCAAGATATTTTACAGGGAAGTTATGCCAAAGCTATATTTCCTCTGCTGCTAATAATCACCGTCTTGTCACCACGTAAGAGGCTTGTGATGTACTTTGAGATGGTTTCTTTATCACTTGATAGAAAAGCGTCCATGCAACTGACCCCAGGCGTGACTTCGAGCCTTCATCTTCCACAGACTCCTCTTCTTCCTCATTTCCCCCCCCTCCTCCCCCCATCAGAATTTTTCATTCTAGCTTATTAGTCCTCTGGTCCAAAAGATATCTTAAATTTAAAGAAAAAGGGATTGTTTACTCCCAAAATACAAGACTGCAAAAAAACCGTAATGCTTTCTTTGCTACATACAGTACTACTGAAAGGCAAGCAGCACAATGAACCCTTACAGAGAGGCAAAGATTGTGTGAATGTTCATGAGTCAATACACTGTAAGAGCCATGGCATGAACGCTCTATATTTATCTGTTAGCTAAGAAAAAATGTAATGCCAAGCAATTCACCTATGTTTTTTTCAATTGATCATTTCAACAGAGTAATAATAGACTGTGCCGATTTTAAACCTCTAGAGTGAGAAAGCACTAGCTTGCCGTACATTCAGAGCTTGAGATAAAGAGTACGATGAAGAAGAAAACGTGCCTGCAGGTGTTCTGCAAGGCAATCAACCGTACTTTTCTGTTGATAACGTTGAAAAGGAAGGTTCAGTTGAAGACCCATTAAAAGAAAGGTCTGGCAAAGCCAGTAGGCTTTGTATTTGAAAGGATTGCACGTGCTTGTTGACAATGTTGAACAGCATCAGCAAAAAAATATATATATTGCTGATGCTATTCATCATTGACAAGAAAAAGCCAAAATGATCGCAGTGACGTGACATGGACACGCATATGGCGACCTTTTAATACACCCTTCATAAATGGTGTGACCCCTTGTGGAACTGCATTTTCTATTTTTTTCTTTTTTAAAGGTGATCAAAAGTGCGTTGTAAAGAAAACAGTGGTCAGTAGAAAATTGCATCTGCCGGCCCCTCCAAAAATTACAAAGAAAATCATTTAACAAACTGAATGGGGAGTAGAGAGGGAGCAATAGAGGAATAGGCAAAGAATGTGTTACAGCAACTGAAAACCAGTGACTGACTAGGAACAAGACAACAGATGAAAATCTATAAAAGTTATGTGAAAACGCAATGTTTACAATTCAGTGTCATTCGCCATGTTGTCATCAAGGAAGTCACTACAGATGTCAACAGCTATGTTATCAATGTCACAGAATATGCCATGAGTGTTGCAATATGTGAGGTCATAGGCAGTGTATGACAAGGGCTCAATTTATAGTTACTTCAGTTAACTATCACCAGTGAATATCAGTGGTTTTTGCAGTTTACTTGACGTTTTCATCCAGCTATAATGTCACTTTAGCCTTGTTTTTTCAGTGAATTTCTGAGGTCTTTTAAATATAAAGTCAAATATTATTACCAGCCCCACCTATACCATCACTTTAACCTTTGTTTTTCCATTGCATTTCAGAGTTTGTTAAATGTACATTTGTAATATAAATGCCATTTTATATAACACAGGCCTACTGGCTTTGTCAAATAATCAGAACTCCAAAATTTAAAAAGCTACCATATCAGCTTCATCAAGGGGTCAGCACATCAACCTATATAAAGCAAACCTATTGACTTTGTCAGAAAGTCACCACAATAATTTATCAATAGCCATATTCCAAAGTAATCCTTATAAATACACATACTGGCTATGCATTTTAATTATTTTCCAGAAAATAGTTAGAATAGATCATTTTTATTCCAAAACAACTTTAAAGGTTGTGCGGATTTTGGTGTGCTATATGGTAGGGCTGTGGGGCCTTATCGTGCAGTACACTGTCAAATACCATCCTGGGTCCAGTCAGATACATTCACTTAACCTTAAGCTGGACCCTGGATAGCTGTGGCTGTGAGCAATAAGGCTTTGCACAGGAACAATGTCTAAAGGATTTAACAACCCCAAACAACAAAACAAGAAAGAAACAACACATGAAAGAAAGAGGACACCAATTTATAAAAATAGATTCGATTTTTCTGAATTTTTAGAGACTTTGATGAACAAAATCCACCAGAGAGTGCTGGAGATTCAGATTTTTGGAGATATTATTACTTTTAAATGCAACTGCAAACAAGCATTGGTCAACAAAAACTTTGTAAACTTTTGAAAAGTCTGAAACAGTTAGTTCAACTCCTCTGGCCCTGATTGGGTGACCAATTCCACCAGGACAAAGGTCTAGGGGACAAGAGTAGACACCTTGAACAGTTACATGACCACCAGAGTATTTTGAAGCAAAATCAAAACTTTTCAGGACAACCCCATTAGACAACAATGGAATTGTCCTGATGCTGAGGAATGCAGGCAAGACATGCTCAAAGGATTCTCCTGTTGTGGTGTGGTCGACGGGGGTACCTTTGTGGGTACTCCTCTATACATGGTTGAAGTGGGGCAAACTTGGCCAATGAGATCGGGGTCCCGTGAAGATCTCTACACTGCAGTAGCAGACCACCTGATGCTGGGCTACTGGTCAGTCTTCACCTCAGTTTGGGTGGAAATACTTAGGCCCGTATTTATACTTTTTGACGCTAAACTGCGCTAACGCAGTTTAGCGTCAAAAAATTTTGCCCCGGCTAACGCCATTCTGAAGCGCCATGCGTGCGCCGTATTTATTGAATGGCGTTAGTCGGCGCAAGCAGACCGGCGCTGCCTGGTGTGCGTGGAAAAAAAACACGTACACCAGGCAGCGCCGGCGTAGGGAAAAATGGCGTTAGGGCGTCTTAAAAATGGCGCAAGTCAGGTTGACGCTAAAAAATCATCTTAACCCGATTTGCGCCATTTTAAACGACGCCCAGACGCCATTTACATGACTCCTGTCTTAGTAAAGACAGGAGTCATGCCCCCTTGCCCAATGGCCATGCCCAGGGGACTTATGTCCCCTGGGCATGGTCATTGGGCATAGTGGCATGTAGGGGGGCACAAATAAGGCCCCCCTATGCCACCCAAAAAAAAAAAAAAAAAGAAATTTATACTTACCTGAACTTACCTGAATGTCCCTGGGATGGGTCCCTCCATCCTTGGGTGTCCTCCTGGGGTGGGCAAGGGTGGCAGGGGGGGTCCCTGGGGGCAGGGGAGGGCACCTGTGGGCTCATTTTGAGCCCACAGGCCCCTTAACGCCTACCCTGACCCAGGCGTGAAAAAGTGGCGCAAATGCGGGGTTTTTTGACCCGACCACTCCCGGGCGTGATTTTTGCCCGGGAGTATAAATACGACGCATTTGCGTCGCCGTCATTTTTTTAGACGGGAACGCCTTCCTTGCATCTCATTAACGCAAGGAAGGCGTTCACGCAAAAAAATGACGCTATTTGCCCATACTTTGGCGCTAGACGGGTCTAACGCCAAAGTATAAATATGGCGTTAGTTTTGCGCTGAATTTGCGTCGAAAAAAACGACGCTAATTCGGCGCAAACGGAGTATAAATATGCCCCTTAGGCTTAGGTGGCTTTCGTGTCCTTTGGGTTCGACGAAACCGGACTTCAATAGCACTCCTGGGTCAGGCAGATTTAGATGCAACTTTTGGCTATCTCGGATTTGTCCTCTTGGTAGTGGCAAAACTTCTGCAGTCGCTACCAACTTCGTGATTTGGGCAACTTCAGCTCTTGTGTCCCTGAAGCTGGTTCCAGAAGATCAGCCAACTGATCCTTGGAGTCACTGGCGTTGTGGATGTCGGGAATCAACTTTCCTCAAACCAAGAGACATAGGCAGAGTCTAAACTTTGCTAGCCCAAAGTACAGCAGGTGCAGTTTGTTTGAGCATGCAGACCCTCTTTATGAAGGTTCAAAGGCAGCTGTGCAGTCCTTCTTTGGTTTTCTCTCCAATTCCAGTGTGATCTGAGGGTCAGAGTGCCCAAGGTGCCACAGTTATCCAAGGAAAGTGCCCTGAGGGGGCAGGTGGTCACTAGCCAATGGGTATGTTTCCCCTTTCAAGATTGCATGACCCTTCCTAGGTAGTTAGAAGATTGGTATCCCACCCTAGAGGTGTGGCTACCATAGGGCTTCACAAACAAGGTGGAACCGGTTGAGGATGGGTTTTCTCTCTTCGACCATGTCTCCGCTTTCTCTGCAGGAAAAAAGGGCATCCTGCTCAGGTGTTTTGGCCAGTACTTCACCTTTGAAGCTCGCCTTTCAGGCTGACATCCTGAGTGGCCATCCTAGGGGAGGAGGTGACACCTCTCTCTGCACTAACTGCCTTTGTTCATGTGCTGGGGAGTCATTCACACATCTCCCCACGTGGTCAGAATCCTGTCAGTGTGCCAGGACCTTTGTGAGACTGCTGGCCTAGCTTGAGCACAGACTGGCACATTTCTGAAAGTTGTTTACTTTTGATAGTGGTTTTAAATTCGACCAGGGCATCAGGTCAGGTTTAATGCCATGATTATTTTGATACCTTATATGACCTAGTTTGGTAGTCCTATTAGCCATGTTGGAATGCCAACCTGTTACACTGTGTTAGCCAATGGGGCTACTAATTTCATCCACAGCAAAACAACAATATGGAAATGTTGCTGTTAAGGCTTATCAAAAATATATGTCTTACTTAATAAAATACAGCTCCCTGCTATAGGGCTCTATAGGTCTTCATTAGGGGAGCCTTACTTATAGTGTTAAGGGATAGGGTAGCTATGACTTTGGAGTAAATGGCAAAGTCGATCTGGCAGTGAAAACACTGTCCTTCCAGTCTGCAGTGGCAGGCTGGAGGGCCATTTTGTACCCTGTCACACAGAGGGTGGCACAAACAGTGCTGCACCCCTGAGTGGACACTCTGCCTTATATGCCCTCAGCATTCTGGGTACCGTATACAAGGGACTTACAAGTAAGTCAATCCCTTGCCAATTGGGAGTATCTAATTCGCCATGCAATTTGTATAGGATCATAACACTGGCACTGAGGTCTGGTTAAAAGACCTCAGGTCACTTTCAGAGGCAAAAAACCAGCAGCATCAGCCACAAATATAGGGGTAAACATGCAAAAGAGGCATTTCCTTACAAAGGGGTATATGAATCTTTCTTTAACGTGCTTCAGGCCTCGAAATACAGCCTTAGAACCAACCACAAGTGGTCCAGCACTCTATCTGAAAAGCATACAATTCCATCTTGGATTGTTTTAAAAATATTAGTCTCTTTCCTGGGGTCGTATATTTAATGACCCAGGAGACTTAACCTTACCCCCTCAACACTTTTCCAACATGTTTGTAGTGCCCCTGGCCAGACTACAGCACTACAAAATGCCCTTTGGCGTTATGGGGCGTAATCAGCAGAGAACAGTAAAATCTACCTATCTATCTATTTATCTATCTATCTATCTATCTATCTATCTATCTATCTATCTATCTATCTATCTATCTATCTATCTATCTATCTATCTATCTATCTATCTATCTATCTATCTATCTAGTCACTTATAAAAACAAAGGTTACAGGGATGTTCTAGCTAGGCTCACATTTTAAACATACAAAACCCTTGAAATTCAGCTGTTATAGTTCGAGTTATCTCAAGTAACGTGTGCCATAAGGTAACTATAACTTGCGACCCTGCCATCCGCAGTTTTCTTCTCATTAACTTTGCTGCAAAAATTACATTGATATCAATGATGTTATCAAAGATTTCTGTGAATTGACCATTATGGCCAGAATGTGCCCGGGGACCCCATTCCCCGGGGCCTGGCCACAACTTAATGGGAGAGGGGGTCTGTGTGGCCCCCTCCCCAGGTTGATTTTGGCCCTGGGATCTCATCCCCTGGGGCCCGGTCATGTCACCTGGGTACCCTGGGCACCCAGTGTGCACTATGAGGACCGTAGGGGAGCCTCAAGGCCCCCATGGTCCCAGCATTGCTATGTGCAAGAGCAATCGTTTAATCTCTTTCGGGAAAGAGATGAAATCTCCACTTCCAGCAGGTGGCAGCACTTTGACAGCTCCCGCCTGCTGGAACCAAAGTGTTTGATTTTGCTTTGTGGGTGCTGTTAAAGCTCCCACCAAGCAAATGCAAACTGCTATGTCCCGAGGGTGGGCACTCCAGGATGTAGCAAGAGTTGGCCCTCGGGGGTGGCAGTTCACAAGGCCATAATTGATGAAAGGAGGGAAGCCGTGCAGCCCCCCTCCTTTATTTTTAAGGGTTGGCCCAGGGAGATGGTGGTCCCAAGGGCCGTATGTGGGCCTGGAGGCGAGACTTGCGGCCCCTCTCCCATTGTTTTAAAAGTATTTAGACCCACAGAGGTGGTTGTCCCTGGGGTTTGGGGATCCAAGCAGCCTCCCATTACTGTTTCTTTAGCCATGGGAAGGTGGTGGTCTCTGAGGCTTATAGAGCCTCTGGAGGGGGACCCAGTGGGCCCCCTCCTTTTTTTTAAGCAAAGCCTCTGGGACCTGGCCCACCCTGGGGCTTTTTTCATAACAAGCACAGGAGCCTTGTTGGTCTTTAAAAAAAATGTTCACTGGAGTTGTGGATCCACCATGATTTTCAGCAAAAATACAAAAAAATGCTTTTTTGCCCTGCTGGGGCCCCAGTACCAGAACTAAGGGGTAAGGGTATTTCTATTCTGCCCTCTATCCTTTTTTAAAACGTTTTTTCAGCAGGGGGACTGTCGGATCCTTGGAGAATCCACGTCCCTTGATCTACAAATTTGGTTTTCTTTTAATATCTAAAAAATACTAAACAGATTTATACCAAATAACAAAAAGGGTGCTTTCTGGACCAGGAGCTGCATTTCTGCCAAATTAGGTGTAACTCCATCCAGAAGTTTGGGCTGCAGTGGTGTTCAAAAACCCTATGGGAATTAACATGGGAAAAACATGTTTTGGGTCCCCCCCCTTTTTCTCAGTTCCAGCTTGACCGATCATCCTGAAACTTTCCAGACAGCAGCTGAGGGGAGCAACACATTTATAAAAAAAAAAATTCACGAAGGTTCATTAAAGGGTGCAAAACAAAATTTTCCTATGGAAACTAGGTCCACTAGGGTAAATGTGTATATATATATGTATACCCCGTGATCAAGGTCTTTCAGACCGAAACGCGTAGGGCAGGTGATTGTTGAGCTGTAAACGAAGTTAACGGAGCCTGAATAAATGAATTTTGTGAAATAAGAGATCCCGGAGTGTGGTCGTTCGTGAAGTATTTCATGAATGTTGTTGATAAATTACGGAGTGTCCTGCCGTCACCAGCACCACCGCTGAATTAAGTGCACTAGTACATGCCAAAACAGGGACAATCTTTGAAATGCTTGCATATATATGTATATATATATATATATTCACTTTAACAAAGGTTACAGGGATGTTATAGTTAGGCTCAGATTTCACACGTACAAAACCATTGAAATTCAGCAACTAACCCCTTTGCTGCCAGGCCTTTTCCCCTCCTGTGCCGAGCCTTTTTTTTGGCTATTTGGGGCAGTTCCGGCTTAGGCCCTCATAACCTTTTGTTCACATAAGCTATCCACGCCAAATTTGCGTCCTTTTTTTCCAACATCCTAGGGATTCTAGAGGTACCCAGACTTTGTGGGTTCCCCTGAAGGAGACCAAGAAATTAGCCTAGATATAGCAAAAATGTTGTTATTTTAAAAAAAATGGGGAAAAAGGGCTACAGAAGAAGGCTTGTGTTTTTTTCCCTGAAAATGGCATCAACAAAGGGTTTGCCGTGGTAAAATCACCATCTTCCCATCCGGTTTACTTACAGATGACGAGTTTAAATATTTAAAGGTACATCATCCAAAATATCCATGCATTCCCATCTTACCTAAAATCCATTAACAAGGTAATTTTCCACCTGGAAGACCTATTATTTCCAGTATAAGATCCCCTACTGAACATATGTCAGAATATGTAGATGGTTTTCTACAGCCTTTTGTGAAAAATGTACCCTCCTATCTAAGGGATAGTAAGGACTTGCTGAATAAATTGGAAGATTTTATTTGGGATAACACGGATCTAACTTTTATGACTATGGATATAGAGAGTCTATATACTTGTATACAAACTGACTGTGGTTTGGAAGCAGTAAAGCAATTTCTCTTTAAACGTAATGCTAGTTTTCTAGAACACACACTCATGTTATTGGACATGGCCAAGATAATCTTAACCAACAATGCATTTCTTTATAATGGAACCTGGATCTTACGGAAACAGGGGACGGCAATGGGCTCCAGATTTGCTCCATCTTACGCAAACCTATTCATGGGCTTGTTTGAGATGGAGCATGCATGGGGCCGTCAAGCGAATCAATGGATTAAAAACATAATTTTTTATGGGCGCTATATAGATGACATCCTGGTTATATGGAATGGGAATTTGACTGATCTTGAGGAATATCATACATTCTTGAACAAAAATAGATTTAATGTTAAATTGACCCTTAAATATGATAAAAACAGAATTGATTTTTTAGATCTGCAATTGTATGTACATAACAATGCCATACATAGTGACATTTTTTAAAAGCCCACTTCTTGTAATAGCGCACTCCATGCCACCAGTGCTCACCCTAAAAAAACCATCAAATCAATTCCATATGGTGAGAGTTAGATGCAATTGCAGCCAACAAAAAGACTTTGAGAAAAGGTTGTTGGCAATAGAATGTGACTTTCGTAAAAGAGGATACAATGAGGATGTCCTGAGAAAGGCAAAAATTCAAATAAAAAAAGTAAATAGGAAGGATGCATTACAGGAAAATCGTAAAGAAAAAGAAAACACTGAAGTGAAGGATAAAAAACGGGAAGTCAGTTTTGTTACCAAATATGATCTGTCCAGTAGTCATGTCTATAATGCACTAAGAAAAAATTGGCATATATTGGATTCTGTCACACTGCCAGAAGGTACCATATCTAAGAGACCGAAAATGGTCTATCGAAGAGGTAATACTCTAAAAAATATACTATGTCCCAGTTACGTAAAGGATAATCACAATATTTCTGAGGTAGGAACATGGTTGGATGTGAAACCAGAAGGTTTTTATGTGTGGGGGGGTTGCTCCGTATGTAAAATAGGAGTTAACAAAATAAAAAAGTTCAAATACAATACCCAGAAGGAATGCACCATCAATTTGTTTATTAATTGTAACACAACATTTGTGGTTTACGTCTTGGGATGTTCGTGTGGCAAATTGTATATCGCCAGTAGTATACGTAGTCTAAAGACAAGAGTGATGGAACATATAAGAGCTATAAAAACAGAGATATCAAATATCCTGTGGCTACACACGTACAGTCTTCCCATCCCACCAACACTCAGATTTGGTTTCATGGTTTAGAACATGTACCTCATGATGAAAGGGGAGGCGACAGGGAATTGACATTAAGAAAAGCTGAGGCAAAATGGATAAATAGATTACGAACAGTGCAAGAAGGATTAAATATTAATAGTGAATTTCATTATCTTTTGGGAACTTAATGAAATGTGTGGTTAAAAGTGCCACTTTTCAATGGCTATCACTGTTACATGATTTAAAGTGAGGTTTTCTATAACTGTGTTAGGTAGAAGTGTCTAGTATGAGTATTAAAATGATGTATAAAAATGCAATCAACGTCTTAGTGATATGTGGCCTGATGGGTTTTGGCAGTGGAGCACGTTATAGGTATTAACCGTGAGGTATGGACTGGTGTTTCCACTTTAATAATTTGCATTATTGTTATATGTTGTAGCAGGTATATTTTATCCTGTTTTAGTAGAAGACAAAACAATAATATATCTTTTAGAACTCTTTGTACAAGATCAATATAAATGTGGGGAAAATAAAAAGTGTGATTCTAAAATGGCCGCCACTGTTACATATTTTAAAATGAGGTTTAAAACGTCGTTATTGTTATATGTCTTAAAATGAGGTCATTTTGCTTGTTTAAGGTGGAAGCAATCACAGAAGTATTAAAACGTCTATTTTGTCTTAGTAGACAATGAAAATAACAACTTACATCAAATTTGCTTATGTAGATTCTGTACAAATATAAGGTAAAAGGTGCCCTTCTAAAATGGCCGCCACCAGTATATGTTTTCAAATGAGATTTTACTGGCATGCCGAGTGCATTATACATAAAAGGTGCCATTTCAAAATGGCCGCCACTTTCACATGGTTTTTAAAAATGAGGTTTTCTAAGATTTTTTAGTTTGCCCCAGATGTTAGTGATTGCACAAGTATAATAACGCACACTTTGTTGTAATAAGATGATAAAATAACAACATATATTTAACCCATTTATGTAGAGTTCATATACAATATATGGCAAAAGGTGCCTCTTCAAAATGGCTGCCATGATCATGTACTAAAAAAATGAGATTTTATTAGCATGTTGAGTGTATTATATGCTGCAAGTTCGAGGTATGGATCAGTGTTTCTGGTGTAATAATTGACATTTTTGCCATATGTTATTGTAGGCACAGTCTATTTTGTTTTAGTGGGCGACCAAATGATAATATATACGAAATCGTCAGTGCAAAGCTTACTTAAAAGTGTGGTCCAAGTGCCATTTCAAAATGGCCGCCACCGTTACATATATCAAAAGGAAGTGTTTCAGTTTGCTTCAGGTGGAAATGGTTAGTGCAAGTATAAAAACGATGTGTGAGAACACAATTGTTTTTATTGTCAGGAGATCGGATGGCGTTCTGCCATGGAGCACGTTACATACTGCAATTATAAGGTATGGGTCGATGTTTCTTCTGTAATAGTGTGTACCATCTTTATTTTGTCCTAGTAGATGATCAATTGACAATAAAAAATTGATATGTAGCCTTACTTCTAATGGAAATGCAATAGTGTTGGAAAGATTGAAAGATGGGAATCAGAAGAATACAAAATAAATCTTTGAAATTTTGAGTTGTTTGTAATTAAAACGAATTGATAACCAAAATTAAGTTAAATGTGGAGGATAAAGTTTGTCACTTGGTAGGAAGTAACATATATGCAATTACTATATTCAGAAACACATTTAAAAAAAAAAATTGTTTACAACATTTGATATATTTTTTTTTATAAAAAAAATATATATAAAAATGAAGAGTTTAAAATAAAATAAAATACATAATAAGATGACATAGGTAGTTTTGGAGGAAGTGAAGGAAATAAAGAAATAAATAAAAAACTGACAATGTTGGAAATTATTGCAATTAATTACAAAAATTAAAAAAATTAAAATTTACAAAAAGGTTTTTGCCTTTTTCCCTCTATTTATGTTTTTCTATAAGTTAAGTCATTAGTTTAATTTCTTTAATAAAATTTAAAATTACCATGATGGTTATTATTGATGATTTTAATTTTTTCAAGGCATTTTATATTTAATATGGGTGGAGGATGTATATAGAATATTATATTGATTGATATTTTATGTATTTGTATATTTTTTATAGCCCTAAAGAAGTCCGTTTGGATGAAACGCGTTGACTATGATGGATTAGATATTGTCATTGTGGATAAATAAAGAAAAAAAAGTTTTCATAAGAACTCTATTGAATTATGTGATTTTTGAAGAAATTTGATAATTTTGTGGATATCAATGGACACTTCGATGTGCTGGGTCTCCTTTTCAACATATATATATATATATATATATATATATATATATATATATATATATATATATAATTATATATATATATGTACATATATATATATATATATATATTCACTTTAACAAATGTTACAGGGACGTTATAGTTAGGCTCAGATTTCAAACATACAAAACCATTGAAATTCAGCAATTAACCCCTTCGCTGCCAGGCCTTTTCCCCTCCTGTGCCGAACCTTTTTTTGGTAATTTGGGGCAGTTTGCGCTTAGGCCCTCATAACTTTTTGTTCACATAAGGTACCCACACCAAATTTGCGTCCTTTTTTTCCAACATCCTAGGGATTCTAGAGGTACCCAGACTTTGTGGGTTCCCCTGAAGGAGACCAAGAAATTAGCCTAGATACAGCAAAAATGTTGTTATTTTTAAAAAAATGGGAAAAAAGGGCTACAGAAGAAGGCTCGTGTTTTTTTCCCTGAAAATGGCATCAACAAAGGGTTTGCCGTGGTAAAATCACCATCTTCCCAGCTTTCAGAAACAGGCAGACTTGAATTAGAAAACCCCATATTTCAACACAATTTTGACATTTTACTGGGACATACCCCGATTTTACTATTTTTTGTGCTTTCAGCCTCTTTCCAATTAGCGACAGAAATGGGTAAGAAACCAATGCTGGATCCCAGAAAGCTAAACATTTCTGAAAAGTAGATAGAATTCTGAATTCAGCAAGAGGTCATTTGTGTAGATCCTACAAGTGTTTCCTACAGAAAATAACAGCTGAAACAAAAGAATATTGAAATTGAGGTAAAAAAACAGCAATTTTTCTCCACGTTTTACTCTGTAACTTTTTCCTGCGATGTCAGATTTTTTAAAGCAATATACCGTTAAGTCAGCTGGACTCTTCTGGTTGTGGGGATATACAGGGCTTGTAGGCTCATCAGGAACCCTAGGTACCCAGAGCCAATAAATAAGCTGCACCTTGCAATGGGTTTTCATTCTACACCGGATATACAGCAATTCATTTGCTGAAATATAAAAAGTGAAAAATAGGTATCAAGAAAACCTTTGTATTTCCAAAATGGCCACAAGATACGGTGTTGAGAAGCAGTGGTTAATTGCACAGCTCTGAATTCCGGGGTGCCCATACTAGCATGTGAATTACAGGGCATTTCTCAAATTGTCGTCTTTTTTACACACTGTCTTACATTTGGAAGGAAAAAATGTAGAGAAAGACAAGGGGCAATAACACTTGTTTTGCTATTGTGTGTTCTCCCATGTCTCCTGATAAAAATGGTACCTCACTAGCGTGGGTAGGCCTAGGGATCGCAACAGGAACTGCCCCAAAATACAACATAGACACATCACATTTTCACAAAGAAAACAGAGCTGTTTTTTGCAAAGTGGCTAGCTGTGGATTTTGGCCTCTAGCTCAGCTGGCACCTAGGGAAACCTAGCAAACCTGTGCAGTTGTGAAAACTAGACATCTAGGGGATGACTTGTCAGGCTCTGACCAGGTGCTGTTACCCGGAATCCTTTGCAAATCTCAAAATGTGGCCAAAAAAACACTTTTTCCTCTCATTTCGGTGACAGAAAGTTCTAAAATCAGAGAGAAGCCACAAATTTCCTTCCACCCAGCGTTCCCCCAAGTCTCCCGATAAAAATAGTACCTCACTTGTGGGGTTAGGCCTAGAGCCAGCGACAGGAAAAGCCCCAAAACACAACGTGGACACATCACATTTTCACAAAGAAAACAGAGCTGTTTTGTGCAAAGTGCCTAGCTGTGGATTTTGGCCTCTAGCTCAGCCGGAACCTAGGGAAACCTAGCAAACCTGTGGAGTTTTGAAAACTAGACATCCTGGGGAATCCAAGATTGGGTGACTTGTGGGGCTCTGACCAGGTTCTGTTACCCAGAATCCTTTGCAAACCTCAAAATGTGGCCAAAAAACACTTTTTTCTCTCATTTCGGTGACAGAAAGTTCTAGCATCAGAGAGGAGCCACAAATTTCCTTCCACGCAGTGTTTCCCTAAGTCTCCTGATAAAAATGGTACCTCACTTGTGGGGGTAGGACTAGCGCTCGTGACAGCAAAAGCCCCAAAACACAATGTGGACACATCACATTTTCACAAAGAAAACAGAGCTTTGATTGCCAAGTGCCTAGCTGTGGATTTTGGCCTCTAGCTCAGGGAAACCTAGCAAACCTGTGCAGTTTTGAAAACTAGACACCTAGGGGAATCCAAGATGGGGTGACTTGTGGGGTTCTGACCAGGTTCTGTTACCCAGAATCCTTTGCAAACCTCAAAATGTGGCCAAAAAAACAGCTTTTTCTCTCATTTCAGTGACAGAAAGTTCTGGAATCGGACAGGAGCCACAAATTTCCTTCCACCCAGCTTTTCCCCAAGTCTCCTGATAAAAATGGTACCTCACTTGTGGGGTTAGGCCTAGCGCCCACGACAGGAAAAGCCCCAGAACACAACGTGGACACATAACATTTTCACAAAGAAAACAGAGCTGTTTTTTGCAAAGTGGCTAGCTGTGGATTTTGGCCTCTAGCTCAGCTAGCACCCAGGGAAACCTAGCAAACCTGTGCAGTTTTGAAAACTAGACACCTAGAGGAATACAAGATGGGGTGACTTGTGGGGCTCTGACCAGGTTCTGTTACCCAGAATTCTTTGCAAACCTCAAAATGTGGCCAAAAAAACACTTTTTTCTCTCATTTCGGTGACAGAAAGTTCTGGAATCGGAGAGGAGCCACAAATTTCTTTCCACCCAACGTTCCCCCAGGTCTCCTGATAAAAATGGTACCTCACTTTTGTGGGTGGGCCTACTCCCGGCAAAAAGAAATGCCCCAAAACACTATATGGACATATCAAAATTATCAAAGACAAAACTACCTGTTTTTTGGTCCTGGGTTCAGCAGCCTTCTAGGGAAACCTACCAAACCCAGACATTTCTGAAACCTAGACACCCAAGGGAGTCCAGTGAGGTGTGACTTGCGTGGATCCCCCAATGTTTTCTTACCCAGAATCCTCAGCAAACCTCAAATTTAGCTAAACAGATCACATATTTCCCACATTTCTGAGTGGGATCAACGCACTGGGACAAATTTCATACCACCCAATGTTCCCCTCAGTCTCCTGGTAAAAATGATACCTCATTTGTGTGGGTGGGCCAGGTGCTTGTGAAAGGGAAGAGCCAAAAACATGTGGATTTTGAGGGGGAACCAAAGGAGATCCAAAAGGGCAGTTTGCAAAAAAAACATTTTTAGGCTGACAAGTGCAGCTGAATTTTTATCGGTATAGATTAGACAATGCTGAGTGGTAGGAATTTTGTGGATTCCTGCAGATTCCCGAAGGTTCCATCACAAAAATGTGGGCAAAATGTGTGATTTCCAGCAAAGTTGGAGGTTTGCAGGGCATTGTGGGTAAAAAAATGGTGCGGGTGCATGTGAAACACCTCCATCGAATCACCCAGATGTTTAGATTTCAGAAGTGGCTAGGTCTTGTGGATTTTTCGACATGGCAGCGTCCCAAAGTCCATAAAGTGCAGCCCTCGCCATTCCAAGTGGGACTATTTTGAGAGTTAGTCAAGCTCTCATGGCCGAAATGTAAAACCAAAACCCAAAATAATCAAATGTCTTCTTGCTTGGTGTGGGATAAGATGTTTTAGAGTGCGGGGGAGAGCTGAAAGACTGTTACCCCCTTCAGTTGGGGTGGGGGCATAACCATGCCTAAGGGATCGCTCCCCTTGCGTGACATTGGCGCAAAAAGAAAGATCCCCAGTGTCTAGAGGTTTCTGCCCCCCTTGGGGGCAGATTGACGTAACAAAAATTGGCCAATCTGCCCCCAAGGGGGGCAGAAATGGTCTAAATACAATTTGCACCCCAGGGGGGTGACCCTTGCCTAAGGGGTCGCTCCCCATCTCTAAAAAAACAAACAAAAAAAGAAAGCACACACAACAAATTTTCCCTGTTGCCTAGAGGTTCCTGTCCCCCCTGGGGGCAGATTGGCCTAATAGCAATAGGCTAGTCTGCCCCCAGGGGGGGCAGAAATGGCCCAAAATAAATTTGCCCCCCGGGGAGTGACCCTTGCCTAAGGGGTCGCTCCCCTTCCGTGAATTTGGCGCAAAAAAAACCTCACTTGTGTCTAGTGGTTTCTGCCCCCCTTGGGGGCAGACTGGCCTCATAAAAATAGGCCAATCTGCCCCCTAGGGGGGCAGAAATGGCCTAAATATAATTTGGCCCCTAGGGAGCGATCCTTGCCTAAGGGGTCACTCCCCAACTCAAAAAAGAAAAGAAAAAACACACACAAAAAACCAAACACATTTTTTTATCCCTGGCGCCTAGTGGATTCTGCCCCCCCGGGGGCAGATCGGCTTAACAATAGGCGGATCTGCCTTCCCTGGCTTTGAAAAATATTGCCCCCCTCGGGAGTGACCCTTGCCCAAGGGGTCGCTCCCCTCATGCCAGTTTCCATACAAAAATAAATCCCTGGTGTCTAGTTGGCATTTCAAAAGCCGGATCGCTTTACGATCCAGCTTTTGAAATGCTCTGAGAGACTTCAAAGGGAAGGGATTTCCTTTGAAGCCTCTCAGGCCCCCATCACATGATCGGAAGATCATTTCTCTTCCAATCGCGCTGGAAGCTGAGCTTCCAGCGCCATGGGGAAGTGGCCTCTGATGAGGTCAGCGTGCAAATGCACGCTGACGTCATAAGACGTCACTTGGGGTGTCAGGGGTGGAAGGGGAAGGGCTTCCCCTTCCATCCCTGCCCTGGGGGGGTGGGAGGGAAGCCCACGGAAGGAGCACTAGCACTCCCACCGAGCTCCAGGCCGAGGACGTAATGGTTACGTCCTCGGCACAGGAGCACTGTGCCGCGGGACGTAGCCATTACGACCGTGGCACAGAAGGGGTTAAAGGTATTTTAATAAAACACGCAGCCTAAGGTAAATATAACCCGCGCCCCTCTACGCACTGTTTTTTCTTCAATAATTTTACTTCTATTGTTTCATTGATGTTTTTATTGACGTTTTAAAAGTAAAAGTTGTCATGAGTGCTGTAATATCTAGGGTAATTAGGAGAGAATGGCGAGGGTGCGTGTTATAGTTACCTTAGGCCCAAGTTATAGTTACTTGAAATTACTCTAACTGCTGAATTTCAATGGTTTTTGTATGTGTGAAATCTGAGCCTAACTATAACGTCCCTGTAACCTTTGTTTTTTAAAGTGAAATTCTAAGTTTAAAAAACGATATATTTCCTACTAGGACATCCCTGTAACCTTTGTTTTTTTCTATTGTTTGTTTAACTTAAAGTAATCTTCATTACTATATGTTAATCCAACCACCTCCATGCACGGCCTGTGTCCAACCCTCCTATCCACCTAAACCCACACTGCTCATGGCTTGGAGAATAGGTGTGAAAGGGTGTCTCTGGGTTTGAGACTGGCTGTGAGAGTGTCTGTCTGGGTGTGAGAGTTGGTGTGGAAGGGTCTATTTGGGTGTGAGAGTGTATGATTGCTCTCTAATAGATGAAAGATAAATTCACCTCCACAAAGGATTTTCGTAAGCATACTTGCTGTGCCTTCGCCAAACCCAGGAGTTAGGATCATTTATCCTTTCTAGAAGTGAAGCTTCAACTGGGGCTAATGATACTTGAGGCCCCTGCTTAAGAACTGTTGTATACCTGTGAGACCTAATTCTGTGTCTTTCTAGTTTGGAACAGTGCACCTATTTTTTGCTATATAGTGTCTTTGGAGAACGTGCACTGGACCAGTATATCTCCCTGTCCCCCTTCTTTTTTATGCTTCAACTGGGGCACCTGCTACATTCATATGTGTAAGTGCTTTCTGTTCAGGTTTAATTTTTGTGAAATGTGCATCATGGCCAGAACAGAAGCTCGCCTGCTCGTTTATCCAAGAAGAGTCCACAATTTACACAAAATGTCTATCCAACTGGAACACTTTCTACTGGTTAGTTAGTAATTGCTGCCTCGTTGGTTAAATGTGCATTGTGGAGGAGGGGGGCTGCGCAGCTCACCCTTCGTGGACGATTTTGGCCCCGGGGATCACTAAAATTCCAATGGAGGAGCCATGCGACCCCCGCCCGGGCTGATATTGGCCCTGGTGACCCCATTCCCCAGGACCTGGCCTTCAATAAACAGAGGAGGGGGGAATATGGTGGCTGCGTATGCTCCGCGGTCGGGAGCTCTCTCTGGACGGCGCACGGAATTGTGTGCCACAACGTCGCAATGCCATGCCTGGATGCCGTGAGGCTCAGCTCGGCTGAATGAGCCTCTCGCTCCGTCTCAGCCCCCAGCGCGAGCCAGGGCAAGGCGTGGGGACAGATTTTCTCACGGTGACGCCAAGACTCAGCGTCTCACATATCGGATCCTGGGCAGAGGCAGCCTGTTTTTTCCATCGAGGGAAACGTTATCTTACCCTCTGCTGTTTCCGGGGGCCACATTTTGCAGCAGCCTTAAACATCTTCAGTAAGGAGTTGGGGAAGGAATCCCAGGCTCACAGCAACTACTACTTGCCCATTTCAGTGGGAGGCAGCTTGTTTATGATGCCAGTGAAATTAAGAGCACGGGTGTCTAGCAGGGGCCCCCTATTGGTGCAGAAGCAGAAAGATTTTTGCTGTATAGGGGGGGGTGAAGAGGCCCTTCAAAAAGTTGCCATTAGTAATTCAGCAGGGCCCAGTAAAGGGGGGTCCGGTAACAAGAGAGCGCAAGGGAAGGGGACTATAAAATCTAAAAAAGGGAATTTTCCCGTACCCCTTCCGTCTGACATTGAGTTGAGAAAGAGGCGTTGTAATACACTTAGTAATATCAGTAAAACTTTTTGTGCTCAAGGCTTATTATCTGAGGGGGGTAGGCTGGTATCTCCCCTTGCACCCTTTTTGAGAAACACTCTACGCAGCGTAGAGATGCAGCCTCTGCAACCTTTAGAGAACTCTCTTTGCTCCTTGGCCCCCTTAGCCTTTTCCTTTGGGAATGAGAAGCAGGCTGGCGAGAAAGAGGCTGCGTAAATTCAAATTTTTGAGTGTGGGGATCGCAGGGCCCCTTGTCTATGAAGGCTTTAGAGTCAGGTCCATCCCCCCATGATTCTGCGGTACAGAACCTCTTGATTTCTTTATCTGAGGAGATCAGAGGTAAATTCGAGGTTTCTGAGTGTAATCAAGGGAAAATCAGAGAGTCTTGTGCTGCATTGGAGACCAAACTTAATGCTGGCGGAGAGGATGAGTAAATTGGAGACGGCAGTTTCAGAGCAGGAGGCCCAAGTACTGTCTAATTCCCAGGATATTTCCCAGCTGACACGTAATGGCAAGATGGTTCAGGAGAAGCTAGAATCTTTGGAGAATAATTTACAGAGGAATAATATTAGGTTACTGAATGTTCCAGAAGGGCTGGAAGGGGATGATATTAAGGCTTTCGTATTAACTTTGTTTAAGAAATTTTTCCCTACTGTGGACCAGTTAAGGTTGAAAGAGGATATTCAGAGAGTTCACCGGGACCCCTTCAGGAGGAAGCCCGATAGGAAGACTCCCAGGAAAATTCTTGTTAACTTTGGTACTTATTCTGTAAAAGAGAAAATTTTGTCTGATGCTCTTAAGGCAGGCCGTTTTTCAATGGGCGATTGGTCCTTTTGGATACACTCGGATCTCTCCAAAGCAACTTTGGATAGGCAGTGGGAACTGGGGAAGTATATGCAGGATCTTCGGTCTTATGGCGCCACAGTCCAGATGAGGTTCCCGGCCTTTTTGAAGATTATGTGGAATAATACTATGCACAACATCAGGGAACCAGCAGAAGTTCAGGAATTAATTGAGAAAATGAAGACTCCATGTTGATTGTTTATCCCTTAAGAAGAGCCGGCCGGTTTGAGCTCAAATGGGTGGTAACAGTCACCCTTTTGGACGACGAGGGAGGGTTCCCATGGGTGGAGGTGGTATGGGGTGTACTTGGGATATAGGTCAGGTGGTGTTTTTCACTGGGGATGGGTTGTAGGTAGGGGAATGGGAATTATGCATGTGATTGAAAATGTCCTCAGCAGTGTGGTATGTACTCTTATGAGGGGCTTCAGCTTTTTGCTAAGTTTATGGTCTTCCTTCGACGATTTTCTTTTTATTCACAATGGCTAATCAGAAGAGGGCCCTGTTGAAGTTTTTATCCTGGAATGTTAATGGTTTACGGGTTCCTGGGAGGAGTAGGAGAATCTTTGAGTTTTTAAAAAGGGTAGAGGAGGAAGTAATTATTTTACAAGAAACTCATTTGTTAGAGCCTGAATGGAATGTGTATCTGAAACATTTGAACAGGGTGGGTTATTGTGCATACACTAATCAATCATGTGCAGTTAAGGGGGTGGCAATTCTGTTCGAGAATTCAGTATGCATGAAGGTTGCTAATGTCAAGAATGATCCTATAGTTAGGTGGTTGATTGTGGAGGCCGCTTTATATGGAACCTGGTTTACGATCGCTGGGTATTACGGTCCTAATGTCGATGACCCCTCACCCTTACAAGATCTCATTAACCATTTATTGGTTGCTAAATATCCGATTGTAGTTGGTGGGGATTTTAACGTTTTATTGAACCCAATGCTTGATAAGTCCACGCCAAGACCAACGGTGAATTCACCTAAAACACGGTCAAGGATAAAACAAGGAATGTTGGATCTTGGTTTGATAGATATTTGGCTTCAGAAGGGTGGGGTGGGTCCCAGGTACACATTTAATAACAAGAAGTATGGTCATCGTTCAAGGATAGATCTTTTTTTAATTCAGCATCAGTTAAGGGACATGGTAATATCGGTTTGCCATGCCCTGGCACATCTTTCAGATCATTCAGCAATAATAATGCAAGTCTCCCTCAACAGTCAAGTGCCTACTCCTAGGTGGACAGCTAATCGTGCTCTCTTTTTGGACGAGTTGATTGTGGATGGTTTGAGGAAGGAGACTAATTAATTTTTTTAACTGAATTATGGATCCACCACGTTGCAGATATTGTGGGACGCATATAAAACTTTTATTAGAGGTAGGCTTGTGGGGTTGGCCAACTATAGATATAGGGTGGAGAGAAATCAACTAAAACAACTCGAGTTTCAGGTGGCGTCCTTGCAGGAGGCTACTTTAATGCGGGAGGAGAGTCAGATGGGGTATTTCAATGCTCAGTTAGAATTGGCAAGATCTGAGCTGGGGTTATTTCTAGAGAGGAAAGCGAGAAGGGCATGGGAATGCAGCAGGCTCACCCACTATGAATATGGAGAAGGTTGTGGGAAACATTTAGCCTGGAAAACTAAATCTGATTGCTCCAAGAATACCATTTCGCTAGTTAAATCAGAGGTTACGGGAGCTTTATCCACAACCGATTCCGAGATAGAGGAGGCTTTTGTGGGCTTTTTTCAGAGTCTTTACACAGAAGATCAGCATTTTTCTGAAACGTCAGCAAAGGCGTATTTGGATGCGCTTCATCTCCCTCAGTTAACAGCAATGAATCAGAAGCAACCCGCTAGGGAAATAGATTCTGGGGAGGTGAGAGCAACAATTCAGAATCTAAAGAAGGGGAAGGCTCCAGGCCCAGACGGTCTACCTAATGAGTTATACGGTAATCTGTGTGAGGAGTTGGTGCCAATCTTGACAGAGCTGTTTAATCTCCTTCTACAGGAAGAGGTTGATATGCCTAAGTCTTGGGGTGAGGTGGTTATTAGCCTCCTTTTGAAACCAGGGAAAGATCCGGCCTTCTATAGTTCATATAGGCCAATATCTCTGCTGAATTCAGATTATAAGATTTATACCCATATTTTGTCCAACAGGCTCCAGGGCGTGATTTGCAATTTGATCCATGTGCACCAGAAGGGGTTTGTTAGAGGCAGCTATTTGCACAAGCTAACCCATGACTTGTTGGGTGCGGTGGACCTGACGATCTCTGAAAAAGCTCCCCTATCTGTTCTTATTTTTGACACAGCCAAAGCTTTCGACCAGGTAAATTGGCATTTCTTACAATGTGCAAGGGAGGCTTTTAATTTGGGTCCGAAATTTATTGAGGCTGCCTTTATTTTGATTAACGATAAGGCATCTTCTAGATTTAGGATTGAGCGAGGGACGCGTCAGGGCTGTCCACTATCCCCTCTTCTTTTTGATTTATATATTGAACCTTTAGCAGCAACGGTTAGGGCGGACAGAGAGATCCCTCCTTTCCTATGTATGGGCTGGGAGAAGAAGATTGCTTTGTATGCTGATGACCTTATGATATATACTGGGGATTTGACACATGTTTTTTCCAGAATTCTACTATGCTTAAAGGAGTTTGGTGACGTCTCGGGTTACTCTGTGAATCCCAAGAAAACTGAAGTCATGTGTTGGAATACTACCTTTGATAGCCCGCTGGTTAAGCAACAGATTAGACATCTGGGAATTCAAGTTATTCCCAACCTTAATGAATTGGCTAGGATCAATTTTGATAAGCTTTGTAAGGAGACGTAACTTGCTTAAGATTTGGGCTGGGCTCCCTCTGTCTTTTAGTGGTAGAGTCAATGTTCTTAAAATGGTTATTCTTCCTAAATTTACATTTTTGTTTAATGCGATCCCCCTGGAATTTAAGAAGAGCTGGTTCCAGAAGATGCAAGCTGATTTAACTTCATTTGTATGGTCTTCTAGAGGGGTTAGGATTGCTTGGCAAAAACTGTGTAGGTCCAAGGGAAAAGGGGGGGTTGCAGCTCCAGATTTTTATAAATATTACTTAGCTTTTCATTTGAAGAATCTTAGGATTCTGCTACGGGACAGGTCTGAATATACATCCTTTTGGGGCGCAGTGACTCAAGAGTTTTTGGCGTCTGGTAGTTTCTTTTCGTATAAGTTCGGCCACCCAAGCTCTCCATATTCATTATTACAGTCCCAGAGCTCCGGTTTGGGACTCCGCCAGTACTCCCGAGTTCCTCTTAGATAGATTGGCCCTTGTATTAAAGGGAGTGACGAGATGGGGACAAATTGTGAAGGAAGCCAAGTTGGTGCCCTGGTCAAGACTTGAGGAATTCACAGATTATAAGCTTTTAAATATTTACAATTAGCAAGCTGGGAGGCATCCCTTCAAGAGAAAGGGGGGGTGTATAATTATTGGGAAGAGAAATTATCCTCAGTCTTAGTGCATACAGAAATTTCTGTTTGGTATCAGGTAGTTTGGAATCAACGGTTTCACTTCCCGAGAAGAAATGGGGAGAGGTTTTGCCAGATTTAGATATAGTGCATACCTGGGAATCATCAATCTCTATGCTCTGGTCAGTAACCAGATCAGCCGCCTTGAAAAAGAATCATTTGTTTACAATGCACAGGGTCTATTGGTCCCCCCAGAAGTTATCCACCTTGGGGAAGGCAGAAAAAAAGTGTTCACGATGTGGGGAGCTTAATGCAAATTATATACAAATGTTCTGGAGTTGTCCTAATCTAGGTATCTTTTGGTTTGGGATGAATGGTTTTCTTAAGCAGTTTATAAGTATTGAGGTGGAGGTGACCCCCTCTTTAGTATTCTTTGGTGTTTCCCCTGGCTCCGCATGGGACCAGAAACTATACAGGTCTCACAAGTGTATGTTGTTTTTGTTGATGTTGCTGCCTAGGAGACAAATATGTTTAAAATGGATCATGCCCATACCCCCGAATGTTTCTGACTGGTTGTCTTCTGCAGATTATTTTTCTTGCTTAGAACATAGTGGCCCAGTGGTTAATAACGATGAATGCTGGGCCATTTGGGAAAATGTTCTGCAAAATGGAACTATTTTTGGTATCTAGTCCAATGATTACTTCTTCTTTTCTTCCCCCCTCCTCCTTCCCTCCCGAGCTTGTGGTTTGATATGAGCATTGGGAATGTCCGGGAGAGGTGAAGGGCTGTGTCTGCCTAGGTTTGACCTGGTTAAACTTGTTCACCATGCTGGATGCAGGTTGATGAACCTCGAGTGGTGTGGCGGGATTTTTTTTTTTATTAGGACAAAAGAAGAAAAAAATAAAATAAATAAATAATTAATAAAAATAAAATAAACAGAGGAGGGGGGCTGGGACCCACATCCCCTGGCCAATCTCGACCTCAGGGACCCAGCTTGAACATTTTATTTTTTTCAGGGGGAGGAAGGCCGTGCAGCCCCTTCCCTGTGCCGATTTTGGCCCTTGGGACCCCATCAACCGGGACCCAGCCATCTGTCCTTGTTGCCCCACAGGGCACGCAGTGGGTAATGAAACTGTGGTCCAAGCTGGCTCCCTGCCTTCTGTGGGAGCCGGCATTGCTGTCACAGAGAGGGAGCTGCTAAACATGCAGCTCCCTCTCTATGAGAGCAATTGTTTCCTCTGTTTACCTTTCTGCATCTCTGTGGTAATGGAAACAGAGGAAACCTCTACTGTCAAAGCTCAGAGCAAACAGAAATGTCCCTGGGCTAGGCACCCCAGGACATAGGAGAAACCAGCCTTGGGGAGTGGTGGTCCCCAGGACCACTATCGGCTCCTCGAATGGGGTATAGCGCAGCCCTCCTCCAGCATTTTGAATTTGCCCTGGGGAGGTGGCGGTCCCTGAGTTTCAGGGGTCCACATAGCCCCCGGATACAATTAAATAGGAGCCCTGGGGATGTGGCGGACCATGGGCTTCAGTAAGCCCTAGGAGGGCACCCTGTGCACCCCCTTCTTTATTTTAGCATGCCCCCGGGGACTGACCCACCTGGGGGCTTTATAAAAACAAGCGCAGGAGACAGTGCGTGGCAGAGGTTGGCCTGACAGGCCTTGCAGCCAACCCCCTATAATCACCCAGGGAGTTTTTCTGAACTTTAGTAAATGATATAGTTAGAATGATATATTGCTTGATGAATTGTAAATAAAAATGTAATTGTCAAGTGAGATCACCTTTCAGTACCTACTTTTAACGTTTGAAGTTGAAAAGAACTCAAATGAGACAAACGACCAGAGACACACTAAGACTGGAAACCTCAACCTTCAGTGTGAGAGTCAGAGACCTTAACCACTAGTCCATAGATTACTCCTTAGTGTATAGTGTCCAGACATAAAATTGACATTCAAGCGAAAGATTTTGTTGGTGAAAATGACTTAAATATTACAACACTAGGAATGTTTAACATTCAAAACAATAGTAAATAAACAGACACAGTGCATGGGATACCAGGATTTGAACCTTCAACCTAAGTGACAGTACAATAGCTATACCAGTAGGCCAGAAGTCACTCTTGTGTTTTTTAAAGATTTAAAATGTAACTATAACGTTTCAACCAAACATCTTGATAGTGTGACACTTTGAAGTTATTGCATGGAAAGATCACTGCATGGAAGAGAGAGAGAGTGACAGGACTGTAGGGGAAGCCTCAAGGCCTCGTGGTCCCAGTCCACTCCCAACTCCTGTGGGAGCCAGCATTGCTCCCTCAAGCAGGGAGCTGCTTAAAATAGCAGGTCCCTGCTTGCAAGAGCAATGTTTTCATCTGTTTACCTGCACATATATTTGTGTGCAAGGCAAACAGATGAAACCTCTACTTTCTGTAAGCAGGAGCTGTTTGAGAGCTCCCGCTTGCAGAAAGCGGAGTTATGTTTGCTTTTGCTTGTTTAGAGCTGTCAGCTCCTACCAAGCAAAAGCAAACAGCTATGCCCCGGGGGTGGTAACCATGGGACATAGCAGGAGCAAGCTCTGGGGGGTGGTAGTCCCCAGGGTCATCTGTGGCTCCTTAAGTGAGGGCACACTGACTCCCTCCAACTTAAACAGGCATGGGGAGGTGGTGGTCCCTGGGGTCAGGGGTCTGTGACGGACCCCCTTCATTATTTATAATCAGCCTAGGGGAGGTGTTGGTCCCCAAGTCTGCAAGGGGGAGTTGCACGGCTCTCCCGCATTCATAAAGTGTTTACCTCATGGAGGTGGTGGGCCATGTGGTCTCATGCATTCATGATTTCTGTAATACCAGAAGGAAGCGATCCCCAGGGCTGTGAAGGGACACACGGCCCCCCCACACATAGGGGGTCATTCTGACCTCGGCGGTAAAAGCCGTTTACCGCCGGACAGAAGGCCGCCACAATACCGCCGCGGCCGCGGTTAGCCGCTACGGACATTCTGACCCACCACTGCAAAACCTCCAAAAATCCGACCTCCACTGCAGTCCGCCACATCAGCGGGCAGTGGTAAACTGGAGATGACCAAACCTCCACCGCCACGCCAACAGGAATACGCCCATGCAATTACGACCCGCAAATCCACGCGGCGGTCTTTCAAACGCGGTAGTCCCTTGGCGGTACACACCGCCGCGGTCAAAATACTCACACCTTTACAAAACTCTACCACATTGGACAATGTGAAAGGCACACACCTGAAACACATACACACACCACACCCACACACCCAATACAATATAAAAGACACACCCACATCACCCACAAACCCCTACTAACAAAAATCAGAGACGAAGGAGAGAGAGAAACATCACAGAATAGAGAGCTACATCACACAGAGGCACACTACACCATCACACACACCACATAGAAGCACAAAGCACCACACACCAACACACACATCACCACATACAACACCCCACACCTCATACACACCACCCCATGGCACCCCAAAGGCACCCACGCTTTTCGGACCAAGAACTCCGGGTCATGGTGGAGGAAATTATAAGAGTTGAACCGCAGCTCTTCGGCTCACAGGTGCAGCACACCACCATAGCAAGGAAGGTGGAGCTATGGCAGCGGATCGTGGACAGGGTCAACGCGGTGGGACAGCATCCCAGAAATAGGGACGACATCCGCAAACGCTGGAACGACCTACGGGGGAAGGTGCGCTCGATGGTCTCGCGACACAACATCGCAGTGCAGAAGACTGGCGGGGGACCACCACCCACACCACCCGAATTCACAGCATGGGAGCAAGAGGTACTAAACATCCTGCATCCTGAGGGCCTCGCTGGAGTATCCGGAGGAATGGACTCTGGTAAGTACATGCTCAACTACTTCACCCCCCCCAGCATGCTAACCACCACCCCCACCCCCACCCTCACCCCCAACCCCCCATCACACATCCTCCCTGAGAATGTCTCTCCAGCACAACCCACCCAACACCAACCCCTGCATGCCACCACAAACTATGGACACCCATCACCTAAGCATGACCACTGCACATACCCCCCCCCCCCCACAAAACACCCTCACAACACCTCCCCCAAGGGAATGCCAGCACTGGGGGACAAGGGCACCCATAAATCGCACGCAATTGCACACACAGAAACAATAACCATACTCTCTTACCCCATGCAGGACCCGAACGACAACACACCGGTCAGGAGGGACCAGAAATGTCCATCCCACCCCCGGAAGAGGCCCCTAGTGATGACAGCAGCTCTGTCGACCTGGAACCTGATGACCAGCCCGGACCATCGGGGACCTCTGGACAGTCGGTTCCCCTCAGGCAGCCACAGGCCACTGCAGACCCAACCCCCTCTGGGAACAACAGCACAGCTCCCACCCAGCGGGCCCATGCCTCTGTCTCTAGGACAGGTCAATCAGCGGTGTGTCTGCCACTACAGGGCACCCAGGGTAACCCACCACCCCAACAACAACAGGGACCTGGGGGCAGTGGTAGTGGGCACACCGTCCAGGGGACAGAGGCCGGGGGAAACAGGGCAACTCGGAGGGCTGCTGTGCGACAGGGGGGGGAGGAGAGGCCCAGGGAACCCACTCTCCAAGAGGCCCTCACCACCATCATGGCAGCCTACCACCACTCACAAGAGACGATGGCGACGGTACTGGCCAGGTTCCAGGAGATCCAGGCACAGCAGGAGGAACGCTACATGGAGTTCAGCGAACAACTAACCAACATCTCTACCGCTATGGGGAGCATAGTCCAGGCCCTCAACCGTATAGAGGACACGTTTCGGGACCATGTGGCATCACACAGGGCCCCTGTCACTAGCCCGGAACAGGAACAGCCTACCACCTCCGCCGGCGCTAGTGGACAGGAGGCCCCACCACAACGACAGGCCACCAGAACCCCACCTCCTGCTGAACAACAACCACCCCGCAAGAGGAGCCTGAGATCCAAAAAATCGACAGAGTAGGATGTCAAGACCCCCGCCAGCATCAGATACCCCCTGAAGTCCTCCCACGTCCCACATTGCCACCCTGTCAAACCTTGAAATGCCCCTGCTCCATCCTTCCACAGGCATATGGACAATGCACCTGTGAGACTGAGAACTGGACTCCGCCATGGACATTACTCCACCCCCACCCATCACCGTTTGACTAGAATGTACCATCATCTTGCACTAAAAATAAATCACTCATTGCACTGAAATCAATCAGGACTCAGCCTGTATTATTTACAAATGTATAACACATTACGTATCAATTACGTTCTGTTAACTTTGTGCTGAACACATACCGAGGTCACTTAGCATTAGTCCATGGGCTAACCAAGCAGAAGTCACGCAGTGGGTCATACAGCACTGAAAAGGGAACGGAAAATCAAACATCAGTTTTAAAGTTCTGGGGGGAAATAGACAAAGTTGAGATGCAGGAGGCTTTCAGGAAATGTAAAATGGCATGGGTGATTCTTACCTGTGTGCTACTGAAAATACTGTTCTATTACTCTGTCCCTGTTGTCTGTGTCGTCTTCTGAGTCTTCCTCCTCTTCACTCTCCGCAGGCTCCACAGCAGCTTCAACACCACCATCTGCACCATCCTCCTGAAGGAAAGGAACCTGACGTCGCAATGCCAGATTGTGAAGCATACAGCAGGCCACAATGATATGGCACACCTTCTTTGGTGAGTACATCAGGGATCCCCCTGTCATATGCAGGCACCTAAATCTGGCCTTCAGGAGGCCAAAGGTCCTTTCTATGATCCTCCTAGTTCGGCCATGGGCCTCATTGTACCGTTCCTCTGCCCTTGTCCGGGGATTCCTCACTGGGGTCAGTAGCCAAGGCAGGTTGGGGTAACCAGAGTCACCTATTAGCCACACACGTTGTCTCTGTAGCTGCTCCATCACATAGGGGATGCTGCTATTTCGAATAACATACGCGTCATGCACTGACCCAGGGAACTTGGCATTTACATGGGATATGTACTGGTCAGCCAAACAGACCACCTGGACATTCATCGAATGGTAATTTTTCCTGTTTCTGTACACCTGCTCATCGTCTTTTGGGGGCACCAAAGCCACATGGGTCCCATCAATGGCACCAATGATGTTGGGGATATGTCCAAGGGCATAGAAATCACCCTTCACTGTAGGCAAATCACCCTCCTCTGGGAAAATGATGTAGCTCTGCATGAGTTTCATCAGGGCAGACAACACTCTGGACAAAATCTTGGAAAACATAGGCTGAGACATTCCAGATGACATGGCCACTGTTGTCTGGAATGACCCACTTGCCAAAAAATGGAGGACTGACAGAACCTGCACCAGAGGGGGAATGCCTGTGGGTTGGCGGATGGGGGACATCAGGGCTGGCTCCAGCTGGGCACACAGTTCATGTATAGTGGCACGGTCAAGTCTGTAGCGTAGTATTATATGGCGTTCTTCCATTGTCGACAGGTCCACCAGCGGACGGTACACGCGAGGATTCATCCTTCTCCTCGGAAGTCCCAGCCGACGGTGCCTAGGAAGGACAACATGGAGCACCGAGTCAGGCAAACCACAGGTACGTTCACACGGCTTGCACAGTTAAAGAATCTCAATGCATTGAAAGGCGTGTATGTGTGGCAATGCAAGGCCTAGGCCTGTGTGACGCAGTCAAATTTAAGCCATGTGGGCCCTTGAAATGGCGGCTGCCTGACCTGTGAAGTGGGACAATGGGATGTGAGGTCAATGCGCTGGCGTGGCACACCGTGGCGGTAGGCGGTCGAAGATCGCTGTACGGAGTCGTATTGGTTAACATTGAACCCTATGGGATTCAGGAGCCAATGACGATGTGCGCCGGCGGTCGCGGTACGCACCGCCGCGGGCGTGACCGCCATTTTCTATCTGATTAATCACTCGAGACCTGATCATCCACAGGAGAGGACCTATACTGCAAGTGCTGCTGTGAACTCGGTCTGGAAGTGACAATGGCTGCTGCGACTGGGGAAAGGGCCCGTGCCTTCACGTCTGAAGAGTTGGAGAAACTTGTGGATGGGGTCCTCCCCCAGTATGCGCTACTCTACGGTCCTCCAGACCAACAGGTGAGTACACTGAGTGCTCCTTGAATGGTCTATGCCTGTGTGGAGTGGGGTGGCTGTCAGTTGGTGGGGTGGGGAGAAAATGAGGAGTGCAACGCACGACAGATGTGAGAATGGGCCACATGGCAAGGTTGGGGAGGGGGGGGCATTTACTCCATACATGCAGAAATGTGACGTTTTCTCTTTCCCACCCTGTACATGTCAAACAGGTGAGCGCCCATCAGAAAATCGATATTTGGCGTGCCATCGCCAAGGAAGTCCGGGCCCTGGGGGTCTACACCAGACGGGGCACCCACTGTCGGAAGAGGTGGGAGGACATCCGCCGCGGAACCCGTAAGACCGCAGAGACCCTGCTGGGGATGGCCTCCCGACCTAGGAGGGGTGCCAGTCGTACCCTGACCCCCCTGATGTCCCGGATCCTGGCGGTGGCCTACTCTGAGTTGGATGGGCGCTTGAGGACAGCACAGCAGACACAAGGGGGTGAATATCAGCACATTCTGCTATCCTTACGCGCAGTTGAGGCGTCTGGGTGGGGGAGGAGGCCTGTGTGTGACAGTAGGCCAGGGCGCTTTCCGTAGTGTAGTCCCCTCCCTTAGACATGGCCCTGTGCCCCCGCCCCCCACCTCTGTAGGGTGCCAAGTGCAGCTATCCATGGTTCTCCATCACCCATGTGCGCGTCTGTTGTCCCTAGACCTGTTGGCCTAGTCAGAAGTACTGAGTAGTATACCCCAAGTTCGCGGCTTAGTGCACGAGGCACCTGTGTCTGTCCTCTCCGCCAAGGGTTTTGACAAGGCATACACTCAACGTTGTTTTATTTCTCCCCCCACCCTTATTCTTTGTTTTCTTGTGCATTAGCATCATCAGGCGGAGGAGAATTGGCGTCGGAGCACGAGGGAGCTGCAGGTCACCAGGCCCCGGTGGGCACTGACACAGACACCGAGGGCACCAGTGATCCGGAGGGCGAGGGGAGCACCACAACAGGGGCCGGTGGAGACACCAGCGGCACGGACACGTCCTCGTTTGGGAGTTCCCTAGCGGGGGCGGCAACATCTGTGCCCCCCGCAACAACAGGTACAGCCGCCACCCAGCGCACCAGCACCGCCCTCCCAGCAGCCCCTCAGTCTTCGCTCCGTGCCCGTTCGCCCAGGAAGGCGCGCGTCTCCTTCGCCCCAGGCACCTCAGCCCCTGCCTCTGTTACCCCTGCTGCCCTCAGTGCGGAGCTCATTGACCTGGTGAGGACGCTCATTGTTGGGCAGACCACCCTTTTGAATGCCATCCAGGGGGTGCAAAGGGAGGTGCAACAGAGCAATGCCTACCTGGAGGGCATTCATTCGGGTCAGGCTGCCCATCAACGAGCGTTCACTTCTCTGGCCTCAGCACTGACGGCAGCCATTGTCCCTGTCTCCAGTCTCCCTCTTCTGACTGCCTCCACCCTTTCTCTGTCTCCTGTTCCTCAGCCTATCCCATCCACACCATCAGACCAGCCTGCACACACCTCAACACCCAAGGCCAGCTCATCCAAACATAAGCACCACAGAACACACAAGCATTCACCCAAGCAACACCCAGATGCAGACATACCAACATTCACTACCACCTCTGTGTCCCCCACCTCCTCATCTCCCTCCTCCCTCCCTGTGACGTCTACACTCACACCTGCGTGCACACCAACATCAGCCAGTTCTTCCATCACCAGCACACCCTCCACTACAGTCCTCACACGTGCAGTCACCACCCCCACTGCCATCTACACGTCCCCTGTGTCCTCTCCCACTGTGTCTGTCACCCCCTCTTCCAAGACACATAAACGCAGGCAGCCACCCAAGCAACAGCCAACCACCTCACGACAGCCTACATCCCAGTCACCTGCACCCAAGGACAGCACACCTGACTCTCCTACAACCACATCCTCTTCCTCCACTTCTATCACCACTACTCCTACCCTTTACCTTGGTCCAAAGAAGTATTACCTCTCCAATGTTAACCTCTTTCCCTCCCCTGACCCACCCCATCCATCTGGGAAGAGTCCCAAAGGCACCTCAGCCACCACCAGCCCAGCTGCTAAGGTACAAGTGGTGCATGGATTATGGAGCCCACCCTTTGGCGGCAGTGACACTTCACTGAGCAGCAAGGGGACTGCCAGCCCCCCCCCAGGCAAGAGGACCCGGAAAGTGAAGGGCCGCCGTGAGCGGACTGAGACGGCTGCCCCCAAGGAGGTAACTCCGGCCACTTCACCTGCCACAACAGACAGGGGAGGCAAGGGCCCGAGAGCCCCATCTAAGGAGCGGAAGGGCAGCAGGGCGGAGAGGTCAGCCAGCAGGAGTGCGGAGCAGGAGGGCCCCACACGCCCAATCCCGCCTGCAAGGGACGACACCAAAGGGCCCAGGACTCCGTCTCCGAAGGGGCCTGACACTGCACGTTCGGAGGGCGAGTGAGCAGGTTGTCAAGGCCAGGTCTGACTCCCTACACTGACTGGAAGAGCACCTCTGAACAGGGCCCCGCCGTGCAGAAGAGCACCGCTGAACAGGGCCCCGCCGTGCAGAAGAGCACCGCTGAACAGGCCCCGCCGTGCAGAAGAGCACCGCTGAAACAGGGCCCCGCCATGAAGACAAGCACCGCTGAACAGGGCCCCGCCGTGCAGAAGAGCACCGCTGAACAGGGCCCCGCCATGAAGACAAGCACCGCTGAAACAGGGCCCCGCCATGAAGACAAGCACCGCTGAACAGGGCCCCGCCGTGCAGAAGAGCACCGCTGAAACAGGGCCCCGCCATGAAGACAAGCACCGCTGAAACAGGGCCCCGCCGTGAAGACAAGCACCGCTGAACAGGGCCCCACCGTGCGGAAGAGCACCGCTGAACAGGGCCCCGCCATGAAGACAAGCACTGCTGAAACAGGGCCCCGCCGTGCAGAAGAGCACCGCTGAACAGGGCCCTGCCATGCGGAAGAGCACCGCTGAACAGGGCCCCGCCATGAAGACAAGCACCGCTGAAACAGGGCCCCGCCGTGCAGAAGAGCACCGCTGAACAGGGCCCCGCCGTGCAGAAGAGCACCGCTGAAACAGGGCCCCGCCATGAAGACAAGAACCGCTGAACAGGGCCCCGCCGTGCAGAAGAGCACCGCTGAACAGGGCCCCGCCGTGCAGAAGAGCACCGCTGAACAGGGCCCCGCCATGAAGACAAGCACCGCTGAACAGGGCCCCGCCATGAAGACAAGCACCGCTAAACAGGGCCCCGCCGTGCAGAAGAGCACCGCTGAACAGGGCCCCGCCATGAAGACAAGCACCGCTGAACAGGGCCCCGCCGTGCCGGAGAGCACCGCTGAACAGGGCCCCGCCGTCTCAAGCACCGCTCCGCTGGGCCCTTCCTGTCAAGCACCGCTCCGCTGGGCCCCGCGTCTCATGCACCGCTCCGCTGGGCCCTTCCTGTCAAGCACCGCTCCGCTGGGCCCTTCCTGTCAAGCACCGCTCCGCTGGGCCCCGCCGTCTCAAGCACCGCTCCGCTGGGCCCTTCCTGTCAAGCACCGCTCCGCTGGGCCCCGCCGTCTCAAGCACCGCTCCGCTGGGCCGTTCCTGTCAAGCACTGTTCACGGTTCACTGTGCCCACCATGTATCCTCCATGACCAGTGGACTCTGTTATCCACCTTATGGACTGTGGCTTTGCACTCCCCAGGATGGCACAGTGGGCAAGCCACCCACTGTAGAGACTTTGAGAGACTGTGGCTTTGCACTCCCCAGGATATGTCAGTGGGCATGGTGGCCCCTTCGTGGATCTGGCGTCGTGGACTCATGTGGCTGTGGTGCCCCCCCCCTTCCCTTCCCCCTGAGGTGCCTGTAGTTTTGTCACCAGATGCCCCTGCAGTGTTCTCTCCAAAGGACTCAGGTCTCCTGTGTGGGCTTTGCCCTTGTTTCGCTACACTTTGGCCCACGGACATGATGAATTCGTAAGATGTGCAGGACTACTTGCTTCAGTTATCCACTGCTGTGTAAATACTTTTTTTTAATGAAATATTTTTTGATGGTTGAATAAGACTTTTCTGCAGCTATTTTGTACATAAATATTTATTCTCAATTTGGTTATGTCATTGTATTTTTTACGGGTGTTTGGGTGGTGTCACTGTGAGTTGTTGCTCTGCATTGGTGTGTACATCTTGGGGGGGGTGGGGGTCGCATATGTGTGTGCCCGTAACCTTTCGTCCTCCCCCCTCCCGTGTGTCGTAGGTGCAGTACTCACCATTGTCGTCTGCGCCGGACTTCGTACTCGTGGTAGATGAGAAGGTAGACGAGAGCAGGTAGTATGTTTAATTCGGGTTCCATGCTGTCCTCCTTCCTGGTGGAGTGCGTAGAAGTGAGCGTTTTCCCGTTCGTAGTCTGTTTCCGCCGTGTTTTTATCGGCGGTGCTCCCGCCCCGGAAAAGGTGGCGGATTGGTGAGTTGTGATAGTGTGGGCGGTACATTGTCTGCCGCCTGGCTGTTGGCGGTGACCGCCGCGCTGTTTGTCGGTCCCGCCGTGGCGGTCGGAGTGTTAAAGTGGCGGGCTGTGTTGGCGGTTCCCGCCAGGGTCAGAATTCCATTTTTTGGACCGCCGGCCTGTTGGCGGTTTGGCCGCCGCTTTATCACCGACCGCCAGGGTTAGAATCACCCCCACAATGTCTTCAGCTATGAGGAGGTAGAAATGGAGGTTCCTTGTGGCTGTATGGGGGCCATGTACCCCCCCCATCCCCAATTACAATATGAGTTAAGCCCCAGGTGGTGGTTATTTTAGCATGTCCCTGGTACCTGGCCCACTTGGTGCTTCATAAATACAAGTGCAGGATACCATGCTTGTTTTTTTTTTTAATTGCCAGGGATTAGTGATCCTGTTGTAAATTCACAGCAAAAATGTAAAACAAAATGCTTGTTTGCCCTGAGGGGGCCTCTGGGACCCCAGCACTAGAGCTAAGGGGACAGGGTGTCCCCACCATGGCCCCTTTTTTTATTGTTTACCTTTTTCTCTGGGACGCGCTGGACCCAAGTCCCAAGATGGCTGACAACACTTTCTTGTTGAAGTGTTGGCAGCCAATCAGATCTCAGCACGAGACCGGGAGGGTTTACGGATCCTTCGCGTCCCCATCTATACAAATTTGTTTTTTATTTAATCTTTCAAAAATTACTGAACACCAAATCACAAAAAGATCTAATTCTAATCTAAGTGCTACCTTTCTGTCAAATCTGGTGTAAATCCGTTCAGTGGTTTGGCTGCTCTTCCTGTTCAAAATCCCTATATAAAAATGCATTGGGGAAAAATTATTTTGGGCCCCCCGCTTTTTTCTCTGCCCCCGCTTGACGGTTCAACCGAAAACGTTCCTGACAGCAGCTGAACTTAGAGTCATATTTTTGGGGAAAAGTTTGTGAAGAGTCATCAAACGGCATCAAAGTTATTAGCAAAAAAACGAAAGCTTTCTCTATACAAACTAGGTGCTAACTATAAGTACCTAGTGTCGACTGCCACTAGGCAAAACATACATAGATTTATATGTTAGAAATGAGGTCTCCATTTGGCAGTGGTTTACACCCTGTCCACATTGGTACCCTTACTCTAGCCAGGGTAAGGGAGCCACCCAGCTAAGATAACTCCTACTCAACCTCTAGGTAGCTTGGCACAAGCAGTCAGGCTTATCTCAGAATGGATGTGTAAAGTATTTGTACGCACACACACACACAGTAACACAGTGAAAACAATACAAAAGTACTCCACACCAGTTTAGAGAAATAGTCAATATTTATATGAGTTAAACAAGATCAAAACAACAAACATCCAACATACACATTTAAAGATGTGAATTGTCAAAGATTAAGGCCCTCATTACGAACATGACGGTCCGTTCTGCTACGTCGGCGGTGAAAACCGCCAACAGAGGAGCGGTCTGGACCGCCAAATAATGAACCAAACGAAACGCACGCATCCCGCGAACCACCCACCGCCAGGAAGGGGAGTCCCGACGACGACTGCAGAGTCCGCCCACAGGGCGTCGGAAAGGCCCAACCTGCCCATCAAATAATGAACCACCATTCCGCCGCCAGTTCCGGGTGGGAACCACCGCACACAAAGCCAGACAGAAATGAACCACATATAAGGAACCACGTTCCAGAGTCCCACAGAACGTGCCGTGGCAGCCATGGATAGAGAGCTGCAGATCATGCTAGCCCTGCTCCTTGCCATATACCTACATGACCGAGACCGCCGACGAAGACAACAACGGTAAGTACCGCAACCTACGACAAAAGGGAGGAAAGGGCACAGTTACATACTTACCCACTCCGCAACGCCCCCAACCCTTCCCAGCAGCACAAGTCATACATCCCACACCAAGAGGTAGGTACCTGACCAAAGACTCATGCAACTTGACCATAGTAAATACAAAAAGCCCCACACCCAAAAAGAGTAAAACAAACACCAGAGTGTAACTGCGTGCAGCCCAAACACAGGCCACACAGACACTTTAATAAGAAGCTCACTGAGCCAAACAGTGCAAACAGGGCCAATGGCCAGTCCGTAAAATCCCAATCGTCATGGGCCACAACGGGCCCCACCTGACACCCACAAGTGCTGGGTACTCCACAGAACGGGGCACCATATGGGGATCCAGGCACCTCACGGAAGGGGGGGAGAGGGTGGTGGGGGTGGGGATTGACAATGGGGGTGGGCCTTTGACTTCCTTGTGGAGGGTGGAGGGGGGTGGGATTCTCCTTTGAAGGGGTGGGGGCTGTGTGGCTCGGGTGGAGCTGGATGGCCTAGGCTCTGAGCGGGCCTTCTTCTCTGGGGAAGGGGCACGGGAATGTGAAGGGTGGACCGGGGTGGGCTGTGATGTGGAAGGAGCGGAAAGGGCAAGGAGGTGGGCATGCTTGGGGACAAGACGGGGTGGGCCAGTGGGTTGGAAGAGGTCAGCATGGGGGAGGAAAAGTTTCTTGGGAGCAATTGGAGTGGGTGTGGATGAGGGCATCGGACTGGAGGCAGAGGGAGTGGATGTATGGGTTGTATGGGGTGTAGGGGTGCATGTAGTGGGTGCAGGTGACTGCTCAGTATGCTGTTGTGTGGTGGATGTCTGATGGGTAGGTGTCTTGGTGCGTTTGTGCGTTTAGGGAGGTGGGGGTGGACACAGTGGGAGAAGACAGACAGCTAGTGTGGATGTATGTTGTGTGGGTGTCTGCTAGTCTGGTGAGTGTGCTGCATGTGTCAACTACAGTAGAGGTGGTTAGTGCAGGTGTGGTGTATGGGGTGCATGAATGGCTGTCTGCGATTGTGGTGAGTGCAGGAAGAGGAGCAGTGACAGTGAGTGAAGGTGCAGTGCATGAGGGTGTGGATGTAGAGGGGACAGGCAAGGAGGCGGAAGAGGTGGGCACACTGGGGGAAGTGGACATTGTTGTGTGAGCAGGTGTCTGTTGGCTGTGTGAATGCTTGTGGTGGAAGGTGTGGTGCTTGTGTTTTGAAGTGTGCTTCTTGTGTGTTGATGTGCCTGGCAGCGGGTCTGATTGTGTGCTTTGGACGGGTGAAGGGAGTGGGGTGCTGGAAGAGGTAGAGGTGGTTGGAGGGGGGACGGAATGGCCAGGGAAACTGGCTGCCATCCGAGAGGAGGCCAGAACCTGAAAAGATCTTTGTAGGGCAAACATGGCACCGTGAATGCCATCCAGATAGCCATTGGTCTGCTGCACCTCTGCTGCACCTCTGATGCTAGCCCCTGGATGGCATTGACGATGGTTCTCTGCTCTATAGAGATGGTTCTCAGGAGGTCAATAGCCTCCTCTGAGAGGGCAGCAGGGCTGACTGGGACAGGGGAGGAGGTGCCTGAGGCAAAGGAGACGCCCACCTCTCTGGGTCGGTGGGCACAGGCAACTCGTGGGGAGCAGAAGGGAGGGCCGTGATGGTATAGGGATGGCAGAAGATGTCACTGTAGTGGTGTGTCTACTAGGGTCCGCCACTGCCGGGGGACCCCCACCGGAGGAGGTCTCAGAGTCACTACCACCTGTGGTAGTAGCCTCCCCCATGGAAGTCCCCTCACCCTCCTACCCACTGGTCCACTGGGCGTCCATTGTCTCTGCCTCAGAGGATCCGTGTGACGCTGCCTCCCCACTTGCCGGTGCCGCAGCTCCCTCGCCTGATGTTGATGCTGTACCAAACCAACACAAGAGAACAGGGATGGAGAGACAAAACAGGAGAGACACTTGTAAATAGCTGAAGGCAGATGCAGAATGGCCAGACATACACCCACCCAGCAAACCCACTCAACAGGCAGCACCGTACACTATGCCCATGGCCATGCCCCTGACCAAAATACTGCTGTGCACCCATCCCCTGAAATACTTTTGGAGCTGAGGGACACCCCTACACCCTTTGGGGAACATTCAGTAGAGGGACACCAGTCGAATTCCCTGCTCTAAGCAGCATGAGCCCTATTGCACACCCAAACATCCTTCCAGACGGAAGTATGGTCAATGAGTACCCATCACCTTGTGACTGCTGTGCAGCCTTCAAGCACCCATCCAGATCTGGGTACGCCACCGCCAGGATCCGTCGCATGAGGGGGGTCAGTGTCTGATGGGCACCCCTTCCACGTTGGGAGGACTTCCCCAGCTAGGCCTCACTGATCTTTCGTGCCCAGCACCGCAGGTCCTCCCACCTCTTTCGATAGTGGGTGCTCTGCCGGTTGTAGACCCCCAGGATCCGCACCTCCTTGGCAATGGCATGCCAATGTGCCCTCTTCTGGTTGGCGTTGACATAGAAGGGCGACAGAGAAATGGGACACAGAGGTCAGACACTTGCACGATAGGAACTGCTGGCAAATTGTCCAACATGGGACAGACAGTACTCTCAGACATACAGGACAGTCGCACGCAGCATTCCATGCACCATGGCCCATGCATGCTCAGAGGAGCACACATATGTCCAATCCACACCATCCATTACACACACAGTGCCCCGCAAAACCAGACTCACCTGTACCTCTGGCCGTCCGTAGAGTCTGCCATACAGGGGCAGGAACCTGTCCACTAGCTTCTCCAGTTTTTCCTCGGTGAAGGCTGGGGCCCTTTCACCTGCACCACGTGGCACATCCATAGCCAGAGGCAGGCCACAGCAGTACACAGAGTGGAGTACCTGTCCGCACGAGATCAGGGAGTCAAGTGATCAAATGATGACGAACGAGCATACGCTCCGCGGCGGTATGCACCGTCACCGCCGGCGACGATCATGATACACCAGGATTCACCATTGGCATCTATGTTAGCCAATGAGGGTGCGAACAGCGGTCAACACCGCCTTACGCTGTGACGTCAACCACTAGCAGTATGAGGTCACTTCCACAACGAAGGGACAGATCTACAGTAGGCAGTCATTGTGCCATCAACTACACATCTAGCATTTCCTACTACTCACAATGCAGGGCCTACTAGCCACATGAAGCAACTAGGCCTCTATCCATTCCGTATAGTTTCACACAAGAATTACTCTGTTCCCTCCTAGTGTGGTACATGTACATCTGTTGGATAGCAGTTACTGTTGAGACACTACAATGAACAATGCAGTGCAGAAATGATGAGAAGTGTGCCTATGTATGTGTCTTCATCACTCCTTTTTGTAACCCCTAGTAGGTACCGACCCTTGTGGCAAGGAAAGACACCATCGGTGTACAGACCACTTGTGGATATGGGGACCATGGTGGAGCGTCAGATCATATTTACTTACAGACTCACACCTGCAACTATTCAGGACCTTTTTGCATTACTGGATCCTGCACTAACTCTGGGAAATCGTAATCAGCATGCCATTCCAACTGAGGTGCAGGTGCTCTTTCACTTCATTTCCTGGCCACAGGCTCATTGCAAGTGACAGTGGGCATGGGTGCTGGTTTCTCACAGCCAATGTTCAGCCAGGTACTGACAAGATTTCTGAATTCATTTGTACAACATCTGCAATCCTATATGCAGTTTCCCAAAAGTACTTACCTCCCTGTCATCAAGTCTGACTTCTATGCCTTTGCAAACATTCCCCAAACATTCCCCATGTCATAGGTGCCATTGATGGCACACACATAGCCATCATCCCCCAAAGAGTGAGTGAACAGGTGTACAGAAACAGGAAGAACTTTCACTCCATGAACATACAATTGGTAGGTACTCCAGACCAGTGCATTTCCCATGTGAATGCCATGTTTCCAGGTTCAGTCCATAATTCATTTGTGTTGAGGAACAGTAGTGTGCCACAGAAGATGGAACAACTCCAGGAGGACAGAGGGTGGATCATAGGTAAGTTTGCCTGTCGAAAACTGCTCAAACATTGCAGAAAATCAGCCTGTCTGACTAAGGGACATAGCAATGACGAGTCTGTATTGAACCATTTTGTAGGTGATTCTGGCTATCCCAAATTGCTTTGGCTGCTGACAGCAGTGAGGAATCCCAGGACGGATGCAGAGAGGAAATACAATGAGGCCCATGGACATACTGGGAGGGTAATAGAGCGTACTATAGGTGTCCTGAAGACTAGATTCCGGTGTTTACATATATCTGGGGGTTCCCTGGCCTATGGGCCTGATAAGGTGTGTAGAATAGTGGTGCCCTGCTGCATGCTGCACAACGTGGCAGTGAGACATTCTATCCCCCTCTTGGAGGTAGAGGGTGCTATAGGTCCTGATCAGCTACCTCAGAGAGGTGGGGAGAGTGATGGTGAGGATGAGGAAGAGGAAGATGTCTAACTGATACAACTCTACTTCCAATAACTGTGTGGGACTTAAGCATGTCATTGGGGTTAGTGACTAATACTGTCAGTGTGCTCTGTCATGCTTTGGTCATGATAGGCGATACATGGACCACTTCTGCATGGTACTGACAGAAAATATATGCATTCCCTACTTGCCATCTTTTGGGCACACAGTACCACCATCATGCACAAATTGACAATACATTTTTTCTCTGCCAGTTGCATCCATATTCCACTTTGTTCAGACTTTAAGAAAGGGGACAGTGTTACAGGTGTGAATTGTGTTTTATTGGTAGAATTGGGTGAATTGTGCTATATACAGTGATGGGAGTCGTAAGGGATGGGTGTCCTCAAAACCAACTTGGTGGCAGCCTTGTTGGATGGTTTAGATGGGTCAATTTTGTCGAATAGTACTTCATATTGCCCTAAGCTAAGTTTTGTTGGTGAATGCGTGGGATGGTTGCTTTGCATTAGTAGCAGAGTCAATTGTTGGAGGGGGCCTTGTTCTTAGCTGGGTTTCCAGTGTCATATCTTGGCCTAAGAGTACGTTTGGGCGCCTGCTGTGGAGCTTCTTGGGTGGCATGGTTGGCCCTTGGGTTTCCTGGGAGGGTATTTCCTGGGATGTTTTTGCTGCTTGGGTCATCATATGCTGGTTGTCCTGGGCTGTAGTGGGGGTTTCTTGTCCTATGTGGGTGTCAGACTGTTTTTTTACCAACTGCAGCAGTGCTCTAGCAATGGTGGCCATTGTGGCATTGTGCTCTTTCCACTTCCTTATGGCCTCTTGGTGTTGTTGCTGCTGCATCCCCTACTTTGCTCCAGAGTGGACACAATCAGTGCCAACCTGTCTTGGATATGTTGGTAGGCCCCCAATACCTCTGTAATAACGTCCTGGGCTGCTGTATCCATCCTGTGGCCTCCCCCCAGGCCCACTGGGACACTTGAACTTGCCCTAGCTCCCCTGTACCTGTGTCCCCTGCACAGGTCTGGATGTGCCCCTTGTACTGGGGCCCTCGCCTTCCTGCATGTTGGGAGTGGGAGACTGTGGCCTCTGTAGCTGTGTTCCACCAGTCTGTGCCCTGGGTACACTGGTATGGGTACGCCTCCCCTGGCCTGCTGGTCTTGACTGGGTGTTAGGGGTGACAGTGGTTTCATGGGTGGGGATGCTGCATGGTGAAAAGCCTGGACTGTGTGAGGGGCCTGCCTGCTCATCAGTGTCCAGGGATCCTTCACAAAGGTCTTGTGAGGTGGCTCTGTCTCCCTGGAGGGCAGTGGCACTCCTTGTCCCATCCGTTAGGGTTGCATGGGTGGTGATGCCTATTGGGGGTGACATGTCTGGTACATATGCATTGAGGCTTGAGGTGTACAGGACTGTGCTATTTTGTGCTGGTGTTCATTTCAGTGGTTTTCCAGGGTGCCTTTGCGAGGTTGACATAGCATTTAGCGCCAGTGGTGGGGTTGCATTGTGGTGGGGGGTATTGTTCCATTGTCGATACGTGCATGGGTGGGTGGCTGTGCACAGCGGGAGTGATGTGGGCCTGTTAGTGGGTTGTAGGTCATGCAGGGTGGTGGATGTGGTGGGTGATGGCTGGGTTGGGTGTATATCCAGGTGGGTGTGGGTGGGGTGGGGTGGTGCATGCATTGCAGCTGTGGTGTATATAGGGTAGCTAGATGACTTACCCGAGTCCATTCCTCCAGTGAGTCCCTCTGGGTGCAGGATGGCGAGGACCTTCTCCTCCCAGTCGGTGTAGTCTGGTGGTGCTGGTGGCGGCCCTCCCCAGTCTTCTTCACTGCAATGTGGTGCCTAGATGCCATGGTCCTGACCTTTCCCCGCAGGTCGTTCCATCTCTTGCGGATGTCGTCCCTGGTGTGTGGATGGTGTCCCACTGCTTTCACCCCATTGACAATGGTCTGCCATAGTTCCAATTTCCGGGTGATGGGTGTGTGCTGCAGCTCGGCCCCGAATATTTGTGGCTCCACCTTCAGGATCTCGTCCACCATGGGCCTTAAGCTCCCTTTTGGTGAAAGTGAATTTTTTGGGGGGGACATGGTGAGTGTGTTGGATGGTGTCGGGACTGGGGACGGGGTAAGGGTGCTCCTCTGCGGGTCGATGTGCGTCTCCTGTATGTTGGCGTTCTCTGTCTGGCTCTGGTGCTCTCTGACTTCTTGGCCTACTTTCCTTGCAAGGGATTGTGGGGTATGTCTGGGGGTGTTTTATGGGGTTCTGGATGTGTGTCAGGTGTGTAGGTGATACGTCTATCCAATGTGTGCACTTGTTGCTGTTGAGTCCACTTGCCACCCGTGGCAGTCGCAGCCGCCAATGGTCGTCCGGCCTCCACTGTCTGCTGAGGTGATTTGTGCATCATTATTTGAAGGGCGGGATGTGGGTGTGCTTGGTGGTGGCAGGATGAGGTGGGCTGGGATTCCTGCCGACAGAGTCCTGGCGGGGAGTGGTGGTCTGGGAATTTTTGTCGAGGTTGGGTTTTTCGTTCATTATATGGAGGGTTTCCATTAATCTGTAACAGCGGAATTCTGTTCACCGCCGACATGGCGGTCGGTGGTCTTTCCCGCCATGTTCAGAATGCTTAGAAACACAATAGCTCGATCTGGGGCTATCATAACGGCTTGACGGAGTCATTTTTAACAGTCGGGCGCCACTCTTGAGGGAGCCAGGCCAGCCATGGAGTCGTGTAGACCCCGGTTACAGTATCCTAGAAAACAATGAGGAAACAAAAATGTTGCAGGGAGTTGGGGAGGTGAGGCGTCGCTGGTGTGGTGATGGTTCCTTACTGCCACTGGGGAGGTGAGGCGTCAGTTCTTTACTGCTAGGCAGGGGACGTGAGGCATTGGTTCCTTACAGTTGCAGAGGAGGTGATGCAACATTGGTGGCGAGGTGGCAGTTCCTTACGACAAGGGAGGGTCAATGAATCCAGCAGGTCAAGATGTGAGGCATTGACTTCATGGTGTCGTGATCAGACTACGGGGCCACAAGCGCTGCGGCGGAGTCAGGTGCCACGGACATCAGTGACATGGGACTCTGGACTCACGCTGTGGCAGGACCTCGAAGGTGCTGCGGTGGCGGACCTGTGTCATAGGTTGTGATCATTGCACTCAGCGGGGACCACAGCTCCGGTGCAGGCAGTGGTGTGGGGGTCAGAGTCCGGCGTTGGTTTCAAAGTCGTTCTAGAAATCAATGTACAAGTCTCTTCTTTGTTGCACCAGAACTCACTCCCTAGGCCCAGGGGCTGGATTTGGCACTACTTGGCAAGTTAAGATTCTCAGCAAGAGAGCCCAGGTTCTGGCAGGTGAAGTCTTTGATGTCACTGAGACTTCTTAAAAGGAGGCAAGCTGAGTTCAACCCTTGGAGAGCAGGACATAGAAAGCAGAACTCTGCAAAGTTGCAAAAAAAGTCTGTCGCAATCTGTGGGATTCCACCAGCAGACGGAGTTCTCCATTGCACCTGTTCGTGTTGCATTTAGCATCACACACAATGCAAAGTATGTACTTGCGTTCAAAATCTTGCACGAACAGAAACACACAGTTTGCAAGGGCACAGCCATCTTGTTTTTCACTCTGTTTATGATGCCCTCAATCTGCCCTCAACCTTTGTAATCCTCTATCCCATGCTTCATCTACGCCTATTTTTTAATTTATTGTATTAGTGTTTCTTTTTGTGTCTCATTATTTTTACGTTGTTTTAATTTTTGTGTTTCTTGTGACTTTTTGTAGTTTTGTTTATTTTTCCATTATTTCCTTCCTTTCCCTTCTGTTTCTTTTCTCCTACCCTATCCAGCCAGCACCATGACAGAGCAGCAGGGCAACAGCAGCTGCCTGCCTTGTGGGCACCGCCACCGTCAAGGGGTACAGCCTCGGCTGATCTTCAGTGAGGAGGAGGTGGGAGCACTTGTTTTTTATGTGCAGCACCACCTCCCCTCCATGCTGGAGGCAGGCCTGCGTACCCCCTGCAGGAGCTTTGGCAGTGATGGGCTAGGGTGTGCCGGTGGGTCGAGTGCACCACCCAGCAGCACACACACCGCCGGGCAGATATTATCAACCGCAAGCAGGACCTGCTTGACCATCTAAGTGTGGAGATCCGGGGCTTGGTGAGTGTTATGTTTTGATTGTGTTTGTATTAAAATTATTATTTATTATGTGATCCAGTTAGAGCTAGGCATGTGCTCGGTGCAACATAACTGATTTTTATATTCGTAGGTGGGCACTCGCTTTGGCTGAATATTTAAGAAGCCATTACATCTCAAATGCCTCTGTCCTCCTCCTAACTCCATAGTGAATTAGTGATATCAGTGAGTTAGCTTTCCTTGTGACTTTATGTAGAGTGTACAGTCCCAAGCATTTTCATAGTGATGCAACTATGCATGCATTGCAAAAAAGGGAGACTGAGTTGGCCCATCAACGGGGTTGAGAAATGAAAATAGAATGAAAGATCATTCATTGCAATGCATTAGTTCTAAATGCAGATTTTCTATTTTTCTTGAGGAAATTTAGAATAGGGATTTTAGGAGTATAGCCAACTCAACAATAATTGATCATACTAGTGTACTACTATAGGCAATCTGATTTAAGTACAATGTTATTGCATTTGCCTGTTATGTAATAATTTTGTGGACATTAAGGGGGTCATTATGATCCCCAGCGGTTCAGCCCGCCATGCCGGCGGGGGTGAAAAGACCGCCACCTGCATGGCGGGCTGAACCGCCATACAGGCTGCCTCCGAAAGGCAGCCTGACGTTGGAAGGAATCATTATCTGACAGGGCAGCGCTGCTGCCCCTCGGATAATGATCCCTACAGCCCCTAGCCTTTCCCTGGCAGGTCCCCCCGCCAGGGAAAGGCTGGTGGAAGGGGTGCTCCAGGGCCCCCCCTAGAGGCCCCTGCACTGCCCATGCACTTGGCATGGGCAGTGCAGGGGCCCCTGTGCAGTGCCCCATCGTGCAGGTCTGATCTGCGCGACGGGTGCAGCTGCACCCGCCGCACAGAGGCATTGACGGCAGGCAGGCAGGCAATGTTCCGGCTATGCATTCTGCTGGGCCGGCAGGCGGAATGTACGTTATACGGCCGGCGGGGCTCCAGGGGGGCTGGCGGCCTGTTAAATGACCGCAAGCATGAACACGCCGGTTAACACCACCGCGGTCATAATAAGGGCCTAACTGTACCATTTATATATATTTTTTATCTTCTTTCTAATCTTACATCAGCACCCAAGGGCAAAAAGAAGGGCACTACACTGGCGGGTCCAACAGGAGCTGGGGAGGCGCCAACCACCATCACCGATGGTGATGGCTATGCTCATCCCAGTAAGTCATGTTATTTAATATTTTTGTTATTATTTCCCTAACTTTTACTTCGCCTTACTTTCATACTACTTTTTTTTACCTTGTTTACTTTTTTCTAACTCCCCTATCCAAGTTTTGTTTAATTCCTGTTAGACCTGCATTATCTTTTTTTTCTGTCTTTCATTGACCATTTTGTATTCCACCCTTTCGTTGCTCTTCAATGATTCTGAGTCATTGTCAACCATAGGCTATAGCTCTGCTCATTACGCAAAGCTTTTGGTTGGCTTGTCTAATCCTCTATTACCAAAGCTTTTGGGTGTCTTGTCTACCTGGCTTTTCTAACTTTTCAACAAAATGCCCAGAGGATATTTTTGTAAAAATACTGCAGTGCTAACCAAACTGTAACGATTGCGGTTGCTTTTTTTAATTTTAAAAATTAGAATGGGAGCTGGCATCTATAAACTTAATACTGTTTTTTTATAGCCAAACCAACCACAAGTGGAGGATCTGGCTCAAGTTTGACTACTGCAGGTGAAGATGGAGCAGGGGGAGACGCGGAGGCAGGGACAGGCACTGGTAAGTCACATTGCTTGCTTATTGACAATTACTCTTATTCACTAGCTACATGGGTGTTTTCGTGATTGGATTCATGAACTCCCTGCATTACAGCTATAGTGGTGGCTGGGTTACTTATGGCCTCTTCTATCTGCAAATCAGCAAAAGCACACATAATGTACTTAAAATGATGGCTTGTTGGAAACGGGAAAGAACGGAAGGTTAAAAGAAAGGATGGGTGAAAAGAGTGAAAGGAAAGGATGTCTGGGTGCATGAAAAAGGATGCATGGGTGAGTATTGTTATTGGGTAAGTGGATGAGTGAAAGGATGATTGAAAGAAAGGATGGATATTGTGGGTGCTGAATATATGGATAAAGGATTGTGAATTTGGATGGACGACTGGATGAGAAAATGTAAAGCTTAAATCATGGTGGCTATGGGTGTATATAGAAGAAGAACGAAAAGACAATTAAATAAATGCTTCAATGAATAATGAAAGGAGATCTCTCTTGGTAGCTAGATCTGTGACACCCCTCTATTGTTCTATAGTGAATGCTCTACCTACCTGCCTAATCCACCTGCCTTAGTCTACAGTAGAGTAGGTCAAGTTTCTTTACCTTCTTGTTTGCCCAGCCAATCAATATGTTGGAAAGAATTTGTGATGGTGGGTGAGACCAGTGATAAAAGTGGGACAAGTAACTGCCTGATTTGATTTCAAGTTTGACGTAGGGGATACTCTGTGACGAACGTGCCAAATACAACTCATATAGCTAATTTCTTTCCCTGTAGTGCAGTGTATTGCTTGCCCTCACATCTAATTACGGCATACAGGATAAAATGTAGCTGCATTTTATACATGACATGTGTGATGTATCTTATTTATTCATCTGCCTCTTTGGAGTCAGGGTAGAAACTAAACTAAGTGAAAGGCATGTGGGGATGAGCAGGGCCATTGGAATCATAGAGAGATAATTGTCAGCTACAGCTGCCTGAGCTACAGACAGCAGCAATGTACTTGAAGTGCTGGCTAGCCTGCCTCCAATAATGTGGCACAGCAACTTGTACTCCATAGTGCATAATGCCTTACTCATTACAATGAGAGGTAATTCTTTTTTTATTTTACCATTAAATGTGTCTAATTAGTTACTAGAACAGCCTTTAAAAGTAAAAAAATTAAATCACTGTTTTTTTAAACTGGTCTTATTCTGCCTTTATTCTTTTCTAGACAGTTAGTGCTTCTAATGTGAGGCATGTGTAGGTAAACAAATAATATATTGGCTCATAACATTGAAAAGGAGACTCAGCACATCGAAGTGTCCATCGATATTCACAAAATTATCACATGATCTTCAAAAATCACATAATTCAATAGAGTTCTTATGAAAACTTTTGTTCTTTATTTATCCAAAATGACAATATCTAATCCATCATAGTCAACGCGTTTCGTCCAAACGGACTTCTTCAGGGCTATAAAAAATATACAAATATATAAAATATCAATCAATATAATATTCTATATACATCCTCCACCAATATTAAATATAAAATGCCGTGAAAAAATTTAAATCATCAATAATCACAAAATAAAGATGGTACACACTATTACAGAAGAAACATCAACCCATACCTCATAATTGCAGTATGTAACATGCTCCACGGCAGAACGCCATCCGATCTCCTGACAATGAAACCAATTGTGTTCTCACACATTGTTTTTATACTTGCACTAACCATTTCCACCTGAAGCAAACTGAAACACTTCCTTTTGAGATATGTAATGGTGGCGGCCATTTTGAAATGGCACTTGGACCACACTTTTATATAAGCTTTGCACTGACGATTTCATATATATTATCATTTGGTCGCCCACTAAAACAAAATAGACTGTGCCTACAATAACATATGGCAAAAATGTCAATTACACCAGAAACACGGATCCATACCTCGCACTTGCAGCATATAATACACTCAACATGCTAATAAAATCTCATTTTTTAGCATGTGATGATGGCAGCCATTTTGAAGAGGCACCTTTTGCCATATATTTATATGAATTCTACATAAACAGGTTAAATATATGTTGTTATTTTATCATCTTATTACAACAGAGTGTGCGTTTTTATACTTGTGCAATCACTAACATCTGGGGCAAACAAAAAAATCTTAGAAAACCTCATTTTTTAAAACCATGTGAAATGACCTCATTTTAAGACATATAACAATAACAACGTTTTAAACCTCATTTTAAAATATGTAACAGTGGCGGCCATTTTAGAATCACACTTTTTATTTTCCCCACATTTATATTGATCATGTAAAAAGAGTTCTAAAATATATATTATTGTTTTGTCTTCTACTAAAACAGGATAAAATATACCTGCTACAACATATAACAATAATGCAAATTATTAAAGTGGAAACACCAGTCCATACCTCACGGTTAATACCTATAACGTGCTCCACTGCCAAAAGCCATCAGGCCACAAATCACTAAGATGTCGATTGTATTTTTATACATCATTTTAATACTCATACTAGACACTTCTACCTAACGCAGTTATAGAAAACCTCACTTTAAATCATGTAACACTGATAGCCATTGAAAAGTGGCACTTTTAACCACACATTTCATTAAGTTCCCAAAAAATAATGAAATTCGCTATTAATATTTAATCCTCCTTGCACTGTTCGTAATCTATTTATCCATTTCTTAATGTCAATTCCCTGTCGCCTCCCCTTTCATCATGAGGTACATGTTCTAAATCATGAAACCAAATCTGAGTGTTGGTGGGATGGGAAGACTGTATGTGTGTAGCCACAGGATATTTGATATCTCTGTTTTTTGTAGCTCTTATATGTTCCATCACTCTTGTCTTTAGACTCCGTATACTACTGCCGATATACAATTTGCCACATGAACATCCCGAGATTTTATTAGCATGTTGAGTGTATTATATGCTGCAAGGGCGAGGTATGGATCCGTGTTTCTGGTGTAATAATCGACATTTTTGCCATATGTTATTGTAGGCACAGTCTATTTTGTTTTAGTGGGCGACCAAATGATAATATATATGAAATCGTCAGTACAAAGCTTATATAAAAGTGTGGTCCAAGTGCCATTTCAAAATGGCCGCCACCATTACATATTTCAAAAGGAAGTGTTTCAGTTTGCTTCAGGTGGAAATGGTTAGTGCAAGTATAAAAACGATGTGTGAGACCACAATCGGTTTCATTGTCAGGAGATCGGATGGCGTTCTGCCGTGGAGCGTGTTACATACTGCAATTATGAGGTATGGGTTGATGTTTCTTCTGTAATATTGTGTACCATCTTTATTTTGTCCTAGTAGATGATCAATTGACAATAAAAAATTTATATGTAGCCTTACTTCTAATGGAAATGGAATAGTGTTGGAAAGATTGAAAGATGAGAATCAGAAGAATACAAAATACATCTTTGAAATTTGGAGTTGTTTGTAATTAAAACTAATTGATAACCAAAATTATGTTAAATGTGGAGGATAAAGTTTGTCACTTGGTAGGAAGTAACATACATGCAATTACTATATTAAGAAACACATTTTTTTACAATTTTCTTTTTTACATTTTTAATAAAAAAGAAATATATATATATATAAATGAACATTTTAAAATAAAACAAAATACATAATAAGATGACATAGGTAGTTTTGGAGGAAGTGAAGGAAATGAAGAAATAAACAAAAAACTGACAATGTTGGAAATGATTGCAATTAATTAAAAAAAAAAAAATTCAAAAATATATCTTAGCCTTTTTCCCTCTATTTACATTTTTTATAAGTTAAGTCATTAGTTTAATTTCTTTAATACAATTAAAAATTACCATGATGATGATTATTGATGATTTTAATTTTTTCACGGCATTTTATATTTAATATTGGTGGAGGATGTATATAGAATATTATATTGATTGATATTTTATGTATTTGCATATTTTTTATCGCCCTGAAGAAGTCCTTTTGGATGAAACGCGTTGGCTATGATGGATTAGATATTGTCATTGTGGATAAATAAAGAACAAAAAGTTTTTTACAAGAACTCTATTGAATTATGTGATTTTTGAAGATCATATGATAATTTTGTGGATATCGATGGACACTTCGATGTGCTGGGTCTCCTTTTCAATGTTATGAGGCTATGGCTATTTGAGGTCTAGGGGGTTGGCCCTCACGACCCGTGCACCAAAAAGTGCCATAAATTGCATATATATAATAAAGGAAGAAGGTGCGGTTTCAATTCACCTTGATCCCCATTTAAAAAATATATATATATATATATTGGCCCTGTGACTTCCTAATCATAAATAAAAATCACATCAAATTCCATTATCCCTAGGAGACCACCAATGCAGTGGTACTGTGCCACCCGCTATCTATAATTTGAACAAGTGAATGCTCAGACCATTGCTTACAATTTGTCTTTTGTTCTTCTTCTTTTTCTCAATATAGCTACTCCTGCCCGACGACCACCACCAACCAGGCAGGGGATAGTGTATCATGTGCGGAAGCAGAGGCTGGGGAACATTTGGACCGAGTACCAGTGCCTGTTGATCCTGGAGGAGGAAGAGGCCGAAACAGCTGCCTCGGACTTAGGACCCAACATAACAGCATGCCAGCCCCCAGCCTCCTGGCCAGTACATTGCCAGCGCCACAGCCAGCAGTCAGGATCCGTGACTGCACCTGCTGCTGCACCCTCCTGCTCCACCAGGGCATTTCACCGACGCCTTCTTCAGCGGCTGGACTGGATGGAGAGCTGGCTCGTCAGGATAGAGCAGAGCATCGATCAGCTCTGGACCCATATAGACAGTGCCCTTTTTAAAAAAAAAAAATGTTTTTGTGGGAGGGTTTTGGGTTGTACTTCAAGTTTGGACTTTTCGCTTTCCTAGGACTTTTTGGGGACAGGATCATATTTGTTTGGGGAGAGGGGTGGGACTGTTGTGGGTGGAAAGGGGAGCTTTATATTTGTAAATAATAAAGGGGATTTTTTTACTTCATTTGGATCTCCAATCTTTATTTCAATGTTTTATACTTTTAGGGCCAGATGTAGCAAAGGTTTGCGAGTCGCAAATGGCCCGAATCGCTATTTGCGACTGCGCAAAATCGGAAATGGGATGCAAAAATCCCATTTCCGACTCACAAAAAGTGATGCGAGCCGTTACCGACTCGCAAAATGTGCGGCCCCATTTCGCGACCCGCAAATAGGAAATCGCAATTTGCGAGTCGCAAACCATATTATTGCAACTCGCAAATTGCGACTAGTCGCAAAAAGCCCAGTTTGCATGTCCCATTTACCACTAACTCAGAGCAGTTGGTAATCATTACCAAAGTATAAAAGGAGACCCAGAAGGCATCTGGGTTACTCAAGATGGCGGAGATATACCTGATAGCAGTGAGGAGGAGAGTCCACGCAGCCCAGCAGAGGAGGAGGAGGAGCCAGAGACAGGAGAAGATTTACAGAACAAGGCAGACTCTTTTTCAGCAAACTGAGGAGGAGATCTACGACAAATACCGACTTAGCAGCGCAGCTATACTTGAATTAATTGAATTACTCAAACCACAGCTAGAACGCCAGACTCTGCACGGCTGCGCCATCCCTACGCATGTGCAGGTGCTATGCTCACTGCACCTCTTGGCCTCAGGGAGCTATCAGGGGGTCATTGCTGTGGCAGGTGGGGTATCTCAAAGTGCACTATCAAGGTTCCTCAGGGCATTCCTAGATGCCTTACTCACACACATGTCTCACTTCATATACCTACCCAGGAATGAGGCAGAAATTAACAGCACCAAGCTGGACTTTTACCGGATTGCCAACTTTCCCCATGTCATAGGGTGTGTAGAGGGGACACATATTCAAATATGCCCTCCTGCAAACCTGGAATATCTTTTCCGCAGCAGAAAGTGTACCCACTCACTCAATATTCAGGTTGTTTGTGACGCCCATTATGTCATCACTGACATTGTCGCAAAATTTCCAGGCAGTACCCATGACTCCTACATTTTTAGGCACAGTGGGATACACCAACGCCTGGAACGTGGGGAGTTTGGAAACGGATACCTCCTAGGTAGAGCTGCATACACCTTGTAGACATACACACAGATCAATGTGCACACCAACCAGGACTTTCTAACAGTGTACTGTTTGTGCCCAACAGGTGACAGTGCATATGCACTACGGCCTAGGATAATGACTCCGTTCTTAACACCCAGCAATGAATGCGAGAGGCGATACAACAGTGCACATAAGAGGACCAGGAACCTGATTGAACGCACCTTCGGATTGCTGAAAGCAAGGTTCAGATGCCTCCACCGCAGTGGAGGTGCCCTCCAGTATACCCCCATTACAGCATTCAAAATTGTTGTCGCATGCGCCATCCTGCACAATATTGCCACCCGACGTGGGCTACCTCTCACCCCTGCAGACCCAGATTCCGAGGAAGAAGAGCAGGAGCAACCACATCGCCATCATGGGGATCGGAGCATCGCAAATCAAGGCAGACTGAGACGGGAACACATCGCAACACAATACTTTGGAAGGTACGTGTCAACTTCAACCATACTCACCTAATGACCAAAAACTCCATTTGTTAAGTGGGACAAAAAAACTATTTAATATGAGCAGAAATTGAACTATTTACAATGACAAACTGTTCAGGGACTTAAAAAAGCCAACCGTTCATGGGGCACATTGCCGTCATGTGCCCCAACATCAGGGACAGGGTTTAGTCTATGACCTACGGCGGCCTCTGCCAGCCTGGCTGGTCCCAGGTTGTTCTGCAGTGCTCTGCCTGGTACTCCCACTCCGGAGCACCCTAGTGTCACCAGCAGAGACACTGCTCACAGTGGAGCCCTCTTCGCTGTCCTGGGGGGTGTCCCCTGTACCCCTGGACACATGCCGTGCCTCCATTAGATCGATCACATGGGTGATCCGGCCCAGGCCTCTTGCCACATCCCCTGCAAAGTGGCCCATTTCCACTTGGAGGCCGACTGTCCTTCTTGACAGGCCAGTGGTGTTGACTGCCAGTCTGCCAATTGATGAGGCCATCCTGTCCAGCCTCTAGAGCAGCTTGCGGTCCCGGCGCCTCCCACCCACGCTCTGTGACAGTAGTCCAGCCACCAGTTCCCGCATTGACAGGGCTAGGTCCCCAGTGTTTGTGCCTATGACGTTCAATTGTGCATGGAGCTGCTCCATGCTGGTCTCATTGCTCCTTACAAAGCGGTGCAGAACCACACTAATTCTCCCTAACATTTGGTTCTGCAGGCGCTGACCACGTAGCAGTTGTGCCTCAGTCATGGTGGTCGATGGACGCCCGGACTCAGCCTGCAGCCCTGCTCTCCTCAACCTGCGTCACCTGCGCAGCGGTGGATGCCCTGTGAGCTGTACCGTGGCACTTCTGGCTGTTGCTGGCGCAGCCTCCGGAACCACTGTTGCAGCAGGTGTAGTCATCAAGGGGATGGTGTTGGTGGTGCAGGTGGGAGTGGTAGCAGCTCCTGTGCTTTCCTCATGGGGCTGGCTGACTGTTGGCACCTGGCTGCTGTGGCTTGTGGTGGTGTCTTGTGGGAGACCTGTGGGACATGGGGAACAGACTGTCAGTGTCTACTATCTGTTGCACACTTCCTAATAAACATTTGCCTATTGACTGCCTACTTGACTACATTGCCCATAATGCATCATTCTGGTGTTTGCTACCATGAAATGGAGCTATCTTGGTTGTACATGCCCCTGTGTACATGTTGGGTGGGGGTATGGCATTGATGGGGGTACAGGCATATCACATGGTACTCACCGGTTGATATTGTGGGCTCAGAGGTGTCCAGATCTCCGAATCCTGTAACTGACTCCTGCTCCAGGGTCTCCTCCATATTTCCTCCAGGGGTGTGGGTGGTGGTACGGATGATGGTCCCCCTCCTGTGCCTCTCATCTCCCGGAGCCTTTCTGCCACCCTCTCCTTGGTCCGGGAGCAGAGGTCATACCACCTCTTCTTGATCTCATCCACACTCCTGTGGCTGACCCCCAGGGAGTTAACTTTTTCCTGAATTTCCAGCCAGAGTTGTTTTTTTGTTGAGTCTGGCACATTGAGGGCTGCCTTCCCAAAAAGATCATCATAGTGCTGACATCATTCTTCTGTCAGCACCTCCAGCTCCTTCTCAGAAAATTGTAATTTCCTCTTTCTGGGTGTTTCTGCCATTGTAGCTGCTGTTCCTCCTGTTGGCTGTTCAGCAGTTTAAAATGGGTGTGGTCCTCCTCCTCCCAGGTGTATTAGTAAACTTCCTGGCTGTGATGTCATCATCATGTGCCAGGAAGTGTTTCCAGAGTGTTCTGGAGTGGTTTCTGGAGTGTTCTGCAGCACCTGCAATCAATTTACATGGTACTCGCAATTTGCGACACCCACTCGCAAATTGCGAGTCCGTTTTTTGCGCGGTCGCAAACAGCGACCTCGCAGACAGCGGACTCGCTATCTGCATTGCGACTCCAGGTGCGAGTCGCAATTTGTCCATGAAAATTGTACCTGCATTCCTATTAGCGACACGCAATTTGCGAGTCGCACATGCTCGCAAATTGCGAGTCGCTAATTTATTTGTAACTACATCTGGCCCTTAGTTTGAACTGGTGTCTTTTAGAGTAGCGTATTATTTTTAATCTGCTCAAATAAGTGCATGCCATTTACTCAGACCCTTGCTCTATTGCCCTCTGCAACTATTATTGACCACTAGAGAATGATTGCCCTTGCCTATTTTGCCTACCAAATCCCAGTACACACAGACAGCATCTTCTTCAGGTGGAGTTAAATACTAACTAAATAAGTTCACTTCAATCCATAGTTCTTCTCCTACCTGAATAGATGAAGAAAGGGACTTTTCTTCTTACTGCAGGGTTTTCCCAAGATGGCATCTTAAAGGGGGGATAGGTAGGTAGTAGTAGTAGCAGCAGGCTAGCACATTAACAGGGAAGACATAACTTGACAGAAAGTGCCACTCCCATCTATGCAAACTCCAACTAAAGGGTTAATCCAAGGGTTATTCATTACAGTCAACTCAATTGAAAGAAGACTTAGTGGGTCATCATCATATATCATAACTGTAGGAAGACTGAGACCAGACTACCAAAATGACAGAATTGACACAGAGCAAAGAGGACCTGATATGAAAATAAAATATAGGAATATCAATTTCTTCTGAGCAATGGTGGAGAGCCATAGTATAAAACTAAACTTAGGAAATGAGCTCATGGAGTCAGAAGTGGGCTCAGACTCAAGAGTGTTTGAACCAGGTTAAGCATTTACGGAACACACACACACACACAAGGCATGCATGATGATGTTGATGGGGCCAGTGTGGAATATAGCTCAGGTAATAGAAGGTAGAAGGTCATGCAATGAGCTGGTGTTGCTTTCACCACATCCGCCCTATCAAGTGTGTGATTCATTTATGGTGTAAAATTAGGTCACACCGCAATAAATCACACAGTCTGGGGGAAGAGGGTTAGGGGCTCAATGAATGGATGGGAAAGGGGGTTTGGGGAAAGGTGTGACAAAGACAAACACTACACAAAAGAAACCATGACAATATTTGTTGGGGCATTGAGCAGCACACCATCATCAACATGTTGTGGAAGGAAACAAAGGGATAAGTAAGAAAGTATGACACAGTTCAGTAAATTAATTGGAAACAGTCATTCTGCCCCAAGACATCCAGATAGTATATCCTAAGTGTTATGTCTTCTAGTTTTAAAATATGGAAAATTGAATGTGACTCACCCAGTTCTAAAAATTATGATTGTTAAAAGGAAAATTATACTGTATTGCAAATTTTGGTGATGCATCTCCATTCTTCTTGGAATGCCCATCACTCTGGTGCGTGTCTGAACCTGTCGGGTAGGTAAGCTAGAGTCTTGAACTTTTTACGTTTTGTTTGTGCAGGAGAAGATTAGGAGAAGGCCTGTGCATTGAAAGAAATAGTAGCTGTATTATAGAGTGAAGGAAAAAGACAAAATAAAGCAAGATAAGCTTTATGAGGAGTCAGAACTCAGTAGTGTACCAAGAAGACTCAGGCAGAGCAAGAACATAAGAGAAGTTTCATGTTTGAGCTACCAATGCAGCAACCACATACTCAGCAGCATTTCTGAATCAATGCACCTTTCTCCACTTCACAGAGCTGATTGAGTACTAGGCCTCAGAGTTTCACCATCATCATGGGTTCTCTTTGAAGTCGAAAACGTTCTCCTTTCTAGCTGTTGAGGTAGTCCTGCCCTGAGTCCTTCCATCTTCCTCCTCCAGATTCAGAGTAACTCTATCCCAGTCCCGAACTGAGCAAGGTAGACTTGTGAAGTGCACTACTGTTAAAGAACAAATAGAGAAACAGAAGCACTACTGTTGAAGAACAAATAGAGAAACAGAACTGAGTATATTTGGGTGTAGATTTGTGTTTGGTAACTAACATGGCTGGCTTGTTACAAGGATCCAGAAAAAAGGAGTAGATCCTGCGAGTAAATTTCACTACTTTTGAAAGGCCATTCACTTTCAGGAAAAATGATCACCCATCAGCCCTCAAACATTGCAAATCATTGGAAACAAGTTTACAATACTGTTGAACTCGCTCCTTCACTGTCAGCCACCACTAACATCAGTCATCGCTCACAAATTCACAATCAATCAATATATCACCACTCATTGGTGCAATAGCTACTTAGTTATCTTTTCCAATCCAAACATGGTGGTTGAACAAAATAATACCTCCTCTTTGATGGTATCCACACACTGGAATTAGACATTGGCACTGGCAGTCTTTTAATCAATGATCTTCTAGGACAGCCCTGCTAGGTAATGTAAAAATAGGATAGGCAATGGCATGTGAGGGAAGCAAGCAGCATTTCCAATGTCCGGAAGGGTATGTGGGGGCTTCTTCACTGCACATGAGTCCAACTCCAATCTGGACTTGTAAGTGACTATAAAATAAATGGTGGGGCAGCATAAATCTAACACAAACATAATGTTGCACTAGAACCTTTTGCAAACAAAGAAAGAGGAAAAGAAGCGGAGTGAGAAATACTGAAAAAGTTCTATGGTGGCACTGGCATACTCAAACTACTAGGGTCCGCCACTGCCGGGGGACCCCCACCGGAGGAGGTCTCAGAGTCACTACCACCTGTGGTAGTAGCCTCCCCCGTGGAAGTCCCCTCACCCTCCTACCCACTGGTCCACTGGGCGTCCATTGTCTCTGCCTCAGAGGATCCGTGTGACGCTGCCTCCCTACTTGCCGGTGCCGCAGCTCCCTCGCCTGATGTTGATGCTGTACCAAACCAACACAAGAGAACAGGGATGGAGAGACAAAACAGGAGAGACACTTGTAAATAGCTGAAGGCAGATGCAGAATGGCCAGACATACACCCACCCAGCAAACCCACTCAACAGGCAGCACCGTACACTATGCCCATGGCCATGCCCCTGACCAAAATACTGCTGTGCACCCATCCCCTGAAATACTTTTGGAGCTGAGGGACACCCCTACACCCTTTGGGGAACATTCAGTAGAGGGACACCAGTCGAATTCCCTGCTCTAAGCAGCATGAGCCCTATTGCACACCCAAACATCCTTCCAGACGGAAGTATGGTCAATGAGTACCCATCACCTTGTGACTGCTGTGCAGCCTTCAAGCACCCATCCAGATCTGGGTACGCCACCGCCAGGATCCGTCGCATGAGGGGGGTCAGTGTCTGATGGGCACCCCTTCCACGTTGGGAGGACTTCCCCAGCTAGGCCTCACTGATCTTTCGTGCCCAGCACCGCAGGTCCTCCCACCTCTTTCGATAGTGGGTGCTCTGCCGGTTGTAGACCCCCAGGATCCGCACCTCCTTGGCGATGGCATGCCAATGTGCCCTCTTCTAGTTGGCGCTGACATAGAAGGGCGACAGAGAAATGGGACACAGAGGTCAGACACTTGCACGATAGGAACTGCTGGCAAATTGTCCAACATGGGACAGACAGTACTCTCAGACATACAGGACAGTCCATGCACCATGGCCCATGCATGCTCAGAGGAGCACACATATGTCCAATCCACACCATCCATTACACACACAGTGCCCCGCAAAACCAGACTCACCTGTACCTCTGGCCGTCCGTAGAGTCTGCCATACAGGGGCAGGAACCTGTCCACTAGCTTCTCCAGTTTTTCCTCGGTGAAGGCTGGGGCCCTTTCACCTGCACCACGTGGCACATCCATAGCCAGAGGCAGGCCACAGCAGTACACAGAGTGGAGTACCTGTCCGCACGAGATCAGGGAGTCAAGTGATCAAAGGATGACGAATGAGCATACGCTCCGCGGCGGTATGCACCGTCACCGCCGGCGGCGATCATGATACACCAGGATTCACCATTGGCATCTATGTTAGCCAATGAGGGTGCGAACAGCGGTCAACACCGCCTTACGCTGTGACGTCAACCACTAGCAGTATGAGGTCACTTCCACAACGAAGGGACAGATCTACAGTAGGCAGTCATTGTGCCATCAACTACACATCTAGCATTTCCTACTACTCACAATGCAGGGCCTACTAGCCACATGAAGCAACTAGGCCTCTATCCATTCCGTATAGTTTCACACAAGAATTACTCTGTTCCCTCCTAGTGTGGTACATGTACATCTGTTGGATAGCAGTTACTGTTGAGACACTACAATGAACAATGCAGTGCAGAAATGATGAGAAGTGTGCCGATGTATGTGTCTTCATCACTCCTTTTTGTAACCCCTAGTAGGTACCGACCCTTGTGGCAAGGAAAGACACCATCGGTGTACAGACCACTTGTGGATATGGGGACCATGGTGGAGCGTCAGATCATATTTACTTACAGACTCACACCTGCAACTATTCAGGACCTTTTTGCATTACTGGATCCTGCACTAACTCTGGGAAATCGTAATCAGCATGCCATTCCAACTGAGGTACAGGTGCTCTTTCACTTCATTTCCTGGCCACAGGCTCATTGCAAGTGACAGTGGGCATGGGTGCTGGTTTCTCACAGCCAATGTTCAGCCAGGTACTGACAAGATTTCTGAATTCATTTGTACAACATCTGCAATCCTATATGCAGTTTCCCAAAAGTACTTACCTCCCTGTCATCAAGTCTGACTTCTATGCCTTTGCAAACATTCCCCAAACATTCCCCATGTCATAGGTGCCATTGATGGCACACACATAGCCATCATCCCCCAAAGAGTGAGTGAACAGGTGTACAGAAACAGGAAGAACTTTCACTCCATGAACATACAATTGGTAGGTACTCCAGACCAGTGCATTTCCCATGTGAATGCCATGTTTCCAGGTTCAGTCCATAATTCATTTGTGTTGAGGAACAGTAGTGTGCCACAGAAGATGGAACAACTCCAGGAGGACAGAGGGTGGATCATAGGTAAGTTTGCCTGTCGAAAACTGCACAAACATTGCAGAAAATCAGCCTGTCTGACTAAGGGACATAGCAATGACGAGTCTGTATTGAACCATTTTGTAGGTGATTCTGGCTATCCCAAATTGCTTTGGCTGCTGACAGCAGTGAGGAATCCCAGGACGGATGCAGAGAGGAAATACAATGAGGCCCATGGACATACTGGGAGGGTAATAGAGCGTACTATAGGTGTCCTGATTCCGGTGTTTACATATATCTGGGGGTTCCCTGGCCTATGGGCCTGATAAGGTGTGTAGAATAGTGGTGCCCTGCTGCATGCTGCACAACGTGGCAGTGAGACATTCTATCCCCCTCTTGGAGGTGGAGGGTGCTATAGGTCCTGATCAGCTACCTCAGAGAGGTGGGGAGAGTGATGGTGAGGATGAGGAAGAGGAAGATGTCTAACTGATACAACTCTACTTCCAATAACTGTGTGGGACTTAAGCATGTCATTGGGGTTAGTGACTAATACTGTCAGTGTGCTCTGTCATGCTTTGGTCATGATAGGCGATACATGGACCACTTCTGCATGGTACTGACAGAAAATATATGCATTCCCTACTTGCCATCTTTTGGGCACACAGTACCACCATCATGCACAAATTGACAATAAATTTTTTCTCTGCCAGTTGCATCCATATTCCACTTTGTTCAGACTTTAAGAAAGGGGACAGTGTTACAGGTGTGAATTGTGTTTTATTGGTAGAATTGGGTGAATTGTGCTATATACAGTGATGGGAGTCGTAAGGGATGGGTGTCCTCAAAACCAACTTGGTGGCAGCCTTGTTGGATGGTTTAGATGGGTCAATTTTGTCGAATAGTACTTCATATTGCCCTAAGCTAAGTTTTGTTGGTGAATGCGTGGGATGGTTGCTTTGCATTAGTAGCAGAGTCAATTGTTGGAGGGGGCCTTGTTCTTAGCTGGGTTTCCAGTGTCATATCTTGGCCTAAGAGTACGTTTGGGCGCCTGCTGTGGAGCTTCTTGGGTGGCATGGTTGGCCCTTGGGTTTCCTGGGAGGGTATTTCCTGGGATGTTTTTGCTGCTTAGGTCATCATATGCTGGTTGTCCTGGGCTGTAGTGGGGGTTTCTTGTCCTATGTGGGTGTCAGACTGTTTTTTTACCAACTGCAGCAGTGCTCTAGCAATGGTGGCCATTGTGGCATTGTGCTCTTTCCACTTCCTTATGGCCTCTTGGTGTTGTTGCTGCTGCATCCCCTACTTTGCTCCAGAGTGGACACAATCTGTGCCAACCTGTCTTGAATATGTTGGTAGGCCCCCAATACCTCTGTAATAACGTCCTGGGCTGCTGTATCCATCCTGTGGCCTCCCCCCAGGCCCACTGGGACACTTGAACTTGCCCTAGCTCCCCTGTACCTGTGTCCCCTGCACAGGTCTGGATGTGCCCCTTGTACTGGGGCCCTCGCCTTCCTGCATGTTGGGAGTGGGAGACTGTGGCCTCTGTAGCTGTGTTCCACCAGTCTGTGCCCTGGGTACACTGGTATGGGTACGCCTCCCCTGGCCTGCTGGTCTTGACTGGGTGTTAGGGGTGACAGTGGTTTCATGGGTGGGGATGCTGCATGGTGAAAAGCCTGGACTGTGTGAGGGGCCTGCCTGCTCATCAGTGTCCAGGGATCCTTCACAAAGGTCTTGTGAGTTGGCTCTGTCTCCCTGGAGGGCAGTGGCACTCCTTGTCCCATCCGTTAGGGTTGCATGGGTGGTGATGCCTATTGGGGGTGACATGTCTGGTACATATGCATTGAGGCTTGAGGTGTACAGGACTGTGCTATTTTGTGCTGGTGTTCATTTCAGTGGTTTTCCAGGGTGCCTTTGCGAGGTTGACATAGCATTTAGCGCCAGTGGTGGGGTTGCATTGTGGTGGGGGGTATTGTTCCATTGTCGATACATGCATGGGTGGGTGGCTGTGCACAGCGGGAGTGATGTGGGCCTGTTAGTGGGTTGTAGGTCATGCAGGGTGGTGGATGTGGTGGGTGATGGCTGGGTTGGGTGTATATCCAGGTGGGTGTGGGTGTGGGTGGGGTGGGGTGGTGCATGCATTGCAGCTGTGGTGTATATAGGGTAGCTAGATGACTTACCCGAGTCCATTCCTCCAGTGAGTCCCTCTGGGTGCAGGATGGCGAGGACCTTCTCCTCCCAGTCGGTGTAGTCTGGTGGTGCTGGTGGCGGCCCTCCCCAGTCTTCTTCACTGCAATGTGGTGCCTAGATGCCATGGTCCTGACCTTTCCCCGCAGGTCGTTCCATCTCTTGCGGATGTCGTCCCTGGTGTGTGGATGGTGTCCCACTGCTTTCACCCCATTGACAATGGTCTGCCATAGTTCCAATTTCCGGGTGATGGGTGTGTGCTGCAGCTCGGCCCCGAATATTTGTGGCTCCACCTTCAGGATCTCGTCCACCATGGGCCTTAAGCTCCCTTTTGGTGAAAGTGAATTTTTTGGGGGGGACATGGTGAGTGTGTTGGATGGTGTCGGGACTGGGGACGGGGTAAGGGTGCTCCTCTGCGGGTCGATGTGCGTCTCCTGTATGTTGGCGTTCTCTGTCTGGCTCTGGTGCTCTCTGACTTCTTGGCCTACTTTCCTTGCAAGGGATTGTGGGGTATGTCTGGGGGTGTTTTATGGGGTTCTGGATGTGTGTCAGGTGTGTAGGTGATACGTCTATCCAATGTGTGCACTTGTTGCTGTTGAGTCCACTTGCCACCCGTGGCAGTCGCAGCCGCCAATGGTCGTCCGGCCTCCACTGTCTGCTGAGGTGATTTGTGCATCATTATTTGAAGGGCGGGATGTGGGTGTGCTTGGTGGTGGCAGGATGAGGTGGGCTGGGATTCCTGCCGACAGAGTCCTGGCGGGGAGTGGTGGTCTGGGAATTTTTGTCGAGGTTGGGTTTTTCGTTCATTATATGGAGGGTTTCCATTAATCTGTAACAGCGGAATTCTGTTCACCGCCGACATGGCGGTCGGTGGTCTTTCCCGCCATGTTCAGAATGCTTAGAAACACAATAGCTCGATCAGGGGCTATCATAACGGCTTGATGGAGTCATTTTTAACAGTCGGGCGCCACTCTTGAGGGAGCCAGGCCAGCCATGGAGTCGTGTAGACCCCGGTTACAGTATCCTAGAAAACAATGAGGAAACAAAAATGTTTCAGGGAGTTGGGGAGGTGAGGCGTCGCTGGTGTGGTGATGGTTCCTTACTGCCACTGGGGAGGTGAGGCGTCAGTTCTTTACTGCTAGGCAGGGGACGTGAGGCATTGGTTCCTTACAGTTGCAGAGGAGGTGATGCAACATTGGTGGCGAGGTGGCAGTTCCTTACGACAAGGGAGGGTCAATGAATCCAGCAGGTCAAGATGTGAGGCATTGACTTCATGGTGTCGTGATCAGACTACGGGGCCACAAGCGCTGCGGCGGAGTCAGGTGCCACGGACATCAGTGACATGGGACTCTGGACTCACGCTGTGGCAGGACCTCGAAGGTGCTGCGGTGGCGGACCTGTGTCATAGGTTGTGATCATTGCACTCAGCGGGGACCACAGCTCCGGTGCAGGCAGTGGTGTGGGGGTCAGAGTCCGGCGTTGGTTTCAAAGTCGTTCTAGAAATCAATGTACAAGTCTCTTCTTTGTTGCACCAGAACTCACTCCCTAGGCCCAGGGGCTGGATTTGGCACTACTTGGCAAGTTAAGATTCTCAGCAAGAGAGCCCAGGTTCTGGCAGGTGAAGTCTTTGATGTCCCTGAGACTTCTTAAAAGGAGGCAAGCTGAGTTCAACCCTTGGAGAGCAGGACATAGAAAGCAGAACTCTGCAAAGTTGCAAAAAAAGTCTGTCGCAATCTGTGGGATTCCACCAGCAGACGGAGTTCTCCATTGCACCTGTTCGTGTTGCATTTAGCATCACACACAATGCAAAGTATGTACTTGCGTTCAAAATCTTGCACGAACAGAAACACACAGTTTGCAAGGGCACAGCCATCTTGTTTTTCACTCTGTTTATGATGCCCTCAATCTGCCCTCAACCTTTGTAATCCTCTATCCCATGCTTCATCTACGCCTATTTTTTAATTTATTGTATTAGTGTTTCTTTTTGTGTCTCATTATTTTTACGTTGTTTTAATTTTTGTGTTTCTGGTGACTTTTTGTAGTTTTGTTTATTTTTCCATTATTTCCTTCCTTTCCCCTCTGTTTCTTTTTTCCTACCCTATCCAGCCAGCACCATGACAGAGCAGCAGGGCAACAGCAGCTGCCTGCCTTGTGGGCACCGCCACCGTCAAGGGGTACAGCCTCGGCTGATCTTCAGTGAGGAGGAGGTGGGAGCACTTGTTTTTTATGTGCAGCACCACCTCCCCTCCATGCTGGAGGCAGGCCTGCGTACCCCCTGCAGGAGCTTTGGCAGTGATGGGCTAGGGTGTGCCGGTGGGTCGAGTGCACCACCCAGCAGCACACACACCGCCGGGCAGATATTATCAACCGCAAGCAGGACCTGCTTGACCCTCTAGGTGTGGAGATCCGGGGCTTGGTGAGTGTTATGTTTTGATTGTGTTTGTATTAAAATTATTATTTATTATGTGATCCAGTTAGAGCTAGGCATGTGCTCGGTGCAACATAACTGATTTTTATATTCGTAGGTGGGCACTCGCTTTGGCTGAATATTTAAGAAGCCATTACATCTCAAATGCTTCTGTCCTCCTCCTAACTCCATAGTGAATTAGTGATATCAGTGAGTTAGCTTTCCTTGTGACTTTATGTAGAGTGTACAGTCCCAAGCATTTTCATAGTGATGCAACTATGCATGCATTGCAAAAAAGGGAGACTGAGTTGGCCCATCAACGGGGTTAAGAAATGAAAATAGAATGAAAGATCATTCATTGCAATGCATTAGTTCTAAATGCAGATTTTCTATTTTTCTTGAGGAAATTTAGAATAGGGATTTTAGGAGTATAGCCAACTCAACAATAATTGATCATACTAGTGTACTACTATAGGCAATCTGATTTAAGTACAATGTTATTGCATTTGCCTGTTATGTAATAATTTTGTGGACATTAAGGGGGTCATTATGATCCCCAGCGGTTCAGCCCGCCACGCCGGCGGGGGTGAAAAGACCGCCACCTGCATGGCGGGCTGAACCGCCATACAGGCTGCCTCCGAAAGGCAGCCTGACGTTGGAAGGAATCATTATCTGACAGGGCAGCGCTGCTGCCCCTCGGATAATGATCCCTACAGCCCCTAGCCTTTCGCTGGCAGGTCCCCCCGCCAGGGAAAGGCTGGTGGAAGGGGTGCTCCAGGGCCCCCCCTAGAGGCCCCTGCACTGCCCATGCACTTGGCATGGGCAGTGCAGGGGCCCCTGTGCAGTGCCCCATCGTGCAGGTCACTGCCCGATTTACGGGCAGTGATCTGCGCGACGGGTGCAGCTGCACCCGCCGCACAGAGGCATTGACGGCAGGCAATGTTCCGGCTATGCATTCTGCTGGGCCGGCAGGCGGAATGTACGTTATACGGCCGGCGGGGCTCCAGGGGGGCTGGCGGCCTGTTAAATGACCGCAAGCATGAACACGCCGGTTAACACCACCGCGGTCATAATAAGGGCCTAACTGTACCATTTATATATATTTTTTATCTTCTTTCTAATCTTACATCAGCACCCAAGGGCAAAAAGAAGGGCACTACACTGGCGGGTCCAACAGGAGCTGGGGAGGCGCCAACCACCATCACCGATGGTGATGGCTATGCTCATCCCAGTAAGTCATGTTATTTAATATTTTTGTTATTATTTCCCTAACTTTTACTTCGCCTTACTTTCATACTACTTTTTTTTGTCTTGTTTACTTTTTTCTAACTCCCCTATCCAAGTTTTGTTTAATTCCTGTTAGACCTGCATTATCTTTTTTTTCTGTCTTTCATTGACCATTTTGTATTCCACCCTTTCGTTGCTCTTCAATGATTCTGAGTCATTGTCAACCATAGGCTATAGCTCTGCTCATTACGCAAAGCTTTTGGTTGGCTTGTCTAATCCTCTATTACCAAAGCTTTTGGGTGTCTTGTCTACCTGGCTTTTCTAACTTTTCAACAAAATGCCCAGAGGATATTTTTGTAAAAATACTGCAGTGCTAACCAAACTGTAACGATTGCGGTTGCTTTTTTTAATTTTAAAAATTAGAATGGGAGCTGGCATCTATAAACTTAATACTGTTTTTTTATAGCCAAACCAACCACAAGTGGAGGATCTGGCTCAAGTTTGACTACTGCAGGTGAAGATGGAGCAGGGGGAGACGCGGAGGCAGGGACAGGCACTGGTAAGTCACATTGCTTGCTTATTGACAATTACTCTTATTCACTAGCTACATGGGTGTTTTCGTGATTGGATTCATGAACTCCCTGCATTACAGCTATAGTGGTGGCTGGGTTACTTATGGCCTCTTCTATCTGCAAATCAGCAAAAGCACACATAATGTACTTAAAATGATGGCTTGTTGGAAACGGGAAAGAACGGAAGGTTAAAAGAAAGGATGGGTGAAAAGAGTGAAAGGAAAGGATGTCTGGGTGCATGAAAAAGGATGCATGGGTGAGTATTGTTATTGGGTAAGTGGATGAGTGAAAGGATGATTGAAAGAAAGGATGGATATTGTGGGTGCTGAATATATGGATAAAGGATTGTGAATTTGGATGGACGACTGGATGAGAAAATGTAAAGCTTAAATCATGGTGGCTATGGGTGTATATAGAAGAAGAACGAAAAGACAATTAAATAAATGCTTCAATGAATAATGAAAGGAGATCTCTCTTGGTAGCTAGATCTGTGACACCCCTCTATTGTTCTATAGTGAATGCTCTACCTACCTGCCTAATCCACCTGCCTTAGTCTACAGTAGAGTAGGTCAAGTTTCTTTACCTTCTTGTTTGCCCAGCCAATCAATATGTTGGAAAGAATTTGTGATGGTGGGTGAGACCAGTGATAAAAGTGGGACAAGTAACTGCCTGATTTGATTTCAAGTTTGACGTAGGGGATACTCTGTGACGAACGTGCCAAATACAACTCATATAGCTAATTTCTTTCCCTGTAGTGCAGTGTATTGCTTGCCCTCACATCTAATTACGGCATACAGGATAAAATGTAGCTGCATTTTATACATGACATGTGTGATGTATCTTATTTATTCATCTGCCTCTTTGGAGTCAGGGTAGAAACTAAACTAAGTGAAAGGCATGTGGGGATGAGCAGGGCCATTGGAATCATAGAGAGATAATTGTCAGCTACAGCTGCCTGAGCTACAGACAGCAGCAATGTACTTGAAGTGCTGGCTAGCCTGCCTCCAATAATGTGGCACAGCAACTTGTACTCCATAGTGCATAATGCCTTACTCATTACAATGAGAGGTAATTCTTTTTTTATTTTACCATTAAATGTGTCTAATTAGTTACTAGAACAGCCTTTAAAAGTAAAAAAATTAAATCACTGTTTTTTTAAACTGGTCTTATTCTGCCTTTATTCTTTTCTACCAGACAGTTAGTGCTTCTAATGTGAGGCATGTGTAGGTAAACAAATAATATATTGGCTCATAACATTGAAAAGGAGACTCAGCACATCAAAGTGTCCATCGATATTCACAAAATTATCACATGATCTTCAAAAATCACATAATTCAATAGAGTTCTTATGAAAACTTTTGTTCTTTATTTATCCAAAATGACAATATCTAATCCATCATAGTCAACGCGTTTCGTCCAAACGGACTTCTTCAGGGCTATAAAAAATATACAAATATATAAAATATCAATCAATATAATATTCTATATACATCCTCCACCAATATTAAATATAAAATGCCGTGAAAAAAGTTAAATCATCAATAATCACCATTATGGTAATTTTTAATTTTATTAAAGAAATTAAACTAATGACTTAACTTATAGAAAAATATAAATAGAGGGAAAAAGGCTAAAATATTTTTTTAATTTTTATTTTTTTAATTAATTACAATAATTTCCAACATTATCCATTTTTTATTTATTTCTTCATTTCCTTCACTTCCTCCAAAACTACCTATGTCATCTTATTATGTATTTTGTTTTATTTTAAACTCTTCATTTTTATTTATATTTTTATTATTAAAAAAATGTATATATCAAATGTTGTAAAAAAAGAATTGTAAAAAAATGTGTTTCTTAATATAGTAATTGCACATGTTACTTCCTACCAAGTGACAAACTTTATCCTCCACATTTAACATAATTTTGGTTATCAATTAGTTTTAATTACAAACAACTCCAAATTTCAAAGATGTATTTTGTATTCTTCTGATTCTCATCTTTCAATCTTTCCAACACTATTCCATTTCCATTAGAAGTAAGGCTACATATAAATTTTTTATTGTCAATTGATCATCTACTAGGACAAAATAAAGATGGTACACAATATTACAGAAGAAACATCAACCCATACCTCATAATTGCAGTATGTAACACGCTCCACGGCAGAACGCCATCCGATCTCCTGACAATGAAACCGATTGTGGTCTCACACATCGTTTTTATACTTGCACTAACCATTTCCACCTGAAGCAAACTGAAACACTTCCTTTTGAAATATGTAATGGTGGCGGCCATTTTGAAATGGCACTTGGACCACACTTTTATATAAGCTTTGTACTGACGATTTCATATATATTATCATTTGGTCGCCCACTAAAACAAAATAGACTGTGCCTACAATAACATATGGCAAAAATGTCAATTATTACACCAGAAACACGGATCCATACCTCGCCCTTGCAGCATATAATACACTCAACATGCTAATAAAATCTCGGGATGTTCATGTGGCAAATTGTATATCGGCAGTAGTATACGGAGTCTAAAGACAAGAGTGATGGAACATATAAGAGCTACAAAAAACAGAGATATCAAATATCCTGTGGCTACACACATACAGTCTTCCCATCCCACCAACACTCAGATTTGGTTTCATGATTTAGAACATGTACCTCATGATGAAAGGGGAGGCGACAGGGAATTGACATTAAGAAATGGATAAATAGATTACGAACAGTGCAAGGAGGATTAAATATTAATAGCGAATTTCATTATTTTTTGGGAACTTAATGAAATGTGTGGTTAAAAGTGCCACTTTTCAATGGCTATCACTGTTACATGATTTAAAGTGAGGTTTTCTATAACTGCGTTAGGTAGAAGTGTCTAGTATGAGTATTAAAATGATGTATAAAAATACAATCGACATCTTAGTGATTTGTGGCCTGATGGCTTTTGGCAGTGGAGCACGTTATAGGTATTAACCGTGAGGTATGGACTGGTGTTTCCACTTTAATAATTTGCATTATTGTTATATGTTGTAGCAGGTATATTTTATCCTGTTTTAGTAGAAGACAAAACAATAATATATATTTTAGAACTCTTTTTACATGATCAATATAAATGTGGGGAAAATAAAAAGTGTGATTCTAAAATGGCCGCCACTGTTACATATTTTAAAATGAGGTTTAAAACGTTGTTATTGTTATATGTCTTAAAATGAGGTCATTTCACATGGTTTTAAAAAATGAGGTTTTCTAAGATTTTTTTGTTTGCCCCAGATGTTAGTGATTGCACAAGTATAAAAACGCACACTCTGTTGTAATAAGATGATAAAATAACAACATATATTTAACCTGTTTATGTAGAATTCATATAAATATATGGCAAAAGGTGCCTCTTCAAAATGGCTGCCATCATCACATGCTAAAAAATGAGATTTTATTAGCATGTTGAGTGTATTATATGCTGCAAGTGCGAGGTATGGATCCGTGTTTCTGGTGTAATTGACATTTTTGCCATATGTTATTGTAGGCACAGTCTATTTTGTTTTAGTGGGCGACCAAATGATAATATATATGAAATCGTCAGTGCAAAGCTTATATAAAAGTGTGGTCCAAGTGCCATTTCAAAATGGCCGCCACCATTACATATCTCAAAAGGAAGTGTTTCAGTTTGCTTCAGGTGGAAATGGTTAGTGCAAGTATAAAAACAATGTGTGAGAACACAATTGGTTTCATTGTCAGGAGATCGGATGGCGTTCTGCCGTGGACCATGTTACATACTGCAATTATGAGGTATGGGTTGATGTTTCTTCTGTAATAGTGTGTACCATCTTTATTTTGTCCTAGTAGATGATCATTTGACAATAAAAAATTGATATGTAGACTTACTTCTAATGGAAATGGAATAGTGTTGGAAAGATGGAAAGATGAGAATCAGAAGAATACAAAATAAATCTTTGAAATTTGAAGTTGTTTGTAATTAAAACTAATTGATAACCAAAATTAAGTTAAATGTGGAGGATAAAGTTTGTCACTTGGTAGGAAGTAACATACATGCAATTACTATATTAAGAAACACATTTTTTTACAATTTTCTTTTTTACATTTGATATATATTTTTTTTAATAAAAAAGAAATATATATATATAAAAATGAAAATTTTAAAATAAAACAAAATACATAATAAGATGACATAGGTAGTTTTGGAGGAAGTGAAGGAAATGAAGAAATAAACAAAAAACTGACAATGTTGGAAATGATTGCAATTAATTAAAAAAAAAAAAATTCAAAAATATATCTTAGCCTTTTTCCCTCTATTTACATTTTTTATAAGTTAAGTCATTAGTTTAATTTCTTTAATACAATTAAAAATTACCATGATGATGATTATTGATGATTTTAATTTTTTCACTGCATTTTATATGTAATATTGGTGGAGGATGTATATAGAATATTATATTGATTGATATTTTATGTATTTGCATATTTTTTATCGCCCTGAAGAAGTCCTTTTGGATGAAACGCGTTGGCTATGATGGATTAGATATTGTCATTGTGGATAAATAAAGAACAAAAAGTTTTTATAAGAACTCTATTGAATTATGTGATTTTTGAAGATCATATGATAATTTTGTGGATATCGATGGACACTTCGATGTGCTGGGTCTCCTTTTCAATGTTATGAGGCTATGGCTATTTGAGGTCTAGGGGGTTGGCCCTCACGACCCGTGCACCAAAAAGTGCCATAAATTGCATATATATAATAAAGGAAGAAGGTGCGGTTTCAATTCACCTTGATCCCCATTTAAAAAATATATATATATATATATTGGCCCTGTGACTTCCTAATCATAAATAAAAATCACATCAAATTCCATTATCCCTAGGAGACCACCAATGCAGTGGTACTGTGCCACCCGCTATCTATAATTTGAACAAGTGAATGCTCAGACCATTGCTTACAATTTGTCTTTTGTTCTTCTTCTTTTTCTCAATATAGCTACTCCTGCCCGACGACCACCACCAACCAGGCAGGGGATAGTGTATCATGTGCGGAAGCAGAGGCTGGGGAACATTTGGACCGAGTACCAGTGCCTGTTGATCCTGGAGGAGGAAGAGGCCGAAACAGCTGCCTCGGACTTAGGACCCAACATAACAGCATGCCAGCCCCCAGCCTCCTGGCCAGTACATTGCCAGCGCCACAGCCAGCAGTCAGGATCCGTGACTGCACCTGCTGCTGCACCCTCCTGCTCCACCAGGGCATTTCACCGACGCCTTCTTCAGCGGCTGGACTGGATGGAGAGCTGGCTCGTCAGGATAGAGCAGAGCATCGATCAGCTCCGGACCCATATAGACAGTGCCCTTTTTAAAAAAAAAAAATGTTTTTGTGGGAGGGTTTTGGGTTGTACTTCAAGTTTGGACTTTTCGCTTTCCTAGGACTTTTTGGGGACAGGATCATATTTGTTTGGGGAGAGGGGTGGGACTGTTGTGGGTGGAAAGGGGAGCTTTATATTTGTAAATAATAAAGGGGATTTTTTTACTTCATTTGGATCTCCAATCTTTATTTCAATGTTTTATACTTTTAGGGCCAGATGTAGCAAAGGTTTGCGAGTCGCAAATGGCCCGAATCGCTATTTGCGACTGCGCAAAATCGGAAATGGGATGCAAAAATCCCATTTCCGACTCACAAAAAGCGATGCGAGCCGTTACCGACTCGCAAAATGTGCGGCCCCATTTCGCGACCCGCAAATAGGAAGTCGCAATTTGCGAGTCGCAAACCATATTATTGCAACTCGCAAATTGCGACTAGTCGCAAAAAGCCCAGTTTGCATGTCCCATTTACCACTAACTCAGAGCAGTTGGTAATCATTACCAAAGTATAAAAGGAGACCCAGAAGGCATCTGGGTTACTCAAGATGGCGGAGATATACCTGATAGCAGTGAGGAGGAGAGTCCACGCAGCCCAGCAGAGGAGGAGGAGGAGCCAGAGACAGGAGAAGATTTACAGAACAAGGCAGACTCTTTTTCAGCAAACTGAGGAGGAGATCTACGACAAATACCGACTTAGCAGCGCAGCTATACTTGAATTAATTGAATTACTCAAACCACAGCTAGAACGCCAGACTCTGCACGGCTGCGCCATCCCTACGCATGTGCAAGTGCTATGCTCACTGCACCTCTTGGCCTCAGGGAGCTATCAGGGGGTCATTGCTGTGGCAGGTGGGGTATCTCAAAGTGCACTATCAAGGTTCCTCAGGGCATTCCTAGATGCCTTACTCACACACATGTCTCACTTCATATACCTACCCAGGAATGAGGCAGAAATTAACAGCACCAAGCTGGACTTTTACCGGATTGCCAACTTTCCCCATGTCATAGGGTGTGTAGATGGGACACATATTCAAATATGCCCTCCTGCAAACCTGGAATATCTTTTCCGCAGCAGAAAGTGTACCCACTCACTCAATATTCAGGTTGTTTGTGACGCCCATTATGTCATCACTGACATTGTCGCAAAATTTCCAGGCAGTACCCATGACTCCTACATTTTTAGGCACAGTGGGATACACCAACGCCTGGAACGTGGGGAGTTTGGAGACGGATACCTCCTAGGTAGAGCTGCATACACCTTGTAGACATACACACAGATCAATGTGCACACCAACCAGGACTTTCTAACAGTGTACTGTTTGTGCCCAACAGGTGACAGTGCATATGCACTACGGCCTAGGATAATGACTCCGTTCTTAACACCCAGCAATGAATGCGAGAGGCGATACAACAGTGCACATAAGAGGACCAGGAACCTGATTGAACGCACCTTCGGATTGCTGAAAGCAAGGTTCAGATGCCTCCACCGCAGTGGAGGTGCCCTCCAGTATACCCCCATTACAGCATTCAAAATTGTTGTCGCATGCGCCATCCTGCACAATATTGCCACCCGACGTGGGCTACCTCTCACCCCTGCAGACCCAGATTCCGAGGAAGAAGAGCAGGAGCAACCACATCGCCATCATGGGGATCGGAGCATCGCAAATCAAGGCAGACTGAGACGGGAACACATCGCAACACAATACTTTGGAAGGTACGTGTCAACTTCAACCATACTCACCTAATGACCAAAAACTCCATTTGTTAAGTGGGACAAAAAAACTATTTAATATGAGCAGAAATTGAACTATTTACAATGACAAACTGTTCAGGGACTTAAAAAAGCCAACCGTTCATGGGGCACATTGCCGTCATGTGCCCCAACATCAGGGACAGGGTTTAGTCTATGACCTACGGCGGCCTCTGCCAGCCTGGCTGGTCCCAGGTTGTTCTGCAGTGCTCTGCCTGGTACTCCCACTCCGGAGCACCCTAGTGTCACCAGCAGAGACACTGCTCACAGTGGAGCCCTCTTCGCTGTCCTGGGGGGTGTCCCCTGTACCCCTGGACACATGCCGTGCCTCCATTAGATCGATCACATGGGTGATCCGGCCCAGGCCTCTTGCCACATCCCCTGCAAAGTGGCCCATTTCCACTTGGAGGCCGACTGTCCTTCTTGACAGGCCAGTGGTGTTGACTGCCAGTCTGCCAATTGATGAGGCCATCCTGTCCAGCCTCTAGAGCAGCTTGCGGTCCCGGCGCCTCCCACCCACGCTCTGTGACAGTAGTCCAGCCACCAGTTCCCGCATGGACAGGGCTAGGTCCCCAGTGTTTGTGCCTATGACGTTCAATTGTGCATGGAGCTGCTGCATGCTGGTCTCATTGCTCCTTACAAAGCGGTGCAGAACCACACTAATTCTCCCTAACATTTGGTTCTGCAGGCGCTGACCACGTAGCAGTTGTGCCTCGGTCATGGTGGTCGATGGACGCCCGGACTCAGCCTGCAGCCCTGCTCTCCTCAACCTGCGTCACCTGCGCAGCGGTGGATGCCCTGTGAGCTGTACCGTGGCACTCCTGGCTGTTGCTGGCGCAGCCTCCGGAACCACTGTTGCAGCAGGTGTAGTCATCAAGGGGATGGTGTTGGTGGTGCAGGTGGGAGTGGTAGCAGCTCCTGTGCTTTCCTCATGGGGCTGGCTGACTGTTGGCACCTGGCTGCTGTGGCTTGTGGTGGTGTCTTGTGGGAGACCTGTGGGACATGGGGAACAGACTGTCAGTGTCTACTATCTGTTGCACACTTCCTAATAAACATTTGCCTATTGACTGCCTACTTGACTACATTGCCCATAATGCATCATTCTGGTGTTTGCTACCATGAAATGGAGCTATCTTGGTTATACATGCCCCTGTGTACATGTTGGGTGGGGGTATGGCATTGATGGGGGTACAGGCATATCACATGGTACTCACCGGTTGATATTGTGGGCTCAGAGGTGTCCAGATCTCCGAATCCTGTAATTGACTCCTGCTCCAGGGTCTCCTCCATATTTCCTCCAGGGGTGTGGGTGGTGGTACGGATGATGGTCCCCCTCCTGTGCCTCTCATCTCCCGGAGCCTTTCTGCCACCCTCTCCTTGGTCCGGGAGCAGAGGTCATACCACCTCTTCTTGATCTCATCCACACTCCTGTGGCTGACCCCCAGGGAGTTCACTTTTTCCTGAATTTCCAGCCAGAGTTGTTTTTTTGTTGAGTCTGGCACATTGAGGGCTGCCTTCCCAAAAAGATCATCATAGTGCTGACATCATTCTTCTGTCAGCACCTCCAGCTCCTTCTCAGAAAATTGTAATTTCCTCTTTCTGGGTGTTTCTGCCATTGTAGCTGCTGTTCCTCCTGTTGGCTGTTCAGCAGTTTAAAATGGGTGTGGTCCTCCTCCTCCCAGGTGTATTAGTAAACTTCCTGGCTGTGATGTCATCATCATGTGCCAGGAAGTGTTTCCAGAGTTTTCTGGAGTGGTTTCTGGAGTGTTCTGCAGCACCTGCAATCAATTTACATGGTACTCGCAATTTGCGACACCCACTCGCAAATTGCGAGTCCGTTTTTTGCGCGGTCGCAAACAGCGACCTCGCAGACAGCGGACTCGCTATCTGCATTGCGACTCCAGGTGCGAGTCGCAATTTGTCCATGAAAATTGTACCTGCATTCCTATTAGCGACACGCAATTTGCGAGTCGCACATGCTCGCAAATTGCGAGTCGCTAATTTATTTGTAACTACATCTGGCCCTTAGTTTGAACTGGTGTCTTTTAGAGTAGCGTATTATTTTTAATCTGCTCAAATAAGTGTATGCCATTTACTCAGACCCTTGCTCTATTGCCCTCTGCAACTATTATTGACCACTAGAGAATGATTGCCCTTGCCTATTTTGCCTACCAAATCCCAGTACACACAGACATCATCTTCTTCAGGTGGAGTTAAATACTAACTAAATAAGTTCACTTCAATCCATAGTTCTTCTCCTACCTGAATAGATGAAGAAAGGGACTTTTCTTCTTACTGCAGGGTTTTCCCAAGATGGCATCTTAAAGGGGGGATAGGTAGGTAGTAGTAGTAGCAGCAGGCTAGCACATTAACAGGGAAGACATAACTTGACAGAAAGTGCCACTCCCATCTATGCAAACTCCAACTAAAGGGTTAATCCAAGGGTTATTCATTACAGTCAACTCAATTGAAAGAAGACTTAGTGGGTCATCATCATATATCATAACTGTAGGAAGACTGAGACCAGACTACCAAAATGACAGAATTGACACAGAGCAAAGAGGACCTGATATGAAAATAAAATATAGGAATATCAATTTCTTCTGAGCAATGGTGGAGAGCCATAGTATAAAACTAAACTTAGGAAATGAGCTCATGGAGTCAGAAGTGGGCTCAGACTCAAGAGTGTTTGAACCAGGTTAAGCATTTACGGAACACACACACACACACAAGGCATGCATGATGATGTTGATGGGGCCAGTGTGGAATATAGCTCAGGTAATAGAAGGTAGAAGGTCATGCAATGAGCTGGTGTTGCTTTCACCACATCCGCCCTATCAAGTGTGTGATTCATTTATGGTGTAAAATTAGGTCACACCGCAATAAATCACACAGTCTGGGGGAAGAGGGTTAGGGGCTCAATGAATGGATGGGAAAGGGGGTTTGGGGAAAGGTGTGACAAAGACAAACACTACACAAAAGAAACCATGACAATATTTGTTGGGGCATTGAGCAGCACACCATCATCAACATGTTGTGGAAGGAAACAAAGGGATAAGTAAGAAAGTATGACACAGTTCAGTAAATTAATTGGAAACAGTCATTCTGCCCCAAGACATCCAGATAGTATATCCTAAGTGTTATGTCTTCTAGTTTTAAAATATGGAAAATTGAATGTGACTCACCCAGTTCTAAAAATTATGATTGTTAAAAGGAAAATTATACTGTATTGCCAATTTTGGTGATGCATCTCCATTCTTCTTGGAATGCCCATCACTCTGGTGCGTGTCTGAACCTGTCGGGTAGGTAAGCTAGAGTCTTGAACTTTTTACGTTTTGTTTGTGCAGGAGAAGATTAGGAGAAGGCCTGTGCATTGAAAGAAATAGTAGCTGTATTATAGAGTGAAGGAAAAAGACAAAATAAAGCAAGATAAGCTTTATGAGGAGTCAGAACTCAGTAGTGTACCAAGAAGACTCAGGCAGAGCAAGAACATAAGAGAAGTTTCATGTTTGAGCTACCAATGCAGCAACCACATACTCAGCAGCATTTCTGAATCAATGCACCTTTCTCCACTTCACAGAGCTGATTGAGTACTAGGCCTCAGAGTTTCACCATCATCATGGGTTCTCTTTGAAGTCGAAAACGTTCTCCTTTCTAGCTGTTGAGGTAGTCCTGCCCTGAGTCCTTCCATCTTCCTCCTCCAGATTCAGAGTAACTCTATCCCAGTCCCGAACTGAGCAAGGTAGACTTGTGAAGTGCACTACTGTTAAAGAACAAATAGAGAAACAGAAGCACTACTGTTGAAGAACAAATAGAGAAACAGAACTGAGTATATTTGGGTGTAGATTTGTGTTTGGTAACTAACATGGCTGGCTTGTTACAAGGATCCAGAAAAAAGGAGTAGATCCTGCGAGTAAATTTCACTACTTTTGAAAGGCCATTCACTTTCAGGAAAAATGATCACCCATCAGCCCTCAAACATTGCAAATCATTGGAAACAAGTTTACAATACTGTTGAACTCGCTCCTTCACTGTCAGCCACCACTAACATCAGTCATCACTCACAAATTCACAATCAATCAATATATCACCACTCATTGGTGCAATAGCTACTTAGTTATCTTTTCCAATCCAAACATGGTGGTTGAACAAAATAATACCTCCTCTTTGATGGTATCCACACACTGGAATTAGACATTGGCACTGGCAGTCTTTTAATCAATGATCTTCTAGGACAGCCCTGCTAGGTAATGTAAAAATAGGATAGGCAATGGCATGTGAGGGAAGCAAGCAGCATTTCCAATGTCCGGAAGGGTATGTGGGGGCTTCTTCACTGCACATGAGTCCAACTCCAATCTGGACTTGTAAGTGACTATAAAATAAATGGTGGGGCAGCATAAATCTAACACAAACATAATGTTGCACTAGAACCTTTTGCAAACAAAGAAAGAGGAAAAGAAGCGGAGTGAGAAATACTGAAAAAGTTCTATGGTGGCACTGGCATACTCAATCCGGGAAGTAGAGTTCATCCTCAGACGCTGGTGGTTCACCCAGACCTTGGTCAGCTAACACGCTTGATTTGGACCAGTCATCCTCTTCCTCCTCCTGTGGTGTTTCAGGAATGTTATAATCAGGTGGTATAAAATGCTGGTTCATTTTGATTATGGTCAATCTCTCTCTATGAGACTAGTCCTTCTCACTGTAACAACTGCACCAGCTGCACTGACCACACGTTCAGAAGACACAGTGGCTAAAGGACAAGCCAGAAACTTTATTGCCAGCCTGCTCAGCTCTGGCCATTGGCATATCTTCCCATACTAAAACACAAATACACAAATGGGTTTTGATCCACATACACCTCTTTCGTGTCATTCAGATACTACTGGAACATTCTCTGAATGCTCATTGTGCTGCCACCTGCTTGACTGCTTTTTCCTTCACCTCTTCACTGGAACTGCCACTTGAAACCAAGCCAATGAAGAGGTTGGATCCGATTTGTCTGTTGCTGTTGTCGCTGGTTTTATTGTTGGTGGGGTTGGCAGATGTGAGACAAGACTGCCCTCTCTGGAAGTTGAAGGCGGCACTCCAGAACTGTGGAGTGGGACTCTAAGTTCCAAATGTTCTTCTTCCAGTTCTCCTGCTTGCTCAACAATCCACCTCTTGTATTGTGAAACATCCCCTTCAGAAAAAGGAATAATAGCAGGAAGATTTGTTTTGAACTGTAGATCAAGTAAGCTGGCACAGATGTACTCTTTGGACGGGGTGATGTCATTTTGCAGCCTTGCATTACAAGTCAAGTGATAGCTTAGGTTAGTAACCAAGCCATGCGCTTCTGGGTTTAAGTTTGTACCCCCCCAAATGCAATCCTTTCAGACACCTTCTTTAGCTGCTCCTGTAGCAAATGCAATAAAGGGACAGTATGGCCCATTGTACTGTCCTCCTTGCTAACTTCCCACGTGAAAACTTCAAAAGGGAGCAGCATCTGTGTGAGGCATTTGACTAGGCCCCATTTGTCTGCATCCATGGTCATAGCTCTCCCAATTGTATCAGCTCCTCTTTCAATGACCTAGTCACTGATCGGTTTATACTGCTCAAACAGATGTTTCAACATATAATAGGTTGAATTCCAACATGTTGGCATCTCCTGTATCAGGGCTTTAACTGGTACTCCGTTATGACACAGAATAATCTACAACTCTTTCCAGGCTTTAAAAGAATGGCTGTAATGAGTTCAAATGCAAATGCAGGTGGTCGGCATGTTGCAGTCGGTATGTTGCTGACTATGTCTTCTTTTTTAAGAAAGTCTTGCACAACTAGGTTGATGCAGTGCGCCAAACACAGGACCCTGAAATAGCCATCGTCTGCCATGACCTTGATTATGTTACTGCCATTGTCCGTGCCAACAAATCCAACTTGAAGACCTCTGGGTCACAGGTATTTACACACCTTGCTATTAAATTACCCCAAGATGTTTGCAGCTGTGTGTGACTTCCTCATGGTAAACATGCTACTGTTGCATGCAGCTGAATGCTCTTAAAAATTTCTTCAGGTCCAAGACCTGTAGATAGCTTTTGCTTTACCCCAGCAAAGAGATCCAGTGTGCAATGATGCACATGTAATTAGTCGCCTGACAACTGGCCCACATGTCTGTAGTCAGGTGGATAGTGTGGACAACACTTTGCTGCAAAGCTTGTACAACCAATTGCAGCACATCATGATGCAGTGCTAGAACAGCAACTCTGGCAAAATAGGTCCGGCTTGGAACCTTCCACTTCGGGCTGAGGGCTGCCACATACTCTAAGAATCCCACTCTTTCCACAAAATAAAAAGGGAGGAGGTCCAATGCTAAAATTTTTGCGAGCTTGACATTGTATAAATGTGCCATTGGGTGGTTGCAGTCGTATCCCCCTCCTGCCTAAACATGCCTGTAATTTTAGCCTTGATTTTCTTCTTTTGTGGGGCCACTGACGCAGGCGACTTTTTGGATGTAGTTGATGGTAGACTCAATGCCCGTCATGGTGGTGAAGCCACCGGATGCTGTGGTGTCTCCATCTGACACGGAGTCTTCCTGTGCCATTGTGAGGTCACTGAGGTGGGTGATTCTGGTGCTTTGCAAGAGGATGATGTCACCCTCTTCTTTCTCACCTTCCATTGTGATTCGACCAGGTGTAGCTGATGTTTCCTGGCTCTCCTCACCTTCACCACTGCGACCACATTGAGCTGTTTGTTTAAGGTGTGCTCCCACCAGATTGCGTGAAGTTTTTGTATATGGGTCATCTCACTCCAGTACCATAATGTGAACCAGTCTTACCTAGACTAACACTTGCGTGGCAAATGGAGCATATGGCAATGTTCTCCTCTTCTTTGCTAATCCTGAAAAAAGCCTAAACTGGGGAGGAGTACTTTCTTATTGAGCCACTGCCAATGCCTGAAGAAGAACTGGATTTAGGTGGTCGTGGGTGTGTATATTGCCTCTCTGCAGTGCATACTTGTACTGAGGGAGGGATTGGTGCAGGTCTCTTCTGCAGATTTACAAATATGGGAGCTGGTGCTGCTGTCTGTGCCACATCCCTCAGAGCTGTTTGGATAGTAATGTTGGACTCCTCTATGCAAGCTTCTACAATGACTGTGTCATCGTCATCATCCTTGTCATCATCCCCTTTCATGATTCAAAGGCAGTCTGGAACGTTTCTTTTCCCTTGCCTCTCCTGGCATCTCCCAGACTCTGCCGGGGTCCCTCCATGTCCCTATCATCCTTATCAGAAGTGGTGCTTGGAGAAGATGGTGGGGTAGTAGTACCCTTACTTTTTCTTGCTGGAGATCTGGTAGTCCTTGATTCTAAAAGAGGAGGTTCTTGCTTGACAGAAAACTCAACCTCCTGTTCTGCTCCAACTTCAGGAAGATCTGTCTGTGGCTGCTGTCCATTTTGCTCAGTTTCCTGAACCGATTGGGTACAACTCTAATTCAACATTACTGCTCATTTGGGTCGCCATGATTGCAGTGGCTGCCTCACTGACAGACATCATCTTGGGCTTGGGTTGGGGTGGTGCTGTTGTAAAACACACCAGTACATGTCCTACCTTTTAAATACACTTTACCCTGCTTATGGGGCTGCCTTGGGCCTGCCTTAGGGGTGAGTTACAGCTGCAGAAAGGGAATGTTTGGGCCTGGCAAGTGGGTGCACTTGTCAGGTCGACATGGCGGTTTAAACTGCACACAGAGACACTGTAATGGCTGGCCTCAGACGTGTTTGCAGGGCTACTCATGTGGGTGGCACAATCAGTGCAGCAGGCCCTCTAGTAGCATTTGATTTACAGGCCCTGGGTACACCTGGTTCACTATACTAGGGACTTACTAGTAAATTAAATGTGCCAGTATTGATAAAGCAATAACCAATATATTTTAGAAAGAGAGCATAGGCACTTTAGCACTGGTTAGCAGTGGTAAAGTGCCCAGAGTCCTAAGGCCAACCAAAAAAGGTAAGTAAAAAATAGGCGGAAGAAGGCAAAGGTTTGGGGAGAACCCTGCAAAAAGGGTCAGGTGCAACACTATGTATATGTATTTTTTTATTAAGTGACGTTATGGTTAGGTATGGTAATAAGATCTTAGCTTATGTTAAATAGGCCCCAGAAATTCACTCAAAGTTTTTTTGGGGGGAAATGAGATAAGGATTACATTTTAAAAAACAAAAACACTCTGAAATTCACCAGTTATAGTTTACTGAACCAACAAGAGTTGTGCTCCCATCATGCACTGCTTATGACCTTACCTATTACATCACTCATGACATATTAAATTACATCAACCCACCACAGTACGGCCAACCTCCTCTGCAAATGACCTACAGCCAACCCCCTGGTAGCAGCCAAACCTGGCTATGTACACACTTCGGCTGTGCCCATTAGTGTTGGCCACAGGACTTACCTGCAGTTAGTCCCTGTGCCGAACCTGCAGCAGAACACCCACTGCAGAAGGCCAAAGCCTTGCAAAGCGAGGGTTGGCTGAAAGGCCTAGACTTTAGACTTACCTTTAGCCAACATATGGGAGTGGACATTCCCTGCATGTACAGCCAAAGGCAGCCCACCCACCCTGGGACGGCCACCCCTACTACAAACGGCCCACTTAAAATGTTTTGATCATTTTTGGGGGGGCGAAGTACCACAGGGGGTGATGATCTGGGTACTAAAATACTGGGTATTGGTATCTGCACCCTAACATATATTTTTTAATTTGACTTTCTAATTTGATTTGATAATCTATCTATCTATCTATCTATCTATCTATCTATCTATCTATCTATCTATCAATCTATCTATCTATCTATCTATCGATCTATCTATCGATCTATCTATCTATCTATCTTTCTATCTGTCTAGTAGTCTGTTTGTTGTATATTAAACTATCCATCTATCTTGCTATCTGGAATAAATTTAAAAAGAAACTTCATAATGATATCGTTCACACTGAAATGTTGTCCAGAAAAGGAATAGAAAACTCTTACACATCAGGAATAATATGTGGCTGTACTGGAGAGACAGACGCCTGGGCTGCAGAAACAAAACTCAATCAGACTCTAAACATAGAGCAGAGCAAAGGTCTGGCACGCTCAGCTGTTTCCTATTTTGCAGCATTGCTTGTCCTAATTCTTCTAAGAACTGATTATATTAATGTGAACATGCACATCACATATTCTTTTCAAAGCTTATGGTTCAACACTAACAAGTATGCTCTTTGTTTTTAATATGCTTTTAGTCGATGGCAGTAATTTAAGGTCAGAATGGTATGAAAAGACATATGTGGATTACACTTCTAATATCTGCAATCGCGAGATAGTTTAGTAAACAATACTTAGGTCACAATATTTATGTCAGACAATATTGTGTCAACGATCTTCTGGAACAACACTCAATGGACGTTTGGCACTAGGGTTGAAGGTCATTGTTTCCTTCATCATATCACAAGTATTCAATATTTATATCTCACTGTACATGTCCTATCCTCACTACAGACCCTGAGCAAACCTTTTACCTTTCCGTGAAAATGGTGTTTTTTGACTGATTTAGCCATATTTTGGCAGATTATGGGTTTTAGATTGAATCATCTTTTGGTGGAAGAGCAATGCCTCATGCCTTGCCTGCATCATTTCATAGTCTATGTATTTATTCTGATATTTAAATAGCGCAGGCAGCACCACATCGGAAGTCGACAGCTTTACATAAAACAACATACTACATGGAAGTAGCTAAAAACGGCAATACGGTTTATAAGCATAATAATAAGTAAATCACAATTTCAAGAAGAATAAAATCAATTACACAGATACAATTGTAGCCCCCTAGCTGACTACATCGAAGCCAGCTCTAACCACAGAAAAGAACTATTCAACATCGCAAGAGAGTTCTCTAATTCCTCAGCCCTTAAGACATCATCACCCCTTCTCAGGACCTCTGTGACACCATTGCGAACTTCTTCCATGACAAGATCTCCACATCTACAAAAACTTTGAACCCCAACCCACACTGCCGACACCCTCAGCCTCCTCACTCCCATGGATTCAAACCCTGATGCTATCTCTATCCACCTGCTCACCGCCTGGGACCAGCTCACCACACAAAACACCACAACCATCACGAACTCTGTCCATTCAGGAGCACCCATGGACCCCTGTCCCCACCACATTTTCATCAGCAGTGAGCTCACCGCCAGCTTCAACTCATCCATAATCAAGGTCACCTTCCCTGAAGTATGGAAACATGAAGAAGTCAACCTTCTTCCCAAGAAATCTTCCTCCGACTCCAGCAAACTCAAACACTACCATCTCATCTCTCTGCTCTCCTTTCCTGCCAAAGTCCTCATAAAATCCATCAATCTCCAACTTACAGAACAGCTGGAGATCAACAATCTTCTGGTGCACTCCCAGCATGGATTCCGAACCAACCATAGGACCGAAAACACCTTGATCGGTGCTACTGATGTCATCAGATCCCTCCTCGACAGGGAGAAATGGCGGCCCGATCCTCCTTGACCTCTCAGCACCATTCAACACTGTATCCCACCACACACTTAATGAGAGGCTACACCACATCAGCATTCAAGGAACCACCCTCAAATGGATCACATCCTTCCTCAATGAAAGAACCTAGAAAATCCACCTACCACCTTTCAACTCAGAACCCAAGAACATCACATGCAACGTCCCCCAAAGCTCATCCGTCAGCACTACACTGTTTAACATCTACATGACTCACTTGACCAACATTGGCAGAACATACGGAATGAACGTCATATATAACTTACGGAGAGGACACCACGTTCATCTTCTCACTCTCAGAAGACCTCTCCATCACAAAGGCCAACTTCCACAGGTGCATTACGGGCATCGCCGACTGGATGAATAACAAATGACTAAAACTCAACACAAAGAAAATTGAAGTGCTGATCTTTGGGAACAACACCTCTCCATGGAATGACTCATGGTGGCCTACTGAACTAGGACCAGCACCAACTCTGACAGACCGTGCTCGCAACCTTGGCATCATGCAACAGTGGAGGACGCTCCTTATCCTACTTAACTTAACGGAAAAATCCTAGAACAACCTCCTCCTTCACCTACGGATCTCATCCTCTATTCTGGAATTCACAAAAGGACTCAAGACCTGGCTGTTCAACTGAACCCCTTAGCAGTATATTCTCAGTGAATGGACACCCTCGCAGGTGATTAGCCGCGCTACATAAATTCTGTTTGTTTGATTGATTGATTGAGGTGTCCCAACGTTATCTGGTTTCAGATAATGTGACTAATTGAGCTTTTTCAGCCCTGCCAGTGGCTCAGAAGTTTGAAGTACTTCTGAGTTCTTCAGAAAGCTTGTTTGAGAGTTTTAGATTACTTTTCTGTCAGTGGAATTGCAAGAAGCTATGCCTATTTGCCTCTGGTGGCCCTCTGGCTTTTTGTGATTTTAAGTTTATTTCTTACATAGGATGGGAGACCAAAGTGAATCGACTTGTGCATGAGGCAAGACATTTTTAAATCACTTCTGGACCACAAGTGGCATCCATTCAAAGACTCTTAATATGGATGCAATAAGGTCTGATTCGTTTGCCCTTTTGACCAGGCATGCAGCGGAGTATAAGGTGGCTCTATGAGGTGCAACTAAAGTTTTGGGTAGACCCGTTAGCAGGGCATTACTACCATCTGTGTGAGATAGATTGAGAGATTGGACTGCTTTTCTGAAGGCTGATGGAGGGATAGTGTGCTTAACCTTTTGGAGGCGCTAACGTTGGAAACAGGCAGTTTTTACCACATTTGATTTGTGGAATTGCATAGTTAATTTCTGTTGATAGAAAAATCTAATCACTTTGCTGATGGGACGAAATGTGTGGAGATGCCAAGAGAGGAGAGTGTAAAAGTGTAAGCCAAGCTTGTACTGCGGGAAGAGGTTGTCTTGAAAATAGGAGTAGGAAGCATAATTGATGTTTCAAACCAAGGGACTAAAATAAGGTGTGGAAGTGATAATGTTGATCTTTCATTGTGGGGTGCTTAGTTGGCCTTAGAGGAGGATGAAAAAGGGCAGGAGTGTGTTCGCATTTTGGGTGAACAGCATCTGATGTGGAATGTCTGCAATGAATAATTGCTCATTTTACCATGGTGTGCTCTCTCTCTCTCACTTTCTGTCTCTTGCTCTCTTGTTCTCTCTCTCTCTTTGTCTCTCTCTCCCTCTCTCTCTCTCATTCTTTGTCTCTCCTATGCCATTTATTTCTTGCTGTCTTAGTCTCCTAAAATGTTGGTAAGAAAAAGACTCAGTAACAAGCTTAGGAAAAACCTAGGGATGCATTATTTCATTCACCAACCGAGCCAAAAAATAAGAATCAGGGCAGCCAAGCATACCAGGTGAAAGGTTTCCTATTATATACTACTCTCCTGTTTCACACTTACACATGTTCTTTAATTAAAGTAAATTGCATCAGGTAAACATGAATTCCAGATATACACACACATATATATATATATATATATATATATATATATATATATATATATATATATATATATATATATATATATATATATATAGTTGACACTGAGACCTAGAGCCAGTGGCAAGATCACGAAACCGTTGTTGTAGATATACATCATAAAGAAGAACTACTTCTAATCTACCATAACCAAAATGGAGATCTTGATCATGGCTTACACCAAAAATTCATTTCTCCCTGGTGTATGTAGTTTTATAGAAAAACGGTTTCAAAAATATTAACTCAGAGAACCTTTTCACATAAATTGTATCAGCAACATTTTTAAGATTAATGTTTTCTACTATTTGATAGAAAATGTACAGAATGCTTTAAAAATGTATTTTAAAATGTTTGTACCATATAATAGCCATTTATCTTGAACATTTATTCACGCTATTGATTTTTCTATTTCATTTCCCTACTTTTTCCACTTCCTGTGACACTTCATTTTTTTAATTTGCTGTTACAGGGGTTTAGCCCTCAAACTCCTCTTTTCTCTTTACACTGTTTTCTTACGCTCCCATGCTACTGCTCTCTCCATCCTTGTCCTTCTACTTTCTTTATCCCCCTTTTTAGGTCAAGCATTGTAGCTTCTCAACATGTTGTATTCTATTCTGTGGGCTTTAACCACGCCCGTCTTACACCCATCAATTTAATTTATTCCTGGGCCTGCCTTTCAAAACTCCCTTGATGTTGTTGGTAAATGCTTTTGTTTGTCGCACCATGAGGCAGTTTTGTTACCGCCTTGGAGACTGACCATGTTATATGGATTATTGCAGGATCAACGAGATACCTTAGGTTGGAGCACTATTTTTTTATTTTGGCTGGCTGCTTTGTGCTCATGGTGGTAGGTTGTTTCTTCCTTTTCCTTGGCTTCGGGCATCTCGCTGTTTCTTTGAAACGTCTGTGGGTCTTTTTTTATGTAGCGCAAACTTGACACAAGGGAATTGGAGTGCTTTATTTATGTATTTTAGTTTTGCACTTTTATATAACATGAACCTGAACTTGATACAAAGGTATTACAGTGCTTTACATGAGCACCACTTACATTACAGAAGAACACTTTCATTTTTGGTAGCAAGGGGAGAATAAGTGATTTCCCAAGAATCATAGGATGTTGAGCCGGCACTGAGACTCAAACCATGTTCCCCAACTCCAAAGTCAGCAGCTCCAGCCCTTACGCCACATCCTCTCCCCTAGCTTTCTTTGTCTGGTGAGTGTTGTGGCAGGCTGGGAATAACTTTTTTTTTTATATAGCGCTTTGTAATACAGGTTCTGCCATGTCATCGCGTTACAAAGCAGGTGCCATTTGTGATGTCTGGGGGCTCTTTTTTATTTGTTTTATTTTTGCTTTTATGTAGCACAAACTCAACATGAAGGTTTTGGAGTGCTTTATTTACTTATTTTTTTGTAGTTTTATATAGCGTGAACTTGATACAAAGGTATTACAGCACTTTACATGAGCACTACTTACATTACACAAGAACACATTCATTTTTGGTGGCAAGGGGAGATTAAGTGATTTCTCCAGAATCACAGGATGTTGAGTCTGCGCCGAGATTCAAACCGTGTTCCCCAGCTCCATAGTCAGCAACTCTGGCCTTTATGCCACATCCTCTCCCCTAGGGTTCTTTATTTGCTGCGTGTTGGGGCAGTCTTGGAATAAATTGTATTTTTTTGTATAGTGCTTCGTAATGCAGGTTCTGCCATTTCATAGAGTTGCAAAGCATATGCCATTCTTAAAAAAAGTTGCTATGATTCATTTGCATCGACCTTGCAGAGATGAAGAGGTAAAAAAGCTATATCAGGATTGTAATCTGTGACATACTCTCCTCTAGGGTTCTTTGTATTGTGCATATTGGGGTAGTCTAGGAATAACTTTTTTTATATAGTGCTTGGTAATACAGTTTCTGCCATTTCATAGCGCTGCAAAGCAGGTGCCATTCTTAACAAAAACACTGCAATTCATTTGCGGTTAAGATGCCTCCTCTGTTATTCTCTTTGTATACAGTGAATGTTCTTAAAAGTTAGGCTGGCATTGCCAATGTAGAGGAATAATTCATTTCAAAGTTTAACACAGAGTAATATATGGCTGCCCCCTTTTCTTTGCTCCTAACTCCTTTGACCCCCTAATTCTCTGGGTTAAATGCCACAAAGATGCCTCTTTGTGGCTTGTTTGCTGCTTTAAAAGTTTAGGTAACCACACTAGAAAGGGTTGCATCTCTAGGGTATCACAGCCAGTCTGTAGGAATGAGGAAAAAACACTCCCAAGATGGCGGCCTTATTGTGTCCTCTCTCCTGCAACAACAGGCCTGGGAGGGTTGCTGTGGCACCTGACATACATCCACTATACTCCAAACCAAAGCACATAGGTAAAAGACATTGGGCCATATGTACAAACACATTTTCCCATAGACACAGAATGGGTAAAACCCTTTGATACATCTGGCCCATTGTCATTTACAGCGCCAATAGATCTAACTCTCACAAATGCGAGACCTATTGCAAATTTGCAAATACTTGTTGATATATTATTATTTTCAAGGAGGACACCTGACAGGCTGCTCCTTTTCTCCACTTTTATTTGTGAGGCATACCTTCCATCCCCTCAATTCTACTCTTAACTTTCACTATCCTATTTCTCTGTACCTTTGCCTCCTTACCTTTTTTCTGTTTTAATGTTAAAAATAAGGTTCTCTTTAGACCCCAGGAGAGGGGACTTTTGTCAAGTTGGTGGAGCACCCTTTGCCCTATACAATGATCCCCACTTGCCTGTCAGTGATCTGTGTGTTGCAAGGGGAGCCACCACAATTCTCCCTTCAATGAGCAATAGGTTTTCCCAGCCTGCCATTTTTAAAGAACCCGCTCAGAAACATTTTTGTTTAGAGAAAACTAACTTGCAAAGCGTGGATTTGTTTTTACTAGATTAAAAAAACTAATGCAGGGGGCTGTCTTGCACTGTATGGGAACCATTCTGCATTTTCCTTGTGTGTATCCACCATACACCACATAGTGGATGTGTGTGGGAAAAATGAGTGATGGTTGGCATATTCTCAATAGGGCAGAGGACGTCACTGTTACCTGACATCCCATTTGTGGACTGCTGGCCAGCCAGAGATTTACAATGGTGGGGCCAGTGCATTCCTGCCTGTGTAGGTCTGGTGCTTTCCCTGACTGTAAATTAAGTGGGAGGGAGTATACTCAATCTACTGTGGTGCTCCTGCTCCACAAATTATAATTCAAATCCTATGTTCCCTAACCCACATTAGCTATGAGAGTCCATTTTGTTTTTACTTTTTTCAGCAACTTTATATTACATTTTTTAACTGATCTTAAGGAAGCTCTATCATTTACTACCTAACTATATTTTATCTGGGGCTGCCCGGCTTGTAACCCCACCCTGGTGACTTTCCAACCTGGAGCTTCCCCACTCTGGGTGATTATTAGCATGTGGTGGTAGAGACATTCAGATGGGCAAGGGGGACAAAACCCGAACATACACCTAGACACTGCCTCCTCTGATTGATACCACCACCGAAGGTCAACATGAGAATCCATACCGCTCATAGCCCTAGGGCTCCTACTGGTGAGGAAACGCATCGCTATATACTGGGCCGCACCCACTCCCAGTCACGCAAATGGAGGGAGGACATACAGGAATGAGCGAAAAAACGGATCAAAATGCACATTGAGACCTGGAAATGTAGAGCAGGATGGATGACAGGCTAGTACGCCCTAAGAGTGGCTGCGACTCCTTCTCTCCAGAGGGAGTTGAGTTCTCTGGTGACTCCCACAATAACTCACTGAGACCCCAACCGTGGGTAGAACAAGAGGGGGGGTAAATGGGGGATAGAGATACGGAGGGGACAGCAGAGAAACATGAACACCACAAAATCCAAGCCCAGCAGCCCCCTAGGCACCCCACCCCAGCTAGAATGAGACAACTGTGTGCTCTGAAGTGCCCTCATTGCACAATTGAGGGGCATAACCACTATTTGTCTTATAACAAATTGCCATACATGTCAATACTACAAAGTTTAAGATTGGAAGATCTGTATTTCTACTATTTTCATTTTTTGTAACTGGATTGCAAATTAATTGCTTTGGTGTCTCAGAGCTCTTTTCTCTTGTTCTATGAATTAACCTACTAAATATGTTCCCATTCTCCTGCCCTTCTAGACAGACATTTCCACAAAAGGGGAAATGCATGAGTTTCATTTTTGATCCATAGCATTTATTCATACATCAACTAAACACAGTGGTTGATATCTCTAAAGCTAATCTTACCATACTTTAAAGAATTTGACTACCTTTCAAGCAGATCATTGAGCTGACCTAACTAGAGCTTTGGTGGTGAGGTGGCTGGATTATTGGAATATTCAATGGAAAGGCCACCCAAAAGTGAATATTAAAATGCAAGTGCGATGCTGAAAATCTTCCTAAAAAACTTTAGGTTGCACCAGCCTTAAAATCCCTCCTTTGGTATTGTAGAAATTAGCTTCCCCCATTACAGAAGTCCAAGAACAGGCATCGGGTAACCATCATGCAATAAGGGCTTGGATGGGCATGTTCTTCAACTCTTCATGAGGGTCTCTGTTGCTGTGAGACAGCTGATGGTGGTGGTAGTGTTAGTAATGATATTGGCCAACCTGTAAATCTCCCTTGTGGTTTTCCCTCTGCTGCAGGTGAAATATATCGGTGTTGCCTTGCCTGCATGCCCCATCTTTCTTTCTTTTATGGTGTTGGCTGGCCTGCACTTCTGAAATAAGGGAAAACAGAAATTAAGAAAGAAAATAAAGTGAAAGAAACAAAACTAAAACAAAAAAGACAAAAGGACTGGGGTAATAAAAATGGAGACACCACAGAGGAACATGGAGGAAAAAGAGCGGAAATAATGAAAAGAGGAGAACAATGAGTAAAGACTGTGAAACAATTCAGAAAAGGAGATACAATAGAAGAATACAGGCCCATATTGATACTTTTTGACGCAGACCAGCGGCGGCGCTGGTTTGCGTAAAACTTTTTACCGAGGGCTAACGCCATTCCTACGCACCATGCGGGCGCCTTATTTAAGGAATGACGTTAGCCGGCGCTGCAGACTGTTCAGACTAAAAAAAATGACTCAATCAGGCAGCGCCGGCGTAGGGGAAAATGGGGGTTGTGCGTCAAAAAATGGTGCAAGTCTGGTTTGAGGCAAAAATCATGCCTCAAACCGGACTTGTGCCATTTTTGACGCACAACCCTAATTGAAATGACTCCTGTCTTAGCAAAGACAGGAGTCATGCCCCCTTGCCCAATGGCCATGCCCAGGGGACTTCTGTCCCCTGGGCATGGCCATTGGGCACAGTGGCATGTAGGGGGGCCCACATTAGGCCCCCCATGCCACTTTAAAAAAAAAAAAAATACTTACCTCAACTAACCTGTACTTACCTGGGATGGGTCCCCCATCCATGGGTGTCCTCCAGGGGTGGGCGAGGGTGGCAGGGGGTGTCCCTGGGGGCAGGGAAGGGCACCTCTGGACTCCTTCCATGGTCAGAGACCATGGAAGTGAGCCCACAGGTCCCTTAACGCCTGCCCTGACCCAGGCGTTAAAAAACGGCGCACATCAGGCTGTGCGCTGTTTTTTAAGGCCCACCCTCTCCTGTGCGTCAAAATGACGCAGGAGTATAAATAGGGCGCACAGGCCTTAGAGTCATTTTTTGGGGCGGGAACGCCTACCTTGCATGTCATTAACGCAAGGCAGTTTCCCGCATACAAAAAATGACTCACACGGAGGAATTGTGACGTCCACAGGCTCGGGCATCAAAGTTTAAATATGGTGCACGGTTTGCACCGAATGTGCGTCAAAATATTTGATGCACATTCGGCGCAAACAGAGTATAAATATGCCCCACAGTGTTTGGTGGGATATCTTCTTTACTGCTGTGCTAGCAAAATCTTCCTCAGTCTTGTCTACTGCTGTGTCATTTACTAGTGGTGGCTTCTCTCGCTTCCTTTGTCAACTTTGCAAGGGGTGATAGTTCAAATATACATTTCGGGCAAAGTTCTTCTGCTTTCCTTATTTCCATCAAACATTCGGCAGTGATGGTATGGAACTAGTAAGACATTAAAACGCCATCCTATTTGTTTAAGCCAAACGTGCAAAACAAACAGCCATAGACCATGTTTAAAGATGACGCCGGTTGTGTCTGGCACATTAGCCACACCCCAGTGGATGTGAAACATCCGTGTGTGGACAGAAATCTTGCTACAAACATCCGAACCTTGCAGTGAATAGTTACCATTCCACCTCTACTTACAGGTAAGAATCAAAAGCACTGGTCATATCCATGGAGGCCAGAGGTAGGAAGCCTTGTTTAGCAACAGTGCATTTGCAAATTAGCTAATGGGGATTTAATTACTGTTCCACAGTGTCCCGTCTTTTCCTAAATCCATATTGGACTTCTGACATGATGATATTGTCCTGCTACAACGATTCCAATCTAACTGTTAGTGAAATGATTGCGTTTCTCACTCTAAACTTTGGCCAGCCATGTGAAGCCTAGGTGCCTGCGAAAACTGTACTCTAATCCATTTGCGAGGGTGAAGTTTGGCCAGAATACTGAATGTTCCAATTATTTCAAGCTAAGAAGAGGTGTGAGACAGAGGTATTGTGTTAGCCAATTCAGTTCTATTCAATCTATACAATAATGCTCTCAAATCACATCTTGTAAAAAAAGGTCTCAGTATACCTAAAGTAGGTGCTTGTGCTAACCCATTCCTATTTTAAGCAAATGATCTGATGCTGATGTCCAGAAACGCACATGGTTTACTAAAGTTGCTAGATTCCTTTGCAAGTTTAATGGACAATTGTGACTTAAAAGGAAATCTGGGTACAACTTTTTCTATGATTTGTGGGCCACGGAGTGCCAAGTCACATGCTCATTCAGTATTCGGCACCAAGATAGAAAGGGTCATACCATTCCTTGTGAACAGATATGTTCTCAGTTGAAATACAAAAGAAAGCAACAATTTGTTAGTGCCATTGAGTAAAGTTTTAGATATGATAATAGACGCAACCAAGAGCCCGTAAAGGACATGTGTTTGCTCTATTAATCAAAATGAGTCGGGGCTATTCTGACTATGGGATCCTCCAAATAGCAGAAAATATTTTGAAGAGACTTTTGGTGTTGCCACCAAGTTGCTATAATTTTATATGTCATTTAGAATTGGGTGTAAACTAGTGAGGAAATCTTATTAGGTTACGCACTCTCTTGTTGTGGTACACTGTTTTGTCTAAAATGGAAGACACTTAAATGATTGGTTTTACAGAACTATTGAATTCTCGATCATATTACACTAGCTAGTCTATATTGAAATTAAGTGCTTGAGACTAGGTAAATCCGAGTTTTTTTTTATGGATCCTGATTCTTTGTGTCATATCTCTAAAAGTGAAAGTACGCCCTTTTATTGGATGAGTATTGTAAGAAGCTGTGTCAATTGAAAGCATCTACAGCTACTAATGTTGCTCACTCTTTACTTCTAGCTTCAGAGGGTATGCAATTTTAATTTCCTGCAGTCACACATTTTGTATACAGGTACTCACTGACAGGTGTTTGGCTTTATGAATATATTTCAAGGTACTGTTCCAAAAAAATGGGTGGTCACGTGATCTTCCTCTTTGTACTTGTTACTAGAGTTCCACTCAAACTACTTTACCTTATGTGTTATTTGGTCAATTTTATAAAGAGGGACAAGCATGTTAAACACAACCATTATTGAGAATATTTGGCTTTGGACAATGCAGACCCCTCTGATGTTCCTGCATCAACTGCAAGAGATTCATCTGCTTTTCCAGGACCTCCATTTTTTAATTATACTTTAAGGGTTAGGAGATTAATACATTTTATATAATTTTATGTACTTGAAGTAACACTTGCTTTATGTTTTGATATTGTAATACTATCTATGAACTTTTGTAAATACACAATGTTTTTTTTTTTAATTTATGGTTGTGTTTACCGAATAAAGAACAATTTGACTTTGACTAACTGCTACCTTTTTCAACAGCTGAACGACATAACACCATGACATGTTATCGCGCCTACTTTCGTGTTTGTTTATAGATCCTTAAGTTGTGCATCACACAAGCACAGTATTTTGTATCAAATATTAAATGATAAACAATCCCAGCAATGTGCAAACAGGCAGTTGGATCAGGTTTTTCTTGACAAAACTCATTATAGCATCTGGACTAACACTTCTAGCTAGATTTATTTTTGTCAGCTAACACCTTATAGTATGTCCTTGCAAATATTCTATAGTCTTCTCTAAGAGAACCCTCAGTCAAACTCCCTCCAGCTGCAGTCTCATATTTTATGATGCAACCTTATTAACATTTCACATCTGGAGTTACACAATTTCATCACAAAACCCCCTTTGCAGTAAACATTTTGTGAAATTACATTGTTTTATGCAGATCCCACACAAAGTTGGCCGAGAATTGTGTTTAAATTTGCTAAAAGCTTTACTTTGGAGGTAACGTTCTGGGACAATTACACCTTTTCCGAAACACCACATTGATCGATGGCAAACAGTGGAATCAAATCTGGAGCGTGGAGAAATGTGCGAATATATCATGTCATCTGGCGCTTAGCAGCGGTCACTAGCACAGTGCTTTCGCCTCTCTGTGGGTGGCTGGGAAGGCTGTTTGTTATAATACTTAAATGCAAAGCTGGACAAAGAGAGTCACGGGTTTGGCACCCTTCCAGGGAAACCCTTGTAACCAAAAGTGGATTCTTGATACAAATATGGTCTGCATCTCGCGATTCATGTTTTTTAGAGGTTGGGTCTGATGCAATAAAAGCTGGAATCGTGCAAGGTAATGCAAGACAAGACAGAAACCCCCATAAATAAGGGCGAATTACAAATTATATCAAGTTCCTCTCTGCCACAGTTTCTGGGTGGCGGAGTCTCACTCGGGCCATCAGCTTGTGAAGGGGAATTTAGCGCACTAATACCCTCCAGATGCTGCTCAACTCCCAGATGAGTACTCTGTCATCATTTGCTGTTAACATGTTTATTTCAGCAGCAACCCCTTACAACGTTATCCATGTTACATGACTGACGCACTGAACATCCCCCACGTTTCACAACAATAAGTCAGCGTGGGGTCAAATTGTTCGCGTTTCGTCATATTCTGCATAATAAACAGTATTTTAGTGACTAGCGCTGTCTATTTTGCTAGCACAACACTGTTCAGATTAGGCGAAAAATATAAACTCCAAGCATTTGCAAAAGCAATGATACTGCAGAACCTGGCTTTATATGGGAACGTTTCTGCTGAAATGAAAACAAAGAGCTTTGCTTGGAAAACAAACTGAAATCTGATCACAGAGATGGCCGTGACCTTGAGAAAACATGTATAATTTGAGAACTGGAATAGCAAAACTCAGACCAGCAAATGTTTGTATAGACAGCTAAACAAGTTCCGTGTGACCAGTCCTGTTGCATTCCAAAAGAAAATAGCATTTCTTTTAAGGACGTCATTTTAGAGTGAGATATTTCAGTAATGCAAACTTTGGGCAAAGGTACTACTGGTTTATATTGAATGATTGGCTCACAGTCTGGGCGAGGAAAGTTTGCCAGTTTAAAACTAGTTATAGACCAATCTAGTAGTAGTTGAAGGACCAGACAACGAATGCCACTCGAGGGATGTACGAACTTCCTTCCGTGATACGTAATTCCTTCCGTGATGTACGTCTTTCCTTCCTCAAACAGCACAAACTAAACAAAGAAACTAAACAAACGCTTCCTCCTACAGCGCCGTAGACAATGTATCTTGGATTGTGTTAGGTCATGAAAGGTTTGATCAGTGATGTAAGTCTACTTTTTTCCTATTCACAAAGTAGGAGTTAATAGTAAATTCTCCGCATTCGAGGCTGAAAACCCGCACATAAAATGATAGAACAGGTCAATCTTTTCATGTGCAGTTCTCAACCTATACTTCCTCTTGGTCATTCTCTTGTGGGTTCCTTTTTAACCTCTGCTTTATCCATTTGTCACTATTTTCCTATCTCTCTTTTTGCCTTTTACATTTATGTTCCGTGTCAAACTTCCATGATAAAAATTAATCCCCTGTCTTCAAAATTGAATAACAAAACTTAGGTTCCTTGCTCTCTTGTGGTTGTGATATGATCCGAATACAATTGCAGAGTAAGGTGCTTTACAAAAAATAACATCGGGCCATGTGTCCAATGTTGTCCTATGAGTAAGGGTTCAAGCGGCTCTGCAGTCTTTGGGTTTAACTTGGATTATGTTTGCTAATGCCAATAAATGAGGCACAGCTGCTAGCGTGGATTCTAAAAAGAAAGAGAATTGCCGCATTATGACTCCTCTCTGCCCCAGTTTGTCATCAGCAGTGGAAACAAGGCTGGACAACTCAGTGGATTTAAGTCCATCGAGGTCGAGAAAGCAGCAAGAATAGTCCAAACTCCAGAATAGCCTAGACCTGTTGCCCTCACAGGTCCCACAAAAGTCAATTATGATGCTTTAGGATGCAGAACGCCTGTTTGTAAAGTCTCTGTGCCCAGTCAATGGCTCTAACTACTTAGATTAAACCAGTTAAATGTCAAAATATTTCTAAGTTAGTTAGTTGCAGGGTAGGTACTGAAACTGGTACCGGCGTTGGCACCTGACTTATACCCTTTGGGGTACCAGAACATCAAGGGCCATTATTTCATAATTGTTCAGTTGTACTCAATGTTTTTTGTTGACAAGGCCTCTGGAAGGGCTGGGATACATCCACTGGACCAGCCAGAAAGCCAGCCTTAACAGGAGAACTATGCTTATGGTCCAATCACATCTTCAGAGATAAGGTTCTGGAAAACATGAGTTTCAGAATGAGTGTGACTAGTTACTTCAAATGTCATCATGAAGCCTACAGTGAGGACTGCAAACCTCCCAGTGCCTCTTGTAAAGGTTCAGGCATATATGGGCTCACATAAAATCATGGATGGTACATGGCACATCAGGGACAGTTATGCCCACCACACACATGATCCTGGAACACATCCCAACTCCTCTGGTCACTAAAGATATTGTAGGGTTGGTTCTCACCAGCCAAGCTGAAAAGTCCTGAAAAATCTCGTGTGAGTCACTTTCTTGAGATGACCACTCTGCAGGCTTCATTTAGATTCATCTCGCTTCTTGTCCTCTTGTTGAGTGGATAGCTTCCTCTTGACACATCACCAAATAGTGTCCTCTTCTTTTGGGACTGCCTGCAGCAGTAGTGCTTTTCAAGTTCCTAGGCCACACCTTGAGAGGATACTACAATAAACAGATTCCTGATCATGATAAAGATGTGCTCTGAGCCTGTGCATAGATCCTCCTTCTGTATCACGTTGGATTATTAAGTTATCAGTCAGTAAGGTCAGTATGTTTCCTACTTTGAGAGCATTAACAGGAGCCAGGGCAGGAAACGTCCAAGTAATCTTCACAATATGAAGAGTGTGTATCTTCCTTGGCTTACTCCTTCCTTTCTATGCTTTTACAGAGCAAGAGAAGAGACTGGGGCCAAATAGTTAATGTCATGGTGGTGGTAAGAAAGATGTATTTTGTTTCTCTATGTTTTTATACTTAAAACTTGCATGAGACACATTCTCTACTGTTCACATGTTTTACTGAATTTGTTTACAACACAAGTGTTGGTGGTAAATATCCCTCTAGTGCCCTACTCCAGCACACCAATCTGTAGAATACGTGTAACTTGGAAGCCAATTTGGCTACATACGTAAGAGTTCTAGCACATCAATTAAATATGTGTCCAAATAGCAGCCAATGAATAAGCAAGATTTTTACCTTTGGACAACTGTGCCAATGGGGTTCCCTAGTGTTAACCTGAGCTATCATAGAATGGACAAAACCGTGTGTTTCCCTATACCAGTGCAGGCCTGGCAAGCTTCACTGTTGGGACCCTATATCACAGCCCTGGTAGCTGATCTCTTTTAGTCTGATATGGAACTTTCAGGTCCAAACCTCTGTGAGCTTCTTATAACAATTTCGGCTAAGGGCTTTAGTTTGTCATCCTGACTAAGATCAAAATCTTATGCATAGTTCAATGGAGTGATTGTCATTGCCCGACAGGCTAGTGTTGGTATCTCAGAATGATGCCAGTGCAAAGATATTCAGCAAAGTGATCTTTACCACCTATTGGTAGGTGCCATGCCAATTTAGTAATTTCCCTAGCTTGTGCATGGTTTCCCCAGCACAAGTAAGAGAGTGGTAACACTGGAAAAATGCCTGTGGTTGTACTTTTTATGATAATATATCTTCCATTAAGGAAGACTATTAAAAAACGTTGCAGATAAATGTGATTACGTCAAAAGGCCCCCTTCCCAGATCATTGCCACTTAGTAGTAGAGTGGATCCAGCACCACCAGGCTACTAGCCTGTGGCATGGTGATAGCATGCCTCAATCACTACTATGTTGGGCATTTTAGGCCACTTAAGAAACGTATTGAAAAACTGTACAGGGCGTAGAATCAGACAATGAGATTACCTTTGAGAGAGATCACATTATAATAATACATTAGTGGCATAGAAGTTAGCATATGGTGATGAATTAGCCTACATATAATGCCTGACAGAGAAAATAACATGAGTTGTAAAATGTGCAGGTTTGAAATATGGTGAACCATGTGGCCACCATTCATATTAAACACAACAGGGCATATTTAAGAGTCCCTAATGCCTCCTTGCACCACATTAGCGTAATATTTTTACACTAATGTGGCCCAACGATACCAAAACACCACGCCAAATTTACAAAGTGGCGCAATGCATTGCACCACTTTGTAACCCCTTGCGCCACATTATGCCTGCGCCAAATGGCACAAAAAAATCTAAAAGACTTCTTTGTGTCATTTTCTAAGCTTTTTTAATGCCTGCTCAGAGCAGGGGCTCAAAGGGGGCATGCCATTGTTTTCAATGGGTCTCTGTGTACTGTTCAGGGCTAGAGCCAACATTTTGGAGCTAACCCTGAACAGTACATCAACAGCATCAGAAATTCTGACGCTTTCACCCCCTACCCTGCTCCATGGTGCACTGTATTTTAAATATGGTGCACATATGGTGGTGGTAGGGGGCGCAAGGGGCCGCAAGAAAAGTGTCTCTACATGGAATGTAGCGCCACTTTTCTTAAATCTGGCCCTACGTTTTAACAGGAGAGTTGTGCATACTTATATTAAATGAAAGTACTAAAATGAGCTAACGTAAAGAACGGTTTATTAAATGTAGAATAATAATTGAAATATTAAAATGAGTATGAATTAGACATTTATATTTAATTAATGAGTTTTATTATTCAGAGTTACATGCGTAAAGAAAAATAAATGCATGTTTAAATTAGCTCTAACTTGTTATAAATGATGTTTGAAATTAAGTAATTTGCTTTGTATATTTGATATAAATTGTAAGGTGCGCAATAGGTTTGTTAATGTATTAAATGTATTAATGTGTCTAAGGCTTCTTAGCTTGACTAGGCCTGAAAGAGATTTATTTTGCAGCAGTATTGGAAAATCACTTGTTTATTCTGTCCCCTCTGACCTGAATTCTTTCCCTAAGCTGTTAATATGAATGTTGAATGTCCTATTGTATTGGCAAGAGACATGTTTTAGAAATACCAATGTAACACTATTTGTTCTAGCTGTTGAACAGGACAGGAAATTTGTAGTTTGCATGTGAAAAGTATTGGTTTAGTTTATTGTGCGCCGTGAGAAAAGATCTCAAGTAACAAATAACTAGAGAATGTAATATTGTGTTAGAAACGTGTGAAATTATTCAATGACAATGCCATTATGCTGAGAAGATTTAGAATAGTAACGGAATTTGATGGTGCCATTTGGAGTGATTGGAAGAGGAAATTGATGTCTGAAGTGCCCCCACCTGGAGAACCTATGAAAGGATCCTGCATATTTCTAATTAGTGAGGAACTTTCAAATTGAAGTTAGTTTGCCTTAAGAGAGTCCATAGTTAGCTCTTCTCCTGCCTCAAAGCTGTTTAGAACCCTGTCTGAGTTTGCTGTCACACTCCTGTTCTCTAAGTCCCCTGATGAGGTTTCTCATCATAGTCTTAATTGCCCTATTCTGTTATGTAGTTCAGTACTAACATGGCCAACTAATCCTGAACTGCTGATTTGTCTTATGTGCACCCCGTGTTCTGCACTGTCCTGATGCTGCTGTTAACTGGCGCCGGAAGAAGGTGACCACCTTCCAGCGAACTACTCTTGTATGCGTTCCATGAGAACAGGTATAATTAAATATGGATTCTTGTTTCATTTTAGTTAGTTACTTACACCAACATATTTTTATAGTGAGTTATTTTAGTTAGATGTTTTTCCAAATTAATTTTGTCTTTCTTTTATTTTTGCTTTTGCCCGCATGTGTTAAACCATTCCCACACAAGTCCAAATTCGTGTTAGTGTTAGGAATGGCCCAGCTCTGAAATCTGAAATTGAATGTTAAACTGTATTTTGATGATTTACTGATGCCACCATCATCTGATTTGAATTCTAACAATAATGTGCATATTTTATTGTTGTTAATATACATTATTCTTTTGGGGTGTTTAACAGTGTTGATGTTTAGTAGGCTAAAAAAATTTCAGATGCTTTGGTCAGCCTATGGTTTTCATGTATGTTTACAACTTAGTTTTGTTCGCCATTTATGTGACATTAATTTTGGGATTGTAATAAAGCTTTGAAACTTTATTCAGTTTGGAGTTTGATTTAGTGTTAAATGGTGTCTAGTATTGTTTATGGTATAATGTAGTTGATTGAATGATTCTGACTACTAAACTCTTCGCCAAGTCAAAGGTCAGTCGACCTCTATAGGTGAGATTGGTAATGGTGTCTCATCCAAGTTTTGGTGGTTGTTGAACCCAGAACCGGGGAGAAGCAATTCTTCTCCGGGGCCCCAGAATTCTCTTGCACCTTTAAACATCCATAAATAGGACCATGTTAAAGCTAGTAGGCCTTGTTTATGGTACATAAAATCATTAATTTATTCCCTGGTTACAAGCTCTTTTGATAGTCAATAGCTAAATTCAGGATTTTATGTACCATCCATAAAGCCTTCTGGTTCAGAGCCTTGGCTACAGAACTATGCTCCATAAATGAACTAGGCCTGCACTCTCCAATGAGAAAACACTAACCTGGTTATACACATGACTGAAATGCAGAGGTAGTTTTGTGGGAATACTGGATCTTAGGGCCTGATTTAGAATTTAGCAGATGGCTACTGTGTAACAAACGTGATGAATATCCTGTCAGCCTAAATACAAATTAATTAGGATATATAATGTGCTTGTAATAAGGTGACATTCATCAGGTTTGTGATGGAGTGCCGCTCCACCAAACTCTAAATCAGGCCCTTAAATTCTGGAATGCTCTGGAGGGTTAAAATCAGCTTGATACAATTCATGAAACTCTTGAAAATGTAACTTTTCAAGCTAGCATTCACCTAGAACCTGTGTGGTTGTATGCATGTAAGTATGTGCTTAAATGAGCTATCCAGTTAAGAAGAGAACAGTTCTTTACCCAGTCCTTCCTTTCTAACAACAATATGCACTCTAGAATATTTATTTGTTTCATGATGTCTGCTCTGGTTTTGAAACATATTGTGGCAACATTCACAGGATTAGTTCCTGATGAAAATGTACTAATATTCAGAAACCTTTTAAATAATACTGATTTCAAAATGCCTTGCAGAGGAGTTATTCAACGGTTTTCACTATGAACATGCTTGTGAATAAGGAATATTTATGATATTAAAAACATAATTTTGCTGTAATAAAGGAAGCTAAAGATTAAGAGTGAAAGTGGTCATGTACATGAACACAGTTTATTGGAATTTTTTATACTAAACATTACTCCATTTTCACCAGTGTATGCGTGAGAAATTTCTTGCACTGTTTGTTGATGAGACGCTCCTTCACCATTCACAACTGTATTGACTGAAAGCTCACTGGGTTCCTGCTAATCAGGTCTCCAATGCCATATCTCTTTCCCCAAAACTGTGCAATTGTTCCCCAATTGGCAATACGTTTGCCCCCCCTATAAGTCCCTAGTAAATGGTGTACCTAGTTACCAGGGCATGGGTACCAAGGAAGGTCCCCAAGGGCTGCGGCATGTATTGTGCCACCCTCAGGGTCTCCTCACCTAGCACACACAGACTGCCATTGCAGGCTGCGTGTTTTGGTGCAGCTAAGAGTGAAAACATGACGTGGCCAACAGCCTGTGTGCCATGTCTCCTAACACTGCATGCAATATAATATAATGTAAGTCACCCCACCACAGGCTTTAGAGCCCTAAGGCAGGGTGCATTATATTACATGCATGGACATATCTGCACAAGCAGATATGCCCTACTATGTCTTTATTGATTCTTAAGCACCTTGTTCACAGCATAGTGAGTGAACAAGGTGCTGGACACTGGTCGATTTGAGTTATCCAGCTACATGATCGCTTCATTGAATATAGGGATGTTGGTTCCCTGAAATGCCCTTAAAGGCAGTATTTAGGGGAGCCCCTGGCATCAGGAAAGCAGATTACTGCTGACCTACAAAGAAGGAAACCCAAGAGTCACTATAGCAGAGCCCAAGAAGTAGCACCTGACCTGGCCCCAGCCCTGTCGGCCTGTCTGCTGTTCCCGCTGATTTGTACCAAAGTCAGTTTGTCCTGCAAGCTGCTGTTCCTCCAAAAGCCTGGGAGGCCGGCCTTCCTTTAACAAAGACCCAGAGCTGCTTCCCTGCAACTTGCAGAAACCCCAAGACATCTGTGAGAACTCCAGACTACAGGAAACAAGACACAGGAAAGCACCTCTGCACCCGTGCCACCTAGTCCAAGTTGAAGTGGACCAACGGTGCCAGCATGGCCCCCCAGCCTTCTAGAGACAAAGCCCACCTTGGGCTTGCCCACTGTGGATTCACCGTCGCCTGCAGCCTCTGCCCGCAAGGCCCCTCAACCGTGAGTGCCCCCGGTGTAGAAAACCCAACACTTCAGGGCACCTCTGTACCGGTCAAAACTGGCCTGTGGAGAAGAAGACCAAAGGTGTACCTCTGTCACTGGACATCTCAAGATCAGAACCCACCAGTTGGTTTTTCCCGACTGGACTCCCTGACCAGACCTGCAGCCTCTTTTTAACCAGACTGAGCCCCATTAACTAACATTGGGAACCTGACACCATACTACACCATTGCACCCGGCCGCCCCTGTGCCACCCGGTGTGTCCTGTTGGTGTGGTCTTGACACTTACCCAATACAACATCCTGCGGACATCCTCCACCCAACAGCAGGCCTCATCAGTAGTCAGTCAGTCAACACCACTGCCCCCCAACATCAGCACCTGCTACTCGAATGGAGGCCCAGCAGGAGATTAGAGAATAAAATGTTGTCCAGGTAACTGAAGAGGGAGCGAGAGAGAGAATCTTTGAAATAAGAATAATCTTTACACTTTAAAAAAAGTCTGCACACACAGAGAATATGAAGACCATTGGTAGAGACGGAATAGGGATTGGGATAACAAAGCTAAATGAGACACTAGACTCCACTACTATAACTTGTCAGTTCTATTGATCAGTGATATCTGCTGAATGTAGTGGATATCTAGAAGGCAAAGGAATGTCTTAAATAACTTGTTGTAGAATGTTCTGTGCTTAATTATAATAGTGAATTGATATATCCTAACAATATCACTGTCTAACTAACTCTCAGTACTGTGATGTACCACTTGTAATTCCTGAAAATAAAGGATACAAAGAATGAGTGCCCACAGTAATTGTTGATCAAGACTTACACTGCTCCCTATGATTTGAATAGCTACCTCAAGCTTTGTCACTGTGCACTGTCTGTGAAAGATGGATTGTGGCTTCTGCTTGACTCTTACACAGCTGCAAGACAAGTAACATTTTTGGTATTCTGCTATTCCCTAATCTTAGCAATTTATATATAAATACTAGAATTCTAACACCTTACACTTCAACATTCATGCATATCATGAGCAGCATAGTCCAGGCTTAGAATCCTTCCTGTTCCATCACAGAATAACCCTTAATAAATGTAACAACCAGCTGTCTTAAATAATTAATCTAAATGTTCAAATACAAGTTTAAAGTTTACTTCTGTGTATTTTTTATATCATTCAGTATAAATCTTTAGAAGGCAAGTGCCTCTTAGCAAAGGACATGTGAGATCTGAGTATTAAGCCCTACCTGAAGGAGGATTGTATCACGTTTGCCTAAAAACAGGAGAGGTGTCGATAAGCAACCTGGCTGTCAGGGATGATGGGAGTACAATAGTGGGGCCTGCTCTTGCACCGTTGAAATGAGTGATTACAAAAGCTTCAAGGAGAGGCAGTGTCTGAATCAGCGAGCACAGTCTCCCAGCTGAAGTTACAATGACGTGCAGACTGCAACCAATGAGAGCTTTGCTTTGATCATGCTGGAGCATTTACATTCTTCCATAAACAAAGTTAAGGGATTTGTTACAAACCAATCTCAAAGTCATATAGACAATTTGCAAGACTAAGTTATGAAGATACATAATCATCAAGTATTGCCCAAGTTGATGAAATAAATTCAGGCAGACTAACATTATCAAAATTAAGAATTCAAGAAGGACAATGCATATCATCAAAAGAAATATCTGTGATAAATAAATTAAGCATTGCTCAGAATTAGCAATCAATTCAATTTAGCAGTAATAATTTAGCTGGGCATGGATAAACCCTACAACTAACCAAATCAGAAAAATACATGTGTGAGGTGGAACACAGATGGGCAAAAGACAAAAAGCACAAAAAAGTCAAAAATAATTTGGAAAAAGATAATCTCGGATTGCAGGCTACTAGCTAAGGTGGACAAAAGATAGGTATAAGGAGGAAGCGCCAGCATGTCAAAAGCTTGATTAAGAGACTCCTGAGGGAGATTGTAAAAGGTTTCTAAATCTCAAAGGTGTATCTCAAAGGTACTAAGCAAGAGAGGAAGATACCGCTCAAAAGGGTCACAACCCAAAGGGTTCAGCATTGCATTTTGGGGCATCTGGATGTCGGGCGCGCCGAGCTCACAGCTGTCTGAATGAGAGTTTCCTTTAATGGGTGGAGCATGAAGCCTTTAACGCTGCACGCTGTACCACAGGTCAGTAGAAATCCTGTCTGTGTCTCTACTGACAAAAATCAAGAATACACTGTTCCTAAAGGGGAAAAAGAGAAAAGTAAGACACAGGGCAACCCTTAGGTTAGAAGCTAGTGCCCTCACACATCCCTTCGGATGTGTCTCTACTGACCAACTCTTGTGGAGTTCTCGGTGTTCTCTGCTCTTCGTGGGTGTCGTCGAGTTGGTGTATTTTCCTGTGTCGGGTTCCGTTGGGGCTTTATTTCTTGCTGCTGCATTCCTGGATGTCGAAAACAAAAATGGAAAGAAACTTTTGGCAAAGCCTGAAACTCTTCAATTTGGGTAACGCACTTGAGGCGCTATTGAACAGTTAAAAAATACTTATCTTATTGATGCCTTGTGAAATGACGCCTTGATATGTTCTCTCTTCTGGATGCCTGAAGAAACAAAACAAAAGTTGTTTGAATAATTTCCCCTCAGTGAAAACTGTTTAAAGACAAGTAAGAGATACCAGACTGCTAATGTTTTGAAACTGACATAATTTAATGGAACATGAGTGTTGAAGGCTTCTAACCAATGATTTATGTTGTTTAGTATTCACTTACATATACATATACATATGTATTCGCATTAGACTCAAGACTGAGGTTGTTTTAGTTAATTTGTTTCGTTGTCAATCCACAAGTCTCTGAAAGCAGATATTAGTCTGCACATAAAAAGTCAAATAGATGCTCTGAATGTATGTTCAGAACTATTATTACATCCGACAGACGTAGGAAGGGACATTAGATGCTGGAGGAGTCAAGGAAACTCAGAAGTACCTAAGGTGGCAGTCTGGTGATGATGTCAGCTTGCTTCCGTCTGTCCTTTGAAGTGGGCCAGGCTGGACCTTAATCTAGTTGGACTGCTTGACCTGCAGTGAAGTTGGTAACTTTGATCATGCTCATTTTACTTCTGTGAGATGTTTACAGCTGAGAGCCTGACACTGGATCTCTCGGTAATCTGACCAAAATCCAACTAGTCATCGATAAATCAAAGTTCATAAAACATTCTGACTCAACAAAGGTATCAGTCCAATTTATGTTGAAGAGGCATCATTGAATAGAAATCGATCGCATTACTCCAAACTGCAACATATACATCCTTTCCCAGGTCTTTCATGGGAACATCTTCCATCTGTGTGACTCAACTTAAGTTTGAAACAATTGTATACAATGGCAGTCCATGTTCCACAATGTTCTGGACTCAAGGACAATACAATACATTCTCTCTATGTCTAAACTGTAGGGCATATTACCGAAATCTAGTCTTCTCATGGGAACAAAATCTGAAAGAAAACTCACATTAAGGAATGAATCAGCATTTCCTGCAAAGTCATGAAATCCAAACTTTAAAAGGCCTCACTTAGGCTACCGCAAGAAAATTCAGCAATACTTTCAATTAATTTGTTTTAATAAAACACATACATTATACAAACTCATGAACTCACAAATAATAATACTTCATTAATATTGACAATATGTTTAATTTTAAACCGGAAAACGTTGTTAATGCATTTCATTAGATATAACAGAGAAGTACATTTCTCTTAATTTATGCATGATTTTTAATTCATTAATCATTAGAATTTCAGTATCATTTCAATACATGCTATTAGTCTAGAGTCTAATTTACATGATAATATCAGTTTAATCCTTCTAGCATCTGACTTAATTCAAATACCACCTATGTTGTAATCTACAATATAAGCGAATGCACATTTAAATTGCATGTCAGTGCAGCTTCTACATTCAAACCATTAGTGCTTTGAATAACATAAGACTTAAACTGTCACATATTGATGACTTTTGTGACATGAGGGATTCTACAGAATTTTCAGATTACATCAATCTTTTTGCAAATGCTGCGGATCCCCTCAGAGACAAGGGATTGTGGACATAATGAGCACAAACTTAGCCCTTCTTGAGGGCGAGCCATCTGTATGCAGGTAGGTTAATTTGGATGGCTCTAGGCAGTGGGCAGAAGAGGAGAAGCAGGGACCTGGTGCTTCTCTGTCACCCGCCTCCACATAAATGCCCAATCTGTTATTGTGCTGTGAGCCGTGGGGCCAGACACACTGGGACTTGTTGTTAGAAGCTTAAATGTGTTCCCTGCTGCCTCCCTCCCATTGACAAAAGGTATGCTGTGGAATTCCTAGACATGCTTCCTTCGAACTTGCATACAATTGATTTTGGTGACGATCCTCCCCTTCTCTGTTTTTAGTCGGGGACAACAGCACCCCAAAATGCAGGGTGCAACTTGATAGCATGGGTAAACCAAAACTTTTCAGAGGTACAGAGTTAAGAGCTACACAACAGGTAACAGGGCATCAAACATTATCCCACAGAGAGAGCCTCATACAGGCTCCTTTTTATTCTTATCTCAAGCTATAAAATAACCAAGAGATTCTTCCTTCTATCGCTGATATGGATCCATCTGTACCAACATGGGTTTACATCGAAATGTGATACACCATTGAACAGTAGGTGCTCATTACTTGAAGAAAGATGACGTGGATAGACCTAGAGAAGACAATTGACATGCTTACCTGATAAAATTTGTGGGTGGTCCTCGATCGACAGTGCCTTGGGATGACATTCTGCAGTGTGTATCCTTATTATACTCAGACCCTAGAGCTAAGGTACGAATGAGTAAGGAACCTCCACCCAATTTAGAGTACATAAGGTAACTCAACAGTGATGTCATTTATCCCAAAGGTTATTTGCTTTGGTAACGGAGCCTTTGACTGCCAACATGCTAATATATTGGGAGAGACATAACACCGGGGGTTGGCATGTACGTTATCTTGCTTTATGAGGATGACTTTCTCTTTTTCCCACAAGATGGATAGGCCTGGTTTTAAGACATGGTTGACGTCCTGAGGCCTTGGGTGGATTGGGGAAAATCCTGTACATTCAATGCTGTCTGGATAAGACACAAGGGGCCAGATGTAGCAAAACGCCAATTTGCGAGTTGCAAATTACGAGTCCCAGCGACTCGCAATTTGCAACTCGCAAATTGGTATCCAGTACGGTGTCTCAGACACCGACTGCGACTCGCTATGGGGTCGCAATGACCCACCTCATTAATATTCATGAGGTGGGTCGCTAATTCCGGCCCCATAGCGAGTCTAGGCACTCGCAAACATGGAGGCCTGCTGTCGTCAGCAGACCTCCATGTTCGTGACTGCTTTAAATAAAGCAGTTTTTTTTTTTTAAGTGTAGGCCGTTTTCCTTAAAGGAAAACGAGCTGCACTTAAAAAAAAAAAAAAACCTTTAGTTTCGGTATTTTTTCAGGGCAGGGAGTGGTCCTTTGGACCACTCCCTGCCCTGAAAAAATATTTGTGGCTCCATTCACAAAGTGGAATGGGTCCCATGGGGACCCCTTCCAATTTGCGAGTGGGTTACCATCCACTTCAAGTGGATGGTAACTGCGACTCCATTTGCGACCGCATATGCGGTCGCAAATGGAATTGCATTCCACTCCGAATCGCAAATAGGAAGGGAACACCCCTTCCTATTTGCGATTCTGAAATGCATATTGCGAGTCGGTCCCGACTCGCAATATGAATTTCTGAATAGCAAAGAGGCTTTTGCGCCTCGCAAACGTCAATTTTCGCCGTTTGCGAGGCGCAAACCCTTTGCTACATCTGGCCCTACGTGTCTGTGTGCACATGAAACATAACCTTGGACACAGGAATGTTAGGGTCCCTGGGGATTCAGGCCACTCATACAGTATCAGATTTGCCTGGAGGGACAGTAAAGGCTCTGAGGTCTAGTGTGGTTTTGGAAAACATCCTGTTAGTTATGGGCTACATAGCTCTCGTCAAAATGGTAATGCTCCCTTGCTTGCTATATTACTTTATCAACATCTTCATATGGTTGCTGAGTCCCTTTCTAGGGACATAGATGTATTGCTGTCTGACCTGATCTAGGGCACGGGAAGACAGAGGTGGTGCTGCCTAAGCTGAACTTTAGTGGGACTTGTACGTCTGAGTTTGAATTGTATTACCTGACTGTGCAGATTCAATTAGTGGCATGATGGTCAGCCAGTGGGTGGGAGCTTCCCTGAAGGGATGCTCAGTAGCCTTGTAATTGAAGGGGGCAGAAGACTGGGCATGGCCAAAGAGGTGTAAGTTGCATTAAAATAATACTGGAATAGAAGTTTACAGAAGTCCCATCCTGGTCCACTTATGTGCCGTTTCTGTGCTGGTAGGTCTGCCAGGACATATGGCAGACTGAAATTTAGCATCTGTATTGACTGTCAGGCTCTGATACTCCTTGGGCACCTTGAGATCCATTCATGACTAGACAGGGAGACATGAGTTACTTGGGGGACAATTCCTTCAATATGGGGCATTTTTCATAAACTGTGCAGTGTGAATGAGGATGAACCACACACCAACAAGATGGCACAGTTAAGGTATTCAACCAGGGACAGCACTTTGAAGATAACTGGTTTTATAAATTGCTTCTCAGTACAACTAAAATGAACTTGGAGGGACTAAAGTCAGACTAGGAAACAGACATACAAAGGAAATTTGACAGTAATAAATGGCAGAGGGTGTTAGTTCATTCATGCAAATATCAAGAAATTCTACTTTAAATATACCCAATTCAACATTACACATTAGGCATACCTAACATCTAGAAAGAAAAAGAAAAAAGTATTCAGAGGCATCTTTCACAGGCACTAGGTGTTGGGTTTTCCCGTATGGTTTTACTGTGTCGAATGCTAAGCGGTTTGTGGGTTGGGAACACCTCCTGACTGACTTTATCCACAGGTAGGGTGGGGCTGTATTCCTCTGCAGTTTGTTTCCCTGGGCCCTTCTCTCAACCATTAGTAAAGAAAGTATGCACTACATTTATAGATCTAATCAGGCTTCTGGCAAATAGAATGATTACAATGGTCTTGAAATCCCCAGTAGCACTTCCTCTCAGTAGGTGGTTGCCATGATTTTTCAAAAGTGTTTGGAGGGTGAGAGCATAGCTTTACAAAGGGAGGAAAATAAGGCACTTATATAAGTGCCTGACTGATATGCTGAATGCTCGAGCCTCCAGATTGTAGAAAATAACTTTTTGAGAAGGCTATTAGCAGCCCCGCAATCAACTTCAGTAACGTTCTGCCATGAAGAAGTAGGCCTGAGATGTATATCCAGCTATATAAAGCTCCAACCCATATTACTTTGGATACAAATTTGGTCAAAACCGGAAGCTTTTTTATGTAAAAGGGTGATACAGGATTGCCTTTTATTATCAAGACCATTGGACATACCTTAGCTCAGATATGTCCACTCCTCTTTTCTTTTTTTAGGACTAAGGGAGTTCTTTTTTAAGCCGGACCTTCTGACAAAGCGGGATATCAAAAAGGTAAAGGAAATATATTGGCAGAAAATGAATGATTTGAAGCCGACCTTGGCTATAGATAGAACCCAGACGAGGAACCAGATACAGCAATCGCACCCAATGCTATACTTGACTTCTATCAGCCTTGAGCGACATAGGTTCTTACTAGGCTACACCTGAATACATTGCATTACTTGGTAGCATTTCCTACATATGGAACTTGATTCAAGAATCTTCCACCATGCTGCTGCGATGGAAAGACATCCCAAAGTACCTTGCACGTTATACTCTTTTGCACTTTTCATGATACCCCAAGAAAAAGGTTTTTACGTCCGTTATTTTTATCTAAAAGTATTAGAACTACACAGCTTGCTTACCTTTATTTACATAACTTGGGAAATGTAGATATAATACAGGCTGTGCTAAATTTTATATATGCTGCTTTTGGAATTCAAAATATGTACCAATAATGTTTTTATTAACTTAATGACTATGAAATCTGTATGTTTGTATTTATTGGATATCTTTTATGGTTGATTTTGTACCGAATAAAGTAAATTGATGATGATGATGATGACTGACTGCTGTTGTTTCTCTCAAATTATATTACTAAAGACATTCCTTTAAGCCAGGTCACTATACATTCCCTTCGGCCTGCACCCTAGCCCTAATAATGTAGGAGAATGGTAAGGATATGACTTTTACTTTTACTCTAAGAATAAACTGTGCCACAAGCAGACTTTCTTATACTAGCTTGTCATTGCTTAATGGACGTGCATGCAGGATGAAAGGAATTGGTCCTTTTGTTTAGGGAATGTCGGGATGAAGTAGCAGGTTTTGGGATGCTACAGCACTCTCACACAAAGCTACTTGGCAGGTTGGATACGTGGTTGCCCCCTACCCCTACATGCAACATTATCTAACTGCAGCAGCCACATCCATCAATGTGATGCTTATTCTAATTTGATGATTGGGCTAGATATGATACCTCATGACTTCAATGGCAGAGATTTCTAATGTCACAAACTCACCTGGTTCCAATGGCAGAGACGGTGCTGGACCTCCAACCCCACTCGAGGTGGGAACTGAACAAATGTAAGGTCAACCCTCATTCACCCATCTCCTTCAGGGATAGGGAGAGAATGGGATTAAACAAGAAAAGAAGGACTTGCATCACTGAGGGAACTGCTTGTCTGTTTTGTGCACCGTCTAGTAGATTCAGGGCTCTCTGGACCTCGTAATCATCAATGCAGGTGCCATACACTAAAAATAAAAAGAGGCAATGTTAACCATAGGTTTCCAACACAAAATGGTCTATCAATAGTTTATACCATTTGTACACTTACAGACTTCATCATAGTTATCATGCGAGAGAAAGCAGAACCCATTTCAAGAAAGAAATAGTGAATTTTCTGGCACATCAAAACACGCTGGATTCCCATTTGACCCAAATACAACCTCAAACTCTAGAAGATTCTCCCAAAATACTGGATACAACTTGCCAATAAACATAATGGAAAACTTTCAGTTCGGGTACAAAAGAGTTCAGACCTCTGCAATGAAAGAATCCAGAGCGCTGGGTTCCTGGGGGGTCAATACCCAAACAATGTCCAAAATCCAAAAACCGTGCTCAAAGGAATAAATCTTTGGATTATTACTAACCTATGGATGAGTGCCCAGTAATTTGATGGGAGGGTACTTGAACTGGAATCCGAAGAATACAGTAGACTAGGTGCAAGAAGCTCAAGAGGAGGTGGAATTGTAGCTCATGAAGGAAGACACTGGGAGCATTGCAGACACCTGGATCCCAGAATCATCAGGAAGGCTTGGAAGACTACAGCACTAGAAGTTCCAGGTCACTCAGGAGGTGAGTGCAGGGACGTTGCTTGTGCAGGACAGGAATGAGACCATGCGTCGATGCAGACTCAGAGGGGGTATTTATACAGGAAGCAAAAAGTTTTCCAGAAATGCTTGTGTCCCACGTGACAGCATGGAACATTCCAATGAACCTGAGGAAGATCATGTGTTTCTTACAATGAAACCCAAGTGCATAGTGGTACAATTCAGTGGTTCACAGTGGAAATGAAACTTTCTTGAATAGACACGTGACATCTGCAGGTGCACAATAGACTAAACTTGCATAGCAACAGAACTGGAGGTTCATTGGTTCAGGCTTCCTGGGATGGAAGTCGTGGAGTGCTCAAGACTGGAAAGCGCTACAAGGCAGTGGTGACCCACTGCATATAGGGCACGAAGTTTATTAGCATTTCTCTCCATGTTCCCTTTAGCCTGTTGTAAGTGTTGTAACACCTCTTGTTGGGAGTCAGAGAGGTGCTTTACTAAGTTTTGTATTGCAGGTACCTTTTTATGATCCCTGGTAACACCTTCCGGGGATAGGAAATATCCCACAAATTCAACAGATTGAGTATGAAAGGTACATTTGTCTATTTTAACAAAAAGGTTATGTTCCCAGAGCCATTGCAGCTCCTTTCTGACATGCTCTATGTGCTCCGTCATATTTTGAGGATAAATGATGTATACAACTACACAGACATCCCGTAGATTCTGCAACACCTTGTTTATAAAAAACTGGAATGCTCTGGGGCATTTACATAACCAAAAAGGCTTGGCTGCATACTCAAATATCCCAAATTTGGTTTGGAAGGCTGTTTTCCACTTATTTCCTTCTTTTACACAGATGAGGTGGTATGCGCCTTGTAGATTTAGTTTAGTGTACACTGTGGACTTCTGGATCTGATCAAGTAAGACTGGTATTGGGGCAATTAAAATCTATTCTTGACAGTAACCTTGGTCAAAGCCCTATAGTCAATGCAAGCCCTTAATCATCATTCTTCTCGGAATAAAAAAGAGTGATGACAAGGCAGGGGAGGTAGAATGACGGATGAATTCCAGGGCTAGTAACTCATCCAGGTATTTTGTCACTGGTTTTGAGAAAGCGTAGATGCAGCTGCATGAAGCACTGCACCTGGAATCAAATCTGTGCGGTAATCATATTCCCTGTGGGGAGGAAATTGCGTAGCCTTTTATTAATCAAAAACACCATTCAAGTTCTGATATTCTACAGGAATTTGAGCTGTGCGTCCTTGTGATAATGCCAAGGATGTCAATGGAGACACTCCTTCCTGTGGCTCTTTATAACAATAGTTTCAACAAAAATGGAAACACAGTGTGACAAGGTGACGGGACCAATCAATGAGTGGATTATGAAGCAGGGGACCCCTAAAATATTGCCAAAGTTGGTTGTGTCTATGAGGTCAAAGGTCAAGGTCTCCAAATTCCCATTCTTACATACTAAAGTAATAGGAACAGTTTCATCAATAATCATTCCAGAAGAAAACTAGGAGACATCCCCAGCTCAAACTGGTTCTGGTTCTTTTTCTTAACACAAGGTATATGCAATGACCTTGGCAAAGCAAGATCAAAAAAGTTTCCTGTAGCCCCAGAATCTAAAAGTACAGGTAATACATTCTACTGTTGATTTGAAAGTATTAAAGTATAAAATGTCATGGGACCTTATGTGAAGTGTTTACCAAAAATTGGGAGGTCTGCACTAGGACCTTATCTGACTGGTTGACCCCTATGTCAGCCGGGTTTGTAGTTTTCCTGCATTGTGTTGGACCTTACAGCAACATGCTTTTGACTCCCTTCAAGTTTGACAGTACACTCACGGCCAAACTGCCCAGCTTTACCATAATACAAACATAGATTAAACTTTCTTCTTTGATCTTTTTCTACTGTAGTCAATGGGCCTCGTAAACCGCCAATCTGCATGGGCTCTACATTATCCTGATTCTTGGTCTCTATCTCTCTACGCTCTGGATATATCACTAATATTCTAGATTCCCCTTGAGGAGTTCTCCCTTACGTTCAGTCAACCTATGGTCTAATTGGACAACTAAGTCAATAAACGCAGAACAATCTGATGGGAGACTCACAATGTGTGCTAAAGAGTTTTTCAAGACATCTCTCAGACCTCTATAAAAGAGGGAAGTAAGCTTCTCTTCTGGCCATTTGGTTTCAGTATCCAGTCTAAACAAGGTTGTAATATAAGTCAACAAATGCTTATCACCCCAGTGTAAATTCAGTAACTCATTATCACTAGCCTGAACAAATCTGTGCTTGGCAAAGAGACAACACATTGCCTCTTTGAATCTTGCATAGCTCGCCCAGCTAGCCGCGGTGCCCCCCAAATGGGATAAAAAAATGCTATCTTAGCTGTGTCGGAAGAGAAAGCTCCGGATTTTACCAAAAAATTGCAACTGGCAAAGACTGCAAAAGGTATAAAATGTAATAGTATCTGAAAAAAATCTTTCAGGCGGGCCAGTGACACAGGAGTGGGAGTTGCTACAGTGACATGCACATGATTAATATTACCAATGGAAGGCGTACTAGTGGTATTTTTAGTTTTGCCAAAGTCTGCTGGTTGTAGAACAGGTCTTGTGTTTTTAGGAATTGGCCCAGCCCCTGCATAAGCTAACTAGGGTGGCTGGGAGGGTGATGCCTAACTAACCTATCTATAAGCAATAGATTTTCCCGTCACAAGGATTGAACTTCACCTTGTACATCAGACAATGCCTGAGCTAAATTGTCTTCATGTCATGGGTCATCCATATCGTCTGAGCTGTGGAAAGTGAGAGGCTTGGCCTTCTGTCATGCACACACCTTGTTCCAACCATAGAGACGATGCTGCACCTCTAAACCCACCTGAGGAAGGGACTGAGCAAAGGTAAGGTCAACCCTCCTACACCTGCCGCCTCCAGGTGGAAGGAGGGAATGGAATAAAACAAAAAAGAAGAACTTGCATTAATGAGGGAACTGCCCAGCTGTCTTGTGCACTGCTTAGTAGAATGAGGGCTCTCTGGAACTTATCAATAATCAATGCAGGTGTGATACACTAAAAACACCAAGAGGCAATGTTAACCATAGGTCCCCAACTCAAAATGATCTATCAAAAGTTTAGACTGTTTGTACCCTTACGGACTTCATCATAGTTATCATGCAAGAAAAAGCAGAACCCATTTCAGGAAATAAATGGTGAATTTCATGGCACACCAAAACACACAGGATTCTGATTCGAACCCAAATACAACTCCAAACGCTAGAAGATTCTCCCAAAGTAAGTATACAACTTGTCAATAAACACACTGGCAAACTTTCAGTTTGGCTACAAAAGAGTTCAGAGTCCTGCAATGAAAGGGTTCAGAGCCCTGGGTTTCCTGGGAGTCAATACTCAAACAATGTCCAAAATCCGAAAAACGTGCTCATGCCTTCAAAGAGTGTAAGTCTTTGGATTATTACTCACCTATGGATTAGTGTGCACTTACCTGAGGGAAGGGTACCTAGCCATGACAGAACTAGAACTGGAATCCCAAGACAACAGGAGACACAGTGCAAGAAGTTCAAGAGGAGGCTGAATTGTAGCTCATGAAGGAAGTCACTGGAAGCGTCACAGATGCCTGGATCACAGAATCATCAGGAAGGCTTGGAAGACTAGAGTGCTAGAAGTTCCAGAAGAATCAGGAGGTGAGTGCAGGGATGTTGCTTGCTCAGGACAGGAACAAGGCCAAGGACTGATGCAGGTTAAAAGGGGGTATTTAAAGGGAAGCAGAGTGTTCCAGAAAGGCATGTGTCCCACATGGCAGCATGGAATAATCTAATGAACCAGAGGAAGTGCATCATGGAACAATTTAATAGTTTACAGTGGAAATGCAACTTTCCTAAATAGACATGTGACGCCTACAGGTGCACCATAGGCGAAACCTGCATAGCAACAGAACAAGAGATTCAATGGTTCAGGCTTCCTGTGAGGAGAATTGTGGAGTGCTAGTGACTAGAAGGCACCGCAAGGGAAGGATGACTCGTAGTACTCAGGGCAGGGTGACGCCACAAGGGAAGGGTGACATGAGCCCGGTGAGTAAAACCCACCGCACATAGGGCACAAGATGGAGTTGTGACTTCTAATGCATTGAATTAATGGAGTAACTAACAAACTAAAAGTAGATTGTGGCACATATGGTTTATGATGAATTGGCTCAGTACCTTCCCACCATGGTAACACCTTGTTCCGTATAGAAGTGGGGAGAGTGGTAGGTACTAATAAGAATCCCACCATGCTGATCCACCTGTACCATTGAAAGCTTGAGAGGTAAATGTCTCTTGGCACTCTGTCCCTCTTCCACACCAGGAAGAAGTACCTACGGTAACCTGTATCCCTCATTGAATTGAGCTCCAGCCATGTTTTTACAATAAAGATGGCTTCTTGTAAAACGAAATGCCAACCTATATGTAAAAATAAATAAATAACTATGTGCAGGTATCCAAAGTTTTTCTTAGGAACCTGCCTGCAGCATTGTCGAATGCAGGTATGGCCGAATACTAGAACTGCTTAATCTTGTGTTCACCTCTGTTTCTTTCCTCCCCCACTATACACTTACTGCCTTTTTATGTGACTCTTTCAGGATCCATTTCATCCAGGCTTTCTCCCTTTCATCAATGTATTGCTCTATTTTGCTTCCTCCTTCTTTCTCCCTTTCTGCTTTTCTACATCTTCCTAGGGGTCAAGATTTAATGATGAAAAATAAGTCTGAGTCCTCAAAATAAATGCCAGTGTTCATCACCTACAACCACTCGCACAATTTAAGTACTGTGGCTGTCAACATTTTTATATGCAATTTTACAGAACAAACAGTGGCAACCTGCTAATAACAGTGAAGGGACCTTTCCCTCCCACGCCTTTTCTAAGGCGTGATGAGTGTCTGTCAGGCTGAGCAAAGGTCAGCCTGACAGACACTCACCATGTTAGGGTCATGGAGCCATGCATTTGAAATGAGCACATTGTGCAGATGCCTGGCAGAATGAGCCTAGCTTTGCAGGGCTGAAGTTTTCACACCCCTGAGGGTATGATCTCATCAGCTTGGCAGAGTTTTTTGAGAGTCTCCACCTCATGATGAGAGGGGCATCACTGATAGATTCAGACAGGGCGCTTCTGTTTTAAGCCCTGAAGTGCCACACCTGACTGACTATCATGATGCCTCGTCACAGTGCGGGGTGGGGTCAGCAACTCTCACAACCTCATCCCACTCTGTGAGGAGGTAGGGAAGGTCCCCTTCTCTTCGGCTGACCAATAACAAAGTCAGCCAATGAAAGGAGGTGGCTGGATATTACAGTTTTCTTTTCTTTCCTGAAGCTTCCAGTTCCTTCCACTATCTTCTGTTTCCCCTCCCGCCACCTGCTAGAGCTGGTGCCACTGCCATGGGCAGGTAAAACGTTTTTTTTAAATGTTTGGGTGTATGCCTGCATGTATGAATGTATTTGTAAGTTCACATTCATACGGTAAACTGGTGTGTCTATGTGTATGTGCTTGTGAATGGTGGGTGTATAGGTGCACTTGTGAATGGATGGGTGTGTGTGAGTGCGCGTGTAGATGAGTGTGAATATGTATGTGCTTTTGTGGAAGAGAGTGTGTTTGCATGTGCCTCCCCCACCACTACTGCACATTACGGACTGCCACTGAGAATGAATACATTATCTTATATTTTAACGGATCACAATGTCAACAACCAAACGTTTCATCAGGGAACAGCAATTTGATTAGTCAGTACTGACCCCTATTACATAACACAGGCTGAACTCTAATTCTTGCACTTTACCTGTGCTATTTCAGTATTATTCCTTGAAGTTCCAATGAAAAACGTGTCATTTTCTCCTTAAAGCTTACAACCAATCACCAGACAGCGACGGCGTTTGTGACTCACAGCACAAATACAAATATTTTCATGACGAATTAAGACTGAGGTCTGAACTTAGAGCGAAAAACCCAGGAGGGTCGTACCTCATGAGGGGAGCCACACCACTTGACCATCATGTGTTCAGGACGTGGGACATGATGTACAATTGTGTTTTTACATGACATTTTGGTGCCCATCAACCATTTAACAACCTTGCTATCAACAGATGTCAGTAGCTCTTTAGTGGCAAGGGCTGAAATAAAAAAAGTATCTAAAGACAGAAAATACGTGGAGGAGGGAGAAGCTTTGATTGAATTACGTTTGAGTTTTGAAACTCAATTCAATGTGAATCCGCAGTGATATAGAATCCATTCATCATGAAATTCTGTAAGAAAGCATTATAGGTATTTCTTGATGCCCTGGATGACTTCTTCAGTTTGGAGATTAGTAGGAGGGTGGGAAGGGAAAATCAGTTTTGATATATGTGCCCTCAATAGGCGGGGCATCATTGCAATCTGATGGACCAGTGGAAGACAGGACACATGATCAAGGCTTTCCACTAGTGCGTCTTGCTGAGACCAACAACGAAGCTGTGCAGTTCTCCTAACTCTAAATGAGGCCATGAGTTTGGCAGCACAGTAGCTCTACCATTTTTTCAGTAGCCCAATCCTGCCAAACTCCAAATGGTCCCTTATCTCCTTTGAATTTATACTTTTCATGCTGCTCACGCTCCTCGGGCAGCATACCATGACCTTTGCTGACTACTGTGACACCTGATTATTGTTATTTGTACACATTTGTGGTGACAATCCTAAACACGTACACATGTTTAACTGTTCATTATATTTTTATATAGAACAGGTATTGTCTGAAGGCATTAGAGAACTTTCCATAAGAAGTGAATGAATTACATGATGAATTCTAAAAAGAGCTATTGTCATTCTTAAAATAACTCAGAGTGTAGCATTCATGTCAAGTGGGCTCTTAAGTGGGAGTGTCGGGCTTGATAGTCTTCCCAGAAAGGAATACATGGTCAGGGTATCGTCTTCATCATGTTCGTGGTCATTAAAACATGCTGTTCACCATTCCTTGGGTGCTGGCAGAACTGCCTGGCACTGTTTCCTGGCTGCAATCTTGCTATTTGAGAACGTTGGGATGAGGGTAATGCAGCAACTTTAGCTTGCAAAGTCGTTCCACAACTACAGTATGCCTATCGTTTGCTGACCTTACAATCCTCAATTGTTATGAAATATTTAATTTGGATGCAGCATGTTACCTGTTTGAACAAGATGACATCACCCTGGTCAGTGAGGTGAACAATGCCTCTGTCTGAAAAGGGCTAGGGACAAAGACTCCACAGAAGGAGACAGGTCACTGGATTGGGGTGAGATCTTGGATGAGATGAGAGCCGAGATCCACATTTTCGATTCTTGCCTAAAGAAAACATCATCGATGTCAAGTATATGGAGACACTAAATCAAACACTGTGCTTACCATCAAAAGAGCCAGAAGAGGGCTGCACATCAGAGCAAGACTTTGAGGAAAGAATAAAATCTATTTCCTGTGTTTTGGAAAACATCACTTAAAAGCAAATGTAGGAGCATTTTGAATTGAAAGTATGGAACACTGAGGCTACATTCCATGTCAATGAGAACAGTACTAAGGTCATAGCTGGATGTGCAGCCATGAAGAATATTTAAACTGTTTCAGAGGTCACCATCTGCCCAGGCTCCAGTACAATCCTCAGATCCCAACAAAAGTCTTGAAAATGTTTAACGAGATCACAGCGTCCGTGGGGAGAAAGCAGAGATGTTTTATTACATACATTAAATATTTACATGTGCGTATATTGAAAATTAGAAACACATGGCTCAAGCCCTAAACAAAACACTTTTTAAGTACACTTCAGGACGCTTTATATCCTGCGTAGATTCTCCTTCACTTTCTATTTCGCACGAACATCATGTTTCTCCTACTCTTACAACGTTTGGTGAGCCTACTTGTAGGTTTTTTTACCCCACCCATTTCAGCTCCACTCTGCCCAGAATGGTGTAGTGACTGTCCCTTGCTTTGAAAGTACTGACTACCCTGACCATAATAAGCATGTTGTTTACTATAAATATCTATTGCATTGAATTATGTGAGTCCTGGCCCTCTGGAATGAAAAGTTATTGCAATACTAACCCACATCGCAATATCTACCAAACCTAAATCGACATCCATCCTCTAGGTAGTGGTTTGGGGTGGGGAAACCTAACCATTGCACAATATCAAGATTGTGCAATTGATGCTCCCTCAATGTCTCCATAAGTCAGACTTGTTTGGGGTTAGAGCTGTTAGTCAGCCCGTGAAAATATGTACATGACATACAAGCAGTCATTAGTGCCATTTTTAATTTAGATTATAGCCAATCCTTAATTATTCCGCAATTATTTTTAAGTCTGTCAGAGGAACACAGCTTTGGCTTTCTCCAACCAATTTGATTGAAATGAAAGTTTGCCACATCCGTGTGTTTTTTGACATCCATACACATGCCCATTTAAAGCAGGGATCTGTATCACAAGATGGATGTTCATTGCAGGTATAAATATATCAGTTCCGCCAAACACACCACTAGAATTCTGTCTATCCTATCAAGTACTGACTAATGCGACTGGTACAAAAAGTTCTCCCAAACTACAGGCTCATAAGACGGCTTTGGACAGAAGGACTCTGACCATCGCAGGGTCTGCCATCAGGGATGCAGTAAAAGGCCTCGCCTGGACACAGTCAGCCCTGGCAAAACTGTTCATGCCAGTCCCACACTGAAGGAGACAGCATCCAGAATGTAGCCGTGCGTCAGCATAGAGTGATGGTGGCCCATCCTGCTCTGAGACAAAACCTCTTCACTTGGAGTATGCCAGAGTGGCATAATATCCTGTCCAGTTCTGTTCGACAATGCCCATTACAGGGATACTTCTAGAGACCTTTATAAATAAATTATACTGAATTAGACCTTACCATGATGCCCATGACCTTGAGAAAGCAATTGTATATACTTATACCCCATGCTAATCAAGCACCAGCCTAATCTATACCATGAAATATACACATCTCCGCAAAACAACTGGAGTCATAAGGTCTGTGCAGCAATATAAACACAGCCAGCAACAAGAATGCGCACTTGAAATTGCCTGATCAGAGAGTTCAATTATTCATTGGGCAGCGAAGCCAATCCCAGTTGAGGGTCAATCAGCGCATCAATCAAACGAGAGAGCAGTCGAAGACAAGGCTGCTCAAGGGCCTATGAATCTCAAGATGCAACTTCTTTGACTGACCACCCTGAGATGGCAGTGGATTGGGTAAAGAGATCTCTAATCTATCCGATTTTAGTGGATGATCACAGTATTGTACCATTTTTCTTGACATAACTCTAAACATTTTTCGCACACTTACACTGCATGAAGGCGTACTGTTTTATTCAGCACTTTGATTACATGTGACATTTAGCTCATTCGCACAGGCATTACTTTTGGGGCCAGAATGTTTTGTCTTTGAGTTCAAGCACATGGGCATGTTGAGTCAGTGCATGCTGGTGGAGTAGTTGAAGGCAGGATATGGGAAAGGTAAATAAGCATCAGCCTGGGAAAGTTTTAATGTTCTAAATGGAAGGGTTGAAGAGTCCTACGTGGTGAATGTCAGCAGTAAGCAGGATCTTGAGATGTCCTTGTCATTGTATTATAGACAGGCCACACAGTATAAAGGGGGATTGAAGCAGGTGGTGTGAGTCATCTTCATCCTTGGTCAGGGTCAGCTTTACATAAGGGTGGAGATTGGCGCTACTGCAAATGTTGCTACGTAGGCAACCAAAGACTTTAAGGTTTTCATGACTTGGCAAATGTCCATGGTGTAGGAGGCTGAACCTGGCTTATAGTGGGTACTTTGTGGTACTTACACTTTGTGCCAGGTCCAGTTATCCCTTATTAGTAGAACAGAGGTGTTCTAGCAGCATAGGCTCATAGAGGTAGCTATAGCAGAGCAGCTTAAGCTGAACTAGGAGACATGCAAAGCTCCTACCATACCACTTATATCATATAGCACTATATCATAAGAAAACACAATACTCAGAGTTACTAAAAATAAAAGTACTTTATTTTAGTGACAATATACGAAAAGTATCTCAGAGGATATACTCCCTTAGGAGGTAAGTAATATACACCAAATATATATATACACAAACCAAAATCAGGTATGTAACAGTTAGAAAAGTAGAGAAAACAATGTAGAACACAATAGAATGAAATAGGAGACAATAAGCCTAGGGGCAACACAAACCATATACTCCAAAAGTGGAATGTGAACCACGAATGGACCCCAGGCCTAGTGTAGTGTGTAGAGGGTCGCTGGGAGTGTAAGAAAACACTAAGGGTGTCCAAGATACCCCACCCCAAGACCCTGAAAAGTAGGAGTAAAGTTACCCTACTACCCCAGAAAGACAGTAAAGTCGAGATGGGGGATTCTGCAAGAACAACAACTGACTTTAAAACACTGAAGAAGGATTCCCGGACCAGAGGACCTTTAAAGAAAGGGGACCAAGTCCAAGAGTCACGCAAGCATCCAGTGGGGTCAGGAGCCCACTAAACCCCGGATGAAGTTGCAAAAGGGATGCCTCTGGGTGGATGCAGAGTTGTTTCCACACAGAAAGACCACAAACAAGCCTTGCTAGCTGCAAGAGTTGTTGTTGAGGATTTTGGGTGCTGCCATGGCCCAGGAAGAACCATGAAGTCGCCCCTTGGAGGAGGAGACAGAGGGAGCACTCAGCAACACAGAGAGCCCCCACAGAAGCAGGCAGCACCCACAGAAGCACCTGAATGGGCACTTAGAAGATCTGAGGACAACGGTCAACTCAGAGCCAATAAAGAGGGTCCCACGACATCGGAGTCCAACTCAGCGAGTTGGGCAATGCAGGACTGAGTGCTGGGGACCTGGGCTAGGCTGTCCACAAAGGAAGTCTTGCAAAAGTGCACATAAGCCCGAGCAGCTGCAGTTCACACAGTACACAGGATCACTGTCTGGCGTGGGGAGGCAAGGACTTACCTCCACCAAATTTGGACAGAAGGGCCAATGGACCATCAAAGACACTTGGACCCAGCTCCTGTGTTCCAGGGACCAGGCTTGTCAGGATGAGGGGGAACCCAGAGGACCGGTGATGCAGAAGTTTAGTGCCTGTGTTAGCAGGGGGAAGATTCCATCGACCCACAGGAGATGTCTTCTTGGCTTCCAGTGCAGGGTGAAGGCAGACAGCCCTCAGAGCATGCACCACCAGGAAACAGTCGAGGAAGCCAGCAGGATGAGGCGCTACAATGTTGCTGGTAGTCTTCTTGCTACTTTGTTGCGGTTATGCAGGCGTCCTGGAGCAGTCAGCAGTTAATCCTTGGCAGACGTCGAAGAGGGAAGTGCAGAGGAACTCTGGTGAGCTCTTGCATTTGTTATCTGGTGAGATGCCCGCAGGAGAGACCCTAAATAGCCCTCAGAGGAGGATTGACTACAGAGAAACGTAAGCACCTATCAGAAGGGGTCTCTGACGTCACCTGCTGGCACTGGCCACTCAGAGCTGTCCATTGTGCCCTCACATCTCTGCATCCAAGATGGCAGAGGTCTGGGACACACTGGAGGAGCTCTGGGCATCTCCCCTGAGAGGTGCTGGTCAGGGGAGTGGTCACTCCCCTTTCCTTTGTCCAGTTTCATGCCAGAGCAGGGCTGGGGGGCTCCCTGAACCGGTGTAGACTGGCTTATGGAAGGAGGGCACCATCTGTGGCCTTCAAAGCATTTCCAGAGGCCAGGAGAGGCTACTCCTCCCAGGCCCTTCACACCTATTTCCAAAGGGAGAGGGTGTAACAACCTCTCTCATAGGAAATCCTTTGTTCTGCCTTCCTGGGACCAGGCTGCCCAGGCCCCAGGGGGGCAGAACCCTGTCTGCGGGGTTTGCAGCAGCAGTAGCTGCAGTGGAGACCCCGGAAAGTTAGTTTGGCAGTACCCGGGCTCTATGCTGGAGACCCGGGGATGCATGGAATTGTCCTCCCAATACCAGAATGGTATTGGGGTGACAATTCCATGATCCTAGACTTGTTACATGGCCATGTTCGGAGTTACCATTGTGACGCAGTGCATGCTAGTAATGGTGTCCCCGCACTCACAAAGTCCAAGGAATTTGCCCTGAACAATGTGGGGGCACCTTGGCTAGTGCCAGGGTGCCCACACACTAAGTAACTTTGCACCTAACCTTCACCAAGTGAGGGTTAGACATATAGGTGACTTATAAGTTACTTAAGTGCAGTGTAAAAAGGCTGTGAAATAACGTGGACGTTATTTCACTCAGGCTGCAGTGGCAGTCCTTTGTAAGAATTGTCTGAGCTCCCTATGGATGGCAAAAGAAATGCTGCAGCCCATAGGGATCTCCTGGAACCCCAATACCCTGGGTACCTAGGTACCATATACAAGGGAATTATAAGGGCGTTCCAGTGTACCAATGAGAATTGGTAAAATGAGTCACTAGCCCACAGTGACAATTTTAAAAGCGGAGAGAGCATAAACACTGAGGTTCTGGTTAGCAGAGCCTCAGTGATACAGTAAGGCACCACACAGGGAACACATAGAGGCCACAAACGTATGAGCACTGGGTTCCTGGCTAGCAGGATCCCAGTGACACATATCAAACATACTGACAACATAGGGTTTTCACTATGAGCACTGGGCCCTGGCTAGAAGGATCCCAGTGAGACAGTAAAAACACCCTAACATATACTCACAAACAGGCCAAAAGTGGGGGTAACAAGGCTATAAAGAGGCTACCTGCCTACACATGTTACAAACCAATTCCTCATTTAACATGTTCTTATGTTCCATGAATTTATGCTGCTGCTGCTGGGGTAATTTATTTACAGTACATTATGCCCAATATACTGCTTCGCATCAAGTCAAAACAACCTCAGTGTAGTCACTGTACTTTTTCCTCGTCGTTTTAAAATGTACTGTATATTTTCCTCAGTTTTATGATTGGCCTAGACAAGTTCTACCAGTCGTGCCACGTTTCAGAAAAACATAATAAAACTTCATACATGTATATACAAAGAGCTGCTTTGGGCAACTCTCTTCATCTATTAGTTTGTTCAACCTTCATTCACATTTTGATTCTTCCCACCAGAACCCTACAACATGCGGATGTGGGACAGCCAACTTCAGTCACTGGTTAGCTTCATTTCACTCTTGCCCTTGTGTTTATCCACCTAAAAGGTAGTTCACTACCATTCTAGGTCTGGTAGGTACATCTCTGCTTTCACTTCATATTTTTTAAAGTTATTTTTGTATTTGGTCATTTTTTACTTTGGTTTTGCATGCACATGCATGCCACCTTTACACGGTACTAGCTTTACACTTTTCATTTCTATTGGGTATGTGTGATAAAAAGAAATACCTTAAAACTGTGGAAGGCTTGCCAAGACCTGATGTACAGGTTTTGCCAATGCTTATTTATTAATTTCTGTGGGATAGGATTTTTGACTGTGTGCCACTGTAAATAGGCACTTACTCCACATCGTGAATGCATGAATGAATTTAAGTAATATTTACGAAGAGTGGACTTTCGCCAATAAAGCTTCATGGTGCTGACATTGAAAAGCCAATTAAGGAAGAAGGCAAAAGCTGAACTAATAAAATACATACGTTTTCAAAGCCTCTCTATTGTACAAAAGGTTCCCCTTCAACCAAACAGGTAGTGGGAATGAGTTCTGCAAGAAGGAAACTAGAAAGGTAAAAGCTTTATTTCTTGCACAAATACTGCAAATTGGTTTTGTCTGCATACTGTTGGCTAAAGAAGGTAGAGGATTTATCTCTCAGACCATACACAGGGTCTAGGGTATTCCCAGCCACAGCTCACCAGCCCTTCACCCCAGGGCTAAGGGCCAGATGTACTAATAATACATTTGCAAAAAGTACTCACAAGTTCCGCACCAATAGTTCTGATTTTGCAAACCGACTTAGGTACTTATAGGTCAGTTTGCAAAATCACCAGATCGAGTGAGTTGCAATTCAACCTACCTAATCATTATTCATGAAGTAGGTTGCAAATTAAAACTCACTTTGATTAAAGGCCATCACAGGGATGGTGGCCAGAAGTGGTTACGTCTGTGATTCAATTTTAATAGAGTGCACTTAATTTGAAATGCAGCACACTTTCCCTCTTTCCCTAAAGGAAACTGGCCTACAAGTAAGAAAAAAATTTACTTTAAAAAAAAAAAAAGTTTAAGAGCTGACAGTCAATCAATCAGTCAATCAATCAGGATTTGTAAAGCACAGCTAATCACCTGACAGAGTATCAAGGCGCTTACAGGTCCTGGAGGCTAATTCGAACAGCCAGGTCTTGACGGCCCTTCAGAATTCCAGAAGTGAGGCGATGGTCTGGATTTGTGTGAGGAAGCTGCACAAAAGAATGGGAGGAAGCAAAGAAAAAGCAATGAAAATCAGGGAAAGACAAAGAGAAAGCACACAAAAATGGGGAAAAAAGCAAGGAGAAGAGCAACATAGCAGCATGGGGAGAGCTGGTCCTGGGACCTGCTCAATGGGGTCGTGCTGTGGCCTCCATTAAGTAGGTCCTGGAAAGAGTGATGGCATCTTGGAGGTGGTGTGCAGGGCTAGGCTGGAGGCATGAAATAATGGGTGGGTTGTGGGAGTGCCAAGAAGTAAAAAAGCAAGGAGGAAACAGTGAAAAGGAGGGAAAATCAAGTAGAAAACATACAAAAAAGGGGAAAAAGAAAGAAGAAAACTGTGAAATGAGGGAAAAAGCAAGGAGAAGGCACACAAAAAATAGAGGGGCGCAAGGAGAAAGCAGTGAAAACGAGGGGAAAGCAAGGAGAAGGCATTCAAATGACAGGGAAAAAGGCAAAGAGAAAGCAGTGAAAATGAGGGCAAAGCAAGGTGAAGGCACACAAAAAGTAGAAGAAAAAGCAAGGAGGAGACATGAGCAAGAGCTCTGCAGCAACACTGTGAGAGCTGGGCCTAGAACAGTGGTCCGGGAACACTGCTCACTCCAAAATAAAAACATTTTTCAGTCACATAGGGGAACTGATCCAATGTGGACTGATTCCCCTTTGAGAATGGGTTACCACCTAATTTGAGGAGTAGGTAGCCTATCAATGGTGTGTGACCAAAACTGTGATTGCAAATCACTGATCCCTAGCAATCTAAGAACAATTTGCAACACACCCTTTCCAATTGCAATTTGGAAACCATTTCTATACCCATTTTAGAAATAGGTAAGCTGTAACCTGTTACTGAATCACAAAATAGATTTAGTACATTTTAAATGAATTTAGCTGTCTGAAAACCTGCTAGTTGAGTATCAAAGACTTTGAAACCACTACATGGCTTTGTACATCTGACCCTAAGTTCTGCTTAAAATTCAGCTGACTCACCTCAGCTGCAGGAGGGTTGAAGGATGGATGGATAGAGCTGTGCTGTTGCTGTAGCATTTTCATCATTTGACAGAATCAATGCTCAATGAGGCCAATGGACTTTAGGACCCAGACACAAGGTGTAGTACTCAGGAATACAATTAACGGGTTTATTACAAACTCAAAGTAATGTAAAAAAAAAAATCATAACAAAATAATAAAGATACAGTATTACCAAGTGTTGCCCTAGGCGACAAAATAGATTCAGGTGAACTAACATCAATAAGACTAAGAATTCAATAATGAATACACAAAAGTTTAACAGAATCAATTGGAATTTACAAAGCTCAAGCTTAGCAAGCACCAGTTAGTTTCAAATCAGTAAAGTTATAGTTTCAACTGAGTACAAGGGAGAATCCTAACATGGCCGAATTAAGGATTTACACGTGTGGGGTGGAACACATGTAGGCTAAAGACAAAAGGGGGCAAAAACAATTGGGAAAAAGGAAAACCTGGGCAGCAACGGTCTAACTAAAATGGGCAGAAGATAGGTGAAAAGGAAAAGTGCCAGGATGTCAGAAGCTCGGTCAAGAGCCTGGTGAAACGGGGTTCAGGCAAAAATCTCTAAGTCTTAGCGGGGTCAAGGAGAGAGAGGAGAGAGGAAGATACTTCTCCAAGATACTCAGCATGCAGGATACAGGAACAGGGGATCAGCTTCTCATCATCAGGAATTTAGAGAGATCTCTGACAGCATCTGACCAGGTGACAATCCATTTCACTTTATCCAATAAAAATTGATCTCACAACTCCAGTTTGCTACCCCAAGGAATCTTCCCAGCTCTGTCATGGGAACATCTTCCATCTGTGTGACTCCACGCAGGTTTGAAACAATTGTATCATTTGTTATTCCATCTTCTCAGGATGTTCCAGTTTCAAGGATACAGTTACTTTTTCTCTATATGTCTAAAAAATAGGGCCTTTTACCCAAAGCTAGTCTTTTCATGGGAAAGAAGTCTGCAAAAAACTGATGTTATGAAAAATTCATCACCTTTTCCTGCAAAGTCACAAAATATAATCTTAGTAGGCCTTGTTGCATAGGTTCTCATCATCCTAAAGAGACTACTGGATTCGGGTGACAGAATAACTTGTACTGCGGGAGACTGATCTGATCCTGCACCATGTGACACCTGTCGGCCAAATCCGGGTTTGTTCCGGCTAACTAGCGGTGCCTCATCTCCATCCAAGAGCAGGAATGATTGGGGAACCGGCCCATTACATACATGACTGCTCAGGGGAATCGTGGTCACTCAGATCTCATCCGTTTCTCTCAGGCACATTAGTCTCACATATGCAAGGACATTCAGAGGCAGAGTAAAGTTCAATAGGGTTTTATTGAAGTAACTGCATCTTAGATAATAAAACATGTATAGCAATAACTACGATGATGAAGCACAATAAGATTAAATTGTGACAAGGAGACTAAAACACAAGAATAACGCTAGCATATTGTCACCAATTCCTGCCTAGGCTATGTTTGAGCACAACATGTTAAGCTCTAATTCAGCATTTCAGGTACCCCGTGGGAAGACATAATCCCTCATACCTGAGCAAAAGGCCGCAATCAGTCGTTGTCACCTGGCTGGAATCTCCCCGTAACGTACATGGGTCAAAGTAGTGTTTTTATAATAAAACATCTGATGTTCCAAGATCCCCATGTAAGAGTGTGTATGTTTCTGTGAACATTAGAGACAAAACGTACTACTTTTGCCGGCAGCCTATCTTCCTGCAGCCTTGAGAAAAGCACAGAGTGAAAGAAATGTATTGTTTAAGAATGCAGTGCTGACCTAGGCAAACAACAGCTAGATAGAGAAAATAAAACAAGACTGCAAACGTGGCTTAAGTTAAAATAATATAACAAAGCTAAATGAAATATATCTGAGTTAACATGCACAGCGGCAGGCATAGTTTGCTAAAATAACGTTTGCACAATTTTAGCCAAAATGAGTACACAACACCCTCCCCTTGCTGGTTCAAAGGTGGTTTGAGGCCTAATTTAATATATAAAAGCTACTAAAATTCATCTGAAAGCATATATACAGGAATGTCAATGATGACATGTTAAAAGATACTTGAGCATGTATGAAAAAGACAATTTAAAGTATCCACTGTGGCATTGAGAAAGCCGAATTTCAAAAGTAAGAGTCAGATTTAAAGTCGCCAATTGAATCCGGGATCATTGATGATAAAAACAAATCTTCCTCTTCAGCAGGTGGTAAAGTAGGAAGTTCATCGCCAAGGAAAACCAAGGAACATTTGTGTTCCAAAACCTGAGCTCCAGCCGAGGCAGCAGCATTCCGTGGTGTGCCCAACAGTGAGTCTAGAGCTGCTTGATCCACAAAGAGCAACTCATAAACAGCTTCCCGTAGCAAACGCACCCTCAACGCGCATGTCTGGTAATGGGCCCTCAGGGAGATTATCAACAGATCAGCGTCCAATGTTAGCAAGTGCTGCGTAGAAAGACAAACTTTCAGTGCACATATAAAAGGACACCAAAGGCACCGAATCACGGGCTGCACACAATGCAAAACTGGTCTGAATGACAGAGGCCAGTCACACTCCAATCGCTCCAGTAGTGGTGCTCCAAAGTACTGCATCATGCATTCATGACACAGCTGCGCTGGTGGAAGCACTTTCAGTCCTCCTTGTTGTAACAGGACAGCCATTGCACAGAAAAAGTAGCAACAGCAAAATGCCACCTATCTTAGCCAAAGTTATCGGAAACCCCCCCAAAATACTGGAAAATATTAAGTGTATGGCTGAAAGTATTAAGCCAAATATAGAGAAAAAGGTGTGAACGAAAGGCGAACCAACAGCCTTAAAGAAATGTGCGATTCCAGTAGTACTGGACACATTAAATATCCGTCTCACAAGTTCACCAAAGTGTCCCGGAAAGTTAGTACTTAAAAGGGACTGTATCTCTGCGGATGAACTCGCAACATGAAGCTCATAGGTCTCGCGTGGCGATGTAAGCATCACATGTTTTTGAAACAATAAAGCCTTGAGTCTGCCCAACTTATCAAAATTCACATTTGAAGTCGCTATATAAGGCCAAATCTCAGCTACGTCCCTCTGTTGGGTAGGAGGAAAAAGTACATGTAACAATTTGGAGACCGAAACAACATAAACTATTCTGGCTTGCATCCCACAACAGCTCTCACTATTAAGGAGCACATAGTTGCCATTCGAGAGCACCTGGAACGAAGGTCTAATCAAGGGGACTGGGATTCCTTCCAGATAACAATACAAGTTTGCTGCCGAAGCGTTACACGCCCCATGCAAGGACAGCTTTTTACAAACCATCGAATGGCTGACAGAAGTCTCAACTACCGCTATGAAAGACTTCTTTCATGCCACTGACATATTTGTACGGGCAGTGTAGCTCCCACACCTTGTGTATGTAACTATCTCGTAGCCTTTCATATCTGCCCAATGGAATGTGTTTTAAGGAGGATGGTGAATTGAATTGCTGATTGATGGTAAATTGAAGTGTTGAAGTAGGCAGATTGATGACCCCATGTATTAACCACTCAACAGATGGTATTTCAGCCACAGAAAAAGGCAACTTTTCTAATTTCTCAATATTTAACACCACATAAGTTGCTTCTTTTTTAGCCATTAGTTGTTGTCGCGTTAAATTAAATGTGGAAAATATGTCCCTCGCGCTAATGTGTTGCCAGGGAACGTGACCTGTTTTCAGTATTTGTAGTGTCCAACCTAACTGAATAATGGATCTTAGTTGACTCCGGCCATGGGGTAAAGAGGACTTGTTGCTCTGTACTATGCCTATTGCAGAGGAAACAATGTTGTTTGAGGAGTATATCCGGTCGGACAGGATATACTGTTATCTACAACAGCTAATGCCTTCTGTACATTTTCCTGATCTATGTGCCTTAACCGGGCAGTCATGCTGTAAATGAAGCTTCCTTTCTCCTTATTTGCCAATGTTATGTTCCCCACACACTTTTTAAGTCAATCGACTTCAACCAATATTCATAGCCTTCCATAGCCAACCGGGAAACAAAAGAATCAGAATAAATTAATTTTGTATGTCAATAATATATGTAAAATTTTCATCAATGGCAATTTGAAATAATATGACTGAGCATTTTATACATTGTGCCCAGAAAAATACGCACATTTTTCAGAATATGTTTTAGAACTCCTTTGTGGTGGAGTCAGGCAATGCCCCCATTGTGTGTAATTAAAAATAGTCTTTGGGGTACTTGCTCTATGAATGAAATGGTGCCCATAATAATTATAACAGAACATGTCTCCATAATTTTCTTTGAATTAATAAACATCCTAACTTTCAAATACAGTAAAATACTGCAATTCAGACATCATAGAATATTCTGTTTTCACAAAGTAGTGTTTTTATAATAAAACATCTGATGTTCCAAGGAAAGATCCCCACATAAGAGTGTGTATATTTCTGTGAACATAGGAGACAAAACGTACCACTTTTGGCGGCAACCTATCTTACTGCAGCCTTGAGAAAAGCACAGGGTGAAAGAAATGTGTTGTTTAAGAAGCAAGTGCTGACCTAGGCGAAGAACAGCTAGATAGGGAAAATAAAACAAGACCGCAAATGTGGCTAATGTTAAAATAATATAACAATGCTAAATAAAATATATCTGAGTTAACATGCACAGCGGCAGGCCTGGTTTACTAAAATAACATGTGTACAATTATAGCCAAAATGGCTACACAACAGCCTCACGTAGGCTAACGTAAGAGAATCATAACAATACATTGAATTGATACATATTAATTAAACACATTTAATATGCAAACTTAATTGTTTAACATTAACAATGCTTCAATAATATGCATGTTACATTCATTTTAAATGGGTAAAGGATTCTTTTAATACTTAATACATTTCAATAGGTATAATGGAGAACTATACTTCTCCTATTTATGCACATATTTAAATCAATAATCATTACAAATTCAAGGTTGTTTCAATATATTCTGTTAGTCTAGAGATAAAATTACATTTTTATATTAGTTTAATCATTTTAAAATATGATTTAATTCACATACCACTTATGTCAAACGCTACATTATAAACGAAAGCACATTAATAAAATGTGTTAGTGCATCTTCTACATTCAAACCATTAGTACTTTGATTAACATAAGGCATAAATTGTCGCATATTGATGACTTTTGTGACATAAGGGACACCTCTAAAATCTCAGCAAAATCACTGTAGTTATTGTTTTTGAACACCACAGTGTGTAGATGAGGATATCCCGGAATAGGGGATAGGGAAATAAACTAGAGAAAGTTGCAAGATCTAACAGAAGAAAGTATGATTATAGAGGAAAAGTAAGTTGTATGAAAGAGTCCCTCCTAGAAGGAGGAGCGCACAAGTGTGTGAATTAATGAGAAAGTGGGATGGGAAGGCTAGTAAGATTTATTTTGAGATAGAATAGGAAACTATAACCATAGAGAAAAAAAAGATATTGAGAAAGTGAAGACTAGGAAAGAAGGCATGGATGTGGGAATTAATTGTGTATAACAGTGAGAGATGAAGGGAAAAAGCAGAATAAGGGAAAAAAGTAAACAAATAAAAAAGGAGGACACAAGACAGATGGGAAAAGCATGAGAGCAGTTTAAGGAAAGCAAGTGACTATCAAGTGAGAGAGGAAAAAACTAAACTGAGCTTTAAAAAGTGGAATTGAACAACAAAGGAGAAGTATCAAGAATGAAGAAAATGAAAATTATGAATGAACAAGAGAAACTGATCAAGAAAAAAGGAATCAGTTTAGTCAGTTGAGTGGGTGGCAGAGGATGCTGTCAATGCTATCACATGCAGAAGAGAAGTTCACTCTGTGTTAGAACTCCAAAGGGTAACTACGGGAGCTTGGTCAGGTGGCTGTTGGTAGTGAGGGGTGATTGCAGGTTCAGACAGAGGGCCTGCTTCTCAAACCTTACTTTGTACTACAATTTCTACAGAACTTTCTACAAAATGCTATTTACAAACTGCACTTCTGTAGCAACGTACACTTTTGTAGTGCCTTACACTTTTAAAGTAAGTTCTGACCTCCATTATTTTCTATGGGAGGGTGTTGCAGTACCAGTGGTTGGCCATGTGCAGTTCTGGACTTACTACAAGAGTGTAAGTTACTACCAAAGTGCAGTTTATGAATATCGAAAAGTAGTAAACGTACTCAAAAGTGTAAACGCACGCAAATTCGTAAGTTACCCGAAGGGGTGTAGCTTTAGAGGGGGTGTTTGGGGTGTTCCACCCCCATTAAAAATGTATTCTGTACTGAATAGTTGGGCACAAGTGCGTTTAGTCGGGTATGGTTTCGGATTTCACCAGAGAGGATTACTTAAAATAGACAAAAAAAATACACACTTTTACTCTAATCTCTGTTTAGAAGGCTAAAAAGCTGTTGGTTGTGAGAAAGGACCTCTTTTGACATGGTTAGCCCCCACTTTTTGACTGGTATTTGATGTGATTTCAAAGTTGTTAGTGCCCAGGGCCCTTGCTAACCAAGTTCCCTGTGCCAGACCTATTTCCCCAATACTGTTTTGATGCATTGCCACAATTGGAAACACCTTTAGGTGCCACTATAAATCTCTAGTAACTGGTACTAAGGTACCCAAGGCATGCTGTACCTGGGACATAGTAAGTGAACAGAGCAGCCATTTTACATGCATGTGCTGGACACTGGTCAGTATGAGTTTCACAGTTACATGAATGCCACTCTGCACCCTGGTTTGTTTGGTAACAGTGATATATCCTGGATTTATTGCAAGATGTACACAGGGGCCACCTTAGAGATGCCGCCTGCAAAAGCTTATTACCCTGGCATGATTGTTGACTGGTCACAACTAGACTGCCACCACCAGAAAATATTCTGGAACCCTGGGGTGACAGTCTGTGCTCTCTGACTCAAGAGAACAAAGCCCTTCCTGGGCAAAGGTGTTACATTTCCTCCCTCAGGAATGTGCACAGCCCTGCCTTTTAGCTTTAAAGGGCTTACTGCCTTCAAACTTGACCCCCAAACCTACTGCTAGCAGCAGATGGCCACCCCTGTTGCAAACCCCCACTTTTGGTGGAAGCAATGGTGGGAAAATGCACATGGGACAGGAGGAGTGGCCACCCCTAGCTTGTACCATGCCTAAGGTGTTACATGCGAGGTGACCCCTCCATTTCATTTTCCTCCATCTTGCATGGTAGGAAAATAGCCTATCAGGGATATGGAAGTGACCTCTGCCCCACAGGAAGGGGTCACATGGTGGGTGTAGCCATCCCTAAGGTAGATGACCCATTGGCCACTACTAGGTACTCCCCCAAACACCCACTAAATGCTGTATTTAGTGGGCACGCTTTGACCTTCAGATCAGATTCAAAGGACACAAGAAGGCCTGCGACAAAGAAGACCCAAGGCTCAAGAACTGCATTGCTGCTGCAAAAGGAAAAGGTGCCAAATCCTGCCTGCTGCCCCCAGGACTCAACAGCCTCCGCTAAGGGGTTGCACAGACTTAAGACAGACACTACAAAACCCCAGAGGACCTCCACCCTTCTGAAAATCGCCAAAGATCTCCCTCCAGAGTGAAGGCATCACTCTCTGCAGCAAAAAAGCAAAAGACAAGTGAAGTCCAGTTCACTGAGTGGCCACTGACCAAGGAACTGGAATTAGCCACCAAACCAAATTCCACTTAAAGGACAAATCCTGCAAGTGTGCCAAGTTTGGTCGCACTGCGACCTCCAGTGGCTGAACTGTGCAATAGCCTGGGGTACTGGTCACTCAATATCAGACACCAAGAAGAAAAGTCCACTCTGGAGTCCGAAAGGACCAGCAGCAAGCCCCAGTCGAGGAACTTCAGGACACATAAGAACCCCCCCCCCAGAGTGGCCCAGCTGACCTGCAATGCACCCTCAAAGTGACCAGCCCCCTGCTTCCAAGGGCACCTTTGCGCTCAGCTCCTGGCTCACCTATCTGCTGTGCACCTGGCCTCGCTGGGCCCTGCACTGGACAACCAGCCGTCCTCTAAGGGTCCCCCACCCCTTGTGACCTCTACACTCCAAGGGGATCCACCAGACTCACCTTGAAGTCCTCCTGTGCATTGCTTTTCCAAGTGGTCCCCGCAGTGGTCCTGCACCAGCTACAAGGACTTTTCAGCAGCTCTTCCCACCAAAACCGGGAACTACCCAAACTCCTTCAGCTAGCCCACAGGACTTCTTGACAACCTCCTTGAGTGTGTGTCTTCATTTATTGATATTGTGAGTACAACAAATGCTTTGCAATTCTCCAATATTGTCCTACACTGCTCGACCAAGCTACCATAAAAATTAGAGATTTAGGTGGTCTAGGTTTTAGCTCTGTAAACCAACGTGTGGTTTCCCAGACTTTCTGCACAGTGTGCCTGGTTTTGCACACTACAGAGAGCTAGCCTCCTACATTGATTCATTTGAAAAATACATACTATGTTTTAAGTACTCCTAACAATATGCACTGCCACTTAAGCTTAACTCATACTGCACCCTTAAGCTCAGTTCAACTCAATCATATAATGTATTTTCGCGAGCTATAGCAGCGTGACTGTTCAGAAATTTGATGTTCACACCCCCAATCTTACTGGAGGTAAGATCAAACTACTCCCTTGGTTATCTTTGTGAGTGAGGCCCAAAGTGTTTAACCCCTTCGGTGCTCATGACGGGACTGTTCCTTCATGAGCACCGGTGATTGTGTGCACAGAATGTCACAGGTACATCTTCTGCATATAACAACCAAATCCTGCTGCTGTAAACAGCAGAGGAATTAGCTTTTTCTAGAAACAGCCTCAAGAGCTGGGAAGGAGCTTTTCCAGTTCCCAAGGCTATTTGTAGTTTTCACTGAAATGACGATCATTGCGCAGGGCGCGCTCATGTAATTTCAGTGAAAATGAAAGTGAAATGAGACGACCAGCTCATTTCACTTTCACTATCACAGTGCTCAGAGCACTATCTCAGCCCCCCAAGCACTGAGGCAGATGGGAGGGATATCATTGGAAAGGGAAGAATCTCTCCTTTCCAGTGGTAACAACAGTGTGTACTGACTGCAAGAACTGAGGTGCTCTGGCAGACTGCTTGTGTGGGGTTCTGGCACTGGGACAGTTGAGGGCTTGGAGTGTGTGAATTGAGGTGCACTCATGGAGCTGTGAGCAGGAACCCAGTATGGAGCAAAAGTGGGCACTGTCTTTAAGGATTGTGGAGCTCTGGTAGAGCTGGGTGCCTATGCTATAAGGAAATACAAGTGATCCTCCAGGCAGGCACACTTGGTAAAGAAAATCCAAGCCAAGGAAGGGTAGGAACCAGGCGGCTGAGAGTTAGCGCAGAGAGCCCATAAAAAACAAATGTGACTAAGATAACAGCCTGATTTATAGCCGTGTTTACAGCTAAGCTCAGAGCAAAAATTACTCTGCAAATGAAAAGGGAAGCTTCCCTGGACAGGAGAAGGAAACTAAGTAAAAAAAAAAAAAGTCCCCTACAGACCTGATAATGAGGACAAAGAGTTTTTATACAGTAGTTGGTCCCTTCTCCCTCACAGAAGAAGGAGAGACAAAGAGGCATGTCTGACCACTAGCAAGCAAGGATTTTTAAATGACACTGAAATTAACAAATGAAACAGCTGGAATCCCACAGAAGGAGTATGCTTAAAAGTATACAAGAGGTTGTATGCTTACGCTTGACCTAAAAAAGACAAAGCAGGCAGAAATTGCTTGAAAGTAAAGAAATCATGTCATATTACACAATGTTGGAAAATAGCCGTCTCTGAAGGGTCACCGCAACCCTTTTGCCTTCCTCCTCCTTTACTGACCTAATTTTTTATGGCTTTAGAACTCTGGACACTTTACCACTGCTAACCAGTGCTAAAGTGCATGTGCTCTCTCCCTAAAAACATGGAAACATTGGCTCAGACCCAATTGGCATATTTAATTTACTTGTAAGTCGTTAGTAAAGTGCACTACATGTGCCCAGGGCCTGTGAATTAGATGCTACTAGTGGGCCTTCAGCACTGATTTTGCCACCCACATAAGTAGCCCCTTAACCATGTCTCAGGTCTGCCATTGCTAGGCCTGTGTGTGCTGTTTCACTGACATTTCCACTTTCCTAATGGTTCCCTGCTTGGGGGTTGCCACAGAAGGGCGATCCCCAAACAGAGATCCACCCACTAGACACCAGGGGGGAGGAGCGGCCCCTTGGGTGAGGGCTTCAGCTCCCTCCATTCTTTTGTGCCAATTCAGTCTTCCTGTCCACCCCCTGTGGGGTGGGGGGGCAGAAAGCCCACTTGGCACCAGGCCTTCTTTCATATGTAAGGGGGGGGCTGCCCATAATGGGCATGCCAATGCCCCCACCTACCCCAGACATAAAGAGGAATAGTCTTTCTTCCCATCTGGGGGCAGATCGGGATTATTACCCCCGATCTGCCACCCAAGGGGGCAGAAAAGTCATTAGACACCAAGGATTTTTTTTAGAAAAGTCTAGGGGCGGGTCTGCCCAGAATGGGCAGGGCAATACCTCCACCCCTCCTCCCCCCAAAATAGGCATAGTCTTTCTGTCCCCCTGAGGAGCATATTGGGTGTTATTACCTCCAATCAGCCCCAAAGAGGGAGGGAGGGGGACAGAAAGCCCACTAGTCACCAGGGATTTGTTTTTATAAAAGAGGAGTGGGGGCTGCCCCCTTTGGGCATGGCCATGTCGCCACCCCACATAAATGGGGACCACAGCCTTTCTGCCCCTCAAGGGCAGATAGGATAATTACCCCCAATCTATCCCCCAGGTGGGTAGAAAGTTCCCTAGATGCCAGGGACTATTTTATTTTATGGTCATGCCCCCACCCTAATTAAATAGAGACATAGGCCCTCATTACAACATTGCCGCCCGCCAAGTTGTAACCGCCGTGCGGCCGCCAATACGGCCGCACTCCTGCGGTGCCCATTATGAAATCCCCGCCGGCCCAGCGGGGATGTGGGCCGCAACATGGGAGCCGGCTCCAAATGGAGCCGGCGGTGTTGCGGCCGTGCGACGGGTGCAGTTATACCCGTCGCGCTTTTCACTGTCTGCCCCCAGGGGCCCCGCGACTCCCCAAACTGCCAGCTTTTTCCTGGCGGTTCAAACTGCCAGGAAAAGGCTGGCTGTAGGGGGACTCGTAATCCCCTGGGCAGCGCTGGTAGCAGCGCTGCCCTGGCGGATTACTACAGCCGGGGCCATTGTGGCGGGAAACCGCCGGCCCCAGCGGTGCGACCGCCGGCCCCGGCGGTGCGACCGCGGTCGTAATGACCAGGGGAACACCGCCAGCCTGTTGGCGGTGCTTCTGTCATTTCAGCCCTGGCGGTCCTGTAACGCCAGGGTTGTAATGACCCCCATAGTATTTCTGCCCCCCAAGGCGACAGATGGATGTAATTCCCCCCATCAGCCCCCCCGGGATGGCAGACAGCCCACCAGATGCTTGAAAATAAAAAAAACAAAATAGAGGTGTGGGGGCTGCTCACCACCATGGGCATAGTTATGCCCCACCCCCAACTGAAGGGGCAACAGTCTTTCTTCATTCCCTATGAAGTAAATCATCTTATCCCAAAGGCAAGCAAGAGGACATTTGACTCTTTTGGGATTTGATTTTACATCAGAACTTGACTAACTTCCAATATCATCCCACTTGCACTGGTGAGAGGCTGCACTTTTTTAACTTGGTTACGCTGCCACCTGGAAAAATCTACCAGACCCAGACAATACTGAAACTAAACCTCTGGGGGAGTTCAGGATGATGTGCTTCACATGCACCCCACACCATTTTCTTTCCACAATGCCCTACAAACCATCAACTTTGCCTGATATCCTGCATTTTCCCCACATTTCTGTGATGGAAACTTCTGGAATCCTACCATCCAGCATTGTCCTATATGTACTGATAGAAACTCTGCCCCACTTGTGTAGGTGCCCAAAGCAGAGTCAGCCTAAAAACGTATGAAAAAACTGACCTATTGGACCCGCTTTGGTTCTCCCTCAATTTCTACACATTTTTGGCCCTTCCCTGTCGCAGGCACTTGGCCCAAATACACAAGGATTGCATCATTTTTATCGGGAGACCGAGGGAAATGCTGGGTCGTAGGAAATTTGTCCCGGCATAGTGATTCCACACAGATATGTGAGGAAAATGATATATTTAAGCTAAATGTGAGGTTTGCAGAGCATTCTGGGAAAATAAAATGTTGGGGGATCGACACAAGAAACACCTCACTGGACTGCCCTGGGTGCCTAGTTTTCAGAAATGTCTGGTTTGGTGGGTTTCTAGATAGCCTCCAAGGCCGAGACCAAAAATACAAGTGCCCCCCTTGCAAAAACAGTTTGTTTTGTCATAGATAACTTTGATGTGTCCACAATAAATGTTGGGCCCTTCCCTGTTGTAGGCACTTAGCCCACCCACACAAGTAGAGTAGCATTTTTTTTGGCAGACCTGGGAGAACGCTGGGTGGTAGGACATTTGTGACTGCCCTCATATTCCAGAACATTCAATCACAGGAATGTGAGGAAAATGTGTTTTTAGACACATTTTGAGGTTTGCAAGAGATTCTGGGTAACAGAACCTGGTGAGAGCCACACAAGTCACCCCATCCTGAATTCCCCTGGGTGTCTAGTTTTAAAAAATGTACAGGTTTGCAAGGTTTCTTTAGGTGCCCACCATGCTAAGGCCCATAATCCACAGCTGGACACATTCCAAGAAAAGGGCCAGTTTTGGGTGGCAAAATATGATGTGTCCACGTTGCGTTTGGGGCTGTTTCCTGTCATGGGCACCAGGCCTACCCAAACAAGTGAGGCACCATTTTTATAGGGAGACATGGAGAATGCTGGGTGGAAGGAAGTTTGTGGCTGCCCTCATATTCCAGAACTTTCCCTCACAGAAATTTGAGAGAAATGTATTTCTTAGACAAATTTAGAGGTTAACAAGGGATTTGGGGCAACAGAACCTGGTGAGAGCTACACAAGTCACCCCGTCCTGGATTTCCCTGTGTGTCTAGTTTTCAGAAATGTATAGGTGTGCCAGCTGAGCTACAGCCCAAAATCCAAAGCTAGGCACATTGCAAAAAAGGATCAGTTTTAGTGGACAAATTTGCTCTGTCCTCATTGGTTTTTGCACTGTTCCCTGTCACTGGCACTGTGAGGTATCATTTTTATCTGGAGACTTTGGGGAACAAAGAATAGTAGAATAATTGTTATTACCAATTGTCTTTCTCTGCATTTGTATCTTGTGCCCATATCAGAAATACATAGAATTCCTTGATACCTATTTTTCATTCTTTAAGTTTTACCAAATGAATTGGTAACTTGTTAAACCATTCCAAGGTGCAGCTCAGTTATTGTCTCTGCGTACCTAGGGTTCTTGGTGAACCTACTAGCCCTATATCTCCCCACAACCAGAAAGGTCCAGCAGATGTAACGGTATATTGCTTTAAAAAAATTCCTGTAGTTAGGAGAAGTTACAGATGAAAGAGTAGACGCAAATGGCTGATTTTTCAACTCAATGCCAATATTTTTTTATTTCACATGTTATCATCTTTGGGAAAACCTTGAAGGATCTATACAAATTACCCTTTGCTGAATTCAGAATGTTGTCTATGTTTCAGAAATGTATTGATTTCTGGGATCCACCATTTATTTCATATGAATTCCTACCACTAACTGGAAGGAGGTTGAAAGCACAAAACTGGCTATATTCCAGTAAAATGCCAAAACTGTGTTACAAAATGTGTTGAACTGTGTTCAAGTCTGCCTTTTCCTGGAAGCTGGGGGGATGGTGATTTTGGCACGGCAGACCTTTTGTTGATTCCAGCTGCAGTGAAAAACCAAACACTTTCTTCTGCAGTTTTGTTTTTCCATTTTTCCCCCAAAGAACAAATTTAGTTGTATTTTGGCTAATTTCTCAGTCCCATCCAGGGGAATCCACAAACCCTGGGTACCTTTAATATCCCCAGGATGTCTGAAAAAAATACGCACATTTGACATGGATACGTTATGTGGATAAAATGTTATGGGGGCCTAATCTTGAACTACCCCAAATAGCCAAGCTTAGTACTGGGGGGAAAAAAGGCCTAGCCCCTGTTAGCACGTCAGACCTTAACAAGTAAACTTACAAGGGGATGCAAATAGGTCTTTGAACCTTTTGACTCGTTTAAGATGTTCTCGCTATCGCTCCAATATAATGAACAATAATCAATACACAATAATCAATAATCATTAGTCAAAATCGATAATCAATGGAGCCATTAAATATCACACACCATGACCTTTCAGCCATGAATAACTGCACCTTTAGTATGAGTTTAGTTAGTTTATTTCCCTTATATTAACAACGCTAAAGTCATGTAGTTTAATCTCAATATAAAAAAAAACACATATAGGAACAATACTGGTTGACTAAAGCAGTGGAAGAAACGCAATCTATTCAAAGCTTGCATCACAACACATTCTAAGGCAATGGTGCAAAACATAAGCAAAGTCAGCTGCAATAAAGATAAGACGTACATAGAATTTAGCAAGATATTTTGTCAAAACATTGGTCCTTGTAATTCATCAGTCGTCATGTTTATACCCTCATCTAACCCAGATTAGATTCAGCATGTTGGGCTTCATGCAAAACAATTTAGAACCCAAATTTAGAAAAACATCTAGCTATGGAAACTATCAAAACAGTGCAGTTGGTACCTAGGAAGGAAAGGCATAAAAATGCAATTCAGTCACATTGTCATATCTACCTATCCACGGTCAGCAAGCAGAATCAGTCTTCGTCCTCAGGTCATCAATCGATCAGGGAAGCATCAGGCTCTCAGTCAGTGAGTATGAGCCCAGTGACAAAATCTCGAGTCTCTTCTTCTCTCTAAAGCAGTAATTCTCTAAAATCTGAATAATGGTCTGAAAACTTCTCCCTCTGTCGCGTTGTTATATCAAAGTCACCTAAGCTATCCCCTACCTCCCCATTGGTCAGTCAATCGTACCTTTAAACACTATTCAATAATTTTTCTATACCAAATCTATGAATTCTAATGTTTCGCTCTTCACACGAAGTTGATTGGTCCACTTTACGATGTCCTCATCATCCGGCTCATCAGGTAACAAATTTGTTGCATCTTCATCTCCAGTCAGTGTCTTCATTGTTCGCGTCCTGGGAATGTACATCTCACACACATTACACACAAATCGATACATTACTAGAGAGATTGGTGGTCATTTGGAACTTGCTGGTGTGGCCCCCCCTGCCGGCGGTGGTGGGTAAACCCGCCAGCTGGCATGGCGGGCCAGGCCGCCACATAAACAACACCATGAGGATCGCCATCGGCAACCCTCACTCACTGCCAAACTGCCTCCGTCAGGCAGCCTGGCGGCGGTAGGAATCATTGTCCGACAGGGCAGCGGTGCTGCCCCCCGGATAATGATTCCTCATCCTCCAGCCTAAACCTGCCAGGGAAAGGCTGGCGGAAGGGGTGCACCGGGGCACCCCTGGGGGCCCCTGCACTGCCCATGCACTTGGCAAGGGCAGTGCAGGGGCCCCTGTGCAGTGCCCCATCGCACAGGTCATCTGCGCCGCCACACAGAGGCATTGGCGGCGGCTGCATGTGGAGCCGCCGTCAATGTCCCGGCCAGGCATTCCTGTGGTCCGGCGGGTGGAAACAATGTTTCTGCCCGCTGGTCCACAGGAATGTACATTTTACAGCCGGTGGGGATCCGGGGACGCTGGCGGTCAGTGGTTTGACCGCCAGAATGAACACGGCGGTTTCCACCACTGTTTTTATAATGAGGGCCATTGTCTCTTGTCCGTCGATTCCCACGGAAAGCTTTGGTTAAGCACTTTTAATAAGAAAATTGACTTTTCACAGTTTAATTCACTCCATCAGCATTTTGTTAAATGCTAAGAAATACAGCTTCTGCATGAGGCCTGGCAAAACTAGGCCAAGACACTCGTTAAGTTAAGGCCTACAATTATTAGGCTGGAGCATACTTCATACCCCTAAATATGAAATATTACTACATTAATCTAATCCATTTTCAATATTTCATCAGTATTAATCACTAATTAGTACATTTCGTGAACACTGGTGGCCATTCTCCAAGGTCACATTTTCAAACGTGTGCATTATTTTTCTATGTTATTTCATTTTCTACATAATTCAATTATTCAAACACATAAGCATTCGTTAATAATTTTTAATTAAGACACCTGTTTCAGCAATCCCTACTGTGATGACACCAATTACCGCCCACAAACGTTTAGAATTCTATTTCTTCAAAATTTAGTTTTCCTTGAATTTTCCCTCAAAATTACTTCCCTTTTCTTTTCTTTCCTCCTCTGATTATTCTTAGACTTTTTCAATGTAATCTTTTTACATAATTCGCATAATCCCTATAGCCCTAATAGACAACCCACGACAATTAAAATTTCCTATATTATTTTCAATAGTATCCCATTCCAAATGCTACTATACCAATTTCCCACTGAAGCAAACCCCTTAGCAACCTTTTCCCAAACACCTGGTTCTTTCAATTCCTTCAAATCACTACTTGCATTAGTCAGATTAGTAAGTAAGTCTCTTATCTCTTTACTATTGTTAGGAATGTATGAGCAGCAATGCCTAGAATTAATCATTTTCCAAACTCCGCCATCCTTCGCTAAAAGAATGTCTAAAGCAAGATTATTTTGAACAGTCATAGCTCTATCCGGAGCTAATCCTGTATCTATCAGGAGTATAGCTCTTGAAAAATATTTCAGCATGTTATCCACAATAGTAGACAACTTTCGAATCTTGATCAAATTCAGGATGACTCCCACTGAAGGAATCACTGCACCAAATATATCTCCCACTATCGCAGAAGAAGACTCCCTCCTCTGTCTCTTATGATGTAATTCAGTCACTTTCGGAAACATTTTCAAATCCTCCATCTGGTAAATCTTAGGGAAAACTATCCCCAAATAACATGTCCCATACCATCCTTTTGGAAGACTGTAATAAGCATTAAGTTCACAAATATAATAGATCCCCGTAATCGCAGGGTCCAGCGCATTCAACATAAATGTCCATTTGCTCTGAAACAAACACACGTCTGCATTCACTCTACCCACAAATAAAGTGTCAGTGCGCAATTTTGGCCTATATATACAAAGCTTCCCTACTTGTAGTGCATCTAAAGCTAATTTCCCTTGCATTTTAATTGCAGTGTAAGCATAACCATTCTTGTAAATCCTTTTTTCTAAGCCTTTTTCTAATTTCTCTTTTAGCGCCTTTCTCCTGTCATCAGTATGACCTAGGAAGCTCTTCTCTAAAGATTTAGGCAAGCATGTTAGGTTGTTTTTATGCGCATAAGCTGTGCCAAACATCAATGTAGGTTCAAAGAATCCTCTAACTAACAATATGTCATTATCCTTAGCTACTCTACTCAAATACCTAATGATAGGAACAAATGAAAACACAACATCATGATTAGAATATTAATATTGAATATAATCCTGCTTATAGAATCTTATTAGTAGCAAACTATAACTTATCCCATAAGTGAACTGCAAGCTTTCATAGGAGACTCCTTCCTCGACTGATGAAAGAATTTGCGTGCACACAAGACAATCCTTTGCATCACCGTCTCAATATATTCACTCAATAAGCGATAGAAAATAATCATGCAAATACTTCTCATCCAGTTTTAATTTCTCTATAGCCATTAGTGTAGTAGTCTCAAAAGCAGAAGTATGGTTGGTTCCTTTCACATCAAGAACAGACATACCCACAATCAATACCATAAACAATAGCCCACACATAATTGCCAAACCAATGCTCATATATTTACAGCACTTAGCATCTCTAACTTGCTTATCTAAATCGGCCATGGTCTGTAAAGAATCAGAAAGCAGAAGTAACTTATAAAACGTGCAGCAAAATCAAAAATAGACAATTCTTTTAACAGTTCAGTTTCACTTCCAGGAACCCTTCTTCCTTGTCAAAATTGGTTAGCAACTTATAAATCAGGTTTCAAAAGTCAAATCAGGTTATCAATGTCTTTTCCGGAGTCTCTTTCTCAAAAGTATTTCTCAGATTGTTCCAACAGTTCACTTCATCAACTTTCTTCACGTTACCTCAAAATATTGACTCAGAACTTCCCTATCAAAACAAAAAGACATGAACTCTTTTGCTATTCGTTTGAGGTTGCATACGCCCATTCAGGACCTGCGTATCTTCGACTTGCTATTCTCTTTCTCGTCAGTTTTCGATCACCATTCAGCTCTCCTTCACTTAGTTCCTCTTTTCTCGTAGTGTCTACTTCTTTCTCTATTGTTGGTTCAACAACCACCTCTTTCCTTTTCTCCACTTTTAGCCACTTATCTCCTTTCAGTGAAACTTCTGTCAGTTTTCTCTTGACGGACCTGCAACTGGTTCAGGAGGAGTTAGTCCCCTTTGACTTTGATCCACCTCAACTCATTACCGTTCTGGGTCTGGCAATTGCTCCCTTCGGCTCGAAGAATCGTCCACTTCTGGGAGAACCCTCCTCTGACTAGGCTCTCCTGCTGCTTCAGTTGAGTTAAGTTTTCCGATATTGTCCTGGAAGATCTCCACCCTCGTCTCTCACAGGAGTAACTGAACCGTCCTCAACAAACTCAGTTTCAGTCTCAGTTCCTCTTGGTTCTTTTTCTGATGCTGTGATTTGCCTCACTGTTGTTGGTACTCTCAACAACGCTTCTTCATGATCCAGTGGATATGCCACTTTCTTCGTGTGACTTGCATGAATCCAGTTCAGGATCCCAGCACACTTCACAGCCGTAGTTGTTAGGACCACCTGATACAGTCCCTTCCAACGTGGCTCCAAACACATCTTTCTTACATGTTTTTGGCCAACAACCCAGTCTCCGGCTCTCAGGTTGTGCCCTGGGTCATGGATTGGTGGCAGTGTGGTGGCCTCCACCTGCTGAGAGAAAGAACGGACTACATCAGCCAGACCCTTGCAGTAATCCAACATCACATCATCTGTAATGTTGACAAGTGCATTTGCTGGCAACGCCCACAACCTCATTGCTCTGCCCATGAGGATCTCACGGGGCGACAATCCTGTCTTCCTATCAGGTGTGTTTCTCATTGACATCAACACCAAAGGCAATGCATCCGACCATTTCAGATTTGTAACTGCACACATCTTTGGAATTCTTGACTTCAAGGTACCATTCATCTGCTCCACTAGTCCTGATGCTTCAGGGCGGTAACAACAATGCAACTTCTGCTCAATGTTCAATGCTGCACACAGTATTTGAATCACTTCATTATTGAAGTGACTTCCCCTGTCTGATTCTAAAGAGATCGGAAACCTGAAACGTGGTATCAGTTATCTAACAAGCAGTTTCGCTACTTTGAGGCTATCATTTCTCTGTGTAGGGTACGCTTCAATCCAATGACTAAAGATGCAAACGATCACCAACACATATCTCAAACCTCCACACACAGGCATCTCAATAAAATACAATTGCATTCTGCTGAATGGACCTCCTGCTCTTCCATTGTGGCTCAAATTAACCACTATCTCTTTCCCAGTTGCTGACAAATGACACAATGAAGGCATACTGCTTCAGCTGCTTGTCTAAACTTGGGGTTGAACCAGTCAATTTTGAACAGACGTACCATGGCATCCCTTCAAACGTGTGCCTGACCATGATAATACCTTGCCATTTGAGACAGCAGGCTGTTTGGAAAAAACAACTGACCCTTTTAAGAAACCCACAATTCATTCTGTCTTTGAACCACATTTCATTTTCTTCCATGAACGTTTCTCCTCCTTGTCGACATTACTCTTACGATTTTAATTTTTCCAAAGTGTCAATCACCTTTAATGCATGACTCGTACATGTGGTGTCTTCATCAGGTAACAATTCCCCCTTGTCCTTAAACGATATACAGTTCAATGCGCAAAACCTTGTGACTTGATCCGCAGATCCATTCCCCAATGACACATAGTCCTGTGACTTTAGATGTGCATTGCATTATAGCACAGCAATCTCTTCAGGTAATTGAATTGCATATAACAGCTCCTTTATTCTTTCACCATTTCTCACTGGTGTGCCAGAAGAGGTCAAAAAACCTCTCTGGGACCACAATTGACCAAAATCATAAACTATTCCGAATTCATATTGGCTATCTGTGTAAATAGTGACTCTCAATCGAGCAGAAACATGGCATGCCCTAGTAAGAGCAACCAGTTCCGCTACCTGGGCAGAATACACTCCTCGAAGCCAGGAAGCTTCTAAGGTACCTGTAATTGTGCGCACAGCATATCCTGCTCTCATTGTCCCTGTGTTGCCTCTTAGACAAGAATCATCAACAAAAACAATTTGATCATTCTCTTCCAATCGTGTATCTCTAATGTCAGGCCTTGGTTTTGTGCACAACTCAGTTACTTTGCGGCAATCATGCTCGACATCTTCCTCTTTTTCAATTTCAGTAGTATCACTTAGAAGTAAAGTTGCCGGGTTCCGCACTGTACATCTTTTCAGTGTCACGTTTGGTGCTCCCAGAATACTTGTCTCATACCTAGTCAACCTAGCACCAGTCAAGGATTGGGTCTTCGCCATTGTCAGTATAATTTCAGTCAAGTGAGGGACCATTACAGTCAGGGGATATCCCATCACCACGCCTTCACACTGTGAAAGTCTCTGACCCACTGCGGCAACTGCATGCAAACAACCTGGTAAGGCTGCTACAACTGGGTCCAAAGTAACTTAAAAATATGCTACTGGGTGATGAGCACTTCCATGGACCTGAGTCAGGACAGACAATGAACATGCATCACGCCCATGAGAAAACAATATGAATGGCTTTGTGTAGTCAGGCATACCCAACACTGGACCTCTGCACAAACTCTCTCTCAACTCAGTGAATGCTCTAATTTCATCCTGATCTAACACACTGGGATCTGTAACATCCTTATGGGTCAACTTCTGTAATGCTCTTGAAATTTCTGAAAAAATTGGGATCCATTGGCGACAATAGCCCACCATTCCCAAGAACATCCTAACATCTCTCTGTGTAGTCGGGGGACTTATCTGCAGTATCATTGTAATCCACCCCCTGGATATTTTCCTCAACCCTTTCTCAATTTGGTGACCCAAATATTTCACTACCTTCTGGCAGTAGTGCAATTTCAGTGGTGACACTTTATGACCATATTTTCCTAAATGATTCAACAGGGCAAAAGAGTCATACTCACACTCGTCCCTTGTCTTGGAAACAATCAATAGGTCATCAATGTACTGCACCAAAGTTGACTGAAACTTTTTCAAGATCTGGTTAAACAAGGAAGGTGATTCTGTGTACCCTTGAGGGAACAAATTTGAAACAAAAGAGAACTTGGCTAGTCTCATGAAGGGGCACAGAAAAGAACGCTTGTGACAAATCAATGACTGTAAACCACTCTGCATCACATGGAATCTGGAACATTATCACAGCTGGGTTAGGCTGTATGGGACAACACTTGACCACAATGTCATTTATTTTTCTCAAATCCTGAACAATTAGAACCTTCCCACAGGGCTTCTTCAAACCCATTATCGGTGATTTACATGGGCTGCTCAACACTTACCACTCCCTGCTCTCAAAATCTGCAATTATCTGAGCCACTTTCATCAGAACATCTTGTGTCACATTTTACTGTGGAAGCTGCGGAAACACTGCATTCGGTTTTAAGGTAACCTTGATTGGCTCCACTCCCTTGATCGACCCTACTTCTTTTCCTGTCAAATCCCACACGTTCTCTTGTGCTGTACCCTGCAAATCAGAATGAAGCTCTTTCACTGTGAAAATCGGGAAAAACTCAATCAAGGGGTACTACTCATTTGTAGTTTCACACTCAGTTTCTGAGGCCGGGTCTTCTTCATCATCACTATTTGTGTGAATCTCAATTCCATTGTTTGAACAAGTAATCAAACACTTTGGGGGTCATTACAACATTGGCGGTAAATCCCGCTTACCGCCGTGCAGAAGACCGCCAACACACCACCGCGGCCGCAGAAATCCGCCACAGTTATTACGACCCACAGCTCAGAATCTGCCAAAATTTAGACACCCACACAAGTCCGCCACACCAAGGGTCAGTGATAAACTGGTGAGAACAAAACCGACACCGTCACGCCAACAGGAATACGCCCACACTATTACGACCCATGAATCCACGCGGCGGTCTTTCAACCGCGGTAAACCATTGGCGGTACACACCGCCGCGCTCAAAATACACACACTTTTACAAAACATAACCACATTGGACAATTCCAAATACACACACCTGATACACACACCACTCCCACACACCCACACCACTATAAAACACCCGCCCACATCACCCACAAACCCTTACTACCTAAAATATTGACGAAGGCCAGTGAGACAGCACAGCAAGGACAACACCACCATACAGAGGCACACAACACCATCACACATTCACGCACAAAACACCACACACCCCTAAACATCACCCCACACATCACAACACACACCACCTCACACATCACCCACACCACCCCATGGCACCGCAAAGACACCCCAGGTTTTCTGAGGAGAAGCTCAGGGTCATGGTGGAGGAAATCATCCGGGTAGAGCCACAGCTATTCGGATCACAGGTGCAGCACACCACCATAGCTAGGAAGATGGAGCTATGGCACAGAATTGTGGACAGGGCCAACGCAGTGGGACAGCACCCAAGAAACGGGATGACATCAGGAAGAGGTGGAACGACCTACGGGGGAAGGTGCGTTCCGTGGTCTCAAGACACCACATCGTGGTTCAGAGGACTGGCGGCGGAACCCCACCTCCTCCCCCACAACTAACAACATGGGAGGAGCAGGTCTTGGCTATACTGCATCCTGAGGGCCTCGCAGGAGTAGCAGGAGGAATGGACTCTGGTAAGTCAAATCTTAACTGTTACATCCCCCACCCTACCTGCATGCTAACACATACCCCCACCCTTACCCTAACCCCCATCACTCCAACTCCTCACATATGTCCCACTATCACAAACCACACATCCCAACTCCAAGCCCTGCATGCAACACCAATGCATGGACACCCATCACCAATGCATGTCCACTGCACATACCCACACAGACCCCTAAACAATTAGCACACAAGGTCCTACACAGGAATGCAAGCACTGGGGTACGCGGTCACCCACCCATTGCACACCATGGCACACACAGATACTAAAACTATGTCTTTACACCCCTGCAGGACCCCTACCCAACATCACCGGACAGGAGGTTCCAGGCATGCCCACTCCACCCACAGAAGAGGCCCACAGTGATGACAGCAGCTCTGTCCAGCTGGATCTAGATGACCAGCCCGGCCCATCTGGGACCTCGGGACAGTCAGTTCCCCCCACACTGGCACAAGCCACAACAGAACCTCCCCCTTCTGGAAACTCCAGTACAGCACCCACCCAGCGGGCCCATACCTATGTCCCCAGGACACATCAAGCAGCAGTGTGCCCACCACTACAGGGAACCCAGGCTCACCCACAACCCCAAGAACAGCAGGGACCTGGGGGCAGTGGCAGTGGGCACAGGGTTCAGGGGGCAGAGGCCTAGGAACACAGGGGAACTGGGAGGGCTGCTGTGCGACAGGGGGAGGACAGGCCCAGGGAACCCACTCTCCACGAGGCCCTCTCCAACATCATGGGAGCCTACCACCATTCCCAGGAGACGATGGCAACGGTACTGGCCAAGTTTCAGGAGACCCAGCGCCTGCAGGAGGAACAGTATTTGGGGTTCAGGGAGGAACTCAAATCCATCAATACCACCCTGGGCACCATTGTAGGGGTGCTGAAGGAACTTGTGAACACCAGGAGGGACACTGTGGCACAACAAGGGGCCCCTGACACTAGCCTGGATGATGAACTGCCCACCACCTCCGCCGGCGCTAGTGGATAGGAGGCACCGCCACAGGACACGACACTAACACCCCACTCCCTGCAGATGGAGAACCATCCCGCAAGCGGTCCCTGAGATCCAGGACAAAGACAGAGAACAATGCCAAGACCCCCGCCAAGAAATGAGATCACCCCCTGATTGTCATCCTTCTGTCCCACATTGTCACCCTATCCATCCATCAACTGCCCCAGCTCCACTTCCTATGCCCCTTTGGACAATGCACCTGTGAAACAAATAGACTGGACTCTGCCATGGACATTCCTCTACCATCACCCCTGCCCATTTTACAACTCCCTCCACTATTTAGCACTTAAATAAACACCCTTTAATCACAAAACTCTCTGGAGTCAGTCTGTGCTTTCACAAATGTGTATTTGCAATAACGGAGGAAAATAGCAATATCCATTGTATTGTCAACATACCTATGTCACACAGCTCTGGTCCATGAGGAAACATAGCAGAAGTCACACAGTGGGACCCACGTCTGTGAAATCGAAAGGGAAAGTGACAAATCAGGGTCCATACACTGGGTGAAAGTGACAGACAGATGAGAGGTAGAACAAGTGTATCAGATGTAGCAGGCAGTGATGTCTTATTACCTGTGTCTCACTGGAAGTATTGATGAATCACAGTGTTTCTATTGTCGAAATCGTCCTCTTCTGCTTCCTCTTCTTCACTGTCCACAGGCTCTACAGCTGCCACCACACCTCCTTCAGGACCATCCTCCTGCAGAAAAGGCACCTGTCATCGCAAAGCCAAGTTGTGCAGCATACAGCAGGCCACGATGATCTGGCACACCTTCTTTGGGGAGTAGAATAAGGAACCACCCGTCATATGGAGGCACCTGAACCTGGCCTTCAGGAGGCCGAAGGTCCTCTCTATAACCCTCGTAGTTCGCCCATGTGCCTTATTGTAGCGTTCCTCTGCCCTTGTCCTGGTATTCCTCACTGGGGTCAGTAGCCATGACAGGTTGGGGCACCCAGAGTCACCTGTAAATGTTGATGGACAACTGTTAGACACACACTAACCCTTAGGGATAACCCCAGACCCAGACAACTATTCACACTGTATAGGGTCCTTGTCCTCATCTAATAGCCACACACAGTGCCTCCGGAGTTGCCCCATCACATAAGGGATGCTGCTATTCCTCAGAATGTAAGGGTCATGCACTGAGCCAGGAAATTTGGCATTCACATGGGAGATGTACTGGTCGGCCAAACACACCATCTGCACATTCATAGAATGGTAACTCTTCTGGTTTCTGTACACCTGTTCACTCCTGCGGGGGGACCAAGGCCACATGTGTCCCATCAATGGCACCTATGATGTTGGGGATATGTCCCAAAGCAAAGAAGTCACCTTTCACTGTAGGCAAATCCTCCACCTGAGGGAACATGATGTAGCTGCACATGTGTTTCAACAGGGCAAACAACACTCTGGACAACACGTTGGAGAACATAGGCTGGGACATCCCTGATGCTATGGCCACTGTCGTCTGAAAAGACCCACTTGCCAGGAAATGGAGTACTGACAGCACCTGCACTAGAGGGGGGATCCCTGTGGGGTGGCAGATAGCTGACATCAGGTCCGGCTCCAACTGGGCACACACTTCATGGATTGTGGCACGGTCCAGTCTGTAGGGGACAATTACATGTCACTCTTCCATTGTCGACAGGTCCATCAGCGGTCTGTACACCGGAGGATGCCGCCATCTCCTCACCTGCCCCAGGGGACGTGCTCTATGGAGGAGAACAGCGAGCAGAGGATCAGCCAACACTGAGGTACGAAAACACAAGTTTATTGCACACATTTTTCAATCCACTATTGGCCTGACTTAGTGTGTATGCAAGGCCTAGATATGTGTGATGCATTTAAAAATAATGCCATGTGGCCCCCTGAAATGGCGGCTGCCTGACCTGTAAGGTGGGACAATGGGATATGAGGTAACAGCGCTGGCGTTGGACACCATCGCGGTAGGCGGTCGAAGACCGTGGCGCAATCCTGCATTGGTTAACATTGGGCCCTATGGGTCCCAGGAGCCAATGACGATGTACGCCGGCGGTGACGGTACGCACCGTCGCAGACGTGACCGCCATTTTCTATCTGTTCACTCACTTGATACCTGATCTTCGACAGGAGAGGACCTACACTGCAAGTGCTGCTGTGACCTCAGTCTGGAAGCGACGATGGCTCATGTGTCTGGGGAAAGGGCCCCTGCCTTCACCACGGAGGAGTTGGAGAAACTAGTGGATGGGGTCCTCCCCAGTACACGCTACTCTACGGTCCTCCAGACAAACAGGTAAGTACACAATGAGCATGCTGTATGGGCAATGCCTGTGTGGAGTGGTGTGGATGTAAGATACGGGGGGAGAATGAGGCGTACAAGAAACGATGGTGAATGTATGTGCGTCATGGCAAGGGTAGGAACGCGGGCCAATGACTGTGACGGTCCGGACGGTTATATCTTCTCCTTTTCCCCTGTACTATTCCTGTAGGTCAGCGCCCACCAGAAGAAGGATATTTGGCTTGCCATCGCCAAAGAAGTCAGGACCCTGGGGGTCCACCACAGACGGAGCACCCACTACCGGAAAAGATGGGAGGACATTCGCCGCTGGAGCAAGAAGACGGCGGAGGCCCAGCTGGGGATGGCCTCCCAACGAGGGAGGGGTGCCCGTTGCACCATGACCCCCCTGATGTTCCGGATCCTGGCAGTGGCGTACCCGGAGTTGTGAGAGCATCACAGCAGCCACAAGGGGGTGAGTACACTCTCATTTAGCTGAATCAGCGTGCATTGGAGGTGTCTGGGTGGGGGAGGTAGGCTGTGGGTACCCCTAGGGCAGAGCGAGATTTGTAGGCAAGGTCCCTTTGTAAGGCAAGCCATGTGGCACCCTACCCCACTAGTGTAAAGAGCCAACTACACCAGGATGCAGCAGTGGGCAAACCACCCACTGGAAAGACTTCTGAGACTGTGGCTTTGCATCTCCCAGGATGCAGCAGTGGGCAAACCACCCAGTGAAAAGACTTGTGAGACTGTGGCTTTGCATTCCCCAGGATGAAGCAGTGGGCCAACCACCCACTGGAAAGACTTGTGAGACTGTGGCTTTGCACTCCCAGGATAAAGCAGTGGGCAAACCACCCACTGGAAAGACTTGTGAGACTGTGGCTTTGCACTCCTGTGAGAAAGTAGCCTCTTTCTAGCCTTGTTAACCCCACTTTAGGCCTGTTTGTGAGTGTATGTCAGGGTGTTTTCACTGTCTCACTGGGATCCTGCCAGCCAGGGCCCAGTGCTCATAGTGAAAACCCTATGTTTTCAGTATGTTTGTTATGTGTCACTGGGACCCTGCTAGTCAGGACCCCAGTGCTCATAAGTTTGTGACCTATAGGTATGTGTTCCCTGTGTGATACCTAACTGTCTCACTGAGGCTCTGCTAATCAGAACCTCAGTGGTTATGCTCTCTCATTTCTTTCAAATTGTCACTAACAGGCTAGTGACCAATTTTACCAATTTACATTGGCTTACTGGAACACCCTTATAATTCCCTAGTATATGGTACTGAGGTACTCAGGGTATTGGGGTTCTAGGAGATCCCTATGGGCTGCAGCATTTCTTTTGCCACCCATAGGGAGCTCTGACAATTCTTTCACAGGCCTGCCACTGCAGCCTGAGTGAAATAACGTCCACGTTATTTCACAGCCATTTTACACTGCACTTAAGTAACTTATAAGTCACCTATATGTCTAACCTTTACCTGGTAAAGGTTGGGTGCTAAGTTACTTAGTGTGTGGGCACCCTGGCACTAGCCAAGGTGCCCCCACATTGTTCAGGGCCAATTCACCGGACTTTGTGAGCGCGGGGACACCATTACACACGTGCACTACATATAGGTCACTACCTATATGTAGCTTCACAATGGTAACTCTGAATATGGCCATGTAACATGTCTATGATCATGGAATTGCCCCCTCTATGCCATCCTGGCATAGTTGGCACAATCCCATGATCCCAGTGGTCTGTAGCACAGACCCTGGTACTGCCAAACTGCCTTTCCCAGGGTTTCACTGCAGCTGCTGCTGCTGCCAACCCCTCAGACAGGCTTCTGCCCTCCTGGGGTCCAGCCAGGCCTGGCCCAGGATGGCAGAACAAAGGACTTCCTCTGAGAGAGGGTGTTACACCCTCTCCCTTTGGAAAATGGTGTGAAGGCAGGGGAGGAGTAGCCTCCCCCAGCCTCTGGAAATGCTTTCATGGGCACACATGGTGCCCATTTCTGCATAAGCCAGTCTACACCGGGTTAGGGACCCCTTAGCCCTGCTCTGGCGCGAAACTGGACAAAGGGAAGGGGAGTGACCACTCCCCTGACCTGTACCTCCCCTGGGAGGTGCCCAGAGCTCCTCCAGTGTGCTCCAGACCTCTGCCATCTTGGAAACAGAGGTGCTGCTGGCACACTGGACTGCTCTGAGTGGCCAGTGCCATCAGGTGACGTCAGAGACTCCTTCTGATAGGCTCCTTCAGGTGTTGCTAGCCTATCCTCTCTCCTAGGTAGCCAAACCCTCTTTTCTGGCTATTTAGGGTCTCTGTCTCTTGGGATTCCTTAGATAACGAATGCAAGAGCTCATCCGAGTTCCTCTGCATCTCTCTCTTCACCTTCTGCCAAGGAATCGACTGCTGACAGCGCTGGAAGCCTGCAAAACTGCAACATAGTAGCGAAGACGACTACTGCAACTCTGTAACGCTGATCCTGCCGCCTTCTCGACTGTTTTCCTGGTGGTGCATGCTGTGGGGGTAGTCTGCCTCCTCTCTGCACTAGAAGCTCCGAAGAAATCTCCCGTGGGTCGACAGAATCATCCCCCTGCAACCGCAGGCACCAAAGAACTGCATCACCGGTACCTTGGGTCTCCTCTCAGCACAACGAGCGAGGTCCCTTGAATCCAGCAACTCTGTCCAAGTGACTCCCACAGTCCAGTGACTCTTCAGTCCAAGTTTGGTGGAGGTAAGTCCTTGCCTCCCCACGCCAGACTGCATTGCTGGGAACCGCGACTTTTGCAGCTACTCCGGCCTCCGTGCACTTCCGGCGGAAATCCTTTGTGCACAGTCCAGCCTGGGTCCACGGCACTCTAACCTGCATTGCACGACCTTCTAAGTTGTTCTCCGGCGACGTGGGACTCCTTTGTGCGACTTCGGGTGAGCACCGTTTCACGCATCCTTGTAGTGCCTGTTTCTGGCACTTCTGCGGGTGCTGCCTGCTGCTGAGAGGGCTCCTTGTCTTGCTCGATGCCCCCTCTGTCCCCTGACGCAATTGGCGACATCCTGGTCCCTCCTGGGCCACAGCAGCATCCAAAAACCCTAACCGCACGATTTCTAGCTAGCAAGGCTTGTTGGCGGGAAAACACTTCTGAACGACTCTCCACAGCGTGAGGGATCCGTCCTCCAAAGGGGAAGTCTCCAGCCCTTGTCGTTCTTGCAGAAACCTACACTTCTACTGTCCAGTAGCAGCATCTTTGCACCCACAGCTGGCATTTCCTGGGCATCTGCCCATCTCCGACTTGCTTGTGACTTTTGGACTTGGTCCCCTTGTTCCACAGGTACCCTCGACTGGAAATCCATTGTTGTTGCATTGTTGGTTTGTGTCTTTCCTGCAGAATTCCCCTATCACGACTTCTATGTCCTTTGGGGAACTTCAGTGCACTTTGCACTCACTTTTCAGGGTCTTGGGGTGGGCTATTTTTCTAACCCTTACTATTTTCTAATAGTCCCAGCGACCCTCTACAAGGTCACATAGGTTTGAGGTCCATTCGTGGTTCACATTCCACTTTTGGAGTATATGGTTTGTGTTGCCCCTATCCCTATGTGCCTCCATTGCATCCTATTGTAACTATACATTGTTTGCACTGTTTTCTAATACTATTACTGCATATTTTGGTATTGTGTACATATATCTTGTGTATATTTGCTATCCTCATACTGAGGGTACTCACTGAGATACTTTTGGCATATTGTCATAAAAATAAAGTACCTTTATTTTTAGTATATCTGTGTATTGTGTTTTCTTATGATATTGTGCATATGACACTAGGTGGTACTGTAGGAGCTTCACTCGTCTCCTAGTTCAGCCTAAGCTGCTCTGCTAAGCTACCATTATCTATCAGCCTATGCTGCTAGACACCCTATACACTAATAAGGGATAACTGGGCCTGGTGCAAGGTGCAAGTACCCCTAGGTACACACTACAAGCCAGTCCAGCCTCCTACATTGGTTGTGCAGCGGTGGGATAAGTGCTTTGAGACTACTTACCACTATTGTCATTGTACTTTTCATAAGAGAAAAATATACAAAACAAGTTCAGTGTATGTACACCTAACCAAAAAGGTTTGCATTTCTTTTCTCACCTCTTTTCTAAAGTGCTGAAAAGTACCTCTAAACTTTCTAAAACGTTCTTAAAAGTTTAAAAAGTTTTTTTTCTGTCCTTCTAAAAGTTCTGAAAACTTTTTTTCTTTTTCTATCACTTAAACTCTTTCTAAAAATGTCTGGCACAGGCCAAAATGTTGATCTGTCCAAACTTGCATATGACCACCTTAGCTGGAAAGGAGCAAGGAGTCTCTGTATAGAAAGAGGTTTGAGTGTAGGGAAGAATCCTTCCTTGGAATTATTACTTAACATGCTTAGAGAACAAGATAAGGCCAAAAGGGCCCCATCTGTTGAAAAAGTTGCTAATGGTTCCCAATCTGATCCAGGGACACCCCTAGGAAAAGATTCAGGAAAGAAACTTCAGAGCCTGCCCATTACTAGACAGTCTAGCATAGTTGGTACTGATGTAGAGTCACACCATACAGATAGTGTTGTCTCACATCATAGCAAGAGCATTCATTCTCACCACAGTAGAAGTGATGTTTCTGTTAACCAAGCTGTTAGGGTGCCTTCTGTAAGGGACAGGTCTCCTTCTGTCCATTCTCATCATACTTCTGTTTCAAGGCATGTCCCTCCCACCCACCCTGATGACAGATTGTTAGAAAGGGAGCTCAATAGATTGAGAGTGGAACAAACCAGACTGAAGCTCAGGAAGTAACAGCTGGATTTGGATAGACAGACCTTAGAAGTAGAGAAGGAAAGACAGAAGTTGGGTTTAGAAACCCATGGTGGCAGCAGCAGTATTCCTCATAGTCATCCTGCAAAAGAGCATGATTCCAGGAATCTGCATAAGATAGTTCCCCCTTTTAAGGAGGGGGATGACATTAACAAGTGGTTTGCTGCACTTGAGAGGGCCTGTGCTGTACAGGATGTCCCTCAAAGCCTCAAAGGCAGTGGGCTGCTATCCTATGGCTATCATTTAGTGGAAAAGGTAGGGATAGGCTCCTTACTGTGAAAGAAAGTGAAGCCAATGATTACAAAGTTCTTAAGAATACACTCCTGGATGGTTATGGCTTAACCACTGAACAATACAGGATAAAGTTCAGAGAGACCAAAAAGGAGTCTTCACAAGACTGGGTTGATTTCATTGACCATTCAGTGAAGGCCTTGGAGGGGTGGTTACATGGCAGTAAAGTTACTGATTATGACAGCCTGTATAACTTGATCCTGAGAGAGCATATTCTTAATAATTGTGTATCTGATTTGTTGCACCAGTACTTGGTGGATTCTGATCTGACCTCTCCCCAAGAATTGGGAAAGAAGGCAGACAAATGGGTCAGAACAAGGGTGAACAGAAAAGTTCATACAGGGGGTGACAAAGAGAACAATAAGAAGAAAGATGGTGAAAAATCTCAAGATCAGCATGGGGATAAGGGTAAAACCAAAGATCCCACTTCAAATCTTAAACACTCTTCAGGGGGTGGGGATAAAACAAATTCTTCCTCTTCTTCTCAACCTACACAAGTTAAAAAGCCTTGGTGCTTTGTGTGTAAAAACAGAGGTCATAGGCCAGGGGATAAGTCCTGTCCAGGTAAACCCCCTGAGCCTACCACCACTAATACATCAAGCTCTAGTGCCCCTAGCAGTAGTGGTACTAGTGGTGGGACTGCTGGCAACAGTCAAGCAAAGGGTGTAGTTGGGTTCACTTATGGGTCCATCATAGAAACTGGGGTAGTCAGTCCCAAGACAGTTTCTGTCACACCTAGTGGTATTGGCCTTGCCACACTGGCTGCTTGTCCCCTTACAATGGATAAGTACAGGCAGACAGTTTCAATAAATGGTGTTGAGGCCTTGGCCTACAGGGACACAAGTGCCAGTATCACTTTGGTGACTGAAAACCTGGTGGCTCCTGAACAACACATCATTGGACAACAGTATAAAATTATTGATGTCCATAACTCCACTAAGTTTCTTCCCTTAGCTATAATTCAGTTTAGTTGGGGTGGAGTTACTGACCCTAAGCAGGTGGTGTATCACCTAGCTTACCTGTAGACTGTCTCTTAGGTAATGACCTAGAGGCCTCAGGTTGGGCTGATGTAGAGTTTTATGCCCATGCAGCCATGCTGGGCATCCCAGAGGAATTGTTCCCTCTCATTTCTACTGAAATGAAAAAGCAAAGGAGAGAAGGCCTGAAAACTCAGGATCCCTCTCCATCAACAGGTAAAAAGGGTATCACAGTATCCCCTAACCACCCTACCATTCAGGATACCATTCCTGTGGTGGGAGAAACCTCTCCTGGGGTGGCACCTGTTCCAAGGGAAGCATCAGCTGGCAAAGCTGTACTCCCTGAGGTAAAAGTACCTCTCTGTGGGATAACTAACATTGGTGAAAAAAAGAGCACCATTTTAGTTAACATGGAGCATCCCTCCAACCCTCCCAGAGAAACTTTAGTGCAGAAACTCTGCACTGCCTCACAACACTTAGGACAGCATCCCTGCCCTAGTGTGGAGCTCATAGGACAGCATCCCTGCCCTGCTCCAACACAAGAGAAACAGAATCCCTGTTCTCTCTTCCAGCCATATCGACAAAGTTTTTGCCCAGCTATGGCTTTTCTGAGACAGCATCCCTGTCTGGCATTTCCATCACTACAAATAGGTTCAGTGGACAATTCCCACTGCTCTAAACTAAAACTTACTGATAGAAACTCTGAAAATACATCTTCACATTGTTGCTTAGCTAAAAAACTTCAAACAGGGTGGTTTACATCCCCACAGGGAAGTAACCATATAGTGGATGATAAAGGGAGTAACCAGTCTATTGCAGAGCTACTCTCTACTTATCACCACTTAGACAATAAAGTCTCAACTGGCCAAGGTTAGCCTTATTGTCCTTCGTTTGGGGGGGGGGTTGTGTGAGAAAGTAGCCTCTTTCTAGCCTTGTTACCCCCACATTAGGCCTGTTTGTGAGTGTATGTCAGGGTGTTTTCACTGTCTCAATGGGATCCTGCCAGCCAGGGCCCAGTGCTCATAGTGAAAACCCTATGTTTTCAGTATGTTTGTTATGTGTCACTGGGACCCTGCTAGTCAGGACCCCAGTGCTCATAGGTTTGTGACCTATAGGTATGTGTTCCCTGTGTGATGCCTAACTGTCTCACTGAGGCTCTGCTAATCAGAACCTCAGTGGTTATGCTCTCTCATTTCTTTCAAATTGTCACTAACAGGCTAGTGACCAATTTTACCAATTTACATTGGCTTACTGGAACACCCTTATAATTCCCTAGTATATGGTACTGAGGTACCCAGGGTATTGGGGTTCCAGGAGATCCCTATGGGCTGCAGCATTTCTTTTGCCACCCATAGGGAGCTCTGACAATTCTTACACAGGCCTGCCACTGCAGCCTGAGTGAAATAACGTCCACGTTATTTCACAGCCATTTTACACTGCACTTAAGTAACTTATAAGTCACCTATATGTCTAACCTTTACCTGGTAAAGGTTGGGTGCTAAGTTACTTAGTGTGTGGGCACCCTGGCACTAGCCAAGGTGCCCCCACATTGTTCAGGGCCAATTCCCCGGACTTTGTGAGCGCGGGGACACCATTACACGCGTGCACTACATATAGGTCACTACCTATATGTAGCTTCACAATGGTAACTCCGAATATGGCCATGTAACATGTCTATGATCATGGAATTGCCCCCTCTATGCCATCCTGGCATAGTTGGCACAATCCCATGATCCCAGTGGTCTGTAGCACAGACCCTGGTACTGCCAAACTGCCTTTCCCAGGGTTTCACTGCAGCTGCTGCTGCTGCCAACCCCTCAGACAGGCTTCTGCCCTCCTGGGGTCCAGCCAGGCCTGGCCCAGGATGGCAGAACAAAGGACTTCCTCTGAGAGAGGGTGTTACACCCTCTCGCTTTGGAAAATGGTGTGAAGGCAGGGGAGGAGTAGCCTCCCCCAGCCTCTGGAAATGCTTTCATGGGCACACATGGTGCCCATTTCTGCATAAGCCAGTCTACACCGGTTCAGTGACCCCTTAGCCCTGCTCTGGCGCGAAACTGGACAAAGGGAAGGGGAGTGACCACTCCCCTGACCTGTACCTCCCCTGGGAGGTGCCCAGAGCTCCTCCAGTGTGCTCCAGACCTCTGCCATCTTGGAAACAGAGGTGCTGCTGGCACACTGGACTGCTCTGAGTGGCCAGTGCCATCAGGTGACATCAGAGACTCCTTCTGATAGGCTCCTTCAGGTGTTGCTAGCCTATCCTCTCTCCTAGGTAGCCAAACCCTCTTTTCTGGCTATTTAGGATCTCTGCCTCTTGGGATTCCTTAGATAACGAATGCAAGAGCTCATCCGAGTTCCTCTGCATCTCTCTCTTCACCTTCTGCCAAGGAATCGACTGCTGACCGCGCTGGAAGCCTGCAAAACTACAACATAGTAGCGAAGACGACTACTGCAACTCTGTAACGCTGATCCTGCCGCCTTCTCGACTGTTTTCCTGGTGGTGCATGCTGTGGGGGTAGTCTGCCTCCTCTCTGCACTAGAAGCTCCGAAGAAATCTCCCGTGGGTCGACGGAATCGTCCCCCTGCAACCGCAGGCACCAAAGAACTGCATCACCGGTACCTTGGGTCGACTCTCAGCACAACGAGCGAGGTCCCTTGAATCCAGCAACTCTGTCCAAGTGACTCCCACAGTCCAGTGACTCTTCAGTCCAAGTTTGGTGGAGGTAAGTCCTTGCCTCTCCACGCCAGACTGCATTGCTGGGAACCGCGACTTTTGCAGCTACTCCGGCCTCCGTGCACTTCCGGCGGAAATCCTTTGTGCACAGTCCAGCCTGGGTCCACGGCACTCTAACCTGCATTGCACGACCTTCTAAGTTGTTCTCCGGCGACGTGGGACTCCTTTGTGCGACTTCGGGTGAGCACCGTTTCACGCATCCTCGTAGTGCCTGTTTCTGGCACTTCTGCGGGTGCTGCCTGCTGCTGAGAGGGCTCCTTGTCTTGCTCGATGCCCCCTCTGTCCCCTGACGTAATTGGCGACATCCTGGTCCCTCCTGGGCCACAGCAGCATCCAAAAACCCTAACCGCACGATTTGCAGCTAGCAAGGCTTGTTGGTGGTCTTTCGGCAGGAAAACACTTCTGCGCGACTCTCCACGGCGTGAGAGATCCGTCCTCCAAAGGGGAAGTCTCCAGCCCTTGTCGTTCTTGCAGAAACCTATGCTTCTACTGTCCAGTAGCAGCATCTTTGCACCCACAGCTGGCATTTCCTGGGCATCTGCCCATCTCCGACTTGCTTGTGACTTTTGGACTTGGTCCCCTTGTTTCACAGTTACCCTCGACTGGAAATCCATTGTTGTTGCATTGTTGGTTTGTGTCTTTCCTGCAGAATTCCCCTTTCACGACTTCTATGTCCTTTGGGGAACTTCAGTGCACTTTGCACTCACTTTTCAGGGTCTTGGGGTGGGCTATTTTTCTAACCCTTACTATTTTCTAATAGTCCCAGTGACCCTCTACAAGGTCACATAGGTTTGGGGTCCATTCGTGGTTCACATTCCACTTTTGGAGTATATGGTTTGTGTTGCCCCTATCCCTATGTGCCTCCATTGCATCCTATTGTAACTATACATTGTTTGCACTGTTTTCTAATACTATTACTGCATATTTTGGTATTGTGTACATATATCTTGTGTATATTTGCTATCCTCATACTGAGGGTACTCACTGAGATACTTTTGGCATTTTGGCATAAAAATAAAGTACCTTTATGTTTAGTATATCTGTGTATTGTGTTTTCTTATGATATTGTGCATATGACACTAGGTGGTACTGTAGGAGCTTCACTCGTCTCCTAGTTCAGCCTAAGCTGCTCTGCTAAGCTACCATTATCTATCAGCCTATGCTGCTAGACACCCTATACACTAATAAGGGATAACTGGGCCTGGTGCAAGGTGCAAGTACCCCTAGGTACTCACTACAAGCCAGTCCAGCCTCCTACATCCCCAGATAAAGCAGTGAGCAAACCACCCACTGGAAAGACTTGAGGGACTGTGGCTTTGCACTCCCCAGGATAAAGCAGTGGGCAAACCACCCACTGGAGAGACTTGTGAGACTGTGGCTTTGCACTCCCCAGTATGCATCAATGGTCATGTAGCCCCCTAGTGGATCTGGCGTTGTGCACTCATCTGGCTGAGGTGCCCCTCTTCCCTTCCCCCTGAGGTGCCTGTTTTATTTAGATCTGATGCCACTGCAGTGTCCTCTCCGTTTTGGTCGGGTATCTTGTGTGGGCCTCGCCCATGAATTTTGGGCCCAGTGGTCCACGGACTATGTATGTGCAGTACATGGACTTGAATTCTTGGTGTATATATTTGTTAATAGTGTATATAGTGAGTAATGGATTTTTATTGATTGAAATCGTTCAACTCATTTCCTTTTGTCCTTGCATTCTTCCAAGGGGGGTTGGGGTTGTAAATGTAATGTATCAACATGTATTTGTGTGTTTGTTGTAGTGGGTGAGGGTGGGGGGGGTTGCGTGTTTCGTGTGTGTGTGTCACTCTCTTTTCCCTCCCACCTCCCCAGTGTCATAGGTGCAGTACTCACCGTGGTCTTCGCCGCTCGTGCTCCTGGTAGATGAGAAGGAAGACAATGGCAGGTAGAATATGGAGTTCCGGCTCCATGGCGTCCTGGTTCCTCATGGGGTGTGTAGAGGTGAACGTTTTCCCTTCCAAGTCCTGTTTCTGCCGTGTTTTTGTTTGCGGTGAATCCGCCCCGGAAAAGGTGGCGGATTGGCCTCTCATGATACTGTGGGCGGTACATTGTCTTCCACCTGTCTATTGGCGGTGACCGCCATGCTGTTTGTTTGTACTGCCGTGGTGGTCGGCGTGTTAAAGTGGCTGTCTATGTTTGCGGTTTCCGTCACGGTCGTGAGTCCATTTTTTTTACCACCGGCCTGTTGGCGGTTTTATCGCTGCTTTAACACCGACTGCCAGGGTTGTAATGAGGGCCTTTGTCTTACACAGCAAGTCCCTTCCCAGTAGAGATACTGGACTCGAATCACAGACTACAAATTTATGCAGTCCCTGGATGTCGCCTATCTCAACTTGCACTGGATCTGTAATCAGGTTTATCAAATACTGATTCGCTACTCCCACAACCTGAACTGTTCTTTCTGAAAGGGGCAAATTTGAAACTTCTGCACTTCTCACTGTAGAGCGCGTAGCTCCTGTGTCAACCAAAAATGAAACTCTGTGACCCATAACCTTTCCCCTCACATAGGGTTCTCTCTGATCTACTTCTAAAGAAGTCACAAGCACACATGGCTCCTCATCTGAACTGTCACTCATCCATTCACCATTTATTTTATTCTCACTGTGTAACGGGAATTGGTGCACTAGGTTACTACTTCTGTCTTGTCTCTGACCAGATCTAACAGTGACCTTGATCCATCAAAAGTCTGACCCATAGAAGAAACTACTTGAACTTGTTCATTATGACTTCTTCTCATTAGACTCTGAGTCATTGCTCCCTGTTTACTCATAATTTGTTTCTTTTGCGCAAATAACGGTACCGCTGGACCAACAGTAATCAGCAGCGATATTGCATCCGGGGCTGCTCTGGCACTCGTACTCTGAGGGAGAGTGACTCCCATACTCTGACTCATTACAGATGTCAAGTCTGACTGTGTCCCTGTCAATGGCGTGAATGTCGGCATCACCTGTAGCTGCACTTGGAGCAACAAAATCGATGTCGACTTAGTCTGAACCAACATTCGTCTCGGAACCACCTGCTCCTGGTTAATACAATGTTTCATATGAGCTTTACATGAACTGACACATACTGTCTCAAAATACAAGGGCCTTCTAGAATAATGTTTCAGAACAAAAATTGCATTTTTACATGAGGCCAAAAGGCAATCTGAAATATTCCCTGGAAAACAATACGAATTGTGCTGGGGACTTAATATGCGCAAAGAATGTCACATTTTTGTATTTAGCTTCTTCACAGATAATCTAAAAGCCCAGGATAAATGTGTACACTTCAACAAACACTACACATCAAGGTTTGATTTGCCAGGAAATGATCGCGCACACAATTGCCGATCTGAGCATCAAGTTTCACATGCTGGAAATGAATTGCGCACACTGTCAATTCTAACAAGAATATGCAAATGCCATGAAATGATCGCGCACCCTGTTGCCGATCTGAACGCCAAGTTTTACATGCGGGAAATGAATCGCGCACACTCCGGATTCTAACAAGAATATGCAAATGTCAGGTAATGATCGCGCAAGCTGTTGCCGATCTAAACACCAAGTTTTACATGCAGGAAATTAATTGCGCACACTGTCGATTCTAACAAGAATATGCAAATGCCATGAAATGATCGCGCACCCTGTTGCCGATCTGAACACCAAGTTTTACATGTGGGAAATGAATTGCGCACACTGCTGATTTTAACAAGAATATGCAAATGTCATGAAATGATTGCACAAGCTGTTGCCGATCTAAACACCAAGTTTCACATGCGGGAAATGAATCTCACACACTGCTGATTCTAACAAGAATATGCAAATGCCATGAAATGATCGGGCAAGCTTTTGCCGATCTGAACACCAAGTTTTACATGCGGGAAATGAATCGAGCACACTGCTGATTCTAACAAGAATATGCAAATGCCATGAAATGATCACGCAAGCTGTTGCCGATCTGAACACCAAGTTTTACATGCGGGAAATGAATCGCGCACACTGCCGATTCGACCAAGAATATGCAAATGCCAAGAAATGATCGCGCAAGCTGTTGCAGATCTGAACACCAAGTTTTACATGCGGGAAATGAATCGTGCACACTGCCGATTCGAACAAGAATATGCAAATGCCAATAAATTATCGTGCAAGCTGTTGCCGATCTGAACACCAAGTTTTACATGCGGGAAATGAATCGCGCACACTGCTGATTCAAACAAGAATATGCAAATGCCATGAAATGCTCGCGCAGGCTGTTGACGATCTGAACACCAAGTTTTACATGCGGGAAATGAATCGCGCACACTGACGATTTGAACAAGAATATGCAAATGCCATGAAATGATTGCGCAAGCTGTTGCCGATCCGAACACCAAGTTTTACATGAGAGCAATGACTTGCATGCTCTGAAAGGTTCACGAGTAGGCCCAACAGTCAAGAGTCTTTGAGAACGGGGTCAGGGCCTAGCCCGATCTCCGCCTTACCACCCTGCTCAAGGATCACCAATATAATGTGGGGAAGGCCTGGAACATCAAGGTAGGCTTCCTGGACAGGAGCTCAGGAAGTTGCTGCTGCTCTGCACCGGGACCTCTGAATAGTGAGCACGTGGAGCTGGGCTGGCTCCCTTATATAGAGTCTGGCCCAGCCCACAAACCACACCCAGTCATGCTGCAGAGAAAGCTTCTAGAAGGTCCTAGAAAGGGACCACACTCTAACACACTCAGTAAGCCTGCAGCAATACCTTGCAAATAAACAATTATTGCAAACATCATTAATATCGCTTTTCAAGGTTAAAATCTGTAATTCAAAAGATTAACATACTACATATAAACACAATGCATGAATTATGCTCTTGCATAAAGGCTGGATTTTTGCATTCTTGTCGCCCGTAGAGCGCGCACTATCCTCATGTCGACATAAACACTAGTACTCGGACCACTCTCATGTACCGTATACGGTGGTGGTCGGTCTCTCAGTATTTCTGTTCTTTCCTTCCGTCTCATCCTCCTGCGTAATCGCTGGAAACAACTTAACATCCTGCAATGTCACTGATCTCCATTTCTTCTGTTCCCAATCCCATCTCACCTCTGCTAAAGTCTTTTCTATCCTTCTCATTCTTCTCTCGAATTTCATTTGCTGTTGCTCTCTAGCTACCAGTTCTTAAACTGCCAATGCCTCGAACTGTGCTGGTCTAGGAAGGGGCTTTGATTCATATAGCGCAATTCGTAATTGCTCCAAAATCCTCAAACTGAACATCCCATTCTCAGGGAATGCTAAGCTCCCATTTTTCTCTGTCAACTTGCACCATTGCTTTAGCCAAAGACATGGGGCAACACTTCGCTCCTCCATTACAATGTAAGCCGGTGTACCCTCTGGCGGAGTATGCTCTCCTACACTCGCTCTAATGTACGTATCTTCCCTTAGGGCATTTTTCAACACCTTGAAAAACTTAAACTTTTCTACTTTTGTTTATTCAAAATCAAATCAAGAAATGACTTTTACTCCCAAGATTCCTCTCACCCATGTTCTCGACCAGTCGCTTTTCACAGACGGCTGCCAATCCGTGTGCGACCCTTCTCACCAACCAACCTATCCCAGCGCAGCTCCAATGACGTCACACTCACACGTACTGCGGCTGACAACATCTTGCGGCTCGTCCTCCTAAATTCTAATTCATACAAAACTAATGCAAAATATTGCGAGCACAAATCAAAAAACAAAAAAAAATAAAAAAATCTGCTGATTTACTACAGGAAAGGTAACACAATTGCTTCCGAAACATTATGGATTTTCACTGATGACCCTTTCACTCATGCAGCTATTCCTCTTTCTCGGTCTCCCAGATTCGCAAGCAAAATTCGACCCCCAAATTTTTCTCTCAGCTGATCAATGGGTCTGTCCTTGTGCACATAGGACTCGCCAAATCTCAGTCTAAGGGCCAGATGTAGCAAAAATAAAAATTGCGACTCGCATTTTGCGAGTTGATGCGACTCGCAAAATGCGAGTCGCAAACTGGAATGCCAGAAAAAAAAACGATCCGATTTTGCGACTCGCAGCCGGACTCGCAACGCTGTGTGCGAGTCCGCAGTTTGCGAGGTCGCTGTTTGCGAGTGTGCAAAAACGAACTCGCAATTAGCGAGTGGGTGTCGCAAATTGCGAATACCTTCAAAATTGCTTGCAGATGCAGCAGAACACTCCAGAAAGCATACCAGAACACCCTGGAAACACTTCCTGGCACATGATGATGACATCACAGCCAGGAAGTTAACAAATACACCTGGGAGGAGGGCTCAACAGTGAGCAGTGTCTCTGCCACTCACAGTAGGGTGCTGAGGAGTGGTAGGCACAGCACCATGGACGCAGCAGGGACCAGCCAGGCTGGCAGGAGGGGCAGGAGATCATAGATAACAGCCAGGACAGATTCATGTGGCACATGGCGTTAATGTGCCACATGACTGGTTGGCATTTTCCTGCCCATGGACAATTACAACTTGTATATAGTTTCTTCATGACATTAATAAAACAGTTATTTTGGTTCCACTTAACAAATGGTTAATAGGTGAGTATGGTGGGAGTTGACACGTACCGTCCAGAATATTGCGTTGCAATGTGGTCCCGTCTCAGTCTGCCTTGATTAGCTAGACTCCTATCCCCATGATGGCGATGTGGTTGTTCTTGCTCTTCATCATCAGGATCTGGGTCTGCAGGGGTGAGAGGTAGCCCACGTCGGGTGGCTATGTTGTGGAGGATGGCGCATGCGACCACAATTTTGAAAGCGGTAATGGGGGTGTATTGGAGGGCGCCTCCGCTGCGGTGGAGGCATCGGAATCTTGCCTTCAGGAGTCCGAAGGTGCGCTCTATGAGGTTCCTGGTCCTCTTATGCGCACTGTTGTATTGCCTCTCTGAATCATTGCTGGGTGTTAAAAATGGAGTCATGATCCATGGCCTTAGAGCATATGCACTGTCACCTGTTGGGCACAAAAGTACACTGTTAGTAAGTCCAGATAGTTGTGCACAGTGACCTGTGTGTATGTCTGCAAGGTGTATGCAGCTATACCTAGGAGGTATCCGTCTCCAAACTCCCCACGTTCCAGGCGTTGATGTATCCCACTATGTCTAAAAATGTATGAGTCATGGGTACTGCCTGGAAACTTAGCTACGATGTCCGTGATGACGTAATGGGCATCACAAACAACCTGTATGTTGAGTGAGTGGGTACACTTTCTGTTGCGGAAAATATGTTCCAGATTAGCGGGGGGCATATTTGAATGTGTGTCCCATCTACACATCCAATGACATGGGGGAAGTGGGCAATGCGGTAAAAGTCCAGCTTCGTGCTGTTAATTTCTGCCTCATTCCTTGGTAAGTATATGAACTGAGACCTGTGCGCTACTAAGGCATCTAGGAATGCCCTGAGGAACCTTGACACTGCACTTTGGGATACCCCACCTGCCACGGCAATGACCCCCTGATAGCTCCCTGAGGCCAAGAGGTGCAGTGCGCATAGTACTTGCACATGCGTAGGGATGGCACAGCCACGCAGAGTCTTGTGTTCTAGCTGTGGTTTTAGTAAATCTATTAATTCTAGAATGGCAGCGCTGCTAAGGCGGTATTTATCATAGATCTCCTCTTCAGTTTGCTGGAAAAGGGTCTGCCTTGTTCTATATATCTTCTCCTGTCTGTGGCCCCTCCTCCTCCTCTGCTGGGCTGCGTAGACTCTCCTCCTCACTGCTATCAGGTATATGTCCGCCATCTTGAGTGACCCAGATGCCTTCTGGGTCTCCTTTTATACTTTGGTAATGGTTACCACCTGCTCTGAGTTAGTGGTAAATGCGACTTGCAAACTGGACTTTTTGCGACTAGTCGCAATTTGCGAGTTGCAATTGCATAAGGTTTGCGACTCGCAAATTGCGACTTGCAATTTCCTGGTCGCAAAATGGGGTCGCAACGGATGCGACTCGCAAACGGGTCCCATCGCTTTTTGCAAGTCGGAAATGGGCTTTTTGCATCCCATTTCCGATTTTGCACTGTCGCAAATTGCGAATCGGCCCGTTTGCGAGTCGCAAACGTTTGCTACATCTGGCCCCTAAATTTCTTCTTGTCCACTTTAACACACACACACTGACTTGTTGACCACGCTCTATCAACCTACTAAAGCAGACAGATTACAACATATAACCAAGTGTTTCATGCACTTTTCAATATACTTCGGAGTCTTAAACCATGCAGGGTCCATACATCAACAACCACATTGACAATTTTTTAGCACAAAGCGCCACACACAAGTGAAGTTCGATGACTTCCCTACTCTCATACTGAGGAGTACGCACACTCCTACTAAAACCTCATTTGGAGTACGCAAACTCCCTAAGGTACAGATGTATCAAAGGGTTTTACCCATTCTGTGTCTATGGAAAAATGTGTTCATACATATGGCCCTAAAGTCTTACATACCTCACAATTCACCTGTGATCTGCATAAACCGTTCAAGCGCAACCAATCTCTCTCACTCTATCACTAGAACGCCGAGAACATACCCAACACTACTAGCAGGATCCAAGATCTGGGAAAGTAATTTCTAGGCTTAAGGGAACATAATTTTCTCTCCAATTATCATTTTGGAAAATAAAATCAAAATCTCAAAAATACTGAATTCTCAATGACTGTCAACACCTGTCATTCCGTATCAAATGTCTATGGCAAGCTCCTAAATAGACTAACCATCAATCTCCTTACCACAACTGTTAACACCCTGTACCGGACACTTGTGGCAAGCTCTTAAAGACATAAACCATCAGTCTGCTACCATAACTATTAGCGCATCGGACATTAATAAGTAAACTTACAAGGGGACGCGACTAGGTCGATTAACTTTTTAAATAGTTTAAGATGTTCTCGCCATAGCTCCAATATAATGAACAATAGTCAATAATAAATACACAATTATCAATAATCATTAGTCAAAATCAATAATCAATGGAGTCAGTAAATATCACGCACCGTGACCTTTCAGCCATGAATAACTGCACCTTTAGTACAAGTTTAGTAACTTCATTTCCCTTATATTAGCAATGCTAAAGTCATGTAGATTAATCTCAATATCAAATGAAACACATTTAAGAACAATACTGGTTGACCATATCGGCGGAAGAAACGCAATCTATTCAAAGCTTGAATCACAACACATTCTAAGGCAATGGTGCAAAACAAAAGCAGAGTCAGCTGCAATAAAGATATGCTGTGTAGGAGGCTGGCCTGGCTTGTAGTGGGTACCAAGGGGTACTTACACTCTGTACCAGGTCCAGTTATCCCTTATCAGTGTAGAAGAGGTGTTTCTAGCAGCTTAGGCTGATAGAAGGTATAGCAGAGCAGCTTAGGCTGAACTAGGAGACATGCAAAGCTCCTACTATACCACTGGTGTCATATGCACAATATCATAAGAAAACACAATACACAGATATACTAAAAATAAAGGTACTTTATTTTTATGACAATATGCCAAAAGTATCTCAGTGAGTACCCTCAGTATGAGGATGCCAAATATACACAAGATATATGTACACAATACCAAAAATATGCAGTAATAGCAAAAGGAAGTAATGCAAGCAATGTAAAGTTACAGTAGATTGCAATAGGAGCACATAGGTATAGGGGCAACACAAACCATATACTCCAAAAGTGGAATACGAACCACCAATGGACCCCAAACCTATGTGAGCTTGTAGAGGGTCGCTGGGACTGTAAGAAAACAGTGAGGGTTAGAAAAATAGCCCACCCCAAGACCCTGAAAAGTAGGTGTAAAGTGCACCTATAACCCCCAGAGAGCACAGAAGTCATGATAGGGGGTTTCTGCAAGGAAGACCAACACCAGCAAAGCAACAACAGTGGATTTCCAGACCTGAGTACCTGGGACCAAGTCCAAGAGTCGCGACAATGTCGAGAGTGGGCAGATGCCCAGGAAATGGCAGCTGAGATTGCAAAGAAGCTGCCACCGGATGGAAGAAGCTTTGTTTTCTGCAAGAGCGAAGAGGACTAGGAACTTACCCTTTGGAGGATGGATGTCCCACGTCGTGAAGAAGCTTGCAGAGGTGTTCCCATGCAGAAATACTGCAAACAAGCCTGGATAGCTGCAAGAGTCGTGGTTAGGGTTTTTGGATGCTGCTGTGGCCCAGGAGGGACCAGGATGTCGCCACTTGGATGAGGAGACAGAGGGGGTGCCCAGCAAGTCAGGGAGCCCTCACAGAAGCAGGCAGCACCCGCAGAAGTACCGGAACAGGCACTTGGAAGAGGAGTGAACCGGAGTCCACCCGAAGTCAGAAAAGGGAGTCCCACGATGCAGGAGGACAACTCAGAAGGTTGTGCACTGCAGGTTAGAGTGTTGGGGACCCAGGCTTGGCTGTGCACAAAGGAAATCCTGGAAGAGTGCACAGGAGCCGGAGCAGCTGCAAATCACGCAGTACCCAGCAATGCAGTCTAGCGTGGGGAGGCAGGGACTTACCTCCACCAAACCTGGACTTAAGAGTCACTGGACTGTGGGAGTCACTTGGACAGAGTTGCTGAGTTCCAGGGACCATGCTCGTCATGCTGAGAGGGGACCCAGAGGACCGGTGATGCAGTCTTTTGTTGCCTGCGGTTGCAGGGGGAAGATTCCGTCGACCCATGGGAAGTTTCTTCAGAGCTCCTGGTGCAAGAAGGAGGCAGGCTACCCCCAGAGCATGCACCACCAGGAAACAGTCGAGAAAGCCGGCAGGATGAAGCGATACAAGGTTGCAGTAGTCATCTATGCTACTTTGTTGCGGTTTTGCAGGCGTCCTGAGCAGTCAGCGGTCGATCCTTTGGCAGAAGGTGAAGAGGGAGATGCAGAGGAACTCTGATGAGCTCTTGCATTCGGTAGCTGAAGAATTCCCCAAAGCAGAGACCCTAAATAGCCAGAAAAGGAGGTTTGGCTACCTAGGAAGGAGGATAGGCTAGTAACACAGGTAAGAGCCTTTTAGAAGAAGTCTCTGACGTCACCTGCTGGCCCTGGCCACTCAGAGCAGTCCAGTGTGCCAGCACACCTCTGAATCCAAGATGGCAGAGGTCTGGGGCACGCTGGAGGAGCTCTGGGCACCTGTCCTGGGAGGTGCAGGTCAGAGGAGTGGTCACTCCCCTTTCCTTTGTCCAGTTTCGCACCAGAGCAGGGCTGGGGCATCCCTGAACCGGTGTAGACTGGCTTATGCAGAGATGGGCACCATCTGTGCCCATCAAAGCATTTCCAGAGGCTGGGGGAGGCTACTCCTCCCCAGCCCTGACACCTTTTTCCAAAGGGAGAGGGTGTAACACCATCTCTCTGAGGAAGTCCTTTGTTCTGCCTTCCTGGGCCAGGCCTGGCTGGACCCCAGGAGGGCAGAAACCTGTCTGAGGGGTTGGCAGCAGCAGCAGCTGCAGTGAAACCCCGGGAAAGGTAGTTTGGCAGTACCCGGGTCTGTGCTAGAGACTCGGGGGATCATGGAATTGTTACATTGGGATGACAATTCCATGATCTTAGACATGTTATATGGCCATGTTCGGAGTTACCATTGTGACGCTATACATAGGTAGTGACCTATGTATAGTGCACGTGTGAAATGGTGTCCCCGCACTCACAAAGTCCGGGGAATTTTCCCTGAACGATGTGGGGGCACCTTGGCTAGTGCCAGGGTGCCCACACACTAAGTAACTTTGCACCCAACCTTCACCAGGTGAAGGTTAGACATATAGGTGACTTATAAGTTACTTAAGTGCAGTGGTAAATGGCTGTGAAATAACATGAATGTTATTTCACTCAGGCTGCAGTGGCAGGCCTGTGTAAGAATTGTCAGAGCTCCCTATGGGTGGCAAAAGAAATGCTGCAGCCCATAGGGATCTCCTGGAATCCCGATACCCTGGGTACCTCAGTACCATATACTAGGGGAATTATAAGGGTGTTCCAGTATGCCAATGTGAATTGGTGAAATTGGTCACTAGCCTGTTAGTGACAATTTAGAAAGCAGAGAGAGCATAACCACTGAGGTTCTGGTTAGCAGAGCCTTAGTGAGACAGTTAGTCATCACACAGGGAACACATACAGGGCACACTTATGAGCACTGGGGCCCTGGCTGGCAGGGTCCCAGTGACACATACACTAAAACAACATATATACAGTGAAATATGGGGGTAACATGCCGGGCAAGATGGTACTTTCCTACATGCTGCACATAGAATTCAGCAAGATAATTTGTCAAAACATTGGTCCTTGTAATTCGTCAGTCGTCGTGTGAATACCCTTATCTAACCCAGATTAGCATCAGCATGTTGGGTTTCATGCAAAACAATTCAGAACACAAATTTAGAAAAACATCTAGCTATTTCAGTGCAGTTGGTACCTAGAAAGGAAAAGCATAAAAATGCAATTCAGTCACATTGTCATATCTACCTATCCGTAGTATGGGTCAGCAAGCAGAATCAGTCTTCGTCCTCAGGTCATCAATCGATCAGCAAAGCATCAGGCTCTCAGTCAGTGAGTATGAGCCCAGTGACAGAATCTCGAGTCTCTTCTTCTCTCTAAAGCAGTAATTCCCTAAAATCTGAATAATGGCCTGAAAACTTCTCCCTCTGTTGCCTTGTTATATCAAAGTCACCTAAACTATCCCCTAATTCCCCATTTGTCAGTCAATCGTACGTTTAAAAACTGTCCAATAATTTTTCTATACCAAATCTATGAATTCTAAGATTTCGCTCTTCACACAAAGTTGATTGGTCCACTTTACGATGTCCTCATCATCCAGCTGGTCAGGTAACAAATTTGTTGCATCTTCATCTCCAGTCAGTGTCCTCATTGTTCGCGTCCTGGGAAAGTACATCTCACACACATTACACACAAGTCCATACATTACTAGAGACATCGTCTCTTGTCCGTCGATTCCCACAGAATGCTTCGGTTAAGCACTTTTAATAAGACAATGGGCTTTTCACAGTTTAATTCACTCCATCAGCATTTTGTTAAACGCTAAGAAATACAGCTTCTGCATGAGGCCTGGCAACGGTAGGCCAAGACACTCGCTAAGTTAAGGCCCACAATTAATAAGCTAGAGCATACTTCATAACCCTAAATATGACATATTACTACACTAATCTAATACATTTTCAATATTTCATCAGTATTAATCATTAATTAGTACATTTCGTGAACACTTGTGTCCATTCTCCGAGGTCACATTTTCAAACGTGTGCATTATTTTTCTACGTTATTTCATTTTCTACGTAATTTAATTATTCAAACACATAAGCATTCGTTAATAATTCTCAATTAAGACACCTGCTTTAACACACTGAAGTGGTTAAGATTTATGTTGCTAAACAAGCACATTACAGACTGAAATGAATATTAAAAGACATAGCAAGTACAATGACTTGCAAGAAAACGCTAGCTGTTCTAAACAAAATATTTCCAGATGAGAAGCAGCTGCATATAATTCCCCATCATTTGCCAAAGGTGAACGAAAATACAAGTATTTGGAAAAAAAATGTCTTTATAGGTATTAAACATTTTGTACCAAGGAACTAGGAAGCATCTGTAAGCGAACACAATAAGAGTGCATTGTTTCACTTTTAGCTTTGGAAGAAAGATTATTATCAGAGAGCTTTAAACTATAGGACACATTAGTTTGCAAATAAGTCAGACTTTCTATCCGTAATTAAAACCAGATTCTTTCATTTCTAAAAATGAAGCACATGCCAAAAGCTCTGTTGGGTCCCGGCAGCTGCTCACTGTGGTGCCTGCAGGAGATCAGCCAAAGGCCCACAGGAGCATAAATACCTGAATATTCGCATAACAAATGAATGAAATCATTTTAGCTGTCTTTGCTTTCGAACGAGTTAACATGGCCATGGCACTATTGTCACTTAGATCACTATTGTCATTAATATTTGTTGAGAAGTGTAGGAAGTGAAGGGTTCTTTTAGCATTTCAGTCACATCACCAAATTGTCTTGAAACTGACCTGGAAAAACCCTTACAATAAGACATTCTAACTCCCCTGGGAATCCTTATTCAGTCAAAAATGAGAGTTTCCCACAGCTAATACCACGCTTTTTCCGCCCAAAAAATGCTTCAGGTAAAACCTAACTGAATGTGCAGATTCTGAGTTGTGCACTTCGGAATGGGAGATAACAAACAGTATCAATGAGTTATCAGCCATCCTGATTTGCAGAACGTGGAATGCAGAGGTAGCCTCCCAATACCGCCTCCATGGTGTTGGAATATACTGGATGCAGTATTACTACCCAAATGAAGATATAAGGCAAAAGTCTGTCTTTTATTTCAGCCTGATCTGGATTATATTTGCTTTTTCATTAAATAAAAATATTAACTATGAACAAAAGACATTTTCCAATATTTTATAATCTGGTAGAATCTGTTGATTTATTTGCACGCTACGGTGTCTATACTTGAAGGCACTCTGATAGTATTTATTTCAAAGGTGACACCACAACAATTCACTCTTATTATGCTCGCATGCAGATGTTTCCTAGTTGCTCAGAACGAAGAGTTTAAATATCTGTAAAGCTATTTTTTGTCCCCATACTGGTATTTCTTTTACCTTTGGCAAGTGCCTAGGAAATAAATATAAGCGTTTTCTGAAAGCGGAAGTGATGCTAATCCATCATTTTAGCATTTAGAAATATTTGGTTCAAAACTGATAGCCCCTTCTTGGAAGTGTATTTTCCGTGCTGGGTCTTTTCATTCTCATTTCCGTCTTTAATGTGCTTGTTTATCAGTATAAACCTTAGAGATTTAGTTTGAACCAAAAAGCCAGATTCTTCCTGCTTGAAAAGAAAACAACGAAAGATTTTCTGCAGGCTTACATCGCCTCTGACTTTAAGGGTTATTATAATAATAAATATATGTTTAGCCTGCAGACGCCATCATACGAGAAATGGGATTGATGCAATGGGGTCAACGGAGGGCTAAAGGGGAAATCCTCTGTCAATGTTCATTCAAAAACAGTGTCCCCTTGGAGGTGAATCTTGGAAACGGAATGATGAGGCGGCTGAATCATTTCCTCTCTCTTGTTTTCCTGTAAGAGGAACAATATCCCTCAGCATCGTATAATTAATGAAAATTACTGCATCTGTTGTATTGAAGGCCAGTTTCAAAAACTGGAACTGACTATGAAAGGAATCTTCTGAACTTGCGATTCCAGCAGCATGTCAAAACAAAAACAAACTAAGTTTCTAGGGTCATTTAAAAAAATCATGAAGGCCGTAGTCGTGAGTCAGAGCAGCTTCAACAAATGAATTGCAACTTTGTTAATGAACTGGACACTCACGGTAGTACACTAAGCCACACACCACCGCCACAACACTTTACAATCACACACAGCATGACAAAATGCAGAGATATCACTGCTTACAAGGTAAAGAAAGAGCCCACACATTGAGGTAAATCCAATGCTAATGCCACGTTCTAAATAGGGTTTGTGACATATGAAAACGTATCTCAGCGAAATGCACTATAAAATGCAAACATTATGTGTATTATTCAAGATACATTTGGTTGTATACAACAAAGTAAACTGGATAGAGAAAACAATGTATTAAATACTTTCTGTACATTTTTTACTTGCCTAAGATCTTACTCGTCCCAGTTATTATAAGGTGAGACGGCCCGCCCCCAGACAAGACTATCTACAAGCTAGTATTTTTCCTATTTCTTTTTTATCCTTTAAAGATTTCCCCCTTCCTCCTCCATGTCTCCAGATAACAAGTCTAGACAAAGGTGTAAAACTAGAAGGGAGGGAGGATGGGACAATGATTGGGGCGAGGAGGACCTTAATCAAGGTAACAAAATTTACCGGTCAGCAATGGATTCGTCACCCCTCCTAGGACTTCCACGTCCCAGTCATTTCTAAGTGAGGATGTCACAAGCAACGAGGAAGACCGTTTTGCAACGTGATCTGAAACAATTGGTCATTTATTGAACAACAAATACTTCATTGCCACTATCATAACACCAAAAGCAAAGTTATTAAAAGATGAATGCAAAACATCAAGATAATGATATTAACAAAAGTGTGATGGACGTCCTTGTGGCTGCCTGGGAGATTTCTTGGATAGACACCCCTGCTGCTTCAGTCCAAGAGATGGAAACTGACTTGGGTAGGATTTACCAAACGTTTGCAGATATGCTGTCCTCTTATGTAGGCTCGTCGTCATCTAGAGTCCTGATAATGTCTGTTCACCGCATTCTAGCAGAGGAGATAAACAAATTAACAACAATAAGTGTGCATACTAGCAAGGGGATTCACATAGAAAGAACTAGACAAACCCCTGGTATTCCAAGGGGTGCAGAATGGCAAAGAAGCAACTCTTAATGGCTGTGAACACCAAAAATAATGTGGCAATCCGGGAAGCAAGGGCGGAGAACAAGAAATCACTTGCAAAAGCACAAACAGAATGGGACAAAGTCAACTGGAAAGATCTCGTTGAAGTGAGCAAAAAGAAAGATAGTATAACTTTCTGAAAGATTGTAGCACATGGCAGTAAAGATGCCTGTGAATATACAGACCATCATGTAGACCCCGCAACATAGAGTAGTCACTTCTCTGACTTGTATGCAGCCCCAAATGAACCACGCCGGGCTTTGCATTGAGCAGGTGATTGTCCAACGAGCCTAGAAGTGCGGCATGAAGTTTGCCTGGACCAAAATGAAGTAAGAGAGGAGGATGGTTCAGTAGGTAGAATTTTAGCTTTGAGGAAACAGCATTGGCAATAGAAGCAATCAAACTTAACAAAGCACCTGGCCCTGATAAAATCCCGGGAGACCTGCTGAAACATACTAAGGAGGTTTGGGTACCATATGTGAACCTCCTATGTAATGCAGTTGCTTCAGGCACACCAATCCCCGATACGTGGAAAGGAGCAGAAATCGTCCCAGTTTATAAGAAAGGGAACAAACAGCACCTTGTCAACTGCAGGCCAATAAGCCTAATGGATGTTCACCAGAAGGTTTATGCTAATCAGATCCTGAATAGTTTGGACATCTGGATGGCTGGAAATCGAATACTTACACAATATCAAGCAGGTTTTAGAATGCATGTGAGCACAAGTGACCAAGCATTTAGATTCTTGTGTATGGTGTGGAAGTACATTAAGCTAAGAAAGGGAAATGTATATATTGCATTTATTGATCTTAAAACAGCATTTGATCTTGTACAAAGAAATCTGTGTCGAATTCACTACAAAAGCTGAGAGCACCTGAAGATCTTCTATTACAAATTGTTAGGGTGCACCAGGGTAATTACGCCAGAGTATGATGGGGCCCTTAAGGGTGAAATAACTGATCCCATACCAGTTAGAAGAGGGGTAAGACAGGGGAATGTGCTAGCTCCCATGCTATTCTCGTTGTATGTGAACAATGTGGTTGATTACCTTGTGAATTGCAGTCATGACTCTCAAAGGCTGTGTGGGTCTCTTATTCCGGTGCTACTTTTTGTAGATGATACTATTCTAGTATCACAGACACCAAGGGTCCTGCAGAATTTATTAAATACCTTTAGTGACTACTGCAAAATCAAAGGCCTAAAGATCAATATATCTAAAGCAAAGTGCATGGCAACTAATCCGCATAGGAGTTTTAAGCGGAATTTGAATGTGAATGGACATAAATTGGAGTTTGTTGATAATTTTTGCTACCTTGGTGTAACTTTGAACTCCCAGATGTCCTGGACTCCGCAAATAAGTAAATCCAAAACAATAATCATCCAAAATGCTATGGCTGTCATAACAAAATCACCAAACATCTATATCTAAGGCACCACCCCTTGAGGTATATAAATGCAGCTTTATATGGGGTGGAAATGGGCGGAACCAATACATTTGGCATGTTGAAGATTAGGAAAAATAAGTGCACGATGTCTCTATTACATCTCCCTAAAAGCACTCCCTTGATCCCAGTTTTCCAAGACCTAGGAATCAGGAGAATCGAGGATATAGCCTACCTAAGACCCCTACTTTTATGGATAAGAATGTGGGTTATGCAAGAACTTGCTCACTATGGAAAGGGTTTGTTGGAAATGTTGTTGTGTTCCTCTAGTCACTGGTTCCACTATGTCAAAACCTGGTTTGATAAGCAGGGCTTGAGTTCTTTTTGGCATGAATGAGGTGTATTGACTGCCCAATCCAAGATCTTATTAAAGAAAACCTATTGGAACTATTCACTGGTAAGGGTCCATCACAATACTAGAGTAGGGAATCTGTCAGAGCGTTTTTTTATCTATCAAGCCTATTGCTTGCTTTGAACCATATAAAGATGATGTGCAACCACCACTTGCTAAAATTTGGTACATGAGGTTCCGCTTTGGCAGTTTATTTAATAATTAATTCACAATAAAATGGGGTAATGGTGGTCTCTCTCATGGTGGAGAAAATTATCATCATTGCACTTTGTGTACCCAAAAAGCGAAGAAGAGTGTTGAGGATTGTGCTGGGCCATTCATTGAAGATACGGCTCTGCAATACCCCAGGAGCATTTCCGGATCGGAAACGAGTGATCCGGAAATACATTGCCCGATGGTTAATGAGGATGCACGTCTCACTCGGGAGGGGGTTTTAAACCCACTACGTCCTCATCCGAGGAGATGACGGATTCCCTGGAGACCGCTGGCAGGAAGACGCCGACTAAGGATTCCCTGGAGACTGCTGGCAGGAAGACGCAAATGACTGCAGTGGAGCAGCAGACAGAAGACAGAAGACAATGGCGGAGCCCAGATTCCAGAAGAGATGACAACGAGGAGTTTTCCCGACGGCCGGTGTGAAGAACAGGAGGTGGCGAAGCGCTCAGACCGGCCACGCTCGGGGAAGAGCGTGGCCTAGTCATGTACGATTTGATAACCAAGAAGTGGGGGAGGGAAAGGGAGCCCTAGGAGCAGGATCGCTGGGAAGGAGAGGAGATCTTTTCTAAAAATGTTGTTTCGTTCATTGCTATATTTACGTTGATTTATTTCATTGGCTGAGTATTTCCTTCGCTGGTACTTCAGTTTATAACCAGGATTTTTTTTTTTTTATTTCATTCTGATGCCACTGGATCAGGGCTACCATGGGTAGACACAACTAGAACAAGTAGAATAGTTGTGTAGGAACAAAGATACCAAGAGAAAACAAAGAGAGAGAGAGAGAGAACCTAGCAAAAGACTAACAAGATAAAAAAGAAGCAAAAATCTGGAAAAGAGGACACAAAACCGGACAACAAAAGAAAGTAGGAGAAGAAAAGAAAGGAAAGAAAAGTAAAGAAAGGAATGTCAGACAGAACAAGAAAGAAGGGAGAGAAAGAAAAAAAAATCAGCATTGTAATACTTTCCCACCAACCAACGTTCTTGTATTGTTTGTTTCTCTTTCCATGTTCCTCCTGAAGAAAGAAGGAAACAGAGAGAGTGAAGACTGCATATGAAGAAAGAGACACAGAGAAGAACGAAATAGAGAGCAAGGGATAGAAATTACAGAACTGTACTACCCTTTTAAAGCAATAAATCACAAACTTTATATTATCAAGTGTGCGCCGCATTACTGTCACCCTGTTACAAGAATGTAATTTTTTTTGCCCCGCGAATGCCATTCCAAGGAAAAAATGGATACGCCCACTTTGCTGTAACCTGGGTTTTAGAAGATATGCAGCTGCATTAAGGGATCTGCAAACTGAGTCTTCTACACTTTAGAATTTTATCTTAATTCATAGTAGTAACTGTTTTAAATGAACTTTGTATTTCTATTTTTTATTGTTTATTTTATTGTTTATTTGTCTATGTTCTTTTATGTTTTTTACCGAAATAAACTTTGCTGAAATAGAAACTGACGTAGTTGAGCAATCCTGAATCTGAGAAGAAAGGATTTCACCCAGGGACTTGAAAGCTTGAGAAATGGCCGGCCGAACCCATCTGCTTAGAGCCAGAGTGGTTACCTTTTTACCCTTATTGACACTGCCAAAGAAAACAAAAAGTGAATTTACAAGTCAAAACTCTTCTGTACGCTGTAAATAAAACGTTAAGCCCCTTTTGTGAAACACCAGAAGAACACCTTCCTGCTGTAAATGAAATTTGGAAGACGTCTTTGAAAGATATTTGGGATCCATTCGTAACACTACTCCGTCCAGATGGATCTGTAGATATACATATGACACCACCACAGCCCTCAACTCACCTAAAAGTCTAGCCAATATAATAGCTAAAAGAAAAGCTGTTTTAGCTGACACTCACATCTTATGTGCCACCTCGAGACGTTCAAATGGAGATAATTGTAAACCCTAAAGAATTATAGGTAAGTCCAAGGAGGGAACAATAACTAGTGTGGCTGGTCTTCTTAGATGAAACATTTGGAGCAAACCAACAATTAATGGGACAATGCCATTCAAATCCCATTAGAACTGATAAAGGCCTTTCTTGCTGCCCATTGAGAAGCCAAGGTGGCAGGAGTAAGATTCTTAAAAAAACTCTACCTCAAAAATTCCAGAATCTGAAAGGAATCTCCCACAATAGGGTCCATACTATTAACAGAACACCATTTAACAAAAGAGAACCAGTTCTTTTAATAGGAGGAAAGAGTAGACTGCTTACAGGATAGGTGAAGCTTGGCAACTAACTAGCTTGAACAACCTTTCAAGAACCATGCAGTCAACTTTAGTTGTTGGAACTTATCCAACAGCAAAACTGGAGACTGGTCGTTGGACAAACCTGCCCTTTGACAACCTGAGTAACAAAGGAAACCAAAGGCATCTCTTAGAACCCCTTTCAGAGGACTACGGGGCATGCAGGGGCTACTGGCCCAACCATGGTGGTTCAGGCCTTGTACGCCTGATGTCCAGGGGCTCGACCTATAATGGATCCCACTGAACTGGGATAAGTACCCCATTTGACTCTCAGTGGTAGCTGTGGCCAAGCTGTTAAGGCTCCCTCAGGAGGATGTAGATACAGCTCAGTGAACATGACTCACAACTCAAAATGCAAACAGTACAGACAATAATTCAATGTCCAGCCAAATACTTTCTTTTGTAAGAAAAGGTGGTATTTTATTTCTAATTCTACACATGGAAAGAGATGCGACATTCAAATGCAATAACACAATCCCCAATGAGTCGAGGCACTGGTAGTTGTCAGGCAACTCCCTGTCCCACCCTCCTTTGTGTAGCATGTTGACCGTTATTCCTCATATACTGGTGGCTGCATCAAAATGCAAACTACTAGACCGTACTCAGGAGTTCTCCCTTCTGACTTTGTAGAAACATAGGCCCATATTTAAAAGAAAATGACGAAGTGCAACGCTGCGCCAAAATTGGCAGCGCTGCACTCCGTCATTTTCACAATGCAGGGATGTGCAGTATTTAGTTGAATATGGTGCACCCCTTGTGCTGCCTTCTGCACTGGTGCTAAATTTACCAGAAGTGCCAAAGCGTCATTTTGAAATGATTGTTTATGTGCAGGAAGGGAAACCTTCCCGCACATAAACAATCATGTCTGGCATTTTGCTCTTTCTATGCGTGCTGCGAATTGCACCCGTGGGGTGGTGTTAGATTTTGGCGCTGCCTCAGGTTTGCGAAATCTCATAAATCTGAGGCATCGTCCAAATGCAATGGGTGTTGCTGTGACAGGCCCACAGCAACAGCCAGTGCAGGCCCCTTCCGCGCAAAGGTCTGCGTGTGAAAGGGCCGTATTTACAAGGTGGCGTTAAGCCACATAAAGTGGCTTAACGCCACCTTGTAAATGGGTTGCAGGGCATAGCGCCACCGGTGCCTCACTAAAAGTGATGCTGCAGTAACGCTAGGGGCTCTTAAGTATGCCCTTTAGTCAGAAGTATCTATGATGCTGCAGCACTGTTAATAGCAAGTCCCCTGCTACCTCAAAGGCCTGATTTCAGTCTTACCTGCTCTGATGGTATGGCAGTGTTCAGCAGTGCAGTGAGTGCAAATCTGGATCCTATATGGCTAATTCAGGCCGCGCACGATGGATATGGTCACACCAAGCAGAACAGGCTCTTCCTGTCAAGCAGCTCTGCTAGATGGTTTCCAGTGATGGGGATGCTCCCACTTGGTGGACTCAAAAGGTAAGTTGGTATTTCCCCTAGCAGAGGATGGGGAGAATGCTGGTGTGATCCTCTGTCTCCCGACCTGAGCTCCAATGAGTTTGCAACATCCTTGGTGGCATCTCAATGAACCTTGAAGACTTCATCAGGTACAGCAGTTATTCTGGTAACAGCAGTTTTCCTTCGATCCAGGGCAACAGCCCTAAGTTCTGGCCATAATGGTACCAACAGCTCCAAATGGCATATGGGATTGCTGCGGTACTCAAGATCAGGGCACAGACCCTCCTTAGGCAATCACCTTTGCTCTTGGCATACAGGGCCACCAGTCTCAGCAGTCATAGGTCCTGCGCACCTGGCCAAACTCAGTTCACCGGTGACCCCCCTCTGGCATACAGGTTCACCATGGCACAGCAATACTGCTTGGTGCTTTCCACACATTGCTTCCAAACGAACTCAGGACAGAGTGGCCCTCTACCTGTCATTCAAGGGTTGCACAGCCAATATTGCACATGAACAACATCCTGAACGGTACACAACCTAACATAGCACTCAGGGGATCGTTGTACGGGGCTTCCCACCAGACCTCACTCCCTCCAACTCTCTCCTCTGATTGTGTTGCACGCGCCAGGCCAGGTGATCTTGGTGTTTTGTGTAATGTCCCCACACCCAGCAGGGACACCAGCAGGTGCTTTCCCCCACTACTGGTTACAGACAGAAGTCTCGCTTAGCTTTTTCTTCTCACACAGCCTGTCTGGCTGCCAGCACACAGACTCACTATGTGAGCACTACACAACACCTCGCTCTTCATGTATTGTACTTCACACAGGCACACATACACCTAGCACATGTGATCCCTGCGCACATACTCCACAACACTACTTCTTCCATCTAATCTTCCCTCTCAGGCATACACACACCCAGCATACGTACTAACCATACAGGTATTGCACGGCATGGCTCTATCCTTGTTCTGTCGCCTTCCCAGGCACACATTCATCTAATGCAGGGGACTACTCCTGCAGTGTGCAGCAGTCCACATCTACCTGATGTAGTCAAAGTGTGAGTCAAGCACATAGCAGCAGAACTTTAAAAAGGTGGGTGAGGCAGAAGGCCTCACTCCAGTGATAAAAGATCCTGTTCACTACCACTGATTGCTATATGGTATGCCGTCACCACCACTCTTGTGCTGCTTAACTTCCAGTAAAGACTGCAGCATTTCACCACAATGAGGGTGGCACTTTAGGCACCCCTCCCGGTCCAGCAAGACCACAATCCATGAAAAATACACATGATTTATGTTCGCCTATGACAAAAAAAATCAGCATTGAGGATTCAGCCAACAGTACAGTTGGGCACTCATGGCTAGGTACACATCTTTGCCATGCAGAGGACTTTTCTGTCCAAACAGTCTTGATGCCAAAAGGGTGCAATCACAATCACCTACACTCTCCACTCCCCAATCTTCAGAAGCACCCTGGGAAGGAGGGGAATCAGTGGGAAGGCATACAGTAGACCTGGGGGGCGGAGAAACTGAAAAGACAACTCCTTCCCATGTATGGTGACCATGCACCTCCAAACAAAAGACTGAAAGGAGCACACTGTGGGGAGAGGCAAACAGATCTATCCACGGATTCTGATTAGATGACATATCTGAAGAAAAACAGAATGGGGCAGATGTTTAAAATCTGATGGAGGCCAAGTTGCGACTCAAGCTGCCTGCATGAAACTGGAGCTCTCCCTGAATGTAAACTGCCCTCATCGCAATGAGATTGTCCCTCTCACAGGAACAAATCTGATGGGCCAACACGTTTAGGAGAGGACCTTTCGATGCCTTTGACAATCTAGGTAACATCTTACAACCTAATTGTCTGTGCATTTCACAAGATTTATGCCCTGTAACAGTAACTGAAATAATTTTACTGCTTCCCATACAGCAGCTAACTCCCTCCAATTGGGCAAATTACCTCTGCCCACCATTGACCGCTGCTCCTTCCCTTCCAAATCTCCCAGAGTTACCCCTCAACCCATCAATTGGCATCTGTTGTTAATAATTCCAGGTCAGGCAGCAGAAACGGGACACTCTTCTCTAGTTTAGGAGTCAAAAACAATCAGTTCTGTTCTTGCACAGTTGCCGACAATAACAAGGTTTCTGTGTTATAGTTGGCCAGAGATGGATCCCAGTGAGCTAACAGATGATTGACAAGCTGATTTAGATGTAGACAGGCCCTGGGAACCATAGATGTTATAGCCGCCATTAGTCTATGAACCCTCAACCAGCACCTGACCATTGCTGAAGACAGGGGCAACAGTTTCCGCTAATTAGATCATAATGTCTGAATTCGGGACTTTGGTAAGAGTCTTCCAAATCCAAAAATGGCAAAAAGTCACTCTTCTGAATGAGGGGAATGATGAACTGCAGAGTGATAATTTGAAAAGGATCCAATTTCATATACTTGCTCAATGTTTTCAGTCTAGGACAGGACATAATGACCTGTCCTGGAGGTGGACCAAAAAGAGAATTGAATAAAACCTCCTGGGTTTCTGTGACAGGCACAATTGCTCTCTTTAGAAGCAACTTGGTCTCATCTGTCAACATCGCTTCTTTCTTGTCTCCTGATAACGGGGTAGACTGAAACACCCCAATGGAGGTTGGAGGTTGTTTAACAAATGAAATCTGATATCCCTGGTGAATGATGGAGAAGACCTAGTGATCCATAACATGCAATAACCATTGAGGAAGAAAGGACCATAGCCTTACTCTTACCTCATCATAGTCATTTCTGATCAGTTCCTTGAATGCTTCGTCCCTGTGTTCTGGATTTAATGGCAAACACAGCTCCTAGACCTCAATCTTGGACTTGAAAGAGACGTGACTGATCCAGATGATCCTGAAAGTTTTGTTTGTGAAAAAAAGATTTCCTCTTCTGGAACAACTAGAAGGGCTTTACTTTTTTTTAATTTAATTAGCAGATCATTGCACCATGAAATTAAACTCACTCCTAAAATGCTTGGGACCCTCACATGGAAGTTTATGCACCAGAGATTTCTGGGTAGCATATAGTCTCCGAGATGTCACCCACAGAAATCCCGCAATTGCTGCTCATGATCCTGATGAAAAAGCCCATAAGTTATCAAAGGTGATGTCCAATACAAAATGTGCCAACATTACACTCTGGGCCAAAATAGGACCTGGGTTACCCTGCTTTTGAAAGCAATCAAACAGTTTCTTAAAGTTCTTTAGTAAGACCTGGGATGCATATGCAGATTATGTATTAGCAAAATCTGAAGATGAATATGTCTTTTTTTGAAGAACTTCTACCCTCTTGTCAACAGGGTGGGACAATGTGGCTTGCTCCGAAGACAGGGAAGAACAAGAACCCAAGGACGCCAAATGGAATTATCCTTTGGGATCCGTGGATAGAGGTCCTCAAACTGTGCAATAAAATACCTCTAATTCAAGAACATGGGATACTTTGCTTATCAATGACTTTCCATTCCTTTGCAATGACATCATGCAGAGGAAGATCATCAGTGCTGTGCTGCAAATAAAACTGTTTTTCATCCGAGGTTTTTGGTCCAAATCCAAGGACTTCATTCAGTTGTGCCAATATCTAAGAAAATACCTCCCCTTGGACATGTGTTCCCTTTGGCGAATTGTCCTGATCATCATCAGGATCACCCTCCTGCTTCTTTGCCTAGGGATCTCTCATGGGAGCCTCCACTGCCTTATCTAATAAATCCTGGAGGTAAGATTTAGAAATCTGCAACAGTTCATCCTCAACCAAGCCGTGCACATTTGCTTTGCTGTGTAACGTTGTGTCCCACAGAAGAGGAAGAATCCTCAGTACTCTCCACTGTGCACTACCACCAGAAGGCGGGAGTAAGCAGTGCTAAAGGCACCAGTTTTTATTTAAATACATTCGATCCAAAAAGATTTGGACCATTTAAAATTACAAAAAGAAAAAGAACAATCTTATATAGTTATGTAAAATCCGTTAGAATCGCGATAGCTCATCATAAATCAAAGTAACAATCCTTCAGGATATTGTAAAAATCTAATAATCAATTTATATATAAAATGTTTCAGTAAAATTCTTACAGATAAAATTAAAATCAAACTAAAAATACAACAATTTGCAGATTTTTTGCATAAAAAACGTCTCTATGAGCTTGTGCGATCTCAAAAGTGACACATACGGAGTAGTAGTTTTAAAATAATGACACAGTATATGGCATGTTTAAAAAAGTAGGAAGAGAGACAAAAGAATATAAATCTTGTTAAAATCTTGTTAAAATCTCGCTCTGTAAACAAACAGGAGCATGGCCTAGAGCTCTAAGGGCCCTTCACGGAAATATGCTTGCGACGGATACACCAAGCCTCCGATAAAAATGTGGAAACTGAAGAAGCTACCAATGTGGATGTTTCATATTTGCATATTCTGATGGCATTGGCTCTATCCAACAGTAATAAGTTTTTACAGAGGGGGATAATCCACTTTCCTCTAGGACTCTTATATAGAGGGCAGAAGAACAAAATATGCTCAGTTGTTTCTTTATAATGAGGGCAAGATATACATCTGTCAGTTGAGGGGTCTCTGGTTGACCAGTGGGACATATAATAATTAATAGGCAGGGAACCATATCTAAGCTGTAGACAGAGGGCACGAGCATAAGGTGGCATAGGGAGGTTCAAAAAAGTCTCTGGCCAGGGTTCGTGTTTGAATTGGAGGAATTCTGTTGTTAGCCTGTCCAGCCCGTTTTGGCACAGTAGATCTCATTAACTTTTTCCCAGTATCTTCTTTTAACAAGTTGTTTCGCATTATTGGGAATCAATTCCAGGTGTTCCCAGTAGTGGGGGAAACCTATTTTAACCCAGGCAGATTTAATCTCCTGCAACCATTGGATTTTAATTGGGCCCTGGGGAGTGGCTATTAGTTCCCTCACTGCCGCCCTGTAAGGTTCAAGTTCGGCAGTTTTCCAAAGTCGGATCCAATAGGAAAGCGATCTCAGGGCTGCTATGGTTTTGATGCTGTTTAAACCTAAGTCGAGCCTGAGAGGATCATTGGGCTACCTGCCCCTAACCGAGAGACCTGTCTGAGGAAATTGTTTTCTTTTGTTTGTAAAATATCCAATCTTCTGTGTAATCCCCAGAGTTCCGCTCCATACAGGGCCGCCGCACAAATTTGGGCACCAGTTCCTATGTATAGCTATTTCTTAGCAATAAGATCTCAAAACCCATGAAACTTGGTTTCACAAGAAACAGCGTGCTGTCTTCCCGCCACTGCACGTTCATTAGAAACCACGCCATGGCACCAGAATGCTGCTCTCTGCCTCAGCATTTGCTCAGGCCAGCTCGCAGACCACATGCTCCCTACCTCAATCACCAGGAAAGCAGCCACGGGAGCTGCATATTTGTATCTCCATTGTTGAGCCACACAGGGAGCGTTAAAAAAAATTAAGTCATTACAAGTGTTACACGAAACCATAAATAAAAAACAGTGTGTCTCTTTCCTGTCCTAGATAGGGAAAAAAGCAGACATGGAGGAAGGAGGAAGGGGTTTCTAAAGGTTAAAAAAGAAATAGAAAAAAGACTAGCAAGTAGATAGGTTTGTCGGGGGTGGGACCGCCTCACCTTATAATGACTGAGACAAAGAAATCATATGAGCAGGGAAATTCCTCTTAAGGAGCGTTTAGGGCGGTGCCCCTCCCCAATGTGAGCCATCACACACTGCAGTTAAAATTATGAGCCATAACTAAATGGCCCATTTAGCCGACTTTAGTGTGGAGCACCTGCAATATTGTAGAGGGAGGAGGCGTGGCCATGTCACAGTGCACCATGTGACATCATACATCTGATGGTTGCCTGCTGCCGTGAAGTGTGCATGTCCGATTGACCGCAAGCTTCAATGTGGCCAACCTGACATGAGCACATTTGCCCTCTGAATCTACGCTGAATAAAAGCTCTATGGGGACAGAGACCCAGTCCCCTTGTACTCTAAGAGAGCGCTGGGTTGGCCCCCCCAGCCAATCGCGATGCTGCTCTCTAGCTTTGTGTTGAAATACAGAGCATGAAAGCAGGGTTTTCATTGGCTATGTTTCTAGTACCCCTCACAGCTCTTCGCTGCTTCTACACAGGAGACCTAACCCATGAGGAGGGAGGACGCAGACAAAAGGAAGATCAGCGTGTCCAAACTCCCAGTGGCCCATCAAGCTGCAGGAAAAGTAAGGTAATTTTAGTGACTCTATTGTTAAATAGATTTTCACAACCCATCATTTTCAGATTTTACGAGCGCCACTGCTTATGAGGGTGTAATGTCTTATTGAAGGAGAAACTGTTTCTCAGTGAACCATTTGCTACTTGAACCAGTTTTCCATGGGAAGGTGAAGTCAAATTTCATGTTCTGTGAAATGGTCATATTATGCACTTTTTATACAATGTGAAATTCAGAAAGTGTACCAGATTACACCAGTGTAACCAAAATTCCACAGAAGTCTAGTTCTGAATGCAAGTTAACCTGATGGAAATTGTGAAACAGCAATGAAACTGTACTCAGACTGAAAAGCAAACCAAAGGAAAATCCAAAATAGTATTCATGATGAAAAAGTATGCATAAAATGTTGGGAGTAGTCACTTCGAGTCATTCTCATTCTAACACATGTATGACAGAATATTCTCTTAACTGGACAGGGAGGGACAAGGAGAGCATGAAACTAGTGGTAGTAGAACCCACAGATATGCATATGCAGAAATTGAGAGGATATTTGCACGCAGGGAGATAAAGTGGTGATTCAAACATGTTTATTTCCCAAGAAGAGTATAATCTTTGTTAGACCTGACAGCCTTAGGGTTTCCTTCCACTCCAACTTTTTGCCAACCCCCTCTACTTTTCTGACCTCGTTTCTGCTAGTATTTGTACTCTGTGCACTTTACAGCTGCTAACCAGTGCTAAAGTGCTTGTGGTCTTTCCTCTAAGCATGGTAATATTGGCTTATCCCCAATTGGCGTATTTCATTTACTTATAAGTCCCTAGTAAAGTGGTACTGTTGAAAATGGCCCTTTCTGCAGGGGTATCCCACTGTTTACTGACACACTGACTTGGCTAGTCAAACTACTTGCCAAGGCCTGAACTTCCCTTTTACTACACCTAAGCCACCCCTAAGGTAGGCCCTAGACAGCACATGGGTTGGGGGCTGCGTAAGTAAAAGGTAGGACATGTACTTTAATTCTCTACATGTCCTAGTAGTGACAAACAGCCTATTTCATTTTTCACTACTGTGAGAGCTGCTCCTCTCATAGGTTAGCACTGGGAATCCCGTTACATATGTCTACGTGGTAACTTCTGATTTGTGAGGTGTAGATTGGGCATGTTTGTTATGTTTCGAATGGTAGTGAGAAATCCTTCTTACTGGTGTAGTTGAATTCTGCATTACTATTTCAGAAATGCCACTTTTTTCGAAAGTGAGCATTTCACTGTGCTTACAAGACTTAAGTATCTCTTCATATATAGATATTACAAGTGGTTTGAAACGGAGATCAACTTGGACACCGAAATCAACAAGTGATAGCAATATAGACATTTTTTTTGGACTGGTATGGAATGATTTGGACAAGGAAGAGAAAAAGAAACAACAATGGAGGAAGTCGAATCTGACACCAGGAGAGTGCACCGCATTGAAGATTTTGAAATGTGATAATGATTTGGTTATTAAAAAAGCGGATAAGGGGGGCAATACAGTTGTAATGAATCGGAAAGACTATGAATCGGAAATGAGCACACAATTAAATGAAATTGCATGTTATGAAAAATTGTCATATAATCCGATGCCAACTTTAACAGGGAAAATCAATCGAATGTTAATGGTTTGGAGGGATAAGAATTTATTGGATGAGGAAGAATTCTTATATTTACAAATATTTCGTCCCAGATACCCATGCCTATACACGTTACCAAAAATACACAAACAATCTAAATTCCCACCAGGAAGACCTATTGTATCGGGCATAGGAGGCCCCACTGAGAGATTGTCAGAATATGTAGATATTTTTCTACAACCATTTGTAAAAAATTTACCATCACACATTAATGACACTAAACATGTATTAAGTATGTTGTCAGATTTTCAATGGGAACCAGGTATGATTCTGGTAACTTTAGATGTGGTTTCACTCTATACCAGTATACAACATGAATGGGGCATAAAAGCAATGGAATATATTTTGAATAGGAGATCGGCGAGCTTATTGGAACACACACAAATGTTGTTGAAAATGATTGATCTCATACTTAATAATAATTATTTTATGGTGAAACAAAATTGGTTTAGACAAATACAAGGTGTGGCAATGGGTTCGAAATTCTCACCATCTTATGCTAACTTGTTCATGGGATGGTTTGAGGAGAATTGGGTATGGGGCCCAAAAGCAGCGATATGGCATTCATATATCCTTTATTGGGGACGATATATTGATGATTGTCTTATGATATGGACAGGGGATATAGTGGCATTAGAAAGTTTCTGTAATCACCTTAATGATAATGATGTAAATATCAAATTCACATATAAATACAGTGAGTCAAAGATAGAATTTCTAGATGTAGAACTTTTTGGAGAAAACAATAAACTAGAGAGTAGATTATTTCGGAAAATTACTGCGTGTAACACGATATTACATGCGGCAAGCTCACATCCCAAGCATCAAATAGAGGCTATACCGTTAGGAGAAATGATTAGAGCAAGAAGAAATTGTAGTATAGATTCTGATTTTTTTGATGTTATTAAGGATATGGAATATAGATTTAGAAATAGAGGCTATTCGGAGAATAATTTATGTAAATCTCGCAATAAAGCTCTTAAAACTTCACGTACACAGACATTACTAATGACCCAAAGAAATAAAGAGACCAAAAATGACAGCGCTCAGAAATTGAGAATTGTGTTAGACTACACAGATAAATCTCAGAAATTATTAAGAATAATGAAAAGATACTGGTCAATATTGATGCAAGACGAGTCACTTAAGAAATATATAGGGAGAAAACCTGAGGTTGCGTTCAGAAGAGGAAATACCCTCAACAGTATGTTGAGTCCGAGCTACTTACCAGATGAGACAAAGGCAGATTGGCTGAGTGCAAGAAATATGGGCTTCTTTAAATGTGGCTCATGTGCAATGTGTAAATGGGCATGTCAAGCTAAAAAAGATTTTTTTGACAGAAGAGGATGTAAAATATCCATAAAATCACATATAGACTGTGGTACAAGATTTGTGGTATATATGCTTATTTGTAAATGTAAGAAAATATACGTGGGCAGTACGATACGTCCACTCAGGACGAGAATCTCGGAACATTGGAGAGCGATACGACAGTTAGATGAACGCTATCCGATAGCATCTCACATGATGGTATGTGAAGCACAAGGGACACATAAAGATTTTAAGTTTTTTGGTTTTGACCATTGTGGTAACAACCCACGCGGAGGGAATAGAGAATTGGCTCTAAGAAGGCGGGAATCGTTGTGATTATGAAATTAGGAGCTGTAGAAATGGGTTTGAATACAGATCATGAGATGGAATATTTTTTGGGTGACAAATAATAAGATATAGTATAAGGTAGGCAATAAAAGCATCATCTCAGGTTGCGGTTTGTGTAATTAAAGTGAATATTTAGATCTAGAGAGTCTGTTAATTATATTTTAATCTGAATTGTTTATATTTAATCTTTAATGAATTTATATGGTCATTAGAGTTAGTGGTAGATGTATGACTGAATGCATATATGATACATACAGTAACTTATAAGCTTGGTATCTTAATAGTGCAATGCTGTGGTTTCAGTGTATTACTTAATATTGAGTTGAACAGATACCTATATGGCTTCATAAGAACTAAGTAGAAATAGTTAATTGTAGTTTTTATTTTTATTTTTGTATACCGTAGTGGGTGTCTAATAATTTAAAATGACACATAAAAGCAATGAAATACGAACAATTCTTATGAATGATAGTACTTGTAATTATAGAAAGACGGTCGGATTCTCCGAAGTCCGTCATCTATTGCAAGTAAAGAATCGACGAGTGTAGATAGAGCGTCTCATAGTAATCTAAATATGTAGCCCGTTGTTTATTTCGGCTAAACCGATGACGCGGTTAAATAGCGTGTTGGACAGTTTCTCGGTTTGTTTACTGAGGAGGCGTACTCGCGAACGGTTGGAAATTGTGCTAAAGGTAAGGAGACGCTCGAATATAGCCATGTATTACGGACCATCATCGGGGCCAGTTATTAATTGGGGGCTATTTATTTTACAATAGATTCATTTTACAATAGATTTGACTCACAAGAGAAAACGTGGAAAGACGATTGAGAATTAAGTTTGGGGTACTTTGAACGGTAAGCCTCATGAATATTTAAAATTGAAAACTGAGAATGCAATGGATATTCTGCGAACAATTTAGAATTAATAAATAGGGAGTCATGTATTTACTTGTTTTTCTCAAATTAGATCTCATTTTCAGTATTACGAGAAATACGAACATTGACTGATTAATATGAGTAAGTGAAAAATTATGAAAATAATCAATAATAAAGGGATTGTAAGGTAGCACAAGGGGGTCTCCCTTTGATAATTAGGAATAAGATATACATTTTTTAATATATTTCAGCTTTGACTCACAATATGGTCGCACGTTTTGGCTGTAACTTTAGTGTTAATAGAAATAAGTATAATGGTCCCGGTATACACATGTGTTACGTAAGGTCACGTGTAGGGGTAATATTTTGTTTTTGTTTTTGGGAAAATGCATGGTTCTCACCTGGTCATTCGATAGTCACAAAATTTCATCGAAGTGGTAATGGATACAATATAGGAGATTCATATTTAATATTATTTCGTAATTTTATGTAATTTTTGATAATATTGTTTTAGGGATTGTTGATGAACTTCAATGACAGGAAGGTCCTGAGGAAATCCTAGGGGTATTCCCCTGGATGAAACACGTGTTGACAACGTACAAGCAATGTGGTTTTGAGGTTCATATGTATGGGACAATTGGATTTACTATAAATGTATATATATTCTTGTGACTACGTACAAGCGATTTGGTTCTGAGGGTTATATAAATGGGACAATTGTATTAACTACAATTATGTATAATTTTGTGCATTGGGAAAATCGAGTGGAATATTAATTAAGAAACTGGATATAAGATGGGTGTAAGTATAAGGAACGTACACAGTACTACTATTATTTCTATATTGTATTAAGTTTGACAGATATAAGAAAGTCACTCCTTTAAGAATTGTGTTATCAACTTATTAACATGTCAATAAGTCATGTGTGCCATTACTCTTTGGTGTATTGTTAGATATCCCCATTGGGTTATTGTTTAGGTGAATTAGGAGGGTGAACACCTGAGTTTTGTGCACCGTGGTATTATAATTGAATTTAGTTTAAGAAATGGTATGAAATTGGAGCGCCAATCACTCACTACCGCACCCTCTTTTGATTTACAACAGTTTTATTGTGAGTAGGCAGTACCATTTTTCAGAGGAACTATTAATTGAGTTATTTCTAGCATAATGGATGATAGAATCAAAGAAGCTGAGGAACTTTTCAAAAGCTTAGATAAGGGATGTACAGTAAAACAAGCTATAAATGGTGGGAACCGAAGGAGTAAGGAAGGTCCTAAGGATAAATTTATTAAGTTGGAAAGGTTGAAAAAAAGTGAAATGTCCAGATGGTGGGACACAACCACACTCAAACAGTATAAAAGACTAGATAGGATTCCCAGGGGATTAAGGTCACATATCTTCCCCACATATGATGATTTAGATGCAGATTTATTGGTACAATGGGAAGAAGAACTTAAATCTAACTCTATGAGGTTAATGGATATTTTAATAGAAAATGATGAAAGAAAAGTGAAAAAACTACAAGTAGATATAGAGAAGTTGGAAAAAGAGATTAGTGAACTGAACCTTAACGAGGCAACAGAGAAAAATTATGTTATTTTAAATGATGTAATTAGGAAGTTTCAGGAAGAGATTAAACAAAGAAAAGCTAGGAAACTTAAGAGAGATGAGTCAGATTACTTAAGCGGTAGAGTGTTTACGTTCTCGCAAAAATATGACCATTTGGTTAAGTATACTGTTCTTATAGCAGATTCTAATAACTTAACAGACTCAGCCTCAACATCTAGAAGCAGTCTAGTGACAGACAGTAGCGAAGTGGATAGTAGAGACTTACACATGGGTTCAGATGCACAGGCGGTGAGTTTTTTACAGGAACTCAAAAGGATAAAACAAGGCAATTGGGAGATAAACCAGAAGAGAAATTGGGTAGGAGGACACGCAGAGGGAAAAGAGGAAGTAAAAAGCGACACATATGTGGGCATGAAAACAAGATCTCGGGACAAAAAGATATAGATATGGAAGTAGAATCAGTAAATAATGTTGTAAACTTATCTGAGAAACAACTATCTTCGGACATGGTATCACTGTTGAATAAGGGACTTAACTTTTGTCCAACATCTAAGGGGAATATTTGTCAATCCAAAATTGATCTGTTCAAGTTTATGAGAAAACTAAAACTCAAACGATATTTTGACACTCGTATAACAGACATAGAATTAGCCCCAAAAGGCATTAGGGCGCATAGCAAATTGTCTATCCAAGGCATACATGATACTGTAATGTTGATGACAATCACGGATTGTGAGGAGGATCCAGTAACAACATCTTCAATATTACAAGACTTAAGTATCTCTTCAGATATACATATTACAAGTGGTTTGAAACAGAGATCAACTTGGACACCGAAATCAACAAGTGATAGCAATATAGACATTTTTTTTGGACTGGTATGGAATGATTTGGACAAGGAAGAGAAAAAGAAACAACAATGGAGGAAGTCGAATCTGACACCAGGAGAGTGCACCGCATTGAAGATTTTGAAATGTGATAATGATTTGGTTATTAAAAAAGCGGATAAGGGGGGCAATACAGTTGTAATGAATCGGAAAGACTATGAATCGGAAATGAGCACACAATTAAATGAAATTGCATGTTATGAAAAATTGTCATATAATCCGATGCCAACTTTAACAGGGAAAATCAATCGAATGTTAATGGTTTGGAGGGATAAGAATTTATTGGATGAGGAAGAATTCTTATATTTACAAATATTTCGTCCCAGATACCCATGCCTATACATGTTACCAAAAATACACAAACAATCTAAATTCCCACCAGGAAGACCTATTGTATCGGGCATAGGAGGCCCCACTGAGAGATTGTCAGAATATGTAGATATTTTTCTACAACCATTTGTAAAAAATTTACCATCACACATTAATGACACTAAACATGTATTAAGTATGTTGTCAGATTTTCAATGGGAACCAGGTATGATTCTGGTAACTTTAGATGTGGTTTCACTCTATACCAGTATACAACATGAATGGGGCATAAAAGCAATGGAATATATTTTGAATAGGAGATCGGCGAGCTTATTGGAACACACACAAATGTTGTTGAAAATGATTGATCTCATACTTAATAATAATTATTTTATGGTGAAACAAAATTGGTTTAGACAAATACAAGGTGTGGCAATGGGTTCGAAATTCTCACCATCTTATGCTAACTTGTTCATGGGATGGTTTGAGGAGAATTGGGTATGGGGCCCAAAAGCAGCGATATGGCATTCATATATCCTTTATTGGGGACGATATATTGATGATTGTCTTATGATATGGACAGGGGATATAGTGGCATTAGAAAGTTTCTGTAATCACCTTAATGATAATGATGTAAATATCAAATTCACATATAAATACAGTGAGTCAAAGATAGAATTTCTAGATGTAGAACTTTTTGGAGAAAACAATAAACTAGAGAGTAGATTATTTCGGAAAATTACTGCGTGTAACACGATATTACATGCGGCAAGCTCACATCCCAAGCATCAAATAGAGGCTATACCGTTAGGAGAAATGATTAGAGCAAGAAGAAATTGTAGTATAGATTCTGATTTTTTTGATGTTATTAAGGATATGGAATATAGATTTAGAAATAGAGGCTATTCGGAGAATAATTTATGTAAATCTCGCAATAAAGCTCTTAAAACTTCACGTACACAGACATTACTAATGACCCAAAGAAATAAAGAGACCAAAAATGACAGCGCTCAGAAATTGAGAATTGTGTTAGACTACACAGATAAATCTCAGAAATTATTAAGAATAATGAAAAGATACTGGTCAATATTGATGCAAGACGAGTCACTTAAGAAATATATAGGGAGAAAACCTGAGGTTGCGTTCAGAAGAGGAAATACCCTCAACAGTATGTTGAGTCCGAGCTACTTACCAGATGAGACAAAGGCAGATTGGCTGAGTGCAAGAAATATGGGCTTCTTTAAATGTGGCTCATGTGCAATGTGTAAATGGGCATGTCAAGCTAAAAAAGATTTTTTTGACAGAAGAGGATGTAAAATATCCATAAAATCACATATAGACTGTGGTACAAGATTTGTGGTATATATGCTTATTTGTAAATGTAAGAAAATATACGTGGGCAGTACGATACGTCCACTCAGGATGAGAATCTCGGAACATTGGAGAGCGATACGACAGTTAGATGAACGCTATCCGATAGCATCTCACATGATGGTATGTGAAGCACAAGGGACACATAAAGATTTTAAGTTTTTTGGTTTTGACCATTGTGGTAACAACCCACGCGGAGGGAATAGAGAATTGGCTCTAAGAAGGCGGGAATCGTTGTGGATTATGAAATTAGGAGCTGTAGAAATGGGTTTGAATACAGATCATGAGATGGAATATTTTTTGGGTGACAAATAATAAGATATAGTATAAGGTAGGCAATAAAAGCATCATCTCAGGTTGCGGTTTGTGTAATTAAAGTGAATATTTAGATCTAGAGAGTCTGTTAATTATATTTTAATCTGAATTGTTTATATTTAATCTTTAATGAATTTATATGGTCATTAGAGTTAGTGGTAGATATATGACTGAATGCATATATGATACATACAGTAACTTATAAGCTTGGTATCTTAATAGTGCAATGCTGTGGTTTCAGTGTATTACTTAATATTGAGTTGAACAGATACCTATATGGCTTCATAAGAACTAAGTAGAAATAGTTAATTGTAGTTTTTATTTTTATTTTTGTATATTTGTGGAGCTAATTTAGTCCGTAGTGGGCGTCTAATAATTTAAAATGACACATAAAAGCAATGAAATACGAACAATTCTTATGAATGATAGTACTTGTAATTATAGAAAGACGGTCGGATTCTCCGAAGTCCGTCATCTATTGCAAGTAAAGAATCGACGAGTGTAGATAGAGCATCTCATAGTAATCTAAATATGTAGCCCGTTGTTTATTTCGGCTAAACCGATGACGCGGTTAAATAGCGTGTTGGACAGTTTCTCGGTTTGTTTACTGAGGAGGCGTACTCGCGAACGGTTGGAAATTGTGCTAAAGGTAAGGAGACGCTCGAATATAGCCATGTATTACGGACCATCATCGGGGCCAGTTATTAATTGGGGGCTATTTATTTTACAATAGATTCATTTTACAATAGATTTGACTCACAAGAGAAAACGTGGAAAGACGATTGAGAATTAAGTTTGGGGTACTTTGAACGGTAAGCCTCATGAATATTTAAAATTGAAAACTGAGAATGCAATGGATATTCTGCGAACAATTTAGAATAAATAAATAGGGAGTCATGTATTTACTTGTTTTTCTCAAATGAGATCTCATTTTCAGTATTACGAGAAATACGAACATTGACTGATTAATATGAGTAAGTGAAAAATTATGAAAATAATCAATAATAAAGGGATTGTAAGGTAGCACAAGGGGGTCTCCCTTTGATAATTAGGAATAAGATATACATTTTTTAATATATTTCAGCTTTGACTCACAATATGGTCGCACGTTTTGGCTGTAACTTTAGTGTTAATAGAAATAAGTATAATGGTCCCGGTATACACATGTGTTACGTAAGGTCACGTGTAGGGGTAATATTTTGTTTTTGTTTTTGGGAAAATGCATGGTTCTCACCTGGTCATTCGATAGTCACAAAATTTCATCGAAGTGGTAATGGATACAATATAGGAGATTCATATTTAATATTCTTTCGTAATTTTATGTAATTTTTGATAATATTGTTTTAGGGATTGTTGATGAACTTCAATGACAGGAAGGTCCTGAGGAAATCCTAGGGGTATTCCCCTGGATGAAACACGTGTTGACAACGTACAAGCAATGTGGTTTTGAGGTTCATATGTATGGGACAATTGGATTTACTATAAATGTATATATATTCTTGTGACTACGTACAAGCGATTTGGTTCTGAGGGTTATATAAATGGGACAATTGTATTAACTACAATTATGTATAATTTTGTGCATTGGGAAAATCGAGTGGAATATTAATTAAGAAACTGGATATAAGATGGGTGTAAGTATAAGGAACGTACACAGTACTACTATTATTTCTATATTGTATTAAATTTGACAGATATAAGAAAGTCACTCCTTTAAGAATTGTGTTATCAACTTATTAACATGTCAATAAGTCATGTGTGCCATTACTCTTTGATGGATTCACTGTGCTTATTACTCTAGTGTTTTGCAGCCTGACTCCAACCCACATTGAGGGCAGTGGCAGCTACTCTTGGTGCATACTTTTCAGATAGCCATAGCACAGGAAGGGCTAAGTGTGAAAGAAGAGGCATCTGCATTCATCTGCATTCTGATAGTCATCCTGGGCTGGGGAGCATGGTCGTTCACACCTTGCATGTCAATAGGTTGTGCCTTGCCCTAAAACATAGGGCTAATTACCCCATACCGATGTCTGTAGATAGGGCTGAGTTGAAAGGGGGTTGTGTTTCACTTGAAAGGGTTCCTTTGAAGTCACCCCTTTCTTCAAAAACATTTTGGAGTACAAGAAGAGGACTCTGACACCATTATTTTAGAGCACTTTTTGGAACTGGGACTGAACCTCTGCCAGAAAGACTGCTGAGTTGCAAAAGGACTCATTTGGAATTCTCTTCTGTTGTTGCCCTGCTACATGCTGATGCTGGGTGGCATGAAGGGCTCACTAAAGTGCTTTTCTGCTTGGTGTCCTGTTGCCAGCCGGTCCCTGACTCTGCAAGGACGTTGTGGTGCTGCCTGAAGAGATCGTCCTGAGAGCTGCTGGACTGGTTGTGCTGGTCACCCTGCCTGCTGCTGCCTGCCTTGTGCCCCCCAAAGTTCTCCCAGGAAGGTGCTGGTTTTGCTCCTGGTCCCTACAAGTATAGAGCCTGAGGAGCACTTCATTGTCAACTATTTTGATACCAGGTGCAGGGAGAGCACTGTGTGGAATTGCCTCATTGTTTTAGTTTTCATGATTGCATGGTGAGCATGATAACCTTCACTTCTGTTTCCAAACACTAGTGTATACTGAGCGCTTCATCTTCCGGGGATCTGCTATCCATGCTACGTGGAAACTTTGAGCAAGTGCCATGAGTTGAGGGAGGTCACCGCCGCAGTGCTGGGCTCTCAGCTCGTGCCTTAATCCTTAATGAGATGCCCATGGCCCCAGAAGGAGTTCCTGCTACGTCTCCCAAAAGTGCGTCATGTGTGGGCAATCTTTGGTGAACGTTGCTGCCAGTGCATGTGGAGCTCTGGTGCTGGCACCTGAGGACAGGTCAGCGTGCCCCCCCTAACTTGGTGAGTCAGGCGGAGTAGAGATGACTCCCCGGAGACGTGAGGCCACTCTCGAAACCCACACTGACTCCCCTTCTCAAGGGAAACCTCTCTTGTTTCTGCTGTTGCACTGTGCGCTCGCGGGCAGCAACCTCCTTGAAGGTCAACACTCGGAGAGACCCGAGGAAGGTCCCCTGCCATTCTTGATTGTGTGCGTACCCCACCCCCTATCCTCACCTGGGGCCTTGCTTAGGGGGCACTGGATCAATGCAAGCAGTCTGGGAACGAAACTTCAGCGGAGGTCCCCCTCTTGCCTGCTCGACTTACCGCACACAGAGGAGTGGAGGATTACCATAAAGGCCGTACAGTACTACGGGTGTTTGTACTTTTGTGTTATCCGTATTAAGCCTCTTCTTAAGAAACTCCCCAAAACTATCATGATCAGTACAATAGGGGCCTAAGTGCTTTTGGTGCCCTCACTACACTAAAGTGATTTATGTGCCTTCCGGTCCCCTACCTGGCTGCATATGTGTTCAGGATCATATTGAGTGATGATGTGTTTCATTTACTACCTGCTGCATATGAGTGCTGATCAAAGTTGGTGACTAGGGTTTTCATTCATTACTTGCTGCATTTCATGCTCTGATATTGGAGTATGTTGTTTTTATGCCTTATACGGGTCAGGATAACAAGTACTATCTTAGGGGACCCATTATATGCACAGTAATGTTTTCTTTCATGATGTTTGGCAACCTAACAGTACATCCTTTGTTGCCCTTATTGTGATGTTTGTGTCAATTGCCTAGTTGGCAAAGTAATCACCGATTTATGTCATATTGGTCTATGATTTATGTATAATATCTTTTATATTTTTATATACTATTGTGTGGAGTCTCTTTTGTGGTGTATATATTATGTCACTGGTGTGAGTGTGTTGCGCAAACGCTTTACACATGATGTCTAGAGATATGCCTGACTGCTCTGTGCCAAGCTATCAGGGAGTGAACAAAGGTTATCTTTTATGTGTAACCTACTTGCCCTGACTAGAATGGTGGGTTCTGCCTGCCTGAGTTGCATACCCTCACCAACCAGAAACCCTATTTCTAATAGTTACTCTGTGTACCCAGGGCCTGAAAAGTAAATGCTACTAGTGAGCGTGAAGAACTGTCAGTCAGTCAGTCAGAAAAACTTTATTCGGCATATTGCCATAAAAGTGCACATACATTTATATATAACACCATAAAAAAATGCAATACTTGTTACTTAATTCTAAAAACGAACTTCTTCAATCTGCTAATTTACAAAACTAAAAATCCAAACTTGTCCCTTAGCCCTTTTAAATCAGGATAATAGTTAATTCTTATAAAATCATATGCAACAATAAAACAGTATTTAAAATTACGTTAGCAAATAATCGCATCAATTAATTCATATCGATTTCTAATAGCAATAGCTGATTTGATAAAACTTAAAATAGAGCTACACATTTGTTTAGATGAAAGGCTTTAAATGCCAATCAGTCCTTCCTTATAAGAAAGAGTATGTAAATTACGCAAAATTGGTAGTATAAAAGTTTTCCTAGGAGCTGAATAAAGTGAACAAAATAGAATAAAGTGACAAGTGCTGTGTTTCGAGAAGTTGTCACAGGGACATGGCGGTAATATTTTTTCCCCACACACATTTTGTTGGAAACGCCACTCTAAAATGAATCATGTTAAATCAAAAAAGGGAGGAAAGTGGAAACCAGACAAAATAGGGTTCTATCGAGTTTGAAGGTGAAATTTGTACATATAACTCAAAGGATCTCAGTTTCTCTGCCACTTGGTATCTAAGATTCATGACGTACTCCTTGTAACGGAATTTTACAATTTCCTTCGCGTTGGCAGGCATAAGCTCCGGATTGAGATACATAAACTCCAGGTCCAAATTCCGGAAACAATTTTGAATAAAATTTAACTATGGAATTTTGTTATAGTTTGCTAACGAAGAGCAGTCTTTTACACAGTCCTGTGCTAAAATGGCTGCCGGATTTGACCATACTTTTACCCATAGCAAAAGGGGGGCAATGTCTATCAAATCAGTAATGTAGCCGATTCCCATCTCCTCATGACATGATATTCGCTACATTCTTGGGTACCATAAGTAGCCGATGGAGAAATTTATTCAACGCCCGTTGTAATGTAATTGAGCTGTTGTATCCCCAAAGGCCCCCCCCATAAATCGCTGCTGAGACACATTTGGATTTATAGAGCGTAATGATCTGATGAACTGGTCTGTGCCCTAGTCTACGAGCAAAGCGAAAAATTGCTTCAACATTTCTTTCCATTTGTTGAAACTTAAAATTCAAATGGGGTTTCCATTACAAAGAGGAACTTAGGTACAGACCTAAATAACAGAAGTCTTTTACCTTTGTTAAGGTGTTCCCCCCCATTTTAAAGCATTTAGTACGTGTATTTCTAGGGCCACAGATCATTACATGTGACTTTTTAAAATTAACTTTCAGATCAAGCTCTTGTGTATACGTTAAAAAAAGATCCAAAAGTGTCTGTAGGCCATTGGCCGTACGGGCTATTAAAACGGCATCGTCAGCATACAGTAAAATCGGCAATTGTCTAAAACTCATCCTTGGAAAATCCTTACCATTCTGGGCTAAATAACTGTACAAGCCGTTAATGTAGAACAGAAATAAAAAAGGTGCCAAAGTACAGCCCTGTCTTACACCCTGATTGGATGCAAGGGGATAGGACCTTTCACCATGTTGACCAAACTGAATTGAGATAGTAAGATCAGATTATAAACGTTTGATCAGATCCATCAAATCTTGCTCAACCCCCATTGTGTCCATTAGCGCCCACAGTTTCACTCTGTTCACTGTGTCAAATGCACTGGATAGGTCTATAAAGGCTAAAAGGATAGATTCCCTTTTAGCAATGACATATTTGCTAAGAATAAGGTGCAAATTTAGGGCCTGATCCACTGTACCTAATCCAGGCCTAAACCCATAGTGAATTGGTGATAGGATATTTGTACTTACCACCCACTCCTGAAGACGATTCAAGATGACACTCTCCAGGATCTTTGGCATAGAGTCAATGAGAGAAATGGGTCTGTAACAAAAGTGGTCAAGCCTAATACCTTTTTTGAATATCTGGACAATTATTGCCATTAGCCATGATGAAGGAATAGAGCTCTGAATGGCACTATTCAAAACATTTGTGATTATCGGAACCCACAGATCAGGTAGAGATTTAAATAAGTCCACTGGTACCCCATCAGGGCTGGGGGCTTTCCCTGATTTCATTTTATTTATTGCTATGGCAATCTCGTGTATCTCAAGTGAAATTCCACTCTTATTTGGAATGGAAGTAACCAGTGCCGGAGAGCCACATACCTCCGTACCATGGTTAGGGTCATTTGTGGACTGAAATACAGAGGAGAAATGTTCTACCCAAACCATCTCTGGTATCAGGCAGTCATCCTCCCTATTATCCTGTCCTGAAAAATATGGATGGTTAACCAACTTCCAAAATTGAGAGGGGTCCCTCAATTCCGTGGCTGCCATGAGATCTTCCCATGCTCTAGTACTTATTTCATTCTTCCTATCCTCAAGAACTTATATCGACCCTTAGCCTGTAAAACTAAGTCACGGCTAAATGGAATAGTTTTAATAGCTGTTTTTAAATCTCTGTGGGCAGCCGTACAGGCCGAGTTAAACCAGCGTTGCGGTTTTACGGCTTTAGAGTGTTCAGCTTACATCAATGCCTCAGAAATAGCACAACTTAAAGACTCATAAGCAGCTACAAGATAGGCACAAACAGGTTGCAGAGACAAACAAGTATTAATGTGGACCTTATTTTGTGTTATAAACTCCTCGTGAAAAATGTTTGAATTTACTCTCTCCCACTTCATACGGGGCCAAAGTTTCTTTTAAAGACCACTTTCCCCTTACATTCTATCCTAGGTAAAATTACCCTAGTTTTAAGGGCTAGTTTTATACTCAAGGGATTATGGTCACTGGCACAGTGGGATATAATCTTAAAATCCATAATTTCACATTGGAGTAAAGGGCAGATAAGGATAAAATCAACAATGCTACCCTTCATGCTCCCTGTATAGGTAGGTATTTTCCTTATCTGACTATTTGTCGTATCCCTTGCAAAAACCAGGTCAAATTTGTAAATGAGGGAATTCAGAGCGTTACCTAAATTAGAGTGAATAAAGTGTGTAAATGTCTCTCTGCCTTCTATAGGGGCACCACATATATGAGGTAATTCATGATTACACAACTGAACATTAAAATCTCTGACCCAAGTCATATCAAATCCCCTATCCTGAAATTTTCCTGCAGAATCAAAATAGTCCGTTAATTCTTCAAGGCTTCCTGGTAAGGCATTGCACGGAATGTTATAATAAAAATTTGGAAGTAGAATATCCTTACGCCCAGCCATTGATAGTAAAACCACCATAAAAAAGGCAGAAGACCAAATTAGAGAGGCCTCGGTTTTTGGAAGTGGTAAAGACACGAGTACCAGGAGCCCACCACTTGCTCTGCCCGCTATGGATGGCAGAGCTGGCTGAAACACAGAATAATAACCATCCAAATAAAAAGGGGTCATGGACCAAGTTTCTTGGAGACAAATAATATCATAAGTAGATACAAACTCCAACCATTCTAGGTTTCCAACTTTGGATCGAAGCCCTGCAATGTTCCAACTAATTAAGGATAGAAATGTAATACTTTCCCGGGATTTATTCCCTGGCTCCTTAGTGATATCAATATCTGTTATGTCCTGTAATAGTATAACTGCACTTCAGACACTGTTGATAATGCCAGATATATATGCCCTCCCACCATCTCATTTCCTGCGGAGTATCAATTGGAAGTCCCTTCCCCTCTACTTGTCAATCATTAGCATCCAGGGGTGACCGATTTAGGTTACCTTCGAAATCAAAGGTGGGGTTCCATGGTGGTACCGTTGATGGAACTACACTTAATCCATACAGGACCTTCATAGAGGGTATTGGTAAAACAGTTGGCTCATAGAAAAAACTTAAGGGGTGAATTTTGATCCCACCATTCCCCTCCGCACACAATGGCAGGGTCACCAGTAAATAGTTAACCAAATGAGGGTTGCCAAAATTGATCACTATACAATCACCTTCCTATGCTTTTTTAGACAGACCTACCCACTTCACCCTTCTTGCCATAATAATTCTGTTGTTTAGGTCATCTTGATATCTAAGTTTTCTCCTCATCCAGTGTGCACATTTCCTTATTAGAGCCCGAGTATCTTCCTTCTGAGAACAATCAAGAGGGGACACATTAGCTAACACTAAAACATATGGCATACTGTCCGGCGGAAGCTGTAAAACCTCCAATGGAGTGATGAAAGTTCCAGGGCTAGAGGCTATATCAGGTTTCAACAAAGTAGTCGTACTGCCAGTCAAAATAGGCAAAGGGACTGTGTGTAAGTCAACATGAAAGCCACAAGTAGGTTTACGGGGGCCGAATTCTGATTGGAATCCATTAAGCAATTAACTTGCTGTAGATCTTTAGGATAAGACGCAATTTCCTGGATAGAAAAAACCACAGGATTGATATCAGTTTTTATAGTGGACTGTTGAAACAAAAATTTAGAAACAGTTTCTTGTAGCTGCTTAAATTTGGAATTAATTAATGATGTTAATTTCTCCTCTAAAGCCACGAAAAGCGGTTTGAGAATTTGGTCCAAATTGGGCAGAGAGTTATCATTTAAATTCCTACTATCTGAACCCAATTCTCCTGATGGTAGACCTGTTGTGGAAGAATGATCAACCGGGGCGTCCAAAGATGAAGAAATAGGTTCCTTAGCCTTCAGCGCTTGTTTTAACAGCTTGGTGCTTTTACGATGACCTCCAGCTTTCCTTTTTTTGGGAGGAGGAGAGATAGCAGCTAAGTGTTCTTTAGTGGCTTAATTACATACATTAGGGGACAGTAGGGAGTGCGAAACGTTAATTTTGTCTTTAGGTTGAGGCAAACCAAAATTGGAAGGGGCAGTTAAAGAGTCTGTAGACTGTATATGAACCGTAGGTTCTAGAGGAATTCTTTGAGTTAAATTGTTGGCCACCCCAATTCTTTCTTCTACTTGACCAATTTCAGTTTCAATGGCCCCAATAACTGTAGATATATAGCTGGTTATTGATGATTGAATTGCACAGCATGTACTCCTTCAGCCCCAGATGTGATGTTCTTCCTTTTGCCCATAGCGTTCAAATGATAATAGGGCAGAACGCCCAAAATTAGCCAAGACAAATAGTAATAAGGCACAAAAGGTGCTGTGTAACAGTTGAAATACGTAACTAAATAAACTACTCAGTTAGCAGGACAGAAATATGGCTTACTTCTCCTCTCGTACTTGAATGCTGTACTTGAATGCTGGGCACTCAAGGCATCCTGGTCTGCAAGCCTCAGATGGGGGGGCCAAGCCCGGCCTCAAGCGGTCACAGACGGGCACAGAACGGGCCCACCCTTGGCCCGGGCTGTGCTCGGGCGCGTCCCGCGTGCGTCCCGCGTGCGTCCCGCGTGCGTCCCGCGAAGTGGGCGTGCGTTTCAAGATTAAAGGGGCCAAAGGTCCCGCCCCCGCAGCAAGCCGGTCTCCAGACGCGTGAAGAACTGATTGTGCCACCCACTTTAGTAGCCACCTAACTGTGTCTCAGAACTGCCATTGTAGAGCCGGTATGTGCAGTTTTACACTGCCATGTCTACCTGTCAAAATAATCCTTTTGCCAGGCTCAAACCTTCCCTTTCTATACATATATTTCACCACTAAAGTAGGCCCTGGAAAACCCAGAGGGCAAGATGCAATGTATTTCAAGAAAAGGACTTGAACTTTTAAGTTTTACATTTCCTGGTAGTGAAAAACTCCCAAAGTTGTTTTTCAATACTGCAAGGTCTGTCTCTCGATAGGATAACATTGGGATTACCTTATTGCATTTTATGAGTGTAATTCCCAATTATGAATAGATCAACTTTTCAAGTTTGGTGTCTCTGGAATCACAATTTAAAATTCAAACTTATGTTGATGTCAGATTTTAAATTGCAATTCTGAAAATGCCACTTTTAGAAATTTGGTGTTTTCTTACTTTAGCCATTTGGTGCCTGCTGCCTGTCTCTGATCACAAGTCTGGCATGGGTGACTACTGGGTCTTGCGTATACCTCCTAGAGAGACACACACAATGGGAGCTTAGGTGTGACTTGATGGGCCATCCTGACAGGATGGGAGTGAGGAGCTGGACCCAGTGTCACTTACACCTGAATAGGCTATGTCCGTCTCCACACAAAGGGCTGAATACACCCTTTAGAGAGTGCCTCTGTGCACTTCAAAGACCTATCTTTGGAGTCTCCCCCACCTCAAAGCCACCACTGGGTATAAAAACTGGACCTCAGACACTATCACTTCAGTACATATGAGGACTTGTGAATACTCTGTAAGGACTGCCAGGCTGCTAAACGACTGCCACTCTGCTGGACTGCTGCTTTGCTGGACTCCTGCTTTGCCTTGCTACCCTGCTGCTTGCTGCTCGCTCGCTCGGGTGAGAAGGACTGGACCTGCAGCACTTGAACCCAGAGTGACTCTGAGGGCTAGATGGCTGGCCTCCTGATCTAAAGTCTCAGGAACATAAGAGACTTCCAACCACCCTACTTCTGCACCTGGACTCTGGCTTCTGTGAATCTGCTCCACCAAGTGGTGCCACTGCAGTACTGGACCCTTAGAGATGGGCCTAAGGTGTTTTCTAAGTGGAGCCGATGCATCCTCTGCTGAGCGATACATCCTCAAGCAGAACCGATGCATCTCCTTTGCTGAGTGCCATATCCTTGAGCAGAATGGAAACATCACTGCAGTTGTGTGGATTGGACCCATTGCAAAAAACTTGCTTCGCCGCCACATCCTGCCTCTTGGGTTTGAGACATCGCCTTCGGAACCACCGCTGCACAACACTTTTCCCGGTGCAAGCTTCTCGCATCTCCCGTCAACAGCCGACTCAATGACAACACCGAAACTCTGCATCGCAGCTTCACCGCTCATCAGAACTGATGCTTCGTCCTGACTGTGCAACGCATCCTCGACACAGGCCTTCGCATCGCAAGCCCCATCGAGGATCCTCAATGTCAATGCAACAGGACCTCACAATGCAGCCATGACACATCTCGGCATGGATGAATTGCCACAACTGCGCAACTCATCTTTGACACGGAACCACACACCGCTTTGCAACCAGAATTTAAAGCACTTTGGTTCAGCGGGCCTAACTGAGTCCCTGTAGCCGGCTTGCACTCCATCATGGTTGTCCTAGACTTTTGACTTTGTCTCTGTATTGTGTGACCAATTATCCCCACAAGCGCTTTTTGTTCTTGGCAATAATTTTTATTTAAAAATGTGAAATTCAATATCTCCAGTTCTATGTCTTGGATTTTTGTCATTGAGGTCTTGCTTTATTTATTAAATTCAGATCTATTCTGGAATTGTTTTGTGTGGTGTTTTCACTGTGCTACTGTTTGAAGTGTTGCACAAATACTTTCCACATTACCTCTAAATTAAGCCTGACTGTTCTGTGCCAAGCTACTGGACGATGAGAAGAAGTTAATTTAGGGTTTGCTTGTGCCTCACTCAAACTAGGATTGTGGTTGCTGATTGACAATGGCTTACTCCCTAGACAACCAACAGCCCAATTTCTAACAGTTTCATTTAGAGGCAGGTGTCATGAGACATGCACACTGCTTAGTTTGTTCCGGTGCTTGGTTCTTTGCCCTGGGACTCTTCTTTTTCTCTTCTGATCCATAATTAGCAATCCAATGATAGAAAAGGTGAATGCCCCATCCAATCTTCAGACAACGTCCTCTAGCAACATGAAGCATGGAGGATGCCTCTAGCCAGAGCAGAGGCTTGAAAGGAGTTGAATGATGCCCTCGGAGTGGGCACCAAATGGGAGGAAGAAATTTGGGGGGCACCCATTCCCAGTGCCTTTGTGAAGCTTGAATGTTTGGGAACCTTGTTTATCACAATAATCTGCTATAGCCTTCTGTGAGCAGACAAGGGCACCAACGGTTAAGCATGAACATTTATCATCTTTTGTAGACAGACATTGGTAGCCTCTCAAATACAGCGGCTGTGATAACTTAATGAGAAAAAACACTGCATTGCAGGATTCTTGTGGACAAAACTGGCTCGAGGGATCATCTTAGGAACATCCACAGTCTGTAATAGGCACTTCACTTAGGTGCTGTCTTCTCATGCTCACTTTATTTTATCTTGTACTTGGGCCCTCTGTCACTTTCTACCAATGCTTGCTCCTAAGTCGCTAGTTGCCTTCCTCTGCTCCTTTCCAACCATTCACAATTTTTCTCTCCCTGGAATTTTAATCCCCCACATTAATTCCCAAAACCCCTGGATTTCAGTCAGGCTGCTGTTGTCCCCAAGCCCTTAAGTTACTCATTCCACATACCAAATCTCTATGCCCCCACTTGCTTGTTCACCACTTATTCTCTGTGCCCTCTTTTCCCAGCCTTCCCTCTTCCACATTTTCCAGGAACCGTCTAATTTTCCTTTACTTCTTGTTCCCAGGCCCTCACTCAATTTTTTTAATATCACAATCATATGCCTCGCTGTCCTTCTTCAGACAGGTAAATGATTTTCCTCCCACTCTTTTTAGTCCCCCTTAATCATGTGCCCCTGTCACCTTCATTTATACCCAAATTTTTTCCCACAAACACTCCCTCATCCCTGATTTTGCATTCCTTCCTCCAGTTTTCCCAATCATTCTCCCACTCTCATTTCCCAGGTCACCATTCTCTCTTCCTCAAGTCCCCAGTCATGCCTCTATTACATAATCCTCATCAGGTTTCTTACACAGTGGTCTATTTCTTCTGATAGAGAATGTCAGAATGCTGCCTTGATTACATGGATGTAGAGGACTAGAATAGAAGAGGTTTTATTTTGATAGCTTTCTGTAAATACCCTTCCACTGTAATATTCTTTAACCTCTGTTGTTTACAAGGCCTTCACCCACAACATTTTTCTCATCAGTATTTATGTTGTTCCATGGGCTCATTCACCTTCTGCTTCTTAATTCAAATTCTTTAGTTATGGTCCCACTGTCCTGCTTCTCTGACCCTTATTCCGTCAATCTGGCTCCCTTCTTTCAAAAGGATTTAAATCACCCCTGCACTCCAGGTATTCTTCAACTATATATTCTGTTAACCAAGTTCCTCACTCTGTCCCCACTCTTGCTCCGACATCTTTACAGGCCCATCATTCCACAAGCCCTCCTGGGGATTCATCCTTCTCATTCTGCCATGACCCCACTCACTTTCTCCATTACTCCTTCTGGAGACTTTATTCACTTTCCTTGTGATTCCAGAGAACATTATTTACTTTATCACCCACCTCTGATCAACATGATTTCTCCAACTTTCCTTTGTTTCCAGGTCATAATCCAGGTCCCTTTTATTTTTCCCAAGTTGTCACTCACCATACTCCCTCATGCCCCTCCATTTATCTTTCTTTCCCAGGTTCCCACTTCTTTACTTCCTTGATAAAAAGTCTACTTATAGACCCATTCAGTTCAAGGGTTGGAGTCTGCATAGACATAATTTTGACTGTATTTAACATTATGCATAGTTTGTGGATGCCTCCGCCATTAGGGCTGAGATCCACATTTCATACAGTCATTTTTCAGAATAAAGTGGTTGTTTCAGCTGGGCTAGTAATAATTTCAAAGTGAGTTAAGTTGGCAACAAACAGTGCATGTTTCTCAATTAAACACAACTACACAAATGTATATCTTTATGTTAACAAACTCACTACCATGGGGTATAGGGGATTGCAAAAACTGTTTTCTGTATTATAACTCACATTTTTTAAATGGTATTTTAATTGACTAAAAACTGTACTCAAATATGATTTTGAGGTTTAATTTCTAAACCAAAATATACACTTTCTTTTCTCACTTTTCAGGCCCTGTGTTGTCGTTCCATCCGCCACCTGCGATAACATATACTTCTGCTCCTACCACTGCAAACAAACCAAAGCTGACACCAATAAAACATGGATGTAGAGACTGGGAAGTATAATGTCTGCTGTAACTAATATTTATGGATTTATAAGTGACAATGTAAGTGTATGTAAAGTGTCACACAGCCCTATTTCCACCATTGTTAAACTTTAACAATCTAAATTTCTCTTAGACTTGCCATTGTAAGGCTACCACTGTAATCTTTATGTTATACCAGGAACCTGTGTGGGTCTCACTTTACGAAAATACCATAAAAATATCTGCATCGTCTAAGACCTAGGATAGCTTACTCCTCTTACTATGCATTTACCTATGCCGCTCTTCCGCCGCACAGGGGCCACAGCTACCTGTCCAGCCCGGCCAAGACTTCTTCCCCTAGGGTGTTTTGCACCAGGGACTGCCTCCAGCAATTTTTGCACCAATGGGCGCATTTAACTATGCTGCTCTCCTGCTTCTTGGGAGCCACAGCTACTGGCCCGGTCAGGACTTCTTGCCCCAAGGTGCTTTGCGGCAGGAGCTGCCTCCAGCAATTCTCGCTCCTCTCCCGCTGCGAGGGACACGCCCGGGCAAAACCCAGGTCAAGGGCAGGCCCATCCGCACCCGCCAGAGACCAAGGAGGCTGGGCCACCCCCTAGCACCTGCTTTACTTTCATCAAAGGTACTGCGAGAAAACTGGTTCTGCATTGTTTATTTAACTTTAAAAGCTAAAGATCTACTGTTTTTGATTGTTGGCCCATCTACCTTAAGGCGCACCTGGGGAAGTGATGCATAAAAGAAAGGCAACTGAGGGTGGGTTTGGGGTGGCAGGAAAGAAGTGTAGGAAAAGTTCAAAGAAGTCGGAAGGAAACTGTGTGCTTGACCGCATTGACAATCTCTTGGTGGACTGTGAGAAGATTCTGGCTCCATCTTTTGTCATCTTGCCTCCCAAGAGTATTGTCCGGAGTCCTGTGTCTCATTTAATGACTAATAATCAGGGAAGCATACCAAGTATGTTTAGTAGAGCTAGAAATCGGGCCCGGAGTAGAGTTAAATTAAATCACTGTCTCGTAGTCCTAAAGCTTCACCTTCGGACCCGGAAACAGCAGTCTTGTCGATGGCATTGACCTCGGATTCTCTATCCCATGCAGCAATTGCTTTTTACCACTCTAAGGCATGCCTGTAAATTCTACATTACAGTGCATTTCTGACACCCAGGTTCACGATGAGGAGGAGCACCTTACTACACCCATGGCAAGTTGTCTACCCTCTTATGCAGATTTGTCCAGATGCAGGACTGAAATAGGGGCCCTTAAGTCTATGATTGCAGATCTTGTAGGTACTGTAAGGCGTCATGCTCGGGAGAGGGAGGAGAAATGTCAGGACGATACTTCTGTGTCCTGTAAGGTTAAGGTGTAAGCTAGCATTACTAATTGCCCCTATCCTCCTCCTACCAAACGCCCTGTTGTGTGCCCAGGTTCTACTTCTGTTGACACAATCATTGGGGCCGCAGTTAGAACTTCTTTAGAAGGGCATAATAGTCCGGTTGGTGTGTCACCTGAAATTGCTGCTTGCCATTTTTTTAGCAGAGGCCCCAGCACCTCCGCATCAGCACCCAGGAGTGCCCGGCAATTTCGACGGTCACCAAAAGAAAGTACCTCTATTTCTGCTCTGCAAAATGTATGTGATCCATGTTCCTAAGCTTGATTTGCAGGGGAGGGAGTAGGGGGAGGTCTCACTGACAAGCAAGGTGATACATTGGATTCCCCATAGTAGAGGTTGTTTTTCATTGCTTAGAAGTGATATTCTGAGGACCAGACGACATAGTTCCTCGAACTCCCCCTCTGATTGTGCAGAACTCCTTTTAGTCGATGGGCAGTTAGCCAATGGTTTAATGCCATTGGATTTAAGAACCAATCCATCTGCAGGGTCTAACATCAAGTTTAAGTATAACTTGCCACACGCTCAACAAACATCAATTCAACTTTGCCTCCAATTGTTGATTCTCCTTTAGATAAGATTAAATGACTCCGGCAGTTGGATGTGTAGGCTCTTTTAGTTATGTGAAAGCATTAGTGAATCTGAGGGTTTTTGTAGCAGTTGTTGTGAAAAGGGTTGCTCCTAATTGGTTGTCAAGGGTTTCTGCTGTGGTGGGAATCCCTCTTCTGTATTGCATCAGGAAAGTACATCTGTTTGTAGTGAGGACAGTAGTTCCCTGGTAGCACAACCTGATTCAACTATTAATTCCTCCCCCTTGTCAAAGAGCGTCCCTTGTAAAATCCACATTGTTTCATGGAATGTGGCATGGTTAAAGTCTAAATTGTTATTGCAGCCCTGGAATGTTTTTATGGACACCTTTGAAATCTGCATTTTGCAGGAAACCTGGATCTCCGAGCCACCTTTTAAATCAGGATATGCAAGTTATTATCTCCCAGCCATTTCCTATAAATTGCGGCCTCCATCTGTGGGATTATTGATTTGGGTGAAGATCACCCTCCAGTGTACCGTGAAACAATTAATTACAGACTGTCCTGACATTCTAGGCTTTAGCCTCAAGGGGCCTGATAATGTCATTATTGATATCTACAACATTTATGCTAGGGGCGCAAGAGGCGCCAAACACTCTAACACCCTGCAAGTACTTGAGAACCTGTTGGGAGAGAGATCAAGTGACCATCTTTTGATCGTTGCAGGGGATTTTAATGTTATGTTTGAATCACTTGGCATGAGCAATGTGGGTGACTGCTTACTTGAGGATGACTCTCAGCACATACCCAGGCTAGAACTAACGCCAGTAAAAAAGTGGTCACAAGTTGCCCTTCAGCTTAAGGCCATGTCTCTAGGCCAGGGCTAAGGGCTCTTATCGGAAGAACGAAGTCTGACAAACAAGGTGCCTTTACTTTTAATGGCTCACGAGGAAAGAGTCGTATCAATTACATTTTGAACAACTTAAAACACACACTGGTTTCTGGTGGATGATATGGTGGTTAGGAACAGTATTTTGGCCTACAAATGACAAACATTGTTTACGGTGGAGTAAGATTGCCATGCAAGAAGACATCCTTCTTGTTATTAGTCAAGAATTGACATTATGTGTGTCATTTTTGGAGGATTTGACTGAGGAGGCACGTGGGCTTCTCGCGATTCCTGGTATTCATACCTGTGTCTTTAATCGGTTGGAATCATTTTTTACAGTACCTGTACTTCAAACTAACATTAAGCCATCTTGTGGAGAGGGAGCCCAGTGATTTAATTGTGAATGTAGGCAGGCTAGAGTACAACTAATTAGGGCAATTAAGTCCAAAGACGTTCCCTGTATTAGATCATTTTGGAGAACTTACAAGCAAGTACAGATTAAGGCTAAACAGGATTGGGAAGAAGAGAGATGGCGGTCAATTAAGGAAGCATGTGAGCGTAAAAATTTCAAACTTTTGTGGCTTCTGGTTAATAATGGCAGTCATAGGGCGGCTATTCCCCAGGAAACCATGTACAGTCATCTGACTGGTTTCATCATTTTAATTCACTTTACAGTGAGGCTAGTCAATCTAGTGTCAGTCCTGTCTCTTCGCTATCCACTCAGCTGGAAAATAGTAACCTTTAAGATCTGTTCGATTTGGGTGATAATTGTGATTCTATTGATTCTATAGTACGTTCCAAGGCTGCTGGCCCTGATGGCATTCCTGGTGACCTTTCTCTGTATGAGAAAGATAAATCGGATCAGTACATATTATTGCTATCTAATGCCATTGCAAGGGGAGCGAAGATTCCTGAGTCATGGAGGGATGCAGAGGTTATACCCTTATTTAAGAAAGGCAATAGGTCTATACCTGATAACTATAGGCCTATGAGCCTTATTTATTCGAAACAGAAGGTGTTCTGCTGTGCCCTCCTCTCCAAAATCCAGGATTGGATTACCAATAACAATATTTTGTTCCCATTCCAGGCTGGCTTTAAACAAAAGACGAATACAATCAACCAGGTATTTTGCTTTCTGCTTTTGTACTGGAAAATAGTTGTGATTGGGAAGGGGAGTCTTTATGTTGCTTTCATAGATCTAAAGTCAGCCTTTGACTTGCTTCCCAGAGATAAGCTCTGGGAAGTGTTTTTTGACATGGGAATGCGTCTGAGATGCTAGCCCTAGTTGTTCGCTTTCATGAAGTACATTTTGCCAGAGTGCATTCGGGAAAACAAGGTCAGCTAACAGACCCAATTAATGTCAACAGGTGCTAACATCAGGGTGCCTTTTAGTCCCAACCCCTTTTTCCTTGTACTTGAACAACATTGATCAGTTTCTTTCTTGGCAGCCCACCAATGTCCCTTTGCTAGGTAAGGACTGAAAATTGACACTTTTATTCGCTGATGATACCTTACTAGTTTCCAAAACCCCAGGGGGCCTCCAGTTGTTACTGAACCGCTTTGAAGAATTCTGTGTAATTAGAGGGCTTGAGATCAACACAGCAAAAAAAAGTTAATGCCAATCAAGCCTCACAAATCCTATAAGAGGAGGCCTTTTCTTGGTAGTACCAAACTTGAATAAGTTAATATCTACAAATATCTGGGCATCAAGATGACAGATAGAATGTCATGGAAATTTTACATGAACTTGATGACCCTAACTGAAGTTAAGACAGTTGGTTGGAGTTCTATTGAGGGAGCATCATCTGTCTTATAGCAAACCCACAGCTGCTGCACTTCAGATTTAGGATTTGAAACCTGTAGGCATGGCCCTCTTTGGGGGGGGGGATTATGGGGGTTTGACACTTCAACTGAGTTTATTAATATTGAAGATATGTTATTAAGAAAGCTTGTGTCTCTACCTACAAACACTCCATGTTTTCCCTTGTATTTGGATATGGCTCACAAATCATTAGTTGATGAAGCCAAGTTAAGGTCATTGTTGTTTTGGATGAGAATCATGGCAACATCGGAATTGCCAAGTTCAGAGAAGTCTGTTCCTAGATAGCTCCAACAAGATTCCTTGGATAAACAGAGTGAAGAAACTACTGATCGTTATTGGACTAGGAGAGGGTAGATTTATTCTGTTCCAGGGCTTATACCTTCCAAAGATAAGGTGAAGTTGTGTAATTGGAAGAGGGTAGCATTGACTGAGTCAGATCATTCTACCACAGGGCGGCTCACAAGTTAATTTTTGAATTTCAAATGTGACAGGTTTCTGGAGCTCTACCTGGACTGCATTACTGTGCCAAGCTCTACATGTAGTTCAGGTTTGGCTCCCTTCCACTAAATGTTTTGACAAGCAGCTTGCACAATAGACTCACTTCAACCATACTGCAAAGTTGGTATTCAATCAGTAGCACGTGTATTTTTTACTTGTCCAACCTATGCACTACCTCAGGCGAAATGGCTGTCCCCAGTTTGAAGACGGCTGGGGACCTGTGACTATGCAACAGCACTGAGGATTCTAAAATCAAATCCCAGTCCAACCATTGCCATTACAGTTGCTAGGTTTCTAGGGAGTATGTGGTGTATTAAGAGGATGCTATTGAAGGACATTTAAGATGGCAACTCTCTTATTGTTTTGCACTCTCATTTTCGTGTATTCAATGTGACGTTAACATAAGTTCTATGGTTGATGCCTATGAACTGTATATCTGAGCTGTTTATATTGGTGTTTATGGTGTAGAGATTTTATTTTTTTTAAGCTTTTTATGATTTAATCTCATTTTTATGTTAATCTATTTCTGCATGTTGTTTGTGGAAGACTTTTATGGCATTCAATGCCGAAATAAAGTTATTTTCTTGCTTGCTTGTTTATTGCTTTCCATTCATGTTTTTATTTCTTTGATTTGTAAGTTCTGTGGCAAGGATCTCTTTTTTTGTTTGGCAATAATCATGTATTGATAACTTTTCATAACTCTTCTCTCTATTGCTGCTGTATCAGGAGATGCTGGTCCAACAACAAACATGAGAACACTAGCTCAGCAGCTGACATCAAGGGGGGCTTCCAGAAAGGAAACATACATGGACCTGATGTTTTGATATTGTAGAGATGTATTATTTTCAAGCATGGATCAACTCTTAACTTTATATGTTTATATTCGTTCACATCACACTAACTTTTCTTTTTTCAACTTTTATCTTCTTCTTGCAGATACTGGGGACATTGCACCAGACAATGATGCTGAACCATCTCCACTGGAGGACGGCAGTTAATTTAAAGAGAAAATCCAACCCCTGCCCAAGTACCTATCTTGGGAGCCAACACTGCTCAAGAAGAAAAGGAGGAGTGGATGTTGGTCCGGGAGAAGGAGACGTGGATGAGGAGCAGGACCTTCCTGCCTCCACCCAAAAAAACAAACAAACAGGACCACATCACGTGTAGGCAGAACTCTTCCTTCAAAATCAGTTTTGAGTATTGCCAGTCCCCAGCTACTACCTGAGCATCCATGCATGCTTGTTCTGTCTGGTCAAGGCTCATTTCTACACATTCCTCATCTTACAGGTATCTCTGTGGAGTCTACTATACACTTCTCCCATACAGACGCATCTCTGGTCTTCTCTCAATCATCTGAGGGAGAGGAGATCCATGGTGAGGAACTGCTCTCCCCCTTTGTCAATCTCCCCCCTGGAATCTCTCAGATGCCAACCCTTTCCGTAATGATCAATCTGCAGGACATGTTAGGAGGCTGCACATGCAGGAGGGGTGTATGTACATGGCCAAATTGTGTTCTTTGGGAGAATCAACGTTTTCAATTGCAGGCCACTGTGCAGGAGGATATCCATGCAATGGAGCAACCTTCACATGAAATAGATAAGTCCCGTTAAAAACACCCTTAGCTGAATGACACACAGGCCTGTTCTCTTGAAAAATGTTGTGAAATGTTACCAGGAAATGGCAGAGATGCACCAAGTACATCTTTACAGTTTGATGAAAGAAAGTGTGCAAGGCAACTTGCATTGACTATGAAGATGACTGAGGCAATAACAAATAAATGCCAAAGTCAATCCTCATGGCCACTGCATGAACAAGATTCTTCAGATGCTACTAAACCTATGAGTCGACACACCACCCCCAAACCAAGTTGTCAATTCCTTTGCAAAGCTACATACAACTATTTTCACCCCAAACACATGAACCTACTCCCCTGCCTCTATCTCCACTACCACTGACCTACCTACCACCTACTCACCAACCACAAGATAAGTACACCCTCTACCAAACTCACCATCAGTATTGTGTAGACTGAGTAGTAGGATAAACCCCTAACAAAGTAGGATAAACACCCCTAAAAAATCTGTTTAGATAATTTGCACTATTCTGCCTCTTCAAATGGTAATACAATTAAAATTGTGATTATTATAGTGCAAACATCTTCAAAATAACAAACCTGTTCACTACCTGCTTGTCTCTGCTTCCTCCTTTCTGGTAGTAGTTGTTGTTTCTCCTGCCTACTTTGCAGTCAAGGGACTTTTTCTGTGTCCCGGGACCTGCTCTGACAATTGTTGACCAGTCTGCTGAAAATGAAGGAGAAAAAATAAAGAAACATGTAATTAATATGTTCATTACTTCATATCAATTCAAAATTTTCAAATGAAATAGTATATCCCTAAATAAAAGAAATCACATTGAGCATTCTTTACCAAACACCCACCAAGGTCATTTATAATTAAAATGTTTTCTTATCAGTCATTCAGGTCACGATGAGATGATTTGTAAATTCAAACAAAAATACAATATTAAATGCATGTCAGTATTTAAAATTATTTATTCCATTCCACAACACAAAATAACACTGATTACAAACCACAGGCCGTACACATGACTGGCTAAATTAATCAAAACTTATTTTCTCTTAAGTTATTGTAAAAACAATACACTTACCTACTGCTGCTCAAACTGTTCAGTCGGAGCATGGAACGTCAGCCAGGTAGCTTTCCGGACAGTCCTGTACACTGGTAGTATGTCAGGCTGCTTGAACGTGGCTGGGAAGGCATATCCAGAATGCCTTAGCAGTAATTTAAGCCCAGCTTGCGCCAATCTTTACACAGCTAGGAGTGGACACCCATTGCACTGCAGCGCATGCCCATGTCGCTCCAAATCTATGCCCATTCTGCATTACTCAGATGGCCTTCTCGACTCCCATAAAGCTGAAAACAGTTTGGAGGAACCACTTACAGATGGCATTTAAATCTCTGTCAATGAAGCAAAAGCCCCCCTCACTTTGTCTCTCAGTTATGCTGAGGGTTAAGATGCACAAAGGAGCAGCCGATTGGGGGTGTCTGCTGGTTTGCTGAAAGGGCAGCTCAGAATGACCACAAAAATTGCTGAATTCCTGTCCTGAATGTAATTTTCTGTTTGTTTTGACAGGCGGAGATCTCTGCCCTGAATTCAAGGCTGGTGTCCTGCTTGCAAAGGTGTTACCTCCGCCAGCTGGAGGGAGTATGCTGCAAGTATAGAAACTCAAAAAATTATGAGGATCTAAGCATTTTACAGGAAGTTGTTGTGTATGTGGTATGACATGATAACGTGCCTTGTATGCATGTTCTAAAATAATTGTACTATGTGGGAGATTGTACTTATGTGTTATAAGTGAAAAGATTTTGAATCTTATTGAAAGTGAAGTGTTCATTTAGTATTAACTAGAGCATGGCATGTTTTGTTGACATTATGTGAATTAAACACAATTGTATCAGGATGCATCATTCATCATTGACTAGAGTCTGCATAAACCAAATCCAGCAATCGCACTAACAGCTCAAGGGAAACATGAGTTAACTAGTCAGTGCTGCACCAGAATACTTTGATGTCTATGCTGCAGGTGTAGTGGGTGTGCGTGTAGATCAGGGGCGATGTTGATAAGTAAGCCCCTTTGCAGGGGGATGTTGAGTAACACACATCAGGATATAGCAATCTTACACACAGTTTCTGGTGAGTACACCAGCATCCCCTCATACGTTCAAAACATCTAAATTGATACTTGAGTATCTCAAAAGTGTGTTCAGTAATGGCCTAAGTATGTGTGTGTGCTGTCTTGTACCACTGTTGAGGTTGTGAGGTAGAGGAATGCACGGCAGGAGGAGTTGGGAGGAGAGAGCATATCAGCATCACATGCAACAAAAGGTGTGATATTTCTTAAAGGGGAGTTTATTCCCAAATCTAATACATCATGTCTACATAGATGCAGTGAATGTCAAGGCAATGTGTTTTGAGTGGTGCTAGGAATCCCCCACTTTAGCATCTTCAGCGAGGATGGAAGCACTGGGAAGGTGTGTACAACATATCCCCTTTAAATTGTTGCTTTTGACTTCTCTGTCTTGTAATAGAAATATTGGCATAAAAAGAAGCTTATTAATACAACTAAAACTTAGTAGTATGATGGAGTTGTGGTTGAGTGTAGCAAAAGGATCAAGAGAGCACACGAGGAAGTGAGGGTTGGAGAAATGGAGAGACGTATGATGAATGGATGCAAATGATGGAAGGATTGATGGATGAAATTAAACATGGAGAGCTGAAGAAGTGTAAAAGGGCAGAAATAATGATGGATGGTGAGAAATAATGAGTATGATGAATCGAAAGAATATGGGAAGAAGGGAAATAAACATAAAGACAGGTGATCAGCAGGAAAGAATGAAAGAAAGATTAGAAACGTAGAAGAATGATAGAAATAAGGAAAGAAATGCATAAATAAATGATGGAGAAAAGGGAAGAGAAGAAAGATGAGTGGGAGAAGAAGGGGAAAATGAATTAAAAGAAGAAAGAATAAGGAGAAAGAAAGGATGACAGAAACAAGAAAATAAAAAAGAAACCATACAAAGAGGAAGATAAGATGTGAACAGAGAAACACACCAGAAAAAGTAGATACAGTGGTTGGAATGAAAGATAGAAAAAATGAAAAGAATAAAAACAAAGAAAGAAGGTGAAGACCAAATGAGCGCCATGCTCAGGTGCCTGCTTGCTTACTCAGTATCATTGATATAGGATGCAAGTGGCAGGGGTATTTTATTTTTCTGGTAACTAGTGAGTAATGAGTGAGTATGTTTGAGATTCCACCCCCCAGATGCACCTGGAGCCCCAGTGTGAAATGTTCTTACTTAATAATCAGTCGCCTGTCACAGAAATTCCCAGCAATCAACCAACATGAAAGAGATGACTGACAGAAGATATAGCTGTTGTATGTGCTTCCAGAAAAGACAGTATACACAATAGTGAAGCACTCCCTGCCTTCTCATTGCAAATATTACACATTGATGGAGTTTCTGTGTCTTTTGTGTAAAAGGCATATGTTTGGTGAAGTGACTGAAGTGTCATATTGGTGCAATCAATTGCACCAACCAAATGAGGGAATTCAGCAAAGACAGAAAATTCCTTTGCTACACTTAGCCTTTCCACCATTGACTGTGGCATGGAAATAAACTGGTACATTTCAGTACACATTGTAAGAATCAATACTGGTTTGCTTTTGTACTTAGTGGACCATTATATGGAGTGGAACTACCATTTGTACATGGGAAGGGGTAGCCTGGGAGCAGGCTGTAGTGTGACTCAAGCTCCTGCTCCCAGTCTCCAACCACGGCAAGGATAACCTCAAGGTGAGAAGCAGCATTCCTGGCCTGCAAACCCTCTCTCCACCCCAAATAATTGTTCCTCAAAACAAGGTGAAAAGTAACAAACACATTCTTTGACATAGTGAAGGCAGAAAAGGTTGTCTGGATGGTGATCATGTATGTGATTGTTGGTGCTGTATGTATGCGTATATATGGTATGTTTATTGCCCAATCCCAGCCAAAAAGCAGGGGATCTCTCCACATGGTCATAGCCAAGTTTTAAGTCGGTGACTAATAGGAGAGGGAGCTGAGGTATGGATGGTTGGTGCATTGTGATGTAGTGTTCTTTAAAGGGGTGAGCCTTCAACTCTTTCTTAAATTGGTGCACCGTGTGGAGGTCCTGATGGATATGAAGATCTTGCTCCATATCCTGGGTGCATAGATGGAAAAGGTTTCTTGTCTCGTTTCTTTCTTTTTTTACACTTCTTAGTCTGCAGTCTGACGCTATCCTGCCTTCATATGTGCAGAGAACCCCCAGAGATGTGAGCTTGTCTGCAAGATAAGGGGGGATGCTGGTTGTGATGGCTTTATAAATTATGTAGCTAGTAGTGAAGATGGTGTGATCCAATGAAGTTCTGTAAGGACAGGGGTGATGCAATCGCATTTCTTCAGGCCCTGGTTAAAACGTGCTGCGGAGTGTAGCATGCCCCAAGGGGTGCCAGGGTGGAGTCTGGGAGGCATTACCAGCATTCAGACTCGAGAGTACAAGGGCTTGAATAGCAGTTATGAAGAACCAGCTTCACTTTCTTTAGAACAGAGTGCTGGAACCAGGCAGTCTATGTTTGGTAATATGTTCCTTGACGAACAGGTTAGTGTCCAGCGTGAATCCAAGTAATTTGGAATTCAGTGAGAGTTAGGTTTCAGAACCATCAAAGTTCATGTCATTGAGCCGGGTGTGTACTGTATCTTATTTGTTGTTCTTGGGAAATAATAGGAATTCTTCTTGGGTTGAGGTTCAAGTAGACACTGGAGATTCAGGTCTTAATAATGTGCAAGCAGTGTATTGTATGTATGAAGCAAGGGAGGCTGCTGTAATGTCTTTCACCTGTATATCGGAGGTGAAGTCCAGAGCCATCACTCTTTGTATTGGGAAGTGTGTTGCAAGGCAAGTGTTGTAAGCCTTGTCAGAGAAAACAATACATAAAGAATAAAATAATTAGCTATTGAAGCTTAAAATATATATTTAAAAATATTTCAAAGTCTTTCATGCATATATTTCCATTGTTATTTGGTGCCTCCATCATTTTCTACAGAAGCGTGTCTGAGAACCTGTGATTTGCCTTGTGTTGCTGTTCTTCCTGCGAGGCTTTGCTGGAGTGCCTTTGCTACTGTTTGGCTGTAAGACTTTTGAAGCATAATTTGTGAACAGCAATTGTCTTCCTCCTTTGTGGGTGGAAGTTTGTATTGGAATGAGCCTCCCTAAACCCCTCCTTACCCCTCTCAAAACCCATCCTTACTCCTCCCGATTACTCTCTCAATTAGTAGTAATTATTCCTCATATTCCTGGCTCTCCCTCATGTTCCACCCACATTTACTACTAAGGCATTTACCTTTGTGCACCAAGTCCTCGGCAACCGCAGAGGTTATCTCTACAGAGAAAAGAAAGGATAGGCGGAGGGAGACGTGTTTGCACATAGAATTGTGAATAACATTTTAGAGTGCTTGAGTAGTACTATTGTAGTATTCCGAAACCTTCTAAAACCTGCGGTTTGTGAATAGGCCAATGAGCATGGAGGAGTGAAGTAGAAGGAGAGCAAAAAGTGCTTTTATGTGTCTTATGATATGGCATTCCTGTTTTTTTTCATGGAGTTTATGTGTTACATTTATTTAACAGAGTACATCTTCTATGTTCCTGTGGAGAAAGGATTGAGAGTGCTATATTTAGGACAACAGGTTGTGATCTTGGATTCTAATTATGCTCATCGTGTGCCCAGTGACACACCATAGTGCAAGATATACATCAGAGAGGTCAGTGCTTAATTTGTAAATTAATAAGTGCCAATGTCCACAGCTCTGCTCAGAAGTTAGCGACCTATCCTGTTAAATGTCGCCACGCTAAATACCAAAGGTAAATAGGGTTAAAACTACCTCACACCTCTTTAATTCACTACCAGTCACTCCATGACCTTTTTTCTGTCTCACAGATTCCTCCTTTCTCCCTTTGTGACGTTGTTTCCATCTTTCTCTTTATCTGTCTTTCCACTTTGTCTGTTTATTAACTGCCTAATGAAGAAAAATAAGTGCCAGTCCACAAAATTGAGTGCTGGTGAACCCCACCAGCAACCATCGGCTCAAATTAAGCACTAAGAGAACTGCTTCTGGTGTTGTATTTTATGGTGTGGTTGTCATGAATTTTCACTTTATTTGGTGCTGTATTTCATTGTGTGGTACTAAGTCTGTGTTGTAATGTGCGACGACTGGCTGTCTAAGATGGCGATGAGCGAATGCTGCTCATTAAAAAACACCATAAAGAAAGTTACAAATATTAAATGAGATCAAGAATGTAACTGAGTTCTGAAGCAGTACAACAGAACTGACTTACAGGGATTGCCCTTCGCCCGGAGTAAAACCACCATATGATAAACTGTAAAACGGGAAAGACAAAAGGAAACACAAGAAAATTATTGGAAAATTCATTTGGTCTGTTTTACTGGCTCACTGTGGAAATAAAAGTGCAAAAGTCCCACCCGCCAAACAATCACTATCCCACCCATCTGACTGGCACTCACCAATTGACGTCATTTAGCAGTTGCCAGGTTCTCAATTGCAACTCCTGGCTTCCAATTGAGACTTCTGGAACAAGCATTGTGACTTATGGTCCAAGTGATACTTGAGAGCCAGGAACAAAAGTTAAATAGTGCTCCCTTGAGTGCTTTTAAACTTTCTTATTCTGAAGTGAACGAGGACAAATAAACTCAACGGTAAAACTCACATTCCAATGAAACAAAATGTTAACATTGCTATGTGCTTCATTTGAGCACGAAAACTGGGGACCCTGTTATGAGCTGCCTTTTCAGCATGTTGTGAAAGGGGTGTGCTCAAATCCATAATAATATTTGCAACATAATTAATTTATTTTTGTTAGTTGAAATGGAGAAAGAAAAAGAGAAAGTCCCCAAAATATACAATAACCAATCAATTCACCCTTTACTCCAATCATAAATTCATAAAAACACAGCAAACAATTACATCCACTCAACACTGCAGTGATGCATCTCCAACAAAAGAATCAGTAAAAAATGTTATTTAATTAAATAAAATAATCCCCCAAATTCAAATAATCAATCCATATAATCCACCATTCTACCTACAACATATAAATATAAGAATATTAGATAAAAACCCTGACTTTTCAAAACACCACACATATAGGAGAAGCAAAAAGCATCTGTTGTCATCTAATGTCTTGAGGCTGTCTCAAATTTGGTATGTACAGGCCAATCAATTTCTGTGCACAGTCTCTATTTGAATTTAGGCCCGTTCCAATAGGTCCGGCGATCCAATTAGCGTTGACGCGTTTTGGTGGTCAAATCAAAATTCTTCCACCACCTTCTTCAGGAAAAATAGATATGTTTTCAACATCTATTGTTCAAATCTGCATCCAACATATATCAGACAAGACACTGGTCTCCAATCATCATAAGTCCATAATCCTATTCCAATCTTGTCTATCATTCTAAGATATTCAGAAAGGTGTGAGATTTCCCAGAGTCTCCTTAATTTTCAAACTCTTTTATATAATATTTAAAATCCAGTATCCTCCAGTAAGCTATCTGTATTTAATCTCATTCATGAGGCCACGTTCTCCTTCGTTCTTTTTTTCAATTTGGGCCAGCAAAAAATAGTCTAAGGGCCTTATTACGAGTATGGCGGTCAAACGAGCCAACCCCCAAACTCGCAGGGAGGACACTACTGAAATACCGGCGGCGTTCCACCCCAAGCGTATTACAATGTTCCCGCCGGGCTGACCGGTGATACCATTGTATTACGAGTTCCCACCAGGCTGACCGGCGAGAACAGTGCTAAAATATTGGTCTCAGATCCTTTAAGGGAGCCAGTGGCATAGGCGTTGCAAGGCCTCCCCTGTGGCCCCCAGCACTGGCTTTCCACCAGCCTTTCCATGGCAGGGACTTTCCCCGCCCCGGAAGGGCTGGCAGAAAGCTGAGATGTAATCAGCCAGGCGGTGCTGAGTTCAGTGCTGCTGTGTTGGAGTACAACTCAGACCTCTGTCAGCCCGTCAGGAACCATGTTTCTGGCAGGGACAGCGATCCCCTGGCTGGTCCGGCCACCAAGGTTGTAGTGTGGTGGTCGGACCGCCTGGTGTTCAGGGGTCCGACCATCAACGGAAGTGTAGCTGTCCTCTGACCGCCACGCTCATAATCAGGCCCTAAATGTCTCTCCCGCGCATTGTCAGGTGAGAGGGAAATATGACAGAGACAAGAGAAAAAGAAGGGTTAATAGGTTATGAGGGGCGGCAGAGAGACTTAACAGAGAGGAAGAGAACACACCACACAGACATGTGAGAAGTAACGGAGAGAGACAAAAAAAGAGACTACAGAGGCAGTGAGGGAATGACTGGTGAGAGACGTGTCACTCAGAAAAATGAGAAAGACCAAGCTAAGTGAAAAATAAATAGAGGGAGAGACAGCTATGCCAAAGGTCACAAAGAGACAGTTCAGAAAGAGGCAGCAGATACAATGGACACATGAAAATGAGACATATGAGAGAAAGTGGTTATACCTAAAGAGAGTTGAACAAAAGTTCAAAGAGAATGTAGGAAACAGGAGTGAGAGACGTAATAAAGAAGAGTGATGTTGGAGAGCTCAAATTGACAGAGTGGAAGGAAGAGGGAAACGTGAGAAAGAGAAACTAAGAGAAAGAGAGGGAGAGAGAAAAGTAGCAAATGGGATAGAAAGAGGAGCTAAGATTTCGGAACATGGGGAAATGAACGTCAATGAGGGGTTGTTAGGGATTGCACTTGTGACTCTGGCTTGCCCTTTGGAACTCCTTGCACTGCTTTTTCAACTCCCTGGTCTCTGAAGTGGCAAGACCATTGCCAAGATTATTCACTGTTAGTGTAATACAAAATGTACCACCACAAACTGTAACAAGACAGTTTTCCATAGGTGAGGTTAGGTAAATGCTTTTAAATGTATATTGTGTCCGTGTATGCAGGTGAAGATGTGTTTGTGTGAGATAGAGCATGTGCATGTGTGGACATGTGTGTTTTAGAGTGAAAGAGAGTGAGTGACTGGTAGTGAGTGAGAAAGAGTGATGCTGGGTGTCAGGGTTTGAGTGAGTCCAAGTGAGTAAGAGGATTACTAGAAATCTGGGCCAGCCAGTGAGAATGAATAATAATGAGTGTGAAAAGTGTTAGAAAGACTGATACAGTGGTAATGGGAATTAATGTGACTGACAATGAGTAAATGAGTGACAGTAAGTGAGCATAACTGTGAGTAAGAATTAATGCTTCAAGGTGAGTGGGTGTAAGGAAAGGGATCTTTTTGCAGGATTACCATCTGCCCCCAATTTTGGACTGATGTTGCTTGTGTTTTTGACTCTGAAGTGCAGTGGGCCCTGATGAACAAGCCCCTGTGTATGTGTAGTTGGCTAATCCTGATTGGCATATTTAACTTACTTATAAGTCCTTAGTATAGGGTACAAAAGGTGCCAAGGGCTAGTTAGTTACTTGTCACCAGTGGATTGCAGCATTCTTGTGCCACCACTGTTATGACATGGCTTGAGGTCTGCTATTGCAGCCTGGTTGGGCAGCATGTAAACTGCCATCTTGATGTTTCAAATTAATACCTTTCTGCCATGTCCAGATGTTCCTTTTGAATACTTGTGAGTTACCCCTAAGGTGGGACTTAGTAGCAAATAAGGCAGAGTGCAAGTAATTAAAAAGGAGGACATGTCGAACTTTACATGTCCTGACAGTGAAAGCTCGAAATTGGTCTTTTCACTGTAGCAAGGCCTGTGGCCCAATTGGTTAATATGAGGTTTCACTAGCTTACACACTGTAATGATACAATGTCATTCTATTATAGAATGTGATTGTTGTCTGTGGAATGTAGATTTGGAAGGTAGGGTTCTGAAGAAAGACAGTTACTGGTATGGGTTCTGGGATATAAGGGGCAGAGTGCCGTGCATGCAGGGACACATCTAATAAATATCCTGTCACAGAGTCCTGCTGTGCCTATCTGTTTTTCATTTGACATCACAAGTTGATGACGAGTGGTAGACAACCTGTGCTGTGCTATCAACCTGTGCTATCAAGCACTAAGAGTGCATTGCACCAAGAAAGCAGAGTATTTCATGTGCATTGTGCAACACATTAATAATTTGCAATTTAATCAAGGCAAAAGTAACTACCGTACTTACTGGATTTTTAGCATTCTTCATTCCTGTGCAAGATGTTGATAATCTTGTGCATGCATGTGTGCATTTAAACATAGTAGCACAAGAACTAGTGATGTCCTCTCTCCTACTATTTTAAAGTTAGGCACAAAAACAACACGAAGTAACAACAAAGTCTTGGTGGCCATTTTTAAAGCAGGCAAGACTAACATTGATGCAGCCATTTTTGAGTCAGGTGAATGTCAAAAATCATATTTCTCATCTAATAACAGTGAATTTCGAATACAAATGGTAACACATTGATTACTACATGTGTTTTGCTTAACAAAAGCATGTCAAATGAAGAAACAAATAGTGAAATTACAACAATTATGGATATAGACCTATACAATGATGAGGAGAACATACAAAATGTTTTGAGTACAATTTTTCAAAAACCCTTACCATTTGATATACCTGACCAACAAACCATTGTGCAAAGATGTTACATGACTATATCGACGAACCTGAACAGCCTGAACGATTGTACATGAAGTATGACGAAATGAGGTCAACCACATTAACATAATAGGAAGAGAGAACATGAAAAAACAATCTGTGGATCTAACTGTTGGATATCAGAAAGTTCCTTTTGTCCTTGATAATGGGGCAACACCTAACATTATGTGTGTCAGTGAATACCAAAAATGCATTAAAAGCAACTATTAAGTCCTTCAAATGTTAGTGTTTTTCAGTGGGGAGCAAGACACCCTGTTTCTTCTCTAGGAAAATTCGAAGAAAATTTGCAATATGGAAATGTGTCTAGAAAAGAGGAAATACACGTTTTGGAAGGTGAAGTTCCTAATCCATATCTCTTAAGTAATGTCACTGCTCAAGTCAACGGTTTATTAGCAATGACTGGTAATGTCATAGCTGAACATCTTATTTTAAAGAAGTACCCAGGATTATTTAAAGGGCTAAGAAAGTTAAAACACAAGACACCACATTACATATTAATAAAGCATCAAAAATGGTGATGCAAGTTCACAGATGGGTTCCATTACACTTGCAAACGAAAGTAGAAAATTAAATACATTTATTACTTCAATAAGATATCATTGAGTCCGCCACTGGTCAAACACCTTGGGTATCTCCTATTGTAGTGGTTCCAAAAAGGAATACAGATGAAATCAAAATTTGTGTGAATATGTGAGTGCCCAACACAACAATCGAGAGAGAGACATCCAGGACCCCATATGAATGACCTGATTAGCAATATTAATGAAGCTACTGTTTGTTCAAAATTAGATTTGTACAAAGGATATCACCAACTGGAATTTGATGACCAATCACAATACATAATTATACTTTCTACACATATTGTGTTGTTTCGATATAAAAGGATACATTTTTGCATATGTTCAACTGCAGAGATTTTTTAAGAAACAATAAAGAATATAGTAAGATCAATGAAGAATGCTGTGAATTACAGCGATTACATTTTACTTTATGGAAAAACACACGAGAAACACAATCAGGGTTTGATTGGTGTGTGTCAACAACTTATGAAGGCTGGTCTCATGCTGAACCTTGGAAAATGTGAAGTTAGCAAACCAAAATTAAAACATTTAAAGCCATATATTTTCATATGAAGGGATGAGACCAGACCCAGTAAAAGTACAGCCCTTAAATTATGTCATCAGTCTTCAGGATATGTCCAAATTTCTTTATTTTTTGGGAATGGCTAATTATTTCTCAAGATATATTAAAGACTATGCCACTAGGAGTGCACCACGTAGAGAGCTAACCAAAAAAGGCAAACATTTAAATGGGATAACAACTGTGAAGATGCATTTAAAAGGAGAAAGGAAGATAAATCTTCTGAAGCCAACCTAAAATACTTTGATCCAGAACTATGCGCGGAATTAGTGTTGGATGCTAGTCCTGTGGGACTTGGTGCAATTTTAGTACAACACAAGCCAGGCAGAGAAACACCTCAGCATGTAATATCACATGCTGGTAAAATATTGTCTGACAGAAAAAAGTACTCTCAACCTGAAAAAGAATGTTTAGCTGTGGCATGGGCTTGTCTGCATTACCATGATTTCCTATATGGCAAGACTTTTGTCATAATAACGGATCATCAAGCATGGACTTCTATTTTTGGAAATCCAAAGGTGAAAATGCCCCCACGGATTGAGAGATAGGGAATAAGACTGATGGATTACAACATTAAAATTGTTCATAAACCTGGGAAAGGAATATAATCCAGCAGATTATTCTAGACACCCACTTAAAAATGAAAAGAAACAAGATTCTGATTTATGTTTTATAATCAGTTAATAGTACAAGAAGTTGTCTCAGAGAAAGAATTAATTGATGCTTCACTGAAAGATGAAACAATTCAAGAGTAAAAAAAAAGAACTTCAAATAACTGGAGATTAATAATTAGCGCAACTCAATTTCAGCCTAGTGTAAGAAGAAGAGACATTCTTGCATTCCAGAATATTCAGTCTGAATTGTCTACAGCTACAGCTTAATCTGGTATCCTTTTGAGAGGAAAGAAATCGGGCTTCCTTTGAGTTTGCAAAGGTGTGTGATTGAATTAGCCCATAAAAATCACAGAGGCGTGTCAGCAACAAAGATTTTTTACAAGACAAAATGTGGTTTCCAAGTTTAGATAGTCAAGTTAAACAAATTGTAGGAACGTGGAACAATTGCACATATCTGTACTTTCACATGCTGTTTAGTCTAATGTGACAACAGAATTTTATGGGCCTTTGGATTCTGGACATTATTTGCTAGTGATAATTGATGAATATACTTGGTTTTCAATTGTAAAGGTAATATCATAAACTTCAGCAGTGCTTCCTGTTCTTGATGATGATTTCTCTTTTTGGGGAATACCAGATATGTGAAAAACAGATAATGGACCACCATTCAGTGGAAATTACTTTAAGAAATTCAAGGATTACTTTAGGAGAAACACACAGGAAAATAATCCCAATGTGGCTTCAACCAAAATTGGATGATGGAATGATTAATGTCCAGTATTAAAAAAGCTGCACAAAGATCAAAGGTTTCTCAGAATTTTATAAACCAGGCTTTATGTCAAGGTTTGCCTGATTTTCGAAATGCGCCTCGTGGTTCTACAGGGAAATGTCCCTCTGAACTAATGTTTGTCAATCTTAGCAAACTCATTTACCAGATCTGCTAACAAGTCCCCCAAAAGACCATGCTGAAATTGTGAAAGGAGATAAAGAAGTTAAAGAAAAGATGACGTATTATGCAGACTACAAGAAAAACATTTAGGAACAAGGCTATCACATGGGAGCTTTAGGGCCTCATTACGAGTCTGGCTGTCCATGGACCCCCAGCCTCCCGTAGGCGCTCGGTCCACCGACAGGGGCGGTCTAACCGTCATATTATGATCATGGCAGAACTGCTACAGTCCGACCGGCAGCACCCCCAGGTTGCCGCCGGCCACACCTCCCTCCAGATTACGACCTGCGTTTCTACCAGCCTTTGCACGGGGGTCCCACTGCCATGCAAAGGCTGGCAGAAAGAGAGTGCCCGGGGCCCCATGGGGGCCCATGAATTGCCCATGCACTTGGCATGGGCAGTGCACAGGCCCCCATGGACAGCCCATCTTGCTTTTCACTGCCTGAATTAAAGGCACTGAGAAGCGCGACAGGTGCGGTCGCACCCGACGCACCCCAATATTGCAGTCAGCTCGATTATGAGCCGGTGTCAATGTTGTGGTGTGTTACCCACTGGGTGGAAATGCTGGCCCAGCAGGAAACTCGTCATAGGTACCACGAAGGGACGGCCGCATATGCGTTCAATCCGACACTGGACTTTGGCGGAATAATGAGGGCCTTAGTGTTGGTAAAGCAACAACAGATAAAGAAATTGCAAAGTAGGATTTACCCTTCTCCACTGAAAGTGACAAACGTTCATGGAGCAGCAGTTACAGTGCAAGATGAAAGCAGGATAAATAATAAGAAATAAAACGTTCTTCTAAAGGTTTAAAGTGAGAACTAAAGAACAAGAAAACATGCAAACTGATAATCATTTGGAGTATGATACTCTGATCAAAAGATATACGAGAACTTCAAGGAAGCCACATCGATTAATTGATAATTGTTAATGTTATTTAAAACCACGTGGTTTTTTTTCTTCTTTTTGTCTTCTTTCTTTCTTCCCTATTCTTTCTCTATTTGTTCTTCCTAAAAAAAGGAGGAGGGGAGAAATGTAATGATGCAATTGTCATTCTTTTACAGAATGACATTGCTGTGTGTGGAATGTAGATTTGGAATGTGGGTTTTTGAAGAAAGACAGCTACTGGTATGGGTGCAAGGCTATAAGGAGCAAAGAGCTGTGTATCCAGGGAATCATCTAATAAGTATCCTGTCACGGAGTCCAGCTGTGCCTTGCTGTTTTTCATGCAGCATCAAACATGCTAAGTGCTAACTTCCATTTGGGACCACCAAATATAGAACTTCAATTAATCAAACTAATTGTTACATTGAACCTTACTGATTGATGACTTCAGATTTAAAGTAACTTTTAATGCAAAGATGACTTTAGAAAGTCATCATTTTTTGCCCCAAATGTCTAGTAGCTGCTTTTGATTAACTACACCAATTGTTACCTTAGACAGGCTGCTACCCCCTTGCTAGGAGGTGTGAAGTCACAGGTAGGGAAACAAAAGGATTGCTGGAGGGAGGAGGTGTGACCTCCTCCTTCCAGGGTAGCCCCCAGAGGTGGCCACTGATGGGCCAGCATCAATGGGGCTGCCACCTCTAAGAGGCACATGTGAGTCATGTCTTAGCTTGCCTGCTTCTTTGTACAGATAGACAGCCTGGCATCACCTTCAGAGGGGGAAAATCTGTTGGAAAACCGGTTTGCCAGGAGAGGTGGCATATTATACTGAGCACAGAGGTATGTCCATTGTTTTATCCCAGAAAAGAAGGTCACTGACCAAACAACTTGGATTTGAGCAGAGAGATGCACTGTGGGGTTGTGTAGTATGAAGCTGACCAATTTGCTCTGAACCCTCCCTAGAGTCTGATGGTGCAACCAAGAGGTTGAGTTCTAATCCCCAGAAGGTCCCTCTCAGGTCTTGGGCCCTTGGCTTGTGCTGGAGCGGACTCTTTTTCACCAATGGACTGCAACTTGTGAGCCAAAGTCAAAGATAACAGTTTCTGAGCCCAGATTCCGAGGCTCATAGACTACTGCTACTTTGCAGAAAGACTCGAACATTGAGCTGTGGACTGAATGCAGAAATACATTAACAGCGATTAAAGCAAACATGCATGTGACTTAGAAGAAGTTGTGTACAGAGAGAAGAGGATGAAAAGGAAGGAGAGAGACATTTGAAAGGAAAATGGAGATATGACCATCAGATATTTTAAGTAAAGACCAGTTTTTCATGCCAGATATTAAAAATATAGAGGGCATTTTTTGATACAGCATTCAATCTGATGCAGCAAGATTGTAACAATGTAGAATCTAATTTGTTTCAGGTTCTGTTTTGTGATGCTTAATAAAAGCTTTCTGATCGTCCAAGGGCAGAGCTTGCAGTAATGGTTACAGCCTTTGCCACCACTGAGCAATCCAAAAGCACTGTTCTCTGCATTTTCCCCATGTAGTACAAGCAATGACAAAAAAACTCAACACTTCACTAATGCTTGGTTGACTAGATATGAACAGACTTTGTCAGCACCACATATAGCTATAGAGATGTACTACCCTGTATGTTGATAAATTGTTAAGAGTAGTTCAAAATCAATTGTTAAATGATGATGCATTTCATGATTGTGTATTAGCTATCAAGCATCACTATAAGATATGACTTGATATAAAAATACACCACTTTCTGAAGCTGATTGAGATTTGTTTGTGGATGGTTTCTGTTTGAAGGACAACAAGGAAATTACAGTTTTTTTTTGCTACTTGCACTGCACACAGGTTGGACTTTCCTCACGTTTTTAAAAAGTGCACAGGCAGCAGAACTAATGGCATTAACAAGAGCCAGTTGTCCAGCTAAAGAAATGAAAGTTAATATCCACACCAATAGCCAATATACTTTCGGGTTGGTCTTAAACTTCGGTTAGTTACGAGCCATGAATGATTTTTTCACGTTAGCAATATAGGAACTACAGCATGCACAGCTAATATGTGACCTTTTCCAAGCTCTGTCGTTGCCACCAAAAATTGTTGTAATAAAATGTGCATCTCATATGTCATTTAAAGATTATTGTGGTCATTATGACATTGGCAGTCTATTCCGAAGAGCGCCATTGTGGCGGCCGCCAATAGACCGCCTCAGAGGCAGTAATCCGCCTGCCAGATTATGACACACAAACACAAAACCGACAGAAACCAGCCACAACCACAAGTTTGCCAGACCCAAAGAAGGCGATAAACTGTCGGATCCACCACCCTCACCACTACACCAGCAATGCACCGCCCTCCATATTATGACCCACGAATCACCACAGCGGACATTCAGGGGCGGTCAATCATTGGTGGTGCACACCGCTGCAGCAGAATTGGGCACCCAAAACCACTTCAGGTCAACACACACCCTACGCACCCACCAACAGCACAATAAACCCCCCCCCACATAACCCACAATCCTTTGCAAATACGAAAAGACTGCTGCACCTTGCCAGGCCAATCCCATAGAGAACTGCAAACACACCACAACTACCTATTCATCCATCACGTATCACACACCACACACCCCACCACAACACTAAACATCCTCTGCACAACACACACAACAGGCATGTCCCCACAAAAGCACCCCTATTTCACAGATGAGGAATTGCGGGTGATGGTGGAGGAAATCGTCAGGGTAGAGCCAAAGCTGTTTGGTGCACAGGTTCAACAGATCTCCATTGCCAGGAAGATGGAGCTATGATCATGGACAGGGTGAACTCCGTTGGACAATATCCACGCACAAGGGACGACATTCGAAAAAGGTGGAATGACCAGCTCACCATCATGAGGACTGTCCGTGGACCCCCAGCATGCGAGGAACAAGTTGTGGCAATCCTGCATCCTGAGGGCCTAACTTGAGTCACTGGAGGGGGACACTGGTAAGTCACCATTACTACCTTACCTCCACCGATACCTGCATGGCATGTCATCCCCTCACCCCAACTCCCTACACCCCACTCCATCCCACTCCTCTTACAACCACACCCTCTACCTCCACTCCCAATCCTCCTCCCACAACCTGACCCACTGGTCCTAAAGAAGCTTTTCCTTTCCCTCCATGACCTTTACCCTCCCCCGTCCTGCCCGTAAGAGGAAGATCCCTCCACCCCAGCCCAGTACCTCCACCTCCCATTCGACTCCTGTTCCTCCCCCTAAAACTTCAACTGCCACTAAGGGACACAAGAGTGGTTCTCCGCCCCCCCCCAAGCCCACTCCTCCACCCCCTAAACGGAAGGGCAAAGACCTGCCCCCTCCCAAACCCAAGCCCAAGGATCCCCCTCCCACAAATAAACCACCACCCCACTCTCCCCTGAGGTGCTTGCCTATTTACAACATGATTCCCCTGCCCAGTGGAGTGTCTGGGCTGTCAGGTGTCAAGTTGGGCCTTGGACGTTGCCCTGTGGCTTATGGCTGATATTGGACTGGCCAATGGCCCTTTGTATATAGTTGCCTCAGTTGTTGTGGGCGCAGGTCCAGCGAAATACAGAGGTTGGACCTAAGGTATGTGTCCTGGCTTTCTTTACTTCTGGCTTATGTTGGTGTAAGCGTTCTCTGCAGATTGTCCCAGGTGTGTGGTATGTGTGTATGGTGTGTGTTGTGCATGTGGGTGTGTTACTCTCCCCTCCCTCCCTTGTGTGCTAGGTGGCTGTACTTACCGTCGTTGTCAGCGTTAGTCATCCTGGACTGCTATTGCCTGGTACAGCATCCGCAGGACTTCCAGTTGGGGTTCCATAGCTGCCACAGACTCCTCTGTTTCCCTGGAGGTGAGTGTCTCCTGTTATATGATGTGTTTCTGACAGGCTTTTAGTGGCAGTGGTCCAGCCCCAGAAATCCTGGCGGTCTGCTATGTCATAATATGGTGGGCGGGTCGTTGTCTTCCACCTGCCTGAAGGGGGCTACCGATGTGGTCAGTGGATAGACAGCACTAGTGGTTGGGGTGGTGCATTGACTGTTTAGGGGAGAGATCACCGCCATGGTCATAATTTGGCGGTCGTCACCGCCAACCTGGCAACAGTACTACAACCATCACCAGCGTCGAGGTCAGCTGACCCCCAATGTCATAATGAGGGCCTATGTGTCTTTGGGTAATGCAGTTGGTGACTTTAAAGCTAAAGAACTGGCAACTTCAGGATGAGTTTTAACCAGACTTGAGGAAACACCACTACCTGGAAAATGTCAGAGGTATGCTAAATAGTTTGAACCACAAAATGTACAACAACAAGTTTCAGAATGTGAATTGCAGTCTTGGTCCCTAGGCAGATGTGTGCAAAGAGATGGGGATATGGGTAAGATCAAATGGGAAAATACACTTGCCAATGGCTCTGCCACCACCTACATCATTATTTCATGGACCTGCACATGTTGGGTGTGATGGCATGATACGGCTGCATCCTCAATATTGGTATCACTTGAAATTCCACCAAGAAACTGTTAGTTGTGTTGTATGTCACACTACAATAAGGTTATGAGCACACACACTGCACCAGGTCATTTTCCATCTCTGCAAGGGCCCTTTCAAAGTTTGTACATTGGTCTGATTGAACTGCCACCTGCCTGTATGTTCTGTGAGTGGCCGGAGGTATCCCCTAAAAAGAACTGTGATAAATCAATTGTGGCCAAACGCTTTTTTGAGAGAACTGATACCACGCTTTTGGGTCCCAAAACTCATCAGTTCAGGTAACAGGCAGGCATTTTCCTCCTGGGTACTAAAGGGAATCTACAAATGCTTGGGCTGATGTATAAACTCCACTGTGCCTATCACCCACCCACAGTCGGCACAGTATAAAGAAAAAAACAGAGTACTGGAAACAAAAATGGAAAGATTTGTGCATCTACTTAACCGTGTTAAATTTGATGCACTGCCGCTTGCTATGTTGGCAACGAGGTGTACCCATGACTAAATGACTGAAGTCAGCACGCTAGACATCCTGTTTGGAAGACTAATGCACATACTAGGTCACATGATGTGCTCATTACCAATAACCAATGATTTGGTGCCATATTATTGCAAGTAATTACCAAAAACATTACATTCTCTTCATCATCAGGTACTGCATGCCCTTCCAGACCCGCTGACAACACAAGGACATTCTCACTCCAGACAACACTGCCTTTAACCTCAGTGGAAAGAGGCATATTCAATTGTTTCAACAACAGGAACGGCAGTCATGTGTGCCCCCTGAGTGCACGTCTCACAGGAAGAAAGCAGTTCCACCAGAGGAGCAACAACACATTACCAGCTCTAAGGAAGATCTATCTGTTCCCTTGGCCACAAAAACAGGTCATTTCTTAAGACAGAAGAAGGCTACTTCTTTGCAACCAATGGTCAAGTGAGGCCACAGACAAGTAAAAATGAAGGGCTGATTGACCTCTCCATGAATGATAGCTGAGGCTTCAACAAGAAGTACCAGAAAATGGCTCTGGGCAGTGGCTGTGATTTGTACTTTACTTGCTAGCATTAACACTGAGGGCCATATTTATACTTTTTGACGCAAAACTGCGCTAACGCAGTTTTGCGTCAAAAAAATTAGTGCCGGCTAACGCCATTCTGAAGCACCATGCGGGCGCCGTATTTAATCAATGACGTTAGCCGGCGTTAGCCGCCGGCGCTGCCTGGTGTGCGTGAAAAAAAACGACGTACACCAGGCAGCGCCGGCGTAGGGGGATATGGAGCTTGGGCGTCAAAAAATGGGGCAAGTCAGGCTGAGGCAAAAATATCGCCTCAACCCGATTTGCGCCATTTTTTCCGACTCCCAACCCCCATAGAAATGACTCCTGTCTTAGCAAAGACAGGAGTCATGCCCCCTTGCCCAATGGCCATGCCCAGGGGACTTCTGTCCCCTGGGCATGGTCATTGGGCATAGTGGCATGTAGGGGGGCACAAATCAGGCCCCCCTATGCCACCCAAAAATATAAAAATAAAAACTTACCTGAACTTACCTTAATGTCCCTGGGATGGGTCCCTCCAGTCTTGAGTGTCCTCCTGGGGTGGGCAAGGGTGACAGGGGGTGTCCCTGGGGGCATGGGGGGGCACCTCTGGGCTCCTTCAGAGCCCACAGGTGCCTTAACGCCTGCCTTTTCCAGGCGCTAAAAAACGGCGCAAAAGCGGCCGTACGTCATTTTTTTGGACCCGCCCACTCCCGGGCGTGAATTTTGCCCGGGAGTGTAAGTACGGCGCACATGCCTCGGAGTAAATTTTTTAGACGTGAACGCCTACCTTGCATATCATTAACGCAAAGTAGGTGTCCACGCTAAAAAATGACGCAAACTCCATGGACTTTGGCGCTATACGCGTCTAACGCCAAAGTATAAATATGGAGTTAGTTTTGCGCCGGAATTGCGTAAAAAAAAACGACGCAATTCCGGCGCAAACAGAGTATAAATATGCCCCTGACTGTTTTCAAAGAACCTACAAATGTTCAGAAATAGAAGGAAGCGAAGGATATGTAAACAATTCTGAATGTATGTATGGCATCCCTGCTGCTGTCAGCACAATAGGGGAATCACTAAATTAGAGCAGGAGTATGAAGGAAATACTATGTTGCACTGTTGGAAAATTAGGTTTCAGTTATGAATGTCTCAAGTTGATAGGTTTGCACATAGCGGCGGTCGCCGCAAATATCAAGAGGGGTTGGGTGGGGGAAAAACGGGGAGGTCATGGGGGAGAAATAATAAAATTAAATTTGAAAAAGACACCGTTTCCGCCGCCGCCATCTCCTGCTGCCTTACTTGCCGCTCCATTCTTGTTCTGATGCCCCAGCATTCACTGGTACACCAGAACAAGCTCCTCAGCAATCCTGGTGCTGCTTTCATGCTAAAGCTATCATGAAAGCAGCAGCAGGATTCATCTGAGTGGCATGGACTGCCACTCAGAGACAACCCTGGGGCCTGTGTAGTTCCTCCAGCCTAACTGGGTACACAGTCGGGCTGGAGAAACCTAAGTGTGCATGTGTGTTTGGCCAGCTTAAGAGGTTTAGCCAAACACACATGCACACTTGGTGCACTCTCTCCTCATCTCCCCTCCCCCGCCCGAGGCCCAGCCCGCCCCTTCCTTCACACGCTGGCTGAGCCAGCAGCAGACAAATAAAACAATATTGAAATATTGTTTTATTTTTCTGCTGCTGGCTCTTAGCCGGGGGGGGCGACGCCCCTCCGCCATTGTGGAGGAGTCACCCCTGTTTACACACATTTTCTTTAAGTATTAAGGGAAATGTGATTTATGATGTAGTAGCATTCACAAAGGCTGTGAGTTGTGTCTTTTGCAGGAAGAAATTCTCAATGCAAAACAGTATAACATCTCCATAAGAAATGTGCAACTCAGTGTCATGAGGCAAATCAGCAAACAAGGAAATTCCACTGCCTGCATAACAAAGGGTATAAGATCAGAAGAAGTGCCCCTCATACTCCTGTTCAATAAATGTGCCCAGACAGAGCTCAAGGTTGAAGCTGTTGGGGGGTAAATAGGTGGTCCCATCTCTGGGAATAGAACAGCAACTGCTGGCACCATTATACACATATGCTGCCCCTGTCCCAGACTGCATCTATGAGATCTATTACCATTAGTCAACTGACGCAGCTAACACAGAACCTGCCCCATGGTATGGGTATATATGTAGGAAACAGCACATGTAAAAAGAATAAATATTTACAAACACCCAGTGAAGAGAAGTAGCTGGAGCCAGGGCTTTCCCTAGAGTTTATTGGATATAGAGTAATGTACTTTGTTTGTAGGCAGATGGCTTATTTGTCATGTCCAGGATGTTCCATATCCAACATTTGCATGAAGTGAGGCCCAAAGCAAGAGTGAGAGTAAAAAGAATGACATTTGGGTTAGAAACATCTTAAAGGGCATGGGAGCAATAATACCGCCACTTGGGGTATCTCATAATAGTGACGGGATAAATCAATTGGCAAAATTGATTTAGGACCTGTCTGATGAAACAACAGCTGTCATGAGCATTATTATACAGAGGAATTGATGGTATCAAAACTGTAGCTATTCAGGAAAGCATGACACTGGATATCTTGTTGGACGAGGAGAGTGGAGTGTACAAGTTAATTGGGCAGATTTGTTGTTCACACATACAGGACAAAAGTGCTAACATCTGACATACAATAGATAAGACCAATCACATAGATAAAGAGGCATGGGACTTCAGGAACTGGGGTTATGAGACTCAGTGGCTGGAGGCAGACCTGGTAGTACTTGCCATTTTGGTACGTCTTCGCAAAATAATAACTGTAATTCCACAATGTGTCTCCTGCATTCCAACAACATTGTGCATGCCTCAGCAAATAGCTGGGCAATATATAGAAATGAATGTAATTTACCAGGTCCCCCAGAAGACAGTAATACAATCCACCATTAAGCTTGACGAAAAATCCCAAGATGACGAAATAAATTGATTAAATGACTTTATTAGGTGTCACTGGGTGAATGTCCAAACCATTTTGATTCAACTTCCATTTCAAGATGCTAAATATGAGCTTGCAGAACTTCCAAGGCCTTGATGACCTGAGCTGTGCTTCCATTAACCACGTCATTGAGAAATGATGGAAATCAGAAGATTATGTATATAGATGTCAACCTGCTGCTTTGCATTGAATACACATTTCATGAATCAATATCCACACATAGTTAAATTCCTGCTGTTGATCAATGATTGGATACATGCTTGGAAATCACAAATACTGGGTAATTCCTGATTGACTGTGTTAATTAAGCAAGATGTGCAAAATGGTATAAAAATCCATGCAAATCATTGATCGGGGAGCTAGTCCAGCATGGATGGTGAATCCATGGCGTTGCATATTATGAAGAATAACCTTGAACCTTACTATGTATTTGTTTTTATTGATAATTAGGCTTCTACAGCACAACATTATTGGCATGTGATAACAGTACTACATGGTACTTTGATAGACACTGGACTGAGGCACAGTTTGTTCATTCCTAGGTTACCATTAGACATCATGTCAGCAAGGAGGTATGGTTCCGCTCTAGAAGATATCTGTTCAGATCAGCAAGGAAATAGTCAAGTTTGGGACTCACAGTATTAGAGCTATTGGCTTTGCCCATGCTTGCTTTGGGGTAGTGCATACTTTACTTCTTAATTTATCAATCATAAATGGCAGTCGGCCATCTTGGAACAGTAAATTAACAATTAGCTATAGCAAAAGAAACTTAAATTCATGTAGATCCCCAAACATATGAATCACCAAGAAACTCATCAGTAATTTCAGCTGAGCATTCCTGGCCATATCATTTCAATCAAAAGGGGTCTTATTTCTGCTGGAACTACTGCTGAGTTTATGTTTCATTTTTGGGAATCTATATGAGCTATTGCTCCAAACCGACAGGTGGCAACCTACTCTGCCTGAATTATTTTAAAGTGCTGATGAAGACCCACCTAGTCCATACTTGGGGTCATAACATCAACATTGTAATTTTGTTCCCTACATCTCTGCAGATTTGGCAGTGCTCAGTCACACTATTGTTTGTCTGTCACGTGTGTCTGTATAAATAAATATGGAAATACAGTATCTCCAGACCTTACTTTTTTCCAATTTTATTCCAGACTTTACTGGAAAGTTGCAAATGTCCAGCTGCGCACTGTCCTTTGCGGTTGAGGGTCCACGCCCCCCACTTTTTGCCTCTGAAGAAGATTGTCTGTCAGGCTCAGCAAGGGTCAGCCTGACAGACACTCTTCATTTTCAGGTCAGGCAGCAATGCTTTATTTGCACAGTCTCCCAGCTGCTTGAGCTGAACTTTGCTGGACTGAAGAAGTCACAGCCCTGTGGGCGTGACCTCTTCAGCCTAGCAAAGATGCCTCGAGGCCCTTCCACTCATGATGAGGGGGAACGTCACTGATTGCTTCGGACCTAGGCAGTTCACTTTTAAGCTCTGAAGTGGCCAGGGCTGAATGTCATTCAGTGGCACCTGGTCAGAGAGTGGGGTGGGGTCAGCAGTCTCACTGACCCATCCCACTCTGTGATGAATTGGGACTGCAGCCTTTCCTCATTGGCTGACCTTAGGTTATCCATTGGCTGACCTTAGGTTAGCCATTGAGGGAAGACAGCAGTCCCAACCCTTCTGGACCTCCGAGGCAGAGCTAAAGGTACGTGTGTGTGTGTGTTTTTTTTTTAATGAATTTTTGGTGCATGCGTGCGTCCATGTATGTTTGAATATTTGATAATGAGTGTTTTGAATGGATATGTGTGCGCTTGTGAATTAAAGAGTGTGATTGTGCATGTGTGTCCCGCCCGCCCCCCTCCTTCCTAAAATTACTGGCCACCACTGCAAATGTCGACTTCTTTGTTTAAAAAACACACTTTATTTTTAAGTTTTATAAAATTACAGTAATGATGACAGATGTACTGTTGGCATGGCAACAATCAGCAGCTACCCTAACACACAACACTTGTTTCATGGAATACAAGATACTGGACGTTCATAGGATATCAACAGGTTAACAAGCTACAGTACAGGGTACTTACATCACATCACCCAACAGCTTTGGTCATCATTTTGACATACAATCCCCCAGACTGTAGTCTCTTGATCCTACATTCCGAAACAGGAGTCGCTAACACCCTCCCATGGCTGCCCAGAGTGTTCTCCTGTTGCATCCCAATATCACAGCACCGGCACTCCAAACGGTTTGCCTCATGTCGTATAGTCTGTTATGAAGTAGTTACCAATTCGCTTCCCTCCACACTTGATCTTGCATCTTCCCCAATGCTCACCAGGAAGGCCTGATAAGGACCCCAGATGTCTTTTGGGCTACTGAGCTATGGTAATACTTTGCTGTAAACATCAGACTGTGTTTTGCACTATGCAATGTCTGCATGCCACTCCTTTAGTGCCAGGAGTGGACTGAGTTCCCATCTCAGTACTTTTCTGCTTCATGCTAACAGCAGGCATATGGCCACCGGGCATTACGTATTAGCTAGTGTCTCTGTATTATAACCCAAAAAGGCAAGTAAATATGTCAACTCCATGCTCTCACCTATTATCTCTGCTAGGTCCGTGTGTATCGCCTGCCAGAACCACTGAACACCCAGGCAAAACCACGCTACATGCGCCTACTCCGCATCGCCCACAAATGTCAACTTCTTAATTAGTGTGCACCCTGTGGTCCAAAGCATCGTCACCCAGTTCAGGGTTAGCTTTAGAGCTGGTGGTGCCCGGTGCCAGAGTCTCTGGTGGCCACACCCCAATTACTTCTTCTCCACTACTTCCTTCACTGCTGCCCTTTAACAGTGCACCACATCTCTTCATAGTTCCCTCTCACATTTATTTAATTTATCGTATAGTGCTTCTCACCTCAAATATGTAGTGTGAGAGTCTTTACATCATAAAAGCACACAGAAACATGAAATCATACAAGTGTATTAAGTATTGTTTTGAAAAATGGAATAAGACAACAAGGGACTCAAGGGACAGAAGTTTCATACCATCCTTACTGGAATGCATTGTGGTGGTCATTATGACATTGTTAGTAAATCCCGCTTACCGCCGCAGTGACGGCTGCCAACATACCATCACGGAGGCGAACATCCGTCTGCCATATTAAGACACACACATGCACACACTAAACCGACAGAATACTGCCACAAACACATATCCGCCAGATCAAAGGTAAGTGTTAAACTGTCAGTACGAACATCAACACCGTTACGCCAAACAAAACAGCTCCCTCCACATTATGACCCACGAATCCCCACGGGAGACATTCAACGGCGGTAAACCATAGGCAGTGCACACCGGCGTGGTCAGAATGGCCACCGAAATACAAAACAACACAACATTGGACAATACCAAAAACACACACCTGACACCAATACACACACCACACCCGCCCACCAACAGCACTATAACACACACCCACATTATCCACAAACCTTTATGAACATGAAAAATAGCCACGAGACAGACACGCAAATCACAGGCACAACTACACACACCACTAACCCCCAGCCATCCATCACACACCCCAAACTCCACCACATTATTCAACATGCACTGCACAACACACAAAACACAACACCCATATCCCCACAAAGGGACCCCTGTTTCACAGATGAGGAGTTGCAGGTTATGGTGGGGGAAATAGTCAGGGTAGAGCCACCCCTGTTTGGAGCACAGGTACAGCAAACATCCATTGCAAGCAAGATGGAGCTATGGCAGAGAATTGTGGACCAGGTGAACGTTGTGGGGCAGCATCCAAAAACAAGCGACGACATCAGGAAGAGTTGGAACAACCTACAGGGGAAGGTACGTTCCATGACAGCAAGACACCAGATCACCATCCAGAGAACTGGTGGTAGACCCCATCTCCTCCCCCACAGCTGACAGCATGGGGGGAGCTAGTCTTTGCAATCCTCAGGGACTCACTGGAGTAGCCGGAGGACTGGACACTGGTAAGTCAAAATTTATGACCTATCATCCTCCATACCTGCATGCCATCTCACACCCTCACCCTGACTCCCATCACTCCACTTTATCCAACACAGTACACCTACACATATGACTAACTCCAATGCCAAGCCCTGCATATACAGCCCTCCCAGCCCTGCATGTACACCCACCACCTATGCATGCTCAGCATGGAGAATTAACAATCCTACAATACATCACCATACACAAACAAAGGTGGCAGGGCAACAGCAATGATATAGGGGAAGCTAGGGATATGCAATATGTCACAGACATGAAGCATAATACATCACTTACATCCACACAGGTGCCCCAGCCAATCCCAGTGGCGAGGAGGTGCCAAGGCTATCCAGTCCCCAAACAAAAGATGCTCCCAGTGATGACAGTAACTCTGGATATCTGAATCTGGATGAACTACCTGGCCCATCAGGGACAACTGGTCAGACGGCCACCCCAGCTCACTATCAGTCAACCACAGAGCCTCCCCCCTCAGTATCCAACACCACAGCGCCCAATGTCCCCACACCTCTGTCCCCAGGACACGTCAATTAGCAGTGCGCCCACCTGTATAGGGACCCCATCCACACCTCACAGTCAAGACAATCAGAGTCCTGGGGTCATTGGCAGTGGGCACACCATTCAGGGAGCACAGGCACAGGGGGACAGGGACACTGGCAGGACAGCTGTGTGCCAGGGGGAGGACAGGCTCAGGGTACCGACTGTCCTGGAGGCACTCACTAATGTCCTGGGGGCTTACCAACAATCCCAGGACAAGATGGGCCATATTCTTGACATCATGCAGGAAAGCAGCGGCAGGAGGTACACCATCTGGAGTTCAGGAAAGATTTCCAGTCCATCAACACCATAATGGTCTCCATAGCAGGGGTGCTGTCTGACATGGCCAACATAATAAGGGAATATACAGCAAACCAGCGGGCCCCTGTAGTATTGTATTTACTGTTAAACAATAATGTAGGTAGTATTTTATTTTGTTATTTTAATGTTGGGCTGTATTCTTTGTTCCTTGGGGTGTTTGTACTATGTACAGTGTATTTGTGGCATATGGTATCTCCCAACTCCACCTGTGGCATTTAGATTCTTCCTCTGCTGTGACGGCATTCTGTGCTAGACATTTGGAAGTGCTGGATGTCTGTGGTTGAGGTTGGAGTTCCTTTTTTCATTTATGAACTTTACTTGGAATAAAATATTGAAGACAACATTATCTGCGTGGACCAGTTTTCATCCGAAACTCCATTAAGCACAATGGATTAGTGACTTTCTTTCCTCTAGGGGAATAGTGCACAAAAAATGTGCACTTTATCATCCAGAAACAAATGGTATGGTAGAATGCTTCAACAGAACATTGAAAGAAACCATACAATTTGCTAAAGTTAATGGGGTTGTTGGGAGAGTTTGGTGGAGGCAAAGGTTGAGGAGTATAGGTTTACTCCACATTCCAGCACGGACCAGACCCCTTTTGTGTTGTTTAGGAAGCGTGTCCCACATACCAAGATCAATCCTCCATAGCTTAAAAAACATCTTTCTTTTAATGTGGATGAAGAAACTATCACACGAAATGCTAAAGAAAAAATAGTTATCACCAACGAAGGAGGAAAGAAATCTATGATGTTCGTAAATCAGTGAAAAAGTGTACAGTACGTGTGGGTGATAGAGTTAAAGTTAAATTGCCTGGTGGGCGCAGGTCTAACACTTCTCAATTCAGTCCAATATATGAAGTTGTTAAAGTGTTTAACCCCTTCCCCGCCACGGACGTAATGGTTACGTCCATGGCAGCGCCCGTGTGGCGCCATGGACGTAACCATTACGTCCTGAATGCTTCCCTCAGGAGAAGCGCTAGCGCTCCTCCCGAGGGCCACCCCCCCACCCCCCTAGGTCAGGGCTGACAGGGGAATCCCTTCCCCTTCAACCCCCGACCCCCCCCACCCCCCCTGTGACGTCAGCACGCGAGCGCGCGCTGACAATCACACAACCTCCCCCATCGCGCTGGAAGCAGAGCTTCCAGTGCGATCGAAAGAGAAATGCTCAGCATTTCTCTTTCGATCACGTGGGGGAGGCCCGGAGGGGCTTCAAAGGGAAGGAAATGTATTTCCTTCCCTTTGAAGTCTCTCCGAGGGTTTCAAAAGCCGGATTGCTTGCAATCCGGCTTTTGAAACCCCACTAGACACCAGGGATTTTTTTTTTTTTAGATGTAATTGACAGAAGGGAGCGACCCCTTGGGCAAGGGTCGCTCCCAGAGGGTCATTTTTTTTAAGGCCTTTTCTGCCCCCCCTGGGGGCAGATCGGCCTAATAATAGGCCGATCTGCCCCCAGGGGGGGCAGAAACCTCTAGACACCAGGGATACTTTTTTTTTTTTTTTTTTTGGATTTGTTTTCTTTTGTGTTTTAGGTGTGGGATGAGACCCCTTAGGCAAGGGTCGCTCCCATAGGGGGGAAATTATATTTAGGCCATTTCTGCCCCCTTTGGGGGCAGATTGGCTTATTTTTATGAGGCCAATCTGCCCCCAAGGGGGGCAGAAACCACTAGACACCAGGGAGTTATTTTTGTTTGTTTGTTTTTCACGTAAGGGGAGCGACCCCTTAGGCAAGGGTCGTTCCCATGGGGGGCAAATTTATTTTAGGCCATTTCTGCCCCCCATGGGGGCAGATCAGCCTATTTTTATTAGGCCGATCTGCCCCCACGGGGGGCAGAAACCACTAGGCACCAGGGATTTTTGTTGTTGTTGTGTTTTACAGATGGGGAGCGTCCCCTTAGGCAAGGGTCGCTCCCCTGGAGGGGCAAATTGTATTTAGGCCATTTCTGCCCGCTTTGGGGGCAGATCGGCCGATTTTAGGTCAATCTGCCCGCAAGGGGGGCAGAAACCACTAGGCACCAGGGATCTTTTTTTTGCACAGTCACGCAAGGGGAGCGACCTTGTAGGCAAGGGTCGCTCCCCGGGGGGGGGGTAAGGGGGGCAAATTTATTTTAGGCCATTTCGGCCCCCCTGGGGGCAGATCGGCCTATTAGTATTAGGCCGATCTGCCCACAGGGGGGGCAGAAACCTCTAGGCGCCTGGGCAAATAGTTTTTTTGTGGTTTTTTTTTGTTTGTTTGTTTTTTTAGAGATGGGGAGCGACGCATTAGGCAAGGGTCGCTCCCCTGGGGGGCAAATTGTATTTAGACCATTTCTGCCCCCCTTGGGGGCAGATTGGCCGATTGTAGGTCAATCTGCCCCCAAGGGGGGCAGAAACCACTAGGCACCAGGGATCTTTTTTTTGCGCCGTCACGCAAGGGGAGCGACCTTGTAGGCAAGGGTCGCTCCCCGGGGGGGGGTGAGGGGGGCAAATTTATTTTAGGCCATTTCTGCCCCCCCTGGGGGCAGATCGGCCTATTGGTATTAGGCCGATCTGCCCACAGGGGGGGCAGAAACCTCTAGGCGCCTGGGCAAATAGTTTTTTTGTGGTTTTTTTTTTTGTTTGTTTGTTTTTTTAGAGATGGGGAGCGACGAATTAGGCAAGGGTAGCTCCCCTGGGGGGCAAATTGTATTTAGACCATTTCTGCCCCCTTTGGGGGCAGATTGGCCGATTGTAGGTCAATCTGCCCCCAATGGGGGCAGAAACCACTAGGCACCAGGTATCTTTTTTTTGCGCCGTCACGCAAGGGGAGCGACCTTGCAGGCAAGGGTCGCTCCCCGGGGGGGGGGTGGGGGGGCAAATTTATTTTAGGCCATTTCTGCCCCCCTGGGGGCAGATCGGCCTATTGGTATTAGGCCGATCTGCCCCCGGGGGGGGGCAGAAACCTTTAGGCGCCAGGGCACATTTGTTTTTGTGTGGTTTTTTTTTTTGTTTGTTTGTTTTTTTAGAGATGGGGAGCGACGCATTAGGCAAGGGTCGCTCCCCTGGGGGGCAAATTGTATTTAGACCATTTCTGCCCCCCTTGAAGGCCGATTGGCCGATTGTAGGTCAATCTGCCCCCAATGGGGGCAGAAACCACTAGGCACCAGGGATCTTTTTTTTGCGCCGTCACGCAAGGGGAGCGACCTTGCAGGCAAGGGTCGCTCCCCGGGGGGGGGGGTGGGGGGGCAAATTTATTTTAGGCCATTTCTGCCCCCCTGGGGGCAGATCGGCCTATTGGTATTAGGCCGATCTGCCCCCGGGGGGGGGGCAGAAACCTCTAGGCGCCAGGGCAAATTGTTTTTTTTGTGGTTTTTTTTTGTTTGTTTGTTTGTTTTTGTAGAGATGGGGAGTGACCCATTAGGCAAGGGTCGCTCCCCTGGGGGGCAAATTGTATTTAGACCATTTCTGCCCCCCTTGGGGGCAGATTGGCCGATTGTAGGTCAATCTGCCCCCAAGGGGGGCAGAAACCACTAGGCACCGGGGATTTTTTTTTTGGCACCAATGTCACGCAAGGGGGGGCGACCCCATAGGCAAGGGTCGCTCCCGGGGGGGCAGGGGGTTTGGGGGGTGGGGGACAAATTTATTTTAGGCCATTTCTGCCCCCCCTGGGCCCGGCTGAGCTAGAGGCCAAAATCCACAGGTAGGCACTGTTTTCTATGAAAAAATTTGATGTGTCCACGTTGTGTTTTGGGCCATTTCCTGTCGCGGGCGCTAGGCCTACCCACACCAGTGAGGTATCATTTTTATCGGGAGACTTGGGGGAACGCTAGGTGGAAGGAAATTTGTGGCTCCTCTCAGATTCCAGAACTTTCTGTCACTGAAATGTGAGGAAAACATGTTTTTTTAGCCAAAATTTGAGGTTTGCAAAGGATTCTGGGTAACAGAACCTGGTCAGAGCCCCACAATTCACCCCATCTTGGATTCCCCTGGGTTTCTAGTTTTCAAAAATGCGCTGGTTTGCTAGGTTTCCACAGGTGCCGGCTGAGCTAGAGGCCAAAATCCACAGGTAGGCCCTGTTTTCTATGAAAAAATGTGATGTGTCCAGGTTGTGTTTTGGGCCATTTCCTCTCGCGGGCGCTAGGCCTACCCACACAAGTGAGGTATCATTTTTATCGGGAGACTTGGGGGAACGCTGGGTGGAAGGAAATTTGTGGCTCCTCTTAGATTCCAGAACTTTCTGTCACCGAAATGTGAGGAACATGTGTTTTATTAGCCAAATTTTGAGGTTTGCAAAGGATTCTGGGTAACAGAACCTGGTCCGAGCCCCGCAAGTCACCCCTCCTTGGATTCCCCTAGGTCTCTAGTTTTCAGAAATGCACAGGTTTGGTAGGTTTCCCTAGGTGCCGGCTGAGCTAGAGGCCAAACTCTACAGGTAGGCACTTCGCAAAAAACACCTCTGTTTTTTTCCAAAATTTAGGATGTGTCCATGTTGCGCTTTGGGGTGTTTCCTGTCGCCGGCACTAGGCCTACCCACACAAGTGAGGTATCATTTTTATCGGGAGACTTGGGGGAACACTGGGTGGAAGGAAATTTGTAGCTCCTCTCAGATTCCAGAACTTTCTGACACAGAAATGTGAGGAACATGTGTTTTTTTAGCCAAATTTTGAGGTTTGCAAAGGATTCTGGGTAACAGAACCTGGTCCGAGCCCCGCAAGTCACCCCTCCTTGGATTCCCCTAGGTCTCTAGTTTTCAGAAATGCACAGGTTTGGTAGGTTTCCCTAGGTGCCGGCTGAGCTAGAGGCCAAAATCTACAGGTAGGCACTTCGCAAAAAACACCTCTGTTTTTTTCCAAAATTTAGGATGTGTCCACGTTGCGCTTTGGGGTGTTTCCTGTCGCCGGCGCTAGGCCTACCCACGCAAGTGAGGTATCATTTTTATCGGGAGACTTGGGGGAACGCTGGGTGGAAGGAAATTTGTAGCTCCTCTCAGATTCCAGAACTTTCTGACACAGAAATGTGAGGAACATGTGTTTTTTTAGCCAAATTTTGAGGTTTGCAAAGGATTCTGGGTAACAGAACCTGGTCCGAGCCCCGCAAGTCACCCCTCCTTGGATTCCCCTAGGTCTCTAGTTTTCAGAAATGCACAGGTTTGGTAGGTTTCCCTAGGTGCCGGCTGAGCTAGAGGCCAAAATCTACAGGTAGGCACTTCGCAAAAAACACCTCTGTTTTTTTCCAAAATTTAGGATGTGTCCACGTTGCGCTTTGGGGTGTTTCCTGTCGCCGGCGCTAGGCCTACCCACGCAAGTGAGGTATCATTTTTATCGGGAGACTTGGGGGAACGCTGGGTGGAAGGAAATTTGTAGCTCCTCTCAGATTCCAGAACTTTCTGACACAGAAATGTGAGGAACATGTGTTTTTTTAGCCAAATTTTGAGGTTTGCAAAGGATTCTGGGTAACAGAACCTGGTCCGAGCCCCGCAAGTCACCCCTCCTTGGATTCCCCTAGGTCTCTAGTTTTCAGAAATGCACAGGTTTGGTAGGTTTCCCTAGGTGCCGGCTGAGCTAGAGGCCAAAATCTACAGGTAGGCATTTCGCAAAAAACACCTCTGTTTTTTTCCAAAATTTAGGATGTGTCCACGTTGCGCTTTGGGATGTTTCCTGTCGCCGGCGCTAGGCCTACCCACGCAAGTGAGGTATCATTTTTATCGGGAGACTTGGGGGAACGCTGGGTGGAAGGAAATTTGTAGCTCCTCTCAGATTCCAGAACTTTCTGTCACAGAAATGTGAGGAACATGTGTTTTTTTAGCCAAATTTTGAGGTTTGCAAAGGATTCTGGGTAACAGAACCTGGTCCGAGCCCCGCAAGTCACCCCTCCTTGGATTCCCCTAGGTCTCTAGTTTTCAGAAATGCACAGGTTTGGTAGGTTTCCCTAGGTGCCGGCTGAGCTAGAGGCCAAAATCTACAGGTAGGCACTTCGCAAAAAACACCTCTGTTTTTTTCCAAAATTTAGGATGTGTCCACGTTGCGCTTTGGGGTGTTTCCTGTCGCCGGCGCTAGGCCTACCCACGCAAGTGAGGTATCATTTTTATCGGGAGACTTGGGGGAACGCTGGGTGGAAGGAAATTTGTAGCTCCTCTCAGATTCCAGAACTTTCTGACACAGAAATGTGAGGAACATGTGTTTTTTTAGCCAAATTTTGAGGTTTGCAAAGGATTCTGGGTAACAGAACCTGGTCCGAGCCCCGCAAGTCACCCCTCCTTGGATTCCCCTAGGTCTCTAGTTTTCAGAAATGCACAGGTTTGGTAGGTTTCCCTAGGTGCCGGCTGAGCTAGAGGCCAAAATCTACAGGTAGGCACTTCGCAAAAAACACCTCTGTTTTTTTCCAAAATTTAGGATGTGTCCACGTTGCGCTTTGGGGTGTTTCCTGTCGCCGGCACTAGGCCTACCCACACAAGTGAGGTATCATTTTTATCGGGAGACTTGGGGCAACGCTGGGTGGAAGGAAATTTGTGGCTCCTCTCAGATTCCAGAACTTTCAGACACAGAAATGTGAGGAACATGTGTTTTTTTAGCCAAATTTTGAGGTTTGCAAAGGATTCTGGGTAACAGAACCTGGTCCGAGCCCCGCAAGTCACCCCTCCTTGGATTCCCCTAGGTCTCTAGTTTTCAGAAATGCACAGGTTTGGAATGTTTCCCCTAGTGCCGGCTGAGCCCAAAATCTACAGGTAGGCACTTCGCAAAAAACACCTCTGTTGTCTTCCAAAAATGTGGATGTGTCCACGTTGCGCTTTGGGGCGTTTCCTGTCGCGGGCGCTAGGCCTACCCACACAAGTGAGGTATCATTTTTATCGGGAGACTTGGGGGAACATAGATTAGCAAAACAAGTGTTATTGCCCCTTGTCTTTCTCTACATTTTTTCCTTCCAAATATAGGAGAGTGTGTAAAAAAGACATCTATTTGAGAAAAGCCCTGTAATTCACATGCTAGTATGGTCACCCCGGAATTCAGAGATGTGCAAATAACCACTGCTCCTCAACACCTTATCTTGTGCCCTTTTTGGAAATACAAAGGTTTTCTTGATAGCAATTTTTTACTCTTTATATTTCAGCAAATGAATTGCTGTATACCCGTTATAGAATGAAAACGCACGTCAGGGTGCAGATCATTTATTGGCTCTGGGTTCCTCAGGTTCTTGATGAACCTACAAGCCCTATATATCCCCACAACCAGAGGAGTCCAGCAGACGTAACGGTATATTGCTTTCGATAATCTGACATTGCAGGGAAAAGTTACAGAGTAAAACGTAGAGAAACATTTATGTTTTTTTCACCTAAATTTCAATATTTTTCTTTTTCAGTTGTTATTTTCTGTAGGAAACCCTTGTAGGATCTACACAAATGACCCCTTGCTGAATTCAGAATTTTGTCTAGGTTTCAGAAATGTTTAGGTTTCTGGGATCCAGCATTGGTTTCATGCCCATTTCTGTCACTGACTGGAAGGAGGCTGAAAGCACAAAAAATTGCAAAAATGGGGTATGTCCTAGAAAAATGCCAAAATTGTGTTGAAAAATTGGGTTTTCTGATTCAAGTCTGCCTGTTCCTGAAAGCTGGGAAGCTGCTGAGTTTAGCACCGCAAACCCTTTGTTGATGCCATTTTCAGGGGAAAAACCACAAGCCTTCTTCTGCAGCCACTTTTTCCAATTTTTTTGAAAAAAACAAAATTTTCCCTGTTTTATGGCCAATTTCTTGGCCTCTTTCAGGGGAACCCACAAAGTCTGGGTACCTCCAGAATCCCTAGGATGTTGGAAAAAAAGGACGCAAATTTGGCTTGGTTAGCTTATGTGGACAAAAAGTTATGCGGGCCTAAGCGCGAACTGCCCCAAATAGGCAAAAAAAGGCCTGGCACAGGAGGGGGAAAAGGCCTGGCAGCGAAGTGGTTAAAGGAGCTGTCAAACTTGATGATGGGCGTGTCTGGAATTTGAATAGAATTGTTGTGATATAACTTGTGGGGGAGGGGGCTGTTGTAGTATTGTATTTAGTGTTAAACAATATTGTAGGTGGTATTTTATTTTGTTATTTTAATGTTGGGCTGTATTCTTTGTTCCTTGGGGTGTTTGTACTATATACAGTGTATTTGTGGCATATGGTATCTCCCAGCTCCAACTGTGGCATTTAGATTCTTCCTCTGCTGTGACGGCATTCTGTGCTAGACATTTGGAAGTGCTGGATGTCTGTGGTTGAGGTTGGAGTTCCTTTTTTCACCTATGAACTTTACTTGGAATAAAATATTGAAGACAACATTATCTGCGTGGACCAGTTTTCATCCGAAACTCCATTACCACAGCCCCTTCCGCTAGCCAGTCAACTGAACAGCCCACCACATCTGCTGCAGCTAGTGGACAGGAGGCCCTGCCACAGGACCCACAGGTCACCAGCACCCCTCCCCTGCAGAAGGTGAACCACCCCCACAAATGGTCCCTGCGACCCAGACAGATGCCAGAGACACTTGCCAAGCCCAAGCCCACTGACAGGAAATGAGACCCTCCTGAATGTCCCCCTTGTGTCCCACTCTGTCACCTTATCCACTTTGATCTGCCTATGGTCCCCTTCCTGTGGCCCCTTGGACACTGGACCTGTGCTACAAACAGACTGGACCAATACCCTGGACTTACAATAAACACCCTTGAACACAACTTGAGTGATAGTGCTTTATGTTATGAAAATGTACAATTATGGTAACAGTTACATCTTGTGCAATTGACCTAAACTCTGTGTCAGTACACAGTAGTAATAACACCAACATCTGCAAAATGCGAAGGCATAGGTGACAGTCAGTTGAGATGCAAAGGAATTGACTGCCATCATGCTGTTGGGTAGCCATTTTAGCTATAGTTTTACACACTTTATTTTAGCAAACTTGGCCAGCCGCTGTGCACTTTAACCTAGACATATTTATTCAGCCTTGTTTTTATTATTTTAACAATAGCCACATTTGCGGTCTTGTTTTATTTTCTCTATCTAGCTGTTCTTTGCCTAGCCAGCACTGCATTCTTAAAAAAGACATTTATCTCTCTCTGTGCTTTTCTCAAGCCTGCAGTAAGCTAGGATGTGGGCAAAAGTGGTATGCTTTGTCTCTAATGTTTACAGAAACATACACACTCTTACGTGGGGATCCTTTCTTGGAACATCAGCTGTTTTATTATTAAAACACTACGTGGACCCATGTACATTAGCGGGAGATTCCAGCCAGATGACCACGACTGTATGATGATTGCTGAGTGCTTTGCTGCAGCTGCATATGTAGACTACAGGCCTCTTGCTCAGGTATGAGGGATGATGTTTTTCCAGGGGAACCTGAAGGACAGAATTAGAGCTTAACATGCTGTGCTCAAACATAGCATAGGTAGGACTATTCTTAACGATCGTAGTGACAATGTGGTAGCGTTATTTTTATGTTTTACTCTCCTTGTCACAATTTTAATCCTGTCATGCTTCATCGTACTGCTATTGCTATTGTTATTGCAATACACGCTTTATTATGTAAGATGCAGTTACTTCAATAAAACTTTATTGAACTATACTCTGTCTCTAAATGTCCTTGCATATGTGAGACTAATGTAACTAAGAGGAACAGATGAGATCTGAGTGACCACGATTTCCCTGAGTCATTTGTGTCATGCGTTCAGTTGCCCAATCATACCTGCTCTAGGTTGGAGATGAGGCACTGCTAGTTCGTCGGAACAAAACCCGGATTAGGCCGACAGGTGTCACGTGGTGCAGGGTTAGACCCAGTGCCCCGCAGTACAGGTGATCCTGCCACCAGAATCCAGTAGCCTCATTAGGATAATGAGATCCTACACGACAATGCTACAGCCACACCGAAAGGATAAATAATCAGAGGAATGGTTCGTTCTACTATCTCACCCGTGTGGCATTGGAAGTACTGCCGTATAACTGATGTTCTGATGTCCACATCTTCATCCTCTGCCTCCTCATCCTCGCTGTCCTCAGGGTCTGTTGCTGCCAGATGGGCATTTCCGATCTCTCCCTCCTGCAGATAAGGCACATGTCGTCTGAGGGCCAGGTTGTGCAACCTGCAGCATGCAACAACTATTTTGAAAACCTTCTCAGGGGTGCAGCACAGGGATCCAACTGTCAGATGGAGGTATCTGATCCTGGCCTTCAGGAGTCTGAAGGTACGTTCTATGATCCTCCTGGTTCGCCCATGTGCATCATTATACCGATTCTCAGCCCCTGTCCTGGCATTCCTCACAGGGATCAGGAGCCACAATAGGTTTGGGTAGCCAGAGTCACCTGCAAGTATTGAGGGACAAACATTAGCCTTACACAATGGTATGGGGATGACTCCTGAAGGCATACACTGACATGAAGTAGGTGGGGACTCTGGCTCACCTATTAGCGACACCCTGTGCCTCTGTAGTTGTGCCATCACATTTGGGATGCTGCTGTTCCTCAGGACGAAGATGTCATGCATCAACCCGGGGTACTTGGCAGTGATGTGGGAGATGTACTGGTCAGCCAGGCACACCATTTGCACATTAAGTGAGTGGAACCTGTTCATTGTGCCTGTGGGGGGGGACAAATGCAATATGTGTTCTGTGAATCTCACTAATAATATTTGGTGTATGTCCCATTGCATAGAATCCAGGCTTCACAGTGGCCAAATCCACTTGTGGGAAAGCGATATAGCTGCACATGTGTACCAAGGCAGACAAAACCCTTGCCAGCACTATTGAGAACATTGTCTGTGACATTCCTGCTGCTAAGGCCACTGTCACTTGGAAAGAACCAGTTGCCAGGAAATGGAGCACTGATAGAACTTACAGAAGAAGGGGGATCCCAGTGGGATGACAGATAGCTGATAGCAGATCAGGCTCTAATTGAGTACACAGTTCTGTGCCTGTGGCCCTGTCCAGTCTATAGGTCAGTATTATGTGCCTGTCCTCCAGTATAGCCAAGTCCACACACGGTCTGTACACCGGCTCTTGTTTGCTCGTCCTATTTCCCCGCAGTGGTAGGTATCTAAGGGACATAAGAGTGAGTAGGGTGTCACAATCCGAACAATGGAACCACCACCTCAGTGTACATAGAGCATGTATGTAATCAGAAAATGTGAATGGCAATGTATGTGCAATTTATAGCAATGACGGAGTTTTCAATTTGTGAATGTTGTCCACCACCATAAAATAGCGACCGCCTGTCCTGTAACTATGGACAAGTGGAAGTGATGTAACTCTGCTACCGTTGGCCGTCATTGCGGATCGCAGTCTTGAACCGCCGTGCTATTCCTCATTGGCTAAAATGGGGGTCTATGGAGTAGTGTCCAATGGGGATCACTGGCGGTGGTGGTACACCGCTGTGGACGTGACTGCCATTTTCTGTCCAAAACCTCACTTGATTCTTGACTTTCCACAGGACAACACCTCCACTGCGTGTACTGCTGTGACCTCTGTCTGGATCCTGCCATGGCTCGTGTGACAGGGGAAAGGGCCCCTGCCTTCACTTCAGAGGAGTTAGAGCGCCTGGTGATGGGGTCCTACCCCTGTATGGACAGCTGTATGGGCCCACAGACCAACAGGTGAGTACACCATGGACATGATGCATGTGACAAGGTTGCATAGAGATGTGTGTGCTAACAGTGTGTAATATGGATGGGGTGGTATGTCTGGTGGTAGTGTACATGCAGTGCTCTGGGTGATGTGTGTGCCAAAGGAGATTGAAATTTTATTTTTGGGCCATATGTGTGACTGGCTGGATTGCATGGTTAATGGTGTCCTCCTGTCTGTTCTACCTCTGCATGTCAGTGCTCTTCAGAAGAAGGGATTGTGGCGTGTGATCGCCAAGGACATGAGGGTCTACAGCAGGCAGACCACCCACTGTAGGAAAATGTGGGAGGACCTGAGATGCTGGGCCCGGAAGACCGCAGAAGCCCAGCTGGGGATGGCCTCCCAATGAGGGAGGAGTGCCCGTTGGAACCTGACCCCCTGATGGCCCGCATACTGGTGGTGGCCTACCCAGAGCTGGATGGGTACTTGAGGGCAGCACAGCAGCCACAAGTGGGTGAGTACAGTGAGCGTGGCAACAATTATTTTTGGGTCAAATGGGATCCTGGTGGTGGGTTTCAGTTAGTGGGTGCCCCTTAATGCTAGCTCAGCCATTGCTGTGTGATCCAGCTCAGGGTAAATGGGTGTATAGCTAAATCTGGTAATCTAGATAGGTAGCATTCCATGTCAGACAGGGCTTAATGGGTCCCAGGAGTAGTGCAGTTGGCAGTGGTTGGCACTTAACCAATGTAATGTCAGTGTGATGTATAGTGCTCAATCCTGATCACTGTGTGATTGTAATGTGTATGCCAACTGTGGTGTTGTTGCTGTAATTGACCCAGTGCTCCCTTTCTCTCTCTCCTCCTATTAGTTTCTGGCATCCTGTCCATATTTGCATTAACATCATCTGGCGGAAGAGCAGGGGCACCGGCGACTGAGGGGGTTGCATTCCACAGGACCCAGGAGGCAGAGTCCACTGACGCCGAAGAGACCAGTGGGACAGAGGGTGAGGGGAGCACCACGGCAGAGACAGCAGTGACTCTGATTCCTCCTCTGATGGGAGCTCCCTGGTGGTGGCAGACACCTCTGGAACCACCCCAGCCACAGCCGCCACCTCCCCGTACCAGCATGGCCCCCCAGCAAGCCCCCACCGAGTTGCCTGTGCCCGCTCACCCAGGACAGTAGGCATCTCCTTCTCCCCAGGCACCTCAGGCCCTGCCCCAGTGAGCCCTGCTGCCCTCCGTGAGGAGGCTATTGACCTCCTGAGATCCATATCTGTAGGGCAGTCAACCATTTTGAATGCCATCCAGGGGCTGGCATCCCAGATGCAGCAATGCACTGCAAAACATAACTGGAGGGCATCCACGGTGGGTTGGCGACCCTACAGAGATTGTTTCAGGCTCTGACCTCCTCTCTGATGGCAGCCAGTGTCCCTGTTCCTACCGTCTCCCCTCCAACTACCACTTCCCAGTCCCAGTCTCCTCAATCCCAACCCATCAAAGGCACAGATACAGACAAGCATGCACACAAAACATCACACAGGAGTAGCACAGTCAAACACAGGCAGAACACATCAGGCCACATGCACGCACACAAACAACACACAGTTGCACACACAACCACATCCACTGCCTCCACTGTCTTCCCTTTCTCCTCCTCCCTCACAGTCACATACACACTCACACCTGCATTCACTGCATCAACAGCCACCACCACCATCACCACATCATGCAGCACCCACACCTCACTTGCAGACACCTCCACATCATCTATCCACATGTCCCCTTTGTCCTCTCCCACCCTCTCTGCCCCCATCCTAAGCTATACAAACACACGCACACAGACACCCAAAAGCCATCCACCTCACACACGCACACGGTCCATGCACCTGCACCCAAGTTCAGCAGACGTACACCTCCGACAACCACTCAGTCAACCTCCACTCCCATCCCTCCTCCCACATCCTGCCCCAACACCCCTGAGAGGCTTTTCCTTGCATGTCTTGACCTCTTCCCTCCCCCCCTCCGCCCTCGTCCTGCCCATAAGTGCGGGGTCCTAATGACCTAGCCCAGTACCTCAGCCAAGCAGTCTGCCACTGCTCCCATCAAATCATCAGCTACTGGCACAAAGGGGCCCCAGAGTGTGACGGCTGCGACTCCTACTGAGAGCACACTTCCGGCTCAGAAAGGGAGGACTAGGTTGGTGAAAAGCAAGGGACGTGAGACGGGAACAGTGGAGGCACCTCCTAGTCCTGGAGGCAAGGACACAGGTGACATGTCTAAGGCCAAGGGGACCCGTCACAAGAGGGGACACATGGATCCCCCTCTACCAGCAAAGAAAGTGAAGGTTCATACTCAACCACCAATGAAAGTGAAGGTTCCCACTCAACCACCAACGAAAATGAAGGTTCCCACTCAACCACCAAGGAAAGTGAAGGTTCCCACTCAACCATCAATGAAAGTGAAGGTTTCCACTCAACCACTAATGAAAGGCAAGAGGCTCACTCAACCACCAATGAAAGGCAAGAGGCCCACTCCAACAACAGAGGGCAAGGAGCCTCCACCTCCAGCAGAGACACAGCAGCCCTCACCCCAGCAGCCCTCACCTCCATCAGAGACACGGCAGCCCTCACCTCCAACAGAGGGCATGTAAGCCACTCTCCAGGGATTATAGTACAAGGAGCCCCCTCCAGAACCAGTGGGAAAGTCCCCCACTTCAGAGACTGTGGCTTTGCACTCCCCAGCAAAGACAAATGGGCATGCTACCCCCTCCAGAACCAGTGGGCAAGTTCCCCACTTCAGAGACTGTGGCCTTGCACTACCCAGCAAAGCCAAATGGGCATGGAGCCCCCTCCAGAACCAGTGGGCACATTCTCCACTTCAGCTGAGGTGCCCCCCCCACCCTTCCCACCTTCCCCCCGAGGTGCCTGTCCATTTTCAACATGATGCCCCTTAACAGTGGATTCCGGATTGTGTCAGGAGTCAAGTTGGGCCTTGGACTGTGCCCTGTGGCCATGTGGCCCTTTTATACTTTGTAGTGGCCATTGGCCCATTCTGAACATTGTCGCCTGCATTTGGAATCAAATGGACAATGTGGTGACAGTTGGCATCAAATTACAGTGTTTGCTGATTCTCATAGTTGTCCTTGTTTTAGTTTAACGTGTGCCTGTGACATTGATTTAACTCTGCAGCTGGTTCTGTGTGTGGTGTGTGTGAATGGTGTGTGTTATGTGTGTGTGTGTCACTCTCCTTTTTCTCTCTCCCTCCCGTGTGTGCTAGGTGGCTGCACTCACTGTCGTCGCCTTCATCAGCATTGGTGTTCCAGGAGGGCCATGGCGTAGAATAGCATCAGGAAGACTTGAAGTTCCGGTTCTATGGCAGCGGTGGTGTCCTCTATGTACCTGTTGGTGAGTCTTACGTTTTCTGTGTTCTGTTTCTGCCAGGCTTTTGATGGCATCGGTACCGCCCCGGAAATCGTGGCAGTTTGCTATGTCATAATATGGTGGGCGGTACCTTGTCTTCCGCCTGGCTGTTGGTGGCTACTGCCGTGGTCAGTGGCGTTAACGCCCTGGCGGTTGGTATGGTACATTGGCTTTCTATGGGAGGTACCACCGCCATGGCCATCATTTGGCGGTATTTACTGCCAGCCTGTTGGCAGTATTACCACCACTTTATCACTCACCGCCAATGTCATAATGACCGCCTATATGTGAAGACTGCTTTCTCTGGAGAAATACAGAGTAAATATTTAAAATGTAACAGTGGTTGGAGTTGTCTGCACTAAAAATAATTTGGTACACGTTGTGCTTTGCAACAGGCATTTTAACCCTCTTTACTGCATTATGCTAAAAGTGCAACTAGACAACACAGATCGCTCCAGCAAGTATATTAATCACCAGTGTTATCTTGATATTTTGAATTACCTTCTGAGGGTTGTTCACCACAAAGAACTCAGCAGCAGGTGCCTTTAACTCTGTAAGACATTTTAAAATACAGGGCCCCTCCCCCTTCGAGCTTGGTGCCCTGTGTGGTGGTACCGATTGCACTGCCTTAAAGCCAGCACTGACCCAATGAAAGATCCAGTAGTAGCATGGAGGCCTTTCTCTCATTGACATTTTTAATTCAGCAAAGGAAACCATTGGTATCATGAAGAAAGCCCTAAGGCATTGTACTGCATTTTGCATCTGTTTAATGTGTTGCTACTTCTTGTGTGTCCTCGAAGCTCTGTGCAGATTTGTCGGAAGCCAGATCTTGTGTGCAGGCAGGTAAGTTGTTTGCTTATAGTATGAAAAGATCTGTTATGGCCACTAGGTCGATGTCACAGCAGAGGATATGTAGATAAACAACACAAGCAGTACCAAACCCACTCAGCCACAACTAGTTTTTTTAATACCTATTCTGTTGTTCCTTTCAATTAATTTTGAACAGGGTGATCATGTTTTAAAATGTTTGAAAATAGCTGAGCTTTGTGGCACTCAATACCTTTTTGTTTGTTTTTGGCAGGGATTTGATGGTTATATTTCTAATATGAGGACTTTTTCTCTATTGTTCTAGCAAATATGTAATAACTCACACATGCAGCATGACTAATCCCCTGGGCAGATGCTGTGGTGTTGAGAATAGCCCTTAAATGGAGATTCAGCACCGACTATTTTGGACATCTCCATTCCTTCCTTTTCACTTTCACTGGGATCTGTTTAGAAATAAAAACTCACTTGTGCACAACATCTCTTCATTTCTAAGCTGAGGCAAAATAAATAATGGAATTACTTAATTTGAGGATGCCCTCTATTGCTTACATGCTCAACCTACATTTCAATATATTTTCCAATGTAATGCTATAAAATGGTATTTTCTTTACCCTGAATCTAAAATCTATCTTTGAAGCTGCTGGCATGAAGCTAGTGCTGGTCGTGTCTAAGAAAACACCACTGAGTGATATTGTGTCAATCACACTTCATCGTCCAAACCAAAGAAAAAAAATAAACATTTGGCTTGTTGTTAAAGTTATTGTTAATGGACTGTCTCCTGATTTATGGAGTAAGTATTAAGGCCCAGGTTTACTAACATCTACTGACATGGTTGCACCACTTTGTTGGGGCAGCCACCTCACAAAGTGTTACTTGAGAGTTACAAAGCCATGCAAATCACAAAGCATGGCTCTGCATGGGATTTTTCCCCAAAAAGTAATGTTAGCCAACATCTAGTGCTGCCTTCCAATTCTTCGTGTCAGGGAGTCATTCCATGAATGAGGCATCAGCATTCCTATGCAGCCACCATGGATTTTGAAGCAAAGTCAGAGTTACTAAGGTGGGTAAACCTTGGATTGCATTCTGCAGCACACGTAGAAAGAGGAAAAAGCATCAAAAGATTGTTTTGTGCAACAAGGCATCCCTTTCTGCACAAAAGCAATCCTGTCTATAACGCAGGCACCATGGGCACCCTTGCACCATGGTGCATGGGTGCCTCCATTGGCTCTAGGTAGCACATAGAGTGCCACAGCTAGGAGACAGCAGAAATGTGCCATATCTTAGTAGATATGGCACATTTCTGCTCTATCCCTTTCATTCAATAGAGCACAGCAACGTTGCTTGCTGCTCTGTGTTATACGAAAGATTAGTAAATATGTCCCTAAATGCCTCATTCAGAGAACTTGATTTAAGTTCATTGCGTCATTACCGTGTTTGAATTGAATTGAAATATGAATCAACTTCACTACATTCACAAATGTGACTATGAAAGCGGACAATTTATAGTATTTCACTTCTGTGTTATATTTGTTGCTATTCTGATTTGTTGAAAATCACATACACAACTTATTTTTTCTCATTCCGCACCTATTTCCAGGTAAGGAAGGTGTCAAGTGCAACACATCAGAGGAAGGTTCTGATCCTGGAGCACGAAAACAAAGCCCTTGCCTAAAAAAAAAGAAAGGAAAAGAAAAAATGAGCAGGGTGAATACTTTTATGTTGGATGACATGCTTTTTGATGCGTGCTGACTTTGCTTTTTTGTTACCTTCTTGTTTATAGTGTGCAAATTCTGCACAAGGACTCTGGTCGCTGTAGCAATACAATGATATGACATAGAGTGCACCCCATCAGTTTCAATATGGATGGAACATTCTATTTTCAAACACAACATGACAGAGTTTTTGATAAGCAAAAAGCACGTTTGAAAATTGTCATCTATACTTTTGCACTTAGTGAGTCCAGTGGGAAAGTTCACGATTACAGAGAGTGTAAGGCAAAGTATTCAAGCAGAAAGTTGAAGTGAAAGGTGAAAGACATCCTGCCATTTGAACCAATCTGTTTTGGATTTTAATTGCATCACACAAAAGAAAGCTATGTGGGGTAATGTAGATTTTCCTAGTAACTTGTGAAGGAAATTCTTAATTTTATTAAAGATACGGAGGCGATTACTATACTGTTTGTGCTTTTGTCTGTGATATGCATCACAATGTTCTTTGCATCAGTAACAAATGCTGTACTTTTAATTACCAATAGTAATCACTCAAACTGGCAAAGCAATCACAGGTGAATTGTAAGTTCTGATAATCACAGGAGGTTTTAAGTTATTGTATGACACTTGCTCCGATACAGACAACAATGCCGAGGAGGTGGCGGTAAAAAGACACAACCAATGAGGATTCATAAGAAAATGTGTGAGTAAGCAATGTGCAGACATGCCCTACTGTGATAGCCCCTAATGGTGAAATCCATTAAGTGCTCCATCGGATGTGTCAGCAACACCATTGAAGAGTAAATCCACAAAGGATCAGTCAACATCTTCCTAGGACACCAATCATGAAGAGATTATTGTTTAACAAGTGCTTGAGGACAATTTCCTCTATACTGAAGAAACCCCTGTGGAGGACAACAATGCAGAAGGAGTCACTGATTATGAGGTACAGCTCTTTCTTTTTTACACTTGTAAAGCGCACTGCTGCGCACACTAACACAGGCATCCTGCTTTGTGTCATTTTGTGGGGGTCCACAGGGTAAAAACAATGAGAGGATCAGTGAGTAACAGAACTCATCCAGGGCAATGAAGAGACAAGTCTTTAATTGCTTTTTAAACAGTACTTCAGATTCAATGAATCTGAGATGCCTGGGAAATTGGTTCCATGCCTTGGTGCTGAGGAATGAGAAAGATTATCCACTTTGCGTGTTCAGTCTGACAAAGAGGGATTTAAGAAGATTTTTATGTGAGGACCTAAGTGTTCTTGAGGTTGTGTGGTGGATAAATCTGGATGTGAGAGATCTAGGCCTGGTGGTTCTGAACGCTCTGAAAGACAGTAGCAAGATTTTGAAGAGGACCCATTCATTCAATGGAAGCCAGTGTAAGGCCTGAAGTAAAACCGAAGCAGAGGACTGTTTAGGAAGTTTCAGTACAGTTCTGACTGCTTCATGCTGGGCCACCTGCAGTTTGTGAATGGTTTGCTTTGAAGAGCCTGCATAAAGACTATTGCAGTAGTCTCATCTGGGGATTATGAGGGCAAAGGCCGCAGTTTTCCTTGTGGCAAATGGAAGATAATCAAAGAAATAAGCAAAGGTTTTATAAGGTTAAAACACACACCAGATACAGGGCAAAATCTAATTTTACTCCAAGATTTCATGCAACTTTCACAGTGGCTGGCGGGGGAAGGGCACAGAATCCGGCCACCATTGACCAGGCGCAAAGGAGTTTTACTTGCCAAACAGCAAAATCTCTGTTTTATCAGAGGTGCATTTTACCTGGTTGAGTTGTATCCAGTGTGGTGTAGCTCCACTTTCCATAAATCTACCCCTTGGCGTTATAAAAGGAACTTATTGAAATATGTTTCCTCTGAGTCTGTGGAATACTTCTGTACCCTCCCTGTGCCCTGCGTCTATTTGCATTTCCACTCTGTCATCACCTCTTTCATTGCCATTAAACAATGGTTCATCAAATTTGAGAGATATGTTGCTACCGGTTCCCACATTGAGGAACACACAGAACAGTTCAATGATGCACTGAAGGTCACACATGCAAACATTAAACGTAACGTTTTAGAAGTCCTAAAAGTTCATTTAGTGTAATTTCTTGTTTCTATATGGACTCGTTTATGATTCTGCTCTGCATTGTTGTGCTAACGGTGTATAGGAGTCAATAGCCATGGCTTTGGTCATGACACCATCACCAGAACAGGAAAGAGAGATGTAATGAACAAGCTACCACTCCATTCTGAAGCCACAGGAATGAATCCAAAGAACATGAGACAGAAAATTAACAGGGAGGGCATGTCATATTTTAGAAGTAGACATATCTTTACATTTTTGCTGTCACATTCATTTTCACGCAGTAAATTTACATACCTATAAAAGTGCGAATAATATTCAACTCAATAAGTGATTGCTCTCTTGCTGCATGTCCATCATGATACTAGGAATATTGCTGTTCCATAAGATGTTTGAGTCATGTGAGGGCCAAGGAAAATTGGCATAGAAGTAAGTGATGATTAAGGGCCAGATTTATTCCCTGGTGGATGAACTACCATTGAGTGGTGGAGGACTTAACATTCAGTCCCTGACGTAGGGTAATCCAACCTATTTATAGATGACCATCAGCTCAGCGGTCATCTCTGTAAGTTGAAAGGAACCACTGTCATGGTGGTTCCATTCCAGGTTGAAAACCTTAGGTGGATGGCCACCGTATGTTTTGACAGCCGTCCACCAAACCTTTAACATTTTTTTTTTTTTTTAACAGGGCTCCCAAATTGGGGAAATTAAAAACAAAAAAAGAATGATCACCAACCCTTGTGGGTTTTCTCCCAGGGCAAGGGAGTTGTTATATTTTTATTGTCCCTCACTGCCATGATCTTCCTGGCAATGATGTCCACTCTAAGTGTTGGTTGTGTAATTACTTTATTTTGGTGGTCCCTGCTCCATCATCCTAAGGAATGTAGCTTTCCATCAACACATCCAATGGAGACTCCATCGAAAGGAAGCTGATGGCCCACCCATCGCTCAATGAAGCAGGAAGAGCATCCGTGTGTCGGACAGGGTACTCTTCTATATTTGTAATGGAGTACCATGTCCATCAAACTCTAAATCACCTCCAAATTCTGCAACACAAATCATTTGGAAATTCAAAAACATTTGGGTTTGGAGGTATGATCTGTATGTGTATGCAATCAATAGCCCCACCACATGAGAAAATAAGGGTGAGGAGGAAAAGAGGGTACGTAAACCAATTTTGACAGCAGTGAGCTCCTCTTTGCCTTTTTGAAATTGGAGACAGCAGGAAATGTCTTGAGAAATTGCTTGAAGAGCCTAGAGAAATCCGGTTTGTGAAATTTCAACCGGAACAAGAACAATCTATTGAAAGGAGCCAGTTGCACCAAACTCAAGATCAGCTAATAACTTGAACAATTGTGACCCTGGTGTGTGAATATTTGTTTGTGGCTCCAATTTTGATTTGACCCAGCTCGGAATGAGTGATAAAGACCACTCATTCAATTGGTAAAGCTATATCTTCGGTTCATTGCTCATATTGAACATATCCACTCTACTTCTAAAAATATTTTCCTTCCTCCCCCTCCTCCTCTGTGATGGCACTGGTCCAGTCTGCTGTTTTTCACCAAATTGATGAGCCATATATCTTCTCCAGTGGTAGAATATAGATGTTACTGTTCTTCACTAAGCTATTTCGAAATACCAAATGTTGATACCCTGTATGAAAACAGAAGGAGAAAATACTATTTTTTCTTTATGAAGCTATCCTTAAAGTAACTTAAATGTGATATAAAACAAGAATGCCATAACAAAAGAGTTGCAGAACTGCGAATCATTTGAAATTAGTAACTGCCTGATGATTCATAACTTGTTCCCCAATTTGTACACATTTGCAAAAAACTGCAACATGAACAATTGTTGGGTAACAAATAGACAACTTAAAAACTTAAAAATAATTTTCACAAGCAAGTGCAGATTGACATTATGATGTAAAACTGTTGTGTATTACCACTAGAATATTAAAATCAGGGTCGGAAGATGGAGAGAAATCAAAATCCTCCTATTTCTGAAACTAACTCTAAATATGGAGTGGACTCCACCAGCTACATTTTCTCCACCATGGTATTATGGTGTGGGAAATTCAGCCAGTGGATTCTTCTCTGTGTTAAAGGTTTCCTCCAGTAACTGAAGGATTTTAAAATACCTCCAAAATCTAATGAGGCCTAGGTGGTATGATGGAGAGTTCTCTATGAGTGGAGAAACTTCATTGAATTTACCTCCAGTATTCTATTTCTATAGCAGAGATGTCACCAGACAAATCTTCAATATTCTGTATTGTTGGGACAGGAATATCCCTGAGTTGTAAATTGCCATGTACCCCTGCCCTGAACTGCCTGACTGCACATATAACTGGTATTCTGACCAGATCAGAGCAGGCCTTTAATTCTGTCTGGCATTTCACCAGTGAACATGAGCTCATAGAGGCCATTTTTGAAGGCCTAAGGCAGTAACCGTTGCTTCTCTCACTTCCCAAAGCTCCCCAAAGTTAATTGGAGCAGGCACAAAGAGGCTTCAATAGAGAGAGAAAAAGAGGGAGGGAGGGGGAGGGGGGAAGGTAGAGATAAAACGATTAGAGAGGTAGAAGAGAGACTGAGAGAATGATGCCGCACAAATACGACAGGAGCAAGCTGGTTTAGGCATTTTTCTATGTACTGTTTTTGGTTCCCCAGTCTTGTCCTGATCCTGAGTATTCTTTGGCCTTGCTAACACAGTAATCTGGCATGTACATTGAGGCCTATTCTTGTTTATTATGATTCTGAGGTCCACAACCTGTTCTATAAACTGAAGGGGTGGACCAAATGTACTTTCTATCCTAACATGGGACTGCTATCCTTGTCTTGGGTAGCTGGGATAAAGCACAGTGGCCGCATACTATTTTCTATTTGGATTATATCACTGAACAGTTCTGCATATATGTGGCACCTTTTCACTGACATCCAGTGTAAATATTGAGTGCTTGTATGTGATGTGGGTGGTAGTAGGACTTTGTGCTGTTGTGAGAGCATGGTTGAAAATCTGAGATCTGGACATTTCAGATAGGAAATTTGTTTCTGAGGGGAAAGAGCTCCTGGGGAAGGAAGACACAAAAGTATCCCCCGTTACTTTGCTTCAGCTGCCCGGGTGTTTAATTGGTTAATTGTGTGGTCGTCCTGGGGATACAAGGATAATAAATCAAGGGAGCTGTTAAAAATAAAGAGGTGGAGTCCCAGTTGTTTAGCCAGTGGGAAAAGGATAAACTGCTGCATGAGGATCCAAACTCGATTGTGAAATAGGATGGCGGGGGGGTCTAATGCTCATGCTAATTTGACCTTCCAATGTTTTTGTGGCGTCTGATTGCAAAGGGGAAAAGCCACCTACATTGCAGAAGAATTCTGTACATTATGTTGGAGGGTGCTTCTATTGTACTCCCCATCGGTTTACCCCCTCCACTACCCCATTAAGACCCCCTTTATCAATCTCTATGATGGTATCTGACAACGCCCATATAACCTCACAAGAAGGTCTTTGTTCTCCTATAGTGCCATACGTTCAGGAGGATTTTATTTTACCAGATCTGCATATAGATTTGTTTAAGAGGTATGGTCTACAAAATAATAGGAAGACTGTGGAGACTGGGGGTACACCCCCTGTGATGGTTCTCAATGGTTTGCAGCTTTACAGTTATGCTTGCTCTGATAATTCTTTATTGAGATCTCATCTCTCTGTAACTCCTGATCTTGAAGTAAGGGGCATTCAACTATGTCACCCTCCTGAGGAAGAGATAAAAGTGCCAGCTTCTTTATTGTGTTTAGAAGACTTTTGTCTTCATTTTTAAAGTTGTTAGAATAACAAACATTTTAAGGGAACTGGTAAGCAATAAAATGAAAAAGGATATCAGCCCCAGTGATTCAGGGGAAATGGATGGGGTTTTGATCACAAGTACCGAAAAGGATCAGAAACGTGTTGCTTCTCAAATGGATTTTTGCTCGCAGGATGGTAAACCGCAATGTAATTTTTTTTTATTAAAAATGCTTCCCATAGTGAGAGTCCAGTAGATTCTATAAAATAAATTTTTAATACCACTTCTAACATGAAGAATCTGGATGGAAACAGATGGGGTGTTGAACAGAATGTATTTCCAATTTTTAATTCTCTGCCTAGACTGGAAGTGAGTGAGGGTGAGCTGGAGGCTCCACGTGTCAAGGCTGGGGAGAGGAAGGAAAAACAAAGAGGGAAGAAGTAAAAAACTCTCTGCAGATTTGCAAAAAAGAGTCAAAGTAGGTTATGTTTGAGAGAAGGTATGAATGTTATACAGAGTGAAGAAGCTATAATACGATCTTCACAATTAACCCATCAAGCCATGGATTCTGATCTTGGTCCCATTAATGTTATGGTTGAAGGGCCTGCAGTAGAGTTAGCAGCAGAGCATGTGCTTCCGTCTCACACACATTCTTCACTGAATTCAATGGCTGCTTCTTTCCCAGAGATGGTTATAAAGAGTGGCCTCCATTGCAAGAAGGGTTAGATTCTTCATGGTGTATGTGGATACTTTTAGGTTGGACTTTATTCCAGACTTAGGGCCTCATTACGAGTTTGGTGGAGGGGATTACTCCCTCACAAACATGACAGATATCCTGTCCACCGTATTCCAAGTTTTTTAAATACCCTATGGAACTTGTAATACGGCAGACAGGATATCGATCACGTTTGTGATGGAGTAATCCCCTCCACCAAACTCGTAATGAGGCCATTAATATTAAATCGGGATTCGCTGCTCAAATCCATTTCTGAGAATGAGAATTTAACGCTTATCCAAGGTAGTGATATTAATTTTGTCTCCCTCATACCTTTCACAGCTGGTTCTAAATCAAGGGTAGCCTTTTATTCTAAACTATGGTTCTAAGATTTTCTGAATGCCTGCAACATAGGGGTATTGATGTATTTTCAATATCAGAAGAGGATGGGTTGTGTGCTATGAATAGAAGGTCTCCGCCTCGCCCACCCTCTCTTTTTGGTGGGAAGTCTGTGTCTGATATAAAGGAGATAAAAATCCATTTAGATAAGCATGGTAAACAAATGACTTTTAGAGAATCTCTAACACTTCCCATCCAAGGAACGTTTAAAGAGGATCCTCCAACTGGAACTGGTTACCGGACGCATCATCTAGTGTCTCCCAGAGTAGGCACCTGCAATGGGCTTTTTACTAGCAGTGAGCTAAAAATTATATCTTGGAATGCTGCTGGAATAAAGAACTGCAGGGAGAAGTTGGATTACCTGAGCTTGTTAGGGACTGATGTGTCTTCAGGAGACCAGATGTACTGAGGATTTGGGTTGTGGGGATTATATTGTTTTAGATTGTAAAGCATCCCTGTCAAGAAGGGGATATGCACAGGGAGGGGTGGTGTAACTTCTGTCCAATAAAATTCAGTGGAGATATGAATGTTACAAAGATATAAGTAATTTATTTATGGCAGTTACCCTGTTCAATCTTGGGGAAAATCAGAGGACTCCTCCGCTACTGCTGAGAAATACCTATATTCCCCCAGAAACTTCTTAAGGTTCTCTTTTAAAAGAGATCTTTTCTTACATTAAGAGAGAGACCGATAAGGAACTCACTCCACATACAATTATGGTTGGGAATCTGAACTGCAAAATATCCAGTGTTGCCTTAGACCAAGTTTGGGAGCCTGAAAAAGAAGAAGCCATGCGGATCCCCCCAGTCCTTTTCCTGCCAAAATCAAAACTAATAGCCGAGGGAATAGTTTAGTCATCCAGTTAAAAAAGTTGAGGGTCTTCTAGTGAATAGGAGGCTTCCCTCTGATCCCCTGCATCATTTACACATAAAGCACTGGGGGGGGGCATCAATATTGGATTATGTATTGGTGGGATGTGCCTTGCTGGGTGCCTTAAAGGTCACTGACACTCCTCCTAGTGACCATACTCGCCTCATCCTCTCTGTAAACTTTAATACTTTCTCTATTGGTTCTTGGAGGTACGATGGGCAAGCTGCTAGATTTACTAGGAAAACAGGGAGAACTCACTGGGATTTTAAGGCAACCATGGGACTCAGAAACACCTTAGAGGCTACCTTAGATAAGTTGTCCTGTTGGATGGGGAAAGAAATAGAAAGCCTTAATTCTTTCATGCAGCAGTTAGTTAAAGATGTTAAACAAGTGAATCCAGTGGAGAGATCAGAGGGGATCCGTGGCTCTCCTCCTCTTAAATCAAGAAGTACATGCCCTAGTTAAAGAGCAAATACCTTGATTATGTTCCTGAGAGACATGATAAGGTGCAGCTACTAAAATGGAGGAGGAGTCGGTTGAAGGTTTGTTTAAAAAAAGAGGAAGGGGATAGGTTTTGAATAAAGCTTAGGGAAGTCAGATCAAAGGGTCAGATGAAGATGTTCTGGTCACTCGTAGTGGAGAGATGGAACAAGGGTCAGATCCGTCCCTGTTGCTATTGAAGAATCAAGATAGGTTAACTTCATCCAAGGTCTCTATGCGGCTAATGAGGGAGTTGCAAAGAAGTCCAAAGTAGAGGTAGATGCTACCATGTATGGCCCTCCATCTCAAAAAGGGATAGAACTTGTACTTAGAGGAATGCTCCCTTCTGCGGTGATGGGCCAGGATGAAATTCCAGTTACCGTTATAAGACCTCTTTAGAGTAAAATTCTTTGCCCAGTATTTAGAAGATGCTGTGCAACAAAAAAGTTCCCCCCTCTTGGAAGGAGAGTGTTATAGTTCCACTCTTTAAGAAGGGAGATCGTAACCTACCATCTCCAGATCGCTTTTCTTGATGCGGTGGGTACCGTTTTTGCAAAATGTCTGCTGCCACGGATTAACCAATGGGTGGAAGATCATAAAATTATCCCAACAGAGCCAACAGAGTTCAGAAGCGAGCACGGGATGATAGATAATATGACTGCCCTCTAAGTATTAAATTAAAATAAGTCAGAGGGGGAATGGTATATATGGCTTTTATAGATTTCTCCACAGCATTTGATAAGGTAGATTGTCTTCTGATGTGGAGTAAGCTCTCTAGCCTGGGTTTGGCGGGATCCCTCATTGAGCTAGTTCATGACATCCACATTGATACATAGTGTAGAGTTTTCCTGTGCAGGGATAGGGTTTATCACAAACAACCCTATTCTTAATGGGCTAAAACAAGGGTGTTTGCTTGCCTCCTCCTCTTTTCTCTATATATTTCTGATCTCCCTAACTATCTGGCTCGGAGTTAGGGTTCTGCTCTGATAGCAGGGGGAAAGCCTATTGTTTACTTATGGTAGGCAGACAGTATAGTTATTTTTGATCCTCCACTGAAAGGTTTAAATACTCACCTGCAGGCATTACAACAATTCGCAGTGGCACATTATTTGAAGATCAATATATCCAAAAGCAAAATTATGTGTTCTCATGGGAGGAAAAATACGAAAAATTGAATTTTTGCATGGTTTCTGGACAGCCAAAAATTGGAAAATGTAGAACATACTTCCTGGGGAAGATAGTTTGTGGAACTTTAAGTGACAAAGCCCATATGGGAAATAATATGACCAAACGTTTGATCTAAATAATAGGAACGCTAAAAGTGTGGGTACTCCTTACAGGGCTACAGTTGTCAAGGCACTTTGCACTTTTATTGGAGGTCTATTGAGCTAAGATTCCTGCTTCTTTATTGTATGGCACAGAATTGATTTATGTTTCGAAATGTTTTTTTTTAAAAATAAAACGGAAGGTTGAGTCCTTAGAAGCTTGACCTTAGTTAATTCAGCTCTCACTGCAGCAGTCCTAAGGTTAGAATATGAGTTGAGAATTGCTTTTGTTCAGGGACTGTCAGGGATGGTGCACTGGATTGGGTGCCCTGGAAAGAGCGATCATGAGTCATTAAGTTTCGTGTTAAGGAAAGAGTTCTTGGATGGTACAAAAGAAAACTCATTAATCTATAGAAACTTTGTGCCCGCTGGAGATTTACTGCAACTAGATATCTCTCTGATCTTCACTCCGACTAAGCAGCTATCAAAAGAAAGCTTAAAATGCAATGTGGGCTTTGAGCTTTTGGTAGGATAGGGAAGCTTGTATTTTAAACAGGGGCCACCCTCCGGCTATTAAGTCCTGTTTAATAAATAAAGGACAGACATATTTCTTGGAATCTGCCGCATGGAATCCGTCGTATTTGGATACTTTTGAGGCCCTGCATGCTCCTCAGAACTCTCTTCTGGCCAAGTGGTGTGGTTTTTCAGCAGTTTGTAATTTGTGACAAAATAGCCTTCAAGATGTTTTATTTGTTTGCCGTGCCCTTCTGCACTGTCGGCAGAAATGGCTGAGGCAGACATGTTTGAAGATATCTATTCTTTCAGCCTCTGCAGTCCCAGAGTCACTTAATATACTCCTAAATTAAATATTTTGTAATAGAATTTCTAACTTTTTAAAGTGTTTTTTAAAGTTGGACTGATGGGGTATTAGTGGTATCTTTTGTATTGAGAGCACGAAAAGACAATTTAAGTATCTCTGGTAAAATACTCTCTCGCTCGAGGGGAATTTGTTTTAAATTGTTTAAATGAAAGTTTTCGAACCCAAGATTTTCTTCATATACTATTAAATATTATTGGAGAGGTGGGTTGTTTTTATTGTGTGCATAAAACTGTAGTTTGACTTACATGTATGAACTGTTGAGATTTTATGTGGACCTCCATGGAGTTCCATAACATAGATCAAAATAAACTTGAAACATGAGTGCATGGTTGGTCCAGTGTAATCCATTTTGTATTGAAGCTGGGAGTGTATGGTACCAGATGGAGGTTGGAGTACTGTTTTCTCATGCAGTGGACGTGTATTGTTGCATTCTTGAAGCTGAAAGGAGGAGCCCTGAGAGGGTGGTGACAGCTTTAGAATTCCTATGAAATCCTTTCAAAAGGGAATTGTTGATTATGCCATCCTGAGCGCTGCTATTTGGTTAATGGTAGGGGAATGGGGATGAGTTATCTGATTCTGATGCCAGAGAGAAGGAAGCTTCTGGGCAGGCGCTGCCCATTTTGAGCCCCCCTGGGTGCTACTTCAGGAAGGCTGATGACAGCCAGGTGCAAATGTTTCACATTTCATTGTGCTCATGTTTCAGGTGCACCTGCTTTGTTCCAGCATTTCATTAACTGCTGTGAGGTCCATTCCTGTTTTTCAAAGGTTGTCTCTGTGTTAGCGCGTCAGACCTTAATAAGTAAACTTACAAGGGGACACGGATAGGTCGATGAACCTTTTGACTCATTTAAGAAGTTCTTGCCATAGTTCCAGTACATAATCAATAATCAATAAACAATAATCGATAAACATTAGTAATCAACAAAATCAATAATCAATGGAATCAGTAAATGTCATTCACCATGACCTCTCGGTCATGAATAAAAACACCTTTAGTAAAGTTTAGTTATTTTATTTCCCTTATATCAACAATACTAAAGTCATGTAGATTCATTTCAAAATTAAATGAAACACATATAAAAACAACACTGGTTGTCCGAAGCGGCGGAAGAAACGCAATCTAACCAAAGCTTGAATCACAACGCATTCTAGAGCTATAGTACAAATCAATAGCAGAATCAATTGCAATAAAGATGTGACATACATATAATTCAGCAAGATAACTTGTCAAACATTGGTCCCTGTAATTCGTCAGTCAAATTGAGTGCCCTCAACTAACATCAGATTGGCATCAGCATGTTGGGCTTCATGCAAAACAATTTAGAACACAAATTTAGAAAACATCTAGCCAGGGGTCTCTCAAAACGGAGCAGTTGGTAGCTAGAAAGAAAAGGCATGAAATGCATAACAGTCACATTTTGTCATATCCACCTATCCATGATACACGTCAGCATGCAGAATCAGTCTTCGTCCTCAGGTCATCAATCGATCAGCAAAGCATCAGGCTCTCAGTCCTCTACTCTCAAATCGGAATAAGGTCTCATCTCCCTCTAGTCTGAATAATTCTCCTCTGTCGCGTTGCTAGATCAAAGTCACCTAAATTATCCCCTAATTCCCTATTGGTGAATTAATTGCATGTTTATACTCTACCCAAAAATATGTCTATGTCAAATCTATGAATTCTAATATTTCACTCTTCTCATGAAGTTGATTGGTCCACTTTACGATGTCTTCATCATCCGGCTCGTCCGGTAACAAAATTGTTGCATCTTCAGCTCCAGTCAGTGTCTTCATTGTTCTTGTCCTGGAAAAGTACATCTCACACACATTACACACAAATTGTTACTGTAGCGGGAACATCATCTCCTGTTAGTCTGTTCTAACAAAAAGCTTCTGTTAAGCACTTTTAACAAGACAATGGACATTTCGCAGTTTAGTTCACTCTGTCAGCATTTTTTATTAACCGTTAAGAAATACAGCTTCTGCTTGAGACTTTGCAAAACAAGGCCAAGACACTCGCTAAATTAAGGCCTACAATTAATAAAACTAGAGTATACTTCATAACCCTTAATAGGACATATTACTACATTAATCTAGTACATTTTCAATGTTTCATAAGTATTAAGCATAAATTAGCACATTTCGTGAACACTGGTGGCCATTCTCCGAGGTCACATTTTCAAACGTGTGCATTATTTTTCTCTACCTTATTCATTTTCTACAAAATTCATTATTGAAATTTCATAAACACACAATAATAATTTCTAGTTAAAACACCTGCTCCAGCATCTGCACTGCAGTCAGAAAATGAAACTCAAAAAGGAACCTCCCCAAGCTGGTTTATGGACATTGGATCGACATCACCTGTCTGCAAAATCAGTAAAACATGAGACCCAAACAGTTCCACTTTGTTGCTGCTCCAAGTTCCTTTTAACCATGGAAGGAAGTTCTCCACAGAGACTTCAAAGAGCTATTGTGATCCAAGACTGATGTCTGTGAAAAAGGTAGTCTCCATGAGGTGAGGAAACATTATGTGAAGTCTGCACAACCTACTTGAGAGATGTGGGTATGCCCAGTGCCTAGAAATCTACCTGTCTGCTCAGAGAAGGAAGGTGTGTGCCTCGCTCTGCTGGAGAGACTGCTGAAGGGGACATGCCCAGGCACATTTGTGGAGCACACAGGAGAGTGGAATTGCAAACATGAGCATAACCTGTGTGGACGAGATCTATGAAAGGGACTCCTGGCTTCCCTACGTGGTTTGTGTGGTAAACCACACAAAGCATCATCAACCCCAAGCAAATATATGCCCATCCAGCATCACATGCGATATGATCTGAGGGGCTAGTTCTGCAGCAGCCCTTGATGTGCAGGGAATCCTGCAAGACCCAGCAACATGGACATGGTGGAGGACCCCAAATGGTCCAGAGACCACAATTGCTGAAAATGAATGTCAAACCTGCCGTTCAGTTCTGCATCCAGTGTCAATATCCTAGAAATGGGGCCACAGTCTGTGATTCTGCACCAACTGACTGAGGCACTGGCTCTGCAACCGCGAACGGTGACCCACCATCTCCTAGACCATTCTATTTTCAAGCGAACAGGGAACAAAAGGGCTGAGTCTGGAATGTTAAAGACTGTGCCTTAGACTCAGAAGGCTAGTTCATAGCTCATTAACACGTTGGAGAGATTAACAATGGTCATCAAGAGCCCTTTTTGATCGAGCTATGGTACTAGCACAACTATGGGTTACTATACAGAGTAGCTGCTTGCACAACACGTTTGTGAGTTCGCACCTATGCCTAATTCCTGCCTGCGGCAGTTTTCATTGCTGCTGGAACTCTAAAGTCTGTCGTGAGATTCTTGTGTACATTTCCTAGAGCCATATAGTTGTATTTTGTAGGACCCTGTTGTTGGACAACCAAATATTTGTGTAGTATTTAGATTTGCTGTGAGACCCAAATAGCCCTAATAAGGCAAGCACTAGGCTGGACATGAATTACTGTCGTCTGTTGTTTGTGTAAAAGAAAAACAGGACACTTGGGCTAGCCTATGCACAGTTTTTTCCTCTCTCATATGAAACGGAACACATCCTGGATAAACATCCAAATTGCAATTCTGTGTTCAAAATTGAAACACATAACATTTAATGTAGTTTGGAAATAATGGACGAGTTAGTTTGATCTTATCGTCGTTTTAGCTAAAAGTATTGATCTGGCACTTTGGCACTGATTGCAAGAAAGATGTTAGGGAAGAAAAAAAAACTTTGGAATTGGTCACTTAATATCCCCTAAATACTTCTTTGCTGGTAAATCTGAAACATCCATTGAACCATTGTGTCTTGAAGAGCCTGTGCAGATTGGATGTGTGAGGGATAGGAGTGCCAATATAAGGTGTGGTTGTGCTTTAATTGTAGTGATGCTGAGCCTTCGACACAGGTCTGTACTAATAGGCATTTGAAAAAGGTTAGAGGAAATCAAAAGCTACGTTTGGCTGATGACACCTAATAAGAGTGAAACCAGTTCTGGGTTGCTTGTGTTTTGATACCTAGAGGACCTTGCCTGGCAGTTCGGCTTGACTTTTCCCACTGGAGTTGTTTGTCTTCTTAATCTACCTCACTACCTATCTCAGGGGTCAGATGCTGAGATGCTGATAAATGACGTTGTGACGTGTCGGAAGCCGCTACCCGTCGGCTGTCCTGAGCGGCTGTCCTGAGCAGAGCCGCGGAAGCTGGGACCTCGGGAGCTGGGAGGCAAGTGACTGGAAGACTGATCAGGAGGCTGAACGCTGCCACCTGTATTAGTGTGGACCTGCGGAAGCCGCAGAACAGCGTGTCTGGTGCCGGGTTGCCCGGCAACTGCTTGCTTATAACAGCCCATCAAGCAGAGATCAGAGGTTGGAGGCAGAAGTGGGCCCTGCACGGGTGTTCTCCTGTCCCTCGGTGCCCCCAACAGTTCTCCTTCAGAGGTCCACACAGAGGAGACCACGTCTCACGGCAAGGATGCTCTGATGATTTCCCGCTTGCCGGAGGACTGCAGGATGCCATACCCCCCCAGCTCTTCCTAGGCGCCCAAGCCCCCTGCCATTGAAGGGGACCACGCAGGCCTCAGACCGTGCCACAGACCACGCTAAGACTGCGTAGCAAATAACAAGGTGGCCTCCAGAAGGACACTGAGGGAACCATGCAGGCTAACCAGGCTGTGTAGTAGGCTTGCACTGGCGCAGCCTGCGATCTAAAGAAAGCAGCTACCCAGGTCCCAGATTTGGAGGCCCCTGTCTACAAGCTTCAGGCCACAAACCCCCAGCAGCGGGGAGTCCGAGATCGTAGGAGGCTTCCGTACCTGGGGGCAGTAAATCTGGCAGTTCTGGCCAATCACACAGCCTGCTCCTGAAAGGGACTGTGTGGCCTGTGTTCACGGTGCCCTTCCGAGCGCAACCTGGCCTCAGAGAAGATGCGTGCAGTGCCTCCAACATTTCAGGCTTCCAGGAACCACAGATCTGGAAAAGAGTTAAAAGACTACTGGGAGCCTTGAGTGGCCGACAGGGCTCCCCAAACTACAGAAGGGAGGTAACATACAATAGAGGGTAACAGTGTCTGGGCGACGGAAGCGGCCATGGGTCCCTCGTGGTGCGGCTTGTTGCCTTTCTCCCCCTTCCTCCTTGTACCTCCCACTCACCTTGCCCAGATCTCTGTCTGCTCCAACTTGAAAATAAGGTATTGCTGCCTTGACTGTCAATAGAACCTCGATTGGACTGCAAGGTGGCACATCTTTTCTTTGGCCGGACTGTCATCTGTGCCCCAAGCTTCTTAGCAGAATTATCTGTTCACCAGAATATTCCACTGGTGCCTAAGGAAAGCAGGAAAGTAGGAAGCACCATCTGTGACTGACAACTATAGTCATTGGAAAAGGCACAATGACCGCAAAAAAATTGAGATCAGGCCATCTACTCCCAGGGATGTCTTGTTCCAAAACCAAATCCAACCCTCTCCACAACAAGGGTGCAGTTGCCCCGGGCCCCATTGGACCCCTTCCCCTTTGTGAATGCAAAAAAATATATTTTTTCAGAGCAGGCACTATGGACCACTGCCTACTCTGAAAAAAAACGAAACTAAATGGTTTCAGTAACTTTTTCTTTTTGCAGCTCGTTTTCCTTTATTGAAAAGCAGTCACAGACATGGTGGTCTGCTGTCTCCAGCAGGCCACCATCCCTGTGAGTGCCTATACTCGCTATGGGGTCGCAAACAGCGACCCACCTCATTAATATGCATGAGGTGGGTCTTTGCGAACCCATAGCGAGTCGCAGAAGGTGTCTGAGACACCTTTCTGCATTTCCTTTTGCGAGTTGCAAATTGAGAGTCTCTGGGACAACTCGCAAACCTACCTACATCTGGCACTAAGTCCACTATATCTTAGGCATTGCGGATGATCCGCCCTTCCTATTTCATGGAGCTATAACATTATGCAGTACTTCCTATGGACTATCTTAATTTGTATCAGCCGATAGCTGGCTTTAATTGTGACTTCATGAGGAACCCCCATTGTTGCCAACCAGTCCTCTTTATCTAGTTCACCCATGTCTTCTTTCCAACGTGCATATAAGTGCTCCAGGGGGGCATGTGAGTTCCTCAATAAGGTACCATATGTCAGGGAGACCAGTATTTTCTTTATGCGGCTGTCCAGCAATCTGCACTCAAGGGGGGGAATTTTCCTGTGTTTCCCCATTGTGTGCTATGCACCCCTGAAGAGAATGTTTCAATTGTCTATATCTTAGCCACTGTGTGGGGTGCATATCATATTCCCTCTTAGGTGATTGTATGGTACTATGCCATTCATATTCCTCACGTGTCTGCTAATGTTGGAAGTCCAAATGCATCCCATTCCTGGAAGTAATTCCTCATAGCTCCCAGCTGTAGCCTAGTGCCCTCCCACAATAGTGTCTTGGGGGTCAATTATTTCTCCCATTTCAGTACCCTGTTTAATTTGTTCCATATGTCTATCAATGGCTTTTTTGCCAGACCCACCTGTGTTTCTGCCCCCCCATAAAGCACATGCAGTTAGCTCCTGTTTCACATATTCTGTTTATCGAGGCAAAATGCCGGGTCCTCCCATTTCTGACATGCCCAGTCGTTCACCATTCTCACGTGTGCCGCTTCATAATGCCCAATTCTTTTTGACTAGTATATTTCACATTCACAAATCTTCCAGCATCTCACATAGAAGCACTCAATACCTATCAAGTTTTTGGAAGGTTTACATAGAACAATGGGCATGAAGCAAGCTTGATTATGTGTTATCAACCCCAGTAAAATGAGCACAAAGAACCATTAGCATTCAGAGTCTAAAGCAATATTTGTGATGTTACATAAATGCAATAAACGTCAACTGGACCTCATACTTGCCAATAGCTGAGTTTTCCTAGATTAACACAACTCATAGTGCTGCTACAGAGTCACCATTCTTTTGTATATATCACCTCAAATTGATCCCTTGATTCCTGTAGTTATTGAACATCTGAATCAGTTGAAGGGACATAGAAAACCTGTTTGAGAGAATTTACATCACCATACAGCTAGGATGAAAAAGCACTCTGATAAGTGAGGATCAATTCATCTTTTTCCTGTCTCTTGGCCAATTTTTGATAACTCATCAAATCAATCCTTTGGTCATTTAGTTAGGGTAACCTAATTCTTGGAAGATTCATTCTGTTTTTCATTGTTCTCAATTGAAATCTCATGTGCCAGATCCTTATCGACTTCCAGCTGAACCTCCACCAGTAATGGTAAAAGGAGCCCTGAATATGAGGTTAAATAGATTTGTGACTCTGTGAAGTTTCAATGAAGACATAGCTTCTCAATCCAGTGAAAAGGTTACTCTCTTAGTGAGTGTTGCTTGGAAGATGGTTCTTTGGTTTATGGTCCAGTCATGAGTCCATTTGTTTTTTCTAAGATATCTGAGGTTCTGAAGGGGACACACTGTAATGTGCCCAGAACAGTCCAAAGAACTTACTGAGTAATCCTACACAATCAGGACTAGAAGAAGTCTCTCATAACTTATTGTCAGAGTGTTGCTGCATACTATGCCTTGTGTAATTGGACTGTCTTACTGCTGGACCTGCTTCAGCATTGCCATGCCCACAGGGACACTCAGTGGCTTCTTTTGGGGTTGTAGATAGCACATAGTGAGGGCGGCAACATCAGAGTTCCAAAAAGCCTCAAGGCACGCAGAATGCCAAACTTGGGCTTCTTCTTCGAGTTAGAACAGATCCTATGAGTTCCAAATGACAGCGGAGGTGACTTTATAAAATGCCTTTTCCAAGATGCTGGTCTGTCCAGTGGGAGTTGTTGAGATGTACTAATCCAAGATAAGCATTGGTTTCATCTGGGTAGCTCAGTTCCTCTTGTTAAGCACATAAAAGGCAGCCCTTGGAAAAGCATGATGCATCACAACACCTTTCACTCACTGATTTTTATCATGCTTAATGCCCACTTGATATTTTACTTCCCCTAAATGTTGCTTGACAGGTTTTTTTTTTATGAACTGTCTTTCAGGTTCACTCCAATATCATTAGTTTCACCCCAGGTGGATCACTTTAGCTCCAAAAGGGAATATACCCCTTCTCAGAGAAAAGGGTAATTGACAGGTGTCGCTCACTCCTCTTCTAGTGAGTTATGCTCTGCTAGATAGGGAGTGTTAGGAGTCACGCAAAACTGGCAGAGATTCTCTTATCAGCAGGCGATGATAAAAAGAAGTCCCATATTTTTATTTCCAAATCAGAAATCAAGTTCACACAAAATAGATGGTATTTTAAATTCATACAGTTATTTAGGGCCTCATTTCATGTTTGGCGGTCCTACAACCACCAAACTCGCTGTGGCGGTTGGACCACTGCATTCCTGGCAGTCTCACTGCCAGATTCCATCCACCGCCAGGATCATGGATCCCGATGGGGTGGCGGCGGTTGGAGTCATGGTCAGCCATGGCAGTGCCCATATGAGTCCATCTTCTGCCAGCTTTTCCATGGAGATTTAACCACCATGGTAAGGCTGGTGGAAAGCCAGTGTAGGGGCCCCCCAGCCAGCACCCTCAGAATGCGCACTGTCTGCTGTGCAGACAGTGCGCATTCTGAGGGTGCTGTTGTGCGATAGTATTGGCCTTCGCTCCCTTAAGGGAGCAAAGGTCAATGCTGTGGCACTGTTTCCGCCGGGCTGACTGGTGGAAATGTTGTAATACGATATTTCCACTGGTCAGCCTGGTGGAAACATCATGATACAACTGGGGAAGAGGCAGCTGGTATGATGGCAGCCTCATCCCACATGTTTAGGGCGCCGACGGTTGGACCACCAAACTCATATTGAGGCCCTTAATATGAAGTAATTATCTACAAATCATGAGTATCAGGATGATTATAATTATTATAAACAACTCAGCAAACATTATGAATATTAGGGTAAACGTGAAATAGACCCCAATCATGTTTCATCTTGCATCATTAATCTATTAGTCTACTTACCAAAGTGTCTAAATATTGTCAATCATCCATCTTATATGGCTGTTTTAGTTTACTAAGCTTTTATTATGCCTAGTCATGTATAGTTTTTCCACATAATTTATACTATCAAAAGGTCAGCAGTGGGAACTCAGTCATTTAGCATCTCCACTCAGCAGCTGGTTCATGTATCTAACCCAAACCCCTACATCAGTAACTTATATTCCTACATCTTCAATGATGTCTTATGGAGCAAGGTATCACTCATGCTCGGCTCCTGCTTTGCTACATCTATGTGCAAATACTGCCCCCTTGCAAAAGCATACGTAAGCTCTGGAAACTAATCCTACTTTTTCCTTCTTCTTCTACAAGGTCAGGTTCCTTTGCAGTCATGGTTACAATGAATGCACCAGAGAAGTGGGAAGATTTCCTTCTCTGTTAGTTTGAATTGTGTCAGAAAACAAGAAATTTCTAAACAGAAAACATGGTGATCGGGCATACATTTGTTAGCATTACCATTCTAAAAAGTTAGGGCTTGATTTAGATTTTGGTGGACTGGTTACTTCTTCACAAACAAAAGAACAAAACAAGGAGTATAGGCTTGAAGTCATACATATGACACAAGTCACATAACAAGCATCTGGAAAACAAACTACATTGCAAGAAACCTGACACAAACAAAGCAACATCATCAAGGTGGGGATGTGTCAAAAGCCTTTGGCTGATTTTTGCAGAGTATCAGCTCCCTAACAGTTTACAAAAATACAACTCCACACATTTTCACAACTACAGTTCATTGTACAGTCACAGTCATGACATCTTATAACATACTTACACTCATGGGAAATAGCTGTGAATTAGATCTTCTCACAAGTCAGCTCCTTCCTCTTCACCTCTGTCATCTTTAATTGGCATTTCAGGATTCTCACCCAGTGGCAATGCAGGCTCCCCCTTCTCTGGGATGTATTGGAGATTCCTCAGCAGGGTGATGTTGTGGAGCATGCAGCATGCCACAGTGATCTGTCATACTTTCCCGGGTGAGTAGAGGAGGGTTCCCCCTGTCCTGACAGACAGCAAAATCTGGCCTTCAGGAGCCCAAATGCCAGCTTCACTGCCCACTGTGTTCTTCCAAGGGCCTTGTTGAAATGGACTTCCCCTGGCGCAGTTGGATTCCTCAGCAGTGTAAATAACAAAGGATGGTTTGGATATGCTGAGTTTCCTGTTAATGAATGGGACATAAGTGCAACAATGATTCACTGACTTCATGATTGTAACACCTGACATTGATCACACACAATCAGGACAGATGTGATTTACCAACCAGCCAATCACTCTTGGGTTGCAGTTGTGATATCAGCTGGGGTATGGTGGTGTTCTGCATTATGAAGGAATCATGGGCTGATCCAGGATAATGGGCACATACGTTTGAGATGAAGAGATCTGCCAAACATACAACTTGCACGTTGATGGAATGGAAGATTTTCTGTTGCTATAGATTTGTTCAGTGGCCTGTGGTGGCACCATGTGTACCATCAATGGCTCCCACCCCTTGTGGAAGGCGGGCAAAAGCCTAAAAGTCAGCCTTCACATTGGCTAAGTCCTCACATCGGGGAACCTGATATAGCTGTCAATGTGTTCAAACATTGCTGAAAGGAAATCTCTCAACAACAGACTGAACATAGTTTGGAACATACCACCAGATAGGGCCACTGTATGTTGGAAGGACCCTGTGGCCAGGAAGTGCAATACTGACAGGATTTGGACAATGGGTGGTATGCAGTATGGATTACTGTTAGCTGGCATCAGATCTGGCTCTAACTCAATGCCATAAATCTACTATTGTTTGCCTATTCAGAAGGTAGAGCTGAATGATGTGGCATTCCTCCATGGTCTGAAGGTCTGCCAATGGATGGTAGACAGAAGGTTGTCGCATCCTCCCTCTCAAAGGGTACCTATCTGTGAATAACCATGATTTGGAACATTAGTCACTGTGTCCACAGCAACACACATTCTGTATGCCAACAAAATCATGTGACAAAGCTTTTCTGCCTGGAAATACAGTACACCCAGTACACATCACAGCTGTCAACTAAACTTGTGACCCCCAAGATTGTGAACACATCTGTCCACAACATGGATACGGGCGACAACCAACTATCTCCAACTCAATTGCCCCTCGAAATGTGACAGTGTTTTCCGACCGCCAAAATGAATGTCAGCAGTTGTGGATGGTGGACAGTGCACCACCGTCATATGCCATTTGCACCCTGCAACAAACTACACTGGTGATTGTGTAGTCGAACCTACACAATAAGGCAGATTTTGGATGTTTCTGATGATCCTACACATATATTTTTGCTGTGACACATCTAACAGGACCATATACAGTATTTCAAACCACCAAAATGGCAGATGCCTGATCTAATCCACAGACATCGGTAACCGCCCATGTCTGTCGGTGGAAGTCATTCGAGCAGTGGACAGTACCTACCACAGCGGACGCAGCCATAGGCTACCACTGTTACCTGTGGTGGTCATGGCCCAATGGCTGTGTATGTCGGCAGTGATGACCACGTACGTGGCGTACGTGTACACAGTGTTTTGCAAAATCAGTCACTTGACACCTGACACTGCAGCGAGCAACGTCACCACTACTTCACCTGCTGTGTGCTGCCTCTGGGAGAAATCATGCCATGTCCAGCAGGTGAAAGGGCCCGTGCCTTCTCTTCAGAGGAGCTGGAGAGGCTTATGACTGAGTTCCTTTCCCTGCATGGACAGTTCTATGGCTCACCAGAGGAGCAGGTAAGTACCTGTTAGGCACAATTGGCTCTGTTCACTACCATTGTTTTGCTCCTCAGAGGCTACAATGTGCCCCTGTGTGCCATCTAGACTTCTTGTGTGCCTGTTGTTGCAGTTTCTGTGGCATGCATGTGATGTACATGGTGCCGATATTGGAGACTAGTACTATATGTTGTGGTCTTTCACATTGTGGTGTGTGATGTTTTTAGAAGCCCTATATCCTCCTTGTGTTGGATGCACATATATAGGAGACCTTACTGCCATACTTGTCTGAGTCATTGAGGATCTTGTAAGCAATGTGTATTGTGCTACAGATCGTTCACCCCACTTGTGGCTGTCTGGAAGGCATTTAGTTACCAATTGTGTCCTTCAGTTTCCAACAAAGTCACAAGCCACATTGCTGATGGGCACATGATGTACTGACATGCATGGAAGTGAGGCAAATGTGAGTGTCATGTAGATTCTGTATGCTCAGCCTGCAGAGACCAGGGCCTATTAAATGTATCTCCCGGTATGGGACACACTCCAGGCTGTGGAGAATCACTATAGCTATGCAACTGTGGCCATTCCCTGTAGACCTGCAGATCCTGTCATGTAGCCAATATGAGGTTCTAGTGGCAAAACTTGCACTGAATGCCTCAGTCCATTGACTAGAATAGGAATGTGTACTGAGATAAATCCATGAACTAGTCCATATGCGTGTTTTGTATCACTGTCAATGTGTATCCCTTACTTCCACAGCTCCGTTGTCACCTTCACGTAAGTCATATTTGTCCAGTACAGGCCTATTACACAAATGACAAACTCACAGTGAAGACAGTGTGCAGATTCCTGTGAGGCCATGGCGTGACTTAGTAGCTTGGTTACATAGTAGAAGTTGAACCAAACATACCTATGTATGTTGGATGTCATCTCTGTAGGTTTGGAACATATGTTCAGAGGTGTGTTCTGTGGTACGTACATACCACAGAAACCCACCCTGAAGTGACGTCAGTCTGCATTTCGTAGGCCATATGTCCACACATGCACAGGGAAGAGACTTCTTGTACCCAAGTCTAAGGGTTAAGTCTGTACTATGGTAGTTGTCTGCAGGGACTGCATGCATTGAGTCAATGTTGCAGAGTGTAAATATGTTTGTGTTTGTCCAGTGAGGCCTAAGGAGTTTACCTTTCAGGAGCCACATTTGTGTGTAGTGTTTCATTGTGACTGACATCACAGTACATGTTTCTTGAGCATGGGCTACCTGACATCAGTAGGCTTGCTTAGTCAGTGTAGGCCATGGGCAGGGTAGTCTGCGACAACTCCAAAAGTGTGTGGCCATGTCTTTGTACTTCTCAGCATGTGTGCTTTACACTTGTGGTTCATTGACAAATTGCCCATTTTGTGCTTGGTGTTTCTGACCTGTGTGTGGCACAATAATTTGTGCTTAAACTTGCATTTTTGATCTTTTGATTTGTCTCTTGAATCCATACAGGCCAACACCCATCAGAAGAAGGGTCTTTATGGAGCCATCACCCGGAAGATGTGGACTGTGGCGGTCCATAGTTGGCGGAGCACCTGCTGTCAGGAGAGGTGGGAGGACCCGAAACGCTGAGCCCAGAAGATCGTGGAGGTGTAGCTAGGGATGTCCTCCCAATGTGGGCAGGGCACCCGTTGGAGCCTGACCCACCCTATGGCCTGCTTTATTGTGGTGGTCTACCCAAAGCTTGATCAGCATTAGAGGAAAGCACAGCAGACACAAGGGGGGTGAGTACAGGGCATATTCCTGCCTGTCACATAGCCAAGTTGATGTGTTAGTTTCCACCATCTCCCCCTGACACACAAGATAAGTAACTGTTTGTGTAGGTATGGGATGCATACTGATTTTGCCTTTTAGCCCAGGGACCAAGAACACAACCAAGAACACTCCACACAAAATCTGCTCTCCAGGGACAACACATGGCTGTGTAAAGTGTTCAAATCAAGTAATTTTGGTTGTTGTAGTGGGTCTAAATTCTATGCAAAAGACCACTATTCTTCAGTGTGACAACCCAGTGATGGATCACTGTCCTCAGCCATGTGTCTGCTCAAGTGAATAAACTGGCATCTGCCCCCCAGTGGCCTCTTGTCTTTCGTGTGTGACGAGTACTGGTGCCCCACTACTGTGTGTCACGTGAAGGTGGCCATCAAACATGTGACAGACCATACATTGTTCTTTGGGTGTAGCTACAGATCAAGACTTTACCTTGGTAAGTGGGGAATGTCCATCAACATGATTTGTGTGAAATCACTGTTGCCAACATTCTTTTTAACTACATGTTAGCCTGTGTATTTTTCATTGTTACATGACTGTCGGCATGCATAATGGAGTGACTTGCAGTTATGTGGGAATCATATATGGTTGGGTACAAGCATTCATCCACTAACATCTGGGTTTGCAGGACCAAAATGGAGATAGTAACGTAGCTTCCCATTGGGCAACATGTTGACGCTCTTCTACAAGCACTTGAAAATCCCTGTGCCTCTCCAACACACAAAGGACTAATGACTTCTACTGAAATCAGAGTATGTCATGGTAAGGAGTGCCATACAGTAGAGGTGATTTCCCTGGGCCTGGTTATTCATTGTTTCGTGGATTTTAGAGACCTATCTCCCTGACAATTTGCACATTTTGTTGACAGTGTATATTTCCATGCCAAATATGTAAAATATTTGAGCAACATTAGTACTACCTACATGACTCAATTTAGACAATTTACACATGGTGACGTGAGCATTGTTGATTTGTTTCCAGTGTGACATGGGTAGATCCATGTCACTTTCTTCAGGCTACTGTGCTGTTGTCAGCTACATGTCAGGATTTTGTACCATCATTTCTTATTGTTGTGGTATGGTATATGTAACAAATAGATCTATGCATGACCTTGTGTGGGATCTGTCGGTATTAACTTGGCATTGGCTTACTATTGTATGACAACAGGTAACTGAGGTATGCTCCATGAGGCAAACCATTGAAGGTGATGAGGTCTCCTATTTGTTTAATGGTTACTGTGTTGTACAACTTCACCCATGCAATTGGAGCGAGATTCTGGTTTCCTATGGGTAACTATTGATAGTTCCTGTGACATGCATTCATACGGTGTGGTACATGTAGGATCCACTTAAGTGTAGTTTGTTGCTGGGTCCTACTTGACGTCATGGTAATGTTTGCTAATCACAGCTGTTATTCAAGTGTGATCAGGAGCATGTGGTGACCCTATGGCTCTTTGTATTTTCAGCATCATCCCAGGCAAGCAAAGGAGACAGGGCGGAATCAAGTGGGGAAGTATGTGGTGCCTCCAGTCCTAACACCACCTACATGGAGGGACCCAGGGGCCCGGAGGGTGAGGGGAGTGCCACAGAGGACACAGGATCGAGCTCATCATCATTGGATTTTACCTTGAGTGGCCACTCCCTAGTGGTGGCGGACGATTAGGACCTGCTCCTGCACCATTGTTTTCTATCACCCTCAGTTCTTTTGCCACCATCCGTGTTGCTCCCCACCCAGTTAGCAGTGCCTTCTCACTCAAGAGGGTGGGTGCCTCCTTTGCCTCAGGCACCTCACACTCAGCCTCTATTACTGCTGCCATTAGTGAGGAGGCTATTGACCTCCTGAGGAGTATCGAGGTGGGCAGACTGCCATTGTGAATGCCATCCATGGTTTGGCATGCCAACTTCAGCAGACAAATGAGCACCTGGAAAGCATTTATAGTGACATGTCTGGTCTACAGAGATCTTTTCAGGCTCTGGCCTCCTCACTGATGGCAGTCATCCAACCCCCACAGTCCTTCCCCTACCACCTCACTCTTCCCAATCCAAATTCCCTATTCCTCTACCTGTCCCAAGCACACATGCACATCTGCATGCATCTACCTCAACACACAAGCAGCACACATAGAAGCAAGTACCACAGGACACACCGGCACACAGGCACTCAACAGTCTCCCACAGACACCACAACAGACACCATTTCCACTGACCCTGCCACCACCCCCACTGACACACACAACCACCATACCCACAGACACCACCACAACACCCAAAGACACAACCACCACATCAAACATAGCCCCAGACACCACCCCAACACACACGGACACATCCACAACATCCACCATACCCACAGACACCACCCTAATAGACACACACACATCCACCACTCCCACATCACCCAGGCCCCCAAGACTCGCAAATGCCCACACTCACAAATGAAACAGACACCACCCACACATAAGCATATCACACATACACACACACACACACACACACACACACAAGGCATCAACTCCCACAGACAAGACCACTACTCCCTCAACCTCCAAACCCCCAACCCCTTCTGATGACCCTACCTGTTTTCCCAAGGAGAGTTTCCTTTTTGAGCTTGCCCTTTCTCCTTTTCCCTGTTACCTCCATCCCTCCTCCCAAACCCAAGAGGCCTCCAACCACATCCCAACCCTTCCCTTCAAGATCAAAGTCCTCCCCTGTACACCCTACTTCCCCTGCAAGCACCAATAACCCTCCCCCAAAGAAGAAGCCCACCCCTCCAAAGAAAAATCCTCCCAACCCACCCATCCCAAATCCTACCCCACCCCATCATCCCTGAGTTGCCTGCCTGCCCACTTGTTGCCCCTTCCTGTGGAGATTCGCTGACATTGATTGGAGTCAAAGTTGGGCACAGTACTGTGCATGGACTCATATGGACTGGCCAATGACCTTTGACCTACATCATTTAGTGTTAATAAACCTGAGGTGCTGTTTTTTTGTGTATACATTTGTCTTGTCATTGTTTTTCCACTTTTATGCTGTTTATGAGTAGCTTGTGTGGTATGCCTACAGTTGGTGTATTTCACCCTGACTGCGGATCCATTTCCTGTTGTTTCCAAATTCTGACTTTGTGTGCAGTGCTGTGTCACCCTAGACAAGTGTAGACAGTCACTGTATGGATATGTGGGTGGTAATCCAATTGGGGTGTCATGTCAGCATGTATACTGTTATAATTGTCACCCTGATATGGATTTGACATTTGTGTCATGTGTGGAAAGTAGAGTTTTGTTTCTCCCCACATGGAGGGTGTTCAATTGTGCTACCTTCCTTTACATTAGACTGAGCATGTATTCATTTTAATGTGTGTACCCTGCAGCTATTTCATCTTGGTGTATGGCCAAAGCAGTTGCTGGTGTATTTGCTTCCTTGACTTGCACATACACATTTTACAGATAGCCCTGTCACTTTGGTCTACTATTGTTTGTCCCTGAGATACATGAAGGGTCAGGTCCTGTGCAAATGGCGTTTTGGGGCATGTGCAAAGTGAAATGTGTCAAGGGCAGCATCCTTCCAGGAGTGCTCCTGGTGCCTCCATTCCTATTGTGCAGGTATTGTTTGAATTGTGAGCTTTGAATATTTGTCTCACAAAATATTGTGCATCCCATTGATCTTCCATTGTGCTTCAATGTGGGTTATGTGTGGGTCCATTACAGCGATGTTTCATGGGAGGGGTATTTGTGTTAAATGACACATCCATACACAAGTGTCTTCAATCAGACGACAGTCCATGGCATGTGAGCAATGTTAGGGTGTCAGAGGAATTGTTAGATGTGATGGGGATGTGATGTTGCTGTCGTGTTACACAATGTTCTGTACACTTCACTGTCCCTGTACCTAAGATGAGCAGACGTCGTTTTTGTGAATTGTGGCAGTGCAGTGTCAGCGACCTGCCCAAACGGGGCGTTTAATGGCTGTGAATGTGTCATTCTTTGTGGATGACTCCGACCCAGGACACAATAACAAGTGTACTTCGTGCATGTAAAGTGAGCCCCATATCATGTGGAAGATGGCGCGACGATCTATTTTTTAACTTAATGGCAGCTAAGTGCGTCCAGGGCGGCTTGGATTTTGGCCAGGGCATGCACGATGGGCTCCATAGCAATAGGACATGTAACACTGCATGCAGGTGAGTTGCTTCCTTTAGACTCTCTGTTTCTGCCTGCTGGTATGTGCTGGTTGAACCGCCACAGTCACATTGGCAGTGAGCAATATCATGTTTCCGTCAGAAACACTGGCTACATCGGCCTGATTGGCCTGCCTCGCCATCACAGCAGTCTGCACTGCCTGTCCGTGCAGGCGGCACCACGTTGTCTTTTCTCTATGTAGCCACGTACATCACAATACGATGGTCTGACTGCCAAGTCGATGGTGGTCGGACCACCGACGCCGCAATGGCGGTCCATTGACCGCCAAACTTGTGACGAGGTCCTTAATGTCTTTCTCCACCTTCAATTAAGCCAATTACGTCGTAATTTTTTCTGTAGCATGTTTCTTCACTTAAAATTCCTCCCATTTAAAACATGTATTTTTCTTTTATAAATGTGGCACCATGTCTACAGGCCACTGGGAGCAATATGCCTCTTGTTTGTAAATGTGACATTTGAAAATGGGAGCAAATTTAAATGATGAGTTTTATGAAATCGATTTAAACAAAGTTAACTCTTCAGTTTAATTTTTCTGACATAGTGCCACATTTATAAGTGAAAAATACAGTAATTATTTTAAGTTGGAGAAATTGGAAGGGCAGAAAAATGTTCCATATTCTGCACATTTTTCTGCAATTTAAATTTCTGCCATTTAAAAAAATGGTTGTATGTTTTTGTGATATATATGTGATGCACTACATATGGTAAAAGGTATGTCCTGTGCCACAAGTTAAACATAGGCTCTCAGTCACCCATACACATATATCTCATTCATAAACGCATACATCTCCACAGACAATACTCTCATTGACACACGATAGACCTGTCACAGTGCCCCTAGTCTAAGTATTCTTAAAATCAATGAGGTTGGGCGTGAGAGTGTTAAATTGCTCGAGTTGCTTGCCCTCCAGATGCTTTGATGATTTTCACTGATCAGAAGTAGCTCTCACTACAGAAAATGTTGCCTGCTCTATATGGTCATGGAACTTCTTGGTGACTTGCAGCATGTTTACAGTGTGCGGCAGGGGAATCTATCTATCTATCTATCTATCTATCTATCTATCTATCTATCTATCTATCTATCTATCTATCTATCTATCTATCTATCTATCTATCTGTGTTACAATGGAAAATGACTGGGAATTTGTAGCATCTTCCATTCAAAAGTGAACAAAGTTTTATTGTACACAATTACAAAGGCCAGATACATTACTGTGTTTAAAAGCCCTTTGTACTTAAGGGAATAGCAGCCTAATGAGAGATCTTAACGATAGGCAAACATCCTGTTTGCTTTGGAATTGCTGGCTTGATCATAGTTAAATTCTTATGCAGCTTTTTTCCATTCAGACATTTAGTCTGCATTGGAAGAGAAAAGAATGGCCTTATCTAATGGTTATTACAATAGACAGTGATGTGATACATAGCATTAGCCAGGAAAAATACCCAATCTCTCCAAAATTAATGTGATACTTTCATTTTTATTTGTCAGTTGTACTGTGTCAAAAACTTCTTTCTGAGGTTTTTGGTTAAACATTTTTTTCATGATAATCTCGTGTGTCAGAGTGGTTGATAATCCTCGCAAAGAATGTATTATCATTTCCCAAGCCCTGCTCTGAAGACATATATCTATAATTTATCCAATCACAGGCAGACTGATGAAAGGAAACCAAGAGGGAATAGCTGATAGCCACATTTAATTGGAGGACACAGTACTTTCTAAAGTCTTTGAAACATGATAAGGCAATTTTCTCTAGAAGGGAGATTGAGCTTCAAGTTATTTTCTCATAAAGCATGATAGTTTCATAAAACAAACGATTTAATTCTATATTTAGACAGTAACTGGGCATATTTGATTAGCAACAGTTCCCTATGTATAGAGAGATTTATATTTGCCGACTTGTAACATGGTTTTTGGCCAATTACAGCTATAGTTGCACAATGGCCCTGCCATTAGCGACTAATGTAATAATCCTGCAAGATGTTTGATGCTCTGAATTATGCTTTTAAATTAATACATAGATTAATTTTTAAATAAGTACTCTACATTCAAAAGGTTTGTCTTTCTTTAATTCAGTTTAAAAAATATGACGTATTTTGTTCGGAAGTTAACATGATTTTAACGGAACAATACTACGTTATCAGATACGGGAAGGCACGTGTTTCTGCTGTTCATAAGTCTGGTCTATGTCACAACATATTACTGGGGATATTTAGGGTCGAGTAAGACAGATCTACAGGCCCCGCTGAAGACTGGTGGAAAGGTGTCACGGCGGTAAAGCTTTTCTGAAATCTGGGGTGTAACATTCTGCAATTGGTAAACCTGTTTTATATGCCTTGGTATTTCGTCCGACCCGCAAGGATGGCAATTGGGGCAAACAGACTCACTAAAATGATCAGGAACTGCCACGCGAGGCCTTGTGTGGGCTGAAGCAGGAGAGAAACTTTCTCCAAGATAAAATTCAGAGCTTTCAGGTGAATTGCTGGAAAGTAGAATGAAATTTTATTTTTCACCAGAATGTTTTTGTCCACTCCTAAGTTATGGTTACTGGTGGTGATGTCTAGTGGTCGTACAACATGCAACTGCATTAATACGACCTTGTAGAGTTGTTTCAGATCCTGGTGCTGACCACTGACTAGTTAAGTACCTTAATTACTGGTCACCTATTGTATAATTGAAACCACAAAAATAATCCTGGGACCACACAAGGCTAGTGTGCTGGTTTGACAATTCCCATAATCACATGCACCCTTATCTATTCAGCAGGCAAACTCACCATCTCTGGTGAGCCTTGGCACACCCATAACAGGGACACCATCGGAATGGAGACCAAGATGTGTAAAAAACAAGGCAACTTCCCTTTTCTATCCATGAACCCTGGATTTGAAACACCATCAACCTATCACTCAAGAATGCCACAACCTTGCTCCATTTCAAGAAAGAGTTGAAGATGCACTTATTTAGACAACACTACATCATGATACAGAGGCAGTCCACAAACCAGATACCTCTCAAATCACTTGTTAACTGAATTCTTGAATTTGACCCTATGCAGAGTTCCACTGCCTTTGCCTAGGTTTGCACTATACAAATAACACATTCATACATACATACATTCATACTCCGGCTTACAGAACCTCGTACAGCAATATGTCCTTCCTGTGATGTTCTTTAGGCATTAAATCCCTTATTAACAGTTTGGCGGGTGGCGGAGGTTGCCCGCCAGCCGCCCGCCAAACTCTTTGGGTCATAAACCTCCACTCCGGTCTTCCTCCCACCGTCCCTATTATGAGTTTTCTGCTGGGCCAGCTGGGGGAAACAGTGTTTCCGCCCACTGGTCCAGCGGAAAACTCACTACAACGTTGACGATTACGAGCCAGCGGCAATGTTGATGTGCAGTGAAAAGCGTGACGGGGCTGTCCATGGGGGCCCCTACACTGCCCATACCAAGTGCATGGACACTGCAGGGGCCACAATGGGCCCCGGGCAACCCGTGTCTGCCAGCCGATGCATGGCGGTAGGACCACCATGCAAAAACCATGCAAAGAGGGGACTCGTAATCCCCAGGGCAGCTTTGCTTGCAGCGCTGCCCTGGCAGATTAAGACCGCCGGCACTGCCAGGCTGTCGAGTGGCGGCAACCTGGTAGTGCCGGCGGTCGGACCGTGGTGGCTCTGCCAGCGTCATAATGTGAAGGCAGGACTGCTGCTTTGGCGGCGGTCCGACCTCCACCGGAAGTCTGGTCCCTGGACCACCAGATTTGTAATGAGGAGCTAAGTGTGGCAGTACAAAAATTAATCGCCACAACCCGTGTGCTTCATCTTTAGCCACCTAATCATTTGGATTCGACACAAAGGAAAACACCCACATTTTCACACCTTCCCAGAATGGGAGATGGTGTTGTATATTCCATATGTCAACTAGGAAAATCTTTCTACAGTTTGGCAATTTGATAAGAATGAGGTGCTTCACAAGCACAATTGAGAGAATTGCCATCCCAATCTGGTGTTGTGTTTTTGCATGAATGCAGATGATCTGGAATTCGATTCACTGGGCGGCTGAGTCCTTGTCCTGCAGGAAACATGTTTGCCCAAGGGCAAGGGGCAAGCTTCTACAAGTGCAATCGGAATCTTCTGGAGTCTGCCGAGAAGGAATTCTGATGCTCCAAAGTAGAGTCTAGCTTCAGGATGATGTATATCATCTGCGTCTATGTGTCGAGTACGGCTGAATGACTAAACATTGTTGGAAAAGGATCAGAGAAGGCCCAAACGTTATAGGGCAACAGGGTAGCTCGAGGTGCTCCACACATGCTAGGGCACGAGCAATGCTTTAAATTGGTCCGAGAGGTGAAGGGCGTATCTTAAAAGTCTTTGTGAGAGAGAGAGAGACAGAGAGAGACAGCACAGAGGTACAAAGTGAAAAGCAACAGGTAGGTCATGAAAAGGCAAAATGAAAAGCGACATTAATTAACATAACAGTATGTCATTTCTGAAGGTTCGCTAACATAAAATAAAAGGAGTTGACATTATTGTACAGCTCTCCTCCAGACTCACTCGAACCAGGATTTCCGCATTGCCAACATGGTGTGCAAAGTAAACCAGTATTGTATTCCTCCTGCTATCTCGAGTGCTTTGCCAAAGTTCAATCCTTCTCATGCTTCATAAATTTTACTATGACAAAGATCTTTTGCGTCGACATTTCTTTTTCACTGCTCTCTCATTCAGTCCTCCCTAAAATGGCACTGTCTTTGTCAAATGACATTTAAATACGTTAAGCAATGAATGAATGTATTTCACTTATCATTGACCCTGCAGATCAGACATCAGGGTAAAATGACTTTTGGCGGCAGTGAGGAAAGTCTTCGCCACTGACCTTTATTGTGAACCAGCCAGACATCGACTAAAGGTTTTCTGATCATCATACAGAGAAAGATTAACATCTATAACTGGCAGGACAGGGCAGAATTGCATTGCTTTGACCTTTCCCATGTTATTCCGACATGGCATACAGACGGACATAATCTTTAAAAAAATCCAACACATGAAACAGATAGAAAGAGCTCGGATGTTAAATTGTGTCAGGGGTGCGTGACTCTTGTTCCGTTTCAGAGGGTCTGACCTCAATTGTTTATGCACCCTTAATACTTGAGTCACAGTCCTTTATTATATCCGCAGGAAGCGCTTCACTGCCCATAGAATAAAAGCTTTCAGAAAAGCATCACCCACGGATTTCTAATGGTCTGATTAACTCTGCAATTCATAAAAGCAGTTGCCCTTTAGGATGCAGGATGAGTAAATGACCCTCTTACTTTACCAGGGTTCAAATACCCAATCGGGAATGTTGCTTACGCTACATAAAGCGGAACATGCTCAGGCAATGCCATTCTGCAGTGGGCAAATAAATAAAGCAAACTGGTTAGGCTAGAGTTTTGCCGCTGATAGAACATTCTGTAACTTTGCCCAACCTTTATTCAATCTGTCACGTATTAAAAGGACTGTTAAATTAGCTTGCTTTATTTTTTTTTTTTAAAACAGCAAACAGTGCAAAATTAATAGATACCAATTATTTTTGCACTATGAAAATTGTATATGAATATGGGAGTAATGTTTTGCACGTAAGCATTCGGTGATCATATTTTTAAGACTTGTTGTTGATCATAAGCAGGAACAACAACTAATGTTGAGGCTATTTCAAGATGATCTCGCGCATGGACGTCATTTAGGGGTTGTCAGGGTCCCTATTGCGATCCTGGCTTCCCCTTGCGACCCCTTACACAGACATTGTGGTCTGTGGCATAAGAGGTCCTTAAAGCGGAGCTAGAAACAAAAGTTAAACAGTGCTCTGTTAGTCTTTTTAAACTATCTTATCATGCAACGGGGACATTTGGCTGACAGAAGTGAACATACCAGTGAAACTCACACAGTAATAAAACAAAGGCCCAGAATGCAGAAAAGTGGTGCTACATAACATGTAGCTCCAGTTTTCTTGCGGCCCCCCTAACGCCACCATGTGTGCACTGTATTTAACATATGGTGCACCATGGCGCAAGCTAGAGACAACAGTGTCAACATTTTTGACGCTATTGTTGTACTTTGCAGGATTAGAGCCAATAATATTGGTGCTTATTTTACAAAATACATAAAGGCCCATTATAAACAATGTTGTGCCTCCTTTCAATGCCTGCTCTGTGCAGACATTAAAAATAGCAGCTAAAAATGACACAGTTACATTCCACAATTTTTGCGGGCCCCCTAACGGGGGGAAAGGCTCCCTTGCATACATTTATGCCTGGCACAGGCATAACGACCACAAGGGATTACAAAGTGGTACAATGCAAGCAGTACGCCACTTTGTAAATCTGGCGTGGTGAATTTGGCCTTGTTGGGTTACACTAGTGTCATAAAAAATGATGCTAATGTGGCGCAAGGAGGCGCTAGGCCCTCTTACTTCTGGGCCAAAATGTTAACATGGCTGTGTGCTTCATATCAGCACATGGACTCGGGACTCTGTTATGACCTGCCTTTGCATCATGTTGTGAAGATGGTGTGCTCACACTAAAAATAACAATTGCAACTTGGTTAATTTATCTCTGTGAGTTGAAATGGGCCATAAAAAAAGTCTGAGGGCCTCATAACGAGTCTGGCAGTCCAAGGACCGCCAGACTCGCTGTGACGGTTAGACCGCTGCACTACAGGCAGTTCGACTGCCACATTACAATCATGGCGGGTGGACCCGACAGGGGACCGCCATCACCGCCAGGAATGTGGTTCCCGAAGGGTAGATGGTGGTCTGAGTTGAGCTCAACCACAGCAGCGCTGAACTCAGTGTCAGTGTGGTTATTACAACTCAGCTTTCCAACAGCCTTTCCATGACGGTCACCCTGCCATGGAAAGGCTGTCAAAAAGCCAGTGCTGGGGGCCACAGGGGGGGCCCTTGACTGCCTATGCCCATGGCATGATCAGTGCAGGGGGCCCCCTGCCCAGCAACCTCAGCATGTGCACTGTCTGCTTTGCAGACAGTGCACATTCCGAAGGTACTATAGTGCTACATTATTGGCCTCAGCTCCCTTAACGTAGCACTGTTCCCAAGGGGCTGACCAACGGGAATGTCGTAATAAAATGTTCTCGCTGGTCAGCCAGCAGGAACATTGTAATACAACTGGAGGGGATGCCACCAGCATGATGGTGACGTTATCCCCGCAGCATTGGCGGTACTGTGGTGGGACCACAAATGTCATAATGAGTGCCTAAATGTCTCTTACTCTCTCACGCATTGTCAGGTGATAGGGGAAAACAGTCAGAGATAAAAGAAAGAAAGTAGAGACAACAAAGGGCAGCAGAGAGACTAGAAGCGAGGAAAAGGGCACACCAGACAATATGTGAGAAATAACAGAGATAGGAAAAAGAAACACTGACAAAGCCAGTAGGTCTTGCCTACATGAGAGCGATTGGCTTTGCCAATGTCTTCTAGCCATGTTGTACAGAAGAATGGCTGCTATTCAGCATGGCTAAAAGTTATTGAGCATGGCCTTGAATAGAGTGTGGTAGAGGAGAGTGGCATAGGGTGAAGTGGCATAGAGTGGAATGCTGTGTGGTAGAGTGGCATAGAGTAAAGTATAGTGGCATAGATTGGAGTGACAAACAGAGAATGGTGTACAGTACAGTGACATTGAGTAGAGTAACAGAGTAGAGTGGTATAGACTAGAATGGTGCAGCGTAGAGCGTAATGGAGTGGAATAAAGTAGAGTGGTGAAGAGTAGAGTGGAATAGAGTGGCGTAGAGTGTCATCGAGTGTCATACAGTGGCATTTTGTGGAGTGGAGTAGTGTGGCATAGAGTGGAGTGGCATAGAATAGAGTGGAATAGACTTGAGTGGACTGGCATAGATTTCAGTGGACTGGCATAGACTTGATTGGAGTGGTGTAGAGTGGCATAGATTAGATTGGTATGGAGTGGACTGGCGTAGAGTAGAGTGGCAAAGAGTGGCATAGAGTGAAATGGCGTGGAGTGGTGTACAGTAGAGTGTCATAAAGTAAAGTGGTGTGGAGTGATGTATAGTAGAGTAGAGTAACACAAAAGGATGATGGATGGAGTGCTGAACAATGCAAACACTAACCCCCAGTCACAGATCGGGGTTTAATCCTTTGTTCTTTTGCTCACCATGCTACCCCAGTTTGGACCCAGCCATATGCACATCAGTCTTGACCCTGTTCCTCATGAGAGGTACTTGAAATACATTTGAATATCCTACATGATGTTGGTTCCAATAATATATAGTAAAACATTGTTATTCATTAATATATATTAGTTGTAGCATTATTATTAGGGTTAGATGTTATTAAAATATTCGTTTTTTACTTTTTATTATTGTTTGTTAATACAATGTGGCATTTAGATATTTTTAAATTCTGATTAGTAATTTTTTTTTATAGCAGCAGGTAGTGGATTGGCAGGGGATTTGGCTGGGAACTTAGTTATAATAATTGTTGTATTTTATGTTTAATTCATGTGTATGCCAATTAAATTATTAATTATATATGTAAATTATTTCATTCATCAATCGAATTTATTTGAGCTATTTGTTGTTTTTAATGAATTGTTAATTATAATATTTTGTAAAAGAGCTTAATATTTAGTATTTGTTTTAGCTTTAATCATTTTATTTAATCATTAATTTATGATTAATATTGTTTTATTTATAATTCTCTTTTTAAATATTTCAAATAATTTGTTGGTGTTTTTTTGGTGACAGCGAGTTAGGTGTATTTATTTAAAATATTTTTTAATTCTTTAGATTTTGTATTTATTTTATAATGCTTTTTGTTTTAAAACACAATTGTAATGTTGTTTATCAATAATGAATACATTTTTCTTTTAAATATGCTTGAACCGTTTACATGTTTACTTTGTATCAAAACATTTTGTGGAAAAAACTTTAGTATTTGGAATAATAAATCAAACCTCTCTTTTCCATGGTTTTGCTGATGTTGTAGGGGTAATAGTAAATCTAACCCCTCCAAAGTAAAATGCTTTTTCTGCTGTTGCTACAATTGGAGAGAAAATAGTAAATCTAATCCCTCCAAAGTCCAACACTTTCCCTACTGTTGCTCATTTTGTACTTCAAGGTTTGAGTGGGGATCAGCCATGTTGTCAGCATCCTTTTAAACTTCTAGTGATCATTGGTTGCCACTATCTTACCTGGTAATGAATTCCATAGTTTGGCAGCTTGGATGGAGATAGATGTACCACTGACGGTTTTCTTCTCCTATGGTGAACAATTAGTTTGGGAAATAGTCTGGATCATGACATCCTATCCTGGGTTTCATCTATAAAAAAATTGGTCCAATCCTGTTAATTGCCTTGTGCATTATTCACAATGGCTTGAAGGTAGATCATTCAACAACAAGCAGCCATTGCAGAAACTTCAAAGACAGTGTCTTGCAACTGCATTTTGAATTATTTGGCATTATCTAGTATTGAACCTAGATACTCCTTGGTAGAGTTCACTCGAATAATGCAGACATGATAAAAGAAGTGAGGTTGTTGCCTGGACATTCTGTTGGATTCATAGATGAGGGAAGAATGATTGGGGTGTCCTCATGGTGTGGAATATGGATTTGTTAATTTGTTAGACTTGTCAGATAATGTATAGGGTAGAATACATTTTACACCTTAGAGGAGGTAGTTGACATAATTGCTAGTTCTTCAGGCCACTTTGTAAGTGAATTGTACATTTTCCATTCCCTGTAGGATAAGATTTCTGGTTTTGGGATGCTGAGTTTGAGGTGACTCACTAACATCCACTGGTCGGCGGCTTTGTGCGGACGTATAATTCTGAGTGCTCAATTTGTGATTTAAAATTGAGAAACTGAATTTTTTTAATTAATTTATAGACCACGATTTACAGTACAGCCAGGAAATCAAGCAAGAGGGCACTCCAGTGGAATGGGTGTGGAGGTGTCATGATTGGAAGCAAGGTTTTAAGCCAGGATTTTGGGAAAACCTAGGAGGTGAAGTTTATCAAAGAACAAAGAATACTTTATGTCAAATAGCACTCCATGGTTTCTTGGCAGAAGGAAAAGGAGAAAATCCAGACTTTGGAAAATAGATGAAATCAGTTTTGAAAATGCAAGAGGGATTATAGAGCAATTCAGTGCATGAAAGCCAACAGTTGGAGATCGAGGTATGGGTCTAAGGTGTGAAAGAGTTGAAAGAGTGGCATGTTTGAAGTCAAAGACATACAGGTTACTTAACACAAGCTTTATTCGGTCAGAAACCATCAAAGCAAAAATAGAAAACACATAGGCATACAGGTGATAAGACAACCAGTGCAGGGAATAATGTCACTCAGTGAGAGGGAAACCTAAGGAATGGGCCAAGAATCTAGAGCAGAGGTCTCCAAACTTTTTAATGATGCGCCCCCCCAGTTGATAAATACAAATCCTTGGGCCCTCCCTCAGAATTCTTCATAATTATTTTATAAAGATTGCAATGTTTAAATATGTCTAGACCTATTTAAACATTGCAGTTAAATACTGTTACCTTGGTAACAATACAATAACATGCTTCTGCTTAAAACAAAGCCCTGTTATCTGTAAAATGTTTCTTTTGGCCAAAGCCTGGCGCCCCCCCTGGGATCACTTGAGGCCCCCCTAGGGGGACCCGCCCCCCAGTTTGAAGACCTCTGATCTAGAGACATAGAACAGAATGTTTAGAGGTGTAAGAAGAGTATCAGTGAAGGGACGTATCTGTAGTAGTGACAATCCAATGTAGGACACTTAGAAGGGAAACTCACTAAATGGGCCAAGCTTTAAGGGAGAAGTAACAGAATGTTTAGAGATGTAAGAGGGGAACCAGTCAAGGGAAATGTGTTAGTAATACCAAGATAGGTGTAAGTGTTAAATAATGTGTATTATGATGGGTGTATCAGCTATTTGTAAAGACAAGAAATACTGAGATATGATTGAAGACAAAACCGCATTACCTACAATGCTTTCATGAAATGTTTTCACCTGTTAAAGTTCATTTTCTATTGGACGAAATATTAAAAGCATTTATCAGCCTAATACTGGAGATCTGACTATTCCGCATTGAGAGTGTGCATATTACTAAAAAGAAATGCCCCAGAAAAAATGCATCATTTCATTTTACGACTGTGTATAGGTCTAAAATTAATTTAATTGACTAATAAGTGGAGTACCATCTTAGGAGAAAATAAGTTTGCCAATCATACATGCAAATTATATTGAAAGTACTGTGTAAATCTTCTGCTCCATCCAATTCTCGTAAGGCCAGTTTTTCATTTTATTTAACTTGTATGCCTGCAAAGATTATTACTTTCTGTCAGAGTTCATCTGATAAATGTTTTAGATGATCAGCAGAAAAAAATATTGATACATTTGAGAGCCACTTGTCAAATTGTAACCAATATTGGCCATCCATTTATTACCCCTCACCCTCAAAATATAGAGGTTGGTTTCTAGGTCACATTCAAACAAGTAAACTTTGATTTTGTAAAAAGTGATTTACATTGATTATCACCACTATGTTTACTTGGATTAAATATTGCCAAAATACAGATTGAAAGGGGTTACGTAGGGTTCAGTGGATGCAAGACCTTGACCAACAAATAGAAACAAGTGGTGGATACCCCATGTATTTACAGTGCATAACCGTGTATATATTCAAAGCAGTTTGTTCAAAAACTGACATCAATAAATCAGGTAAAATATTAGAAAAGCACACCCTATATCTAACACCAAAAAAGCATAATTTAATCTAGGTTTGCTCCATTCTTGATCATCACTTCCTCTAAAAATAAATGTTGCACTGTATAGGAAAGTACCATCTTGCGCGGCATGTACCCCCATTTTCACTGTATGTATGTATGTTTTAGCCCCTGTGTCACTGGGATCCTGCTAGGCAGGACCCCAGTGCTCATAGTATGTGTCCTGTATGTGTTCCCTGTGTGGTGCCTAACTGTATCACTGAGGCTCTGCTAACCAGAACCTCAGTGTTTATACTCTCTCTGCTATCTAAATTTCTTACTGCAGGCTAGTGACTAAATTTACCAATTCTCATTGGCACACTGGCACACCCATATAATTTCCTTGTATATGGTACTTTGGTACCCAGGGTATTGGGGTTCCAGGAGATCCAGATGGACTGCAGCATTTCTTTCGCCACCCATAGGGAGCTCAGACAATTCTTACACAGGCCTGTCACTGCAGCCTGAGTAAAATAACGTCCACGTTATTTCACAGCCATTTTTCACTGCACACAAGTAACTTATAAGTCACCTATATGTCTAACACTCACCTGGTTAAGGTTAGGTGCCAAGTTACTTAGTGTGTTGGCACCCTGGCACTAGCCAAGGTGCCCCCACATTATTCAGGGCAAATTCCCCGGACTTTGTGAGTGCGGGGACACCATTACACGCGTGCACTATACATAGGTCACTACCTATGTATAGCGTCAAATGGTAACTCCGAACATGGCCATGTAACATGTCTAAGATCATGGAATTGTCACCCCAATACCATTCTGGTATTGGGGGGACAGTTCCATGATACTCGGGGTCTCTAGCACAGAACCCGGGTACTGCCAAACTGCCTTTCCGGGGTTTCCAATGCAGCTGCTGCTGGTGTCAACCCCTCAGACAGGTTTCTGCCCCCCTGAGGTCCAGGCAGCCCTGGCCCAGGAAGTCAGAACAAAGGATTTCCTCTGAGAGAGGATGTTACACCATCTCCCTTTGGAAACAGGTGTGAAGGGCTGGGGAGGAGTAGCCTCCCCCAGCCTCTGGAAATGCTTTGATGGGCACAGATGGTGCCCATCTCTGCATAAGCCAGTCTACACCGGTTCAGGGATCCCCCATCCCTGCTCTGGCGCGAAACTGGACAAAGGAAAGGGGAGAGACCACTCCCCTGACCAGTACCTCTCAGGGGGGTGCCCAGAGCTCCTCCAGTGTGTCCCAGACCTCTGCCATCTTGGAAACAGAGGTGTTGGGGGCACACTGGACTGCTCTGAATGGCCAGTGCCAGCAGGTGACATCAGAGACCCCCTCTGATAGGCTCTTAACTTTCTTGGTAGCCAATCCTCCTTTCTTGGTAGCCAAACCTCCTTTTCTGGTTATTTTCGGTCTCTCCTCTGGGGTATTCTTGAGATAATGAATGCAAGAGCTCACCAGAGTTCCTCTGCACTTCCCTCTTTGACTTCTGCCAAGAATCGACCGCTGACTGCTCCAGGACGCCTGCAAAACCGCAACAAAATAGCAAGACGACAACCAGCAACATTGTAGCGCCTAATCCTGACGGCTTTCTCAACTGTTTCCTGGTGGTGCATGCTCCCTGGGTCACCTGCCTTCACCCTGCACTGGAAGCTAAGAAGAAATCTCCTGTGGGTCGACAGAATCTTCCAGCTGCTTACGCAGGCACCAAAAGACTGCATCACCGGTCCTCTGGGTCCCCTCCATCCTGACGAGCTTGGTCCCTGGAACACAGGAACTCTATCCAAGTGACTCGCACAGTCCAGTGATCCTTCAGTCCAAGTTTGGTGGAGGTAAGTCCTTGCCTCCCCACGCTAGACTGCAAACCTGTGTACTGCGTGATTTGCAGCTGCTCCGGCTCCTGTACACTCTTCCAGGATTTCCACTGTGCACAGCCTAGCCTGGGTCCCCAGCACTCCGTCCTGCAGTGCTCAACCCTCTGAGTTGGCCTTTGGCGTCGTGGGACCCTCCTTTGTGACTCTGAGCCAGCTCCAGTTCACAAATCTTCTAAGTGCCTGTTCAGGTACTTCTGAGGGTGCTGTCTGCTTCTGTAGGGGCTCTCTGATTTGCTGAGCACCCCCTCTGTTCCCTCCTCCAAGGGGCGACATCCTGGTCCTGCCTGGTCCCCAACAGCATCCAAAATCCTCTACCAGGACCCTTGCAGCTAGCAAGGCTTGTTTGTGGTATTTCTGCGTGGGAATACTTCTGCAACCTTCATCGCAATGTGGGACATCTTCCATCCAAAGGAGAAGTTCCTAGTCCTCTTCGTTGTTGCAGAATTCCAAGCTTCTTCAATCCAGAGGCAGCTTCCTTGCACCTTCATCCAGGGTTTTCTGGGCTCCTGCCCCCGGACACTATCGCGATTCTTGGACTTGGTCCCCTTGCCTTGCAGGTCCTCAGGTCCAAGAATCCGTCTTCAGTGCTTTGCTGGTGTTTGTGGTTCTTGCAGAATCCCCCTATCACAACTATTATGTTCTTTTGGGGTAGTAGGTGTACTTTACTCCTACTTTTCAGGATCTTGGGGTGGGGTATCTTGCACACCCTGAGTGTTTTCTTACAGTCCCAGCGACCCTCTACAAGCTCCCATAGGTCTGGGGTCCATTCGTGATTTGCATTCCACTTTTGGAGTATATGGTTTGTGTTGCCCCTAGACCTATGTTCATCTATTGCATCCTATTGTAATTCTACACTGTTTGCATTACTTTTCTGACTATTACTTACCTGTTTTGGGTTTGTGTACATATAACTTGTGTATATCACTTACCTTCTTACTGAGGGTACTCACTGAGATACTTGTGGCATAATGTCATAAAAATAAAGTACCTTTATTTTTAGTAACTCCGAGTATTGTGTTTTCTTATGATATTATGCATATGACATAAGTGGTATAGTACAAGCTTTGCATGTCTCCTAGTTCAGCCTAAGCTGCTTTGCCATAGCTACCTTCTATCAGCCTAAGCTGCTAGAAACACCTCTATTCTACTAATAAGGGATAACTGGACCTGGCACAGGGTGTAAGTACCACAGGGTATCCACTATAAGCCAGGCCAGCCTCCTACACAGTGCCGCAAACTCAGGCTATTATATGGCGATCAATGCTTGCTTGATACAATAGGAATAATGCAAACCATCCAAATGTCTGGAGAGCATTACAAACCTGACTTTCAGAAGCATGCATCTAGTTTATTTAACATATTTACTGCTAAATAAATAGGCTGGTATGCACATGTAGGATTCTTTCTATTCACACATCATTCTTCAACACCTCATGCCTATATGCAATACTGCCATGTACCACCATTAGAGCATATATTCAAATCACTCACACACCAACCAACAAATCCCATATAACTTTAACAAAAAATAAGCACCCTGAGGGGCCATGCACTTTAATCAGAAAGCATCATGACCTTGCCAGGAGTATGAAGCACTACATTGATTCAGCTTATTGTTTGGAACCCAGTGTTCCTTTCTGAGGCTGTAAGTGCATTCCTTCTAATTGTGCTAGGGAGAAGTCACAGGGACAGATTTATTTTTCTTACACCCACATTCCTTACGCTGTCGGCTTGGACACACCTAAACCAGTCCCCATTGTTAAGTAGTGAAAGGGCCCATATGGAAAAGAAGATCAAAGATCATCTAAAAACTTCCAAGGATTTCAAACAAATAATAAACCTTCGGGAGAAAGGATAACTGCTATGTTCACTTTATAATACCACCAATAATCTAAGAAGAATGCTCCATGTTTGGAGTTGTGTTAACATAGAGTGAAACAAGACCCGCACTGTTCGAGGCATGTCGTCATTCTAACTACTTGACCTACTCTGTATATCTGTGGCTCCCTGGTTTATTTGTATTTACATGTTTCCATTGAAAATCAGAGAGAAAGCACAGAAGTTCTCACACATATTTGATACAAGATACCTTCTATACTATAATAGAAGATCATCATTCCTCTCAGTTGTTAGCAAACTGCACTTCCATGAACCTTGTCTCTTCCAAGGAGGAAAGTGAAAATGCCGGCATGTCAGTGCCCACGGGTGTAATGCGTTTGTATGCACCGAAGAGGTGTTAGGAATTGGGAACATCAAGTGCCATGAACATAACATGGAACACGTGTCATGCTCAGTCATACCAAAGGCAGAGGAGATTCTGGCCAGCACCAAGGCAGCTGTTTCCCCCTCATAACTTACAGTTAGCTAATGGCCTCAAATGGCTGAAATGGCAACACAATTTCCTTGCATGCTGCTTGCATACCTCTCTGCCATTTCTTGCTTCATGGAAACCACTTGCGTTTACGTTTATGGCACAATGTTCAGCATTTGAAAAATGCAACCCACTGTGAAAAATCAAAGAAACTGTAGACAGTTAAACAGCGTGTGTTTTTGGAAACGATTGCTCGAATGCAGAAGAGCTGGTCGTGGAATGCTAAGATGATAACCCCTTGTAGAATAAGCTACTTCTTAGAAGTAATATCGACAAAAGCATTTAAATCAACAGGGCGAGTCCGTTTGAGGGTTTTTAATATCAAAATGCAGAATTCCTGTGGAAATCATGGATGAATTGGTGCAGATCTGACTGGGCAAATCTGGAATGAATGGATGGATTTAGGAAGGAGTGTGATGCAAGGTACCATCAGAACGAGGTAGGGCAGCAGAAATACTTGCATTTAATATTTAATGTTTAGTATTTTTCGTGACAGCTATCAGTTTAGCATGATCGTTACCCTTTGTGGTGTTAGGTTAGAGTGCTGAATAAAAACTGTAACGTGGAACCAGTCACAGAAGGAAACATCTTATAGCCAGTTACCAGTCTGAGGTAGGAAAAGCACCTCTCCGTGCACAGTCAGAGGGACATGGGAGCATCCGCTCACGGGAGCCCCTTTGAAGATACTGACCCATCCGATGTTACAGGAACATGGAACTCTCTGATGGTGGACACTTCTCATAATGGATCGTTGACTGTGGGAAAGGTGAGGCTGGGGTATTTATGCATTTGAACGCAGACTCTCGTGCAGGACGCAGACAATGGGAGTTGAGAGGTCCGCCTGCTACTGACAGTAAGGGCGGTAGCATGTATTTCAAATGCTGTATTCCAAATCCTGTGCAATAAAAATGCACAAATAGTTTGTTTAAAAAATAGTCCTACATAAGAATGAGAGAAAGCAACCGTGGACCACGTGCTCTTTGTGTCTATTGTTTTAAGCTTCCTAGCCTGTGAAGCTGAAACTTGTAGAATGTGTTGGAGATGCTGATAAACATGCAACCGGTTCCGTTTTTGGTTTATTCCGTAGATCTGAAGCAACGTCCCCTTATTATCAGTCAAGACCTAGCCTCCATATCCTTCAACTAGGATTGGCAGAGCCAATTAACCTGGCCTTCGCAAGCTGCAATGTGTTTTTCTATTTTTAATACACTTGCCACAAATAAAGAAAACAGGCAGTCTCTTAAAGTAAATATTTGAAACTTAAAAAAAAAAAATTCTGATTGTTTTACTAATGTGTGTTGTTTAATAGCAAGCCTTTCAGTTGTGCCATGCATTTTATAATTATATTTGCGAAGGAGGCAAGAATCAAACCCCGTCTAAACAAACACCACAAAAATGCTTTATGAAAACACTCCTCAAACAAGAGATGAAAAATAAATCCCCATGTAGCTGGGTATTTGAACTCCAGGCAAAGATAATTCGTTCGTATTGAAAGTTAGCATGAAGATATAGGAAAAAAATTAAGTGGCTGTGAACAATGTGCAAAAGTGGGCTGACCCATTATCCCACACTGCACTTATGATGGGCAGAAGCACAATGTGAATGACACTTTAATGCAGTAATGTTTGATGTCTGATGACCAAAAGCTCCTCTATAAATGTATATTTGAAAAATAATAAGTGCCAGACCTGAAAATCTTCTGTAAACTTCTTTATTTCAGAAATGAATGGACATATACCGAATGACTATTATTATGTTATCCCTACACAAGCACAGTTACTCACCATGACTAATTGCAGCGTCAGTGCACCAAATGGTTATTTAAAATGTTATCTTATAATGAACTTCCAGGTGGACATTCATATGCATATACCTTCTCTCTTTATATCAACTGGAAAATATTAAGCTATAAATATAATATTGCTATTTATTCTCTGAAAAGCGCTTCACTATCCTCTGGATTATGCTAGCACTATGACAAAACCTGAAAAAACGAATGCCAATAAATGTTCAGAAGGTGTGGCGGACATAAATATCGTGTTGCACTGGTCCTTTTAGATTGGGATCGGGAGAAATTATTGGCCCCCAATTCTAAGCACAGCAGACCCCAAAATGTGACAGAATTCCATTGAGAATGGATCCTGATATCTTACAATACATCTATCCCCCATTGATTGCTAGGGTTGATTTGACTGAACTAGCAGGCTAGGCGGGTGCCCTCACTTCTGGGGCTATGCTCTCTGGTAGAGGACATCTCTTGCCCCATAGAACATGTACTGGTGTCCAGACTGTCTCCTGTAGATACAAGAAGCTGTGCTCCCCTGCTAGAACCTCTAAACAAATCACAATAACAAGTGCTTTCATTTACATCAAAACTCTGAAGTGGAAGCTTAAGTGAGAAGGGGAATCCAGAAGCAGACCTGCATACGCATAATGTTTAAACACGTAAGCTGCATTTCAGTAACAAAACCAGAAAGGCAAAATCATATGGGAATGACTTTCATCGGTTTAGAGAGATATAGGGGGTGATTCTAAGTCCGGCGGGCGGCGGAGGCCGCCCGCCAGACTTCCCCCACCAAAATACCGCTCCGCGGTCGAAAGACCGCTGAGGGTATTTTGGGATTCGCCCTGGGCTGGCGGGCGGCCGCCAAAAGGCCGCCCGCCAGCCCAGGGCAAATCAACCTTCCCACGAGGACGCCGGCTCAGAATTGAGCCGGCGTAGTGGGAAGGTGCGACGGGTGCAGTGGCACCCGTCGCGTATTTCAGTGTCTGCAAAGCAGACACTGAAATACTTTGTGGGGCCCTCTTACGGGGGCCCCTGCAGTGCCCATGCCATTGGCATGGGCACTGCAGGGGCCCCCAGGTGCGCCGCGGCACCACCTACCACCATCCTGTTCCTGGCGGGAGACCCGCCAGGAACAGGATGGCGGTAGGGGGTGTCAGAATCCCCATGGCGGCGGAGCGCGCTCTGCCGCCATGGAGGATTCTGCAGGGCAGCGGTAAACCGCTGCGGTCAGAATGCCCTGCGGGGCACCGCCGGTCTGTCGGCGGTGCTCCCGCCGACCCTGGCCCCGGCGGTCTCTGACCGCCGGGGTCAGAATGACCCCCATAATGTGTCTGTCATTGTGTGTTGTATTTGGAAAGGACATCGCCTGGCATGTGGCTGATGCTCTCTCGTAGGATCACACTGGAGAGTAAACAGATAATGAGTCATCTCAGATGATTTATCCATAGTGACTTACAATGCTAAACTGTATGTGTTCCCATCGTAACTTCTGTGTTTACCATGAGAAATATAGCAGTGGTCACGTGAGTAGAGCCGCCCATCAAGCCAAAAATCACAAACTTTTCAGTACATTCATTGTGTCCCTAGAAGGCATGTAAATTATTCTTGAACCTCGGCACTTTTTACTTCTTCGCTTGTGTTTCAGATATTGTGGATCACACTTAAAACACTTTTGTGGAGAGTGCATAAGGAGTCAAAATAATTGTGACAGACTAGCACAGTGTAAAGCCAGGCAAACAGCTGGTGTTTTCGGGCTAATGCCGCAGGTGTTTATGAGATTATGTAAGCAATCACAAATTAAGGAATTTAGTTGTTTGTGTGACTTAACCATAATTTTGAAAAAACGAATTGAAGCACTACCATGCAAAGGCTAGTTTTTAAATTATATCACAGGTGAATTAGCGATAAGACTCACAGCAAACCGTCTGGCTCATCACTGAAAGTATATTTTCAGGGTGTAATACATCAGGATTTTGCTTCTGGCTGTTGGGAGTATGCAGTGCAGGTTGCAGAACAAGCCAGGACTTTTATCTCAGTTTGCAACAAATTAAGAAAGCAGGATATCATGTTGCAGCCTGCAAAGCAACCAGTCATCCTTTACTAAATATATCATAAACAGGATTGGATGTTTCATTTCACCACTACTGAAGAGCCTACAGAGATCGCTTTTAGAAGGCACTCAATTGCAATACTCTGGGGCATATTTATGAAAAGTGACACTGTACCTAGTGCAGTGCCACTTTCCTTGCACCCCTTAGCGGCCCCCTAACGACAACATGGTAGCGCCGTATTTATAATATGGTGCACCATGACGGTAGTTAGGGTGACCTGCGTCATAATTTGTGTCTGTAGTCTGGCGCTTTGCAGGATTAGAGTCACAAATGATGATGCTAATCCTGCAAAGCACCCAAGGGCCTATTGTCATCAATGGGAGCCTCACGCCTGCACTTAGCAGGCGTTAAAAAATCCCAATAAAAATCAAGCAGAGGAATCTCAGAGATTCTTTTGCACCATTTTTACAGCCCCCCCCAGTGCCAGAATGCCCCCCTTGCGCAGGCAGAATGTGGTTTAAGGGGTTACAAAGTGGTGCAATGCAAGCATTGCGCCACTTTGTAAATATGGTGCATGGGAAATGCCACCTCAATGCCACAATTGCATTGATAAAAATGCCGCCAATGTGGCACAAGGTGTTGTTAGGTGCTCATAAATATGCCCCTAAGTGCCTCATTATGTGTCAATCTGTAGCTGCAGCAGGACTGGTAAGAGTAATTACTAGCCCTGTTAGAATTATACATTTCCCAAAAACTCCACGGATCAACTGTTTTTCACCCAGTGAAAGGAGAAATAACCTACTGAGTAAGTGTCGTTTTTTGAAGCTGGTTTTTATTCATTTCAGAAGTGGAACCTTAGGATCCACCTTGCAATTCCCCACTAATTCCACTTCTCGGAGTTACAGAAATGCCAGTATCAGTAACTCCAGGTGCACTCACCACACGTAAATCTGGGGAGCGCCAAATGAGGACTTAAACAAGATAAATTATTGTATTAAATAGACACACTTCACTTTAGCTCTGAATCACAAGTGAATTGATTGGTAACAGTGAGTGGGAGCATTCGCAACCGAAATTACTAGTGCAGTGAAATATCACCCCACCATTATTGGGCGCGTCCAAATCCAAATTTTCTGGTAATGTGTAATAACATATGGAATGCAAAACGACTACATGTGTCTCCGCATGTTTTCTCCATTACTGGACCATTTGTCATGCATGAATGTAACTGTGCCTGAGTTTTATTACAGCTGGGAATTCATGGTGCCTTAAAACCTAGAAACTTGCAATCCCATTTTGGCCAGAAACAGGCATTTACATCGGAATGTGGTTACCGTTTCAAATGTAATCAGACCCTGAGTTTATTAAGAGGAGGACTTCCCTTAAGAGGAAGCTTTTTGGTGGTTTTAGGTGTTTTTCTTCGTAGGAAGAAAAAATCTTCTGACTTGTGTAGAACTGTGCTAAGTATTGCTGAATGAAGAAGAGACCATAATCAGCCAGATTTCCTGCTCCTTTGGTATGTTACCTATTGCAAAAGGTCTCCAGAAAAATACATGCTTCATCAGAAATTGGGAACTTTTCCATTATTTTCAGGAAAGTCAGAGAGTTAGGCTAACACATGTTCTCCCTAACAGGTGAAAGTGAACACACAACAGTGCATAAGCTTATAGCTGGAGTTTACCAACTTATTGAAAAACACCTGCTCTTTCATAGATAAAATTATTTCTTACGAGAAGACACCTCACCCATGGTTCATAATGGTATGTTTTAACATAGGGGTGTTCCCCTCACTCGAGTAGGTGGATACCACTCAAGTAGGCTCTACCAATATCTGAGGGCTCGTGATAACGTTTTTTTGCAGGATCTGTACAAAGATCCAATTTATATAGAAATGAATATGGGTATACCTTTAAGATATTGCTTTATTCCATGAGTACCAATGTCATGGTTAAAATAATTGCGGTATCTAAATGAATTGTGAATAACAATGATTCATGCACCTATTGAACTGTATTTCTTGACTACATGTTTCAGCTGTTTCTAACAAGCCCATACAGGTCTCTGGCTTTCTTCAGGGATAATCACATATCTACCTGATGGCAGTTGTTCTACAAGACTGGCTCTAAAAAGAAGAGACAAAAGGCTTTCAGACCTTGGGAAAGTTTTAATGAAGTCCCTCTTGGAGTAACTGTTCCCAACACAGCGGCAAAAAGGAAGGAGGTGGTTCCATGTATAACACATTTGTTAAGGTTAAGTAGCCGTCCTCTGTACCTAATAGTAGTCTCCTCTGCCATGATGGTCAGTGAATCCTGTCTGCTAAAATCTAAATCAGAGCCTTACATTTGCTGTTGCTGAAGCATTTTCATCCTTCGCAGGAATCAATGCTCAGTGAGGTCAATTAATCTTTGGACCCTGCATAGGATGTGGTAGAACCATACAATAAAATATGAATGTAAAACAATTAAATTACACAGTACAATCAATGTGACCAAATGTAAGCTCAGAGTCATGTTGACAATTCTCAAGACAAAATTATAAAGATACAGACTCACCAAGGGTTGACCAAGGCGACAAAATAGGTTCAAGCGGACTAACATTAGGAGAACTAGGTATTCAGCAAAGACAATGCAAAACATGAACAAGATAATTTAAAGTATGGAAAACAAACATTGCTAATTTTTAATAATAATCAAGTCAGTTCAAATAAGTAAAGTTCAATTTGGCTGGGCACAGGGAAACTCTAAAATTTAGCCAATCAGGGAAGAATGTGTGTGGGGTGGAACACATGCAGGCAAAAGACAAAAATAATTTGGAAAAAGGTAATCTCAGGCAAACAGTTACTAACTAAGGTAGGCAAACAGTATATAAAAAGAGAAAGTGTAAGCATGTCAGAAGCTTGGACAAGAGTCTTCTGTAGGGGTTAGGAAGTAAATCTCAAAAGCATTTCAAAGTGGCCAGGGCAGAGAGGAAGATACCTCTTCAAGGGGCTCAGCTTGCAGTGTCCTTCATCTGTAAGGGTGTTGGTATAATTCTTCTGGATTCTGACAGGATACTGTCCAAAGTCCAGCTGGGCATTGACATATTAAACTTTATACGGCAATCTGATTTGTCAAGGTAACAGTATATTTGACGTTGAAGGGGCAATGTTCAACAGAAATCAATTATATGACTCCAACTTGAAACAACTCTATACTTTCCCAAGTCTGTCATGAGAACAGTGTCCATCCGTGTATCTCCGCATAAGATTGTTTAAATTGCTAGTCCACAATCCAGTATGTTCTACATCCAAGGTCAGATTCTTACATCTCTTTATGTGTAAACCAATAGGCATCTATTACCAAACTAGTCTTTTCATGGGACGAAATTTAAAAGAAAGATATATGTTAGCAAGATGAGTTGACATTTTCAGCACAGTCACGAAATACAGGAACTAGCAGGCATCTCTAAGGCTAATGTAAGTGAAGTAAAACAGCACATTAATACATTCAAATAAACCACATTTTAAAATGCAAACTATAAATTCTGAAATAATTCTCCATTAACATTTATTTAACAGTAGCTTTAAACAAAGTAACTCTATTACAGTTCAGTCAGTATTACGTGGAAACACATTTGTCTATTTTTATACGCATATCTAAAACATTCATTAATAGAAATGTAATACCATTTCAATACATACTATTAACTTAGAGCCTAACTTATAACATAATACCAGTTGAATCCTTCAAACATTTAAATAAACTTCAATACCACCTACGTCTAAGACAACAGTCTAACTGAATGCACATTAAAATGACTACTCAGTGCCTCACTCTACAGTAAAACTATTAGTACTTTGGTTACTGTAAAGCATACATTGTTACATATAGAGGATCTCTGTGGCACGAGAAACAGCACTAATGCTTCTGTTACATCTCTGTGCTTTGTGGTAAGGATTTAACATGTTACATTGATAAACATTTTGCAGTGCTCTGTAATAAGAATTTCACAGCGTTCCTTGGTTAGTCTTTAACAGTTCTGTAAGGTATTTCTTTTACAGTGCACTAGGGTAAGTCTTTTGCTGTTCTCTGAAGTAAGTCTTTCGTAGTGTTCTGTGGAAAGGCTTTTTCAATGTTCTTGGTTAAATACTTTGCAGTGCAGTGCAGTATGTCTTTCCCAGTTTCTCAGGGGCAAGAATTTCGAAATGCTGAGGTATAAGTATTTTTCAGTTTTCTGCAGATTTCTGAAGTCCACTGGGATAGGTCTTTCACAGTGGTCTGCCATAAATACTTAACATGTCTCTGTGATAAGGTTTTTGTTTTTGATTGACCTGAGATAGGTCTTTCACAGTGCTGTGCATTAACCTGGCTGCAATACTCTGCAGTAAATTTTTATTACTACCCTGTCATGAGTCTTTCACAGTGCTGCAAAGTAGGTTTTTTCGGACTATTTTGGCACTGTCTTTCAGAGTGGTCTGAGGAGAATGTTTTGCAGGCCTCTGGGGTAGGTCTTTCATAGTGCTCTCTGATAAGTCTTCTATAGTAAGTCTTTCAAAGTGCTCTTTTGCAGCTCTCTGATATATACGAGGTAAGTCTTTCACAGTGTGTGGTGAGTATTTTGCAGTTCTCTCTGTAAAGTCTTCTTCAGATCTATGTTGTAAGTCTTATACAGGCTTCTGGAGTACGTTTTTCACAGCGCCGTCTAATCTGCCATAGTAACCTGAAGCAAATCTTTTACAGACTTCTGAAATAAACTTCTAAGAGTGCTTTGTGCTAACTCTTTCACCGGTCTCTAGGATAGGTCTTTCACATTGTCATATGCTTTTTCACAGTGCTGCACTGTAGGTCTTTTACACTGCTCTGTCATAGGTTTTTCACAGTGCTGCATGGTAGATCATACATATTGTAACAAAACAGAGCTTTTCCAGTAAAACACTGTTTTGCTGTCCACTGACTCCAGAAAACCAGCACTGAGGAGTGTGGTGGCCCTGTCACAGACCCTGGCCCACTCAAGCCCTTTTTGCAGCATGTCCAGTCACTTCCATTCGCCAACCATTCAAATCCAGCTACCATAGATTAATCAAGTTTACCGCCAAACTTTTTAGGCTCTAAACAGTTTTCTTTTACCACATGGCAGCAGTGATTACCTCTAATCTCACCAGCTTCACAGTTTCTCTGCATGTGCCTCCAGTTCTGTTTCACTTTTCCTCTTTCCTCATGCTGTATCAATGGAAGATAACTTCTCCATGAGGGCCATCTCCCATTTTCATCCCCTTGTCCTTGCCGTTATCGTACCTGTTAGTGTTTGTGGTTCAACACTCTACATCGGGCAAGTTATTGTCTAGTTGGGTTGGCCATATATTTGATGCTACTTTCCAGTGCACTGTCCTGCAATCCCTCACTGCCTTCATCTCAGTCTTCATCAAAGATAACAGCTAAGATTTTAGTGGATTTAAAAATAGTTTGGTATGGCAGTTAGGTGTAGTGTTCTTGAATACATCACCTTCACCTCATTGTGTGCCCCTCAGACACACATGGCCACTTTTCTCTTAGCAAGCAGTAAGGACTTTAGCTTCATAGCTAAGAAAGATTAATAATGGGGTGTCAAGTAAATGCTCACCGGTTATCACATTCAGTGTCTCCAGAAATTGTCCCCAATATCTATCCTTCAACGGGTATTGCCAAGGACTTCCAATCCTGGTGTAAAAAAACAACATCGTGTCTAACACCATAAGTTGTGGAGTAGCATATGTTCTGAGTAGGCCTTTAAAGTGTTTAAATTTGTGTTGTCTGTTAAATGGTATATGTTTAATCTCTCTGCAATACCATTTGTAGATCTCATCTGTTTAGCTGGGCCAAATGTTGTTTATCCCATATTGTTTAGGTTTGCCTACCGCTATGTGGTGCATACTATTAATTTCAGCATACAAGTAGTTTACTATTCACTTCAGGAATACCCTTTCTGTTAACCTTACTGACGATATGGCATCCTGATGGCTGCCAAGGAACTTTTCATATCTTGCCTGTGCACACTGCCTTGGTCCCTAGTTAGGCTGTCTTGTTTTTAATGTTTATTTTTGTGTGGATTTCAGTGGTGTTTTCTCAGTGTACAAACCTTTTAAAATCAGTGCTTACCAGTATTTCTTCAGCTGCCTGTCCACCAAAATAGAAAAACAGCTGCGTTTTTCCAGTGTTTACACAACATGTTTTTTTTATAGTAATGGTGATAAAGTACATATTTAATTTAAAGGAGAAGCAATATACTATCTCCCCAATTGCAGTGTGTCCAATGGACGTATGTTAGACTGTTTTAAGCATTGAAACTTACATTGACATCTTATTAGCCTCTCTCACATTTTGTTACCCCCTCACTCTCATTCTGTCAGGACTCTGTCCGGTTTCCTGGTCTAATACCAGATTAAAAAGATATCAATGCTATATCCAAATGTTTCAATAAACAAGTCCATGGACACAGTCCAGCTATTCCTTAGTGACCTGATGTCAATACTGACATGTTAGAAAAGGAAGCTGATATTTCTATGGGTAAATTTGATAGTACATATTGGCAAAGAATTTTATGACCCAGTCATTCCACCAATCCGTGAAAGCATTAAACACTGTGAAAAGATCACGTATAATAATATTCTTGGATTCTCTACATTGTTTAAATAATTAGATCAGACTTAAAACATGCTGGAGGAAACAAAAAGAAGAAGATACACTATTTTTGTGTCATCGATAAAGAACATAACTCAAGCAGAATAAACTTAGAAAAGTGTTTCTTGCTGCTACCTTGTGTAATTTTTGCGCTGTGTTGGCCCTTCCAGAAAGAAATACAAATGGTTAATTGTCTCTCAATTTTGAAGGTATTGTTTCTGTGTGTATATGTTCACAGTCATGAGGTCTGTTTACCTTTTGGTGGGGTTTCATCAGTTAATAAAGGTTTAAACCTACACAGGATAGCCTTCCAGCAGTAGAGTAATTTGTCCATTGGTGAGTTTCCACCTTCGCCCGTAAAGGCTTGTAAAGTAATAAACGCCCCCTGGGAAATATCAGTCTCCCAATTTAGGTTGCCTCATTATAAGTTGTACCCCTGTTTCTTGCATGTGTGTGAAGCATGGAGTGTCGATTGCTCAGATTAATAGGGAGCAGACTGGTGCTATTGTTAACAAGTGATCAGTACTCTCACTCACATGCATTGTGCAATTTACTGTGTGGATTTTTTCACACTGCTGCTCAAGTCTGGTGCATAATACTGTTTCAATTGTTCCTGCATCAATTAGTCACCGTTCTAACATTACATATTTACAGTGCAGGGTGCTGTACAATAAAATGTGTAGTATGCTTTGACTGTTAATTAGTACATATATAGATCCAGAACCTGCCAGTTCACTATCCATTGATATGGGTGGGGTAGTCTATGCTGCTGCTTATGTCTCCACTTTGAAAACTGTTCTGCATTAATTTTCCTCACCATTACACCAGGGTCTCAGCTTGTCATTTGATGAAGTCTGGATAGAGTAGTCAACTCTGAAAAGGGTAGTTAAATCAATCACGGGCAGAAGCTTTGTCTTATCAAAAATTATTTACAAGCCACAGAAATAAATGAAATAGATTATCTCTCAGTCTACGTGGTTGACGTTGTTATCTGGGTGCTGAAGAAAGAACAAAACATCATTCACATGAAGATAGGCAATGAGAGGTCGACCTCTTATGTATAGCTTCCGATGTGGATGTACTTCCCTTAGCATGCAGGTCGGAGGCTCCAAAGTGATGGCGAAAAGCAGGGGCAACATGGGGCATTTCTGCCTTGTGTCTCTGACAATACCATGATGTCGAAGGCCCATCCATTTATACACTATTTAGCAACCTGTTTGGTGTACAGTAGTCTAGTTAGTATGAAGTATTTCCCTGCACCAGTCTGCTCAGAACTTCCAGCATGAATTTCCAATCTATAGCGTCTAATGCATTTTTGGTGTCGAGAAACAGCACAACCACTAGCAGATTCGGATTTATGTAGTATTATTGCAAGTGTATGGAAGTTTAGCAGTGTGATCTCCTAATTGATCAGGGAAACTAAAGGGCATATTTATACTCCGTCTGTGCCGAATGTGCGTCAAAAAGTTTGACGCATATTCAGCGCAAATGTTGCCCCGTATTTAAACTTTGACGCCCGAGCCCGCACACGACAAAATTCCGCCATGTGCGTCATTTTTTGGATGCGGCAACCCGCCTTGCGTTAATGATATGCTAGGTAGGCGTTCCCGTCCAAAAAATGACTTAAACGGCCGTGCGTCGTATTTATGCTTTCGGGCAAAAATTACGCACAGCCGGGAGGTGGAAAATGACGCACAGCCCGATTTGCGTCAAAAATTAACGCCTGGGTCAGGGCAGGCGTTAAAATGGGGCAAACACACCTGTTTTTAATCAGAACATACAGAACAAGCAGCAGAGCAGCAACAGGGAGCCATGGAGGTGATTCTAATCCAGCGTGCACGCAGACGCAGCACCCAGTGGCAACAACAGCAGCTACAACAACACCAGCAGGGACCCCAAAGGCAGCGCAGAAGGCAGGAGAGGATATTCCTCCTCAGAACCACCCTTCAGGGCCTCAGGGAACACAACATCATCCAGAGGTACCGGTTGAACTGGCAGACCATTCAGCAGCTCCTGCACAACATTGAACTGCAGTTGGCCCCCACTTGGCTGATACCCCGCACCATCCCAACAGAAACCAAGCTGCTTGCCGTACTTCATATGCTGGCAAGTGGCTCTTTTCAAACAGCTGGTGCCCTGGTTGCCGGAATATCACAACCATCATTCTCCGCCTTTTTGCCCAAAGTACTGGATGCCATCATTCGACTGACACCCGCCACATCTGCTTCCCTAACACACTGCAGAAGCAGCAGGAAACAAAACAGGGGTTCTACCTCATCAGTGGCTTCCCACACGTCCTTGGTGCAAACGACTGCACACATGTACGCCTTGTGCCACCTGCTGCAACTGAACACCTCTACCGCAACAGGAAGCACACACATTCCATCAACGTGCAGGCCATAGTCCAGGGATTGATCACCAACATCGTGGCTAAATATCCTGGGAGTGTCCATGACTCATTCATCTTCCGTCACTGCACCATCAATAAACACTTTCAGGATGGACGGTATGGCAATGGACTACTTGTTGGTAAATACAAAAACCTACTTATATACACACTGCACAGCAACCCTCTAGGACACACAACACATACACCACAACAGCAACATGTGAACAGGAACACAGTGAGGTCGTGACATCGCTAGCCATGTTTCTCAGGTCACCATTGAACCTGTCACACATCGAAAATTACTGTACAGCCTAATGTTAAGATGTCAAAGATCACAACGTGTGGAGTGGGTTGCACAAATGTCACCTTGCAAAATGTAAGTGTCCCAATGACCTTTACATTAATCCATTGCATAAGTCTAAAGGTATGGGATGTCCAGGGTACATTGATATGAACGTGTTAACAACACTGTCAATTGTAACCTGTGTATGGAACCATCATCTCACCCCCAGTGAAGACACACCTGTATCACAAGTCACAAATCTAGGGAGGGCACAATGTACTGCAAATCCCAAAACATACTGCTGACAACCGGTTAGCAGACAAACACTCGTCCAGCCAGGGAAACAACACAATGCAGATGGTACATCCTACAAGCCTAGGATGCTACATTATAACACAAAAGAGTCACAGACAACACAAGACAACTAGTGCCATGAAAGGTCATTTCAATAGGGCCAGCTACATCAATATGATCCCAATCATTTTCTCTTGGAGCTGATCAGGGGTATGGCATCCTGCCATGGATTATGACACCATTTGGCAACCAAAGTACTGCTGCAGAGCGTGCCTACAATGACGCACATAGGAGGACACGCAACATTGTCGAGAGGACCTTTGGCATCCTCAAGTCAAGGTTCCGGTGCCTTGACATCACTGGTGGTAGCCTCCTATATTTGCCGGAGATGGTCTGTAGGATCATCCTAACATGTGCAATATTGCACAACATTTGCATCAAAAGGAACATTCCCCTCCTGGAACCAGAGCCACACATGCCTGAAGAGAAGGCAGAGGAGGATGCTGGCCTGCAACATGAGGGGGAACTACAGAACACAGCCGCTGGTATACGCAGGCGGCAACAGATCGTCAACAATTTCTTTTGAATATAATCACCTTCACCACTTTAGTTAACTAATTTCAATAAACACCTATAATAATCACCATATCATGGTCTGGCTATTCATTTTTGCACACCTTCATCTCTACTTATCAGAATAAGAGTGTTGCCTCATGGAGCATTGCTGAGATACTGATTAGGACACTGAACATCCCAGAGCTAATGTAATGCCTAACATACAATGGTCACATACACACACTGTTGATGACATATATCATGTACATTTCTCCTTTGAAGGCCAATAGCAGAGGACCACAACTATTTCACACATACATGTTGAAATCAAGGTCCAACGCAGCATATGGCACACAACTAAGACACCATCACTCAATAAGGGGAAAACAAGCCTCATACATGAGGCAGTCAATGTGCTTTTGCATCAGTAACAGGAATGTCTGACCAGACCCTTGACAGCAATAAGTCCAACTGCATCCAATATTTACAAGGACTATCTGTGACCAGAGTTCCATAGAAGCAGAACATAGACAGTGCAAGTGCCACACATATGAGCAGCATTGCACACATGACATTCCATGTACATGTCAGCCCATTTCATAACTCCTGACACACCCATGCACCTGGTCACAACCCACCTGTCGGAAGAGGTCCCTGGAATACTAAGATGTGTACCCTGCTATTCCCTCCTCTACACACACAGACCAACATTAGCAATCCAGTGTGCTATACCCTTTCCTATGGTATGCCATTGTCATAGAACATCTGACTGCATGGACGTCAGGTTAATTTATACACTGGCTTCTAGTTTCAAAGCCCTGTTAGCACCTGTAGATTGCTTCCTGTGTGAAAATGTCTGTTGGCCCTTAGAATGCAAGTCTCACCTACAGGACTGGTGAGAAACAGATGCAGCCCACACCTGTGATCACCTCCATGCACACCACCCATTTAAAAAAGTACTGCCGCTGCTGATGCCTGGAACAGCATAGGAGTTGCCATTTAGTCAATTACACCGTTAAGCATTGATACTAATTAAGCTGTGTAACACAGCCCTTGGGTTCATTTGTCACCTTCAAAAACACAGGACATACACAGTTTGACATGTCAACTCTCTAGTTTGTCCTCCAAACAGCCAAGTCAGACCACTGATTATGTAACTTGTCAAATTGCTGTATCCTGAATCACCTTGCATTCTTTCAACCTGACTGGCATCTGTCTGTGCGTCACACTAAAGTATCCCTGTGTTTACATATGTACCACACTTGCGTTAGCAAACCTCTCATTCATCAGGGGGTATTGGGCATGGGCTTCTTCAATGCATACACAAATACATTGGATAGCATCATCTGCCTTTGAACTGTACCATTTGAGTTAAATCCTCTGGGAAAAGCAAAATTCATGGCCCATCCCTTGTCTGGGTCGCATTTATGCATGAATGACAAAGTGTGACAGTGTCCCAGGGCCGTAGGCAGGGATTGGGTACAGGGCTTTCAGCAAAAACCAGCAACCTCTGATAATGTCCATGAAAAATACACATATGTCAGGACCATGACAGTTCACACACAGGATCACAGTGCTTACAACATAGTGATGGGCCGTGTGTTGTGAATAGCTGCAAGAATAATCAGCACAGGGGCTATGATGTTCCCAGATGCAGTGGGAATTGCAGAGGCTAACCTGTGTACAAATGTTGTAATGACACCTGCCGGAACATGACACCTGAGACATTACTTCTCAGCACACCAAGGTTGCCCTGTTGACTGTCTCATTACACGTCTTTAGTGACAGGGTGGGACCATCCCCATGTAGGTTCACATGTCCACATCCACTTTGCTCACATTGATCATCCAAGGATACTCAGTAGATACAGGAATAGCTGCCACTGACTCATGATGAGTCCTGGACCGAACTGTGACAAATTACACCACAAAAAATATACAGGATCATCATTGGACCACACACATGAACAAGACACCTATGTGCAATTGATCACTGGAAATTTGTGGACACGTGCTGTCTTGTATGCTGGTCCACCACAGCCACTTGATAGTTGGGGGTCACTTCTATGGCCTCAACTGTGGTGTCATCATACATTTGAGATTAACCCTTGTCTGTCTGTGCAAACAACATGGTACCCACTTCCTCAATGCATGTGTATGACTCACTGTGGGATTCACAAACTAGTGCCTAGGAAGCTGTTACCAATACTCTAGGACATAGGATGTTGAAAATGTGGACCATTGACATGAACAAGCGTCTGCCATCTATCTGGTGCATGCTATGTCACATGTAGTGTCTACATGACCCTAAATCTTGGAAGTCCACTTTACGGATGTTGCTACATGTATGACTAACACATGCCCTCTCTCATTTCTACAATGACTTGCATCTAAGGATTGGAAATATGGACGTCACATACATACAAGCATATGTACAAATATGCTTCATGTGATACACACACACTTGGTCAACAAATACATTAATTGCCAAAGAACACACTTTGAGCCAAAGGCATTTAGGTATTGTACATATGTGCGTCACATTGCTATCCTCTCCTTATGCCAAACATGCACAATTTGTGCAACACATATATGTAGGCCACACTTATGACCAACTATTGCTTCAGCCAACCGTAAAAATACTGTGAAGGGAGTAGCGGATCATGGTCCGCTGCAGTATGATGTCACACATGTGAACATACACCATCAACACCATAGTGTCTTCAATCAGCCTATCTCTGATGTGTCCCAAATCTAACATAACAAAAAAACAAGAAAAATTGCCCAAAACCAGTTAATGCACTGAAATTTTGACGTTCCTAGCGTTATGCGTCATTTTTTGTCTACCAAAACTGTATTTGCGTCATTTTTTTGGACGCACAGGAGTGAAAATTAGCCCACATCCAGATATTTGTACAGGCCATGTACTATTATGTGGATGCCGGCTTATTTTCACTCCTGTGCGTAAAAACAAATGACGCAAATACAGTTTTGGTAGACAAAAAATGACGCATAACTGATACAGGAAGTGATGTAATAGGATATCCTGTTTACAGATCATGTACAGTGGGTGTACTTTCACTTTCACTTTGCAGTCTATGATCCTTCTAGACTGTGTGGCTGTGTAGTGAGTGGTGTCCTGAGATTTTGTGCTTTTTTGTCCTGTGTGCTATCTGTAAAGTCCATTTGTGAAATAAATATTGTTGCTGTATACTGTACTACTGTGTTTTGTCTACATTTGTCCATTTATCTTGTGTTTTTGTTGTTTGTGGGAGTCTGTTGTGGGTAGTGTTAGTTTGGGGATAGTTGGGCTCTTTAAGTGGTTAAGTTTACTTTTCATCTGTATTTGTACCCCTACTTTCCCCCTTTTTCCCTTTCTATTTCTTTTACCCCTATTCACTTTCACTTTTCAAGTATGTCTGGTAGGCCACGTCCTGGCAGGATGGGTGAAGAGGAGTTGGGGGGCTTCATCTGGCTTGTGTGCCATTTCTTGCCACTCATGATCCAGGCAGGGGGCAGGGTGATACAGGGGTATCCAACAGAGGCGCACAGAATCCGGTGGGGAAAGGTGCTGCATCACCTGCAGCGTGTGTATGCCAGCCAGAGGAGTGACCACCAGCTGAAGCACCGGTGGGCTGGCCTCATCACCAGGGAGTAGGATCTCTTGGACCACCTGGGAATCATGATTGGTGGCACTGTTGGTGAGTACTAATCATGTAAATGTGCACGATTAAATGCTCTGTAGTGACATAAGAGGGTTTGTACAATGTCTGCCAGCTAACTTGCTGACTGTGTGTAATGCTGGGGAAACATAAAGGGATAATTGATGCACCATGGCAAGGATCACAATTGCTAGCTGTCAGGTAGCACGTGCTCAGCAAACTTACAGAATACTTTTCCATGAAGTAAATTGGTGCTGCCTTTTTGTCAGAAAACCAAACTAAATAGGAGCCAATCATGTCTATATAGGGTACTATTGACAGAGAAGTAAAGATGTACCAACATATTGGCTAACTGTGTTGAGGCAATAGCTAGACTGACTTTAAAATCACTACATGATGCTGAAAATTAGTGCTGCCTTCACGTCAATTGATAATAGCAAAGTGCCTCAGACATATGTCTCATGTGAGTCTGGTGAGTGTGGAAGGAAAGCGTTCACGAAACTACTATGAATGTTTGGGATTATTGTGTTCCTTGATCTTTTTGGATACATGTCAGATCTGGATTTGAAAACATCGTGAAAAGGTGTAAGGTGCCCTCAGCTAACATCTTAGAATGTTTGTTGGACTTAGTTGTGCCACATTCCAAATATGGATGGCAGTCCAAGTGTATGCACATGGCTTTACATCTCCATGGTTGGTGCAAATCACCACAGCTGGGCCACATCAATTGAATCAAAAGTATCAACAGGGGGCTTACAAAAGTCCCTGCCCCTCCCTCTGTACATTGTACCTATGTGTCATTAATGTGTCATGGCCACAAGGCATGTTTGACTAGTAATGCAGTCCTCAAGTAACCAGGATTTGGATGTCTCTCTTGGATGCACATGATGAGACGATTGCACTCCATATTTTTTTCTGCTCACCAATTACGAGGCATGTTTGCAACCACATGATAGTTAGGGCCTATGTATGTGTGCAGATATGTGTGTAACTGTCACAGGAGACCCATGCTATGTACAAGTTGGCCGTGATATATCAGATGCAGTACCATCATGTCTGAATGGCTGCCATTTCCTTATTCAGCCTACACATTGTATATGTTTATGAAATGGTTGCACTGTGCACAGATTTTGAGCACATTTCTTCCTTCCATACCTTACAGGTGGACCGGCACCCTACACTGTGGGAGAGGTGGTGATATTTGAGGACCCCGACAACTCCAGTAAGTGTTGATATGTCTCTTATGTGTTGTGTTTGCTGGTTATAGACTCGTGTGTGTTGAACGCATAGCAAGGTGTGATGCGTTGGGCAAACTTTTCTCTTGTTCCATGAGTGGGAATTCAGTTTCTCAATTGTTTTGAGTTGGCCAATGTGTATCCAATGGTATTATGTAGGGATTGTAGGCCATTCCTATAGGCCCCACTGTGAGTACAGGGGTTAGTCATGTGGATGACACTTGTATCAACAAGAGTCGCACTGGAAGTCAGCTCCGATTTAGTCAGCCTGTCAGACCCACATTCTCCAAGATTGGTACAGCAAATTGCTTTCCAATAGACATCTGCTTCCCTATTTACCTACGTAATTATGAAACAGTAGGTAGAACCTCCTAGCAGCATGTACTTCCACATGTAGGGCTACAAGTATGTGGAACTAGAGTGCAATGGCCTAGGTCTGCATGCAATTCATGCTCATGGGTGTTCTTGCAACTCTGTGTCTGATGTAAGTCAGGCCTTACTGGAAGTATATGTTGTGTACCAAGTTTTGCATTTCCTGACATGTGTGGCCCTATGATTGGTCTAGGGTTTGCTGACTCCTTATTGTTGATAGGCCTTACCTGTGGTGTGTGTGTAGAGCCAAACATGTGTGAAGTTTTCTATACACTCCTCGGTGTACATGTTGTTGGAAATTGATAGTTGTTTATCCACCCCCCCACCCTCAAACACGGGCATGGGTTTGTGAATGGGGTACCTAGTACTGATGCTACCAGTATGTTACACATACATGTGAATAAGTGACGGTTTGGTTGCAACCTAGTATACACACTCAGGTTTGGCACTTGGTACTATACTGGCAAGTCCAGTTACAACTTGAAGACCATATGGCTTTAGTTTTGCTTTCCGTACACTGACATTTGTAGCTCAGGTCTTGGCGGAGGATATGCAGCATGATTCTTAGCTGATAACTGGCAGAACACAGATTGCAAGTCAAAGCCAGTTGTTACCCATCTTGTAGGTTATGGATGTGCTATGTGTGATGTGACCTTTGTAGGCTGGCCTGCCATGTACTTCCTCAGGGACATTCAATGATCTGAATTGTGATATGAGCTGTTACAAGTACAGTAGATGTATTGTCTGATTAAATTCTTGTGCCATTTCACACAATGCAGTTACTAATGTAGAATATCTGCATTTGTCTTCACAGCTGCAAACATGACCCCAAACCAGGTCCTTGAATTCCAGCGCCGGGCCATGAGATACCAGCACATCCTGCTGGTGGAGTCGGGGTTCAGGAGGATGGCCCTGCGATATCGCCATGAACGGGCCTCCGGGGCATGGAGAGCCTTCCCATAGGGTGGCCCTACTTTGCCCTCCGCAGCCACCACCAGCACAACCACCAATCCAAGCCAGGTGGCCCCACCCACAGCTGGGACTGTTGGTCCTACATCTGCTGAACTTCCACGCCCCAGCATTGCCACCGGTGCAGGACAGCCCACTAGGCCTGGCACCACACAAACACAGACCTCCTCCACCGGTACCCAGACTGCCACAGCTCCATCTGTTGACCCTGCAGCCTTTAACCAAATGGAACGTAAGATGGACCGTGTGCTGCGCAAGTTGAGCCACCTGAGCCGGGATGTGCGCCACATTAACCGTCGTGTTAAGTCTATTAAGAGGACCCTCCGGAGGGCCAACCTCTAGACATTTTTTGATGGACATGATTCCCTCCCCTCCCTCATCTTTCCTTGTTCTTATAGTTAGTGGGCTTAGTGGGCCTAGTGTTAGGTTAGTATAGGCTGTTAGTTTAGTTAGTGTTAGTGGGTGGGGGGTCCTGATTCTTTCTATTTTTACTTATTAAGTGTGTGGGTGGGTGGGGGGCTATGTTGGGGTTTTTGTGTGTTTAAATAAAAAAAAATCATAAAAATCAAATAAAAAAAGAAAAAAAGAAAAAAAAAGAAAAATATATATATTTGTTTAGGATAGTATAGTATGTGTTTAGGTTAGTATGTGTTGTCCTCCACGTGTCCCGTCTCATAAGGGGGGTAGGGGGTAGATGTTTAGAACGTTTCGTTGCATGTGATAAGTAAGTGTAGCTTAGGTTGGTTAGGGACAGTTGTGGGTAATGAGTAGTCAGGGTAGATTAGTGTAGGTAAGATTTTTCCCTCAGTTTCCTCTATTGTGATTAGCATGTAATAAATATTTGGTGAACCGTTAATAGTATGTGTTTAATGGTACTTGATCGTGGGTTTGGATTCAGTGTACATAAATTTGGTACTATTACATTTGTGCCCTATGCTACAAACAAATCCCAACTGAGCTGTACGATTGGCAGCTAGCCTAGAGCTACCTTGCAAAGTGTCGACCCTTCGTTGCAACCACCAATCACAGTTAATATGGATGACAATGTGTTTCTGTTGATAAGTGTGTTTTCAAAGTCACAAACAGTGCTTCCAGACTTGGTATTGGGGAAACAGTTTTAGGTCTGACTGCAGTGTGATGATCAAGGACGCCCTTATAAGATGAGTTCTCATTGGCACTCTTGTATTCTTGTCTTCATGACTCTCATACATCAATTGTGACACAGTTCAGCTTGATTAACTATTTGTATGTAAACTCAGACACCTTCATTTATGCAGTTTTAGTAGTGTTTGCTTAGATTAGTGTGCCATGTTATTTGTGTTATATTTGCATGTTGACCACATTTTGCGGCCACTATTTGATGACTTAGTTATCCCCTGAGGAACCATTATTCTGTCCAACACAGCATGATGGTGTATGGTTTCTCACTTCATCCGATTTGTCCCTCAGGATGGGCAGAGTATGATGCAATCATGGGCACTGTGCAGATTTCTCTGACTACATATTATCAGGACAGTTGTATTGACAAGCTATGTAATTTGACAGTAGGCACATTTCAGTTATCTACTGCATAGTTGATATGTCACATTATCCAGAGACAGATTTGTTGTGTAAGTGCTATTTATTGAAAAGTGCTGTAGTGCTATCTGTACAGTGTCCATGATTGTGAGTCCATTATAGTGACATCTTACATTGTGATCCAACACAAGGGGTTACCAAAATACTTTTGACATGCTGGGGTTGCTGTTTCAGACAGTGTAGAGGGACAGAATTTGCCAATGAGTAGGAGAGAGACAATCACTGGGCTGGGTGACAAGATATACAGTGGTTTGCAGAACAGTGCTTGAGTACAGTTGTTGCAAGACTGGCAAGTTACAAAGCGCAGGACCTTGGTAAATGTTGGTCATGTGGCATGGACTAGTGCTTCCGGGTCATTTTCCTTGTGAATGTGATCTGTTCCATGTCTTCTTCTTCTGATGTGTTTGTTGCCTCCTCTGTCCTTGTTGTTGTTGGTTGTGAAGGGGCAACACACACCTCAGTGTTAGAAGACGTGGAGTCAGACATCCCGGTCGCTGCTCCCTGTGAAGGTCTTAAGGGCAGTACAAGGAGGATCTGCTGGTTCTTGAGAATAGCAGCCACATCACGATGGTAGGCAGCCAGGTCGGCCCTGAGGGGTTCAATGTTGCATTCATGCACGCGTTGACAGGATTGCTGTTGTAGGTGTTGGGTAAACTGTATTACAGCTGTGCCAAGATTAATATTTCTCATGGCTACACACTCCACACATGTTGAGGCCAGAGGTATGCGGCAGCCGGTAGGCGCAGGGTACTTTCTGCTTCATACTATTTTCACAGCTAAGGCATAGTGATACAGATTGTGAAAATAAGTTATATGCAGCCTTAATAGCTACATTTGTGATTGGCTCTAGCCCTGTATATCATGAATTTGCCATTTTTGGGGTGCATGTCAGATCGGTCTAGGATGTTTCATTTAGGCCCATATTTATACTTTTTTAGCGCCGCATTTGCACCTCTTTTTGACGCAAAAGCAGCGCAAACTTACGAAATACAATTGTATAATTGTATAAATGTATAAATATGGGCCTTAGTTTTTAGATAAAAGTAATTATCAAGAATTTTGCTTAGCGGCTCTTACTTTCTCCATTCGGTGCAAAACTAACTCCATATTTATACTTTGGTGCTAGACCCGTCTAGCACCAAGGCCCTGATTTATCCTTTTTTTGCGCCGCATCAACGTAATTTTTTGATGCAAAAGTGGCGCAAACTTACAAAATATTAGCCCTTATTTATACTTTTTGCTGCAAAACTGCACTAACTCAGTTTTGCACCAAAAAGTTTAGCACCGGCTTGCACCATTTCTGTGCACCAGCCGGGTACCATATTTATGGAATGGTGCAAGCCGGTGCAAAGGGTAGGCTAGAGTAAAAAAAATGACTTTAATCGGGTGGGGCTGGCAGTATAGAAGAAGAGGGTTTAGCACCAATAAAGGACTTTAGGCAGGTTAGAGTAAAAAAAAAATGACTCTAACCAGATTAGCGTCATTTTATGGTGCTAAACCTACCATGCCACATGACTGTCACGCCCACCACCCCAATGGCAAGCACAGAGAACAAGGGTCCCCTGGGCATGGCCACTGCATCCTGTGCCATGTATGGGGCCCATTTCAGGGCCCCATATGGCACTTTAAAAAATAAAATGCGATCTTACCTGTACTTACCTGGGATGGGGTCCCCCACCCTCCGCAGTCCCTCTGGTGTAGGTGGGGGTGCCCCTGGGGACTGGGGAGGGCACCTGTGAGCTTATTCCATGGTGTTCCACCATGGAAATAGGCCCACAGGTCCCCTTACGCCTGCCCTGGCCCAGGCTTTAAAAAATGGGGCAAAGCAAGCTTTGGCCCATTTTTTGACCCCTCCTCCCTTCCTTGCACCATTTTTGCATGGGAGTATAAATATGGAGATAAGGCCATAGAGTCATTTTTTGCACGGGAACGCCTACCTTGCATCTCATTAAGGCAAGGTAGGTTTCACTTCCCAAAAATTACTTTAACTCCATAAATTTGGCGCTAAACGGGTCTAGCACCAAAGTATAAATATGGAGTGAGTTTTGCACCGAATTAGAGTTTAAAAAAAGTGACGCTAATTCAGTGCAAACAGAGTATAAATATGCCCCTTAGCATAAAAAAATTATGCTAATCTGGTTAGAGTCATTTATTTTGACTCTAACCTGTCTAACGTCCTTTTTTTTTTACACTAGCCTACCCTTTGCACCGGCTTGCACCATTCCATAAATATGGTGCCTAGCTGGTGCTAAAAAATGGTGCAAGCCGGTGCAAAGGTTATTGGTGCAAAACTGCATTAGTGCAATTTTGCACCAAAAAGTATAAATAAGGTCTTTAATGTCCAGCTGTTTTGTCGTCTGCTTCATTCAGGAGATGGGACATCCCCATCGCTGCTTTGTCTTTTCAAGGACTTCATCATGCTCTCAGGGTTGATGAAGAAGTGAATTTTCCATTTCTGCACTATGTGCAGTATTGCTGGGCAGAGCATTGCATACTTGATTTCTATTTTGCGTAGGCGCTTTTCTACATCAATGAAGGATTTCTGCACTTCTTAGGCCGCAATTGTGAAGTCTGGGTGAAAGGAGATCTTGGCCTCTTTATATATTGATCTTCTTCTTTCTCTAGCAAGTCGTAGGATAGTGTTACCTTATAATTCCACACTCTTGCTATTACTAGTCTCAGAGCTTAACCAGATATTAGTCTGTAAGTCAAAGCTTTGTATGCTTTACCAACAAAAGATACCGACATGGATTATCCTCTGAATATTGTAGTTATTATTTCCTCTACTTTTTCTTCCTTTAGTGCTATGACATTGGTTTTTCGCGGACCTGCGACGTCAAGTTTATTGGCTCTGGAACAGCCTTATACATATTTGTTCTTTGTGCAGATGGTCTGTATACTTTTTTCTAGATGTGTTTTCTGTTTGAAATTCTTTGTTCTGTTTTCTCTAGTTAGGCTCCATGTTTACCCATTCTTTCATTCGAGTGATCTAACCTAAGAGTTAAAGTGTCAATTTCCCATCTATGAATGCAAGGCTAGACTTTATTTAGATCTGCATCATTTTTTTGTTCTCTGTCCTGATTCCCATTACTTTATCTTACGGCTCATTGCTAGCCTGTCCATGGTCTTTCTTTTCAGAAGGGCATATAAACTTGTTTGGGATCATTCTGTCCTTTTTGGTCTGTATATTTCCTTCTATGATGTGAATTAACAGTAAGGTTACCCTAGTCTGATTTCACTACACAGGTGTCTGATTGCTTAGTTATTTGCGCTTACTTAATGGTTATGTAGTTGCTTTTCATTAACCAGTTATAGCTGGGCAATCAGATATTGCTTAGCGTCTTCTCTCAACCCAACCATGCTTCCATCAATGTCAGTGACATTACCAGGGGCCTGTCACCTCCAGGGCTTTCCACAGGCCCTGGTTCTGCTCACATTCCAAGACAGGTTCAGTTCTGGGGGCCAGTGATCCACCTCTGCTGGGCAGACCACTGAGGGTAGTAGATGCCACACAGAAGCACCAGGGTAGCACACCTACTATTTTGCTTTCGTGGCCCACCTCAGAAGGCAGGTGTTGTTGTGCGCACCTGTACTGCTAAGCCCTCTGCGGTCCCCATCCTCTCCTTCATTTGTCCCCAGCATGATTACCAGGCCAAAACAACCCAACCCACAGGTCCTGAAGCTCTTTCCCCTTTCCAGGCCCTCAGCTGAAATCTTCTCTGCACCAGCAGCCATCTGGATCAGACCTTGCCTGCTCCTCCTCCAGTGGTTTATTCCTCCCACCTTGGCATAGCCGATTGGTGTGTTGGGATTCTGTTTGTGACGGGTGCCACATTAATCCTTAGGTGAGTCAGTAGCCATTTTCTCTCTCAGCTAACCTGGCCTTAAGTCACTGCAAATGTATTTGTACTTCAAGTGCACATTTAAGCCACACATTTTATCTCCAATCAGGTCTGAGTGTTCTCAAGGCATACATAATTCAACAAAACATGAATTAGGGATGTTTGTAAGGATTGTGAATTTTGATTTTCTAATCAGGCTGTTAGAGCTATTGGCTCTAGCTGCCATCTTGCAGCGTCTTACTCTGGTGCCCCCACAGTCTTTTACTCTTCTAAGGATCATTGTGTCCACATTTTCTCTATTTGAACATTCTCTTTCATTTAATCCTCATTTGTTTTCTCAAAACCTTAGGAGGTCTTTGCTCTTTAACAACTTTGTGAAAGGCACATTTCTCACAATCACTATTGATGAGCCAAACTTTGTAGATAGGCACTAAACAGTGTTTTAAATATATTGGGCCAGATTCACAAAAGTAATCTTAGACTTTTACAACTTTTTGGTATTCACAAATGTAATTTATGAGTAGTATCTTTACATCCGCACTTGGGGCGGATCATCCGCACTTGGGCCAGAGGAAGTAATCATTTATACTGATACACCTGTCTCAGTGCCGCCATCCCCCTACCCAGCTCCAACTGAAACACCTTAGTCCAACAGCCAATCCCAGCCTTACTGCACACATAAGAGCAGAGCTGCCACAAACAAACCCTTTCAGACCTTTTAAGATGTCACTGAATATGTTTTTCTTGGTTTGCCCCTTGCTACGCGACTGGACGATTTGAGGAGAAGGAGGAGTAGAAGGAGAGTATAGAGTGTTTTCAGATACAGAATAAACCTCTTTGGGATGTCCAGCCAAGATGTTATGGCCAGAAACCGTTTTCCCCCTGATGTCATCTTGGAGATGGTTTGTGAGTGGGAGCAAGATCTTTACTCTGTGACCTGCCGCTCCCATGCCATCCCAGCCTATGTCAAGATGCTAGCAATCCTCCATTTTTTTGCTACCAGGTTGTTCCAGAGGGTCTCCAGTGACCCTGTGATTATCTTGCAGACAACCCAGTCCCGATGCCTGCATCAGGTACTGAGCTGCATCAATAAGAGAGTCCATCTCCACATATAAATGCCCCATATACTGGCCAGAAGGCAACAGGTAGCTAGTGATTTCTACTTCATGTCCCTCTTTCCAATTGTGCTGGGTGCAATTGATTGCACTCATTTGGCTCTTCAGCCACCTTGCCACAATGCACACATCTTCTGCAACAGGCACCACTGGCACTCCATCAATGTGCAGAGTGTCTGTGTTGCCAGTGGTAACTTTATTGATGTGCATGCTGTGTTTCTAGGCAGTACCCATGGCAAGTATGTATTCCACAGGTCACCTCTTTCCTGGCGGATGGCAGCAGGAGAATTTGGCACCTTGTGGCTATTGGGTAAGTACCAAGTGCAACACAAGTATGATATGTATAATTGTTTTTTAATATACACAACCATCATAGAACCCTAATCCTCATGCCATATGCATGCCCCCAACAGACACAGCATGAACTATTTCTTACATCATGTACTGTACAGATGCAAGAGGGACATGTACAAATATTACTCCATTTCCCTCCTCAGGAGATGCTGCATATGCACTCTCCCCTCATCTCCTCATACCATATAGATGTCCATCTACTGTACTTCAGCAGTGCAATAGGGCACACAGATGTACACGAGTCATCATTGAGCGTAGCTTTAGTTTCTTGAAGTCAAGATTCAGATGTCTTGACGGTATAGGCGGGGTGCTGCTGTACTCCCCTCAAGTTGTGTGGAACATTACAGTAGCCTGTTATGTTTTGCATAACACAGCATTGAATTATGACTTACACATACCTCTGGACTCTCATGTAGGTCTTAATCAGGGCAACCAGGCCATTGTCCAAAAAAAGAGGACAGGGTATGCAGGTACTTGACCAGATGGTTGGCACTTTTTCCACCTGAGCAACCTGTTGTGTCATGCCCTTCATGTGGTTTGCAGTCAGTTGTCAATGATGATAGTTGGACTTTAAAACTCTGTTCACAAATTCCATCCAGACACTACTTTGTAAGCCATACATGATGTCTGTAAACAACAGCTATTGACAAAAGTCAAAAGATTGGTCATGCAATACGTTATGTGCACATGTCAGGGATTACCTGGACCTGGGAAACTTGGAAGGGCAGTGTGATGAGAAACGGTCTTCCTCATGAATCATACTAACACCTACTGGTCACATTCAAAATGGCTAGCTATTTTGTACTGTGTGTAATGGTGAATGCATTACACATGCAGCTCTAATGTATCGCAATTATGACATTTCACTGTCTCTAGTTAACTCAACAGGTACCCTGTGAGATATATGACATGGAGTGGCTGCCACTGTCGGAGCTGGTAATGTACTAACACACACATTCACAGAAAGACCTATTGCAGGTAAAAAGACACACTACCCTGCAACACAAAGTGAATAAACTCAATTGGCCGTATTCTGCAAAGTCCCCCAGGAGCGCAATATGTATGTGCCCCCACTCTGCGCACCCCCAAGGCACTTCTGTAGTACAGAAAGGGCAGCAGCCACTTGTGCTGCCCATTCTGTTACACAGATAGTGCTGGTGTACATATAGGGGGTCATTCTGACCCTGGCGGTAAAATCCGCCAGGGCCAATGACCGCGGGAGCACCGCCAACAGGCTGGCGGTGCTCCCATGGGCATTCTGACCGCGGCGGTACAGCCGCGGTCAGAAACGGAAAACCGGGGATTCCGACCCCCATACCGCCATCCTGTTCCTGGCGGTTTTGGCCGCCAGGAACAGGATGGCGGTATGGGGTGTCGTGGGGCCCTGGGGGCCCCTGCAGTGCCCATGCCAATGGCATGGGCACTGCAGGGGCCCCCGTAACAGGGCCCCACAAAGATTTTCAGTGTCTGCCATGCAGACACTGAAAATCGCGACGGGTGCAACTGCACCCGTCGCACCCCTTCCACTCCGCCGGCTCCATTCGGAGCCGGCATCCTCATGGAAGGGTGTTTCCCACTGGGCTGGTGGGCGGCCTTCTGGCGGTCGCCCGCCAGCCCAGCGGGAAACCCAGAATACCCGCTTCGGTCTTTTGACCGCGCAGCAGTATTCTGGCGGTCCCAGCCAGGCCGGCGGCTTCCGCCGCCGGCCGGGGTCAGAATGACCCCCATAGTGCCTGCACTATCACCAGCAGATGTCCACCCATGCCACATATTAAATGAGGGTGCAGAGGCAAAGGAGCTGTCAGGAGGAGCACTGACAAGCGTGTCACATAAAAGGTGGGGCACTGTCAGTGCATTCTCTTATGGCGGCCCTCTACAGGGGTGAAAGCTGGTCCTACGGACAACACAGACATGCCTTTGCAGGTGGGTGTAGTCACTCAATGCACCTGCCTGCAAGGGCATCTCTAACCCCCCTCAAATGTGCATGTGGTTGACGTCTGCATAGTACTACATGGAGTGGCTGCGTTAAGTCTGCTCAGTTTTTCACTTGACTGCGCTGTCCCCAGGGCTGTGAGTGTTTGCAGCTGCCCTGGGGGCAGTGCATTCAATGTAATGGGGTGTACTTTCTCTGTCTGTTCATGGTGCACCTTTTTTAAGCTCCCCCTTGGTGCAAATAGTGTGTCCTATGTGTAATAAGGCCCTAGATATCATTGTGTGTGTTATAGGCCCACATAATGCTGAGACTACTTATCAAGCACCCCTTCAGTGAGTATGTTCATATCAGTTTCATTGAATATGTGTGTGCCTTGTCCTCAGGTCCCTCAGCACTGTTGGTTGAGATGGGTTCAACAGTGCAGTAGGATGGCAGCGGATCCTGCTTGGAGGTGAGGCTGACTCCGAATGACCATAAAATGGATGTCTGCACCTCCATGCCTTTAAGGGGGGTTGGAGTGTTGCTCTCTACTGATGAAGAATGAAATCCTGAAACACATATATAGGCCTGAGTCAAAGTGGGCCCCCTCACTTTGAAATCTCATTGTGGAGAATCTGTACCAAGTGTAATGACTGAGAGGCCTCCACCACTAGTGCGGAGGCTGTTTACAGGGCTAGACTGGCCATAGCAGGTATTGGGCATTTCCCCAGGGAGCTGGAGGGGTCGGGCCAGTTTTGTTACTGGGGCTTAGTTCTGAAATGGTGCTGCAATATTGGCCCACTAGTAACAAAAGCAGCAATCCTGAATAATCCACACACTCTTGTTTCCTGCCTGTGTGTGGAGGCTGGTCTGACAAGATTGTCAGTGCTGCTTTGGGTTCCCAGCCCTGCCCTGGGGTCCCCAGTCAGGCCCTGCCCGTTTGTGAAGCAGGCCCTATGTGTCCAAATATAAACATCACAACCAGCCCCACCTTTGGTGAAACACTACAGTCTACTTTGGTGCAAGTGCCAAATGTTGACCACATTTACCATGATGCAAAGGGCCAAACTGTGCTGTGATGTATTTTAGTGTGTACCTATATACTCTTCCCTTCCTGAACTGTGCTTCCTGCCGCTTCTTTCACTTGTTTCCATATTTGACACTTTTTAGACCTTCATTTCCATCCCGAGTACGGAATCTCTGCCCCAAGTGTGGAGTCTATGTCTCGGGTGCGGAGATTATGCCCAGAGTGTGGATACTCCGCATTTGAGATGAAGAGTCTGAAAATGGACCACAACCCAATTTGTGATCCAGGAAATGACACAGAGGAAATACAAGGAAAGGCATTTATGACAGGAAGTTGCAGGCAACCATTTTATTGTCATTCTGAGTCATTCCCACCTCCGCATAAGATCATCTGCAATCCTGCTGTTCTGTTTCTCCAAACTGCACCCAACATGGCTGAGGGACCTGGTGAGAGGGCACCCCACTTCAGTGAAGCTGAATTGGACATATTAGCTTGGGGGGTTGCTTCAAAATTACCCTCTGCTTTACGGGGTCCAGAGGACCAGCTGAGCAATGCAGTGTGTGCCCAACTCTGGACCAACATTTCACAGCGCTGCAGTGCTGTGGACATGTACCCACCTGCGTGCCAGGACATGCCGCAAACGATGGGAGGACCTGAAATGCTGTGTCTGTCATAAACTCCAGGAATTATTGGGACAGTCCTCCCAGACCCACATGCACAGGCCTCGCCTTACACCACTGACAGTAGGGTCCTGAGGGCAGCCTGGCTTACCCTCCATGTTCATCTGGAGGAGTATGAGCAACAGAGACCTGGTAAGTTAAGGCCTGCAATATGTGTCTGGTAGTGATGTAACTGGTGACAGAGCTGTACCATCTTGTGTCTGAGGTCACCATTCACATATTCAGAGCAATTGCTACAGTATTCATCAGGGCAATGCCTCATTGGAGCACATTGATGCACTAACCAGAGTGCATCCTGGTACTTGTAGTGTCCTTTACAATACTGAGGAAATGAGCCTCACACTTGCTTCTGAATGAATGATTGCAATGCCAACACCATGACTGGTGAACCCAGGGCTTTCTAACTGCTGTGTGCAATGGCAAAGGAATGGGCCAGACAATGTCCAGTGTGGATACAAGAAGCTTTTGGGGTTTTGGATGTTGTATCATGCATGCCTTGTCTGTGTCTCTCATGTCTCTTTTCATGTAATCGGATGTAATCAAACACTTGTGTAAATTCAATGACAACACCATGACTGGTGAACCAGGGGCCTTATAATTGTTATGTGGAATGGCAAAGGAATTGGCCAGACAATGTCCAGTGTGGGGAAAATACGTTTTTGGGTGCTGGATGGTGTATCATGCATGCCTTTTGTGTGTTCTATCAGTGTAAAATTAAATTTAATGTGCCGTGGAGTAAAGGCTGAATTTTTGGATACATGTCTCACACAAAATGGTACCAACATTTTCTAGGGGGACCAAATGCACACATCTTCCCAACAGTGCTTTTTATGTCATATGTAATGTCTAGCTAGCTGTACTAACTATGCACACATGCCTAGTAATGTACAGCACCAACAAGCAGTCAACATACCAAATGTGACACTTGCCATGTAGATTGTCTGGTGTTGTCAGGGATATTCCAATACATAGATTCACATCTTAGCAAAGGTCATATCCAAGGCCTGGCTTATATATGTACACCCAATCCAGCATTTGTCTGGTATCAGACCATGCTACGCATCAGATGACATTCAATAGTAAGTGTAAGACTATCAAGACTGCACATTACAAGATGATCATAGATACATTCCTGGGTGTGGACTTATCCATCCAGACTGTGTCCCATCTACACTTGTAGACTGACATTGTAAGATGACTAAGTAGCAAGGACAGGAAACACTGGGCCCATTTCACAAAAGTAAACTTCGATATTTGGTCTAAGTTTAGAACGAACGTCTATATTTACCCTTGTGAATCGGGCCCAATGATTGCAATAATGCTGAAGGTGAGGGTTGGTCACCACAGAAGTGTATACTTCCCACAATTGTGACAGATGTCAACCTGTGAGTTATGTCAGAACATCACAGTGACAGTCCACATACATTTTGGCTCCAAGTCACATCTAATTTGGTTAGTGAGATCAAAGGAGAGCAAAGTCAGCACTTTCTTCATGTACTTATGTGTTTTGTCCTGAATTGTACACCAACTACATAATATTCTTACTTCTATTTCAGAGGCCCCGGCTGGCCAGGAACACCAGAGACAAGACCAGGGCCAGAGCAGGTCATCCTCAGGATGTCTGCGGGCACGGCCTTTTTCATCTACTGAGGGGGAGAAGGAGTAGGAGGAGGAGGGACCTGGTAAAACATCAGGCAGGGGTAGTGCACCTACCTGACAGACATCAACACCATCTGCTATAGACCGTCTAGAGGCTGAAGACACTGTGGGGTGGGGGGGGCACCAAACTGGACACCTCTGGCCAGGGGGGAGGAATTTGACTGTCCCCCGGACACACAAGAACAAAACACAGCTGAGGTGTTCCCAGAGCAGGCCCTATCAACACCCGGACCTGCCACTGACCCTTCCCTACCTCTTGAGGGCCCCAGTCCATCAGGGCCACAGCTGCACCCCCTGCCACTTGTTTCCCTCTAATTGCCTGCCCAGTTGACCCAGGGAGCATCCATATCCCCGACACACCACACCCCTCATGTGTGACCCAAACCCCTCCCTGTATTGTTACTGCATCCTAGTGAGCGATGGTGGCATCTGAGAGGGAGGCAGGTATGTCCTCTCGGATCCTACTGCAGATCCATAATAAACTGCATAGGTTCCGAGAGGAACATGCTCAAGACATGGCCACCCTCAATGTCAACCTCACTTCCTTAGGTGCAGCCATCTTGTCTGCCCTGTCCCTGTGTCCATCCCATACCACCCTCCATATGCCTCCCTGTACATCTACCCACACTATTTCTCCTCATACCCCTCATACCCTTGTGCTCCTAATGTACCACACTCCCATGGGTTGTCTGACCCTACACTGGCCAGCCAGGAGAAGGCCACAGGGGTGAGGATCTAATCGTCGTGCAAAATGAGAATGGCCAAAAGGATGAGTGACAGGACTATGTTTGGATATTTGTTTTACCCCTTGCATATGGACTGATTCCCCTGACATTTCCTGGCATGTCTAATTTATTTTGTCCAACCCCCTCAGGGTCCCCTTGCCCATTCTGCATGAAGACCATTACTTGATTTATTTTCCCCATTCCCAATGGACGGTTCATTTACGGCATTATTTTCTGTATTTTATATAAAAATTATGTCTTTAATCAAATCACTGTCTTGTGTAGGTCATTGTATTTAGCTATGCTTTCATCATGATACCTTTGCACACAGATGGTTCTACTAATAGACAAGTTTTACCCATGTTTATCAACACATATATGGACTACACACAGATTAAGGAATTGACCATCAGCAACTGTTACTCAACTCAATTTAAATGTGGAATATGTCATATTTACAAAGTTTTGTGAAAACAAATATTACAGTGCTCATGGGAGATCTATCTTGGAACTTCTCCATTTTAGTGATGAGGATCGTGTGCGTTTCCTGGGGTTCTGAGGTGCAGGTGGGTATGGTGACTGTGCTTGTACATGTGGGGGAGATGCCTGGATAGGGGGTGGTAGTGCCTGTACAGGTGGGGGGGAGGGTACCTGGACAGGGAGTGGTGGTGCCTGTGTAGGTGGGGGAGATGCCTGAATGGGGGGTGTGACTGTGCAGTGGGAAGCATGTGCAAGGGGAGTGGTGCCTGTGAAGATTGGTGGGGGGGGGCCTATGCAGGTTTTTTTAGGAGGGGCTGGTCATGACATGACGCAGGTATATTATGTTGGCTCCCCTCCTTGTATTGACTGTGAGGGCTTATTTGGCATCAGTTTGAGTATGCGCTCCATCATCTTCACAGTCAATGCACTGTGTATTGCACTCTCTTCCCTCTGATTGGCCATATCATCATTTATCCTCATTTCCATGTCTTGCCAAGATGTATCCATCCTTTCCTATACCTTCTAAATTCTGTGGCCCAACTGTGGGAGTTGGCGCTTGTCCTGTAGTGAGTCTGACATGTCAGACAGAGTAGCCCTTATGGCACAAATATCCTATCTCACATCAGAGTGCTGTTGGAAGAAATCCTCCTCCCACACTCCACCATAAACAACTGCAGCAAGTAGTGGGGGTGGCAGGTGGGAGATTGTGGGGAGGAAATGTGTGCCTACATGCTGCCTGTTCCTCACCAGACCTGGCATGTCCCTCAGATGTTGAAGAGAAGGCCTGGGAGGCACTGTCAGGGTAGGAGTGTGTAGAAGAACCAACATATCTGACCTGGATGTGAGGGCTGTGACTAGGTGATGGTTGTGTTGGGTATGTGAGGAATTTTATTGTGCATGAAGGGGTATCAATAGTCTACAACACTATATAGCACACTCACCTAATGGACGGTTGGCAGTGGGTCTGACTGCTGCAGCCAGGATTTCTCCCAAACCCCTAGATCACTGAGATTGTCCTGCCAGCAGCTGTAATGTAACATACATGTCCATATCGAAGTGTAAAGGATGATGGTGATGATTCTACTTGTACATGTCATAAGTATAGACCAGTGATCTACAAGTTACAGGCGCGGGCCATGTGTGCCTCTTGACCTTGACATGTGGCTGCTGGTCAACAGCAAGACTAGTCAGATGCTAATTCAACACAACCTTCATATCAACCTGATATCACGCATACAGGCAAACATATACTGTATTTGGAGGTTACTGAAAGCTAACGGATGGAGATAACTAGGGTGTCCTGCACTGCCTACCTTTGGACACACCTAAATTTTTCGGGCATCATAAGTATGATGTGGTCTCTTCAAATTTCTAAAGGGGTTTTCCAAAACAGGCAGAGCTGGTTCACCTCTGCACATCAGAACATGTCGTGCATTGCAGAGTACAAGTTTGATATGCACAATTAACAATCAAGGTTTGGGTATCATTCATTCTACCCCACCCGAACAACATTGCCCATTGTGGACTGGGAGGTCAGACATGTCTGCAGTGCACTATTTTTATGTTCTGTGTTCCCAATGTACATGAACAACATCAAGGTATATTTTACCAGATAATGAATACAGTTATGTACAGCACATATCCTGCAGTCCTGTATTCCAAGGTTTTCTCATACATGATTATGGGGTAAGAGGAGGCAGGTAAAAAAATGTGCCTAGGATCATACAATTTGGTCAATTGCAAAAGCTGGGATGATCCCCACTGTTACTTGTTTTACATTGTGCAGTTCAACTACTAGATGTATATGCTTTGCTCCCTCTACACCCACCTTACCAGCCACAAACCCCCCAACCGCAAATCGGCTGGCATCAGTGTGCCCCTCATACACATCATTACTATACCTTTTGGGCCCTGGACTTTTGTCAGCGAGTATCCATGTCATGGACCTACAGACCATTTGTGACCACTCCTTTCCATAAAAGACTTGGGGGCATATTTATGAGTCCCTTGAGCCACCGGAACATCACTTTTTGTGCAGCTCTAGCTGTGCACACTACTAAATCACATCTATGAGGCCACACCAAACCACTTTGCATGACTTTGAATGGCCTCCTAGCTATGGAGTGAGTCAAGGCTGCACAAATCACTGCATTGCCTTACTCTGCACTTGGATGGCATTTCATGAGCATTGTGGGGGTGTTCCAACACAAAACCCATGGATTTCGACAATTCCCCAGAGTGGCAGAACCATGTAAACTTGGGGATGTGCTTAAAACATTACAATTCCTGAGGTGAGGTGTAATGACTTCTAACATATAGACTTTCTACTCTGACCTACACCAAATTCACCTATATGTGTACCAGTATGATCACTTAGATACGTACTGTACAAAACCTTTCATTAGCCAACATGCTATGATGTGGTATATTGTTATGAGCCAGATGTAAGCATATGGAGATGAGTGACAACAGTGATATTAGGCACACACCAAATACAACTGGCATTTAATCCACAGTTTTTGTAAAGTCATTTTTAGATGTATTTTCCAGGGTCCAACATCCGCCTAGTCTGTAGTGCCTGACCAGATGTCACACCCATACATGTAGCAGAGATCACTTCAGGCTGTGTATTTCTGGACGTCACAGGGTCTACAATAATATGGGTGTTTTCAGTTTACTTTTTAGTTGACATATGTGATGCACAACATTTCCTAGTTAATTTCACAGGTTTGGCACTGTTTATGGATTCCATGTAATGTATATATGAGTTGCCTGATCACAATGTAGGAGTTTGGACCCTCTCTGTATTTACATACCAGTTTGTGCTGATGGTAGGGGTTGATGTGCTCCAGGGCGTTGCCTTCCTGATGGTGCAGGGTCCTCTGCTCCAGTGTATGATTGTACTCTGGCTGTATGTGGCAGCAAAAGGGAAAGGTCATCAGACTCAACCAAGTTACTTGACTATGTGCAACCTGTAACATCTGTACACAATGGCATCTACATGCCAACTGTAATGGTAAGTGAATGAGGGATGTTATCTATTGCAATTTACCAGTGTTAGGAGTACCAGGCAGCAGTGATGGGTGACTTTAGGACTGAGGAATTGAAAGTTGCCATTTCCATCCGAAAGGATTCTGGGACTTGTGTTGCAATGGACTAAATGAGACATATGAGGATCTAACCTGCCATGCAAGTTGCACAGACTTGGGACAACATTCATGGTCACATTTGTGCCGTATCACAGACATCAATCATGTAGCGTCATTGTTAGGATCATCACATGTTACCTGGCACCACATCGTGATCATCATTCACAGGCAGCCCATGGAGCAGATGAGGCTCTATGAGGGAGAGGGCATCCCTTTCAAGTGGGGTGAGTTGGAGGTAGGGTCTAGTTTGTACACCTAGAAGAGCTCTAGCCACCTCTAGCCTGCTGTATTTGTCCTTCATCCTCCTCTTTTCATCCGCCACTTCTTCTCAATATCTGTCACTGTACGTATATCCTCCCCCAATGCAGTGACAGCTGTTGCCAACTGCTGCCATAGGGCTGCCTTCTGTGAGGCACTGCTGCTGTAGGGGGGATACCGTGCATTCTTTTGTAGTGCCTCACTATGAATTTGAGGACCATGATGATCTCCTCTTCTGTATAATTTTTCTTCTTCCTGAGGGTTAGCATGTCTTTGTCTTTGAAGCAGGCAGGCACAGTGTTGGTGTGGAAATACCAGAACCTTGGATGTGTGCTGGGTTGAAGGTGGTATTGATAGTGTGCAGGTGTGTGTAATTACAGTGATTCTAGCCTGAAGCAGGTCATCCACCCTGAGGGTGGATTATTCTCCCCGAGTGTGGATAATCTGCCCCAAGTGTGGACATAAAGATACTACTCGTAACTTTCCTTTGTGAATACTGAAAAGTTGTGAACTTAAACATTTGGATCTAAACTTAGACCAAAAGTCCAAGTTTACCTTTGTGAATTGGGCCCCAGAGTTTGGGATGTGTTATGAACTTAGTCCCAGATTGTGTAACTTTTCCTCCCAATCTGCTCCTTCCTGCAGCATTATCACCGTGAACTGTTGAAGATAGCTAGAATTTTCGACTAATCTAAACTCAGAATGGAGTCAGTGATCTGCAGTCACATGAGAACATCAGAAAGAAGTTCTAATATTAGACAAGGAAGAGACTGATAAGTCTACCTGAGCTAGGAGGACTTCACATAATTTCATTATTTTACTTGCAGGTGCGAATTCCAAACTCATCTGGCACTGAGAATCCATCACTGTGAGGACTCAAGTATGTTTTCCGAGCACAATACCAATCAATATGAAAAATCCTGGAAAAAGTTTTGGAGACAGTGCGCCTTCTTAGTCAGAAGTGGTACAACTTAAGGCAACTGAGGTATGAGCAATTTGTTTATCCAAGACTATGCAATTCACTCCTTCTTTAAATATGAAGTTTATTAAGGGTACAGTGTGATTTGATTTGTCCCTCCTGCACTCATATTTGGATCATAGTGAGATCTGCAACGCAGCTAGATATCACTCCTTCATTTTTTCAAAACACAATTTATACATTTGAGCAGTCAGACATACAGATGACTGCATTGCTACCAAGTTGAAGACAGCATAATGAAATAGCAAATGAAAAGACCATTGGCAAAATGTCACTAGTTAATATAAAAACGTGAACTTTCAAACAAGTGGGTAGTAGAGGTATTGATGAATGCACTTCCTCGAAGTATCCAATAGTAAGTGGGCAGGTACGTGTATAAATAATAAATTATGAATTTGGGTGGTGCTAAAAGGTATATCATGCCCTACTACCAAAAGGCATAGCAGTGCGACTAGACAAGTTGCACTATAATAACATATAATGGAAAAAATACCACAGCACTCAAAGTAAGCCAGTGTTGGCTGTCACTGTGTTTATAATTGATCATGCGAAGAATGGATGTTCTTACGTGTCAATATATGAATTGAATTTGACATGCTTTTTATGAACTCTCATTCGTGAATATTCAGTGTGGTAGCACTTTTTCTTTTATTTATAAAAATATATAAAAAAGGGAACATTGATGGTTGAAGAACAAAGAAATGGGCATGAGGCAGGTCATGGTAAATTACCAGAGACAGGCATCAGATGAGAGTATATTCCACCAGAAATTTCTTTTTTTTAAATAATATTGGAACCTTTTACCTTAAAGTCATAGTTTTCAGGTTTTCAGGGGTTTGAAGAAAAGAGACAAGAGAGATAAAAAATCAATCAATTCATAGATTGTATTACTGCATACATAAATAGTCCATTGTAGCTATATGTATATTCAGCTATTGTAGGACACTGTACTATCTACTGTCCTTCTTTTACATACCCTTCCTCCAATGGGCTTCGCCTGGTTTTACCACAGGCAATAATGGAAGGCCCTGAGTGGTGTTACCCATCTTACAGAAGTCAACTAGACCCACAGCTTCCTGGGGTTTGACCACAAGGTCAGATGGCAGGCTAAGGCCTATGATCAACTCCTGCTGCACACAACCAAAGGCTGTGCAGAGTGTGCGGTTGGCTGCCTGCGGGGAGTTGGAAGAAAGGTCTTGCCGCAACACTGGCCCTGTGGCTAACCACACGCCACACACAACCAAAGGTAGTGTGCGGTGTGTAGCTTTCTGACTCTGGGTGTCTGCCTGCGGGAAGCTGGATGCAAGGCCTGGCCGCAAGAAGGCCCCATGCTGCATGCAATAAAAGGCCAAGTGCGGCGTGGGGTTGGCTGCCTCTGGGTAGACTGGCCACAGGGCCTAGCTGCAGGCCATTAGTATGGTAAGAAAATATTACTTGAAAACCCTTGAAATTCACTGGAAAAAAGGTAAAGTAATGTTGTAACAGTGACAGATCTGATTTTGTTTTGTAAAAAAAAAACGTAGAAATTCACTCAAAAAAACAAAAGTTAAAGTGACATTACAGTTTTTTTAAGTATAGGTTTTTATTGGCTTTTTTACAATATTAATATAGCATAATGATACAGTTTGGTATAGCAAATGTCTGCATACAAACAATATATATATGATGTTAAGCTGTGAGTCCTACCTTCGCCTCTAAAGTAATGTTATAGCTAGATGGATTTGTCAGTGACAGTCTTAACGTTTTGAACTCAAAGTACAGAAATTCACCAGTTATAGTCAGCAGAGCTAACTTTAACTTGCATCCCTGCCATGCACTGCTGATGAACACATTACATCAATCATGACATTCTATGATATCATTTATTGACATGCCACACGCCCCTCCCCCTTTTTATTGGTTTGACCCCAGGGGATAAAGGGGAATAAATCTGTGGAGGGGGCTGCCCTCCCTTAGATTTTGGCCCCAGGGGATGTGGGCCTGGGGCCCAAGAAGGCTTAGGGAGGGGAGCTTCATGCTCCACTGACATTTTTTATTGTATTTGGCCCGGGGATGTGGCCCATGGGGCCTAATATGGCTAGGGGTGGGGGCTGCAAGCCCTCCTCCCCTGTTTAATTGCATTTGGTCCTGTGGGATGGGATGCCCATGCCAAGTAAGGGTCAGGGATACACACCACCTCCCCTTAATATATATGTTTGAGCTGCGCACTGCAAAAGGCTGTTCACAATGTTTGGCTGGCTGCTTGTGGGGATTTGGGAGCAGGACCTGACTGCAACACAGACACTGTGGCTAAACGCATGCCATGCAGGAGCAAGGGCGGTGTACAGCACGGGGTTGGCTGCCTCCAGGTGGCTGTCTGCATGGGGCCCTGCTGCTAATTACTGCTGTGGACGGCCAAAGGCCGTACAGAGTGTGTAGTTGGCTGCCTGTGGGGAGTTTGCTACAGGTCCCAGCCACAGACCAGGCCCTTTGAACAACCGCCTACCATGCACAGTCAAAAACTGTGTGCAGGGGGTGTTTGCTGTATGGATGGTAATAAGCTATTACTTCACGTTATAAAAAAACCTAGAAAATCACTAAAAACACAAAGGATAATCTAATGTTATAGTTAGGTGTGATAAAAAGATCTGTTTTTGTTTTAAACAAAAACCCTAGAAATTCACTGAAAAAAAACAAAGGTTCAACTAAAGTTATAGTTAGGTGAATATGTCAATGACAACATTAACGTTTTGAACTAAAAAAAACACAGAAATTCACCTGTTATAGTTAAGAGAGCTAACTATAACTTGCTCCCCCGCCATGCACTGCTTGTGACCTCACATAGTACATCATGTGTGATATGGTCTATGACATTGTTTATGACATCACTGATGACATCTTAAATTACATAATTGATGATCTCACTGATAACATCACTGATGCCATCATCCAATGAGTGTGGTAGTTTGCTTTATAGTTTACATAGTGGCAGGTAACTACCATATTACTTTCCTGCCTAATTTTGTACAGCCTATTTCCAGCTAATGGATGTAAGAGTTTAAAAAAACGAATATACTCCTAATGCATCATAGGTGTGTGGAGACACTGACCATGTTATAAATCTTTATACAAAGAATGATGGATGGAGTGACTGTAGTAACCTTATCCACTGGCAACTACTCTGTTTCTCATTCAAATCCATTACATATTTTTCTCCCTGTACAACTACAGAGTAGTCTGAATTGCTAGCCCATGCTTCCCCAGACCTTAACATCCACACAACGTTTTTGGACTTGGTTGGCCTCATCATTGAGGTGCAGCTTGAGTCTTCTGGTGCAGCTAGCTATGGAACGCCCATCTGAGCGTAGTGATTTGATGTAGGTTTGCTCACTAAGAAGAAAATAAAAAAATTATGGATCGAACGTTTAATTAATTTTAGCCGCTTATAATTACTTTGAGCTGCAGTTAGATCTGTCATTTGTTTGCTCACGGGGTAAACCATGTGCGAAGCAGTCTTAGGTGTACCCCATAAGGAACAGTCCATCCCTTAGCAAGTCAAATTTAGTCCATTTGCTTCTGCACAGGAACATAGACAACCCTAGATATTATCACAAAGACTGTGTTACAAGTCCTCTATTTTTTTATGTGAGCATAATGCATTCTGCATGTTGTAATCTTGGTTTCCTCCAATTGAACTAATTAGACACCAATAATTGTGTCGCCTTATGACACAGCAAGCTACATGGCCCACATCTGGGCGCACACATCAAAATCAGGGGCACTTATTCAAAAGGAAAAATGTTATGGACTGAACTTTTGATTGACTCTCAGCCATTGGTAATTGAAGAGCAAAGAGTGATGGATAGAGTGAATTAGTTATAGCTAATGGTATGTACTCGACATTACAGTCAATTAATTATGAAAGTGAAGACACTAACATGATAACGTCAGGCATACATTGTGTTGTGGTGCCATAATAGCATAACGAAAATATCACCTGACATTAATATGGTGTCTTTAATATCATTTACAAACTTACAGTCTTATTATAGTTAATAATAAAAAATGTTCATCCACTGGAATGATATGATTGTAAATGATGTTTAGGACCAGTTATTTCTGTCACATAATATTTTCGATGTTGTGACATACAAACCGGATTTTTTGCAAAGCTTATGTTATGTTAGGTTATGTTAATAGCTTTTGTATAACACTTTCTTCCACAAACATGACATTGCAGTTCTTTCTTAACCTGGGTGCGCTTTCGATGGGCCACTCTCAGGAGTATACGAAGTCAGAACAACAAAGAGACATAAAGGGGATACAAGAGAGGCAGGTCGGGCTGTAGGGGGCTGCGGCCAGTGCCATCACTCTGGGCGCTGAGTTCGGGCGGGACGCCTTTTTGCAAGTATATTATGGTTTCAAACGCACCTGCTGCCCTTCCTTACCTCAAGCAATTTTCAGGCAACTATAAAAATGTCAAGATAACTCTGGTGATTCATGTTGTTCCTGGAGAAAGATGTTTTGTCTAGTGGGAGTTTTGACTCATCCGAAGGTAGGGCAGATGATTAATGTGCCTGCTGCAAAGAATATATACCATGCAGATCACAAAACGAATATAATGTAATTAGGTCAGTGGGTTACTGCTTTTGTCACAGAGATCCTTTTGTACTTGCAGTTAATAAAATCCTATTATATAACGGTGACCTATTGACTGTCATCAAAGAGCTGCATGCAAACTCCAAGGTATAGAGTATTCTATTTTTCTCCAGTGTTTCATTATCCTAATGTTGCATAAAGGGTTCATTTGGGTAGAAATCAATTCCAACTATGAAAGAGAACCCTCAACCATGATGTAACATTTAAATTCTGAGTTTGGGCTTCTGCTGACCAAGCAGTCTTAAACTATACTGCCTACCAGTATGGACACATGTGACTGGCATACCTTGTAATCCTCTGCCTTATGTAACATTTCCTGTACACTGCTTTACATACACATTATTGATTGTCTCTGTGTAATATGTGTGAGATGTAAGTGGTCTGACTCCCTACACTGGGATGAGTGGCGCTATAACACTAACTAAATGCATCTGAGAGAGAGTGATTATGGAGACTTGGAGGTATACTGTTAAAGGGGGTTGGTGAGGGAATCTGAGGTGTAGGAGGTCTTTAGGGGGCGCCAACAAACATTGTCACACTGGGTGCTACCAGAGCTGAAGCTGGACATGAATAGAGGGGTTGCATTGCTAACAGGGAGCTAACGTCTTGAACCGCCTAATTGGCAGGGCCACTGGAATTACGCAACAGGAGAGCACCAAACTGAGTGGCAAGAAAAGGTAAATTACACAGCACAATGCAGCACATTTTTTGATAGTATCTTTACACATGGTAGCACTGCCTGGGCAAAGATGTCACCTCTTTAATATCAATTCAACAACCAAATATAGAAATAAGTAACCGAAAGATGACTAGTTATCCTTTGCCAAGGGCCTTCTACTGGTGTGAATATATGTTTGATCCGTTTGCGCTAGAAACTATGGGTCAGGTTTACAAGAAACAGTCACAGCGCTGCACTAAAATTAGAAGTGCCACGCTATGCCAGTGTTTACAAGCATTGCAAGCACTGCACCACTTTGTAAATATGGTGAAGGAGAATGGCCTCCTTAACGCCACATTAGCGTAAAAAAAAATTACACTAGTAATGGCCCAATGTTTTTTAAAGTTTGCAGATTATGCTTCAGGTGATGGATTATGTGGCAAATGTGTTGCATAATTCCAGTGGTGCTGCTATTAGGTGCTTCAATAAATGTTGTTGTGTTTCAAAATCATCTCTACTTCCACATCTCCATAGATGTCAATCACAATGCAATTCTCTACAAAGAAATTTTCCTAGGGCTCCTAGTCAAGTTATTTGCTACATCTGTTATTTTTCATTTCAGTCCTTTTTATGTCCGATCGATTTCTGCTCACAAAATGTTATCTGTATGTACTCCCAACTTTTCACCTACATCTGTGTTTACTTTTCCAAAATGACAGCTAACTGGTTACTTGTTGATTTGAAAGAACTTCCAACAACCATCTTTGTATACACACATGTCGAGTCCCAAGCACATTCTGTGCACTGTTTATCATCAAACTCACAGGAGAAAAGCCAGCATTTGAGATTCCCCCAGCAGCTGATGGAATGACTCATGCTACATTGGCTGTATTGCTAAACATGCAGTTCTCATACTGCGTGCGTTTTATTTGATTCCTCTAATCTTTAAACCTTCCTAGAAATCTATCTGTTTTTATTTACAAACACATTTTTTGCATGTTTTCACCAATTTAGGCCATCTGGCAACATTACATAAAAGGTCGTGATAAAATGCTTGAGTTTAAATCATTTGCTATGGGCTGCGAAAAGTTTAGCAGCATTTACCGAGAAGGTTTTAATACTGAAAGGGCGCCGCAGAATCCCCACGCACGTCTGCTACCCTCCATGCCATATTAGGCGCTGTGATGATCAGCCCTAGTCTGGCGTCTGAGAATGCCAAGCACCCTGATCTGCCTGACTATCATCTCAGCCTTAAAAATGGGGTTACACAAACATTGCCGGCAGAATATAGGCTGCAAAAATATGATGAAGATAAATACATATAGGTAAATATAGATTTACTAACCATAACTCTGCATATGTATCCCTTGATTATATTTGTATTTGAAAGGTTCGTATATGTGGAGTTGAAAATAATACATCTGTACTTACCCTCATGATTTTCTGTCTAAGATAATTTTGTAGCATGATACTTTTTGAGCTCAATATTGTCGAGGCCATAATGTTTATTTATTTATTTTGGAAAAAATGCAATAGGCACTAAGGGCCAGATGTACCAAATGATTTTACCCATTCTCTGTCTATGGGAAAAAGCTTTCGTACATATGGCCCTAAATGTTATATATATATATATATATATATGTATATATATATATATATATATATATATGTGTGTATATGCAAATATATGTATCTATTTATATCTATCTAAATATCTCTCTCTCTCTATACATATATATATATATATATATATATATATATATATATATATATATATATAAACACACAGATACATATACCCAGTCGTCTGTCTAAAGGTGCCCTCAACGTGCCTCAAAAAGATAAAGAATGAGCCATCACATTCATGGCCATTATACTCCTTACTGAAATAAATTGTATGCGGTTGTTCACATGTACAGGAGCTGTTTGGATTTACAAAAGCAAAATGCCCAGTGTCCCATACAATGCACTGTTCATGGAAGGGAACAAAATATGAATTACAATTGAACAGATGAAGATGGTTTACTGAAAGTCCCTCAAACTGTGTACTACATATATATGTATTTTTTAATATGAATTGTTCAGAAAACTGGTGACTCAGAGACGAGGTGACTACTTAAAGCAGCCTGTTGGCCAGACCTAAAAAGCTAACGGGCCAACTACAGAGCATGTGCCAGTTCAGCGGGGGATGATGCATGGTGTCTGAGCCTGCTGCACATTACAGTGGGGTTCAGTATTATAGAATGAGTGCCCATCTCTACAATGTAGGTGCATAGATGTCAATTCACCTAAATGGCAGGGGTAACAGAAGTGACATAACCAACCATTTGTCCTTTACTTTCATTAACACACTTACACATACTCACACATTCAAACAAATACACATTGTCTATCATATAAACACTCACTCATTTACAAGCATGCATCAGGGAGGGTCATATTCCAGGCAATTGTAGTCCATTTTCTATTACGCCAACAGAAAATAACACAATATTATCACTGTTAGTGTAATAAAGATTTGACAGAAAACAAAGAAAGTGGAGTCCCAACCAATGTTCATAAGGGTGAGTTGCTGCCCTTGTGTTCCTAGGACTAATCTTGCCACATTGGAGACCAGGGGTTGCAAAGGCAGTGTCAGTGGCCACAACGGGCATGCCCTAGCAACCCTAAATGACATCCACGTGTAAGTACCCAGAAGTTTGTGTGCAGCTGTGCCCACATAGAGCAACAGTCTCACCTGGTACTCTGTGAGCGTGTCCTTCCCTTTCAGCAGCTACCTAAGCGCAGCCACAAGTGTGCATGTATCCACCCTTATGAGAGCTGCCAGCTTGTATCAGAGGGCCAGTGCCGTGGTTCTTAAATACAGTGTTGGGAATGGGGGCCCAAATGGTACATCTATAACCCCTGGTACAGCTTTAAAAGGGGTTTAAAAGGGGGCAAGGCCCCTGAGAACCTCCATGTCCTTCCCTCAGGAAACCCCGAAAAATGTATTTAGTGGCATATTTACAAGCCCCTAGCACCACCAGAGGGTCTCTTTTTGTGGCGCACAGGTGGCGCAGTACACTGCACCATATTTATAAGGTGGTGTTAAGCCACTTTTTTGTGGCTTAACACCACCTTGTAAATAAGGCCCTTTAACATGCAGCACTTTGCTTGTAAGGAGTGTGCAAAAAGTGTTGCTGTGGGCATTCCACAGCAACGCCCTTTGCATTTTGATGCTGCCCCAGATTTTCAAGATTACGTAAACCTGAGGCAGTGCCAAAGTCTAACGCCAGCCCACAGGTGGTGTTAGCATGGCGCAACGAGGAAAAATGCTTTTATTTCTAGTTTTTTGCTACTTTCTATGTGTGCTGCATCACAAATCTACAGCACACATAGAAGGAGCAAATTACCATTAAATATTGTTTTTGTGCAGGAAGGTGTTCCTTCCTGCACAAAAACAATCTCCCCCACAATGCAGCCATCCTTGCACTATGGCGCAAGGGTGGCTGTGTTGGTGCAACAGCTAGTTTAGCGCCGGCACAGGGGGAAACACAGGAATAACCTATATTCTTTTAAATACAGTGCATCCTTGTGTTTTAGAAGAGATGCAGCGCAGCGCTGCCAATTTTGTCACAGCAGCCACGCTGCACCGCTTCTAGTAAAGATGCCCCTTAGTCTCTTTGGTGGTTATAGTTTTGTGCCTTCCTCTGGGTTTGGTGTGCTTCAGCACGTTCCATAATGGGCAGCACAAAAGGAATGAATTGAACCAGCTTAATGAATCTGAACCACTGGTGAGTACTCTGTGTACATTCCATTCCACTGGGATTACCCGCATGCAAATGAGTCTTGGCCAACCCAAGAACGACTGGCCAGCCAGAACGATAAGCTTGATTTCCTTTGACTGACGCCTGGGCCTACACAAAAGGAAAGGAATGGATTGAAATTCTTAAGCAGATTGGAACCAGTGGTAATTACCTTAGGCACATTATGGCCCATATTTATACTTTTTGACGCAAAACTGCGCTAACGCAGTTTTGCGTCAAAAAAATTTGCGCCGGCTAACGCCATTCTGAAGCACCATGCGGGCGCCGTATTTATTGAATGACGTTAGCCGGCGTTAGCCGCCGGCGCCGTCTGGTGTGCGTTAAAAAAACCGACGTACACCAGGCAGAGCCGGCGTAGGGGAAAATGGAGCTTGGGCGTGAAGAAATGGGGCAAGTCAGGTTGAGGCAATTTTTGCGCCTCAACCCGATTTGCGCCATTTTTTTTTCACTCCCAACCCCCATAGAAATGACTCCTGTCTTAGCAAAGACAGGAGTCATGCCCCCTTGCCCAATGGCCATGCCCAGGGGACTTCTGTCCCCTGGGCATGGTCATTGGGCATAGTGGCATGTAGGGGGGCACAAATCAGGCCCCCCTATGCCACCAAAAAAAAAAAAAAAAATACTTACCTGAACTTACCTTAATGTCCCTGGGATGGGTCCCTCCAGCCTTGGGTGTCCTCCTGGGGTGGGCAAGGGTGACAGGGGGGGTCCCTGGTGGCATGGGAGGGCACCTCTGGGCTCCTTCAGAGCCCACAGGTCCCTTAACGCCTGCCTTTTGCAGGCGCTAAAAAATTGTGCAAAAGCGGCCGTACGTCATTTTTTTTGACCCGCCCACTTTTGCCCGGGAGTATAAATCCGACGCACATGCCTCAGAGTCGATTTTTTAGACGGGAACGCCTACCTTGCATCTCATTAACGCAAAGTAGGTGTCCACGCTAAAAAATGACGCTAACTCCATGGACTTTGGCGCTAGACGCGTCTAACGCCAAAGTATAAATATGGAGTTAGTTTTGCGTCGAAATTGCGCCAAAAAAAATGACGCAATTCCGGCACAAACGGAGTATAAATATGCCCCTATATTCTATCCCCTTTACGCCAGCTGGGCCCTTACCGTTAGGTTCTGCCTATTTTGGGGTTATGGTCTTAGCTGTGCTCAAAAATAGACGTCGACAGCCAGAACAGGACTGCTGGCCTTATCACTTCTGAATTGGAATACAAGCAACCTAAGTAAAACAATCATATTAATGTCTTAAATCATTGCCATGGAAACGTGAAAAGTACACAAAATTGCACGCATAGCATTTATTTACAACATCCCTGAATGCTTAAAACATAAGATAAGGAAAATAAATAGACCGTTCATCTCTGTTCAGCTACTTTTGCAAGCATTTATGTCTCGGACTTCCAAATATTTCTCCATCTCTGCAGAAATGTGCCAGCAGCTTGTCTGTGCCATGGTGCCAGGGTGTCTGCAGATGACCTTGATGGATTGAGTTACAGAGGACAAGGGCCATTGCATGACTGAGTGTATTAAGTTGGGCACCTTCCCTAAAAAGACGTAGGCTCTAATTATGTGTGCCCCACAGAAAGCTGTAATAATTATTGCACACAGAAACATTTGAATTCGGAATTCCACAGATACAACATTTGACTCCAAAAAGAGTTCGCCCTTCAATATATACCTCTCTGGGTATTTATTTAGCAGGGTTGATGTGCTGACATGAAATGGGGGAAATTGTTAGAGTGCTGGTAACTAACAACCATTTGTAATTATAATCCCTGCGCAAAGAGAGGTTTTAGCGGGGCTGAAAATTGTTCATCCCATTTTTAATTATGTCTATACTGTGCAGGAGCACATCACTGAGCACAGGTTGCAAGTCAGCTGTACTCTCATTAAAATTAATGAGTACCACACTCAGAGCCTGCGATATTCCTAGCCCACATTATTAGCAACCACTCACGCTCTATCACCTTGGCCTCAGTCATTCATCCTTCACTTCTAATGAATTGACAAGGTTTCTTTCTGCCTTGAAATTCTGACAGAATTTTTTTTATGTTTTGCAAAGTCTTTTGTAAGTCAAAAAAAAAAGGTGGGCAGCAGCTGTGTGCTGCATTCGAACAGGGCAGGAGCCCTTTAAATACACGTAAGCGCTCCCGCTCCGCGGGACGCGCTGGAACTTCGACGAGGCGGAGGAGGAGGTGGGCAGCAGCTGTGTGCTGCATTTGAACAGGGCAGGAGCCCTTTAAATACACGTAAGCGCTCCCGCTCCGCGGGACGCGCTGGAACTTCGACGAGGCGGAGGAGGAGGTGGGCAGCAGCTGTGTGCTGCATTCGAACAGGGCAGGAGCCCTTTAAAAAGCGCTCCCGCTCCGCGGGACGCGCTGGAACTTCGACGAGGCGGAGGAGGAGGTGGGCAGCAGCTGTGTGCTGCATTCGAACAGGGCAGGAGCCCTTTAAATACACGTAAGCGCTCCGCGGTACGCGCTGGAACTTCGACGGGGCAGGAGCCCTTTAAATACACGTAAGCGCTCCCGCTCCGCGGGACGCGCTGGAACTTCGACGAGGCGGAGGAGGAGGTGGGCAGCAGCTGTGTGCTGCATTCGAACAGGGCAGGAGCCCTTTAAATACACGTAAGCGCTCCCGCTCCGCGGGACGCGCTGGAACTTCGACTAGGCGGAGGAGGAGGTGGGCAGCAGCTGTGTGCTGCATTTGAACAGGGCAGGAGCCCTTTAAATACACGTAAGCGCTCCCGCTCCGCGGGACGCGCTGGAACTTCGACGAGGCGGAGGAGGAGGTGGGCAGCAGCTGTGTGCTGCATTCGAACAGGGCAGGAGCCCTTTAAATACACGTAAGCGCTCCCGCTCCGCGGGACGCGCGCGGGCGTCGCCCGGGCGAAGCCCGGGCCAAGGGCGGGCCCGTCCTTGCCCGTCATTGCCAGGAAGAGGCAGGGCAGGGCCACCCCCCTGACATTTACTTTAAACTGTGGTCCCAGATAACCACTTTCTATTTGACTGCCCGAAGGACAAACTCAAGCCTATTTACACTGTGGTGGGGTAGCTTTCCCCCAAAGCTCTAGGCCTCTACCTAGTTAGTGGTCAATTTCCAATATTAACCTGCCTTTGCTCGCCCCGCTGTGATTTTACTTGATTCTCCCACTAAATCCAAGACCCCTGGTTCTTAGCAAAATGGGTCGACGACGCGGGGGGGGTTGGACGGGAAATTGCACTCTAACCAAACCCTGGACGGCTTTTTACAAAAGGCCGTTGGGGAACTTGAAAGAGAAATAGAACTAGTGCAACGTCGTCTTGCTGTCCCTCCTTCTGCATCCATTAGCTCAGCCCATGATAGCCCAGTCTCACAGCCCCACCCGCGACTAGAGCTCCAGTCTGCCCCGATTATCCATTCCCCTTCTCCGTCCAAAATTTTTCAAGAGATCCAAGATGATACTCCAATTGCACCTGCCATTTGTGCCGCACCAACTTCATTGGCCCAGTGTCCCCCTATAGAAGGTTCCCTTACTTTAACTGAATCTAATACCAAAGGGAAAAGGAAGCGTAGGGAACCTGTCCTCAAAAATAAACGATCTAGAACCTTGAGTCCCTCCAATCTGGCCCAATCTTCTATTAATGAAATGGCATCAATCTCCTTACACAATACCAATAACTCCCATGCAAACGAGTTTATTAGGGATCTCATAAGAGATGAGCTCTCTAAACTACTTCTTCCTATCTCCAACCGTCTCCAAAGAATTGAGGACAAACTTGAAAGTCTTACGAGCAGTCAGCTACCAACAATTTCTTTACCTGTAGAAATTCATCCTAATCATGACTCTACTGTTGCCATTAGTCACACAGGCCAAATTCCCAAAACTTTTCCTCCTACTCTAAATCACGTCTGGCCTAGTTCTGCTAAAACCCCCAGCATCCTGACGAACAAACCCCATATGGCCTTAGCTCCCTTATTAAAAGGAACCGCCTCATGGAACAATCCAGCAACTAATTCAGGAGACGGCCCCCCCTTTAGGGAATCCTCACAGCCAGCATACCAGAAGAAGAATAAGAGTTGGGACTCTCAAGAACCCAAAGTGCTTCATTTACCACCTGAATCATGTCCTTATGTTCTTATTATATCAAATGTTCCTGAACTCAAACCTTATTTTTCCGAATCCTTCACCGAACTCAAAAATAAGGTTATCCACTGGTTGCATGTGAATGCGGGGTTTGCTTTTTCCATGTCATCTTCAATACTGATGGTGAGAAGGGTAGGGTGGGTGGGCCCTCTAGCGAAGATCGGTGGGTGGGCCCTCTAGCGAAGATCGGTTTTGGGGATTGTATCGTCATTAATTTTAATTCTCCCGATCTAGTCCAACGACTTTCTCTAAATGCCAACAGACTTTACCCTACAACTGGCAAAACTTCTCTTTGCAGGTTACAAGTGTTCTATCCTCCTTCTATGTCGTCCTGGAGTACTCAATCACCACCATTACACAGGGCCGGCTCGGCCACTCACACACTGCCTACCCCTGTAATTGGTTCTAGACGTCCTCTATCCTCCCTCTCCGAGGCAGACTGACTAGGAGATGCCTTTCAGGATGCGGTTTTGTCTAACTGCGAAGCTGAGTCCATTTGCCCTATTGGTCTTAACATCTCGGCCGATTTTGTTGTCCCGGGTTCACCCAATAGTTTAATATGCCAAGCATCTGAGGAATGCATTTCTAATCAGTCAAACGCTCCCTATACCTTGGGTCACATCTGCATGGCCAACCCATCAAATCCTAACACTATTGAGGATATACCCAGCGAGGTTTTAAAGACTCAGAGTGAGAAACCTTCTGATCTTAATCCACCCGAGGGAAGCACCATGGTCCTTGACAGTCCCTCCCCTAGTATTCCATATGCCCAGAATAGAGTTGGGTCCTCATGCCCAGAGGATCTCGATAAGGTGCTCAGCTGGAATATAGCTGGATTGGAAAGCAAATTACACAGCCCAGGTTGGGGTAACCTTATTGATGATCACTTGATTTGTCTTTTTCAAGAAACATGGGCATTAGAACCCAAATACAGACTCGGTTTTAAAAGCTTCTGGGTTCCGGCCCGTAAGTCATCTTCTGGGAGACCTTCGGGAGGGTTGCTCGTGTGGCTAAATATTTCTCTCAGGTGCAAGATAGAAGAATTAGACACTGGTTGCCCGGACTTGCAAGCCCTATTGTTAATGATTTCTGAAGAAAAACCCCTCCTTTTAATTAATATCTATAACAGGAATGTGAGTCCCCACTTTGAGTCTGACGTTCTGTCAAACTTGGACTATGTTCTTAAAAGTAATTCCCCCTCTTTTGTTTTAATTGGTGGAGATTTTAATGTTACCTTCGAACCTAATCCTTTAGTCCAAGGAATCTGTAAAGAAGAGGATGCCCATTGGGGCATCCCCCAGTTAGTCTCCAACAAAAAACCAAGATTGAACAAATCTGCACGCTTTTTGGCTGACATCGCACTAGCTCATGGCCTCCGAGCCTGTAATGGCCGCTCACACTCGGATGCTATTTTGCGACCCACTTTTAGGCGCGGAGTACATAGCAGTCGCATTGACTACATACTTCTTGATATCCGTCTTTGGTGTTACATGGTAGATATGAGGGTAGATGAGCAGCCTGTGAGCGACCACGATCCCCTGATTCTATCAACCAGAGGTCTTTTTCCTTCGTTGATAGTGCCTCACTCTAGGTCCAACGTGTCCCAACTGGCCCTAACCAATAATAGACGCAATCTAAAATGGGAATCTGTTATCTCCTCCCCTAAACATTTAGCATCTATCTACAGTTTGCTTGCGAATCAAATGGAGTGTATGATCCGGTTAGATGAGTCCGAGGAGGGCGATAGCCTTCTTACAGCCCACACTGATCTGTTCCAATCTTTAAAACAATTTTTCACAAAAGAGACTGTTAACAACTCCAATAAAAAACACAATGCCCCTTGGTTCAATAATTCCTGCAGATCAGCACAACTAGCTCTCCTGGATGCAATTAAAGAAGGCCATGCTGCGATGCTGAGAATAGCCAGGGCCGCTTATAAGAAGGAATGCTCAAAGGCACGCAGAAGTTGGGAGGAGGCCAGATGGGCCACTATCCTGGTTTCAGCCTCATCTAATAATACTTCCAAGTTTTGGAAACTAATAGCTGATAATGACAGTGACTCTCCAGCCGCGCCTGGCTCTACAATCCTCTCAGCAACTTGGGTAGAGCATTTTGGGCAACTTTATGGAGGTCCACCAGATGTTTCTCTGTGGCCCCCCAATGATTCATCAAACCAAGAGATCATTCCAATTTCTTTTTCTCTTTCCGAAACTAGAGCTGCAATAGACTCCCTGAAATGGGGGAAGGCTCCTGGCCCAGATAAAATTCCAGGTGATCTATATAAATCTAGACCTGATATATGGGCTCCCTACCTCAATTTTATCTGCAATACTATTGCAGCAGGCGCTCCAGTTCCATCTACTTGGAAAGGGGCAGAAATTGTACCGATCTTCAAAAAAGGAAATCCAAACATTCCGGCTAACTACCGTCCAATTAGTCTCCTCGATAACTTCCAAAAAATTTACGCGAAACATCTTCTGTCCCACCTTGAGGAATGGATTATTGAGTCTGAAGCCCTTTCTGATTTACAAGCGGGCTTCAGACCCGCTGTGAGCACAGTTGACCAAGCTCTAAGATTTATGTCAATAAAATGGAAGAATGTTGACCTGGGGGGGGGCAACCTTTACGTGGTCTTTATAGACCTAAGAGCTGCATTTGACCTGATCCCCAGGAATCTGCTGTGGTCAACATTATTAAACATGGGAGTGCCATTTGGCCTCCTGAAACTCATAGCCCAGTTGCACCAAAATACCTTTGCCCAAATCAGGTGTGGACAAGGGGGCGAGCTGACTGACCCTGTAGCTATCAAAAAAGGAGCTAGACAAGGTTGTGTTTTGGCACCTACTCTTTTTCTGCTCTACATCAATAATTGCATCCACTACCTAGAGAACTGCATAAATGATTCTCCAAAACTAGGTGGGAAAAAAAATCCCCTGCCTGCTTTATGCAGATGATACGATCCTACTATCAAAATCACCAATGGGAATTCAACACCTAATTAACCAGTTCTGTGCTTACTGTAGTGATTATGGTTTAGATGTAAATATTAAGAAAACTAAATTTATGATATTCACTACCTCTAAAAAACGACTGCGTACTAATATTGAGATGAATTCGACCCCATTGGAGAAAGTTGAAGAGTTTGATTATTTGGGTTTCAGATTATCTACATCGGGCAAATGGAAGGCAGCCATTGACAAGGGGGCTCTGATCATAAGCCAAAGAGGTGGGGCCTTAGTCCGCAGATCTAGAAAGGCACCGAGCCCCCCTCTGAACATTCTTGCGGAGATTTATAATGTTCAAATCAGAGCAGCAGCCCTATATGGAGCGGAACTTTGGGGGTCCCACAAAAACCTGGACATTCTGCAAACTAAGGAAAATATCTTCCTTAGGCAGGTGTCCAGGCTAGGTACGGGCACTCCAATGACCCCTTTAAGGCTTGACCTTGGTTTAAATGGCATTAAAACTATAGCGGCCTTAAGACCCCTTTCCTACTGGATTCGTCTATGGAAATCTGCTGAACTAGAACCATATAGGCTGGCTATAAGAGAGTTGATAGCCGCCCCTAAGGCATTGGAGAGAATCCCTTGGCTGAAAGAGATGAAAACTGCCTGGGACAAAATGGGTCTTCCCCATTATTGGAATCACCCGGATCAAATCCCTGACAAGGCTAGGAGATTTGTTACGAACAGATATTGGGAGAAAGTTAACGAAGATTCCCTGCACCAAAAGAGGGCGGGTAGGTTAACTATGGATTTTCTCCAAATTAAGCATGAACCCTGGGCTGAGATTTTCCTGAACCTCCCTATCCCTCCGTATGCCCGTGCTCTATACCTGCAGTTAAGATATGGCACATTGCCTACCAATGGTTTCACGGCCCATTGGCCATCTAACATCGCTACAAATGATAGGTGTATCTTCTGCCAACTTTGCAAAGAAACATCAGAGCATGTATTATTCTTCTGCCCTTTGTACAAGACACCAAGAAAGAGGTGGATTATTCCCCTCTGTAAAAACATGTCATTTCAGGACAGAGTAACAGCCATTAGAATCTGTACGCATGATTCTTCTCCCAGGGTTGCCATTCCAGTTACCAAATATTTATCGGAGGCCTGGTACATCCGTCGCAAGTTCATAGCACCCAAAGGCTCCTGAGCCATTTCTATACTTGTTTTCAGAAGGATTTTAATCTTCTTTTTTTATCCTTTTTGTATTGTTTTTAGTTGGAAATTTCCATTATGAATTTGTTGCCTTCCCTATGACTACCAAGACTGCACAAGCCCATATAGCCTTCTCATATAGTTATCCTGTTGTTTTCTTTGATTGGTACTCTGATAATGTCGTCTTTTAGTCCAATCAGACTATCTTCTGTCTTTTTTGTCTTTTGGTTGTGCATACTGGTCCTCCAGACAAAAAAGTCTTATATTTCAGTTTTTAGCTCTGTCCCCTTTTTTACTATATTTATTCATGTTTTATTTTATTGTATTTATATATTTGATGAAATGCTTTGTTTTGTTATTCTTATTGTTACACTGTTTTGATGTCTATTGGTTTTACATTGTTACCATGTTTTTATTACATCCCTTTTTAAGTATGATTGTTATTATTATTTTAAATGGACTAGATTTCTAGACCGAATGAACTTAATAAAAAAATGTACATAAAGTACACTTTTACTTCCATCTTGCTTCTGACATACCTCAAAGTAAACATCAGAGATTCACTTCTATATTAACTCGGTGAGGAAACATTAGAATACACCCATTTACCCACAGATTCCTTTAAATAAACAGTGTGATACAGGATAAAAACTACCAGTCATTCCACTGACTCACACATTATTCGACAGCTGAACACTAGCATTTACAGAAAAGAGACACCAGATTTAAGGTTTCAAAAGAGTGCAATTTAAAGGTAAAATGACTATGACTGTTAAAAGAGCTGATATGGCTCTGCCACGATTTTAATTTGAAAATAATAATTTAAAAATCTAGAAATAAAAAAAATATATTTTTTTCTCTTTGATTCCTTTATCAAAAAAATTGTTGAAAGCAGAAAAACAACTCGCAGTTTTTGGAGTGGGTGAACAGGAATAACTATGTATGTAATCTTCTCTGCTAAACAAGCACTGTCAAAACACATAGATCTCGCCCTTTTGACTTAGGGGGTCATTCTAACCCTGGCGGTAAAAACCGCCAGGGCGAATGACCGCGGTAGCACCGCCAACAGGCGGTTCAGCCGCGGCCAGAAACGGAAAGTCGGCGGTGTACCGCCGACTTTCCGCTGCCCTTGAGAATCCTCCATGGCGGCGGAGCTCCGCCGCCATGGGGATTCTGACACCCCCTACCGCTATCCTGTTCCTGGCGGGTCTCCCGCCAGGAACAGGATGGCGGTAGGGGGTGACACGGGGCCCCTGGGGGCCCCAAAAAGAATTTCAGTGTCTGCCTAGGAGACACTGAAATTCGCGACGGGTGCTACTGCACCCGTCGCACTCCAGCAACTCCGCCGGCTCCATTCGGAGCCGGCTTCATCGTTGCTGGGTCTTTCCCGCTGTGATGGCGGGCGGCCTTTTGGCGGTCGCCCGCCAGCACAGCGGGAAAGCCAGAATGGCCGCCGCGGTCTTGTGACCGCGGTGCGGTCATTTGGCGGTAACCGCATCGCGGGCGGCGACCGCCTACCGCCGCGGTTAGAATCACCGCCTTAATGTCTTTTCGATCTGCTTTTTGCAGATGCTGTGCAGCATCTGCAAAAAGCCAAAAGAAGAAAAAAAAGTGCAAATACTCTACCTTCCAGTGTGCTTGCATGCTTAGGGAATGACGTGGGTGCTCTTTTTTTACACGCTTATTTATATTTAATGATCCAAGATGGCGGACACCACATCAATTAGTAAGTTAAATAAAAATTTAATTAGAGTTGTGCAAAAGTGTTTTTTGCATTGTTGAGCAGCCCAGCAGAAAATAGCAGTTGCAGCAACCTCCGAAAAAAATAAAATTAAAAAAAACGCAAGCTTGGTATGCAACAGAGATCTGGGTGGTGGTAGCACAATGAAGGAAGACAAAGAGTAGGTGGGGGGCGAGGGAGAAAGGAAGGTGAGTGAGGTTGGGCATGAGGAAGGCTGAATAAAACAAGCATTTGTAATGCAATGGGTCTCTATTTGCTCAAGTTAGAGCTATTAGCAATGTAAATTACTAACTGGACTTTTCTTGCCACACAAACTGAAAATAAAAAAGCAAAACGTTTCACATAAGCGAGCCAATTCAAAGTGTCACCTTGAGCGTGAAAGAGACACACAAGAGGAAAAAGAAGTTTGCTCGCAGTCAAAGTTATGGGCAAACATGCAATTATCCATGTAACAGGGTTGATGGCCAAGGCAGTTAAAAAATTGCCCTAAGGAGGGACAAACGTACAGCAGTTACCAACGAAAAGAAAGGATTTTTGAAGGGCAAGCCTTTGAACCAGTGACAGTGATGGGCGTGGTTAAAAGCCCAGATACATACCAACACGTTGGAAAAGCATCCCTTGCACGCTTGCTGTGCTCAACCTACAAAATTATAAAAGAGAAAAACCTAGATGGGTGGGGAATACAATGTATGAGCTTGAGTGGGGCCGAATGAGGGAGCAACACACAGTGTGCTAAGTGGGGGTGTTTGGTGTAGGAGTAACCAACACATGTAGAGAGAGCTAGAAAACACATGCACACTCATGGAGTGCTGAAACTGTAAGAAAAGGTAGTTCCCTAAACATGATATGTGGAAGAATACAAGGCATCCAATCAAAAAGATGGTAAAGATGGTATGCTCCAGGGAAGAGACAACAACACAAAAAGAAAAGCAACCCACTGAATAAGAAGCAAACAAATAAAAGTGACAATAAAGCCAATTACTGGTAAGCGTTTCATGTGGAGATCAGGCTCTTCTAAGATCATTCAGGTCAGAAGTAGTTGAGATGGAAATGGCATATGTTAGATCTGACATACTTGTGTTGATGTTTACCCAAACATTTTGCCTTCACACCGTCTGGTTGCTGAATTTATATTTGTGGCTTTAGGAGTCTGTCCACATTACCACTGCTAACCAATGCTAAAATACTTGCGCTCTCACCTTAAAACACTGTAAGATTGGCATATACCTAATTGGCAAATTTAATTTACTTGTAAGCCCCTAGCAGATGGTACTGCATGTACCCAAGGCACATAACTTAAATGCTACTAGAGGGCCTGTAGCACTCATTGTGATACCTCTTAAAGTAGTCTTTTTAAACATGTTTTACGCCAGGCACTGCAGCCTGTGGTGCAGTTTTAAACTGCCCTTTCAACCTGGCAAACTAAACCTTTTGCCAGGCCTAAACCTTCCTTTTTATTACATATGTCATCCCTAGTGTAGGCCTCAAAAAGACCCATAGAGTAGGGTGCACTGTACTAAAATGTAGGACATGTGAGTTTAAGTTTCACATGCCCTAGCAGTGAAAACCCCCTAAAGTCGTGTTTCACTATTGCAAGGCCTATCTCTCCCATTGACTAACACAGGGTTACCTTTTTACATTTAATAAGTACTAACTTTGTATTGGGAGCAACAGATAAATATATGCCATTTAGACTCAAATGTATTGTAATATAAAGTCCTCTTTAATGGTATAGTCAAATTTTGAGCCACAATTCTCAAAATACCACTGTTAAAAAGTTGGCAAGGGAAGGGAAGAACTGTCCATGACCAGATGTGGGGATAGTACAGGGACCCCCCCCCCCCCAAACTTCAAAGGCAGGCATCATGTATAAATACTGACCTCCAGAGCCACTCATCAGTACTGCCCTGCTGCTTCCAGAGGTCTGCCCTGCTAGCTGAGGACTGCCTGTCTCTCTGAGAAGAAAGGCTGTATGTGCTCCCTTGATTTCGGGTAACCTAGATGACTACACAAAGAGTTGGCTCCTTCGGAAAGATAAGATGATATTTCATTATTGTTTTATCTTTCAGCTGCTGGCTCAGCCAACATGTGAAGGGAGGGGCGGGCTCGGCCACGTGAGGTGGGAGGGGGAATGAGGAGAGAGTGCACCTAAGTGTGCATGTGTGTTTGGCAAGCCGTCCTGTGTTGGTGTCCCAGTGAATGCTGGGACACTACAAGATGAGGCGCGACGAGCAAGGCGGCAGGAGTTGGCGGCAACGGGAAGAGGTACGTTTTTTAAGTTCATTATTTTCTTTACCCACCCCGTCCACGCCTCCACTTGAGATTTGTAGTGACCTTCGCTGACTACAAGGCTTACCTGGCTGACCTGTCTGAACTACAGGGACATAACAAGCTCCAGAGGCCTCCCAGCTAACCTGCTGCACTTGACCTTCCTGGACCTACAACTGGACCTGCTTGAGCCATACTGGCCTCTGCTAGAGTAAGTTCCTGATGCTCAAGAGGTGCCTCCCCAGGTCCTGGACCTGTGGCTGGCATTGGTTGCGCTCCTCCTCTGAAGACCGGTGGTATCCTAAGATTTTGGTCCATTTATAACTACAAACAGGGCCCGCAACAACCACAAATACGAAGCTCAAGGGAGCCTGGCTCTGTGCACAAGAGCAACTGCCACTGATGACCACTTTCAAACTACCATGCAGCTTTGTTAGCTGTGCGGTAGTATGAAAGAGAAAGACTCGCAGTTGAAGCAAATCAAACTTGATGGGTTTCACAATTTACAACTTAACATTGCAAAAACCTAACAAGTTTGACTTATTTGAACTGTGATTTTTTCTTTTTCATACTACTGTACGGCTCTGTTCTAAATGTAACATGCTTTTAGAATTGAGCCTACGGTAGTATGAAAGAGAAAGCATTTTAATGTTCCCTAGAAGTGCACGGCGCCCCTGGTGAGTTCTGATGGGGCATCAGGGTACTGCGACATCCACTTTGGAAAACACTGAGCTAGAAGAAAAAGAAGAAGCAGTCAAATGAGAGTGACTGGAAATCCAACCAATGGTAAGCAATGAGTGGGCTTCAAGCCCGCCTATGTTCTTGGTAAGCCCACAAAATGTCTCACAACGTGCACTGCATGTGCTGTATAGTAGGTGAGACTTACAAAAGAGGGATCCCTATAAGAAAGTGCACAAGAGGTCCTCTGCTTATGAGTAAGCATTTAACAGTGCTATCATGAAGAGTTTTTAGGTGCATTGTTATGTTATGTTATGTTACGTTACGTTATGTTACCTTATGTTGCGTTATGTTATTTTAGGTTATGTTAGTGGAATTCTAAAGCACATCTTATTACCCGTGAGGGTATCAAGGTGCTGGGCAGGTGAAATCTGAGACTGGCTGCGGTTGATGCAAGGACTAGAATCCTAGTCGAAGAGTCAATGGATAGCTTCTTTTAGGATTCCACCAGTGACATGGAGGTCCTGATGTTGAGGTCATTCAAGGACTTTAGTGCGAGCTGGGAGAAGGATCATCCTCTGGCTCTGTGAATGCTTATGCACAGAGCGTGGACGAGAGAGAGAAAGAGGCAGAGCAAAGTAACTGGAGACCGTGGTTGAGGTAGGAAGGTCCAGTGTTGTGAAGTGCATTGAATGTGTGTTTGATGATCCTGAGTCAGCAACGTTTCCGGACTGGGAGCCCGAGCTGCTGTCTGAAGTGGGTAGTGATGTGAGTGCATCAGGGGAGGTCAACAATGAATCTGACGAGGGAGTTCTGGGTGGTCGGAATTCTTTGGATGAGGTGAAATGGTATTCCTGCATCTGTAATACAATCTGTTTACGATGAGGACCTGGATGATGATGCATTTGAAGTTCTTGCATAGCATGCACAGGATTAAGAAGCAGGAGTATGCTACTGTGATGATTTGAGAAGTCATAGATAAGTTTGCTGTCCAGGGTGATTCTGAAGTTTCTGGCTTGCTCAACAGGCATTTTTAGTGATTTAGTCATAGCCATGCTGGTCAGAGTTCTGTATTATGTGTTCCATAGAGAATCACTCTCGTCCAAGAGAACATCACCATCTGTCAAACAAAGGGGCAATTGTAGACCTCTGATGAATCCTGTACCCTGTAGATGATTCCCTCATAAAAGACTAATTGAAAGAGTTCTACCAGCAATTCTTTGTGTGGGTGGCTGAACATGGATGAAGCTAGAAGCAGTTACAGTGTCCCAGACAGCCGACCAATAGTCAGAGATGATAGGTCAGGACCAAAGGATGTTAAAGATATTATCCCTCTTCCTGATCACCTCTCCAGGACTCATTTCAGAGCTGGCAAAGTGGGTTGGTGTCCAGTGCCGGTTATGTAGAACTTTCTACATGAACATAAGCCGGGACTTTTGTGATCAGCGGTCATGCATTTCCAACATGAAAGGCCATTCCTCCTCTGCATATTCAATCAATAGGTTAGCTTGCAACATGGCCTGAGTTCCCTCTTATGTGGAGTTGGAGAGCGATCCCATTAATTTTGTGTTGCAAAGCCTATAAGCAGTACCCTAGGAGCTCAATATCATAATATAGTAACACATAGGAGAGGATGACAATGTATACCTTGATGCATCCAGGACTTGCTTCAGACAATGTGCTTGTTGTTGGAAGTGCCAGTGGTGGTCCTTGCTCAGACCAAATTTCCAGTGTAGGACCCCAAAGGAATGAAATCATCATCTGATGGCCAATTGACACTCTTCCAATTGTAGCCCAGACTCTTCAGTGGATGAGAAGGACACCTCTCTCCACCTAGGCATTGGGTACCCCAAATGTAGTGGTGGATCCACTTTGAAAGCTCTGTGGTTAGAAAGCAAAGTTGTCAATAAGGATCAAGCCATAGGGTCCACTTTATGTGGAAAAGGCAGTCTGGCAGTTTAAATATCTTCTCAAACACAATTTTCACTGTCAGGGCATTCTTCTGTAGGTTTGTTCACCAACATTTGGGAGATAAGGTCCAGCCCCTCAAAAGATCAGCTGTGACAAAAGTTGGGCTATTTAGTAAGTTTCCACATGTAGACGCATTAGCCTTTCTCCAGTAATTCGGGTGTATAATTTTAAAGGTCTCACATGTCGCCAGTCTTGATGTCATAGTCACGGTCAATTTTATGTCACAGATGAGAGGAGGGCCAATAGAGGACTGAGAATGAGTATGCTCAAGACGTATTTAAATTAGGGCAACATGACCATTTTGATCACCTATCCCAGAATGAAAGCCGGAGTGCTGTCCTTCTTGTGAAATCAGATCTCACCTGTTGGATGAGCAGGTTCAGAGTGACTAAGCCTGTGTTCAACAGTATACTTTATGCATTAAGATTGCTCCCTACCAACTTAAAGTTAGGCCCCTCAAGTTCTGCAACAGTAGTTGCACTCGACATCATGTGCTTCACATTTGGTCCAATTAATCTGGTATCCAGAAAATGTCTCAATCGAGGTCCTGAGGTCATCCATGGAGGACCTTCATTCTTTCATTGTAAGCATGATGACCTCAGCATACAGGAGGGCTTTTCACTTCAGCTGGGGCAATACAGACACCCTTGATGGTGGTTGTCATTCGAATGGTGGTGGCCAATGATTTCAACAGCAGAGGTACTGGCAACATCCCTGTATAGTGCCCCTATTTATAGGAAGAGACTCCAGCAGAAAGCCACCATTTGTCACCTGTGCAGAGGGGTTTTTCTATAGCAGTGGAAGACTGGAAAGAAAGTGCTTCACAGATAGAACCATTGAAGGAATGTGAAGAGGTTGCCCCATTTCACTTGATCCAAGCATTTTTCTGCAATTATGGGACAATGCCACATTGGTTCTGGATAATCTCAGACGATCCACTGTAGGTGTGAGAGTGTACAAGGGTGAAATCAGAAAGATCTGACACAAGAAAGGAAGATGTATTCTTTTTAAGATGGATATAGCATCTGACAGGTGTCTTTGAGGGCATGGGCCTGTGTTACATAGGTGAAGAGCATTCTGTCAGAGAAGATTCCTATATTGGGGAAACCAGTCCTGTCCAAGAGTGAGTCCAGTGCTAGTTTACAGACACCCCCTACAAGCATTTGTGTAGAACCAAAGTCATCCCACAGTAATTTTGAAGTTGTGTAAAAGGAGGCACCAGAGAAGTTTGGCACAAATAGCCAACCAATTATCAATACCTCTTTTGAGCTTGTTACTTTAGCAAATATATAACAGCCTTGTTGGTACCCCCAATATTTTCAGTACTTTGAGTGTGAGATTTTTCCTGAAAAGGGTGGTCCCACTGCATACATTTGAGAGATTGATGGTGCTCAAGTCATATCAGATTCAAGGCAACTAGAACCCAAAACCAGTCCCACCTAGTCTTGTGTAGCTTATCTGTCTCTGATGGGGTGAGATGTGTCTTTTATACCAATGAAAGGTGCAATGTCAATGTGTTTGGTTGCTAAGTTATTAAGGATCTCCTTCCTCTTTGTTTAGTAGGCCATCCGTTTGACATTCCATAACACAAATCATAGTAGGCTGGACAAGTTTGGATGAGCTCTGATAAGGTTTTACGGTACTTGTGAGTAGGGGCAGTAGCAAGGGGAGGACGTTCTTGAGGTAAGAATGTTCATCAAGGCTAATCAGTACATTTTGCTCGGGTACTAATATCTGGGGTACTTGTATCCCAGAAGAGATGAGTCTTGGATTTTGTCGATAAAGTACCCAATGGGCATGTTCAACCCTCAATTTAGTATTTCTGTCTAAAGGTGACCAAAAATGGAGAACCACCAACAGTTTCACCATATAATGATAAGGGGAAGAAGGGTTAGGGCAAGAGTAATGAGTCTTTAGATAGAAATCTCACAGAAGAGATGAGGGGTTATGTGAGGCCAACAGTGGTTGTGGGGTAAAAGATAAGGCTAGAGGAGGTAACACTGTCAGGCTAACACACTACTGTAACGTGGTCTGGCCCTGGGGGAGAGGAGGGGAGTTCTAACTACTAAAGAACATTCAGCTCTACTTTGGCCCATGGCCCACCAGCAACTAAGGCATGATTCCTGCAGTAATAAGATCCAGGGAACACCTCATTCTAAAAGAAGAAAAGAAGTAAAAAGACAGTGTTGGTGGTTTCAATGGTTGAGCCTGGAGACAAAGGTTTTCAGGTAAGAGAAACATATGTCAAGAAGGTGTGGTGTTTCAGAAGTTGGAACATAGGCTGCACTGTATTTCAATGGGCAGGTCTTAGGCAGACAAACAGGATCATAGAAAAGTGTCTATTGATGAAACATGCATAATAAGACAAATACAACAGGCCTGACCGATTTTTTGTAGAGTTCCCAAACGTAGCAAATAAAATGCTATAGAAAAACAAACTGTTAAAAAAAAACGTTAAAAAAATTCACAAGTAATAGGATTGTGGAGTAGGTTCTTGTGTAGTTGTCCCTGCATCTGTCATCAATGATGATCTAGATTTGTCCCTGTTGCAGATTAGTTGACACCATGGTGCAGGCTTTCTTTACCCATCTATAGAAGGAATGTTCGGCTTCTGAAATCCATGAAAAGCACAGGGGAGGTGATCGATCTTGATCTGTTTATGAGTGTTGGTAGTTAGTAGTAGGTTCATTTCCTCATATTTCAGCTAGTCTAGAAAGTGTTTCAACTGCTCCAGTTCCATGAATTTATTTTGTGACTCTACCATCTATCATAATGAGCACCAAGACCAGATTGGGTAGGCCACATTTAGGCCCTCATTACAATCCTGGCGGTCGGTGTTAAAGCAGCAATTATACCACCAACAGGCCGGCGGTAAAAAAAATGGGATTTGGACCCTGGCGGTTACCGCCATCCAAGACTGCCACTTTAAAACACCGACCGTCAGGGTGGTAATGGCCGATGGGGCTGGAGACTTTGGTCTCCAGCCCGGCCGCCATCACAATCCCACCCTCAGGATTACGACACGGCCTACCGCCATGGTTTTGGTGCCAAACTTACCACCAGGAAAACCATGGCGGTAGGCACTATCAGTGCCAGGGAATCCCTTCCCTGGCACTGATAGGGGTCTCCCCCGCCCACCTCCCCCTCCCGAGAGTCCTCCTCCACCTTCCCCCGCCCTCTCCTGCCCCCGCACATATACACACCCACACGCGCTCCCATATACACACATGCACACACGCATACCCACCACCACCCACCCATGCATGCACACATACATACCCACACACTGCAACACACACCAACATAGCTTGTCCACACATGCATTCACAACACACAAGGCTCACAATCACTCATTCAAGCTTGCATCCAACGCGAGTCACACCCGCGTGCATGCATACCAAAACATACACACACACCCCCCCAAATACACACAACACCCCCTTACCCCCATCTCCGGTAGGAGAACCTGACTTACCTGCTTGCAGGGGGTCCTCCAGCTGGAGACGGTACGTGGCGATGCTGTCAGCAGCAGCGTCTACCAGCAAAACACCACCAGGCTGTATCATTGCTCATGATACGGTCGGCAGTGTTTTGCTAGCGTGGCGGTGCTGCTGTCAACAGTGCCGCCTTACCGCCGTCTGCCTCCATGACCGTCGGCGGTGTTCAGCCAGCATTCTGGCAGAATACTGTCGGCGGTCATGATACGCGTAGATGGCTGGTAGCCACCGCGGCAGTATGTTGGCGGCCATAGCCGTGGCGGTAGGCGGTCAATACCACCAATGTTGTAATGAGGCCCTTAATGTCTCTGTGCCACAGGTATGGCCTCAACACCAGAAGCAACTTCTGCTTTAAGTTCATTTCAGAAGAGAAACCAGCAGAGATGTGTATCTCATGTTTATCAAAGGTAAACAACCCATGTTTCTCTGCTACTCAAATAGCCTGTTGGGCCTGCTGATGTTGGAGAAGCAAGCAATAGTGGGGTGAAATAGGTTAGATATGTCTGCGTGGCAAAATCTGACATGGTGAGTCCTCTGAAATTTGAAGGTTGGGGTAAGTCTATTCCAAGAAGGTAGGTCAAAAATGTGGTCAGGAACTCTTCAATAGTGCCACTCTCTATGGCCTTGAGAATTCCATAGAATTGGCCATTGTCTCTTCCAGACCCATGCTCTAAATGTGTAAGTTTGTGGTGTAACTGCTAACATCTTGTTTGGAGGTTTGTGATGTCCACATGGGTGGAGTGTATGTCAGGCTAATTTTGTTTTTTTAGGGGCACTTAGAGCAGAGTCCACAGCTGTGATTTACCTCATGACAGCTTCTAGTGTGATTTCTGGAGATTTCACTGTCTCCTGGGGTTGGCTGTGCTCACCTAGGACACTGCTTCTGTGAATAGCAGTTCCCTGGATTTATGGTTATTTGCCATTGTATGCATGATGAGGTCAAGGTGGGTAGCGGTCAAGGATGTTGCCTGAAATTTAATTAACTTGGGTGCAAAGAGGCATTGAAAAACACCAGGAACATCTCCTCTGCTGTTTCAAAATGACCTGACGTGTGCTGTATCTCTCTCAACTGAGAGTCTAAGGGAGTGGATACTTGGATTGGTAGGAGCAGGCCCTCAAGTGTAGAAGCAAAAGACAGTGCCACAGTGAAGTATGCAACATTCTTGCTTAGTTTGTCCATGTACCCTTGGAGGAGATTCAGAACTATTTAAGTGAGGACCCGGTACCTCACCTGACTGATATAAAGGGTGTAGTTAGAGTTCTTCTGGTGATGAATCATTTTTCCTTGTGGCAAGGTCTTGTAATTCTAATGCCATGTGTGCCACCAAGTTCTGTGTGTAGGCAGGTTGCAGGGCATTGAGACCCCTCAAGCTGCAGCTGTAGGGCATTAGAGACAAGGAAAAGCGGAGGTAAACATGTCAAGTAGGCTTCCATCGATTCAGCTGGGAGACTGTCTATGTAGCATTATGAGTCAGAAGAGAAAGAAAGGTAGCTCACAGACCTCTCTAAGTTGTGTTCAAGCATCAAGTGTGTGGTTTTTCCTTAGTTAAGTCTTAGGGCTGCAAGCATTGCCCCTCCGGGCCACTTCTCTGGTAGTCGCTGTCTTCAATTGGAGAGTGTCACTCACATTCATTCCACTCAGGAGAAGCCCAGGAGTGACTGTGCACACTGCTCCTAATATGCTGGCTCCTCAGCACCTAGAATCAACAGGTAATTCTGTAGGTACTCAGCAGTCCCCATCACAGTCCATCATCCTCAGGGGCTGCCGCAGAGAATAGAGAGTGTGAGCCAGAATCGTCCGTCCTCTTCTTCAACTTCTGAGGGGCATGCTGTATAAGTAAACCTCAATATTGGTGGGTTGCAGGTAGGACATGAAAGGGCTGTTATCCAGACTGTACAGCCGGTGGGAGGATGAAAAGAGATCCCTTGAGAGCCCCTCTACTGCAGTGTCTTCTTGCACAGAGCGGGTTAATGTGTAGGGTCCCTGCATGCTGATAACTGTTCCAGTGAGGTGGACATCTCAGAAACGTACAGGGAAGCAGCCATCTTCAAGCTGTCAGCTCCATCTCAACACGTTTTTTCGAAATTGCGTTTTCTTAACTTTTTAAGGTGTAAATACCCTTAAACCGCAAATGGATTTTCTCTGTTTGTTTATCTATAAGGTTTGCAGAAATCATTCTTCCCTTCTTAACCCTTTCCTTCACATGTGCTGTCACTGAGAGGAGTTTCACATTTTTAAAAAACAATTGCTGTTCCAATGGTTACTTTCTCAACTCACATTTTCTTTTTCCACTGCTCTTTTCCTTCTCCCATACTCCTTCTCCCCCTACCCTTCCTCAGCCTTTCCCCTACTTCCTCTCTCTTGTGTTTTTTGGACAGACATACTCTAAATCCCCTTTCTTCAACCATTTTAAAAATTAGTTCCCCGTATCCTATGCTATTCCTTATTACCACTTTTTAATGGAGCTCCACTCATACTCTCATTCCTACCCTCAACCCTTTCCTTACCCTACCTCTTCTCTCCCTTTGTCTTTTTACCTGCTTTTTCGCTTCAATATTAGAATGAAGGGGCATATTTATGAGCCCCTAGCACCACCTTGCGTCACATTTGCATCATTTATTTTGACGCAAATGTGGCGGTGGGGTGGCATTTCCCACACGCCATATTTACAAAGAGGTGCAATGCTTGCATTGCGCCACTTTGTAAACTCTTGCCATACTTTATGCCTGCGCCAGGTATAATGAATGCCAGGGGGACGTTCCCCCGGTAATGGGGCTGAAAAAATTGGTGCAAGGAAATCTAAGAGATTTCCTTGCACCATTTTTTTCTGACCTTTTAACGCCTGCTCAGAGCAGGCGTTACAAGGGGGCATACCACTATTTATAATGGGCCCCTATGTACTCTGCAGGTGTAGTGCCAACATTTTTGCGCTACTCCTGCAGAGTATATCAATAGCGTCACAAAAAATGACACTGTTGCCGCCCACCCAGCGCCATGGTGCACCGTATTTTTAATACGGCGCACACATGGTGGAGGTAGGGGGCGTTAAGGGGTGCAAGGAAAGTGGCGCTGCACTGGGTGCACCGCCACTTTCCTTAAATCTGCCCATAAGTTCCAATGGTTAATGCTGAGAGTTCCATGTTTTTCTTATGAAAACAATAATATTATTTTTAAGATGCTATTTGATTTATTTCTCTAATAATTTCCCCAAATTGTATTTCTGCATTCTCAAAATGAGTTTCTATTATTTCAGTTTTCTAAGAATTTACATACTAGAAAAATTATTTACCTTGCCAACACATTTTCCAATTCAGGTTTAGATTCCCAGAGAGAGCCGATGCCATTATTGATTCTCTCTATAGGTAGAGGTTCAAGGGAACTACTTATTTTGCCTAGCCTGTGCCTAGTCATCCTCTACCAAAACAAGGATATTAAACCACCTGAGTAACCAGACATTAAGGCCTTCCAGGATCTATAGCCAGGTCAATGCATCAATTCCAACAAAGTTCATTGACTTATCAGTGATAAAATAAAACTGAAAGCAAGTAACAATGAATAGACATACCACGTACATTTGAACACTCGACTGCTCTTCGGATTGATTCTAGAACTTTGACATCTCCATGTAACATTCAGAATTATCATCATCAAAATATGCGTTGTAACGGTGTGGCTATGACCAATAGTCCTCAAACTACAATTGTTCATTGTAAATCAGACAGCTGAACACTATCAACATGCTTCATTTTCATTGGCTCCTAGCTGGTTATTAGCTACCAGGAAGATTCATAGCCAGTAACTAAAACAGCATCCACCCACATATCACTATGCCTTCTTACCTTAAGGGCTGCCTGTAAAGATCAAAGTTATAATAAAGAACTGAAGTGTTCACTTGGCTCATTGTATGGCTACTGAAGGACACCGCTTTTGAATTATTAACTTCCAGGTGCAGAAGGCTGGCTACATGAATAAAAATGATTATTATCTCTGCTGCCAACTTCCTGTAATAGATGCGTCTTTAAAGTGTTCCGTGTCTGTGAAAATGTGATTTACATGTGTTTCATTTAACTCATAATAAATCTGATATTGAAGCCAGTGCACATTCATGCAGGGAGATGCAACTACTGACTAAAGGAAGTAGGAGAAAATAAAAAGATAAAATAAATGCCTAAGCACCAACTCATTTGACTGTCTCAGTGCCCACAAAGGTCTTATCTAATCATTTTAAATATGTCTGCAAATAGTTTCCACCACCGCTAAAATCTATCTCCATGCATTTAAATGGAAGATTAAAAATCCTATATGTACCAAAATGTTGCTATTTAAAAATATTTAAAAACTAAAGAGGAACTAAGTGATAGAGAAAATGTATGGTCTGAGGATGTGGAAAGAAAAGGCTAGGCTACAGGAAGAATCTCTCTCATTAACAATGAATAGCCCTTTATAATACTCATTTCATAATGATTAAAAATCCATACTTTGCCTCACATTTTAACCAGGAAGTTCCACATCTACAGTAACACCTTATTGCTATTTTTTTCAGCCTATTCCATAAGAAAGGCTTTACATTCTGCAGCTTCTATGCAAAATGGTTCGGAGAACAGGCTAACGTTTGACTTGAATAAAGAATGTTTGCGCTTTAGTAGTCCATTAGAAGTCTGTAAAGAAATCATACCAGAGCATTGTGGAATCAACTCACTGTCTGCTGCTACTATTGGAAGTATATGTCTTACTTAGCAAATCAGGCTTTTTTCTCACATGTCTACAAAAGTTGTGAATTTATACAAAATGTATTGTCATTTTAGCTTCTGAAGCAGAATAATAGCTATAAGAATATCATGAGGTGAAAACAATTTTCTTTCAAGCATGGTTCATAAAATCCTAGATGAGGATGAGCATTTTTCACAGGGAGAAATGACCATAAAAATAATCACAACAATTAGTATGGCACATCTGCCAGACTAACAGTTCCTCCCCTTTAATTTGAGTCAGTAAAAGTGTACTTTTTCTGATGCCAGTGCCTCCCCTGACTCCACCATTAGAAACATTTGACTGACAGCCCATCTGACAATAGAGCTTTTATATTTATGGCTATGGCGGTCTATTGATTGGGCATTGCGTCGGCATGGCTGGATCCATCGCCCCCTTCGTGGCAACAGTGGCTAGGTAAATTGCTATCTGTGTATCACCTTGAAGTTGCCCTGTATGAAGGGAAGGGGAAACGGGCTAAGAGAAAAAGGCAGGCGATATGGGGGCAGTTTCAAGAATGGATTTGGTCCCATTAATGGTTACTAGGGGGGCTGCTCTAATCTTTGCTTCTTATCGAAATCTGAACCGATTCGACTCTGATTATGATTATTATGTATCTTTGATCTCTTATTTTATGGTCAAAGGGGGTCATTTTGACCTCGGCGGTCTTTTTCCAAGCCCGCCGAGGGACCGCCGTGTGGAAGACCGCCAGTGGTGGCGGTTTGCTGCTCGGCCTATTATGACCGTTGGCAGCTCTCCGTTCTTTTACGGACGGAGAGCCGCCACAGCCATACTGGTGGGAGGCGGGGAAGTGGAGGTTGCTCCGCCTCCACCGCCACGCCAACAGAACATCGCCGTGGCAGTGTTCTATTGACAGTGTGGTGTCGGCGGAGCTGCCCCCATGGCTCCCGTCCCCTCCCGGAGGATCGACGGACCAGGTAAGTCGATCGTCCGTTAGGGGACGGGGTGGGGGGGCGTTGTGTGTTGTGTGCGTGCATGGGGGTGTGCGTGTGTGTATGTAGTGGGGGTGTGTGAGTGCGTGTATGCTTGCGGGGGTGTTGTGAGTTTGGGAATGAGTGTGTGTATGTCTGTAGGTATGTCTGTATGGATGTGTGCGTGTATGTTTGAATGTGGGTGTGCGTGTCTGACTGTGTGGATGTTGGCATGTATGTTGGTGTGTGTGCGTATATGTGTGTTGGTGGTGCCTGCGTGCGTGTCGTGTGTGTATGAATGATGTTATGTTGGGGGTCGGGGTGGGGAGGGGGGTCCTGCCACCTTTGAAGGGTGGCAGGGGTGGTGGGGGGTGTAGGGGAGGGAGTTGGGGTGGGGGTGGGGGGTGGGTGAGACCCCTAACAGTGCCAGGGAAGGAATTCCCTGACACTGATAGTGCTTACCGCCATGGATTTCATGGCGGTTCCAACCGCAGGAAATCCACGGCGGTAAGCCGGGTCAAAATACCGCCGGCGGTATAGTGACAGCCGCCGGGCTGGAGACCCAGGTCTCCAGCCTGGCGGTCGTCTCCAGCCTGGCGGTCGTCTCCGCCCTGGCGGGCGGTACGCAGAAGCGGCGGATGACCATGGCGGTAACCGTCATGGTCATAATACAAAAAAAAAGACCGCCAGCCTGTTGGCGGTCTTACCGCCGCTTCTCCGCCTTCCGCCAGGGTCATAATGAACCCCTAAATCTCTTGCTTGGTAAATTAATGTCATTCATTTTCTTTCTTTTCCGAAATAAAAAAAGAATAAAAAAATAATAAAAATAAAGACACAGAGATCCCACCCTGCCCAGTGGGGTTCTCTAGATACAGCAGGTTTTCTCCTACCATGGGAGTGAAGGATATGCCTTTGCTGACATAGTGGTTGTCGAGACGCCCATCAATATCTAAATAAGCCCTTTAGGCCAAGATTTAGGAGTACCTAGTGCCTCCTTGTGCCACATTAGCATAATTTGTTGCACTAATGTGGCCCAACAAAGCCAAAATCACGGTGCCATACTTACAAAGTGCGCCAGAGCAAGCGTTAAAAGGGGGGACACCATAGCTTTCAATGGGCCCTTATGTACTGTTCAGGACTGGTGCCAACATTTTGGCGCTATTCCTACACAGTACATCAATAGCATGAAAAAGTTTGATGCTATTGCCCCCACCCTGCGCCATGGTGCAATGTATATTAAATATGGGGCACGCATGGTGGAGGTAGGCGGGGCGCTAAGGGACGTGAGAAAAGTGGCACTGCATAGGATGCAGGGCCACTTTTCTTAAATCAGGCCCTTATTCTTTTTCAAAATTGTAATCGCTGAAATGATTATTTATTTATGTATTTTTTACCTTTGATGTTTTGTTCATTTTTATATAGTTGCTTTATTGCAAGAGGAAACTTAAACTTAGATACCATTTTCCCAAAATGTAGTAGCAAAAGATTGATGGATTTGATATATTTGAAAATCCAAGTAAACTTCATAAGATGATACATTAGTTTCAACAGTGTTCTAGTACATTAACCAGTTTTAAATGCCATCTTGATAAACTGATGTATCCAGAATATAGGCTACCCCAATATTGTGAAGGTAATTTTACTGTTTGAGGGAGGGAGGCCACCACAATTTGTGTTCCTTTTCTGTTTTTTTTGTTTTTTATTAGGTGACCTGGAGCTAGGAAGGATTAACTTGTTTCAAAGAAATAAGTTGTTTTAGGGATTAATGTTTGAAAAATGTTGAGATGGTGGAGGCACAAGGTCATAAATATTTATTTATTTGTGTTTTTATGAAGTTTGTACAGAATTGTTAATCATTTTACTGTTTTGTTGTTTTACAGTTTGAGGCCTAGTCTGTCAGCACTGGGTGGGTTTATTAATATACATTTCACATCTCACTCCAGCTGTGGTTGCAATCTCATTTGATTCTAATGGAATCTTCCCTAAACAATATGGAGGAATTACTTCCTTTGGTTCTACTTCTATGTCCCAGGAATATTTTACTTATACTTATAAGTCTACAAGGGTATTTGTGCTGTGTGTTACAATGCTCCCAGATTCTGACCTGATTATTGTCCTTGGTGTTCTTGCTGAGCACTGTGATTTATTCTGCGCTATTGCTCTATGCAAGTTTCTGGAGGATTTTTTGCAACTGGCTTTCATCCACCAGGCAGTTTCCTTGGAGGGCACATCCCAGATTTGTGTTTCCTTCACTGGCTTGCAAGGTGGCTTGCAGAGGAGATCGACAGGCCAAGAACTTACATGCCACAACTGTGACTCTTTGAATGTCCAGCCCTTGAAAGATTGCAATGCCAGTGTCGCTTGTCAAGAATGGATTCTACACAGGCTTTACAGGATACCACACAGAAGGCTGGTGAACTGGATTGTCTTCAAAATGAAAATGCAATCTTATGTCAACCGTTGTCAGCCAGGTTGCTCTCTGAGTTACCCCCAGTTCCTGCCGGGGCCCAACATTTTGAGGAGGAGCCCATTAGACTCAAGGAGGTTTTGAATTCTTTAACAGTCCATTTCATCTTTTGACTTACTCAATACTCCCAGTACCATATTAATGTGAAATATCTTATTAGTTGTCTATCCGCAGATGCCCTGGCATGTGCTACACCTTTTGTAATGGCTTCTAACCCTAGTCTAAATGATTATTCCCCCTTTCTGTTGGCTTCCGTCAAATGCATGAGAGGCTGGATTTGGAGAGCTCTGCAGAAGAAGCCCTATGTGAGATTCAGCAGGCTTCTCATGATGTCTTGTCTTACATGACACATTTTAAGCGTTTGGCTGCTGAAACCACTTGGGTGGAGAGAACCATATTGATTCTATTCCATTGGGGACTCAAGGAAGAAATAGAAGATGAGTTAATCCAATTTTGTCCTCTGAACCCTTAAGTGATGCTGTGAATGTCCGTCTATTTCTGTTACCCATTTACATTGATACAGGGCAATCCTCTATTAGTCTTGACATTATTGGACTCGGGGGAAACAGGCATGTTCATGGACAAGAAGTGGGCTCTGAAGAATAATTTTCTGACTCAAGCAAAAGCTAAGGTGGATATTGTGCTGATTGAAGATAGTACTCCATTAGAGTCTGGGCAAGTTTTCACATGTCTCTGTTTAATCATCATGAAAATGTAGAACTTACTTTAATAAGACCACCAAATTATCCTATTATTTTTGGAGCACCATGGCTAGTTCTTCAAAACCCGTATATGAACTGGGCTGCAAGAATGTTGTCCTTTAGCCCTGAGTATTGTGCTCAAAAACTAAGATGCTGCCTCCACATTAAAGTTGTGATGTGCTATAAATCTGGAGCCAGGATCCGAATTTCCTTATGGTAGAATGCCACTACTCCCACAGTCAGAAAAGAAGGTGCTACAACAATATCTCAATGAAAATTTGAAGAACGACCTTATTGTTATATTGACATCTCCTGCAGGGGCTCCACTTTTCTTTGTTCACAAGAAATAAAATTAGTTAAGGCCTTGCACTGGTTACAGAGGCTTGAATAAGATCACAATAAAAGATAGCTATAATTTGACACTAATTAAAGTTATCTTGGAATATGTATGAGGAGCTCAGGCCTTTTTGAAACTCGACCTAAGAGGAGTCTACCATTTATTAAGGATAAAAGTAGTTGATGAATTGAAAAATATCTTTCCAATGCTGTTTGGACATTTTGAGTATTGAGTGATGTCCTTCAGTTTAAGCAATGCTCCCTTTATTTTCCAATACTTTATGGATATTTCTTCTGATTTTCTGAATAAAAATGTAATCGTTTATCTGGATGATATTTTGATTTTTTCCAGGTCATGTGAAGAATATCGTTAAAATGTCTGGGAAGTCCTTCAGAGATTATGGAATCACTTCTTGAAATGTAAACTAGAGAAATGTGTGTTTGAGTAGACAATCATAAAGTATGTTGGGTTTATAATCCCTCCCAGTGGTCTGTTGATTGATCCATGTTACAAATATAGGCTGTATTGAATAGGCCATCTATTCAGTTCATCCAGTTCATCCATAATTTCTTAGAGTATTTGTGTAACATGTCTTGGTTATTAAAGAAGGAAAAGTTAAGCTCAGGGTTTTTCTGGAAAGCTCAAGCGGAAGCAGCTTTTCACTCTTTAAAAGAGACATTCACTATAGCCCCTGTAGTTAGATAACTGGATCCTTTGGAGAAATTTGTAGTAAAGATAGATGCCTCTGACAAAGCCCTTGAAACTGTATTAGTAATGAAAGAGGCCTGCATGGAGTGGAGCAGCTTTCCTCAAGGTTCTCATCATTCATTTGACATGAGGACAGATCATCATAATTTTCAAGTGTTACGAGAATGTCAAAGTTTGAACAGTAGACAGGTATATTTTTATCTCTCTGTTTGATTTTGTAATCACATATATTCCTAGATCTAGTAATGTTCTGGGAGATGTGTTATCTTGTCGTAATTACTCCCATTCAGAGGTACAACTGCTAACTATGTTGGCTCTTAGGCAAGTTCTATTTTTTACTATTTCCTTTTTGGATGCATTCAACAACCCTATCTTTCTCTGGATTTGGAAGACTTGAAAGAATTGCAAAGAAAATGTGAAATTCCAGAAGCAAGGTGAATTATATTTCTTTAAAAAGGACTTGTTAATTCCTGTATCAGTGTTACAAAACAAAGTTATGAACTTGTGCAGGCCATCATGGCGAGAAGAATACTTGGATTTAGTCTTTCAATCTTTTTGGTTGCCACAGATTTAAAGGATGTGGAACAATATGTGTCTTCTTGTGTCACATGTGCTCAGTTGAAAGATTCTCACTTTAAAGCATATTGGGCCTGATTACAACTTTGGAGGAGGTGTTAATCCGTCCCAAATGTGACGGATATACCACCAGCCGTATTACGAGTTCCATAGGATATAATGGACTCGTAATACGGCTGGTGGTATATCCGTCACTTTACCGTCACTTTTGGGACGGATTAACACCTCCTCCAAAGTTGTAATCAGGCCCATTGTCTTCCTTATCCTCTACCTATAGCTCCTGAACTGTGGCACACACTCTCAACAGATTTTATTGTCAACTTGCCTTTACCTAAAGGTTTCACCACAGTTATAGTGAATGTAGATGCATTCTCCAAAATTGCATGTTTTTCCACATATAAAGGAGTTCCTAGAGCATAGATCATGGCCCAACAATGTATTGAATACATTTTTTATTTCCCTGTCCTTCCTTCTGTGACTGTCTCTGATAGAGGACCACAGTTTATCTCATAGTTCCATCCCCAGATCAATGGCTTCACTGAATGTACCAATCAGACTTTGGAACAATTCTTATGATGCTTTTGTAATGCTACCTAAAGTATTTGGGCCTCTTTGTTTCTCTATGTGGAATTTGCATACAACAATAGCACACATAGCAGTACTTGGGTATCCCCTTTCTTTTGTCTACAGAGACTTGATCCTAGGATGAGTCCTAAAATAGTATCTACTGATTCCTTGGTGCATGCAGCTTTGGAATTTGTGGAACATTTAGTTTCTATACGAGACACAGTCAAAGAGAACCAGGTATTACCCAAATGCAAAATAAAATAACAAGCTGATAAGCGTTGTTGCCCTGCTCCTGTTTATTCAGTAGACCATAAGGTTTGGCTGTCCTCTCACTTGTTTCCACTTCAGGGAAGACACCTCAAGTTAGCACAACGTTTTTTGGGTCCTTTCCCCAAAGCTGATATCATTGGTCCTGTTAGTTTGTATTCAGCTTCCTCCTTCTTGGCATATGCATCTTGTGGTCCATGTATCTCAGCTCCCAACTTAAAATCCTTTACCATGTTTTCTGAGTTAAACCCCCACCTCCTCCAGTTTTAATTCTGGGTATTCTTGAGTTTCAGGTTTCAGAAATTTGTGATTCTCGCATGTGTCAAGGGAGGCTGAAGTTTTTGGTACGATGGAAAAGTTATCCTATTATTGCTCAGTCTTGGGAATCAGCTTCCTCTGTTCATGCCCCTCGCTTGATATGAAGATTCTTTCAATTACATCCTCATAAGTCTGGAGTCCTGGGATCAGGGTATAAGGTGAGATACACCTGTAGGCTGTGTCCTGTTTTCAGTCTTGGGTGTTCCCTTGAGATGCGGCTTAGGATAAAAGCATTTCCTTCTTGTGGTTTTGCAGGTGGTTCCAGATGAGGCACTTCTGAGGTAAATTACCTGCAACATTCATACAGTGTGGTGAGGCTCCACAGGAGTCTGCATGGCAGTTTGGACATTAGGGGGAGTACAGGGCCTGGAACTGATGGCGCCATCGTAGGGAGGCTTCTCCTAGTCCATCATGGTTGCAATCTCATTTGATTCTAATGGTATCTTCCCCAACTAATATTGATGAATTACTTCATTTGGTTCTAGTTCTATTTCCATGTCATATTTACTATATAAGTCTGCAAGGATCTTTGTGCTCTGCATCACAACACTCATGGATTCTGATCTGATTATTGCCTCCCGGTATATTTGCTGAGCCCTGTGCTTTATTCTGTGCTACTGCTTTTGCAAGTTTCTGGAGGTTTTCTTTTTTTTTGCTACTGGCTTTCATCTTCCTGGCGGTTACATTCTAGCTTTGTGTTTCCTTCACTGGCTGGCAAGGTGGCTTCCAGAGGAGATCGCCCTGACTTCAGTCAAAGAACTTAACAGGCTAAAATGACTCTTTGAGCACCCAGGGCTTGTAAGCATGTTTCTGTTGGTGGCTAAGGTCTATGTGGCTCCTGGAGTCCAGGCCCATGTGGCCAGACATGTTTCTTTTTTCTTAGCAACCTTCTTCCCCATTTGCTCGGCCACCAGTTTTTGTGAATTTCTGTATGTGTGACTTTATAAATATTGTACTTTACTTTGTTTCTGCACTTTTTAAAAGTATTTTGCAGGAGTAGTTGATGTTTTACATGGACTCTTTGTGATTGAGGAATTTGTAAACTATATTTAATTTTCTTTTCTGACATTACTGATTTTCTGATGGTGAGTAAAGCACAGTCCCTTGTGTGGGCCCAGGCACATTTTGGGCAAATAGTATATAAAAGAGCCATCCTTTTACTGCAGTGCCCCAAGATCTTTCTGTGGAATTATGGGGTGCTGCAGGCATGATAGGGTAACCATGTTCTTTATTCTACTGGTCTTTTTTGTTGCTGGTACAATGGTGGTGGACATTTTCTGTACCCAGTGTGTGTGTTTGTCATGCCTTCTTCTTTGCTGGCCATGCGGCGGTAGACATGTGTGTAGCCAGTGTGTGTGTGCATGTGTGTGGTGCCCATTTCTCCTTTGTTCTAGAGGCCTCCTTCTTTTCTGGCCATGCAGTGACCACCATGCTGTGGAAATAATGAGTGTGTGTGGTGGCCATTTTGTCTTTGTTTTCCATGCCTTCTCTTTCACTGACCACATGGTGGATGAGCTAGCTTGCAGGAAGGGAGGGGGGAAGCATGGGACTGGGTTGGAGAGGATAAGCAAAACAGGGGATGTTGTTGAAATGGGAAAGTAAGAATGAGGGCGGGGACACGCAATGAGATGAATTGTGACAAGAGGCACAAGCAAATGGATGGAGCAGTGTCAGTGGGGCAAGGAAGAGCATGGGGTGGAATTTTAGAGGCAAGCAACAACATGCAGAGGGTGGAAGGGGGCAAGCAACAACAACACAGAGGGTGTGGGTGAGAGAACCAATAACGCAGAGAGGTAGGTGGGGCCAAGCAACAACACAGAAAGGAGCAGCAGGGAGGTTGGGCTATACAACTACAAAGAGATGTTATGGGAGGGGCCACAACAACACAGAGAAGGGGAGGGTAGAAGAGGGCAACCAACAAAACAGAATGAGATGGGGTACAAGCATAGAAGGAGAAGCCTGCAAACACAGGCACTCCTGTGGAGTGTTTCTAGTAAAAGAAAAAAGTGGCTCTGAAAGCTTGAGCAGTGGAGAGACACAAGTACTTGGGCCATGCTCCAGAGGAGGGAAAAAGACATGAAGAGGAAGTGAAGCCGGCGTGAGATGACCAAAGATAAGCAAAGAAATGTGAGTGAACGATGAAGTCTACAAATGGTAATCAATGAGCAGGCTCAAGACCTACTGTAAGCCATAAATTGTCTTGCAAGCAGCAATTTAGTCGCTGAAATGGAAGTAAAAACTCTCCAGCGGCATGAAGCAGAAATCTGTGTCTGAAGACAGTTCCAAGAGGTTAGATACCCCTTTGGCGAAGGATCACAGAAACAAATTTGCTGCTGTGGAAAAGAACATATCTGAAGAAGCTGCAAAGTCAATCCAACTGACAATGCACCTTGGACGGATAGGCAAGCATGTTGGTCCTGGTCTCCTCGTGGTTCTCAATGCACTTTTTGGCCAAATCTTTCTTAGTTTTGGAAATTTAACATCTGGGCACGTTTAGCACCACAACCAAGTGTACAGAAGTGGATGGAGACCTCTTAGGGGTTTAGGACTCACCGAAGCTGAGTCCAGGTGTGAGTTCAAGGCTGAACAGGAGGCCAGAAAACTAACCCTTGGAGTCAGTTATGGAAGTTCTGGGTACAGGTGAAAATGCAGGGTTCAAAAGAAGGGCTGGCCTCTTAGGGTTCAAGGCAGGCCACAGGCAGCAATATAGTCCCTCCAGGTACAGCAGAAGTCTGTCAGACTGCACAGTAGGTCACAGCAGCAGGCAGTCCTCTGAGAGTCCTTCCACAGGTCCAGTAGTGAACTGAAAAGTGGGTCTGAGAGCCCTAATTTTACAGATTGGTGTCCTGCTCCTGGAAGGTGGGAGAAGTTTCTAGAAAGGTTCTTTAAAGTTCTGGGAGTTTCTTGTCTCCCCTGTCCTGGCTTCAAGCTGGCTGCACTGACAGTACAGGATAGTTAAGCCTATTGTGAGGAGACAGGGCACAGCCTATTCAGGTGCAAGTGGGACTGTGCTCTGCACTGCCCCCCAACCTGCCAGTTGATGGGCCATTCAGGCTCTGGGAATCACACTATTGTGTGACCTTTTGGGAGGAATTCACAAAGTCCTAACTGTCAACTACAACAGTCATGTGACCCACGACAGGAAGCCACTCAGGTGGTGGTCCAGGTTGGGAAAATGGCATTCACACTCCTGAAGGGTTGCCCCTTTGCTCAGGTAGATAAGCTGGTGGTGGGATCAGAGAGGGGAGAACAGTGCCCAGCTTGATTTTCTATGCAGATTTAGCCCCCATGCAGCAAACCCTCTAGAGAGCAGCAGCAACTGGCCTTCTACCAGCTCAAAGAGCACTTTGAGGGACCTCGACCTCTGTGGCCAAAGTTGCCCCACCTGACTCGTGGACCAAGAAGTAACTGCAAGGACACCCCCATTAATGGCACAGCACCCAGAGCATTCTTGTACATCTTCCACCTCCTGTTGCTCAACATCCGGATCGCTTCATTCAAGTCTATGTGGTTGTGCTGTAAATTTCAGAACAGGACTGGAAGTCACTTTGGTGGCCTGGTAATTGTCCAAATACTCCTAAGCCCCCCCCCCCGACATTCTCCATGATGGATTTGGCAGCCCCAGTCGAGCCATAGCGGCCAAACACAACTCTTTGAAACTTTTTAAACGCTTACAAACTTTACAGTTACCAATGCCTGTTTGCGGTTGAATGTTTCCTTTAAAAATCCATGTCTCCTACACCCTCCGGTGGATTTTGTTCACTTGGACTCTAAAAATTCATAAACATTTAAACTATTTTACTCAAATAAGTGTTAGATTTCTCTTGTGTTGTGTGACTCTCTTATTTCACTGTTTGGTGCTTCTAAATGCTTAACACTTCTTCCTTTGTTTAAATCTTGCTGTTTGAAGCCACAGCTACCCAGGGTTGAGATAAGGCTTTACTGTCTAGCCTGACTGGACCCAAGACAGATTTTACGAGTATATTACACACACAACCATACCATATAATACATATAGATCCTCATATCCACTCACGTCCTATGGCCTCATGGTCTGTGAAGAAAACATGAGTGTAACGGGAAAAGAAGGTAAGAAGCGGGAGAAAGAGAGAAACACTCCTGCAGTTTGGTTGTTGGAAAACCCGGCCTGGATACATATGGCTCTGTTCTTTGATTAAGGTTTGAGGGGTTGTTGGGGTGTGTCTTTTAAAAGCAGTAATAACATGAAAAGCTTGCAATATATTGTGTGATGAAGCTGCATAGAAAATGTGTTAAAATAGAAAATAATGCAAATGTCTGAAATGTGCCCACGGGGAGTGGGTACCAATGTATACGAAGACTAATGAAAAGCTTGTTAATTCTGAATTTTTATGCAATAATTGTTTTGAATTTGTATTAGTATACCATGATTAGAGTTATGGGTTAAGGGTTTTGCTTTATTAAAATAGAGGGCCTTAGCTTAGCGAGGGTCTGGGCCTAGCTGCCTGGCCTCATATTAAACTGCATTTTCTAATGTGTAATGTACTGTTTTCTGAAGGACACAAAGCTGTACTTTTCCAGAAGTTGTGTGTGTGTAGCCCTAGTAAATACTTTCTTACAAGAACCGACTTGCTCAAGGCGACGTTCTTGCTGAATGCAACAGTGTAATTCGTAACAGGTGCAAGGTTAACTGTAATAGAAGAAAATAATGGAGACACTGACTGGAGCCCAAAGTGTAACTTTTCTTACCTGACATTCCAACCGATGAAGACATCAACAGCATGGACCAATCCGCGACATGAGAACTGTGGTTTGTGGAAAATTCTGGCAAGATGCTTGAAAAATTATTGGACAGAGATAACGATACACCGATTATTATCCAATGAGGACTGAAGGGCTAATTAGACAAGTTTTGATTTAACGGCGTGACCCAAGAAGAAACGGGCTCACTCGATCACTGACACATTCTTCTCTCTCACTCACAGAGACCTTTCTTACTCACACACTCACTTCCCGGAGGACTTGCCACTTTTGAGCTAATGAGCTACTATTCCTTTAGTGTTTTGTCTTGATACTCTAAACCATCCTCTACCCATTCTTGCTTTTTCTTACTTATCCTCCATATGAGGGAAGGGTCCTATTCCTTAGCTATGCAATATTGAGACTTTGCCCCGTCCTATCTCTGCTGATGGAGAATCGACTGATGTCCTGAGGACGAAGACTGACGCTGTTTGCTGATCCGTTGGATTGGTAACTATCTGATGCAAAATTGTAATTGTCTGTTTGCCTTTTCTTTCTAGGTACCAACTGCTATTTTGATTCTTGAGTCCTTAGTTTAGATGTTTTCCAAATTTGTGTTTACTAAAATGTTTTGCATGAAGCCCAACATGCTAATGCTAATTTGAGGTTAGTTAAGGTGTTCACCATACCTTGTGCAAATAGACAAATGACTGAGTTCTTGCTTTGTTGAATCATGTATTACTGAGACCTTGCTAAATTGCTTCATATTAATGATGTGCCTAATTACGGAATGAATATTCTCTATGCATTGATTAATTGTGTTCTAATTCCTAATTAGAAGAGTTTCTAATGAGATTGATTGCTAATGAAATTAACAGAGACGACTTTAGATTGTAACCAATAGGGAAATAAATATCCTGACACTTAACGAATTGGTGTGATTATTCATGACTAAAAAGTCATGGTGTGTTCAACGTATTGATTCTTACTAAATGTTATTGACTAGTTGTCGATTAGCTATTGTAATTATTGATTTGCTTATTGATTTATTGATTCAGTAATGCCAAGAAGACATCTCATACTGGGAAGTCCTCGAACGTGGTCCAAAGGTTTATCGATCTAAACGCGTCTCCTTGTAAGTTTACTTATCAAGGCTCTGACACGCTAACAGTTTTTGGTAGCAGATGATGGTTTGGCCCTTTGGGGCCCCAGTGCGAGGGACTACGGTTTGATAGTGTTGATGGTCCAAAAATTACAATTTGGTAGAAAGGCATTGGTTTTTGGTAAAGATTGATGGGCGTGGTTTGGAAGTAAGCAAGGTGTATCAGAAAAATCGGCTTTTGGGAGAAACATTTTTTTTTTCAAGGATGCAAATTGGAGAGATGATGTGCCCCTAAGTCCCAAATGACTTTCCCAGAATCTCGAAGCTTGCCGAAGGAAATTTGAGTATGTTCTCGGCGTTCTAGTGATAGTGTGAATGAAGTAGAGTTGCGCTTGCTCAGCTTATGCATACAGCAGGTGAATTGTGAAGGTTGTGAGGATTTTAGGCCAGATGATGTTTTAGTAGGAGTGGGCGTACTCCGCAGTATGAGAGTAGGGAAGTCAGCGAACTTCATGTGAGTGTGGCGCTTGGTCCTCAAAAATTGTCCACGTGGTTGTTGATGATGTACGGACCCTGCGTGGTCTAAGACTCTGGAGTATATTGATAAATGCATGAGACACTTGGTGTATGTTGTAATTTGTGCGGTTTAATAGGTAGATGGTGAAGTCAACAAGTCGAGTATGAGTCAAGGTGAGTGAATGAAAACTTCGATGGAGATTTGGTGAGTTCTAAAGTGCACTAGAACAATAATCCATTGACAAGTTGAGAGTAAAATTTGCGGATCAAATTTTGCTTGCGAGTGCGGGATCTGAGAAGGAGAGAGTAGCGGCCGAGGTTAAGCGAAATCTCTGTAAAGTTCCGGAACAATTGTGTTACCCTTTCCTGTAGTAAACCGGCAAATTTTGAGTTTTGTTTTGTTGGTGCAATATATTGCATTAGTTTTGTGTGAATCAAGAGTGGGAAGACAAGCCGCAAGACTTTGACAGCTGCAGTGTGTGTGAGTGTGACGTCATTGGAGCTGCGCTGGGATAGGTTGGTTAGTGAGAAGGGTCGCGCACGGATTGGCAACCGTCCATGAGAGGCAATTGGTTGAGAAGGTAGGCGAAGAGAGTTCTGGGAATTAATGTCACTTCCTGATTTGATTGTGAACAAAATAAAAGACGTAAAAATGACATTTTTCAAGGCTTTAAAGAGCGCTTTGAGGGTAGACGTATATATTACCGCAAGTGTAGGGGAGATTACACCACCAGAGGATACACCGGCTTATACTGTAATGTAGGAAAAGGGTGTTGCGCCATGTCTTTGGCTAAAGCAATGGTGCAAAGTTACAGAGAAAGAAGGGTGCTTGGCGTTTCCTGAGCACGGAACATTCAATTTGAGGATTTTGGAGAATTTGCAGAGGGTGCTAAATGAGCTAAAGCCACCTCCGAGGCCAGCACGGTTTGAGGCATTACCAATTTGGGAACTGATGGCAATATGACAACAGCAACAGAAATTTGAGAGGAGAATGAGGAAAGCAGAAAAGACACTAGCGGAGGTTAGGTGGGATAGTGCACAGAGAGTTTGGAGGAGAGAAACGATAGATGGAGTCAGGCTGTTTCCAGCAATAGCTCAAGAAAGTGAAGACAAAAGGGGGAAAGCTGCTTGTAAGACTGACAAAAGTCCTTCCAAAGACAAAGAGGCTAGGAAGCCCTGGTCAGAGGTAGATGACTCAGACGATGATGAGTTCCTTAATCAGTTACTAAATGATCGACCACCGCCATACACGATAGATGACAATAGACCGTGAACTAGTACATGTCCGGCAGGTTCGACCCAAGAGAAGGTGACAACGAATACGATACAGGTCAGTCCTGTCTCGACACCAGTCCCAGTGCAGAGTAGTTTTAGCATGTCCACTGCCCATGGTATGCAATCTTAGATGCAACCACCACAGGTTCAGAGACTTTACCCCGATGTACCCATTTTAGAGACTACCACTAATCTGATGATGCCGACAGAGCAAGTATATGGAAGACCAAAGTTGATTCAGACTGAGCCAACTCCACCTTTACTGCCTCAGGTGCAGCAGCAAATGATTCCGAATTATACTTCGGTCTTGGGGCCACAGTCAAACATGGCACCAGTGATGAACCAGAATATGGGAGTTAGTCCTCCACAGGTTTTGGGGAACAGACAGACGCCAGATGCCATATCTTTGCCTATTACAGTTGGTCCACCAGTACCATTGTATGCGCAGGCGAAGCCAAGTGTATGCCATTGAGGGGTAATGACTCAAGATATGACAAGAGGAGGGTTCGTAGGAAGCTCCCAAGGAACGACTCCAGTGGAACCGACATTTGAAAGAGCTAGGTCCCTGTTAGACTTCAGTCCGATTGGGGCTCCTCCAGATGCCATGAGACAGTCAGGTTGGAGACTGCTGACACTGCATATCTCGAATGTGAATATACCACAGGCACCCTTAGCGCAGGCTGGGAATATCTCATTACAAGGTTTAACAGCACAACAGCTGACAGATTGGTTGGATAAGCTTAATACTCCACAGACTGCTCCTGTAGCCGCAGGGAGAATGGAAGGAGAAGAACACTTGAATTTTGCGAGGTTGGGCATGGAAGCAAATGAACTTGTTGAAGGGAGCATGGGTGTGAACAGGTTAGAGTCATACACGGAAGCAGAATTGAGATACTTGTGTCCAAAGATAACTAGAGAAGTGAGCAGAATGCACCAGAGGTTGGCTAATTTGGCAGACAAATATGGCGTAGATTTGGAAAATACCAAACATACAAACATCTGAAGAGGAGTTACAGGTTAGATTTTGAGCCTAAGGATTTTGAAAATATGAGGTCTACTGGAATGAAAGCACACCTCAAGGAGATACTACAGAGTGCACAAGTTTGGGGAGCCTTAAAGAAGTGGGAAGGCAGATGGGTGAAGAAAAGAGACAAGAGGAAGAGTGATTACCTATAGCAGCCAGCAAGAGCATTACCGGACACCGGTATGGTAAAGATGTTACCAATAAGAGAGACTGCCAGAGGGGTTCTCGTCCGTGTACCATGGACTAGAGGGGATATTCTGTCATTTACAAATGATTTTCCCAGGCCGAGGGAGAAGCCAATAGAGTGGTATCAGCAGACGTACAGGTTTGTGAAACTTGCGAAATGTCTTTGGGAAGACCTGAATACTCTCTTTGAGATCATAGTTCCAGCTGACTTGTGGCTTGAGTGCAAAAGGAGCGTGGACTGGCCGACCGAGGAACCGGCAAGGGACAGGATCACAGGAGCGCCATCTCCTGAGGTGATGAAGTATTACTATGAGGTGATTGAGCTTCTGAAATCGAGAGTTTCGACGAAGAATATTGATTGGCAAAGTATTGATCGAATGGCTCAAGAAGTCAAGGAGTCCATACATGCCTATTATGAGAGGCTGTTGAAGGCATTTAAGCACTACAGCGGTACAGAGGTTGTTGAGGCGAAGGACATGAATCACCTTGTGTTTAGGTTTATGGAAGGGTTGAGACCTGAAATTGGCCAGATGATTAAGAGTCACTTGATCTGCTGGCAAGCAAAGCCGATTGACGAGGTGTTGCAGTATGCGAAATACTGTAGTGATGAGATTGAGTTGAAGCAGAGAAAGTTGAAGGAAAAGGCGATGGTGATGCAAATTAAGGCAGCACAGTCAGGGATGCAGGGAGGTTGTCTCCAGCAGATGGTGCAACAGCCGCAAGGAAACAGAATGTTTCAGGCGCAAGTGAGAGGTAAAGGTCGAGGAGGTTTTGTGAACAGAAGTCCAGATTTGAACACCATAGTAGTTCAAAATGACACACCGGGAAAGAAGAAGATGCTACCTTGTCATGCTTGCGGGGTCATTGGACAGTGGAAGCGGGAGTGCCTGATGATGGTGCAGGAGGGTGTTGTTCAACAAAGCAATGATGTCAGTTCATTCCAAAATGTGAGAGACTGAGAGGTCCAAATCCAAATTTCCAGAATAATGTGAATCAAATGCACGGGTTTCAATCCATGCAGCAGGTGCAGATGCCACTTATACAGCCAATGCAGTTACAACAAATGCAACAGCAGGTTCCCATGGTACCTAGACAGCAAATGCAAGTGCCTTTAGCGCCAATGGAACAGCAACAGGTGATGCTTCCTCAACAGGTCACAGGTCAAAGAATGAGTCAAAATAACACAATACAACAGTACCCATTGTGTGGTGAGAATGGAATAAATGGTCGGATGAGAGTTCAGATAGTGAAGAGTGTAGGCTTGCAGCATCCTTAGAGGTAGACCAGAAAGGGCCCTATGTTCAGGGGAAGGTAATGGGTCATAAGGTTTCATTCCTGGTTGACATGGGAGCTACACGCTCTACAGTCAGAAGCGCAGAGGTTCTGAAATTGCCCCTTTCGGGACACACAGTTAAAGTAGTGGGAGTAGCAAACCAACTCCTGACTAACCCGATCACAGATCCGGTTCAGGTTGAGCTTGGCACTTTCCAAGGATTGCACAGATTTGTAGTTTGCGATTCAAGTCCTGTGTCCTTGCGAGGAAGAGACTTACTGTGCAAGACAAGGTGTTTAATCACCTTTTCCAATAAGGGAACTGAGGTCCAGACAAACAGCGATGATGAAGGGGAGGAACAGGCTTCAGAGCCTGAAACTGAGACCGCAGATGAGGAATATTCTCTGATTAATTTCTTTCCGATGTTCACAGTGGCTGATCTCCCGGCAGACTTGCAGGGAACAGTCCAAGAGAAGGTGTGGGACTTGACAGGAAAAGAAGTAGGACTGATAAAAGGAGTAGAGCCAGTTAAAGTCAGTGTGAAGCCAAATACTGCGTTCCCGCAGATACTGCAGTATCATATGGCGCAAGATGTCCTTATAAAGGTTGCACAATTAATAGCAGATTTCATGAAACAGGGAGTCTTGAAAGAAGTGATGAGCAGTCCATGTAATTCACCAATAATGGGACTGAGAAAGCCTTGTGGGAAGGTTCGGATTGTCCAAGATTTGAGGAAAATCAATTACATAGTGGTGAAATGTTGCCCAGTGGTGCCAAATCCAGCTGTGATTATGTTTCAGATTCCATGCGATGCAGAATAGTTCACGGTAATTGATCTGTCCCAAGCGTTCTTTTCTGTGCCTCTTCATGAGGACAGTCAATTTCTCTTCAGTTTTAAATTCCTTGACAAGGTTTACAGTTGGTGTCGAATTCCTCAAGGGTTTTCGGAATCACCTTCCATTTTCAATCAGATACTGAAGAAGAATTTGGAGTCATTGGAGCTGCCTTTCCAATCGACTCTAGTGCAATAGATTGATGATCAGTTGATCGCATCTAAAACAAGGGAAGAGTGCAAGTATGATTTGATTGCCTTACTGAATCATTTGGGAAAGAATGGGCACAAGGTGTCCCCAAAGATATTGCCAGAAAGAGGTGAAGTACTTGGGTTATCAAATTGAGAAAGGGTCAAGAAAGTTATCCAGGAAAAGAGTGACTGCGCTGTTACAGATGAATTCCCCAACCACACGGAGAGATGTTAGGATGTTTCTAGGAATGGTGGGTTACTGTCGTCAGTGGATCCCGAATTTCTCAGTCATCTGCAAGCCATTGGTGAGACTGACGGTCAAAGAGGGGCCGGATGCCATAGTTTTGGGAGAAAAGAAAATTAAAGAGTTTACTGAGTCAAGAGAGAGCATGTGCAGGGCTCCAGCTTTAAGTATGCCTGATTACACAAAGCCTTTTGTTCTGTTTTGTCATGAACGTGATGCATGATCTTTGTCTGTCCTGACACAGTCCCTGGAGGTGTAAACTGATCAGTAGCATATTTTTCAGCTACTTTGGACCCAGTTGCAGCAGCCTTACCGGGTTCTCTGCGTGCAGTAGCAGCAGTTGGACAAAGCCTCACATAGTGTGAAGGCATAGTGATGGGACATCCTATAACAGTCATGGTCCCTCACTCAGTTGAAATCCTGTTGACCCGTACTAAAATGCAGCACATGAAAAATGCAAGATTGACCAAATATGAAAAGATTGTATTGGGGTCACCAAATATAACGTTAAAATGATGGACAGTGTTGAACCCGGCAACTTTTCTTCCAAGTGTAAACACAGAGGTTGAAAATGTGGATTGTCTTGAGGTAACAGAGATGTGCACCAAACCAAGGCCTGATATTAAAGATACCCAATTGGAGGAAAATGACCAAATTATCTTTGTCGATGGCTCATGTGTGAGAGATTCAGTAGGAGTGCTGAGAGACGGATATGTTGTATGCACGCTTTTTGGTACCCTGGAAGCGTCCTGGCTTCAAGGAGTGTATTCCGCTCAGGTAGCTGAACTGGTTGCCCTTACTAGAGCTTACCATGTCTCTGCCCAGATGAGAGTGACTATGTATACTGATAGTCAATACGTATTCGGAATTGTCCATGATTTTGGCCAATTGTGGCAACAGAGGGGTTATTTGACCTCTTCTGGTTCGCCAGTGAAAAATGGTGAGAGAATAAAGGAGTTGTTGCACGCGATTCAGTTACCTCATGAAATTGCCGTGGTGAAATGCAGTGCACACCTGAAATCACAAGACTTTGTTTCAATGGGAAATGGATATGCGGATCAATTCGCAAGGTTTCGCGCATTGAACTGTATATCGTTTAAGGATCAATGGGAATTGTTGCCTGAAAAGGAAAATGAGACATGCACAGGTTACGCATTAAGGGTGATTGACACATTAGAAGAATTAAGATTGTTGCAGGGTCGTGCCAGCAAAGATGAGAAGCGTTCTTGGGTTAGGATGCAATGCGTACAAAGACAAGATGATTTGTGGGTTTCAGACGAGGGGAAAATGGTCTTGCCGAACAGTCTTTTGTCACGGTTTGCAAGGTTTTACCATGGTCAAGCACATATTGGGAGGGATGCCATGATCAGGTTGTTCAAGATTGACTGGTTTAACCCGAAGTTCAGACAAGCTACAGAAGTGATTTGCAATAAGTGTGTCATCTGCCAACAGATGAATGCAGGGAAAGGGACAGTGGTGAATTTGAGCCTCATTGGAAGAGCTGGGGGTCCATTTAGCAGAATGCAATTGGATTTTATTGAGATGCCTGTGTGTGGAGGTTTGAGATATGTGTTGGTGATCGTGTGTATCTTTAGCCATTGGATTGAAGCATATCCTACACGCAGGAATGACAGCCTCACAGTTACGAAGCTGCTGCTTAGGGAGTCAATACCACGTTTCGGGTTTCCGATCTCTTTAAAATCAGGTAGGGGAAGTCACTTCAACAACAAGATGGTTAAGTTACTGTGTGCAGCAATGAACTTTGAGCAGTCACAAATTTGAAATGGCCCGATGCATTGCCTTTGGTGTTAATGTCAATGAGAAATACACCTAACAAGAAAACAGGACTGTCCCCTCATGAGATTCTTATGGGTCGAGTTATGAGACTGCCCGCAGTGCCTGCGAATGCTCTTGTGAATATCACAGATGATATGGTGTTGGACTACTGCCAGGGTGAGGCTGATGTGGTTTGCTCTTTTTCTCTCCAGGTGGAAGTTACCACCCTGCCACCGATTAATGATCCAGGACACAACCTGAGAGCTGGTGATTGGGTTGTCATCAAGAAACACGTAAGGAAGACGTGTTTGGAGCCACTTTGGAAGGGACCACATCAACTGATACTAACGACTACTACTGCTGTGAAGTGTGTGGGAATTCTGAACTGGATCCATGCCAGTCACACGAAGAAGGTGACGTGTCCAGCTGATGAGGAAGTTGAGTTGTTGAAAGTACCAACAGCAGACAAGGAAGTCTCAGGGCTGGAGACTGATCGAAGGGGAACTGAGACAGAAGGAGAGCCCGTTGAGACGTCATGGTCACTCCAGTAAGAGACAAAGGAGGAGAGATCCAGAGGGGTGACGTGCGCCTATCTCAACTGAGGCTGCAGGAGAGCCAAATCAGAGGGAGGTTCTCCCAGAAGCAGGCAATTATGAGAACGAGCTAGAGCATTTGACAGATCCAGAAGGCGAAGGAGTTGAGGTGGAAGAGAGTCAGAGTGTCCAAACTCCTCCTGAGCAGACTGCAGGTCCTTCAAGAGGAAACACCATAGAGCCAAGAGAGGGCGAAGGGTTGCCACAGGAAAGATCAAAGACTAGAGAGATACTGAAAGGAGACAAGTGGCCAGAGTTGCAAGTGAAAAGGGGAAAAGTGGTTGTCGAAGATGCAATAGAGGAAGAAGTTGATACAACAAGGAGAGAAGATCAAAGTAAAGGAGAGTTGCAAGGTGATCGCAAGTTGAAAAGAAAAAGAGTAGCAAACAGAAGGTACGCAGGTCCTGAATGGGCGGATGCAATGACAGCTGAATGGCAACAAGAGTTCTTGGCATTTTGCTTTGATCGAGAGATTCCAGGTCAATACTTTGGCACCTGAAGATACTGAATTGGTGTAAAGATCGAATTAAAGTTGAAGATTGAGAAAAAGAGACTGAGAACTTACCGGATGAGACTTTGAAAACCTGAATTGACTTTTGAGAACTGATTTTGACAAGCTGCTAACCTGAATTGACAAGGATCATGGGAGTGAAACTGAAAGCTGTAAATAAATGCTGAGGGAAGAATTTTGCTTGTTTTGACTTTGCTGTGAGGAAGAGAAAAAAAAAAGGAGAAAAGAAATTTATTCTAAATGTCCTCTGTTGTTTGAATTAACAATTATCCACTTTCTGATTCTTTATAGATCATGGCTAACACTAGGCAGGATAATAGAGGGAGTAGGCATTGTAAATATTGAGTGTTGGTCTGGGTGTTGTGTGTGTGATATTCATTATGATTGTGGGTATGATACTAATGGATAAGAGTGGAACTAACAATGCTACAATTCCTGAGACTACTACTGCACTAACAGCTTGGGAGAGGTTTGAGCTGGATCTGGAACTTTCCACTAATGTTTTCTATCGCTTGCTGAGTGAGGATGATGACACAATGGATGCGAAGGATTGCTTTGTGTGCACACAGATTCCTGTTTCGGTACAAGAGGGGGTTACCTATCTTAGCTTGCCATTAACTTATGGGATAAGTTGTAGTCTGTTACTAACAGCATTTTATAACCAAGAGGAAATACAATATTTGTATTCAAATTATGATCTTGTGTTTTCCTATGTGCCTATAATAGAGGATTTGAGTGGGATAGCTAGATAGCTGGACTACTGATGAGAGTGACTATGTATACTGATAGTCAATACGTATTCGGAATTGTCCATGATTTTGGCCAATTGTGGCAACAGAGGGGTTATTTGACCTCTTCTGGTTCGCCAGTGAAAAATGGTGAGAGAATAAAGGAGTTGTTGCACGCGATTCAGTTACCTCATGAAATTGCCGTGGTGAAATGCAGTGCACACCTGAAATCACAAGACTTTGTTTCAATGGGAAATGGATATGCGGATCAATTCGCAAGGTTTCGCGCATTGAACTGTATATCGTTTAAGGATCAATGGGAATTGTTGCCTGAAAAGGAAAATGAGACATGCACAGGTTACGCATTAAGGGTGATTGACACATTAGAAGAATTAAGATTGTTGCAGGGTCGTGCCAGCAAAGATGAGAAGCGTTCTTGGGTTAGGATGCAATGCGTACAAAGACAAGATGATTTGTGGGTTTCAGACGAGGGGAAAATGGTCTTGCCGAACAGTCTTTTGTCACGGTTTGCAAGGTTTTACCATGGTCAAGCACATATTGGGAGGGATGCCATGATCAGGTTGTTCAAGATTGACTGGTTTAACCCGAAGTTCAGACAAGCTACAGAAGTGATTTGCAATAAGTGTGTCATCTGCCAACAGATGAATGCAGGGAAAGGGACAGTGGTGAATTTGAGCCTCATTGGAAGAGCTGGGGGTCCATTTAGCAGAATGCAATTGGATTTTATTGAGATGCCTGTGTGTGGAGGTTTGAGATATGTGTTGGTGATCGTGTGTATCTTTAGCCATTGGATTGAAGCATATCCTACACGCAGGAATGACAGCCTCACAGTTACGAAGCTGCTGCTTAGGGAGTCAATACCACGTTTCGGGTTTCCGATCTCTTTAAAATCAGGTAGGGGAAGTCACTTCAACAACAAGATGGTTAAGTTACTGTGTGCAGCAATGAACATTGAGCAGTCACAAATTTTAAATGGCCCGATGCATTGCCTTTGGTGTTAATGTCAATGAGAAATACACCTAACAAGAAAACAGGACTGTCCCCTCATGAGATTCTTATGGGTCGAGTTATGAGACTGCCCGCAGTGCCTGCGAATGCTCTTGTGAATATCACAGATGATATGGTGTTGGACTACTGCCAGGGTGAGGCTGATGTGGTTTGCTCTTTTTCTCTCCAGGTGGAAGCTACCACCCTGCCACCGATTAATGATCCAGGACACAACCTGAGAGCTGGTGATTGGGTTGTCATCAAGAAACACGTAAGGAAGACGTGTTTGGAGCCACTTTGGAAGGGACCACATCAACTGATACTAACGACTACTACTGCTGTGAAGTGTGTGGGAATTCTGAACTGGATCCATGCCAGTCACACGAAGAAGGTGACGTGTCCAGCTGATGAGGAAGTTGAGTTGTTGAAAGTACCAACAGCAGACAAGGAAGTCTCAGGGCTGGAGACTGATCGAAGGGGAACTGAGACAGAAGGAGAGCCCGTTGAGACGTCATGGTCACTCCAGTAAGAGACAAAGGAGGAGAGATCCAGAGGGGTGACGTGCGCCTATCTCAACTGAGGCTACAGGAGAGCCAAATCAGAGGGAGGTTCTCCCAGAAGCAGGCAATTATGAGAACGAGCTAGAGCATTTGACAGATCCAGAAGGCGAAGGAGTTGAGGTGGAAGAGAGTCAGAGTGTCCAAACTCCTCCTGAGCAGACTGCAGGTCCATCAAGAGGAAACACCATAGAGCCAAGAGAGGGCGAAGGGTTGCCACAGGAAAGATCAAAGACTAGAGAGATACTGAAAGGAGACAAGTGGCCAGAGTTGCAAGTGAAAAGGGGAAAAGTGGTTGTCGAAGATGCAATAGAGGAAGAAGTTGATACAACAAGGAGAGAAGATCAAAGTAAAGGAGAGTTGCAAGGTGATCGCAAGTTGAAAAGAAAAAGAGTAGCAAACAGAAGGTACGCAGGTCCTGAATGGGCGGATGCAATGACAGCTGAATGGCAACAAGAGTTCTTGGCATTTTGCTTTGATCGAGAGATTCCAGGTCAATACTTTGGCACCTGAAGATACTGAATTGGTGTAAAGATCGAATTAAAGTTGAAGATTGAGAAAAAGAGACTGAGAACTTACCGGATGAGACTTTGAAAACCTGAATTGACTTTTGAGAACTGATTTTGACAAGCTGCTAACCTGAACTGACAAGGATCATGGGAGTGAAACTGAAAGCTGTAAATAAATGCTGAGGGAAGAACTTTGCTTGTTTTGACTTTGCTGTGAGGAAGAGAAAAAAAAAAGGAGAAAAGAAATTTATTCTAAATGTCCTCTGTTGTTTGAATTAACAATTATCCACTTTCTGATTCTTTATAGATCATGGCTAACACTAGGCAGGATAATAGAGGGAGTAGGCATTGTAAATATTGAGTGTTGGTCTGGGTGTTGTGTGTGTGATATTCATTATGATTGTGGGTATGATACTAATGGATAAGAGTGGAACTAACAATGCTACAATTCCTGAGACTACTACTGCACTAACAGCTTGGGAGAGGTTTGAGCTGGATCTGGAACTTTCCACTAATGTTTTCTATCGCTTGCTGAGTGAGGATGATGACACAATGGATGCGAAGGATTGCTTTGTGTGCACACAGATTCCTGTTTCGGTACAAGAGGGGGTTACCTTTCTTAGCTTGCCATTAACTTATGGGATAAGTTGTAGTCTGTTACTAACAGCATTTTATAACCAAGAGGAAATACAATATTTGTATTCAAATTATGATCTTGTGTTTTCCTATGTGCCTATAATAGAGGATTTGAGTGGGATAGCTAGATAATATAGTATAAAGTTAGTTAAAGGGTTCTTTGAGTCGACAGTGACGACATCTTCTGCACATCGCAATAATTTGACATGCTTGCTTACACCTGTAGAGAAAGGCTTTTTAGACCACACGGAGCATAGAAGAAGGGCATTAAAGGGTAAATTAGAAAAAGGATTGTAGCAGCGGGCTTTTGCTAGTAGTGAGAGTTATGGTGCAATTAGGGAACAAGGGAAGCTAGCTTTAGATGCATTACACATAGGGAGGCTTTGCATATCTACACCGAAATCATACTATGACAATGTATTTGTGGGAATGAGTGAATGTAAGCATGTGTTTTTGTTTCAGAGTAAATGGACGTTTATGTTAAATGGACAGGATCCAGCGATCCCAGGGATCTATTACACATGTGGACTTAATGCTTATTACCGTCTTCTAAAGGGATGGTATGGGACATGTTATTTGGGAATAGTTTTCCCAAAGATATACCAACTTGATGATTTGAAAAGGTTTCTGAAATTGTCTGAATTACATCCTATTAGACAGAAGAGAGAGACCGCTGCTGGTGTAGTGGGAGACATATTTGGGGCGATAATTCCCTCAGTGGGAGTTATCTTGAACTCCATAAAGATTCAAAAGTTGTCTACTATTGTGGATAACATGTTGACAACCTTTTCAGGGGCTATACTCCTGATGGATACTGAACTTGCTGCGGAGAGGGCTATGACTCTTCAAAACAGGATTGCTTTAGACATTCTTTTAGCAAAAAATGGCGGAGTTTGTAGGATGCTTAATGAGCGTCATTGTTGCGCATATATACCAGACAATAGTAAGGAGATTTGAAGTATGCTTACTAACTTGACTAGGGATAGTACAGACTTGAAGGAATTGATAGAACTAGGTGTTTGGGAAAAGGTTGGAAAAGGGTTTGTTTCAGTGGGAAATTGGCTTAGCAACCTTTGGCATGGTATATTGTCTAAAATAGTACAGGGGATATTGATTGTTATAGCTTGCCTATTCGGGTTGTTGATGGCATGTAAAATTAGCAAAACAATAAAATTGAAGATGGCAAAGAATAATAAGAGGAGGGAAGAAAAACAAAGGGAAATATTGCATGGGGAAAAATCCAAGGGGAAGCAAATAAGGGAAGAGATTGAGTTGACAGAATTTTAGGATGTAAAATTTGTGGGGAAGGTTTTGTGTGATGACAAGAGTCATCAGAGGAGGGATTGTTGAAGTGTGTCTTTTAAAAGCAATATTAACATGAAAAGCTTGCAATATATTGTGTGATGAAGCTGCATAGAAAATGTGTTAAAATAGAAAATAATGCACGCGTCTGAAATGTGCCCACGGGGAGTGGCTACCAATGTATACGAAGATTAATGAAAAGCTTGTTAATTCTGAATTTTTATGCAATAATTGTTTTGAATTTGTATTAGTATATCATGATTAGAGTTATGGGTTAAGGGTTTTGCTTTATTAATATAGAGGGCCTTAGCTTAGCGAGGGTCTGGGCCTAGCTGCCTGGCCTCATATTAAACTGCATTTTCTAACGTGTAATGTGCTGTTTTCTGAAGGACACGAATCTGTACTTTTCCAGAAGTTATGTGTGTGTAGCCATAGTTAATTCTTTCTCACGAACCGACTTGCTCAAGGCGACGTTCTTGCTGAATGCAACAGTGTAATTCGTAACAGGTGCAAGGTTAACTGTAGTAGGAGAAAACAATGGAGACACTGACTGGAGAGCAAAGTGTAACTTTTCTTACCTGACATTCCAACCGAGGAAGACGTTAACAACATGGACCAATCTGCGACATGAGAACTGTGGTTTGTGGAAAATTCTGGCAAGATGCTTGAAAAATTATTGGACAGAGATAACGATTAACCAATTATTATCCAATGAGGAGTTAAGGGCTAATTAGACAAGTTTTGATTTAACGGCGTGACCCAAGAAGAAACGGGCTCACTCGATCACTGACACATTCTTCTCTCTCACTCACAGAGACCTTTCTTACTCACACACTCACTTCCCGGAGGACTTGCCACTTTTGAGCTAATGAGCTACTATTCCTTTAGTGTTTTGTCTTGATACTCTAAACCATCCTCTACCCATTCTTGCTTTTTCTTACTTATCCTCCATATGAGGGAAGGATCCTATTCCTTAGCTATGCAATATTGAGACTTTGCCCTGTCCTATCTATCCTGATGGAGAATCGACTGATGTCCTGAGGACGAAGACTGATGCTGTTTGCTGATCCGTTGGATTGGTAACTATCTGATGCAAAATTGTAATTGTCTGTTTGCCTTTTCTTTCTAGGTACCAACTGCTATTTTGATTCTTGAGTCCTTAGTTTAGATGTTTTCCAAATTCGTGTTTACTAAAATGTTTTGCATGAAGCCCAACATGCTAATGCTAATTTGAGGTTAGTTAAGGTGTTCACCATACCTTGTGCAAATAGACAAATGACTGAGTTCTTGCTTTGTTGAATCATGTATTACTGAGACCTTGCTAAGTTGCTTCATATTAATAATGTGCCTAATTACGGAATGAATATTCTCTATGCATTAATTGTGTTCTAATTGCTAATTAGAAGAGTTTTTAATGAGATTGATTGCTAATGAGATTAACAGAGACGACTTTAGATTGTAACCAATAGGGAAATAAATATCCTGACACTTAACGAATTGGTGTGGTTATTCATGACTGAAAAGTCATGGTGTGTTCAACGTATTGATTCTTACTAAATTTTATTGACTAGTTGTCGATTAGCTATTGTAATTATTGATTTGCTTATTGATTTATTGATTCAGTAATGCCAAGAAGACACCTCGTACTGGGAAGTCCTCGAATGTGGTCCAAAGGTTTATCGACCTAAACGCTTCTCCTTGTAAGTTTACTTATCAGGGCTCTGACGCACTAACAGGGTCTGCAATTCCCCACCCAGGAGACAGGTAGCACCAGCCAATGAAGCATCACCATTTTAAAAGGATATGAACAGATTTATCACATAACTAAACCACTGCAGCACTGGCCTGAGAGGAGGGAGACAAAGATAACAACCATAGCATATTGACAAGTCACAGAAACAATAAGGATTAAGGAACTGAGGAAACTGAGAAGGTGAAAAACAACAAATGTGGTCAAATAAATATACCTTTTTAAAGTCTTTGGGGCCTTTTGTAGGCTATCGTGCCCGGTGACTTGACAAAGGAAGAGAAATGGTAGGCAGAAGGATACACCCATTAATCAACAGCATGAGGTGAGGGAGAAACACTTCTATGCCCTGAACCAAGATGTGATTGAGAAGGCCTCAAACCAATGGCTGAAGGGGACAGACCCAAAGCCCACCTTTCTGTACATAAATCTATTTGACAGCTGTGCTCTTAATCCCAGCCCTAAAGTTGGAGAAGATAGACTTTAAAAATAATCCATGCTTTCACTTAGTCTGCAATTACTAATTTTACACCGGGTTGTTTAAACATTCTGGTCAACAGGTAGAAGTAATGCTTTGTGTTATGGTTTATGAATAGGAAATACTCACAGGCTCTGTATTAATACACACAGGATCATTTGTTTAGAACAAAATCTACATTTCCCTAAAAGTCCCAGAATATTCATCCAGGAACAAAGAAAATAATTTGCTGATCCCTGCAATACCATAGTGGGATTATTCATATGGACTGACCCAAAAATAACAGCTGTGTGTATCACTTGAGCACAAGAGTGCATGCTTCATCTAAACAGACATAAAAGAAAACCATAGATGTTAAAGTGAATATACAAAGTCTGTGTAGAAGACAGTGTCAAATACAATAAGAAGGCATTGTAGTTTGAAAATAGTAAACCATAATAGAAACAATAGAAAGTGGTTTGGAATTATGAATTCTGTCTCAAATGCAGTGTAAGGGGTTTAACATTGTGATCTCTGTGACAAACACCAAAGAAAGGGGTTTTGCATTGTTTCACACTGATAGACCTTTTACACAGATAGTTTATGAGGGGCTAGAGAGGTCTGAGTTTCTTTAAAAGCATGTGCAGTTAGAGGCTTTAATATTTTGCTGTTGTGTGTATTATATGTTTCCTTTTCAAAATAAAAGCAAAGCACTAACTGGAGATTGATTCATTGAGGGGCTGCTATGTGCTTTGCGGATATCTGAGTTTCTTCCCCATTATCTTTCTCAGTGATCCTTGGAAAATACTGGATCACTAATCTGAGGGTCAAGCGGTAAAAGGGTATACTTAGGGGCATATTGATACTCTGTTTGCTCCAAATTAGCGTCATTTTTTTACTCTAATTCGGTTCACAACTAACTCCATATTTATACTTTGGTGCTGGACCCATCTAGCGCCAAATTTATGGAGTTAAAGACATTTTTTGGACATGGAAACCTACCTTGCCTTAATGAGATGCAAGGTAGGCATTCCCGTGCAACAAATGCCTCTATGTCCTTAACTGAACACTAAGGCCCTGATTTACACTTTTTGCCGCAAACCTGCATTAGCGCAGGTTTGCAGCAAAAAGTATAGCTCCGGTTGCACCATTCCTAGATGACGGCTGGGCGTCATATTTAAGGAAGGATGGAGGACCCCATCCCAGGTAAGTACAGGTAGGTATTTAATTGTATTTTTTAAAGTGCCTTGGGGGGCCCTGAAATGGGCCCCCATGCATGTCGCAGGGTGCAATGGCCATGCCCAGGGGTCCCTTGTCCCCTGTGATGGCCATTGGGGTGGTGGTCATGACTCCTGCCTTTTCTAAGGCAGGAGTCATGGGGCATGGTAGGTTTAGTGCCATAAAATGATGCTAATCTGGTTAGAGTCGTTTTTTTTTTTACTCTAACCACGCTAGCGTCATTTTATGGCACTAAACCCCCCATCTTTCATACTGCCTCCCCCATCCGGCTAGTGTCAACTTTTCTAATGTTAGACCACCCTTTAAACCGGCTAGCGTCATTCCTTAAATATGACGCCCAGCCGTCGTCTAGGAATGGTGCAACCGGAGCTATACTTTTTGCTGCAAACCTGCGCTAATGCAGGTTTGCGGCAAAAAGTGTAAATCAGGGCCTTAGTGTTCAGTTTGGGTCTGGTAATAAGGTTGCCCCAGGACTTTGGCTTGATATTTATTTATGTTTTTGACAGGAATTTGAAAGGGGGTGCAGTAGTATTAGCCTGCAAACAAGTTCGAGTGCAAGGTGACTCCAGGACAATAGATGTAAATGATGCCACTAGTCACAACTGGAGCCCTGTAACACCTGATTGCCCTGGGGAACAACACCGGAACTAGTTCACACAGTCTCACATGAACTGTAATAAAAGTGCATTGGTATTGCCCACTGCCTCAGAACAAACCATCCTCCAACAGTTGCTGTCAAGTTGCTTAAAAACAGTAATTACATGTGCTAGCAGTACAGCATTGTATAATGTTCCGTGGAATTCTAGCACAAGGTGGTAGTTGTGTCCATACATAATGATACAGTGCCTATGGAGTGGTTGGACATTGCATGTTGCAGCAGCCAGCCACAAGGCTGAAACGCTGTGGGGTGCTCTCCGCCTCTCTCCCAGTGCTGAAAGCTTTATGTTTTGTTTTTTGCTCCATCTCAGAGCCACCATTCTCATCCCAGAGGGCAATTACAGTGGCCGGTGGGGTCTATGCTGTGCTATGCTGGGTTATCTAGTGTGATAGTTTGTCCCTCTTTAGTGCATAAATCAGTTTGGGATCTCTTAGGTAAGCATTTTTCAATCTGTAGGCATCTTCATTACGGAATGCAACCATTAAGGCTCACAAACTGAGGAAGTGAACTCTGTTTAGGAATGACTGCTACAGCATTGTTTTCGCGAGTAAAACCTTTCCATTGTTAAACAAGTACACAGGGTGTCTTCAGTCATAGTCTCAGGTAAGTCTTGAGGGAAAATGTACAAGCCCTTGTGGTGGAAAAGCACTCTAAATACTGACTGCAATCAGTAGTAGTCACACATACCAGATGTATACTCATACCCTCACAGAGTATCAGTCACATCCTACTGGAAGCATACTTACACCCCTCACATAGTAACACTCTTCACTTCAAACAGCACTCCCACAGTATTACAAGCACCAGGAGCACTATTTCACCTTTCACAGTCTAATTGTCACACACTGCCAATAGCCCACACAGAGGCTCAGTCTGACACAACTGACAGCACTTTCACACCCCTAACACTCTAGCAGTCATACTCAACCAACAGCACTCACACACCCTTCACAGAGTAGCAGTCTCAAACCCACATCATTATTACACTTCTCACCGACTAACAGTCGCACACTACTAGAACCATTCTCCCACCCCTCACAGAGTAGCAGTTTCACAGCACCAGAACCATATTTATGCCCATCATATACTAGCAGTCTCGAAACTGAGGAAGTGGACTCTACTTAAGAATGGCTGCTGCAGCATTGTTTCAAGAGTAAAACTCTTCCTTTGTTAAATAAGTACACAGGGTGTCTTCATCCATGGTCTCAGTGAAGTCCTGGAGGGAAATGTAGAAGCCCTTGTGGCGGAAAAAACACCCTAAATACTGACTGCAATCAGCACAGACCAGTAGTCTCACATACGATCACATCTATAGTAGTCACAACTACCGTTCAACGAAACAATAACACCCATCCTCAATGCCTACATCGACTCAGCCACATTATTGGACAACTGAAAATATGCCATTGTCATGCCCCTGCTCAAGAAATCATCTGCTGACCCAGCTACACTTTCCATCTACACACCCATCTCTCTCCTACCAAAACCAGCAAAGGTCTTAGAGAAGCTAATCAAACAATGCCTCCCTGACCACCTCAGCAACCACCAGCTCCTCACCTCCACGCAGTCGAAATTAAGGCCCAACTACAGTACAGAAACAGGGTTCATTGCCGCCACAGACGATATCTGCATGATCCTTGACAGAGGAGACACAGCAGCCCTCATTCTCTTAGACCTCTCTGCAGCATTTGACATGGTCTCACACCCTATCTTCATCATGCACCTACACAAGATTGGCATCCAAGGACTGGATCTGCTCTTTCCTAATGGATAGAAAACAAGCTGACAGCCTGGAACCTTACTCCTCAGAAGCCTGCACACTTTTCTGCAGAGTACCTCATGGCTCAGCTCCACCCTCTTCAATGCATACATGATCCCTCTGGCTAATGTCATCCAAGCGCATGACATCCACATCCTCTTCTATGCAGATGACATCCAACTCATGCTCTCCATCACAGTCAAGGCTCCCAACACAAGAAACAAGTTCACCGCCTGCAGAACCGCAGTTGCTAACTGGATGAAAGCCAAACATCTCAAGCTCAACACCGACAAAACAGAAGTAGTGCTCTTCAGCAAGAACACCTCACCATGGGACTTCAAGTAGTGTCCGGCTGAACTTGGACCCACAAGCACACTCAGAACCCATGCCAGGAACCTCAGAGTAATCATCAACAGCAAAATGGACATGATTGCACAACGCTGTCACTGCATCCTGCTTCCACACCCTGAAGACACACAGGAACAGTACAAAAACTGTCATTCATTCCCTACTCACCAGAAAGGTGGATTATGGGAACACCCTCTAAACCCAGATTCACCAAGCAGATCACTAGAGGATTACAAACCTACCAGAACTTGGCAGCCGGACTCAACCTCTCTCACAGCACCTACATCACATCACACCACAGGGTACTAAACTGGCTCCAGATACACAAATGCTCTCAATTTAAACTCCTCACACACACATTCAAGGCCACTTGAACAGTTGCATCTTCTTCCACCAACTTCCCACATACTGCTGCTGCACAGAACTCTTACTCGCACACAGATCAGGAAGATGGACGTTCCCTTAAAATGCTATGCTACTAAAGCGTGGAGCAACCTCCCACAGCACATCAGAACATCCCCCTCCCAAATTCCGCAAGAAGCTGAAGGCCTGGCTTTTCAATTAACCAACCTACCATAAGCATTGTAGGCACACACACCTGATGAGCACCAGGGCACCCCAACAGGTGATAGTGCACTTTACAAATACATATAACATAAAATCATACCAACTACCAATAGCACTCCCACCTCCATCAGAGTAGCAGTAATAGTACCAAATGTGCCAGAACCCCCAGAAGCGCTCACATCAGCCACAGAGGAACAATGTGTTAATATTGCCAGCAATCTGATATCTCTCACACACTGGTAGTCAGGGTCTGATTCACCTATAAAACAATCAAGCAGTGCCTGTTGGGCTGGTCTGACAGGTAAGTGTGTGACCCCATTTTTTTAGCAGTGTGTGGCCCTGGTTTATGTTCAGGTAGGCCGGTTTTTACTGTTGATATCCCTGGTATTATCAGAAACATTGCCTGCAGCAAGGACAAATGCATGCAGTCTCCCATTCCTTGCAAAAGATCCATCCAGCGTGTCTTTATAAGTTCAAAACTAGCTTGCTATGTAAATGCGGGCCACTTTTTAAGGTATCTGGTTCACTAATGAGGGTCACTTTTTTGTTGGTGCCCGGGCCTATTTCTTTGGCCTAGTCCGATCCCGCTGGCAGACACGCACTAGCAGAACTGCTGTCAAACACCTCACAGACTAGCAGTCACACAATACAGACTACTAGCAAAACAAGTAGGTTGGATGAAAATTCAACGTTGGTTTGTTATTTTGGTTGGTTATTTTGTGTGCGATGTTGTGGCTGGATGAGAGTGGGTGAATGCAAGAATGAGTCAATGGATAGATTAATCGATATGTGCAAACAAGGAAGAGTGACTGAATACATGGATGATGAGAAACTGAGAACATGGACAGATGAGTGAATGCATGAATGAAATCTCCAACCATTTTCTATAAGCCCGACCGATTGGCTTTGGTGATACTTTACCGGTGACAGTAGGAAAGTGAATCCTCTAAACGTCTTGGAGGCCTGCCTTAGAGCAGCAGAATGTTATGAGACCACCACAGCAACACGGAGCGGAAACTGGGCCAGCAATAAGCAGCAGACACGGCTTGAAAGACCAGGTTGTGCTGTCTCTCGTTTTAGTAATCTCCTTCCTGCTCGCCGATCAAAAACAATTTCTTGCACAGCACCGTGTTAGAAGTCCACATTTTCTATAGACATCACCCCTGTCTCAGATGCTCATAAAACCAAAGGCTAGCTCCGACCTCTTTTTCCAGATTTCATTTGCGTCAGGAATTTCCACTGCGCTCTAAAACTCGTGGCCTGGAAACACTTTAGGGCCCTCTGTTCCAGATGCAAAAAATGACAAACTGCAACAAATGCTAGTGGTAAACCTAAAAACACCAATTGGAGCCTGTGATTTATGAGGCGCCCCAGAGGCCTGTAACAAGTACAGTTTTCATCATAAATCACACGTGGATTGAAAAACAGCACAGGGTAGGAAATGTTCAGACCCCACCTATGAACTTTGACAATCGGTCTCAGGAAGAATCATTGCAATATAGAAAGTAAATACAGGACGCATCAATTGATTTTTTTAGGTTTGTCTTAAAAGCCCATCTAGCCTGATCTGATGTGATCAACAGAAAATTGAGCTTTAAGAAGCAGCCCGAGAGAAGGGCTTTAGCTACATCTAAATGTTGATCGCTTTGAGTGCAGAATTTGATTAGTCCGAATTTTAGTTCCTCCATTGAAATGCTGGCTTGCATTGGACTTTTTTTCCTTTGCAGGAAAGCATACGGTCAATACAGCAGGGCTGAGTCGGTTATCACAATGAGCCAATGATCAAGACTATAGGCCTGTTTGTTTTATTATGAAAAGATATGACAAAGGCAGTAGGCCTGTCTACGTTTTTGTGAAAATCAATCAATACACATGCAAGGATGGGGATTGTCATTACACTGTGTTAAAGCATATAGACAAGTATTTCGCTACCTGGAATCTCACAGATTTCTGTTGTAGGCAAAGGTTTCAGCGTTGGTTGTCCGCTGTGACAAAGGCTCTGGGAAAAAGATCGGAACTTTGAGAATCCTTGATATTCCATGTTAGTTAAGAGTTGTATATTGTTTTGCCAACTGTAACTGTGTACATATTTGTAAATTTGTGACTTGAAGCTGACAGTTGCTTTATGGGAAAGCTTATGTGAAATGCAGGAAGCCTCAGTCACGTACAAGACAGTGATAAAGGGTATAGGCCTGATTGGTTCAATGGAAAGAGTTATGTAAGAGGTCTAATCTTTTCTACATTATATCTACTTCAATACAGCCAGGCCCTTTGTTATTTTTTTTATTTATTGATTACAACAAAATAAACAGCACAGAAAAAAGCAAATGAAGATATGTCCTGGTAGTGCACCTATGAAAACCAGTGCCAATACATATTATTATATGTAAGGGAGCTTACCACCGAGCCATGTGTGTAAACCACCATGTCTATCGGAATATCTCACACCATAAAAGACGGCCCTTTTAGCACCCACTTACCTTCGTGTAGTTATTTGACTTTGGGCTGAATCAGCACTTCTACCAAATTCTCAACTTAATCGAGAGCTATATTACTCACTGAACAAACCACATCATATTTTATTTACTATCCGTTGATCAGTCCCTTTGCCCACGTGCTGGTCTTGCAGTGCATCTATTGCAATGATGTATGACTCACTGAGCGCTGCCCAGGCCAAGGTACAGCCCAGCCGTCCAATCTCGCAATATCCTTCTGTATGCACTTTTCTTTCTTCCAGGAAGCACAGCAGTCCAATAGTGACATACAACAGTATAACAGATGGCCCTTTTTATCACCCTTTTAGCTCAGTGTACTGATTTGCCTCTGGGCACTACCCGCGCTACTACTGAAGTGTCAGCATAGGGTAATAAAAATATTCAAATTCATGCTACGTTTTTCTGGCCTTAGAAGTATACAACAAGGAGTCTCTGTGAACAACGTCTTACTGCACATTGTTAATTTTTTGAACCATTCCTTATGGGACGATAAAATCTTGAGTGCAACGTTTTGTTTGGCGGCCAGTGTTGCAACCTGCACACTACACATTTATAGCTTGGGCACCCAGGCAACAATCCCTGTACAGGGGCAGCAGGAGAATATGTAATTGTCATCACAACATCCCCATTAACAGTCACAATTACTTCAGCAAACCAGAATATTGGTATATTCCTAGGCAGAATGTACAATCCCAGATTGTACTGAGAGCTCCTAGGGCGTCTGTCACTTACACAGGGGTATAGTAGTTTTTGGATAAAATTAAAATGTATGTCTATATTTCTCTGGTATCTCTCTAATAAGTCCGCACACATATTGCCATTCATCGTCACACTCTAATCATCTCTCAATTCTGATCTACAAACTCTTTCCCTGATTGCAATACTGTGATGCCTAGCTACATTGCGCAGCCCAAGATTGTACTCACACTAATTGTTCTCTAGGGTTGAACAGAGATGCTGGGATGGGTGATGTAGTGATGGCTTCATTTATTTCAGGTTTCCCGACAGTACAGTGAGTCCAGACTGGTACAGAGATTCAACCAATTGTTCAACAGTCAAAACATGTTTCGTCATGGGAATATTAAACCCTGTGACTTCATCATGGCTAAAACGAAACATACACAATACCCACTGACACCACAAATGCTGTATTGAGTAAATTGGTGTAAACCATATCCCAGTACATGCCTGCTCTGAGTGAGGTATGGTATGCAGACAAACTTGCAGTGAATAAAGATCTTAGGGGGTCATTACAACATTGGCGGTATAAGGTGCTTACCGCCGTGCAGAAGACCGCCAATACACCGCTGCGGCCGCGGTAGACCGCCACAGCTATTATGACACACATCACGGAATCCGCCGAAATTCAGACACCCACACAATACCGCCACACCAAAGGTCAGCGATAAACATGCAGAAACAAATCCTCCACCTCCACGCCAACAGAAACACGCCCATGCTATTACGACCCACGAATCCACGCGGCAGTCTTTCAACCGTGGTATTCCATTGGCGGTACACACCGCCGCGCTCAAAATACACACACATCTACAAAACACAGCCACATTGGACAATTACATATACACATACCTGATACACATACACACACCACTCCCACACACCCAACACAATATAAAACACACACCCACATCACCCACAAACCCCTACGACCACAATTCACGAACGAAGGCCAGAGAGATAGCACAGAACAGACAACCCCATCACACAGAAGCACACAACACCATCACCCACGCAACATCCAAGCATAAAACACCACATACCACTACACTCACCACACCCATCAACACATACACCACCCCACACATCACACACACCACCCCATGTCACGCTAAAGACACTCCCGCTTCTCCGAGGAGGAGCTCAGGGTCATGGTGGAGGAAATCATCCGGGTTGAGCCACAGCTATTTGGCTCACAGGTACAGCACACATCAATAGCCAGGAAGATGGAGCTATGGCAAAGAATAGTCGACAGGGTCAACGCTGTGGGACAGCACCCAAGAAATAGGGAGGACATCCGGAAGAGGTGGAACGACCTACAGGGGAAGGTGCGTTCAACGGTATCCAGGCACCACATCGCGGTACAGCGGACTGGCGGTGGACCACCACCTCCTCCCCCTCAACTAACAACATGGGAGGAGCAAGTCTTGTCCATCTTGCATCCTGAGGGCCTCGCAGGAGTCGTTGGAGGAACGGACACTGGTAAGTCAAATCTTAACTATCATAACCCCCACCCTACCTGCATGATATCACACACCCCCACCATCACACCCTCCCCTATCACCCCAAATCCTCACCTATCTACCCATGACACCAACCACCCATCCCAACCCCAAGCCCTGCATGACATAACTAAGCATGGACACCCATCACCAAAGCATGCCCACTGCACTGACCTAGAACACCCCCCAACCATCAGCACACAAGCCCCCCCCACAGGAATGCCTGCACTGGGGTTCACACACACCCAACCATTGCACACCATGAAACACACACATGCAATAATCATGTACTTATACCCCTGCAGGAACCCGAAGGAACGTCACCACACCAGAGGGTCCAGACAACACCACTCCACCCCCAGAAGAGGCCCACAGTGACGACAGCAGCTCTGCCCCACTGGATCTTGATGACCAGCCCGGACCATCATGAGCCTCGGGACAGTCGGTTCCCCTTGCCCAGCCACAGCCCAACACCGAGCTTCCACCCTCTGGTAACACCAGCACAGCACCCACCCAGCGGGCCCAAACCTCTCTACCCAGGACAGGTCAATCAGCGGTGTGTCCACCACTACAGGGCACCCAGGCTAACCCACCATCCCAACAACAACAGGGACCTGGGGGCAGTGATAGTGGGCACACGGTCCAGGGGACGGAGGCCCAGGAACATAGGGGAACTGGGAGGGCTGCTGTGCGACAGAGGGAGGACAGGCCAAGGGAAACCACTCTCAACGAGGCCCTCTCCTCCATCATGGGAGCATACCACCACTCCCAGGAGACGATGGCCACGGTCCTGGACAAGTTGAAGGAGACCCTGTGTCTGCAGGAGGAACAATATTTGGGGTTCAGGGAGGAGCTCAGGACCATCGGCTCCGCCCTGGGCACCATCGTAGGGGTGCTGACGGACATTAAAAAGACCTTGAGAGACACCGTGGCACTCCAAGGGGCCCCTGACACTAGCCAGGACGACGAACTGCCCACCACCTCCGCCGGCGCTAGTGGACAAGACGCCCCGCCACAGGACCACCACACCAGCACCCCACCCCCTGCAGACGGACAACCACCAAGCAAGCGGGCCCTGAGATCCAGGAACAGGACAGGGCAAGATGGCAAGACCCCCGCCAGGATATAAGACCACCCTGATTGTCCTCCCACTGTCCCACTTTGTTACCCTGCCCAAATCGGAACTGCCCCAGTTCCACTTCCAATGCCCAGATGTGCAATGTACCTGTGAGACTAATAGACTGGACTCTGCCAGGGACATTCCTCCACCATCACCCATCACCATTTTACAACCCCCCTTCATTTTTTTGCACTTGAATAAACACCCTTGAAACACCAAAAAAAATGGAGTCAGTCTATGATTTGTAAATCTGTATTGTCAATTACAGTTTCATAATGGGTTACCCATTGGAAGGCTAACATACCTATGTCACACATCACAAGTCCTTCAAGGATGCAAACAGTTGACACGTAGGTTACCACATTTGTGAAACTGAAATGGAAGGGGACAACTCAGTTAACAAATAGTGAGTGAAATGGAGGTACAGGATAGAGGTAGATTTGTGAAACTCAATGTAATGGTAAAAAATAAAAAGTTCTCACCTGTGTGTCACTAGAAATATTGCTGTATGACTGACTCCCTGTTATCGTTTTCGTCTTCCTCAGCTTCATCCTCATCACTGTCCACAGGCTCCACAGGCTCCACAGCTGCTACAACACCGTCATCTGGATCATCCTCCTTCAGAAAAGGCACCTGGCATCGCAATGCCAAGTTATGGAGCATGGAGCAGGCGATGATGATGTCGCACACCTTCTTCAGTGAGTAGAATAGGGATCCACCTGTCATATGGAGGCACCTGAACCTGGCCTTAAGAAGGCTGAAGGTGCGCTCGATAACCCTCCTAGTCCGCCCATGGGCCTCATTGTAGCGTTCCTCTGCCCTAGTCCTGGGATTCCTCACTGGGGTCAATAGCCAGGAAAGGTTGGGGTAACCAGAGTCCCCCAATAGCCATACACGGTGCCTCTGGAGTTGACCCATCATATCAGGGATGCTGCTATTGCGCAGGATGTAGGCGTCATGCACTGAGCCAGGGAACATAGCATTTACCTGTGAGATGTACTGGTCTGCCAAACAGACCATCTGGACATTCATCGAATGATAACTCTTCCTGTTCCTGTACACCTATTCACTCCTGCGGGGGGACCAGAGCTACATGGGTCCCATCAATGGCACCTATGACGTTCAGGATATGTCCAAGGGCATAGAAGTCACCTTTCACTGTAGGCAAATCCTCCACCTCAGGGAAAATGATGTATCTCCTTACGTGTTTCAGCAGGGCAGACAACACTCTGGACAACACGTTGGAAAACATAGGCTGGGACATCCCTGATGCCATGGCCACTGTTGTCTGAAATGACCCACTTGCAAGGAAATGGAGCACTGACAGCACCTGCACGTCAGGGGGATTCCAGTCGGATGGCGGATTGGTGACATCAGCTCTGGCTCCAACTGGGTACACAGTTCCTGGATTGTGGCATGGTCAAACCTGTAGGTCACGATTAAATGTCGCTCCTCCATTGTCAACAGGTCCACCAGCGGTCGGTACACCGGCGGATTCCTCCAGACCAACAGGTTAGTACACAGGGAGCACGTTGTAGGGGCTAGGCCTGGGTGGACAGGGCTGGGTGGAAGAGGGAAGGGGGCAGAAGTCATACTACAGTAAAGCATGGAAATAAATGGGCCACATGGTCAGAGTATGGAGGGGGCCACACACATTGACGGTGCAATTGGTAATGACTGTTCCTCTTCCCTTGTGCATGTCATGTAGGTCAGCGCCCACCAGAAGAGGGACATTTGGCATGCCATCGCCAAGGAGGTCCGGACCCTGGGGGCCCACCAGAGACGGGGCACCCACTGCCGGAAGAGATGGGAGGACATTCGCCGCTGCAGCAAGAAGACGGCGGAGGCTCAGCTGGGGATGGCCTCCCAACGTGGGAGGGGTGCCCGTCGTACCCTGACCCCCCTGATGTTCTGGATCCTGGCGGTGGCCTACCCGGAGTTGGATGGGTGCTTAAGGACATCACAGCAGACACAAGGGGGGTGAGTACAACCTCATTCTGCTTACTTTGCGTGCAGTGGAGGTGTCTGGGTGGGGGAGGTGGGCTGTGGGTGTCCCTAGGCCAGGGCGAGTTAGTTAGGCAAGGCCCCTCCGTAATGTAGGCCATGTGGCACTCTACCCCACCTCAGAAAATTAGCAAGTTGAGGTATAGTTGCCCCTGTGGCACCCATGTGCGCAGATTTCAAACATTGCCATGTAGGCCATATCCATGAAATTGCATGTGCAGAGGGTAGGAGCGCGGCGTTATGCATGGGGCTGCTGCGTCTCTCTTGTCCGCCAATGGTAGCGGTATGCCATGCACTAAAACTCTCTTTCTTCTGTCTCCCCCCCTTTTCCTGCTCTCCCTGTCCTTTTGTACATCAGCATCAACAGGCGGAGGTACAGTGGCACCGGAGAACGAGGGAGCTGCATCCCACATGGCCATGGAGGGCCACACCACAGACTCTGAATACACCAGTGGGACGGAGGGCGAGGGGAGCTTCACGTCGGCCACCGGATCACCAACCAGCAACACAGACTCGTCTGCCGATGTGAGCTCCCCTGTGGTGGCGGCACCATTTGTGCGCCCCACTTCTACAGGTACAGCCGCCACCCCCCCTACCAGCACCGCCCTCCCAGCAGCCCCTCACCGTTCGCCCCGTGCCCGCTCACCCAGGAGGGTGGGCATCACCTTCGCCCCAGGCACCTCAGGCCCTTCCCCAGTCACCCCTGCTGCCCTCAGTGAGGAGTCCATTGACCTCCTCAGGTCACTCACTGTTGGGCAGTCTACCATTGTGAATGCCATCCAGGGTGTAGAAAGGGCATTGCAACACGGTAATGCATTCCTGGAGGGCATTTATTCTGGTCAGGCTGCCCTTCAGCGAACCCTGCAATCTCTGGCCTCAGCACTGATGGCAGCAATTGTCCCTGTGTCCAGCCTCCCGCCTCCAACTTCCTCCACCCAGACCCAATCCCCTGTATCCCAGCCCATCCCATGCACACCTACAGACCAGCATGCAGACAAGTCAACACACACAAGTAGCTCAAGCAAACATAGGCACCACACACACCACAGACACTCACACAAGCATCACACCCATACAGACACAGCAACATCGACTGTCTCCACTGTGTCCCCCTCCTCCTCTTCTCCCTCCTCCCTCCCAGTCTCGTCTACACACACACCTGCATGCACCACATCTACAGGCAGTAGGACTCGCACCAGGACACCAAGCACCACACGCCGCTCACCTGCACTCACCACCTCCACTGCCATATACACGTCCCCTGTGTCCTCTCCCAGTGTGTCTGTGACGCCCTCTCCCAAAGTACCCAAACGCCGGCAATCACTCACCCAACATCCATCCACCTCACGACAGCCTCCAGTACCTGCACCCAAAACAGCTAAAGTGACACCTCCGACAACCACCTCCTCTTCCTCCATTCCCAGACCCCCTCCAGCTACCCATCCCAGTGTTTGTCAGAAATTGTCCCTCTGTCAAATTGACCTTTTTGCCCCCACCCCACCCTCCAATTCATCAGTCCCGTCGTAGCGCCTCAGCCAAAAAGCCTCCAGTACCAGTGGTGCCTGTTCAAGGTTTTTGGAGTGCACCGGCCACCAGGGCAGGCAGTAGGACCCGGAGCCAAGGCACTGGCAGCCCACCCCCTGTAAAGGCTCCGAAATTGGAGAGTGGACGACGGGACCGTGTCAAGACTCCTGGTGGGACAACAAGTGAAATGGGATCGAAGGCGATTGGTGAGTCAGCTGTAACTTCAAAAAAGATGGGGAAGGTCCAGAGGAAGTCTGCCCAGCCTGTTGTGAGTGTCACGGCGGAGAAGTGCGCCATCATTTCCAGCGGTCCAGACAACCGCCAGCACCGTCGTCACTGGTCCAGAGAGCACCACCAGAGTCACAGCCCAGGAGGGCTCAAGTATCGTCACTGGTCCAGAGACCACCACCAGAGTCACAGCCCAGGAGGGCTCAAGTATCGTCACTGGTCCATAGACTACCGCCAGAGTCACAGCCCAGGAGGGCTCAAGTATCGTCACTGGTCCAGAGAGCACCGCCAGAGTCACAGCCCAGGAGGGCTCAAGTATCGTCACTGGTCCAGAGAGCACCGCCGGAGTCACAGCCCAGGCGGGGCCAGGATGCCACAGCCCGCTGGGCAATGATTGAACGTCATGCCACACACCAATGTCCAGTGTGGAAATTGTCATCCCACACCAATGTCCAGTGTGGAAATCGTCATGCCACACACCAATGTCCAGTATGGAGATCGTCATGCCACACACCAATGTCCAATGTGGAAATCGTCATGCCACACACCAATGTCCAGTGTGGAAATCGTCATGCCACACACCAATGTCCAGTATGGAGATCGTCATGCCACACACCAATGTCCAATGTGGAAATCGTCATGCCACACACCAATGTCCAGTGTGGAAATCGTCATGCCACACACAAATGTCCGTGCCAGAACCGCCATGTCATAGCACCGCTGAAGAGGGCAAAGACCGCCATGTCATAGCACCGCTGAACAGTCCTGAACCGCCATGTCAAAGCACCGCTGAACAGGGCAAAGACCGCCATGTCATAGCACCGCTGAACAGTCCTGAACCGCCATGTCAAAGCACTGCTGAAGAGGGCAAAGACCGCCATGTCATAGCACCGCTGAAGAGGGCAAAGACCGCCATGTCATAGCACCGCTGAAGAGGGCAAAGACCTCCATGTCATAGCACCGCTGAAGAGGGCAAAGACCGCCATGTCATAGCACCGCTGAAGAGGGCAAAGACCGCCATGTCATAGCACCGCTGAAGAGGGCAAAGACCGATATGTCAAAGCACCGCTGAACAGGGCAAAGACCGCCATGTCAAAGCACCGCTGAACAGGGCAAAGACCGCCATGTCATAGCACCGCTGAACAGGGCAATGCACCTGGTAGGAATGAATGGCCCACCACATCAGGCATCCTTATCCCATGTGCAGCTGGGACAGTGACAGGACACTACCTTTCACAGGGAGACTCATCCAGTCTGGGCACCAGTCACCCCCCAGTACCAGTATGGACCTGCATCAACTTGAGAGACTGTGGCTTTGCACTCCCCAGGATGTGACAGTGGGAAACCCACCCACTGTAGAGACTTGAGAGACTGTGGCTTTGCACTCCCCAGGATTGAACAGTGGCCAACCCACCCACTGTAGAGACTTGAGAGACTGTGGCTTTGCACTCCCCAGGATACATCAATGGGCATGGAGCCCCGTCGTGGATCTGGCTTTGCATTCATGTGGCTGAGGTGCCCCCCTTTCCCTTCCCCCTGAGGTGCCTGTAGTGTTTCTATCTGATGCCCTGGCAGTGTTCTCTCCGATTTTGGTCAGGTATCTATTGTGGGCCTCGCCCATGCATTTTTGGACTGTTTGTGCACGGACATTGTTGTGTACATATCTGCACTACTTCTCGGATTGTATATATGTAAATAAGAGTGATTTTATAATACATATATTTGTATATTTTTGTATGACATGTATATTGGCACATTACACAGTTTGACCGAAATTCGCATTGTCTTTGCATTCTTCCGGGGGAATTGTGGGTTGTTACTGTGATTTTTGTGACTGCATTGGTGTGTATGTTGTAATATGCGAGGGTGGGGGTGTTTGGTGGGTGTCCCCCTAACTTTTGAATCCCCCCTCCCCCGTGTCGTAGGTGCTGTACTCACCGGTATCTTCTGCGCCTACGTCGCTGTTGGTCGTGAAGGAGCAGAAAGACAAGGGCAGGTAGTATTTGGAGTTCCGGGTCCATGGAGTCGTCGTTCCTTGTGGGATGTGTAGAAGGTGAGCGTTTTCCCATAGCAATAGCTGTTTCCTCCGTGTTTTTATCCATGGTGAATCCACCCCGGAAAAGGTGGCGGATTGGCCTGTTGTGATACTGTGGGCGGTACATTGTCTTCCGCCTGTCTGTTGGCGGTGACCGCCGCGCTGCTTGTCTGTACCGCCGTAGCGGGCGAAGTATTAAAGTGGCTGTCTTTGTTGGCGGTTTCCGCCAGGGTCATAATTCCCTTTTTTTGTCCGTCTGACTGTTTGCGGTATTACCGCATCTTTAACACCGTCCGCCAGCGTTGTAATGACCCCCTTAGTCTGAGAAGACCGTTGTGGCGACTGAATACCAAAGTAATACAAAGGGACAATAGTTTGCGTGGATTAAGGAATTCCATGTGATCTGAAATATGACAAAAAAAACATATGCGATGGAACAGAAAACAATTGCACTGCAGCGGTTGGCAAGAGAACCAAATAGACAAAAGAAGGACAACGTGAATACACCGTCATGGAGGACTTACAAAACTTGTAATGGTTCGCAAAAAAGATTCAAATAGAAAAGCAAATATTAGATGCCCAAACGCCCTAACTGCTAAAAAGGCAAGGGCGCAATAGGAGTGGGTATAGTGCAATAAAATAACCGAGTGAGAACAAGGGGCTTGGGGCTGAGATATACCGGAAACGGTATGCTTCTGTCAGAGAAAAAAAGTTGAACCAAGATGTTATATAAAGCTCACCAACAGCATAAACGTTCCTAAAAATGATTAGAATCTGTTTATGTGAATCGAAGTGAGAAAGATACAAAGGGCCAAACATGCTCACAAGTGAGAAGGAAGCTAAAAGCTTAACTTTTAGTAGGATCAGGCCCTGTTTGTCCAAGCACAGAATGTGTAGAACACAATTGTGCTGAAGTGAGAACAGTGCAAAAAAGAGCCTTAGCATCTGAAGAGTGGTAATGGTGAAAGGAGGGTGACTGAAAGTAACATCTTCAGAAGGCGAGTTTTCCTCCTGCGGAGCCAGCAAATCTCATTATGCTATTGATGTGCTTTCACGGTTGAGCGCCATCTTCAGCAGAGCTAAAATGAGAAATAGGAGAAAAGGTGGTTAGGAACATCCGATCACCATAATGAAATGGTAACAAGGATGTATACATCTAACTGCTATAACGGAGTCAAAAAATGCAGGCTGAATGTGACAAAAAAGGGGAACGAACAATTGAATAATTAAAAAATGGAATAACGTAATAAAAAAGAAATAGTCGGTCTCGTGCTAGTAACCACGGATTCGTGAACTTGAGGGAAATGCAAAGCTGAAAGTAAAGAAGAACAAGTGTTCAGTCCAATATCCTCTCTTGTTATATATAGTATTTTGGTTACCGTGGTCTGACCAGGACACATCTCAAATAAAGAATGCTGCAACACAACTCAAAGGTCCAGACTGACAGGTTTGTGGAATGAAAAGTGAGACCCTTTTCCCTGATGACCAATTTCCTAAGTATATGGCAATTTCAGAATTGCCTGTGGTGTGTGCACCCATGAAAATTTTACCCAGTGAAAGGGGGAAAGATACTTGTTTTTCTAGCAACAAATATGGGAGTAACTTTCAGTAGTAAAACCAGTCACTGGCATGTTGGACCAGAGGAGACGAATAGCAGCACATCTTCAGGTCTGGCAAGGTTAGGCCACCCGCTCACAGGTGACTTTTGGTGTGTTTAAACCAAAATGTGCCTGTCCCCCATATGGCACAAGTGAGGAAGAGAGACAACACTAAGACGATTGAGAAACAAGTTTCAAAACAAGACAGGTATACTAGTAAATGAGCAAAGCAATTTTATACACAAATATTTTGGCAAGGGATTGTATGACCGATTGTAGCACCCACCGAAAGAAAATGGCATCATTGGTCCATTACATTTAGCAAATATTCATTTGTGACAAATAGGGATGCCAGTGGGTCCAAGGCTGCTTCTGGAAGCAATGTTTCTAGCCATTGACTCATACGTGGTATTTAGGGTGTTAAAGAAGTTTATCTTTCTGTAACAGCCAGTGCTTAGTTTGTAATACAATAAGAGCTAGCGCACAAAGCTCTGCCCAGAAACACGTGACCGGTCCTTTTGAATGTTGGTGCACCAAGGTTGTGTAGTGTTGAGTCAACCTCATGGCTCTTGCATCCGCTATCAAGCATCTCTTCCCCATTTATCTCACTGGAGCAGGTTCCTGCATTCTCCCTTTGCAATGTTTTGTTCCATCGTTCTCTTCCTACTTCTTTCCTCTTGGTGTATTTTTCCTTCTTTTGCTCGTAATCAATATCTAATGTGAAACAATAAGTGCTGGTGCTAAAAAATGAGTGCCGGTGGACCCCACTGGCAAACACCAACTCAAACGAAGCGCTGGTAATAGCATAATCAAAGCCTCGCACAATACATTATAGTATTATTTATTGCATATGATGATTCAAGGTTTTCTTGACTTCAATATTTGCCTTTCTGGTGGAAACGACCCACACTATAAAATCACAGTGATTTGGTAAACTGGCACATGTTTACTGTGTACTTGCTTTTCTCAAAATTGCATTGCTGTCCCTGTAATTAAGTCGCCATATATAGCTGCAATGCCCGTACAAAACAGGCCTGAGTGCCAAAGACGTATTCAATATTTTTCAAAGGAAGTAAGAATGAAGATTGTTTGGCATCAAGTAGGGGCATTCATCATCTCTCCAACAAACAAATCCATTTTCCTGTCTTCTGTGGATTCTGGAATGCCAACGATGGCAAACATTCCATTGAAAGAACCAGCATTCTGATCATCACATTTTCATTGCACAGCTTTAAGGGCATATTTTAGATGATGTCATCTGTTTTAGCATGTACACACTGCTCTGCTGCGTCACTCCAATTGGCATTCCTATCGAACCTAGCCTTTATTTGCTTCACTATACACATGAGGTGGTCTAGTTTAGCCAACCATGCCAACTATCAGCTCATTACACATGACCTTTACTTCTGTTTTCATCGGCTGGAGACTAGTTGACAAGATGAAGTGCTTTATCCAGGTGTGTTTTGGGATCTGTTTTTCATATTATCAAAGTTCCGGCAGGATTGGTCCCTGTTAGCCTTTCCAACTGCTGTTATAAAGGGTGCATATTCCTAGTCTAAACTATTGCCCAACTTCCAAGCAGAGGTTGTTAATGGATCTTGCATAATTTTCCAGTTGAGTATGTGATATCTTAATCTGGGCACTGACCTGCTTTTTTCAGTGTACTACCAGTGTTTTAGCTGAAAACTGATTAGACATCATCTAGACTGGGATGTATCATTCCTTATACTAAGCAAGCCTCCTGTCAGCAAAGGATATTAATGTATGGGTAGCTTACACATAACTCACTTAAATTTCTTCAGACTGAGGGCCATTAAACATTCCAAAATATTTGCAGTTAAGAGGAATAAAACAAGAACAACATTCATAATCCAATTCATTAAAACTTCTAATTAAGGCTTCCCTTCTCTGCCACAGATGAAACCCAACCAGTATAACCATATTATTCCCCTTTTTAATATTGGTCAGGGATTTTACTTTCAGCTAACAGAAAAAATCCAGTTGCATACACCTCATCATGGAACTGCATAGTGGGGAGTGGCCAAGATGGCGGCACAGTCGGACACTGACGCATTGCAAACTCACCCCCTCCCCAAGACGTTGATTGCCATGAGGCTCAGGGAAGGGCCTAACTGGGCCTAATTACAGCAGAGGCCACCGGACTACCCATTACTTGAGACTTTTGGTTTCTGGAGACAATGGGAGGAAACATTGGTGTGTGGCACCCTTTCTTTGTCTTTGCCGGTGCCCCTGATATTGCATTGACCCTGGGCGGAAGCTGAAGGGGTTAATGCCAATGCCTGATATTTGCGTTCCTGTTCTGCTGCCATGGTTAAACTCACAAAGATGAAGGATCTAGATGCTGGGCACACAACTTTGATGAAGGCCTCTGACCTTGAATTAAATAACAGAGGTCCCGACTCAGTGCAGGGGACCCCATAAGGTCCCGCATTGCAAGACATACTTCAAGCAATCACTGCTTCCACAGAAGCTTTAGAAACAAAGATAAACACGTTAGGTGCCAAATTTGGAATCCTGAATGATGACCATCGTCGTTTAGCTGAAAGAGTCACCACAGCGGAAAGGACACTAACAGATATCCCCTCTGATTTTATTTTGATGCAAGAAAGGCTGACAACCAAAGAGGACAAGGACCAGTCCCCTGAGCTGTTTCCGGAAGACGCAGAAAACAGATTGAGGAGGAATAATATTTAAGTAATAGGGCTACCTGAAAAAGTGGAAGGACACAGCATGATGGCCTTCCTAGAGAAATGGCTGTGAGAAGAATTGGCCCTGGACGGCCTCTCGCCCTTGTAAGCACTAGAAAGAGATCATCAAGTACCAGTGCGACCTTCACGCCAAGGTGCACCGCCATACCAAGTGGTAGCTAAATTATTATATTACGGAGCCCAAACCAGGAAAAAAAAGGTAACCTTTTAGTGGACAAAAGCAAAGTTATGATTTTTCCAGACTTAACTAGAGAAGTTAAGAACAGTGCTCCACATCCTTGCAGAAAAGCATCACCTGTGCCAAATCGGTGTGACTTATGCTATGTTATTCCCTGCCTGACTGAGGGTGATTACACTTGATGGAGCGCAGTTCTTTGTCATCATACAGGAAGTATGGGGCAGGGTTGATTGCCGCCCACAAGCCGGCTCAAGCTGAAGCACGTCTGAGCACTCACAAAGGTGCAAGAAACTATTACACAGACCTAAAGGCGCCCCTGAAGGACCCAATTGGGAGTAAAAGTTCAGTGGGAGCAGTAGGTGGCACTTGAGCAACGGGGGTGAGCCCACCTGCCTCATTAGATGAGGGTGAGGGAGAGGCCTCAGACCTTGAGCGAGGGTCCACCACTGCTGAGGACTCTGACACTGAACTAACTGCCTGTTGTGACACCTGGGACAGAGGATGAACCTATATTGGTCCATGGTATGGTAAGAAGGAAATAAGTAAATTGGACACAGCTCACATGCTGGCATGGGAGGAATACAATATAATAATTCTAGTAGAGTACTTGATTGACATGTTATTCATATATGCGCAGGAAGACTCTGCAAGCCTAATGATTTAACTGATTATGGGGGAGGACCTAGGTGGCCCGCCTCAGTTGACTCACGCCCCTCTACTCGTATTTACTTGCGTTCAGCCACTTCTGTTTGTGTTCTTGCATAAGTTTGGATGTTGGGCATTCACCTGATTGTCCTAGGGAGTGGGATTTTGGTTGACTATTGTTTTAATGTCAGGGAGGGTTACACCTGCCGCGCACCAGGGATACTTATTGCTTTAAGTTGTGGATTATTGTTGAATTATTCTACTATGTTTAGATCCCATCAGGAGCGAGGCTCTTCTATTGCGCACTCACCACAGCTACCTTCATGATGTACAAAATAATAATCTGGAATGTGAAGGGAATGCACACAATGGGCAAATGATACAAAGGGCCTGATTTAGAACTCAGCTGATGTATTAGTCCGTCACAATAGTGACGGATATCCTGTGTGCCAAAATCTAAATCCCATAGAATATAATGGGAGTTAGATTTCATCGGATGGGACATCCGTCATCATCTGCCGAGTTGTAAATCAGGCCCAATTTTGTTTTCATTCTTATCCAGACAGGGGGTCCAGATATTACTTCTTCAGGAAACACAACTCATTGCTAAATAAGGGGTGGCACTGCACCGTTGATGGCAAGGCCAGGCCTACTATAACTCTTATTCAGCATTTGCATGGGATACACTGATATGAGTGTGACCAGGAGTCCCAGCACACTGGGGATCTCGTCAGTCCAAATGGACGCTATGTGGTGGTCATGGGTCGTCTTGAGAGCAGAGACATTACCATAATAAACACATATGATCTGAGCACAGATCAAGCAGGGTTTTTGGCTGAACTGTCACTGAACTTAGGGTCATATGTACGAACACATTTTCCCATTGACACAGAATTGGAAAAACCCTTTGCTACATCTGGCCCTTAGCCCCTACTTAGTAGACTCTGTTATCATGGGAGTGGACTACAATTGTGTAGCTAACCTGACACTGGACCTCTTCCATCCACCTTTGGGAGATTCTTTGTTATCAGAAAGTCTTGCCTTTTTTCAAACTGGCAGGCGGAGTAGGAATTGGTGGATTCATGGTGGCAGCACCACCCAAAGGAGCGGGTTTGCTCCTTTTTCTCACCCCTACATGATCTCCACATGCACTTGGATGCATTAATTTGCACCCCAGAGGATAATGACCAAGTGCACTTATAGAATACCTTTCTAGAACCATATCCAACCACAACCCAATTTTGCTGCACCTCGGATGGGTGTGGTACTTCACCCTGTATACTCATGCTGAGACTGAAACTGGAATCCCTAGAAGACCCTGTATACCGGGACTCGATAGGACAGATTATTAGCCAATACTTTGAGGATAACTCGGGGAAAGCATCTTCCCTCCGGATGGAGTGGTATGCATTTAAAGTGCTGGTCAGAGGGAGGTGCATAGCTGAGAGAGTGGGCAAGAGATGCAGCTTATTGACCAAAGAGCTGTCCTCTGAGAACACCTGGGGGTCCCTTGAATTAGCCAGACCGAGGGTCTCCAGACCTCCAAACAGCACTACTAGAAGCAAAGGAACAAGTCGCAGAGCAGGTGGGATGCCTTTGCTGCTTTGATTACAAACCTGATAGTATCAGAGCTCATGAGGAACATGATCGCACTGGCCAACTTTTGGCCTGGCTGTGAATCGAACTGTTAACGCATCCCTTTATGATAATTCAGGACTCGTTTTAGGCCAATGAATCTTTTGACCCAGTTGAGAGACACCTTAGGACGAGATAGCTAATCAATATATCAATCAATACGTCAATAATTTCATCAATATTTATCACAACAATGCATTTCACTTTAGTCAAAGACATTAATCAATTCAAGACACCACCATGACCTGACAGTCATGAATAATCACATCAGTTTAGTAGAATTTTATGAGTTGTATTCCCTATTAGTTACAATTCTAAAAGCAGATGTGTTAATCTCAAAACCAAGAAACACAATAACATAGTCACAATATGGCAACTCTGATAAGATTTCATTAAGGAGAGAATCACAAACATCAAAACATAACACGCCGTGAACATAGATCGATTTTAGCAGAGTGTTATTAAAGCACCAGTTCAACAAAGCATAGATTCAGTCGTTTGTCTATTTGCGTCCGTTTTAGTGAACCCCTGTCCTACCCACTGATTAGCATTAGCATGTTGGGCTTCATGCAAAATAATTTGGAACACCGAGTTGGAAAACATCTAGCTATGGTCTCTGTCAAAAGTAAGCAGTTGGTACCTAGAAAGGAAAAGCAAACAGACAAATCACAAATGCATTGCCATAGTTACCCTCCAAGTTTTAGGTCAGCACTCAGGTTCAGTCTTCATCTTCAGGAAATCAGTCAAATCGCCATCAGTCAGAATTCAGCTCCAGGGCAAAAAAGGGGGCACTTCCCTCATAAGGAGGTAAAGTGCAAAATGGGCAATCTAAGGAAGCGGATGGTTCTAAGTAAAATCAGCAAAGTCACTAAACAGAGTGACAAAGTTTCTGGATAAAATCAATAGCATTCCTTACCTAATTCTAATGGTTCTCTGTGTCATGGGTTTTTATCACTTTTTTGTTGTACACTCCCCTAAAATGTTATTGGTCACTGGTTATACCCCACTATCTTTTCCCAATTAGATAATGTATTATGTCATTAATCTTTCACCCCATATTATTTTACAAGCTTTTTATTGGTCCACATGATTGACGTCTTCAGAGGTAGAACGTCGGGTATGATTCCATCCTTCTGTAATTCTTTGCACATCTTTTGGTCAGTAGCTCCATTGTCTTCACCGGTTCAAACGACCTTGTACATTACATTAATCTACACTGTTGCATTTTGCCTAATATTATCTACAAGCAATGTGGATTTCATGAGAACGGATCTACTATGGTTACATTCGGCTTCTAGTTTGAAGAAAAGAAGGGGTCATGACCTTTTGCGGGTCAGCACACTGCAAGATAGGAAAAATACATTTAATATGAGAGCCAAGCAGCTAGGCTTCGGCTCATGCTAACTTAAGGCCTACAAGGATTTCAGCACAAATTCAATAACACAATCATTATTAATTAGTATAAACTTATTCTTCAGCATGGCAGCTGGAATAACTACCCTGGGGGACGTCTACAGAGACAGAGTGCTCCTCCCATTTGAGGAGTTCAGGGAGGAATATGACCTACAACTTAGACATTTATTACTCTACAGTGCAGTGACCGCTGCTGTATGTAAACACTGGAGAGCGGAGCTGGTGGAACCTCCACAGCACATGAGTTGTACGTGTATCATAACAGCATCACAGATGTTTAAAACGGTTACCTGCGTATATAGGGCTATACCAGAAGACAGCATGTTATCCTTGAGCACACTGCTTGAACAGTGGGAGGAAGACATAGGAAACCCCATAGATGAGAAGGACTTGGCAACTCTATTAGAGAGAATACCTAAGATATCAAGGAATGCCAGATTCAAACTCATAAAAATTTATGTGATACACAGACCATACCTTGCGAGTAAGAGGATAAATCATTTTGTCCATATAACAGCTGCAAAATGCCTGAGATTTGGAGAACTGGCTGCAGAATTCTTCCATATGGTCTGGTCCTGCCTGAACTTTGCTACTTATTGGGAAGAGATCACTACGATAGTTGCAGATATCATAGACAGAAAGGTCCCATGTGAAATAGCCTATTGGCTCCTGAGCAAATTCCCACATAGAGCAAAAACAAAAACCACTAGTAGATTCCAGTATTTAGCTTTTCTACTGGAAAAGAAGGCAAACACAAAAAATGGAAAACAACAGGGGCACCTAGCCACTGGTTTGGCAAAGAGTATTGGAGAGATGGGCTGACGACAAAGGGTGCTATGTTGCTCTGAGAGACTTGACATGGGCAGGGATCTGTGGGTTTACTCAGAGCCTGGAAAGTTTTTAGTGGAATCACTGAAGAACCTAGAGACCCCTCACTCAACTCACTGCTGAACACTCAGAACATGTCCACTCATTGAGTAACCGCTACACCAGCATTGCGATGAGGGGAACAGGGTGTGCACCTTGCTTCACAGGAGATTGACCTGCACCACAATCTAACAGCCTATCCTACATTACCCCTTCGCATTTCTTTCAGATAGTGGTGGACAAGGTGCACAACAGAGGGTGGAGGGTGGGTGATATATTAGGGGAAAATGTTTTCACATTGCTTTAGCTATTATGATTTAACTATCTATGAGGAAGAAACACAAAATGCATAATACAGCGAGCAATGTTTGTTTGTGCTGCAAAATCAATAAAATCTGTTAAAAAATCATGGAACTGCATATTAGATAAAAATCTCAAGGCTCCACAGTGATTAAATATGCCATATTTCATTAAAATAGGCTTATAAATTCTCCATCTTTCAATCACAAATTAGAAACAGTCCAATACATTATGGAATTCTGTTCATTTGATCTGCAACCCACAATTGCAAACCCTGCCATTCTCATTTAAAAAGCTTAGCCATCTCTGTACAAGAATAATAAGGGATAAGACCAATCCTATATCTATAAGGTTCCTGTCTCATTTCATAATTAGCCAAGCAGCATAAGCACGGAATTGGGGAGTGATTATGCCAAGCACTTCACGAGTGAGTACTGGACATCTTGGCTAACATGTACCTAAAGTCCCTGTCTTCAGTTTTATTCATAAGTAAATGCATTTCGAGCCACATGTACGTACAATTTTGCATGTCGAAAACGGGCCATTTGCGACGTGCAAAATGCACTGTCCCATGTACCAAACCATTTTTGCGATTCAGTAAACATTTTACTGAATCGCAAAAAGGGATTGCGACTCGCAATTCGGAAAGAGTGTTCCCTTCCTAATTGCGACTCGCAGTCCCATGCATGATTGTTTTGTGACCGCAAATGCGGTCGCAAAACAATCGCAGTTAGCACCAGTGTCACACTGGTGCTAACCCATTCGCAAACTGGAACGAGTCCACAATGGACTGCTTCCCCTTTGTGAATGTCAGTCAGAACATTTTTTCAGAGCAGGTAGTGGTCCTACGGTCCACTACCTGCTCTGAAAAAATGAAATGAAAATGTTTCATTTTTTATTTTTGAAATGCATCTCGTTTTCCTTTAAGGAAAACGGGCTGCATTTCAAAAAAGAAAAACTGCTTTATTTAAAAGCAGTCACAGACTTGGTGGTTTGCTGTCTCCAGCAGGCCACCATCTCTGTGAGGGCCGCCATCCACAAGGGGGTCGCAAATTGCGACCTACCTCATGAATAGTCATGATGTAGGCATTTGCGACCTCCTTGCAAGTCACAAATAGTGTTATTGACTCTAAACAACATTCGGTTTGCGCAAAACCGAAGGTTGATACATGTAGCCCTTCATTTTCTGGGAGGAGTACTGGTACAGACAAAATGGAAGAGCTTCAGGAAAAATGTTTTAATATTGAGGAGATCTCTTTTCATCCTTGCATCCCATTTTAATTTGCTTTTCACAATCTTCTTCTACAATAAGATGACATCTTGTCCTCCACAGAACCCAAAAGCCTATTCCGAGATGTCAGAGTGGCTGTTTTAGGAAGGTTAAGGCATGATGTATGCTTGGCCTCCAACCTGATCTCTCGGACAATAGCCAATTTTGGAAAACTCAGCCTAAGTTTCAAACACTATCCTTCAATATGTTCGCAATTTTGCATGGCAGTCAAAAATAAAATTTCAGATCCAATAAAAACTTAGGGCCTGATTTAGAGTTTTGCAGATGGGGTTACTCTGTCACACACCGGACGGATATACCATCGGCTGTATTACGATTCCATTATAGCCTATAGAGATCGTAATAATGTGTTTGTGATGGGGAACCTGTCCGCTGAACTCTAAATCAGGTCCTTAGTCAAACCAATGCCTTAAATGTAGTCAGTACCGGTCTAATATTTTACAACCCCCTAGTCTCTTCTAAATTTACATAGCCCTCTTATTGTCAGAAGGGTGTTTGCTTTTACCATTTCACAGTGGTTTTTGCAACTTAGGTTAGAAGAAAAAAGCATACAAAAGTATCTGTATATATGAACTTCATCAAGGTACCACCTAAAATCATTCTTCTGGTACCCAAATACCGTTATCTTAGTTTTATCCCTATTTACCACTTGCTTCTTTTCTCTACAGTAACACGCAAATGCATGTAATTAGCTCTAGCGGTCTATCTGGGTCCTATCCATAATTACTGAGTAGTTCACATAAAGTAACAGGTTACATGTCTACCTCCCATCTTTGGTGAAGAAGACCCTGAAGAGACCAAAGATAACTATCTCAAAGTGCAAATTGAGTTGGGGCTAACACATAGCCTTGACGCAATCCATTGCTTATTTCAGTCTTCTCTGAAATACAATTCTTTTCAGTTCCACTATTGCCCAATTTGCTAAATGTAGTTCCTTCATGATTGGGTGGACAATGTAAGTTCACGATTCAACATGCAATGAAAATAAAGAACAATAGTTTATGTACAAGATTATCTTAAATTAATTTCAACAGCAAATAAACAGCAGATCAAATCATTCCAAAGACAAAAAAAAATCCTCATGGAGTTCACAGTTCTTTAACCTTAAGACAGGCTGCGTCTGTGTGGTGCCATGGACGTAATGGTTACGTCCATGGCTGCGCCTGTGTGGTGCCATGGACGTAACCATTACGTAACCATTACGTCCATTTACCGGCCCTCGGGGTAAGCGCTAGTGCTCCCCCTGAGTGCTGGATCCCCACCCCACAGGTCAGGGCTGGAAGGGGAATCGCTTCCCCTTCCACCCTGACCCCCCTGACCCCACACAGTGACGTCTGATGACGTCAGAACGCGAAAGCACTTGACACCAGGGATTTTATTTTTTATCATCTACTTACATTTGAGGGGAGCGGCCTCTTGGGTGAGGGCCGCTCCCCAGGGGGGCAAATAATTTTTAGGCCATTTCTGCACCCCCTGGGGGCAGAAAACCTCTAGACACCAGTGATTTTCTTTTTTTTGTTTGTTTTGTTTTATGTTTAGGGAGCAACCCCTTCAGCAAGGGTCACTCCCTAGGGGGCCAAATTGTGTCTAGGCCATTTCTTCCCCCCCTTAGGATGATAACCACTAGACACCAGGGAATTTTTTTTATCATATACTTACGTATAAGGGGAGCGGTCCCTTTGGTAAGGGCCCCTCCTCAGGGGGGCAAATCATTTTTAGGCCATTTCTGCCCCCCCTATAAATATAATTAGGCCGATCTGCCTCCGGGGGGGGGGGGCAGAAACCTCTACACACAAGGGATATATATGTATATATATATATATATATATATATATTTGCTTTATGTTTTTATGTATGGGGAGCGAACCCCTAGGCAAGGGTCGCTCCCCTGGGGGGCAAATTGTATTTAGGCCATTTCAGCCTATTTTTGTTAGGCCAATCTGTCCAAAGGGGTGCAGAAATCACTAGACACCAGGGATTGGGCCTGGTTATGCCCCCACTCTAATCTGAAAACTAAACTTCTGGTTGATTCCAGGGTGGTGTGCTTCACATGCACCCGCACCATTTTCTTACCCACAATGCCCTGCAAACCTCCAACTTTGCTGAAAATCACACATTTTTCCCACATTTTTGTGATGGAACCTTCTGGAATCTGCAGGAATCCACAAAATTCCTACCACCCAACATTGTCCCATCTATACTGATAAAAATTCTGCTGCACTTGTCAGCCTAAAAATTTTCTTTTTCAAACTGCCCTTTTGGATCCGCTTTGGTTCCCCCTCAATTTTGACATGTTTTTGGCTCTTACCTGTCACAGGCACCTGGCCCACCTACACAAGTGAGGTATCATTTTTACTGGGAGACTGAGGGGAACGTTGGGTGGTAAGACATTTGTCCCGGTGCAGTGATCCCACACAGAAATGTGGGAAAAAAGTGATTTTTTAGCAAAATTTGAGGTTTGCTGAGGATTCTGGATAAGAAATCATTGGGGGATCCACGCAAGTCACACCTCCCTGGACTCCCTCGGGTGTCTAAATTTCAGAAATGTCTGGGTTTGGTAGGTTTCCCTAGATGGCTGCTGAGCCCAGGACCAAAAACGGAGGTTGCCCCCCCCCAAAAAAAAAACAGGTCGTTTTGTATTTGATAATTTTGATGTGTCCAGATGGTGTTTTGGGGTGTTTCCTGTTGCGGGCACTAGGCCTACCCACACAAGTGAGGTATCATTTTTATCGGGAGACTTGGGAGAACGCTGGGTGGAAATTTGAGGCTCCTCTCAGATTCCAGAACTTTCTGTCACCGAAATGAGAGGAAAGAGTGTTTTTTGGCCAAATTTTGTGGTTTGCAAAGGATTCTGGGTAACAGAACCTGGCGAGAGCCCCACAAGTCACCTCATCGTGGATTCCTCTAAGTGTCTAGTTTTAAAAAATGCACAGGTTTGGGAGGTTTCCCTAGGTGGGGGCTGAGCTAGAGGCCAAAATCCACAGGTAGGCTCTGTACACAAAACATCTCTGTTATTGCCTCTTGTCTTTCTCTACATTTTTTCCTTCCAAATGTAAGACAATGTGTTAAAAAGACGTGTAAGTGAGAAATGCCCTGTAATTCACATGCTAGTATGGGCACCCCGGAATTCAGAGATGTGCAAATAACCACTGCTTCTCAACACGATATCTTGTGCCCATTTTGGAAATATAAAGGTTTTGTTGATCCATATTTTTCAGTCTTTATATTTCAGCAAATGAATTGCTGTATACCCGGTACCGAATGAAAACCCATTACAAGGTGCAGCATATTTATTGGAATGGGGACCTAGGGTTGTAGATGAACCTTCAAGCCCTATATAACCACGCAACCAGAAGAGTCCAGCAGACATAACGGTATATTGCTTTCAAAAATCTGACATCGCAGGAAAAAGTTACAGAGTAAAAACATTGAGAAAATTGGGTTTTTTTTCACCTCAATTTCAATATTTGTTTATTACAGCTGTTATTTTCTGTAGGAAACCTTGTATGATCTACACAAATGACACCTTGCTGAATTCAGAATGTTGTCTAATTTTCAGAAATGTTTAGCTTTCTGGGATCCCGCATTGGTTCCACACCCATTTCTGTCACTAAGTGGAAGGAGGCTGAAAGCACAAAAAATAGTAAAAATTGGGTATGTCGCAGTAAAATGCCAAAATTGTGTTGAAAAATTGGGTTTTCTGATTCAAGTCTGCCTGTTCCTGAAAGGTGGGAAGATGGTGATTTTAGCACTGCAAACCCTTTGTTGATGCCATTTTCAGGGAAAGAACCACAAGCCTTCTTCTGCATCCCTTTTTTCCAATTTTTTTGAAAAAAACGAACTTTTTGCTGTATTTTGGCTAATTTCTTGGTCTCCTTCAGGGGAACCCACAAAGTCTGGGTACCTCTAGAATCCCTAGGATGTTGGAAAAATAGGACGCAAATTTGTTGTGGGTAGCTTATGTGGACAAAAAGTTATGAGGGCCTAAGCGCGAACTGCCCCAAATAGCCAAAAAAAGGCTTGACACCTGAGCGGGAAAAGGCCTGGCAGCGAAGGGGTTAATAACGACTTCTTGCCTCACATTTCAAACCTACGTCTGTCTATGAACACTCCAGGGGCCACAATAAACAAAGGTTGCACCTTTAATTAGGTGCACCAAACAGGAATATTCTGCCCTATTACAATTAAAGCACTGCCCCTAAAGCAGCTGCAAACTTGCACCTGCCCTAAGGGCAGTGCATTAGTGAGAGATGGACCGGCTGATTGAAGCAGCCGGTCCACCTTTCTCAGTGCAGGTAGCACTCGTCCTGCTTTTGTATAGAGGTCAGAGATCCAGCTTGCAGATCGGTGCGGTGCGTGACTGCACCCACTTGCATGGGGATGTCTGTGGGACCCATGAGAATGCCTTTCCCCCTTTCTGGGGTCGCCCTCGGGTTGATGGGTGGCTTACTGACTGTGCACTACCTTAAAAGAGGTACAGTCAGTGCGCCTCGGGTTTCTTTGTCTATAAACCTGTGCTGTATTGTGATTCTGATTGAAAATAAAGAAAGATGGTTTACGTACGAGTTAATCTTAAATTAATATCAACAGCAAAAAAAAAGCAGATCAAATCATTCCACCAACGAAATTAAACCCCATGGAGTTAACAGCTCTTTATTAAATACTTCTTGCCTCATATTTCAAACGTACGTTTGTCTGTGTACGCACCTGGGGCCACATTAAACAAAGGCTGCAGCTTTAATTAGGTGCATCAAACAGGAGTAGTCTGCCTTAGTTGCCTCTGCGAAGTGAAAATTGTTTCTTATTAAATGGTAATGAGAGAACACCTGATTAAAATTGAGTGGCTGCTGTGTGTGTTTTCAGCACTATCTGTATTCCAAAAGGAGGAGCAGAAGCGTCTGCGGCCCCACCCGTACTTCAAAAGTGCCCTCGGACCCAGAAAGTGGATGCACATACCTTTTTCACCCCGGCACACTTTATTTCAAATAGCCCCCTGAGGCATATGGAATTTTCCCAAGAGTTCCTGGTAGAAAAGTCAATAGCTAGATTCAGGCTGTTCATCACTTTGGAAAGAAGAGAGCCTCTACTTGAATACAGTGCATCTCAAGATGGACACACTTCAAAAATCATCCCCAGAGGTCTCTCAGAAGAGTTCTGAGCATCACTACATCTAGAGGATGTCAAGCACTGCACGAATATCTGGATGGGATGTCAGAGGTTTTGGAGATTTCAGTTCCAATCCAGGTTCACACATTTGGCCAGAAATCAACTGTAACACTGCTTGCAAAGGAATCAGATAGCAGGTGTCCTTATAATGAAGAGAACATTGTCCATTCTACTCCGAGTGACTACTTAGTGACATATTTATGACTTCTGATGCAATGCTGCGTTGTAGTGGCATTGCATCAGAAAAATGTATGCTGTGTTGCATCATTTCCTTGCCCCAAGGATGCGTCATATTAATGGGATGGCGCAATACAGCTCAAGGACCAATATTGCGCTATGAATTCCGATGCAACAGTGTCAGGAATGGGGCAAGGCACTGCAACCCAAGTACTCCATACTTCATGCGAAGCTGATTTGTGTATCATAAAGCACCACTCTGTGCCCCAAATCAGTATTATGTCACGCAGGAGCATTTGAAAAACTGATGCAATCAACACAGCAATACTCCAATACTGAGAAGCATGGAATAAGCTTCAGGGAGCCAGGAGGGTAACAGTCCCAAAACAGAAGACGTGCCATCATTCCAGGAGAAGAGGAAGTTGAACTTCAGTGAAGAGGAGAACCAGATTTTAATAAGTGAGGTGATAAAAAATGAACATCTCCAAATTCTCATCTCAAAATTGCCATTATGGAGGAAATAGGCCATTTAGAAATCCATAGGGGACACAATCAACTGTGTAGCAATAGGACTCTCCTCGAGTGCAAGAAGAGGTGGCACGATTACAAGTGCAGGATTAAAGAAAAATTGGCCACATACCTTAAGGCAGCCATAAAGAGCAGAGGAAAGAGGAGAACCTGATGTCCAGGAGAAGTTGGATTCATGGGAGGAGCAGACCACATCAATCATTTGGTAGGTAGAATAAAAGGGCAGGACAGTGCTGAAGGAGGCCAAGAAGAACTACAGGGTGCGTCGTGACAAGGCACCATATATTAGCAAGCTGTCATGCAGGACAATGCAGCAACACACTGAGGGCCGGCTCCTCCGCTTGGGCGGGGGAGTGGCGCCCCACCGCCAGCAGCAGCAGGAGCTGCAAACCTTAACAAAAAAAAGGATAATAAACAATGTTTATTGTCCTTTTATTTCTAAATGGGGTGGGGCCATGGGGTGTTGAGCAGTGAGGGGAGTGCACAGACCACTCCCCTCAGTGTGCATGTATGTTTGTGCGGCTGCCTTGGGCCGGCCAAACACACATGTGCACAAGGGCCCTCTCCAACCCGGCACTGTGTTGCAGAGTTAGAAGGAGCCTGCACAGGCTCCCAGTCTGCGCTGGATCACCCAGCCGGGGCGCTCCAGCCAATCATAACGATGCTCTGAGCAGCATCATGATTGGCGCAGGGCAGGCTGGGAGCCTGTGCCTGCAGTGCAGCGGAGAGCAGCAGACACATTCAGGTAATTTTTTTTTTTTTTTTATTGTTTATTTTTGCTTTATTCCCCCAACCCTGCCAGTTTTTCAAGTCACCAGCCGTGACTGAACATACTGTGTGAAAAGGAAAGGGCAGGAATGCCCCACATGTAAACTTATCCTTCACACGACTGCCTTTCCTAAGGCAGTAGAATTTTTTCCAGCCTAGTTCAGCTGTGGCAAGTTTCCCAGGTCCGTGTGTTATGTACTGCCCCAGTCAAGGTATCACCTCTCAATACTGGGACTTATAGTATCATTTGTCTCTTCACAAACAGGACTACAAGTTACAGAATAAAATGTAAAATAGCTGGACTGAAGCAGCACATCATGCATGGACCTGGGAAACCTGTCAGGCATGCCAATGCCAATGCAGGACCCCTTGCACCCTCATGCAGTTGTGCTTGTGCTGGGGCCAGGTAGCCAAAAGTGTACTGTAATGTAAAATTGGACAATGGGTCTTTGTAGAGGGTCAATGTGTCACCCAAGAGGGTCTCCAGGTGCTGAGGAGGTGCATGCACTGCAGGTAGTATCACTCAAAAAGTACAGTTTCTAGTACAAATGCATATATTTTTAACTTGTCTTTATTGAATTTCCTTGCATCAATTCACAAGGTTAATTACATACACAGTAATTGCAGGTTAATACCAATAGGATCAATTTCCTTTGCTATGAGACCACCGTTTTTCAACAAGATAATTAAAACAATAACAATCAACTTATTTAAATTTAGCAGCGGGTGAGTAGATGATGTGTATTTAGAACCAGCATATATGAGGAAAGGGGTGTAGGTGCTGGTTGAAGGGGAGGGTGTTGGCTACTATCATAAATACATCTCTGCCTGGAGGGGGGAATAGGGAGGAGTTATTCTGTGTTGTCATTCTCACGTCCCCTGGGGGCTGCCATCTAGTCATCCCCATGTCTTCATTCCACATCCGCACGCTGACTGCGGGGTGGACGGGGGGCTGGGACTGCCAGTAGTAAGTGTATGGTGTGTCAGGCATGTTCCATAGGACTTCCATAGGGCATGTTTTTCCAGTCGTCTCTAGTGTAGCTCTTCATTAATCTGTCATGCTAATCCAATCCCATGCATTGGTTTAAGACTCATTCTACACTAGTCCCCCCTGTGTGTTTATGTGGGCGGGGTGACTCTCCCATACATAGTTGGGGTCCCCCCTGTGTCCACGCTTGGTGAGTGTCTGGTGATTGTGACTGGCTGGGGTACCCTCAACTCCAGTCCATCGAGCATGGCACTCCATATCAGTGTGGACCAGTTTAAGTCTCCTCTCTTTGGCTATTCCCCACTCACATAAGTCTGCATCCCACTTTTTCAGTATGGGGGGGTGGGTCCAGTGGATAGCGGCACGATGATTTGCCAGCACCAAACCTAGTAGAGCAAATTTGTACCTATTTTTGTCCCTTATCCTGGCCCCCGGGAGCACACTTACGGGGCAGTGCTTGATTGAGGTTTCTATCAGTACACCTGTAGCTTCATGTGGCACGTTCACCACCTCAGTCCAATGATCTTTTAATCTTGCTCATCATGTGGAGGAACGTTGCCAGATGGACCCCACATCTAGAGCAACCAGACAGTCATGCTATGTAAATCTTTTGTAGTCTCTGGTATGTACCGTGTAAGTAATGAAACTGGATGAGTTTAAACTGGGCATCACTTGCCACTTCTCAGACTTGCGCAAATGCCTAGAACGACTCAGTGTCTGTGAGGGGGAACGTTAAGTCCCCTCCCCACCTGTCCCGAATCGGTGCCAAGTCAACTCTGCAATCCAATTTCAGTGCCTTGTATATGCAGGAGATCATTCCTCCAGTGGAGCCAGGGTCTAGTAGTAGTTGTATTGTATGAGAGTCCTCTGGCTCCTTGGAAAAGGTGGGCCACATCTCGCTAACTGTGCAAGAGATTTTGGCATATTGCAGGAATTGACTGCATGGCAGATCAAATCAATCCTGGGCCTCATCTGCGGTGAGAAAAACCTCATTTAGGTATAGGTCTCCAGCTATGGTGTAACCCCCAGCAAACCAGTGTGATAACCTCCTATATCTGCTTAAAATCTGACAACCTCATCAGTGGTAGTAGTTTCACATAAGGAGCTCTACGGAGCACCAGTGTGACCATCCGAACCTAAACTTTGGCACCCTGGTGTACTATAAAGGGGGTATCGATCTGCACTCCACTCCCTCTCATCAAGTACTGGGGGAGTTCTGCTACATCGACCCAGTTTGCCAGGAGGGTTTTTTCCCCTGTCAGGCCTTCTGCATACCATTGGTGGCATATTGTAAGATTCCTGCGAAATAGTGTATCTGTAGGTCTGGTATGCCCAGACCTTCTAACTCCGTATCCATTTTCAGCACGTCTAATTTTATCCTGCTCCATCTGCCTGCCCATATCGGGGCAATCAGGAGACTGTTTGCTGAATGCAGCCCATGGAACTAGAGTTTTTACAAAACATAAAGGCAGTGAGGGAGGTGTTCCCTTCTTCTCAGTGCCGTCCTTCCCATAACGTAGAGCGCGAGGTGGTTTTAAAATTGAATTGTGGCCTTAAGGCACATGAGCACAGCTCCCAGATTTAAAGTATAGTTATCAGAGTCAGTATGAGCCGCTTGTATGCCCAAATAGTGAAATTGGTCGCGCTCCTAATCAAGTCCAAGCTGGGGGAGGGCAGAGGCATCCAGCTCTACCAAGCTCACCAGGGAGAATAGAATCGATTTCTGCCGGTCGATGTGCAGGCCGGAGATCTCCCAGAATGCTCACATGATTTCCATCAATGGAGGTACTGCCTGTTCGGATGGCTAATATAAAGTAGGGTGTCATCTATGTACAGGGAGACTAGGTGTATACGGTCAGTCACGTCAATACCAAAATATGCCATGTCCCGTTGCCATCTCTGTGCAAGGTGCTCTACCACTAAAGCAACAAGAAGTGGAGACAGAGGGCAGCCCTGTCTCATTCAACTGGCAACAGAAATAGGTTTGGAAGCTATTGTGCCATTGTGGACATGCATTATCTGGAGGGGCATAGAGTAGTTAGACCTATGAAATAAATATTGGACCCAGTTCCATCCTCTCCAACACAACCCATAGGTACTCCTACTCCAGGGTGTCGAAGGCTTTTTCAATATCAAGAGCGATCACTGCTCCCCGAGCCCCTGTGCCCGATGTCGAGTGAAGAATGTGAGAGAGTCTGGCCTGAAACCACATTGGTCCTTGTGCATTAGATGGGTCACAATGCATCCTAGCCACATCACAAGGACCTTAGCCAATATTTTGCCGTCTATCCCAGGCATAGCTAGCGGTCTTCCGGCTCTTTACCTGGTTTTGGAAGCATCACTATCTGGGCTTCTTGCATGGAGTGCAGCAAGAAACCCACATGTTTGGATTCGTGATAAGTCTCTAATAGATGATGGACTAAGAGGTCTGCATATGATTTATAATACTCCACCGTCAGGCTGTCTGGACCCGGTGCCCTGCAACACACCATAGTCCCAAGCACCTCCCGGAGTTCCTCCAGCTGAAGATCTTCCTCAAGACTTTAGCTTTTTGCCTCAGTGAAGCGTGAGAGTTCTAAGTCCCTCAGGAATTCCTGAAGCGCTGTCAGAGATAGGTGGAGGCCGGCACAGTAGACATCTGCCAAATGGGCATGCAGCAGTGAATTAATCCCGGTCTGAGTGGACACTGTCGATCCATCAGGACATCTCAATGCCAGAATAAGTGGGGACAGTCTTTCCCACCACAGCAGCCACGCTAGTAGCATCCCAGGTTTATCCCTCTCGCAATGCAACAATTGACAGTATTAAAAACTGGTCAGACATTCAATCTGTCACAAATGTCTCCGATTTGGGGATGAGCCTGGGTCAGGGAGTCATTGCGTTCGCCCAGGCCAGTGTTTGCCTGCTGTGGTTTTACCAGAATTTCTTCCACATCTTTGAGATCCTTTTCCAGCCTTTGTCATGTGCCCCCAACTCTGGAGATGCATTCCCTGCAGGTGACAGCCTCCACATATTCCCAGACAACCAACAAAAATTGTTAGCCTAACCTGATAGTGTCATGCTAAAGGACCAGAGTTTTTTTTAAAAGAAAATTATCAGTTTTAAAGGTTTAAGGCAACAGATATGAACAAGATCATTGATCAAACATCATCGCATGTACGAACAATGATTAAAACAAACTTGACATCAACACCATGGCTATATCATCCATCAGACTTTGAGAAAGATTAATTTACAGTGCCTGATTACATTAAACGGTTCCTGTTAGGACTTCTGACTGGAGATCCAGCAAACACAAAGTTGTCCAAGATGGTTGCTTCACTTATGCAATCATTCATTCAGGACATTATACATGCAGTCACAAATGGGCAGCAGAAACCTACCCAAACAATTGTTGCTCCCGTACGCCATAACAAAAACTTGCTGTTACCTTAAATGAGCAAATTGTTGTTCCAACCAACATTCAGCCTGATGTCTTCACTAACTTAGCAAGGGATAACAGTGACAGGCTGGAAGGGCTCTTACTGGTAAGGGTACAACCCATTGAGCTAACGGTATAGGTGTGCAGCCAAAGTTGTTTGACCACAACCTTTTAAAGCCCCTCTTCCAAGCATTGAGAAACAAAGTAAAGAACATTGACCACCATAAATACTGAAGAATTGTTTATGTATGTTTCTGGTGAATGAGTTGGGCCTCAGCCATTGATGACAGGTACGGAAGTCATGCCGGAATGTGTAGCCCAATTGAAGCTTGCACAAAATAAAAACATAATCTGGGTGGTTACAAGAAAAGAAGCGAGCCTCGCACAGATAATACCAAGCTGGACAGGATTTAACATCAGTACTAGAGACCTAGTTAGTGTATCACAGGATTCTATTGGCTACTTGCCCCCCATTAATGCCCCTGCAACTGAGTTGACAACTGTTTCAGAAATTTTGAAACAGTCAGCGCTGATAAGGGAATCACTGTATTTGGTGAAAATTGTAGTGGTCATGGATCAAGCTCTCTACGCAAAAGCAACTGAGATTGTATAGAAGCATAATGCAATATATGACAGAATCATTCTTCAAAAGGACACCTTTCACACGATTTGGAATATCATGTCTATTCTTGGAAAACGCTTTCAAGACGCTGGCTTTCACAACCTTTGCATTGAAGCAGATATGGTAGCAGAAGGATCAATATCATCAGTACTAGAAGGTCATATGTAGAGACTGGCTTGTTTTGGATTTCTCCCCTGAGGGAGATGAATTATGAAGAGATCATTCAGCGAGTCTACTCCTTCATTGGGGATGTTAATGACTTTGCAAAAGGCCCATGCTAACAGAGATTAGATGACCTCTTGCAAAATGCTGCCTTTGCCGAAGTAAAACAGCTTTGGGATGTACTCCTGGAACATCTCAGTCATGACAATGGAGATCTCTCTGCATTCTGTATGTTGTATGTGGATATTGTTGAAAATGTCTTGCTGGCTCTGCTGCGTGCTGCTCGAGAAGGAAATTGGCTTTTACATCATACCGCCATACACTCCATGACCCATGGTGTTTTGCATGACAGGATGAACTACGCTAAATATCTTCCTGTATACTAATGTCAAAATAACATTACGTTCAATGAAACATCCAGAGATACACCACAACTTCAACTGATACTTTTCAGTTCAACTGTCAGATGTTAATCGGCTTGGACAAATTCCAGTCGAACAACCAAAAGAGGTAACTGTCATCAAAGACACACAGATTCTGGGTGGTACGACAAGGTTCAACCTCAAGGCGAGTGCTATGAAAAGATATTATATGATATCTGAACAAAGAAGCACCTTTTTGGGTCAGATAAGGGAAATGCTTCTATAGAACAGATCAGATCTACTCACACAGACCTGCATTAGTCACAAATTGAAAACGACAAAGATACTGTTATGAGAGCTGTTAGTCTTGAACCACATGATCTCATTACTCTCTCCACTGAAAAAGAGGCATCTGAAGACATGCTATCTGACATAATGAAGGTGCCTGAAATGGATGAACAGTGTTCTACAGACTTCAAACTTTAGCGACTTGAGAATAATCAACCTATTAAGAAGTTTCACGACTCAATGAAAATGAACAAACTAAAAACCTTTACTATCATGTCCAAAAAGAAGGCAGTGAATAGCAATGGCAGGACAATCAACATGAAAGCAGACAAGGCACTATTTGATCGAATCATTGTGACAGCACAGAATAAGGACCTTCAAATGGCGGATGTACTCTCTCATCCCTTAGGACCTTTACCATGGGCTTTAGCAACTCCAGAAGATTTGTTGCGAAAAACAAACAAAGCTGTTTTTAGCAACCTACTTGCAGAAAAACGTTACCCCTGTTGAGGAAATACCTGCAAATTCAGCCACTCTGTTTAATGGTATGGGTCTTGTTCATTGAATAAAACGAGAGAAATCAAACTTTGGTAGGATGGCTATGTCTGGTTTGTCCACGGCTTTGCAGGAAGGAAATAGGAGTCAAAGAATCAACGTTGTGTTTGATATGTACAATGAGACATCTATTAAGAGCAGCGAAAGAACAATCAGAGGGGACGAACATGGGCACAAGTTACAAAGCTTGTCACCGTCCCAGATTGTCAGACAGTGGAGGAAATTCCTAAGCCATGTGAGAAATAAAACAACTCTCATCGCATTTCTTGTTAACGAATGGAGGAAACCAGAATATTTTGTAAAACTTGAGAATAAAACACTGTTCACAAACTGTGAAGATAAATGCTACAAAATCACATCTGAAGGGAGCCACAAAGTGCCCGATCACAACAGCACACACAAAGAAGCTGATGGTCGTTTGTTGCTGCATGCTGCACATGCTGCTAATGAGGGTGATGAGGCAGTAATGATAATCTCAGATGACACTGATGTGCTTATTATGTGTTTGGGGTTCCATGACAGATTCATGGCTAAATTGTTTCTGAAATGTGGTACTAAAATATGCATGCGAGTCCTTGACATTGGGAAAATAGCTTCAACTCTTGGTGAAAATATTTGTCTAGCTATGACAGGTCTTCGTAAGTTTACCGGATGTGACACAGTAAGCACATTTGTGGAAAAAGGAAAAGGAAGTGCATTCAAAATTATGTCAGACATGCAAGGAAACATTTTCTCAGCTTGGAAATGAATGGGATCTCACTGAAGAATGAATGGACAAACTGGAGCAATTCTTGTGCTTGCTGTATGCACCAAAACGCTCAGTTCATCATGTGAATGACTTGAGATATCACCTATTCCGTGAAAGAAGGGTGAGATAGACAGTCATCAACTTCCACCTTGCAGGGACTGTCTGAAGAAACATGCCGAACGTGCGAATTACAAAGCCGCCATAAGCAAGAGATGTCTTCTAAATGATCCACAGACGTCTAGTCCAATTGGGAGAGGGTAGATGTTGGAAAAACATGTGGAAGCAGGGAAACAGGTAGTGGTCTGAATGGAGGGGCAGCCAGCTCCTCAGGCTGTATTAGATCTACTAGCTTGCAAGTGCATTACGAACTGCAAACTGCCAACATGTGTCTGCTGTCTAAATGACCTCAAGTGCACTGGCATGTCCAGTCTTCTCGTCTGTGAAAATCAAACAGATGCACAGAATGGTGACACCTATTTAGAAGAAGATGGTGATGATGAATGTGAATGATAAAATTGTGTTTATGTTCAATCATGACATACATACAACTACTATTATTTGAAATTTTAAGTGAAAATTATGCATATAATCTATAACAACATATGAGGAATACTATGAAGTTGTATTGTTATTATTTTAAGGACTATGGGCCAGATGTAGGAATATCAAATTTTGCGACTTGCAAATTGCGAGTCTGACTGACTCGCAATTTGCAAGTCGCAAAATTGGATGCAGAAAGGTGTCTCAGACACCTTCTGCTACTCACTATGGGGTCGCAAAGACCCACCTCATCAATATTCATGAAGTGGGTCGCAGTTTGCGACCCCATAGCGAGTCCCTGCACTCACAGGGATTGTGGCCTGCTGTAGTCAGCAGACCTCCATGTCTGTGACTGCTTTTTCAATAAAGCAGTTTTTTTTTTTCCTTTTGCAGCCCGTTTTCCTTAAAGGAAAACGAGCTGCAAAATTAAAACTAAACCAAAACCATTTGGTTTCGTTTTTTTCAGAGTAGGCAGTGGTCCATAGGACCACTGCCTGCTCTGAAAAAATATTTTTTTCGGCATTCACAAAGGGGAAGGGGTCCCATGGGGACCCCTACCCTTTTGCGAATGAGTTACCACCAGTGTGACACTGGTGGGAACTGCGAGTTGGTTTGCGACCGTATTCTCGGTCACAATGCAACTTTGAATTGTGATGTGGTCGCAAATAGGAAGGGAACAGCCCTTCCTATTTGCGAGTCGCATTCCCAAATTGCGAGTCGGTACCGACTCGCAATTTGGGAATGAGCATCGCGTTCGGCCGTTCGCATGCCGCAAACTGCGTTTTTCGCAGTTTGCGACTTGAAAACGGCTTCGTACATCTGGCCCTAAGTTAGTATTACAATTAATAATCATAATTCTTTTAAAATTATATCAAATTAAACTAATCTGGTGGAATTAGATTTACTTTTTCTACCTATTATGATGAAACATGCATGCTATTTATCAAAAATATGAAAAACATTTTTTTGGGCTTTTGTTGCTAATCCAATAATATCAGACAAAAGGCAGTGATGACTTGCTATCACATATTTTCCACCTCTAGGCAACCATAACTTGCAACAAAAAAAATCATGTTAGAACCCATCCCCCTGAGTGGTACAAATGGCCTAAATTTGGGGTCCTGGTTCATGACCTAATAGCCCTTTAAAAAGATCTGAGAGTTCCTCCAGTAAGCCAAGGGGGCACAAGTCCAATACACCCATCTAACCCTATATCGGGTGAGAGAGAGATTCCACTGCCCCCCACCTCAATTGGAGCTTAGCCTGTAATGGCGCGAGGCACTTATAGAAGTATTCAGGATTCATCTGCCCCTGGAGTGTCACCCACTTCAGCCGGTGTGTTGCAGTCTGACTTATAACAGGTCACGGGCTCCACCAGTGCCCTTACTTCCTCACGTTCAGATCGCTGTCTGTCCAAGTCCACGGTGTCATCTTCTCGGCCACCACCCACTGGGAGGGTCGGTAACCGCTCCTCCTTGCAGGCCTCTCCTGTGAGCTGGACTCAGGAGATTGGTCTCCAGAGTCTAGGAGAGATTGAGCAGGTATCCTGTCAGCCCCATGTATTCCCAACCAGTCCCATACTTCCTCCGGGCTAATAAAAATATGTGTGCAGTCAGCACAGAGGAGCCGGATAGAGGAGACTGTAGCTGATGCCCATTGTTCTGAGTTTCTGCTTTACTCCCGCAAAAGACATCCACAGTTGTTGCACTTGCTTGGTGTAGTCCAGTAATATTCGGTTTACATGGTTCTCATATGTGGGATTTCCTGTTTGACGGACCACCCAAAGGATAGTCTTTCTATCCCTATAATTTAGCAGTTTTGTGATCACTGTGCGGGGAGGTGCCCCCACAGGTGGCTCTGGGCAAGGGTGTGGTGGTCTCTCTCAACTACAAACACCAAAGATAGGGTCACCACCAGGAGGGTCTCCCTAATATATTGTTCTAAAATGTGTTTGGGTTTGTGGCCCACAGAACATAGATTGCAACTCCTGGAGCGGCTTCCGCGTCCTCTGTGCGGTGCTCCAGCTCAATTGTTCAGGCGATGAGACCAGATACCACTTTCTTCAAATTGTAGGTCAGCCACATGCTGTTCGGTTGCCAGCAACTTCTCTGCCATCTTACGGAAGTCTATCCTGAGGAGGCCAACATCTAATGATATGGTGTCTATATTGTCTTAAACTGCAGGGCTAGACTCTTCAATTGCCACCAGAATTTGCGACCCGATTGGACGTTGTGGTTCTCCTTGGGTGTCTACCATGTCGCCATTAGGGGCCCCTCCCTGATTTATCAACCCTGGGGCTCTAAATTAAGCCATTTCCTCTACTGAACACCAGCAAAGTCTGTTCAAGACCAAAAAAGTGGGGGACATGGCAAAGGGGAAAGGTCACCCAAAGAGGACCTCAGCTGGAGTCCACCAACCCATGTGTCAGAGGAGATCTTAGATGAACATATGGGCCATGGTAATGCCTGGCACTCCAGGGAGTCTGAGCCAGTGCGGGAAGGATACGGAGTAAGCTCGAGCCAATCCAGAACAGAAACCACTCCTGCAGGCAATTAAACTTTCCCAGCTAGGGGGGGCACCCACTCACCCTCCAGGGCCGTGTTCCCCCATCAGAGCAGATCAAGTCAGTCTTCAGGCAGCAGGTCACCAGGATGCTGTGGTGCAGGAAGGAACCTGCCAATGCAGGAAGTAGAGCTCTCACTTTGGCATAATACATGTGTGGGATCAATTGTGGTGTACTGGGCTGCTCATTACGGGCAGAGTTAAAGAGGGCACATCCAACCCAATGGTGTCTGTCTGTCAATCAAACAGGGTGGGAGGGAGATGGAGTAAGCCTCCGCCAATCCAGAACAGGACCCGCTTCAGCAGTCATTTCCACTATTCCAGGTAGGGGGGCACCCATTCACCATCCAGGGTTGCGTTCCCCCACTGGGGAAGATCAGGTTGGTCTTAAGTAGCAGGTCACTGGGGTGTTGCAGTGCAGGAGGGAACCTGCCAATGCAGGATGTCGGGCTCTCAATTAGGCCCAATACATGTGTAGGATCAATCGTAGTGTGCTGAGCTGCCCATTACCAGCAGTGTTCAACAGGGCAGAGAAGCTCCCTCCCAGTGCATCGTTGCTTCCCTTACCATCTTGGAGTCACGTAGGGGGGCTCCCTCAGCTGGTACAGCAGGTGCTGTGATCACACTCCAACAGCAGCTCCCCTCCCTGGTCGCTGCTCCTATGCTACAGGCCAACTGTTCCTCACCTCCGCACCATCGCGGCAGGGGCTGGATGGGGAAGAGGGCGCAGACCGACGCAGCAGCCACTGCAGCACAGTGGCCCCCAGTCGAGGTCAGTCATCACCCCCTCTGAGGTTCAGCCCTCCATCCGACTGCCTCTGTCTCTGTGATCCCCAGTCCTGGGACAGCTCTGTCCGAGCAACCCGGCCCCTGTCCGCTACAGTCCACCATGTGGTTCTGGGCCTGAGTGTCATGAGGGAATGGCTCCCCCTCTGCAGCCTCTGTGCAACGTCTCCCCCATCTGGGAAGTGCACAGTACTCTAGCTAGGCAGGTGGCAATCGGGGATGGGCAGGATATTAGGCAGATTACATCAGCTCAGCTCTCTAAAACTTGACCATCGGGGGCACCATCTTGGTCACACACCCCCTACAAATCCATATTTAAAGCAACTGGCTTGATGTGCTGAAAGAGGTTGTCCCAGGGGTAGGCTGCCATGTATGGGAACACCCGACCTTTTGGCATGATCATGTGGTTATTGGGGGTGCGAGTGAGTGGAAGTGATGTAGAGAGGATGTTCATTATTGGTTGGTGGAAGCGTACATGGTGTGTGAGCTAGATGGGTCCCTGTCAGTGTAGTGGTTTGTAGGTGTGTCTTAGCATCTTGAACTGCCAGTGTGTCTGAATGATGAGGCAATGTAATTTTCTGAGGTGACATGCGATGTGCGTGCCCCAAGGTAGATTGAGTAATAGTCTGGCTGTAATGTGTTAGATAGTTTGACTTTTATGTAGTAGGTGTGCAGAGATGGTCATTGGTGTACTACAGTCAACATGTGATGATGGCCTGGGTGATGTTCGTACCGGTGTCAGGAGGGAGCTATATGAAAAAATGTCTGACCATGCAAATAAAGTGAAAGCAGGTGGAAGTGATCATGGCAATATGAACTCTCATGATGAGGTAGGTGTCCAGGATGATGGACAGATGTCCGTGGTGATTGGAGGCTGAGCATTTGAGTCCTGGTCATGTGGGGAAAAGGGGTATGAAAGTGTTGCAGAATGTCATCACTTCTATCTTGTCAGGTTGAGTATGAGCAACTAACCTTACATACAGGTAGCCATGTTGGTCTATGCCAAAGGTAACTACTGTTGGTGGTGTTGGTGTCTCCTGTGAGTTGGGGCCATATTTACAAAGTTTTGATGCAGGGCAACGCCACAAGCCTTATTGTTGCGCTGCCATGCGTCAAAACAAAGGGACAGGAATGGGCTGTATCTTTAAGATATAACACATTCCTGTCCTTTTCCCCTGCGCTGGTGCACAATAAGCTGCCATGCGCCAATGCAGGCACCCTTGCACCATGGTGCAAGGCTGTCTGTGTTTTGGGCCTTGCACCATGTTCCTGCACAAAAACAATCACAAGAGGCATTTTCCTTTTTCTATGTGTGATGCAGATTATAGCACACATAGAAAGAGGAAAAACAAGAAGAACTAATGTTATTTCTCTTCATTGCACCTCCCGGGAGGTGTAGGCTTTTGACGCGTTCCAGATTTACAAAACCTTGTAAATCTGGGAATGTGTCAAATGCAATGGGTGGGAACACCAACTGTAACACCTATGGGATGCCTCCCTGTCACAGTGTGAATCAACTTAGAGACTTTCACTGCATTGACTCAGTACATATTTACAAGGCCATGTCAAGCCATGCAGAGTGGGCCCTTTTCTCAAAGATAAACTTAGGTGATTGGTCTAAACTTAGACCAAACACCCATGTTTACAACTTTGGGAATTCACAAAGGGCATTTACGGGTAGTATCTTTAGGTCCACATTCGGGCGGAAATCAGGATTTGGCCACAGGATGTCCAAACTTCAAACGGAATTAGGACAAGCATGTGTGGCAGCAGGCATACACATGCGGACAAAAGTAAAAAAAGAAAGGGCAAAAATGATTTTTGAAAATCATCTATATCGGGCTAAGTTAAACTAACTAAACAAATATAATAGGAAAGTGTCAGCATGATAACTTCTACCATAAGAAATACTAGTCAGGGGAAAACCCAGCATTTGCAATAGAATATACCTCTCCTAGGGTGAGCATTCAATTCAGTTTCATCAGCAAAGCATGTAGATCATCGGTTAATTCAGTTACAAGCACCATCAGGGAAAGTGCAGAACGCAGGCTGCACAGGTAAACAGAAAACCTCCAAGGGGCCAGTAAACAGAACAAGATTCTGTATCTAAAATGAACTCAGGACAATGTGTACATCATATACTCACCTAACACAATACTCCCAACTCATGACAAATAAATAATATCGAACGAGAGAGCAATGATGAATTTATTAATTCAGAAAAAGTATTATCTACAAAAACTAACTAATCCTACCTATCCTACACAAACTATCATTAACACTAACCAATACTAACCTATCTAAAATGTAACCTATCTTAACCACTATTGACACATGACAAGAGAAACATCAACCCCTAATCCACTTTATACACATAGCTTAGTAAAATGCAAACATCAACTACATCCTAAACATATACTAACTACACATACAAACCTAAACAAATGTTTATTTGTTTAGTATTTTATTTCATTATTTTTCTTACACACAAAACATTAACCTGTCCCACCAATTTAGAAGCCTACCATAATAAAAACTCACTAGAATCTACTATCTAAAAACTTCTTAATAATCTAAAACATATCTAAACTAAACATACACCAACACTAAACCATAACTATCAATATGCCTACTGAAAAAATAAATTATCAACTATAAAAAAACAGGGAAGGCAATGTTCCGAGAGAGAGTCAGATTTGGGTGGCATTCTGCTCCAGTGACTCCTGGCATGTCAATAAAAATTCTGTTATGCTGGTCTGCTTTTTCTCTAAGCAAACTATCTTCCTGTTCATTCACTGCATTTGGTATACCAGCAAAAAGTTGAAGTTGGAGGGTGCAGCACGTCTGGCCCTCCTTTTCCCTGTGCCTGCCAGCTTTGGTCCACTTGAGGATCCAGGAGTGGGCTGGGTGCTGCTGTGATGCTGCTTGCCACTCTGAGATTCTGTTTCCACAGGGGCCTTCTGTGGCTCGAACCTGGTTCTTGATCCCCAAATACCACTAGCCTTTGCCTTGTTGTAGATGCATCTCATTTTCCTATATCCATTGGCAATCCTACGAATGTAGCCATAGCATGTCTGTTGTAGCTCAAAGGTGTTAGCCATGTCTGTCATATTTGCTAGGGAGTAAAAATAAACACATATTAGCTCAAGCTCCAAATGTACAGGACGTTTACCAAATTTTGTCTGACATTGTCATGCAATCAGTGCCAGCCAACACCTACACCAAATCTTGGGATAGATATGTGTACAATATATCATCAGCACAATGATATCTCCTAATACAATATGTCACACTGGCCCAAGTGAAGTCAGTATAGGTGTACAATATATCTATTTAGTCACAATATAATAACATGCATATCACTAATAGTAGTGGTTCACACTCATTCAGATGTGCCAATGGGAAATTCTAAACATGGTTCAGATACCTTCACTTTTGGTGTTAGTATTGCATCATGCAAGTGGGGACAGAGTTTTGGCAAACTCTGTCCTGAGATATATTAAGGTAAGCTAGTCCAGCCCGTGTAATTCTGTATTTCATAAGTAACCTGGAGTTACTCCAGGTAGCACATATTGCTGACTTGCCTTACTCTGCAGTAGGAAGCCAGTCCATAGATGGAGGGTGGGTGTCTCACTGCTGCAAGACTATAATTTCAAACATTTCACCAATTTAGTATCATTTATAAACCTAGAAATGTGACATAATGCATCATGTACACCGGTGTACCAAAACCAGGAGATCCTTTAGATTTTGACTTCTCTGTACAATCCCATTCATCAGCACACAAAGAAAATGCAAAAGGCCACTCAGGAGTGTGTGAATGGAGGCAGGAGTGCTTATCTTGGCAAGAACTATGTTGCCTGCAATGCAGGCCCCCTTGCACCTGATGCAAGGGAGTCTGTGTTGGTGCCAGGCAAAAGTACCCCACCAGTAGGACAGCAAAGCAATGCACTGTATCCTGGTATCACTGGGCACTCCTACATTTCAACTTTTACCCAGTGCAACAATTTGGCTTCCCACCTTGCATTGAATGAATGGGTCACAGAAGGCCATATTGTGGATATACTGGCCATGAGGCTGGCATTGATATGTAAATCCATGGGAATTCTAGTGTGTTTGTCCTGCTGGCCACACTAATGCCAATGACAATGTATCCATGGATTGAGGCCTACTGGAGATGCATTGTTTTTACACCAATGAAATTGGCACACTGCTCTACAGATACAAATTTAGATATGCAGTCTGACATCCACTTTACAGCTGCTAAGTCACAGAACACAAACCCTGCCATGTGAACATTTACCCTCACAATGTGCATCAGACAGTATGAGAGATGAGGATTCATACAACACAACGGATCAGTAAATGAGTGGCCCTGCAGACTCCAGGGCACCAGTGTAATTGGTCCTCTGTCAAGCCATTTCAAATAATTATGACGTGGACACTTCTGACGGAGGCTCAGTCAGCCCTGAGGCAGAATTACAACAGCCATACCTCAGGTAAGTGCTCATACTCATTAAACATCCAGACTCTATACAAATTACTCACACCCTTGCAAAAACACATTTTGAGATGTCATTTGTACTTTTTCATGGGTTGATTTCATGATCCAGAAAAACTTTGGGATGTAACTGCCACATACCCGGCATCTATCAGCAGTGCAATAATTGCAATTTGATGTCTACCCTGGTGACACCGTTCTCAATGTCCATTCAAATTGAGTTTAGGTTTAACACACAGGAACAGGTATAAGTCTCCCATACTTCAAGTGTGGATCTGCAGGAATATTTACCCACACCTATAGTGACAGTACAGTCCCATTAACATGCCTCATCAATTCAAAATTAATCTGTGGACACATGCTGTTCTGTTGGCACACTGAATGCCATTTCTTGCCAGGCGATGAATTGCTCCTGATACACCCCATACTGTTACAACTATCATGGATCACACACAGACGTCACAGAACTAGAACCAGGTACTCATTACACTTACTTGTCTAGTAAATGCCACACATTGCTACTTCAACAGTTTATTATGTTTTGAGCCTCCTTGCATTGCTCTGCAAAGCATGGCAAATGTATATAGAACCCTAAGATCCCTTACTTCTACATTTTGCCAAAGGTACATAAAGAAAAGATTCCCCCTCCAGGCAGACTGATAGTATCCGGCATCGGCTCAGCATTGGAGCCCTTGTCTAAGTTTGTAGATTTCTTTTTACAACCACTAGTGAAAAGAATGCCTACTTACCTCAAGGACATCACCGATGTCCTATTACTACTGGAATCCATATCCTTTGACAAAACTAAAGAACTCCTTATTACTCTAGATGTGGAATCTCTATATACTAACATCCCCCAGGAGGCCACACTGGAAGTGATCAGTAACCTGTTAGAAGTAATTATGGCCGAATCTATAACCCCACCCGAATTCATACTGGACCTCGCGCATCTTGCACTCATGAGGAACTACTTCAAATTCAAAGAGAGTTTCTTCTTACAAACACAAGGGACATCAATGGGCAGCACTTTCGCCCCAAGCTTGGCATGTCTATATGTCGACAACTTCGAGAGACTTGTGGTCCTTCACGATGACAACCCTTACCAAGACCAGATAAAACTCTGAAAGCGGTACATAGACAACGTCCTGCTGATTTGGACAGGGAGCAAGGAAGAGGCCCGTGCGTTTGCTGTCTGGCTCAATGGGGTCAACCCCTTCCTCACTTTCACCATGACCATAGGTGACAACAAACTACCTTTCCTTGACCTTCTTATCTATGAGCACGATGGTGGCTTAGTAACAGAAGCATACTATAAACCAACGGACCCCGGAATAATCTGCTACAGTACCAGAGCTTTCATCCACGAGCTCTGAAGGATAACCTCCCAGTAGGACAATTCCTACGACTGAGATGAAACTGCTCGTCTATAGCGGATTACCGCAAACATGCTGACAAGCTAGCGACCAAATTACAAACAAAGGATTATCCCACACATCTGGTCAACAGGGCTGGCAAGAGAGCACATAACAACAACAGGGACCAGCTACTGCAGCCCCGGTCAGTGAAACCAGACCTAGAGAAGATCGTGTGCGTCACCACCTTTAGCCCCTTATCCAATAAGATTCAGAAGATCAGGCTTGCTGACTATCGCTACCCCTATCCATGTAGACTGGTCAGACCACCTCCTCATTCCATTCTCTATTCACCTATCACACTCTATAACTCTTGGCCAGCCCAAGAGGGCTACTTCCTGGTTCCGTGACACTAAAAATATTGACCTCAGCACCCTCTGTGACTCTGCTTTGCTATCACTTCCAAGGCTAGACCCGGACCTAGATGTTAACGAACTCACCTCCCAATGCCTCACAGTCCTTGCAGTCGAAATCAATAATGTTGCTCCGCTCCAAAGCAAAAAGAAAAGGCCCACTCCCTCGGCACCTTGGTTCAACAAATCCCTCTATCAAGAAAGGAAGTTCCTAAGAGCCCTTGAGAAACAATGGAGACAAGCGCCCTCCACTGAAAATTTGGCCACTCTTCGTTTAGCAAGATCCAAGTACCACAAACTCATCTTCCTTGGAAAAGCGTTGCACTACAAATCCCTCCTTGACTCAGCCAAAAATAGACCCAAAAAACTATTCGACCTCATCAAGAACCCAAACAGCTCTCACCCAACCTCCAAATTGGAAGATTCCACAAAGAAAGCAGCGGAATTCGCTGTATTCTTTGACGAAAAAGTAAAATCACTTGTAGATCAGGTCATTCATCCTACCCCTACAGAGGAGCGCAAATCCTTAACCATTTGGCAAAACTTTGACCCCATCTCTGATGATGCTCTCCTTAAATGCATCCTCGATACAAAGCCCTCTAACCACTCTCTTGACCCCATCCCTAGTGCCATTGCCATTGACTTCTATACTAATTCTCTTTCCTATTGGACCACTCTGGTCAACCTCTCCCTCAGTCAAGGCTCCCTTCCTGTTTCCTTCAAAACTGGGCAGGTCAACCCTCTGCTTAAAAAACCCACTGCTGATGCGAACAACCTCAACAATTACCGTCCCATCACTAACCTACCCTTTCTTGCAAAAATCACAGAAAAATGTGTAGCGAAACAACTCTCTCGCCATATCAAGGAAAATGATCTTCTTGACAACTTCCAGTCCGGCTTCATTCAAAACTGCAGCACTGAAACAGCCCTGCTGCTAGTGATTGATGACGCGCTGCGGATACTCGATTCAGGGGAGTCGTGTCTTCTAATTCTTCTCGACCTTTCTGCAGCCTTTGACACTGTCAATCACAACACTCTCCTTAACACTCTTCAACAGAGAATGGGCATGGAGGGCACTGTGCTCAAATGGTCTGCCTCCTTCCTCTCTGATAGATCCCAAATGATCAAAATAGCGAACAGTCTTTCAGCTCCTTTAGCTGTCAGTCAAGGTGTTCCTCAAGGCTCCATACTTGCACCCACACTGTTCAATCTCTATTTAGAACCGTTGGGAAATCTCCTGAGTAAATCCGGGATCCACTATCATCTATATGCGGATGACACTCAGATCTACCTCAAGGTGGCCTCCACTCACGATCTCTCCTTCCTTAGCTCTACTCTCGACTCCATTCAAAACTGGATGGTAACTCATCAACTGATCCTGAATCCCTCCAAAACAGAATTCCTCCTCCTCTCCTCCTCACTTTCTCATCCCCCAGTGCAAACATGGATGGATCAGATCAATCTAATGAACAATAAGCCCATCATTGTCGAGAGCGCAAAATCCCTTGGTGTCACTCTCGACAAAAAACTCAATCTACTCTCCCACATCAACTCCATTGCAAAGTCTGCTCGACACCAACTGCGCCTTCTTTGGGGGATTCGTCGCTTCTTCCCGGAGCATGACCTTAAAACCCTGGTCCAATCGCTGGTTCTCTCCAGATTGGACTACTGCAACTCTCTTCTTACTGGCCTTCCCAAATCCCACCTTTCCCCCCTGAAGTCTATTCTCCATTCAGCAGCTCGTTTCATATATGGGGCCAAAAGAAGCGACCACATCACACCCATTTTATCCACCCTCCGTTGGCTTCCCATAGAGGCAAGATCTATCTACAAAACTGCATGTATCACCCACAAAGCCTTGCACTCCTCCTCCCCTCGCTACCTGGTGAATAAACTGAAACTCTCTGGGGGCTCCAGACCATCACGTAATGCAGAAAAGTTACTGCTTGAACCTCCCATTTTCAAGAAGGAAAGATCGATGGCCCAATCCTTTTCAGGCAACGCGGTGAGAATCTGGAACTCACTTCCGCCTCAGCTTCGGACCACCACCTCTTCCCAGGCCTTCAAAACTGACCTCAAAGCTCTCCTCCTTCAAAGACACTTCCAAATTTAATTCTAGTTCTCTGTTTCCTGAAGGAAGTCCTTCCATTATAGGAAATTCTGTTCTCCACGCCTATAGAAGTGCCTTCCCAGGGTGTTTTTGTGTTTTGAGTGTCTGCCATTTAGTGCAGTTTTATACCTCTACCTGTATTTTGTACTCTTTTGTATCTTGCACACGGCACCTTTCCTTTTACAACGTATCATTTGCTACCTCTTATATCTTGTTTACTTTTGATACATGCACAACGGCCACCACTGCCTCATGTAACGGAACTATTGTTTGAGTGTTTTGAGTGTCTACCATTTATTGCAATTTTTTTTTTTTTTACCTTTACTCGTACTTTATGTGCTCTTGTAACCTGCACACGTCACTTTTTCCTTTCGTAACGTATCGTTTGCTACCTCGTGGACTTTTTTGCTCTTGATACTTGCACAATTTTCACTATTGCCTCATGTAATGTAACGTTTGTTTTTGTAACAGGCTCACTTGTAATTCTTCTCCTCTTGCATCTCTACTTTGCCTATTGTGAAGCGCTCTGACACCCTCGGGTATAGTCCGCGCTATATAAAAACGCATTAAATAAAAATAAAATAAATAAAAATAAAAGATGACTGGAAGATTCTCACATCAGGTGGCTTACCATTCGAGCCACCACTACATGCGTATAAGAGAGCAACCAACATACGAGACCTATTGGTCCATACAAGACCTAAAGAAAAGCCCCGACCCAGACAAACCACACTCTGACATTTCCCACCCCCAGCAGGCCACTACCCCTGTGGCAACTGCAGTGTGTGCCGCCTAACCCGTAAATCTGCTACCATTAACCTCGACCTCAAAACCCCATGGGTACAAAAATCTCTTACGAACTGTAATAGTAAGAATGTGGTATATTTGATCAAATGTCCCTGCCAACTTAAGTACGTGGGCATGACCACCAGAAAGATCAGCACTAGAATCTGCAAACATAGAAGCACTATCCGGTGTAAAAGCGATGCCACCAAACTAACCAGTCACTTTCTTCTGAAGAACCACTCCCCGGATGACATGTCCTGGACGGTCCTCGAGCAACTTCCCTCGACAACCCCCAACATGTCACAAAAACTGTTCCGTACCGAACAACGCTGGGTGTGGAGGTTGCACACAGACACGGCTGGACTAAACAATGAGATACCCTGGTTCTCTCTCCAAAATTAGGTCCTTTGCTAGTGGCCTATCGAACCAAGTCGGTCTTTCTGCCTCCCCTGCCTTCTCCCACTGCTTTTGCCCCCTGTACAAGTCTGTGATCCTTTCACATCCACTTCCGTTGCTATTTTCCCTTCCCTTCCCTTCCCCCTTTCTTCCCCTTTTTACCCTTTTCTCACTCCTATATCTTTCTTCTTCCCCCCCCTTTGGTTCTCTCTTTTTTTTGGTTCCTCCTTCTTCATTCTCTTTTTTTCCTTTCACTCCCTCCTTTCTGCCTTCTTGTCCTCCCTCTTTTTCCTCTCTTCCTTCTCTTCGGTTTTTAGCTTCCTGTTTCTTTCCCTTTTCTTCCCCCTTTTTCTTTCCCCCCACCCCTTTGTTTCCTGTTTTCCTCCTTTCCTTTTCCCCCCACCCCCTCGTCCTCCTTCTGCCCCTACTGACCCCTTCCCCTCCTCTTCTCCTCTTCCCCCCAAGCCTCTCTCCCCTTCTTTTCACCCCCCCTTTTTTCCCTCTCGATTCATCTATTATTCCTTTTTTTTGTGCTTTAATTTCTTGCGCTTCACTCTATCTCCTCTCTCTTTCTTTGTCCCAGGCCGCGGGCCGCCGGGTAGTCCTTTCCCCCGTGGCCGCCGGGGAACTCTGTTTCCCGGCCGCCCTGTAGGTCCTGCGTCTCAACCTGACGCGCCGGCCCACGGGAGGGCCGGGACATCGAACCGGCCAACCACTATGGAGGCTCGGCCGGGCACCACATCACATTGACATTGGAGCACGGAGGAGCTTACTATTACTATTAGGCGGACCGCAATGGAGGTTTCAATTCCGGGTCCTACGTCTGATTTTCGTCAGCACCACGGGTTGCGACGGTGATTGCCTCCACCTGTTTGCAACTAACCCTGGCGATTACCACTATATTAACCCGTCCCTCCCAGACCACTTCATCCAAGCGGTCCAGGGAGAGGACGGTTTAGGCGCACAGTGAGCGCCCACCTTTGATGCAGTGAGTGATCCGGCAACCTTTGGACAACACAGATAAGAATCTTTCCTGCATCTTCCTCCTCTTTCTTTCTTTTTAGCTTGTTCTTCTTTTCCTCTGTCCCTCCCTCTTCTTTTCTCTCTTTGTACTTTGCATCTTTTTCCTTTATCAGTTACTTTCTTCTGTTCCTTTCACTTGTTCCTCGTTTGTCAGTCTCATGTTCCTCTCTTCTTTCCTGTTTTTTCCCCTTCTATTTGATCATTTCGTCCCCTTTCTTTCCTTTTCTTTTCGTTTCTTTTCTGGGTTACGCGTTTTGTGTGTGATGGAACCAAGCAGATGTCCTCCCACCAAGAGGCTGCGCCTCCGCTTCTTTAGAGGCCAGTCCTCTTTCCCCTTTGGGTTTTAACTACATGTAGTTTTCCCCTTTCTCCTTCTTCTGAACCTTAGTGTCTGACAATAAGGGGACACTCCCTCTCCTGCACACCAGAGGCCAGTAGCCTCTAGGGATAGGGTAAGAACTTCTTACATACCGTCCTAGGACTTCTTAGTTGTGATTTTGTCCATTAATTATGTGATGAATGCATTGTGCATCCAGTATTTCTGCTTACTGCATGTTTTTCTGCTTCACGTGTGCTGTGGTTTGCTGTGCAGTCCTGTGTCACAATGCTATTCTCATTGTTGGTCTGTTTTACTTCCAATAGGCCTCCACCCAGGTAGTTTCCTGGCAAGGTAGGCCCCGTATAATATATTTTCACCGCACTTATTCATACACTTAGCATGAGTAACAGGGATCCTTCACCCTGATGAATGCCCCGAGACTTTCCAGAGCTCATTACTGAGGGCAGAAACATGTTGGCTCTTTCCTCCTAGATAGGTGACCTTGTAAGTCCTTATTCTCACAGAGGTGTCTCAATCTTCTCTTTTTTAACCACACCAAACAGAACCTTCTATTAAATACTCACACAGGTATCTGTTTAGGTGTTTTTATTCCCTAGTATAGCTGGATCCCTCTATTTCCAGAAACAGAATTAATTTACGCACTCCCTCCTGTTCCTTTAACAGTGAGGTTGAGTCCGCCCGGGTGGCACTGTCCTACCTGGGTGGGGCTAGGTGGTCATATGATGAAGCATGACACTATATAGTGTGTGAAACCACCTAGTCCGTAAAGGAAATTCCCTTCTTCTTCTCCCCCCCTCTGTTTTCCAGACCCTCTAGCACCATAGCTAACTCACACCCGACCCCAATTGAGGACCACATGAGATCTGGTGTCACAATTGATGCACCATTGATCTACCCCTCGTTACATTAAAAGAACCCCGTACTCCCTGTTGTGTTTTTGTAGTTATTTTGGGAGCTGAGTACGGTTGTGTTCTGCTTTTGTTTTTCCCTTCTCTCCCATGCACTCTCTCATTGTGAATTGAAATGTATATAGAGTCAAGTATGGGCACGTGTAGTCTTTACATCAATCAGTCCTGGAAAGGTGTTGCATGTGTACTGTTTTGTGGATCTCCACACATGCCTGAATGCATTCTTTACAAATGTCACTTTGACATCTACACTTGAGGCTAGGCCTTTGACCATGACAGCTGTCTCCCATAATCTGTGATGGTATTTGTTGCAATATTTGATCCAGCAAAGTGCTGCCATTCTGCATGCTATTCCATATGTGAAACTCCCTACAATTAGGAGATTACTTCAGGGACTGACATATTAGGAGATTTCTGATCTATGATACACTGATTGTCACATTAAGCACACTTTCATGCAGCAGAACACAGCAGACAAGACAGCTTGTTGTGCTACACTGCACTGCTTAAGAGAGTGAGGACAGTAATGTCCCATATCTATTTAGATATGAGCCAATCCTTTCCTCTCTCTTTCATGCACTGCACCGTATCACATTGGCTTGCTGTGTTGATTTGTTGTTAGTTGGAGATATGGCTCCATGTTTGTCAACAGCTCAGAAACCCAGATTCATAAATGTCGAGGCCTACATATACTTGAGAAGATGTGAGTGACTAGATATGTACCTTGACATTCACACAAATACAACACAATGAATGAGTTAAAAAAAAGATTTATTGGATGATAACTTGACGTATTATGTCAGTATTACCATCATTTATGATTCAGTATGCAAAAGAAAAAGCCACTATTTGGTCCCGTCTCTGCGAACCTGGCATTGTGTGCTCTATGTCTGCATCACTCTATACATCCTCTTCTAATTCATGTGAGATTTGTGGCTCTTAGTCACACAGCACATTGGTTTTTAAACAGATACTATGCAATACTGCACACACAAGGTTAATCGTTCACACCATAGGAGGTGAGTACAGGAGTCTTCCACCAGATTTGTCTAGGCAGCTAAACTGGGACTTTAGGACTCCAAACGTTCTCTCAACAACATTCCTTGTCTTTGTCAGAGCAGAGTTGAATTTTATGTTCCCCTCTGTCTGTGGATTGTGGAATGGGGTCATGAGCCATGGCAGCAACCCATATCCATGGTCACCCAAAAAGTGAAATATACCAACAGTCAATGATTTTGGACATTGTTACTCAAACATAACTGACTATGGGCCTGATTTAGATATTGGCGGATGGGTTACTCTGCAACAAAGGTGAAGGGTATCTCATCCACCAATATCTAAATCAGGCCCCATGTGTGTTATGTATACAGGCAACCTCTTACACATTTCTTTCACTTTTAACTGATATGTTAGGTACTGTTGACCATTGCTTTACACAGGGATGTGCAGCTTCTATGTGTCATTGTACATTTTGTCCATGGTGTGAAACAAAAAAATACATCTACATGCTGACTTTCCGGTTTAGACAGTAGATTACTATGATAAGAACTTTAGAATGTTATTAACAGCTATACTGTATGTGATTTGCTCTCAATATGTCTGCAAAGTGTCTTTCTGTATTAACAAATATGTATGTGATTTGTCTTGTAGGTGATCCTGTACTTATATGCCATGACTCTGACATCATTGATTTAGCATGAGAGGGTTCAGATTTGGATCATGAGTACACTGTGATACCTTAACTTGGTTGCAGTTCCTCCTATGTTATTTCCCCATGTACGACGTACTTCACAGCATATTCAGCGATTGTATCATTTGTACATTGATGGACTGAGATGCAGGAAATGTAGGCAGCTTGAGTCACTAAATTGTTCATCTATCACATTGATGAAGTATGTCAATGTAGCTTATTATCTATGTGTATGTTTTGACCTAGAATGTTGAAATGTTGAAATGCCTGAACAATAGGTCAACTTTTGGTATCACATATGTATCTAGAATTGCCATTTACACATGATTTGATGCAACACTTTCAGCGCATGACATACATTGAATTTAGAAGTTATTTTTCCATTTGTGCTCCTAATACTTTGGTCAGCCTACAGATTTGCTGCCATGTGTGACATGTACTTGAGAACAAATTATTTGTTCTACATCCATTATTTTAGTGACCCTTTAATGAATAATCCAGAATTGAAACACTGTTGCACATACACACACACAAACATACCTAATATGTATCCTTTCTACCTTTATTGAATTGAATTGTGAACCACATGATTTGGGTGTTGATGTGTTCTACATTGTATAAATGTCATTCTGTCCACTAACGCAGTGTAAGATGACACAATACGTGTCACTGTGGGATTTTTCCTATTTCCTTTGCAGAATTATTGAGAGAATGACACAATGGGACATCATTGACTACATGTATGAGTAAGTTATTCCCACTGTGAGCATATGACACGAGATCCATACACAAACACAGAGATGGCTGTTGTGTCGTACATTACAACTTCTTAGTTAGTATAATGTATATTTGTGCTTTCCTTACCAATGAGTAGGCTATTCCCATATCTGCAATTCAGAAAGCGCTTATTGATGGTACTGTAGCAGAATATGTTCGCATCCTGTGCACTTCCTAGATATTTTGCCAGAACATTGATGAACTTTCTCTGATGGTTCACTATGGCCTCGCAACTAATAGAATAGGAGTGCTTGCGGTTTCTGTACAGGTGGGATGATGCAGCAAGAGAAACCAATTGCACATGTGCAATCAATGGCACAAAACACGTTAGGGAATCCAACAATGTTGAAGCCTTCCTTGGTGTCCAGTCATTGTGGAGTAATTTTGGGGAAGACAAGGTACTGTGATGATTCATGATAGCATCCAAAACAGTTGGAAGAAAGGCAGAAAATGCTCCCTGAGATATTCCAACCAATCTGGCTGTTGTGACTTGTAGGGAACCTGAAGCCAGCATGTGGAGCACAGCCACCACTTTTACATGGGCTTGGATGTTATTAGTCCTTGCACTTGCTCACTGAAGACTTGACCCTATCTTCTCCAGCAACTCTATGATGGACTCCCCCTTGAGTCTGTAGAACTGTTTAAACTCCTTCTCCCTGAGGTCAATGTGGGATATGCGCTGCCTGAAAACACGCTCTCTCCTCCTTCGCTGCCTACATGGTGGTGGTAGTCTCCTAGCTACTCTCAGTTACAGTATGAGGACTTCCATGGCGTAGTTGAACTTGCCAGGGTGTACTGTGATAGTGGGGTATTTGTACTGCAGCCAGTGCATCATTTCCTGCTCCTGGTTTACTGGTGAGCAGCAATTCTGGTGCATTGCTAGCTTTGTGTTGTTCTACTCCTTGATGCGTGATGCAGTGCTAAACTCAAATTCAGCACTGTATTACGGTTGCGTTGGATTTTGCAGAGGAATGCCTACATTGCATATATTAACTTGTGTGTGACACAGCTAAATTTAGAGCAGCTTTTACCCCAAACAAACCTTAAAAAACAATGCATTTTTCAGAAACATTGTTGTTTAAGTATGACTTACTGCTTGCAATGGCCTTGCATCACACTGTGACGCAAGGCTGGTGCAAGTCACTCATAAATATACCCCTTCATTCTTTCACCATCCTGGGAGGCAAGAGTCAAAAATCAAGGAGGTATGCTGTACATTAGGGTAATTGAGATTCCTGGTCTACTCAGTCAAGTCCAATGTTTGGTAAGTGGACAGAATATGGTGGCCTAAATGTCGCCTGATAAAAATCTAGGGCCACATGTACAAAGAATTCTGTTTGCGGCTTCCTAATTGTGAATCTTTGCAATTCGCAATTGCCTGCTCTTAAAAAATGGTTGCACCCACATTCATAAAGGGGAAGGGGTCCTTTTGGACCCCTTCCCATTTGCAAATAGGTTACCAATAACTTGAAGTTTGTGGTAAACTGCAAATGTTTTGCGACCGTATTCCTGTCACAAAACATTTATACATCCCCCTGCTAGTCGTTTTTAGGAAGGGACACCCTTAACACACCCCTTCCTAATACCGAATCACAAGCCTATTTTGCCATTCGGTAATTGGTTACTGAGTCGCAAAATAAGGTTTGTACATACCTAAATGGTTTTTAGCATTCGTGAATGGCCCAATTCTATGAATTGAACAGTTTGCGACTGCTAAAAACCATTGTACCTGTGGCCCCTAGTGCCCTAAATATTATTTACAAAAATATTTCCCTGTTGGAATTAAAAGAAGAAAATCTATACCCAATTGAACAACATTTCTGTGAATATATTTATTTATTTTGTCATCAATAGTCTGACTTACAGCCCACTTTTTGCCCTTGTCAACATGTGGAATTCATTAATGCCCCTTTCCAGTCCGAATTGTGGATAGCGCCCCTGTCAGTGCATTAAGCATTAGAAAGCATTGTGTTGCTTTTCAAGAGAGGCTATAAGCACCAGTGAGTGACAACACAGGTCTAGAAAGATAAGATAACCCAGAAAAAAAGGTCAATGGGAAGGGAAAGCTTGGGAAGCAACTCCACTTGGACTAAGCGACCTATTAGTTTTATATCATCATCACCTGTCTAACTTTTCTGTCTCTTTCATCCTGTTTCCCTGTAAACTGCAGAAATATTTGTGGTTTCTTGGCCAAAGATGGGAACCATTGTACCAGAAGTATGTGCAAAAGATTCAAGTGATACTCAGTATTTTACATATTATGCATTAGTCGCCATTTCTTACATTCATTACAGGAACATGCTGTAGTGCTAGGAACCGATCTTACATGATAAACGGCATTTGTGATCACTGGGTGGACTTGTCCAAATCTTGACAAAGTTGACCTTCTGAGTGCTTCTCGGTACAAAGAAACTTCTGTTGTCCACTTCAGCCCTTCAAATATGGTTTTAAGACAACTAATTTGTGGGTACTCTGAGCAACATGTTTCTATCTTTCCAGATGGAATACCTGTCCTGAAAGATATTCAAGGAGATCTGCAGTGTGATATGACCTCCTGTTCTTGGATCACTTTGCTACTGAGATGGGGCTTTTATCTATGCCTTCTGCTTCCAGTTTTGATGAATAAGGGCTTTTGATTGGACGTCTTTCTCAATTAATGACCTAAGAGCCTTTTATGTGCTTTTCCTTCCTTAGATATTTGTGGGCCTGTTTAGAGATTGGAGGACTCTTCACTTCATCACAAATCAAGTGCACTTCATCACAAATCACTTGCACTTCATCACACATGTAGCAGATATCCTGGCTGCCTTATTGCAAGTACATTAGGATATAATGCACTTGTAAAAAGACAGGCAGCATATCTGTCAAGTTTGTGATCACAGTAGCAGAATTAGTGGAAAGTAGTCAGACCTCTAGTAGGGGAATGCACTTTCAAAGTGACTCATCCAGTGTTTGCAGAAGGCCTGTTATTGTGAAAAAGGCACATCGTTCGAATTACCGTTCACTTTACTGTTGTTGGCTCAGTCACCTTCAGAAAACTATATGTATTTGTCATTTGCTTACATTTTCTGATTATTGCTAGCCAACAGAAGTGTATGCCTTTCACAAAACAGATGCCTAATTGTGGTTATATTTTGACTGTGCTGTGCACAAATGAGCCACGTAACATGGGCACCACAGACCCTAATGCATGCAAGGAAAATGTCCCCCTTATGTCAGGCTTGATAATGCAACAACTGTGATGGGGTGCAGTGTGGCCCTCACACTCTTGAGCACTGGTGCAATGACGCCTGGTGCACCATTGATAACTACGCCCCAGACAGGAATGGTTGCATAAACACCCAAAGAAATAAAGAAAACTCAATGTAATACAGATTCGCTATTAATGCCCATAATAAGCAAATTGACAAAGCTCTGTAACGAATGTGCCACTGAACTGGCATAACGTAGAGAACGATTCTCAGCAACACAACCTCAGATCTGCGCCCAATGCATTGCCAATGGCACTACATATGAAACCATGATGTTATCGCCAAAAACAAACAGACGTAATTGCTGCAAAAAGGTTTAAATCTTCCTCTCTGGAGGATTTACCAAATCACATGAACCACAAAAATATCAAGAGAATGAGAACTCGTTTGAAATAGAAATTAAATTCTAGGTAGTACGGTTCTATTAAATGAGAAATACTAAATAGTTGGACGGGGGACATACAAAAAACATCTATCACTGTGAAGGATGTGACAGATGCTGGTGTTACACGTCATATGGTGGCATATGGTGTTCGACTAATGAAAACAATGAATGAAGCCCAGGGAGACACCCATGTATATTTAAGGAAAGACCGATTCCTTATCCAATGAACACAATACTCTCATAAGCCATCAATTTTGGCAGTGACCAGTAGCCACAGGACCAATATTTGCTAAGCAAGCAATCGTTTAAATCTGGAAATTTCAGCAGCCAAGACCAGACAGCGCAAGACTCCCTTAGCTAGCACAGGTGGACTGATTAAATGATTTTCCATTGCATCCATCATCTGTGCGATTTCCCATGTGCAGTTTTTGGAACGTCTGAGCGTTGCCAAGTGTAGCTCAGACTTTCCTCGGCCTGCAGTCAAACATCTCCTGCCATATTTGATCACCTGCACACCCCCTCAAATGTTGAGAGCATTACACAAAGCATGCATATTATTAGCAAAGGAGGAACACAAGCGGTATGTGATGCACATTCATTTGTCAACCCCAATGAGCAGTAGAATGTGCTACTCCTGACTGGCTTTGCTTTTTCTGCCCCTGTGTTTAACGGTCTCTAAGACACTTTGATATCATTGGGGAATCAAATGGTGTGTGTCCCTTCTGTTGACCAATACATTTTGGGGCATCGATGTCCATGGATGACACATTTAAAATGGGGTAAAGTCATCTTTTGCACTGGTGGACTGCGGTTTGCATGGGCTTTAAAGGGCTCTAGAGGGAATCAAAGTGAAAAAAACTTCTCTTATTTCTGTTGCTCGTTGAGAGAAGTCCTCACTAGACTGTTCTATATTTCAACACTATACATTTCCAATGGATCTTTTGGCTTATCTAATGTATCTTCTCTCAATTCCCAACAGAACCCCATCTACATTTAGGGTCATATATAGAACTTTCAAGGTCAATGTCTACGGCCTATGCTCCCTTGCGGAGAACTGCCTCTCATTTTCAAAGATCATCCACCAGGCTGAGGAGAACACTATATCATCAGTGAAGCCACTGCTGCAGGAGCTCCATCGAGAGAACATCATGCTTAATACTCCCCCTAGCAAAGCTTTTTTGTTTTCTAAAAACAAACTCCCAAAGCAGGAGTTTGTTTTCAGAATGCAAAATCCAATGGCCATGACATACATGGGCTTCCTTCTAGCACATGGGGGGCGTTGTGTGCTTTTCCTCCTTAAGACTGCCAAGCCTTGCATGGTGGTCCTCACCAGTGAAATCCGATGATCGTCATCTTGCCCTACTTAGGGCAGGATGACTATCACTGGACCTTGTAGCACAGTGCACAACATGCTGCCATGTCAAGGGTTTACACTGGTGGAACTAGTTAGGACTACGCCAGTGCAAACCCAGCACATATCCTGATTCTGATCAGAGCAGGGCAACCACAAATTTGGTGAAGCAGGACCAAGACAGCAGTGCTCCTGCTCCGCCGAACTCTAAATGGCCCCTTTGGTCTGCTATAATTCCACAATTCCATCTAGCATTAAAAATGAACCTGTCTTTGGCAAGCCATTTTAAAGGAGTATCACACCTTTCTTTATATAATCGTACATCTTCCCAGACTTGGCTTTAAACCTGATACATTATTTCCCTGGAATGGACCACATGTCAATTCACTCCCTCTCAAGAACTTTTATTAATCACTTAAACTTGGTTATTTAGGCTTTTTCATCCCATAGTTAACAGGAAGTCGTTTAGAGGTTGGCAGTTACAGAATATCCTCTCACCATCGTGGATGGCCTGCTCGCCAACCTTGCAGTTCCTTTGCCCCATTTAGAAGTGGGAAAATTGTTGGGGATCTGTCAATGGAGCCTCAACTGGTTCCACCATAGGAACTCTCGATCTGGCACCCAATCTGCTAAATGATTTTCAGATTACAGTGGCGGTGGACCTGTCTAACTTGGCTCCACGTGACTGGGTTTACCTGCCTGTGATCATAATTTGATGCACTGCTGTCACGGGCAAGGGAAACAATGACTCGCCTAATGCACAGAAAGAAAACTCATTGTGTTTCATGGACACTGTATTTTGTTTTTTTTCCGAAACAAGCCTCTGCATTGAGGAGTTAGTTTTAAAACAATGAAAAAGAATGCCAGCACGTCCGAGAAAACATGGCACCCACTTGTAATTCTGCTATGTCTTCAGTGTATCTGCCACTTCTAGCAGGTGCACTGAAGGCAAATAAAGTCCCCCAGGCGGGCGGGGGTGTCTATAATTATAGCAGGTGTTACTATACTGGAGGGGCAAAGGAGAGTGTCTTCGTCGACGAAGTGAGCTACTGGGTAAGCTACTAATGTTTAAAAGAGCCCCTTTTCCCTTCTCAGTTAATTTTTTTTTTTTTTTGCCTTGGCTGAGCTCACAAAAAACGATGTGGGGTGTACATCATTAATCCTTCCCATTAAAACCCGAAGTCTGCATCAAGTTTGCTTGTTCGGATACTTTGCTTTTCCCTATTAACTGTCATAATAATCATCAGAAAGGATATATTCTTTCTTGCCGTCCATCAACACATCTTCTAAGTATTTTACCTGGCCTGATGAACTCACTTTTCATTGATGATTCCTCCTGAGTGCTGTAAGACAGAGAGATGGGAAGAGGGCGAGAATGTGAAGCGATGGGGCAATGATAGCGAGACAGGGAGAGAGAGAGTGAAGCAGATGTAGATTGACACGTAAATAGTAATAGAACTATACAAGAGAGATTAGGATAGAGGAACAGGGAGAGAGCAATACAGACAGATGTAGACGCACATTGACAGAGAAACAGGCATAGGGAAAGGCGCAACGGGACGGAGAGAGGGGACAAGCCATGGGGGAAAAGACTGGGGACCATCGAGAAGAACAGTGACAGAAGCACCCCAACACACCCACGTTGTATGACCACATACCCAGCATGATATATAACAACACACCCACCAGCATACACCAGCACAGCAACCATTTTGGACCAGTACATCCACCATCACTTGTGCATACATCTATCATATTACATCTGTACACCTATAATCAAAACATCCAGCTCACACACCCACCATTATAGGATTAAATTCCAACCCTGACACACCCACCCACTACTGTCTTATAAACACATACCTGCAACAGACGCCCACACACCACCTGTCATATGACAGCACAACAACCATTAAACACCCTCACACCTGATAGAGCGTTCCGTACTAATAATTTACCTGTACTTGGACGCTCCTTCGGCCGATGAATCTTTTGGCTAAGTGGGACCCTCTTCACCCGAGATCAGTCAATTTAATCAAATCAATAATCAATAACGAACGTAAGCAATGCCCTGATCAACATAACACTTAACAATTAATCCAGAATACATTTCGGCGAACCATGACCTTTCGGTCATGAATAACCACACCAGTTTATTCAAAGTTAATGAATTTATTTCCCTATATTAACAAAGCTAGCACAATATAGATGTGTCTCAACACCAAATGATAAACGTAAATGAACATTAATAGCTGTCCATAACGACGAAACAGGTGCAATCTATGCAGCATTTGAATAACAAGGCATTCGATGATAGCAATGCAAATCACTAAAACTATAATCTGTAATGAGCTAATTGCATACATTTAGTCAGCATAACAAGGTCTCAAATTGCATCGTGCAACAAAAGGAATCCTCATCTAACCTCAAATTAGCATCGGCATGTGGGACTTCAAGCAAAAACAATTTAGCAACATTAATTTAGAAAAACTCCTAACTAGGGCTCTTATCAAAACTCAGCAGTTGGTTACCTAAAAGAAACACAATGCAATTGTACAATTTCCTTTCATATTTACCAATTACAATCAGCATTCAAGGAAGTCTTCGTCTCACAGGTACCGTTTCTCGATCAGCATGGGACGGGGCAAAGGGGCAGGGGTGGACGGGGCAGTTGCCTCACGGCGGCAAGATAAACTACTACTTCATGCAAAAGGACAAATCAAAGTTAAAGTCTCTAAGGTAAGAATCATTTAAGTCTCTTTCTCTCGATTAGAGAAAGCATCAAAGTCTCTTTCAAAATGGCGTCACAGCAAGGTGGGCCATATTAGCTGCAAAATGGGGGGTAACGGCAATAATGGCTGTAATGGCTGCAATGGCTGCCTTCTTCTCGTGCACCTGGTTTAAATAGACAACAGTTCAAATCCAGTAGGGTCTTCCATTGGAGGGTTCAGAGGTTGGCTTCAAATTATCCAATCAAAAACAACAGTTCTCAAGCTTTTACTTAAGCATACATTATCCTTGGAGACGGGTACGCAAGTTGCAACATTTTATACCAATTAACTCATTTTCAGAGCTTCCATTGTCCACGCCTGCAGATTGACTTTGGAGCAAAGAGAAAAATGCCAGGCTGGAACGAAACCTTAAGATAAGCATGTGAACGATCTCAGTGGAAAAGTACAGCTTCAAGCAGAAATACACGTTTATTAGCACATTGGAAAAATACGAGCATCTAAACCGTGAGACCAGGCAACTAGGCCGAAGCCTCCATTAAAGTAATGCTAAGCTAAAACATTTCAAACAAGCAAATCATAGCACACGTTTATGATTATGTCGGATTAGTGCACTTCTAATACATCACGTTACATAAAGCACGCTTATAAATGTTGGCAAACTACTCTGAGGGCACATTTTGTCCCCGTACAATCTTTATTAGTTCGGTTAAAGACACACTTGATTATTGCAGCACTACGTTTAAGCGCTAATAAATGAAAAACCTTTATTTCTGCGTCATCAATCCCTCCTCTGATGACTACTTGTCATCACACAAACCATTCCCACAAATTTTATTCCATTAAAATTCTGTCAGTTCTCTTTTCCTTTTAGTTCCCCTAGTTTTCGCTTTATATTCTTCTGCCATTCTTTTCATCATTTTCTCTTCCTTCCTTCTTTTAATTCTTTCCATAATCATTATTATTCCCCTTTTTATTCCCCAAATTTCAAATATACAAATCAGTACTATTAATATTCCCTGTATTATTTTTAGTAATATTCCATTTCAAATTCCACCAATCCAATTTCCCACTGAAGCAAGTCCTTTTCCAACCTTCTCCCACACTCCTGGCTCTTTCAATTCCTTCAAGTCTGCACTCTCTTTTGTTAGATTAGCAAGCATAGTTTTAATTTTCACACTGTTGTCTGGAATATAAGTGCAACAGTGGCGCGCACCAAGCATTTTGCAAACGCCGCCATCCTTTGCTAAAAGAATGTCTAAGGCAAGCCTGTTTTGAAGAGTCATAGCTCTTTCCGCTGCAAGCTCAGCATCTATCAGGATTATAGCACCTGAAAACTTTGTCAACATGTTATCCACTATAGTAGACAACTTTCTTATTTTGATGGAATTCAACACAACTCCCAATGAAGGAATCATGGCTCCAAATATATCTCCTACCACAGCAGGTGCGGTCTCTCTTTTCTGGATACGATGGGATCCAGATGTCTTTGGAATCATCGATAGGTCATCCAGTTGATAAACCTTTGGGAACACTATACCCAAATAACATCTTCCCCACCATCCCTTCGGAAGACGATAATAGGCATTATACCCACAAATGTAATATACACCTGGTATGACAGGGTCAAGTCCGTTCATCATGAATGTCCATTTGGCCTTAAAGATAAACGTATGTTTACACTCACTCGCTCCTACGAAAATGTTATCATAATAAGATTCAACCCGATATATACAAAATTTCCCTACATGCCAAGCATCTAAAGCTATTCTCCCTTGTGTCTTTATTGCGGCAAAATCATAGTGATCTACTGAAGTCCTCTTACTTAGCTCTTTTTCTAATTTCGCATTCATTTGCGCCCTTCTATCATCTGTGCGATCTAAAAAGCTTATTTCTACTGCAGAGAGCGAGCAGGTAAGGTTTTCCCTATGAGCGTGAGCCGTTTCAAAAGGTTGCATTGGCTCGAAAAATTCCCTCATTATCTTAGCATCCCAATCTTTAGCAATCTGGCTTAGCTGCGCTATTATAGGAACATATGCAAAGGTAACATCATAATTTGAGTAAAAATACTGTATGTTAGTTTGACCATAAAATCTAGAAGTTACTATACTACATGTAATCCCGTATGTAAGAGGCATGTGGTAATAAGTCACCCCTTCCTTTACTGATGTCGGTATCTTTGTACACACATAACAATCTTTCGCATCCATAGTCTCAACATATTCTGTTAGCTAGCGATAGAAAACATTATACGAAAGCTCTTTCTTATCATGCAAGTGTCTCTCATCTAATTCTAGTCTTCTCAATGCGGTTAGTTCAGTGACAGTAACAGGAGCAAAAGTAGAAGCATCAATTTTCTCATTCTCACCCTTACCATGCATTCCAAGCACGATTGCCATTATTATTAGTACACATGCAATTACCAAGCCTATACACACATATTTACAATATTTCTTTCTACTGTTTTGCGTCATGATCTGTATAGAATCAGAGAGCTAGAAGCACCTATAAAGAAACTATTTAGCAATTCAGTTACAAAGCTGAACGAGCGCAATGTTCACACAGTTTTCTTCAAGAGGCCAGTCACTTATCGGTTAGCAGCATTTGTCTCAATTCGGCAATAACTCAGTCTTTTATCAGTTCAGCAAGTGTCTTATCCGGTTTAGCAATGTCTCAGCTGGTTGTTTGTATCACGTTAGATTGTAGCAAGCAATATCATTTATTACCCTTTCAATCGACAGAGTCCATAAAACTTTTCTTTTCTATTGGTATCTCTTCTTCTTCGTTCTCGAGGCTAAGAGATACAAATTCGTCAGTCCAATCGTCATTGACTACATATGCCCATTCTGGACCGGAATATCTCCTGTTTGGTATCCTTTTCCTTTTCAATTTTGCTTCTCTTTTCGATTCTGCCTCACTGGTACTTTCCTCTTTGGCCAAGTCTTTTCCTTCACTGGAGGATGGTACCACGACAGTCACTTCCTTTCTTTTCTCTTTCACTTTTGGCCTTTCTCTGTCGTTCAAGTTTTCTTTAGTCCTTTGCTTTATTGGTGATATACTTAGTCTCCTCTTTGCCCCGTGTCCATTTGATGGACCTGCGATCTTTTCTGTGGGAGCTTGAACTGTTTCGTTCTGTTCTGCCTTGTCCCCTCCTTCTGGGGAATCAATCACGTTCTCCTTTTCTTTTTCTGTATCGTCTGCTTCTGGGAAAGCCCTCCTCTGATCAGGCTCTCCTGCTTTTTCACCTCTTTCGAGCCGTTCGTCACCGTTACTTTCTTCAGACTCTTTATCACTTTCAGCTGCTTCAGGCTCTTTGTCACCTTCAGCTGCTTCAGGCTCTTTGTCACCTTCAGCTGCTTCAGGCTCTTTGCTACCCTCAGCTGCTTCAGGCTCTTTGTCACCTTCAGCTGCTTCGTCGCTGTCTGAGGTTTCTCCTTGGTCTTCCCCAAGTGAGTCGGTCGTTTCGTCCTCAGAGAATATTTCTCTCTCTTCTGTTCCTGCCTGTTCGCTTTCAGTTCGGTTTTGCTCTGTCTCAGCGCTCAGCACTGTTTTATCAGGCACTGGCAGTTTCAGCGCTTCAACTTCCTCATCTGTGGGACACAACACTTTCTTTGTGTGACTGGCGTGAATCCAGTTGGGAACTCCCGCACACTTCACAGTGGTAGTGGTCGTCAGGATCACTTGGAAAGGGCCTTTCCAACGGGGTTCCAGACACGACTTTCTCACGTGCTTCTTTACCACGACCCAGTCACCTGCTTTCAGTGTGTGTCCTGGACCTTGGATCGGTGGCAAGGTGGTCGCTTCCACCTGGTGAGAGAAAGAGCGAACCACGTCAGCCAGACCTTTGCAGTAGTCTAACACCATATCATCTGTAATATTCAAAAGCGCGTTTGCGGGAACTGCAGGAAGTCTCATAGCCCTGCCCATGAGAATTTCGTGCGGAGACAATCCAGTCTTTCTATCAGGGGTGTTTCTCATTGACATTAACACCAAGGGCAATGCGTCAGGCCATTTCAAATTTGTCGTTGCACATATTTTCGCCATTCTTGATTTCAATGTACCATTCATTTGTTCCACCAGTCCTGAGGCTTCAGGGCGATAGCTACAATGCAGTTTTTGCTCAATGTTCAGCGCTGCGCAAAGTAACTTTATCACCTCGTTATTGAAGTGACTTCCCCTATCTGATTCTAAAGAGATCGGGAATCCGAAACGTGGTATTAAATCCCTCAACAATAGTTTTGCAACTGTAAGGCTGTCATTTCTACGTGTGGGGTATGCTTCATTCCAGTGACTAAAAATGCACACAATCACCAACACATACTTCAGACCTCCATGCACAGGCATCTCAATGAAGTCCATCTGCATTCTACTAAACGGGCCGCTCGCCCTACCAATGTGGCTCGCGTTCACAACCGTTCCCTTCCCTGGGTTCATCTGCTGACAAATGACACATCGATGGCAAACTGCTTCTGCAGCTTGACGAAATCTGGGGTTAAACCAATCAGTTTTGAACAATCTTATCATGGCATCTCTCCCTAGGTGAGCCTGCCCATGATAGAACCGCGCTAGCTGCGATAAGAGACCATTTGGCAAAACAAATTTTCCCTCATTTGAAACCCATAACTCATCTGGTCTCTTTATACATTGTGACTTAATCCAGGAATCTCTTTCATCCTCCCTCACGTTATTCTGTAACGCTTTTAGTTCATCCATTGTATCTACGACCTTCAAGGCAAATGCTTCAGCTGGTTCAAGTTCTGGTTCACTTATCGAATTCCATTCATCTCTGAGTAATATACAGTTCAAGGCACAAAATCTTGCGACTTGATCCGCATATGCATTTCCCAGAGAAACATAGTCCTGTCCTTTTGTATGAGCACTACACTTTACCACTGCAACTTCGGCTGGCATTTGAATGGTGTGTAACAATTCCCTTATTCTCTCCCCGTTTTTCACTGGGGATCCTGAAGAAGTCAGGAAACCTCTCTGTGACCATAGTTGTCCAAAGTCGTGCACAATTCCAAACCCGTACTGACTATCAGTGTAAATGGTGACTTTCATCAATGCAGACAGTTGACACGCTCTTGTAAGGGCTACAAGTTCTGCTACTTGTGCAGAATAGACTCCTTGAAGCCAGGACGCTTCCAAGACACCTGTTACAGTACATACAGCATATCCTGCTTTCAAAATTCCCATCCCATCTCTTAGACATGAACCATCAACGAAAACAATTTGGTCATTTTCATCAAGCTTAGTATCCTTAATGTCAGGTCGAGGTTTTGTGCAAAATTCAGTCACCTGAAGGCAGTCATGCTCGACGTCTTCAGCGTTCTCAACTTCAGCATTTTCACCGGGAAGCAAGGTTGCTGGATTCAACGTAGTGCACCTTTTCAGCTGCACATTCGGTGAGCCCAGAATTATCGTTTCTTACCTTGTGAGTCTTGCTCCAGTCATGTGTTGTGTTCGGGAGCGGGTCAAAAGTATCTCAACTGAGTGAGGGACCATGACTGTTACTGGGTGTCCCATCACTATTCCTTCACTCTGAGTGAGGCTGATACCAACTGCTGCTACGTCGCGCAAACACCCTGGAAGTGCTGCTGCGACCGGATCCAAAGTAGCTGAAAAATACGCTACTGGTCTGTTTATGCCACCATGGGCTTGAGTCAAGACAGACAAAGAACATGCATCACGTTCATGACAAAACAATGTGAAAGGCTTTGTATAATCAGGCATACCTAAAGCTGGAGCCCTGCACATGCATTCTTTCAATTCGATAAAAGCATCCATCTCATCTCCTTTCAGCTCAATTTGATCCAAGGCATCCTTCTGGGTCAGCTTCAGTAAAGGCTTTGCTAGAGTTGAGAAGTTGGGAATCCACTGACGACAGTAGCTTACCATTCCCAAAAACTTCCTCACCTCCCTCCTTGTCTTTGGTGGACTCATTTGAAGTACACTCGTTATTCTTTCCTTCATTATTCTCCGTGACCCTTTCTCTATCTGGTGACCCAAGTATTTCACTTTCTTCTGACAGAACTGCAATTTGGAAGGAGACACCTTGTGTCCATTCCTTCCCAAATGGTTCAACAGAGCAATGGTATCGGCTGTGCAGCCACTTTCTGTCTTTGATGCAATCAGTAAGTCATCGATGTACTGTACTAGGGTTGACTCGAATGGCAATTCTAATGCTTCCAAGTCTTTCTTTAGAATCTGATTGAATATTGACGGTGACTCAGAAAACCCTTGAGGAATTCGACACCAACTGTACACTCTGTCTAAGAATTTGAAACAAAAGAGAAATTGGCTGTCCTCATGAAGAGGCACCGAAAAGAATGCTTGTGACAAGTCGATGACTGAGAACCACTCGGCATCGCAAGGGACTTGAAACATTATCACAGCTGGATTTGGTACGACAGGGCAACATTTAATTATGATGTCATTTATTTTCCTCAAGTCCTGTACAATTCGGACCTTTCCACTCGGCTTTATTAGTCCCATGATTGGTGAATTACATGGACTGCTTAACACTTCTTTCAGTACTCTCTGCTTTACAAATTCGTCAATGAGTTGGGCAACTTTCATGAGGGTGTCTTGTGCCATGTGGTATTGTGGGGTCTGGGGAAAGGTTGCATTGGGTTTTACAGTCACTTTCACTGGTTCCACTCCTTTCATCAATCCCACCTCTTTCCCTGTCATATCCCACACTTCCTTTCCGACTGTTTCCCGTAATTCAGTTGGAATATCTTCTTCAGTTATCATCGGGAAAAGACAAATCAGAGGATACTCTTCATCGACAGTTTCCATCTCATCCCCCTCTACACTGTCCTCTTCTTCCCCATCACTGCTCGTCTGAATTTTTATTCCATCGTTCGAACACATAATCGAACAACCCAATTTGCACAATAGGTCTCTCCCTAACAGTGCTATCGGGCTTGAGTCACATACCACAAATTTATGTAACCCTTGATAGTTACCAATGCTGACTGATACCGGATCTGTAATTGGGTTTGTCAGGTGCCTGTTTGCTACTCCCACCACTTGAACTGTTCTCCCTGAGAGTGGCAAATTTGGTACTTCAATGCTCTTAACAGTTGAACGTGTGGCTCCTGTGTCAACCAAGAATGAGACACGATGACCCATTACTCTTCCCTCCACGTACGGACCCTTTTGATCAACTTCCAAGGATGCTGCAAGGACACAATCTCCTTCCTCTCCTGAACTTTCACTCTCCCATACATTGTTTATTCCACTCTCACTGTGTAATGGGAACTGTTGTACGGTGCCATTTGTATTCATTACCTGACCCGAGACCTGTGGAGGAACCATCACTTGCTGCTGACTCATTGGTGCCAAAGGTATTTGCATTTGCTGATTAGGTACCATGGGAAACTGCTGTTGCATTGGCTGCATTTGCGTCATCTGCATACGGGGCATCTGCATCTGCTGCGGCTGCATGGGCTGTAATCCCTGTAGCTGATTTATGGTCTGAAAATTTGGGTTTGGACCTCTCATTTTCGGTCCCCTCATTGTCTGAAATGCATTGACATCATTGTTTTGCTGACCAACACCTGCACCTTCCTGCACCACCATTGGGCACTCGCGTTTCCAATGACCGACGATTCCGCACACGTGACACGGCATCACCTTTTTCAATGCCTGCACACCATTCGGAGTCACAACAGTGTTCAAATCCGGACCATTATTCACAAAACCTCCTCTGCCTCTGCCTCTCGCCTGTGGCTGAAACGTCACATTTCCCTGCAACTGCGGCTGCGGTTGCGGTACCTGTTGTTGGAACCCTTGCAACCCTTGCAAACCTTGCAGACCTGTCTGAGCTGCTTTAAGCTGCATCATCATCACTTTCTCTTTCAACTTTTTCTGTTTCACTTCAATTTCGTCGCTACAGTATTTCGCATAATTCAACACCTCATCAATAGGTTTCGACTGCCAACAGATCAAATGCGACTTTATCATCTGACTTATCTCTGGTCTCAGCCCTTCCACAAATCTAAACACAAAATGAAGCATGTCCTTCGCCTCTATTGTTTCCGTGCCACTGTAGTTCTTGAACGCCTTCAACAACCTCTCATAGTAACTATGAATCGACTCTTTAGCCTCTTGGGCAGTTCGATCGATCTTCTGCCAATCCACATTTTTCGCGGCAACCTTCGTCTTCAAATGCTCAATCACCTTATAGTACAGGCTCATCACCATAGGTGATGGTGCACCCGTATCCCTGTCTCTCTCTGGTTCACTTGTCGGCCAACCTACAGCTCTTTTGCAATCCTCCCACAAATCTGCCGGAACCACAATCTCAAAGAGAGTGTTCAGGTCTTCCCAGAGACATTTTGCAAGCTTCACAAACCTATCGATCTGTTGATACCATTCAATCGGTTTCTCTCTCAGTTTGGGAAAATCATCCGTAAAAGACTGAATGTCGCTTCTGTGCCATGGTACATGTATTAATTTTCCCCCTGCTGTCTCCCTCATTGGTAACATGGTTACTGCATCACTACTCTGTGGTCTTTTCTCGTTGAGCTCTGGGACACTGTCTTTCCTCTTTTCCTTTCTCTTTACCCATCTGCTTTCCCATTTGTCTAAGCACCTCCACACTTGTGCACTCTGCAACAATTCTCTAAGGTGCGCCTTCATGCCTGCTGACCTCATGTGTTCAAAATCTGTGGTCCCGAAATCCAACCTGTAGCTCCTGCTCAAGTGTTTCGTCTTGTCTATATCAACCCCGTTTTTGTCAGCTATTTCTTGCAAGCTTCTATGTACCTTGTTCACTTCTCTCGTAATCCTGGGACATAGATACCTCAGCTCTTCTTCCGAGTAGGACTCTAACCTATTCACACCCATAGTCCCTTCCACCAATTCTTGTGCTTCCATGTTCAACCTGACCCTATTCAGATAATCTTCTCCCTTCCCACTGGCTGAGCTTTGTGTGGAATTCAGACTGTTGAACCACTGTGTCAGCTGTTGCGCATTCAACCCCATCAGTGTAGCATTCACATCGACTGCCATTGATGGTTGTGGCAACTTTTCAGTGTTCGATGATAGCGGTATCATCAGTGGGGGACTCGACCTCACCAGTGTTGACTGAGCACATATGGGACTAAACTCCATCAAGGGCCCAGATCCAGTTGGCTGAGCCGCTATCGGAGTTATCCCTGGAGTGTTTTCTATGCACCTCCTTTCTGTCCCATTCTGCAGCATTGATCCCTGACCGCTCATACCCAAGTTAGGCTGACTGTACAAAGGTACCGGTGGACCTACAGTAATGGGTAGTGATATCGCATCTGGGTTCTGTCCATTTCCCATGTTCTGAGACATGTTCATTCCCACACTATGGGTCATCATTGCCGGCATGCCCATCTGACTCCCCGTCATCTGAGCATGTGCGTTTCCCCCCTGCATCTGCTTTTGAGGCATCAAAAACTGGGTTGATTCAGCTTGTGCCAGTGTTGGGTTGTGACCATTCTGTCCTCCCATTACAGTTGGATCTAGAATCATTCCCGTACTGTTGTCACTGCTGTAGTACCTTGGGACCTGCGGCTGATAATTTTCTGCTGGTTTCAATATGGGCACATCTGGATATATTCTCCTAACCTGCGGTATCTGCGGGGTGAACAGTAAACTCGGGTCCTTTGATCCCGATGATGCTCCCGAACTCTGAGTTTCACTGTTCTGTACCGGTGCCGGAGGGGCAGAACTGGTACTTGGACCTTGTCCACTCTCTGCATAAGGTGGTGGACGGTCGTTCAGCAATTGCATGATTAACTCCTCATCCTCTAACTCCTCTTCTCTTCTCAACTTTTCCTCGTCCTCTCTATCCTTGGAACACCTCCTGTTTGTCTTACAGGTAGCTTTCTTACCTGTCTCCTCTTCTTCCTTAGTAATTGCGGGAAACAATTTTATCCCCTGCAATACATCTGACCTCCACACCTTCTGTGCATTATCCCACCTAGCGTCCGCTAGTGTCTTTTCTACCTTCCTTATCCTAGTCTCGAACTTATTTTGCTGCTGCTGTCTAGCCATTAGTTCCCAAATCGCTAGAGCCTCAAACTGTGCTGGCCTTGGAGGTACCTTCATGTCGTACATCGCGAATCTCAAATTCTCTAGGATCCTTATATTGAATGTCCCATGGACCGGGAACGCTACGCTCCCATGTTTCTCTGTCAGCTTGTGCCATTGCTTTAGCCAAAGGCACGGAGCTACCCCCTTTTCCTCCATTACAATGTAAGCTGGTGTACCTTCGGGCGGCGTCTCCTCTCCTACGCTCGCTTTAATGTAAGACTCCCCCTTCATCGCACTCTTTAATGCTTTAAAAAATTTCATTTTCTCGTCTTTTATTTCACAAAGTTTGTAATCAATAAGTGACTTTAATTCCCGGAATACTCTTCGCTTGCCTTTCCCCTTCCAATCGAGCCCCACGGACTGCGTCCAATCCGTGCGCGACCCTTCTCTGCAACCAACCTATCCCAGCGCGGCTCCTAGTGACGTCACACTCACACACACTGCGGATGACAAAGCCTCGCGGCTAGTCCTCCTTCACTCAGCTCCTCTCGTAACAACTTCTGGCCTGTATCGCGAGCTACCAAAAATATAAAACAGATCTGTCGGTTTACTACAGGAGGGGTAACACAATCGCTTCAGGACCTTAGGGATTTTTCACTAGCCTCGGCAGTTATTCCATCTTTCTCGGTCCCCACGTTCACAAGCAAATCTGACCCGCAGACTGCTCTCAACTTGTCAGTGATCTATTCTAGTGCACTTAGAATTTGTCAAAGCCCGAAGTCGAAGTTTCTTTCACTCCCTTAACACACGTACCGACTCGTTGACCACGCCCGATCAACCTACTAAACCGACCAGACCACAACATAAAACAAGTGTCTCATACACTTTTCAACATACTCCGGAGTCTCTTGACCTCGCAGGGCCCGTCTCAACAACAACAACCACGTGGACCTTTTATGCACGAAGCGCCACATGCACATTAAGTTCGACGACTTCCCTACTCTCACACTCGGAGTCGCACCTCCGCTATTTCTATGAAGTTCGACGACTTCCCTACTTCTACACTCGGAGTCGCACCTCCGCTTTTCTCTAAAATCCTCGCAACCTTTACACACAATCTGCGGCAATGAGCTGTGCAAGCGCAAAATCCTAACTTCACTCATACCATCACTAGTACCGCCAACGCTGGTCTCACACCTCCATTCTCTTCATTCGCAAGCTCCGAGATCCTGGGAAAGTCGCGGTGGACTTAGCCCATCATCATTTTCTCAATCTGCTTTACCCAAGAAAAATCTAATTCAACTTCTCGAGTGGGATCTCAAAAGTCGAAACCGTTAATTCAACACCATGTATGTCTCGAGTGGGGTCCCAAAAGTCTAAACCGTCCTCTGCTACCATCTACTGATAGAGCGTTCCGTACTAATAATTTACCTGTACTTGGACGCTCCTTCGGCCGATGAATCTTTTGGCTAAGTGGGACTCTCTTCACCCGAGATCAGTCAATTTAATCAAATCAATAATCAATAACGAACGTAAGCAATGCCCTGATCAACATAACACTTAACAATTAATCCAGAATACATTTCGGCGAACCATGACCTTTCGGTCATGAATAACCACACCAGTTTATTCAAAGTTAATGAATTTATTTCCCTATATTAACAAAGCTAGCACAATATAGATTTGTCTCAACACCAAATGATAAACGTAAATGAACATTAATAGCTGTCCATAACGACGAAACAGGTGCAATCTATGCAGCATTTGAATAACAAGGCATTCGATGATAGCAATGCAAATCACTAAAACTATAATCTGTAATGAGCTAATTGCATACATTTAGTCAGCATAACAAGGTCTCAAATTGCATCGTGCAACAAAAGGAATCCTCATCTAACCTCAAATTAGCATCGGCATGTGGGACTTCATGCAAAAACAATTTAGCAACATTAATTTAGAAAAACTCCTAACTAGGGCTCTTATCAAAACTCAGCAGTTGGTTACCTAAAAGAAACACAATGCAATTGTACAATTTCCTTTCATATTTACCAATTACAATCAGCATTCAAGGAAGTCTTCGTCTCACAGGTACCGTTTCTCGATCAGCATGGGACGGGGCAAAGGGGCAGGGGTGGACGGGGCAGTTGCCTCACGGCGGCAAGATAAACTACTACTTCATGCAAAAGGACAAATCAAAGTTAAAGTCTCTAAGGTAAGAATCATTTAAGTCTCTTTCTCTCGATTAGAGAAAGCATCAAAGTCTCTTTCAAAATGGCGTCACAGCAAGGTGGGCCATATTAGCTGCAAAATGGCGGGTAACGGCAATAATGGCTGTAATGGCTGCAATGGCTGCCTTCTTCTCGTGCACCTGGTTTAAATAGACAACAGTTCAAATCCAGTAGGGTCTTCCATTGGAGGGTTCATAGGTTGGCTTCAAATTATCCAATCAAAAACAACAGTTCTCAAGCTTTTACTTAAGCATACATTATCCTTGGAGACGGGTACGCAAGTTGCAACATTTTATACCAATTAACTCATTTTCAGAGCTTCCATTGTCCGCACCTGCAGATTGACCTTGGAGCAAAGAGAAAAATGCCAGGCTGGCACGAAACCTTAAGATAAGCATGTGAACGATCTCAGTGGAAAAGTACAGCTTCAAGCAGAAATACACGTTTATTAGCACATTGGAAAAATACGAGCATCTAAACCGTGAGACCAGGCAACTAGGCCGAAGCCTCCATTAAAGTAATGCTAAGCTAAAACATTTCAAACAAGCAAATCATAGCACACGTTTATGATTATGTCGGATTAGTGCACTTCTAATACATCACGTTACATAAAGCACGCTTATAAATGTTGGCAAACTACTCTGAGGGCCCATTTTGTCCCCGTACAATCTTTATTAGTTCGGTTAAAGTCACACTTGATTATTGCAGCACTACGTTTAAGCGCTAATAAATGAAAAATCCTTTATTTCTGCGTCATCACACCTTCTAACATTGCATAGACACAACCAAAGGTACATTGCAAAACACACACGATGAGACGTGCCCACAGTTATATACAACCACACTCTCCATCATACCTCCACATAGCCACCGTTTTTACCCACACATCCACCATCAACCAGCCAAACCAGACCACCATGCATGCACATAGCAACCATCAAATACCGACTAATCCACTATCATACACCAACAGCCTCACCACAGAACCACTCAACCAACATCATAAATTACCACTCAACCACCACCACACATCCAAACATATATCATCAGATGACCACACACCTAAAAGAATATACCACATATGCCATCAGAAGGCCACTCACAGTGCTTAGTTTGTAAAAGAAATAAGTGGCATGGCCCTTGTCAGGAGGTCACTGCAGCTTGCCAGTCCTGCAAATAACAGTACCTACACAACTACTACCCATTATACTGCTTCAAATGTGACAGTTCAGATTGTTTGTGCCCCCCAAAGATATAAAAATAGCTTTGGTAGCAGGTATTTGTTGTTTTTCGTGTATACTGAATTAATAAACAAATGGTGCTCTACTCATCTCTTAATTACATAAACAGTGCCACCTTGTGGCAATGGTCATAAGTGCCAGTGTTGATAATTAAGTGCTGGTGCCGAGCACCAGAAACCACTAGCTCAAATTAAAACTCCCTCATATGGAACATACCCACCACCATACTCCCACACACCTTCCATTACACACTAATAAACCCACAACCATATGCAAATGTACCCACAATGATACGTCCTTACATCCACCATTACACATCCACACATAATCAGACAAACACATAACTAGAAGCATATGCCAACATACATATTCATCCATACACCCACCATGGGATACCCTATACCCACCATTTCACCCCAAGCAATTCACATCACATGCCCATATGGCCAGTAACTTACGCCAATTTTCCCACTATTATATGCCCTCACATCCACAATCACAGACCAACACACTCATCATACAACTAGACAGCCCACCTGTACCCAGAGATGCAGCATCGCACGCCCTCACCCACCATCAAACACCCACACACACCCATATTAATATGCACACACACAATCATCATTACATGCCTACACACTATCATATGTCCACAGCACCAGCCTCAAGCTCCAATAAACAAAGCATCATACTTCTACACTCCCACTATAATATTTCACAATATACCAACATCATGCGTCCACACAACCACCATTACAAAACCCACACAGCCCACGAAGCCAACATCAAAATCCAACATACCTACCTCCATAAAGCTACTCATCCATCATACAGCCATTCACCCAGCATCATACGCCCACACACCCACCCTCATACAGCCACACCCAACCACCTTTAACACACTTACCATCATGTAGCCGCACAACCATCATCTTGCACCCATCACAACAGTAAAAATGCAGCCACACATGCACCTGTAATGTTAGTATGTTGCCATCAAAGGCTTCTGGTGATATTTTAAACTACAAGGCAGAAGACAGAGTCATTTATAAATCTCACCTGAACCCCCTGATGGCAAAATATTAACATATTATACAAGGTGCATTTTATTTTGATGCAATTAGCAAGAAAACAATATTTATTTCAAACAAGGAAATACATTTTCAAAATATAAGTGAAATGCTGGACAAAACTATTTGATTGCCTGTTGCAAAAAAAGAGAAAATATTTAGCTGTATAGTTAAAACTACAAACTTTCAGATCAGACACCCTGTGTTCTTTCATAATCTCTTTTTATTAATTTCAAAAATAACAAACAACCGTACAGTTACAGAAGTGACGACCCCATCGGGACAGAACCATACAACTAATATTGAAACTTCAGTTTGCCCTCAAGTACCATGCATCCCCGAACCCAATATATAATAGTATAACCATTTGCTCCATATTTTACCATGTTTAGCTGGGCAGCCCTTGCTCATAGATATGCTCCTTCTGTTGTGTATACCAGTCCATCCCCTCCTCTCATGTGTTCAAGGAGGGGGCTCCCATCTTCTCCAGCCTCAGGCAATATCTCTCTTGGCTACTAAGGAAGCCATACCCACCTCTAGTCTCACCCACCTCCCCCAGAACGCACAGAAAGGACACTTTAGCAGTCAGGTTAACATTGCATCCCAATACTTAATTTGGAGTATTACCCCCTCCCAGCGCCTTGAGACCCTACTGGGTGAGTAGTGCGCTTAAGAAATTATTTGATTGATTGACCAATGCATCCCCAGTATCTAGATATACTAGGGCATTCCATAGTGATGTGTAAAAAATATGTTTTTAGGCAACTGCAGCAACAGCAGGTGAGGGTTGAAAGTTTCCCGGCATTCCACAAGCAGCAAGGGGACTGTTAGGTGGTGTGGAGGTAGTGTAATTGTATCATTCAGAATCAGGAAGGTATGGCCAGCTCCCGGAGTGCCATGCGTGCCTCACTCCAGTCCACATTGTCAAGCGATCCAACCCATTTCTCCCTAGTCTACCTAAGTGCCAGGAACTTGTATGGCACATTGATATTAAGAGTACATATAGGTGTGAAATACCTCCCGTACCCTCTCGTTCCATTGGTGATCTTAGCCTCCAATGGATTAAATTTAAGTAAAATATCAATTTCTTCCTGATTTTTAAAGATAGCATGTCTGATCTGGAGGTATTTATGGAATTAGGTCTGCCATAAGCTATGTTGGGTCTGCAGGTATTGAAAGGTGTGCAATGCAACTCCCAGATGTACATCTCCTAGTGCAGTAATCTTGATTCAGTCCCATTTAGAAAAGTCATCAAGTTGAGCTATGTGGTGCAGGTGGAGACTTTGGGTCTTCGGTCCCATCCCATTGCATGCAGTGCATGTTGCCACTTCAAAATGACTATTGTAGTGATTTCTGGGAGGGAATGAGAAATACAGTTCCTGTAAAGGAGGTCCATGAGGCGGTCATGATTGAGGAGCGCAAGTTCAGCTTAATAGGTTGGGTCACTCCACTGCAAACTCAGCTAGTCATTAATCACCAGGAGTTGAGTTGGACTATAATATAGGTGGAGATCAACCATCCCCATACTCCCATCATAAACCGATTGTAAGCATTTGTTCATCGCTATGCGGGGATGGCCACACAATGAGTAGGAGTGAATCAAGGCCTTAAGTCCTTGAACCAGCTATTAGGGATTAATAAAGAAAAGTTCTTAAAGGGGCAGAGGAAACAGGGGAGCACTATCATTTTCAAAACAGCCACTCTGTCCAGCACATTGAGTGGGAGTTGTGTCCATCTTTGAAGGTCCTGTTTCATCTTATTCACAAGTGAAGAGAAATTTAGATTCCATGCTAGGGCTGGCTTCAGCTCACTGTGCACCCCTAGGTATTGGAAATTAAGACTTTGTACATGAAAATGTGTCTGCCAGGATGTAGTGCTATTGTAGCCTCCACAGGGGACCACTAAAGATTTGTCTGGATTGCTAATATCCGCAAGTATTGGGCCCCGAATATTGAGGGTGCACAAGGTAGAGGAGCATATCATCTGCATAGAAAGCTATCCTCTCTTCTGACCCTTTCTCCCATTTCCAGCTGGTTATTTGTGCATCGCAGTACATCAAACAGGCAAGGGGTTCGATGACCAGAACAAAAATGAGTGGGGGATAATGGGAACCCTTGTCGGGTTCTTCTATGAAAGCGGAAGGTGTCCAATAGTATTCCATTCACTGTGTCTATTTTTCTATGATTTTAGAGGAATCAAGAGCCGTTCTAAAGTTCGATGACAGTGACAGCATGAGACTATCTCTTGTAAGTGTTTCGGATCATCAGTTTTAGGGCCTGGATGAGAGGTGTAGAGTTGATCTTAAAATGCAGCAAAAGATTCAATTATTTGTCTGGGATCATGCATCATTTGGCCCGTAGAGTCAAAGACTCCAGGAACCTCCCTGGAAGGTATATCTCTGGTGGCAAACAATGCCAGACTGGCCGTATGGTGCATCAGATGTTTCCCCGTGAGTCTGGAAGGGTGGGGGAGGGGGTTTTGCTGTTGGGGGAAAGTTTTGTAGCAGTACAGTGGTTTTGTGTTCAAAATATATATATTTTTTTTATGATGTGTCAATCAGTCCAAACAAAAAAGAGCACAGAAAGAGGTACATTGAGTACTATCATTATAACAATAATATAATAAATGTACCTACATAATAATATTTGCTGAATAATAATAATAACCAAACATGAAAATAAACAGAGGATCGAAGAAAACTATCTTACAAATATATCATACTAGAGCTATTACAATAATCATAGAATTTTACTATTATATAATATAACATTTATAAATATTATATGTTTATAAATACATTGCTTTATAATTATCAATCAGTTTCCAAAATGACTGATAAGCATCTGTATTATGAACAACACCCATCATAGTCAAATCACTTCCTTTCCTGGTACAAATTATCCATGACCACCATTTATGAATTGATAGTAATGAAGTATTATTCCAATTGGCAGTTATTGATTTCAAGGCAGCAGAAATTAGGAAATCAAAATGTTTGTTTGTCTTATCTGACATTTTTGCTGAAAATAAACTTGATTTGCCAATCAGCAAGTTATATGAGAGCTTCTCTGAGAAATTACACATTTTTTAAATAACATCCCATACCTCCTTCCAAAATTTAGAAACAATCGTACAATCAAGTAGCATATTCTTTAAGGAGCCTGAAGTAGAATTACAATGACAACAATTGTGACAATTTAGTAAATGTGCTCTAAATAATTTTACTGGAGCTCATAAAGAATTAAATAGTTTGATATAGAGATACCGGTAACCATCCAGAAATATTTTTTAGCCAAAATGTTCTCCATGAGTCTTGTGAGAGAGATATGCCTAATTCATTATTCCAAAAAGAGGATAGAAAATGAAAATTATTTCTTTCAAAATGATTCAATGTTTTATAATACATTGACACAGCATGAGTGTAGGAAGCAGTTGTATGTATATACATTTCTAAATCAGAAATATTATTTTTCAGAAAATTAGTTAACGAATCAGGGATGGCATTACATAAAAGTTCAGACTTAATCACATCTACAGTGGAAAGGGAATATTTTTGTTGAAGTTCCTCAAAAGTAAAAAAAGGTATCATTATGATTAATATCTTTCAAGTAAAAATACCAGAGTTTATCCAAGACTTCCAGAATTTTATATTACAACTAAGTTTCAACAAACCAATATGCCATAAAAATATATTTAAGGTATTAGAAAAAGGTACTTCGAAAATAGAATCCAAATCTTATAATATTATTTTTGGAGATTTTAGTATTGAGGATCTTTTTATTAAAGAGTGAGAAGAGGACATTGTCAATAATATCGATAAAGTAAATGGTGACACCAAACTTCTTTCAAAGTGAAGCCATGTGGGTACATTATCAAAATCTCTATTAGTAAATCAAAAAATGCTTTGTTTTAATATAAATGATTTATGCTAATTAAAGAAATCTGGCAAAACTAAACAACCATTACATTTTGGGGATTTTAATTTTTTATAGCTAATGTGTGACGGCTTATTATTCCAGATAAATGTAGATATAGATTTATCTAAATTTTTGTAAAACGTAAGAGGGGATTGAGTTGGGATCCTGGAGAGGAGATAAAGTATTTTTACAGGAATAATAATTTTAATAACTTCAACTTTCCCCACCAGGATAAGTGTAAAGTAGACCATTTTGGAAATGTGTTTTTTATATAATTAAGAATGTAATCACAATTCAATGTAATTGACTGTGTAATAATACTAGAAAACAGAATGCCTAGATACTTAAGATTTATTTTCCCTTTGCCATATGATTTCATTATTAGGTAACATATCATGGATGCAGTATACATTTAAAGGAAAACAGTTGTCTTATTTGTGTTTAAAGAATAACCTGAAATTTGGGAATATGTATGAACTAAATTTAATAAAGGGGGAATGGATGATTCAGGGTTAGCAATATCTAATAAAACATCATCAGCTCATGTAATATAATTAATTGTGATACCTTCTATTTCCTTGCCATTTCTAATAGCAAAAAGTAACGGTTCAAAAGCAAGAATGAAAAGTAGAGGTGATAAGGGACAACCTTGATAAGTGCCTCTAAAGAGTGAAAACTTATTAGATAGATGACAATTAATAAAAAGTCTTGCAGACGGACCACAATATAGTCATGATATCATGTGAATAAAGGAATTACCAAAATTAAACATAGCTAGATTATAAAATATATCTTGCCAAAGAACTTTGTCAAACACTTTCTCAGCATCTAATGCAAGAACTCCAGATGGCAAAGATAAAGATGAAGCATTTTCAGTTAAATGTAATAACAGTCTTGTATTATTTACAGAATGTCTATGTTTCATAAAACCAGTACAGAAACTATTTGAAACAACAGTTTGATCTTTCTTAGGTTTTGGAAGAACTATTTAAGGCTTCAGAACCTGATTTAATTCCTGAAATACTAAAGTATGCAAATACTTTGAGTACGTGAGGTAATGACTGAGGAGAAAACTCTTTATAAATATTAGCAGGTATACCATCTGGACCAGGTGATTGACCCAATTTTAGAGTTTTAATATCTAAATTAATTTCTTCCAATGAAATTGGTACATCTAATTGTTCTCTAGCAGATTGAGTAATTGTAGGTTACCCGCAAGATTGCAAAAACTTATCAAAAATAATTGAATCAGTAGAAGGAGGTCTAGTATATAAATTACAATAAAATGTCAAAAATTAATTAATTTAATTATTTCTTCCAGAGATAATGCCATGTTACCCCTTTCGATGTCTCCATAAACCACTTGGCACACAGTTCACAAATGGGACAACACTTGCTTTCATCAATATAAACAAACATGTAATGTTGTTTTCCTCACAAGTTACAGGGAAGTGCTGTGCTGTAAACATATTCATGACATGTTTCACCATTCTTCATACATGCTGATTTATTTTGTGCAGCAAGAAGGGTGCGTGTGTGGGTGCAAATCTAACACATATCCATAAACATTATGAACCATTGCCCTGTTTTGTTGTTAGGTGTCTTCATGGCCGGGAGAGTTCACTGTGTCCTGGTTGATCTAAAAATAGAAGGAAAGTTCTGTGTTTAAGTAATCAGTGCATTGCTTATCCTTAAGATACTATGCATTTAGACACCACATCGGTCATCAGGCCTTATCAAGCATCCCAACCATATGGGTCAGTGGGGAGTGATCTGAAATACATGGTGGTGGGTGCTACCAGAAAGATTGATCAGCTCTCTGAACTACAAACCGTGGAGATAACATGTCCCCAGGGATCCAGGAAAAGAGCCATCTCAGGAATTTCTCTGGCTCTGTGGACTCCACCCCTTCTAGGAATTCCACCAGTCGAAGGCTATTACAGCTCGATCTATTTTCTGAATCTTCAGCACAGGTTTTAAGGGTGGCTGATGCTGATAGTAGTTTAGAGACGCTATTCTTCAGAGTGGCCATTTCATCCTACAGTGTGGATGTCACCTTGGTGGCTACGGGCCAGATGTATGAAAACAGGGGTCTGCGAATCGCAAAATGCGAATTTTAAGAAATCGCAATTTCCGAGTCACAATTGGCCATGTAACAAAATTGCGATTCTGAATTAGCGATTTCTTAAAAATCACTATTTGTGGTTTGTGAGGCCCATTTTCCGAATCGCAATTTGCATTCTCGCAATTTGCGATTTTTTTTGCGATTTGGTAAAAAATCGCAAAATGCGAGAAAGTTCGAGAATGCACACCTGGAGGTGATTGATGTCTCATCAGCAGGAAATGAGTCATCCCAGGCAGGTACAAAAGCCACACCCAAGCCATCATCCAGAGTGAGAACAGCCCAGCCACTGTGAGGAGCACTGTGAAGGAGCAGCATCATCTGAGCCACCATGGAGCCCCAAGGTCCTGGAGCAGAGATGCAGGAGAGGAAGTGCAAGCTCAAATTTAGTGAGCAGGAGTTGGAGATCCTAACAGAGGAGGTGGTGAGGAGCCATGACCGCCTGTTTGGCAAATCCTCCCTCCAGGTGCCAGAGAGCGAGAAGAGGAGACTCTGGCTGGACATCCAAACAAAGATTTGTGCCATTGGGGTGGCCCAGCGCTCCATAGATGAAATCAAGAAGCGCTGGTATGACCTGCGGTCCCGGGCAAAGGAGAGGGTGGCAAGGCGACTTGCAGAGCCCAGGAGCACAGGAGGTGGACCACCAACGGAGCCACCTGCCACACCACTGGAGGACCTGGTGGAATCAACCCTCCTACCAGAAGCAGTGACAGGGGTCACTGACATAGACACCTCGGCCCAACCAAGTACCAGCCAAGGTAAGTGACAAATCTGTTGTGTGAACACTGTATGTGCATGCATACAAGCCACTTAGGAATTAGCATGTATTGTGAAGTAGTGTGTGAAGTAGTCCACTCCACATCGCATTAGCAGCCAAAACATGCATTATGGGAGTCGCGGTCCACAAACTAGAACAGACAGTGGCATGATAATGTTAGCAAGCATAGGGACACCCAAGGTAACACAACACACACTACACCATGTACAGCAGTATGTATAGTATTATTGCCATTTCTGGACAGATAATGTAACATACAGAACTGACATGCTACATATTGTTGTTGCAGGTGGGCCTGGCACAGCAGCCACAGCAGAGACGGGTGTAGCGGACACGGACACGCAGCTGCCCTCAGACAACAACACCAGTGGGTCCAGCAATCTTCCTACTGTGCGCCGCAGGCCTAGGCCGTTACCACTACCGGACCTCAGTGGTGACTCCGATGTGCAGCAGGAGAGTTCCGGCACACCATCCGCATCCGGGATGCGCAGCCAGGTACCGGAGGACAGGGGTCCTGCTGGTTGTCGTCCACATGCCCCAGTGTCACTACAGCAATTGCAGGAGGCAGCTGAGGGTACATCCCTGTTCGGTGGACTGGAGGCTGCAATGTTGCAGCAACAACAGCAGCAAAATAGAAGGATCCAAAGTTTGGACAGGAGCCTCAGAGTCCACAATCGGAACACGGTCGGACTGCATCGGAGACTGGACACCCTCAATGAGAACATCAACCAGCTGCGTGAGGGACAGGTACAGGCCTCCCAGGACACTCGTGAGTTGACAACTGCTGTGCGTGACCTGTGCGAGGAGCTGCGACAAGAACGTCTGAGTAGACGCAGACATGAGCACCAATTCCGCACCATGTTTGCGACATACTGCCGGTCATCCAATCGCATGGCCAACTCCACCGCCCTCATTGCCCGTCGTGCTGTGGCGGCCCAGGTTGAGGCTTCACACACCAGTAGGGATGTGGTCCAGGCCCTTGTGCAGATCACCACTGTGATCGAACAGGTATTGGGACAGAGGTCGGCCACTTCGAGTGAGGTTGCCTTGGGTGACACGGAGGATACCTCAAGCCTCAACAGTGTGCACCTACCAGCTCCAGACCACAGACGTTTGGACAATCCCCCTTTTATTTTACACATCACAATTCATAACCTGCCGTAAAGGAATACATTTTATTTCTCACTATAGCTACAGTAGTCAGTAGAGTTTGATTGTACATACTCACGTCTGGAATGGTTGTGTGTGATGTCAGCAGGCCTTTGCCGTCCCTCTGCTGCACTGGTCCTGTCTGCTGGCTGTAGAGGTGGTATGGGATCGTCATCCTCAACTGATTCGGTGTCACTGATTTCAATAGGTATGCCCCTGGTTGTAGCTATATTGTGCAAGATTGCACAAGTAGCCACTATTCTACCTGGCCACGAGATCAGTTATGATGTAGGTGGCATTGCATATCTCCTGTTTATTCATGGAATGTTGGTGTTTACGGTTTCGGTACACATACTCTGTGACTGATGGTGGCCATATTACCACATGTGTGCCATCTATGGCACCTAGGACGTGGGGGAGGTGTGCAATTTGATAAAAGTCAATTTTTGTCTGCTGTATTTCCTGTGGGGTGTGGGGGAATCGGATGTACTGTTAGAGTTTGCTTAGCATGGCGTTGATAAATGCATTGACAAATCAGGAGAGGGTGCTCTGTGTGACCCCCCCAGCTGCTGCTATGACACCTTGATAGCTCCCTGAGGTAAGTAGGTGGAGGGTGCATGATGCCTGCACATGGGTGGGTATGCTATGTGTCCTTAGTGTTCTGCGCTGCAGTATGGGTTGTAGCTCAGCTATAAGATCATGAATCATGGCTGGGTTCACCCTATACCTCTCAAATATGTCCTCCTCTGTCAGGTCAAATAGTGTAATGCGCACTCTAGAAATGCGCTCCTGTCTCTTCCTCCCTCTCCTCAAACCTGACAGGTTCCTCATCCTCCTCGCCATGACGTAGAGTGCAGCCATTGTGGTGGGGGGTCTGAGGCATTCTGGGCCACTTCATATAGGTTGCACTTGGTTACCACCTGCTTTCACTTAGTGGTATTTTGCATGTGCAAAATGCCATTCTGCGAAAAATCGCTAATTGCGATTTTTTGATGCTTCTCTTTGCGATTCAGATTTTGCAATTCTCATTTACTCCTCGCAATTTCCTACTGGAAATACCGAATCGCAAAATGCGACTCGCAAAACCAGGTCGCAACGCAAGAAATCGCAAATTTTGAGATTTCTTATTTTTGGTCTGCGAATGCCTTTCATGCATCGCAGACCACGTTTTTGCACTCGCAAACGGCCGATTTTTGCGATTCGCACCGTTTGCAAGTGCAAAAACTTTTCATACATCTGGCCCTACATTCCTTAGGTCTTGCTGGAGGAGCAAACATCTATTTTCACCTCTCCAATCTTGGCTTACACAGCTTCTTAGGGGGCGTTAATCACCTGCAGAATAGTATGTACATCATTAGTACTTTGGTGCAGAGGTGGAGACAGCTAATTTGTCAATTTTGAATTGAGCATGTTTGTCCTTCCCCACTGCCACTCTTCAGAGATACGCTAAAAAGGACTGACTCCAAGGAGCTCCATGAAATCAAACGTTTAGGCAGGATTTATAAGTTGGATGTGTGACCCACTTGCACACCCAGGGATAAGCTGAGGGTGGTAGCAGAAGCAGTCAGGGCTTTCCATTTCAGCCACCTCAAGACGTACCAGGGTCCAGAACAGGCGCCCGCCTCGCTACACCCTCACCTTTGAGTGGAGGAGCTTGTGTTGATCCTCACTGCATCCAGCTGGTCTCTGCCAGGGAGAGCCCCACCTTTTGCACTTCCATAAGGCCACAGGGTCAGGCCCAGCTCCTCTCAAGGTTGGTGCCACCTGGTCCCGATCAATGCGATCTCCAGGCCAGAGTTTGCCAGGCCGCTCCGACCAGGGTCCCATCTGGAGTAAGATTGCACCGATAAAGGGCACAGCCAGTGAGCAAGCAAGCAGCAGAGCTCCATCCAGGGGCCCCTCTGAGTCAGGGCCAAACCACACAACATCGCCCAATTAGGTCTTGCGGTGACCCCTGTTGGAGGTGGCACTTGCTGGTTGGCTGAGGTGAGGCCCTAGTTAGGCAGAACCTACCTCTCCCATCAGGGGTGGATGATTACACTCACTGTACAACCTGAGCTCACCCTTAGCTAGCTTGGCACAGAGAAGTCAGGCTTTTCACATAGGCGATATGTAAAGCATTGGCACAGCACAACCACATAATGAGTACACTGAGCGTCATAAATGAGATGTCACACGAGGTAAAGTCTGTATTCAATACTCACATGTATTAACACCACATGAACATCATGTAAATCGGGGCATAAATCACATTCAGAAATAGCACTAAAAGTACGAGGACCAACAGTGTAAATACGAACTCAGCAGTATGTACATGTGAGAAAACTAATATTTTCCTCCCTGGATGGGGTACTACCATGTTGGCAGCAAGAGACCTACCCCAATGATCACCCCAATTCAATGTAAAATAGTTGTAGGATGCATCCCTTTTCCCAACAATAGCAGCATTGTATACATAAAGAGACTATAACATTTTTGAATTAGCTCTGCTGCCTATGCTGAACCAGTAAACCCCAATGTCAGCCAAGATAGTAAACAACATGCATGGCAGTGTTGTCGCTTGGTGAAATCAAGCCAAGACACTCACTCCCACACACTCATTGCCACACACTCACTCTGCATTATGACGTAGCGGTGCAATGGACATTAGCTATGCTTGTTGACACTCACTCATACACACTCACTTCCAGCACCCTAATGCGGTGCTCTGACAACCAGCAGGTGAGGTGTAAATGAGTTTGCGTCTCCCCTAAATTTCAGTCCTGTCTACCTTTGGGCCCTAGAATGTAGATCCATATCTTCAGTGGGGCATTGATCAGTCTCCAAGAGGCCAAGTATCAAAACCTTTCTCTCCAATCTATCCAGCCAGGCCCCCAGATTGCAGAAATCTGTTGTTTCCGTTGTCCAAGTTTTAAAGCTGTTGCTGGGGAATGCACAGCTGTGTTTTTCCCCAGGCCCCAGAGAAATGAAGCTTGATTTGAAGAAGGCACACAAAGGGGATATTAGAACATGGAAATGCCCACTTTCTAGAAGTAAAATTTCCAAGGAATTACTGACAAATACATGTTTACCATTGGAAAGGGTTTGTCTGCACAGCCTGACACAGCAAGTGTGCACATACTGGCAAGTTGTGCCAGACTCAGTAAACATATGAAAACACCAATGTGCAAGTGAGAACATACTGGCAAGTGCCACTTCCTAACAGATGTAGAAAGGGTGCGTGCACTTTCATATTGTACTCACAGTGGAAAATTGCCAAGGGCTGAGGGCCACTCAAAGAGAATCAGCAAAGCCTCTTTGAAAAAAGCAAAGGTTTGGTGAACCACTTCCTTAGCATGTCATGTCTAACACTCAAACCTCCTGCTCAGCAGTGCAGCTCCAATAATTTACTGCACATAGCACCAGTCCCTCCATAAGCCTGTTGGTCCTCATGTCCTCTCGGCCCATGTCACACTTCGAGTGCAGACCTTGAGTGCTGATTCCTCAAACCCCACACTGGCTCAGCCTTTGCCCCAGATGTGCCGCTAGATCTGTTTTCTGGGTGCAAGTCTCATCCGCTGTCAGGACTGAGGTGTCACAGATACAGCGGCTACCCCAGGCACCGTGGGTATACTGGACCATGTAGATGGCAGGATGGGCTATATCAGGCAGTAGAATTGGCTGGATTACTACGAATGATGGAGGAGACCTACAGAACTCTCAAAATGCATCTGCCATATTGTCTGTGTCGGAAGACCCTCCCGCCTCCCCACTCTTTGCTTTCTTAAAACACATGCTTGCTGTAGAGATCAGAGATTGTTGAAGCTGAGAGCTAAGAATGCTCACTTATTGCAATAAGAATGTTCAAGCTGTATTTGGCTTTCACTAACAGACTGCTAATTAAAGAATGTACAATGGTTAAGCTCAGAGATGTTTGAAGCTTCTCCTGCATTGTTCAGCTATTAATGGTAATAGTTTGCTTCAACTTTTATAAAGATATAAATTATTAGCAAATAGGCCATGGTGAAGCTCTGCAGAAGCTGCTATTATGATGACATTTGTGTAAAATATAGCAAATATTCTATGGGTCCCCGTGAAATATGGGTTTTAATGCCACTAGATTTTTTGCAATTAGAGCATACAAATGTAATATATAGAAGAGACATAGGCCCTCGTTATGACATTGGCGGCAAATGCCGCCTACCGCCACAGTGACGGCTGCCAACATACCGTCGCCGTGGCTGCCAACTGTCCACCTAATTATGACCGTAGGCAGAATTCTGCCAGAAGGCTGGCGGAATTCCATCTAGGGTCATGGCGACGTACGTGTATGGGTGTGTATGTATGTGAGTGTATGTGTGTATATGTGGGGAGGGTTGGGTGGGGAAGGGGAGGATGGTGGAGGACTCTGGGGAGGGGGGCGGAGGAGACCCTTATCAGTGCCAGGCAAGGAATTCCCTGGCACTGATAGTGCCTACTGCCGTGGTTTCCGTGGTGGTACAGAAACCACGGACACCATGGTGGTGGGTGGGATCAAAATGCCATAGGTGACCTAGTGACGGCCGCTGGGCTGGAGACTGTAGACTCCAGCCCGGCGGTCGTTAACGCGGTGGCGGTCGGTGTGTTAACTTGTCAGTTTGGCCAAACCGCCAAGGTCATAATAGTGGTGGTATGTACTGCCAGCCTGTTGGTGGTACTACCGCCACTATTACACCGACCGCCGGGATCGTAATGACCCCCTTAATGGCTAACTGTGAAATATGGTCCAATATTGCCGTCTGTGGTGCAATATTGCCTTCTGGGGTTCTGGAAGCATCATATACCATTAAGCTGAGGATAAAATTATTAATGAGATTTACAATGTAGGACCATATCATACATGTTGCCTGTTATGTATTTTTAAATGACGTTTGCTTAGGGGGACTCAGCTTGAAAAATGATTTATTCAAAGTGCAGACGCTTAGCGTGCTTAGCTTACTCTTGATATTTTGAGACTCATGCAAAACTGTCAAGAGGGGGCATAGGAAAAGAGGTAGTATAAAGTGATCATTTGTTGATAACTTAAGCGCTGTTTAATGTTTAATGAATTTCTCTGAAATAGGCTGCAAGCAAGTTAAGGGATTTCATTTCCCCATGAACTGAGTAGCAGACTTTAAAAAGAGGGGGGGTCAAATATCTTTGATTTGCTAATACCTTGACGCCATTTCATAGATCTGTATCAAATTTGGCCGGCCAGCCCCCCTTTGGTGACTAAATACTTTTCTTTTCAAAGTTATTGTTAGTGTTTCTTTCTTTGCGGATTTGTATGATTAAGGTGCTTTTAGTACTGTATAGGTTTGCGGTTCGGGGATCCTTTAGTGTACGGATACACTTTAGATGTTAATGAATATATTTTAGGTCTGGAATACAAGCAGTATTAGCTGTTTTGCCACGTTCACATTTTAAAAACGAAAGACTAAAAATTCATACATATAAATGAAGTGATTTTCAAATCTGAGCAAAAGAGAACTTTACCTGTGTTGCCAACCTCGTTTCCCTAAAAATTACATTTATACCTACACACAGTGGTGTTAGGTCAACTCTCTTCATCGATCTTTTTGTTCAAGTGTTTTTCTCATTTTGTTTCCCCCACCAGAGCATACAGCATGGGGCAATTTGTCAGCCCACTTGATCTATTTGCTGTCTCGCAAGGTGAGTGACAGCAGTCTCTCTGATCATGTGGGCAATGATTTTCAGGACTGATGTGCCTTCACTGCAGGCCCACTCCTTTATTTTTATATGTTTTACATTTTGTATTTTTTTTATTTGCATATTGTACGTTTGCAAAGAAAGATGTAAATCAACAGCCTTTGCACGCTTGCCAAAACGAGACCAATTGGCTTAGCTAATGCTAATTTTCTTTTCATTGCTTACTATTATTGAGAGTGGATATGGGCACAATATTGTTTTGATAATCGCAACGGATAGCCTGATATTTTGGTTCAGTCTTTGATGCAGGCAGCCATGTACTCTTGATATTCAATGTTGGTATGATTCAATTCCTGGTCTATGCCCAGCTACAGACACTGCAGACTCATTGATCACATTTTGCCAACTTATGACTACTGGTTCGGACACCAAATAGGCTTTGGTTTCCGAAGAGCTGTCTCCTTCCCCCCTACGGAAAAGCCTGGGTTTTCGTTAGAACAAAATGCAGTGGGACTGGGAGTCAGCTTGTGATTTATCTAGGATGGCCATAAAAAGGGGAAATAGCCCAACTTGTAATGTAAAGAGAAAGAGCATTGTGACTAGCAAAAAATAGAGATTTTAGTAATGTCATATATTGGCAAAGAGTCACATGTAATACCTTAATACAGGTGAGTAGCTGTATTTCAGTACAACACCAGCAAAAGTGGGCGCTGCCTTCCCATCAATTGCTGTTAGAAAAGAATGTTGAAAAGCACCTGATTGTTTTTTTTTTTTTTTTTTTGTGTCCTCACATCTCTTTATATACTTCCATTATGATCTGACCCGATCTACATTCCAGGATCTCCTTGATAAGTCCGAGACAGTCAGCATTCGAAAGTCGAACATCATAGAGGTGGGGATTCTGAATGCTGCCCCTAATTTGAAATGATCATTGGACATCATACTGAAGAACGAGTACTCAGAGAGAGCCAATTCACCCAAGGTTGCCAGAGCTTTTGTACATTTTGAAGGCCAGTTCTGCAAAGGCCTAACTTACATACTTTTATTACGGCATTCACCCATTCCAATTGAGTTGGTGAGGTGGGGGAAATTCAGTATCTGCATATCTCCCGCCTGGCTAAAAGTATTAACTAAAATAGCAAATTCCTATGGGCGCTCGGGAGGTTCTGCAGCTCTAAAGAACCACCAAATAAAACTGATACTGGGGAAACCATCAATGGTACCTGTAGCACATTGGACAGAACATCAAAAATCTCCATTCAAAAACTCGAGATCCAAGGACATAACATAAGCATATGAACATCATCCGCCCCCTCTAGCCCACATTTCTTACAAGCTGCCTGAGCTTTCATATTGATTTATTTTTATTTTTTTGGCGTATAATATGCCCTATGTAAGACAAAAAGATGGTTCTTCCTAAGAAAAGCTGGCTTGACCACCTTATAAAGGATATGCCAAGACCATGTCCATAGTTTATCAATATCCTCCCTACTCACCACATCATCCCAAAGAGGACCAGGAAAATTCTGTCCGAAGTCTAGGCTATCCACAAATATTCTGTAATAGGCAGAGACTTCCTTCTTATCTGGCTGGTTCGTGTTCAATAACTCCTCTAACTCTTTAGTCTCTTTACCTCTTATTCGTAAAGATCTGGCCCATGTTTGTAGTTGGTAGTATTTAAATCTGGATAATGAGCACTGCATCGCAGAGGTAAAAGTCTCCCAAGATTTCAATACTTCATCCTGTAATACTTGTCCCCATTTTATAATACCTGCCTCCTTCAAAGGACGAGATAGAGCATCTTTAAGGCAGTCCGGGGTTCCCAGAGAATCCCATATAGGGGCATAAGTACCATTAAAAGAGAACATCGTAATTCTCCTTATCCTAGCCCACAATGACGTGGCAGCTTGTAATCTTTTCAACCTTACTCTTTTGTAGAACCTTGGGTGACCAAATTTAATCATAAATATCCATTCCCCTTTCCCTTCACCTTTTAACATAGCCTTCTTCTGGGGGGAATCACCCTCTCCTATTAGTAAATCCTTAACATTCTTTAACTCGAAGGCCCATGCTAGCAATCCTAATCCCTTTAAAAGCCCATATAATACTCTCTACTCTTGTTTGCAAATCTCATATCCTCTTTTCCTTGAATTCCAACAGGATCATATTAAAGAGAAAAGTGATTTTAGGGAGAATAAACATCTTTACTAAGTTACTCCCATATAGAGTCAAAGGTAGATGTACCCAGCTTAATAAAAGTTTATCTATTTCTTTTGCTGAAGATTTCAGGTTTACTAGTGGTATATCTTCCAAATGTTTAGGGATGTTGACTCCAAGGTATTTTATCTCCTCTTTTATTAATCTATGCTGCACATTCGTATTCCATGTCAATCAATCAATCAATTCTCTTTTATTCTGTCAGAATTTAGACCATTTCAGTCCAATCAACCATTCATCTGTACATAGAAAGAAAAGGAAAGAGAAGGAAAATAACAAGAGACCTTTTTGCCTACTTAAAAACCAATCATCAGCACATTTTGGCAGACTCCTGCTGGAGGCTATTGAATTTCCATTCACAGCTATTTAAAATGAGATATACTTTTAACCATTAGTAAATATATAAATACGTAATAGAATCAGGACTTAATTATATGAAAAATTCTAGGACCACTGGTCTAGTATTCAATGTACCATTGTCCTAAGGAAAGACACATTTTATAGTCACAACCGCTCGTATTAAAATAGTTCTAGTACTAACAATCTAAAGTGCAATGTGCTGTCATACAATAAGGGAATTTATAAATGAATGCTATATCTCGACAATGAGTCGTAAAAACTGTTCTAATCATAACAATCTAAGATGCAGTGTACTGTTATACAGTAAGTAGATTGATAAATAAGTACTTTATCTCAACCATTGACCATAAAAGCTATGAATAGAATAAAAAAGGCAAATACTTTTGTTATCATGATATCATCGCTATAGATTATAATAAAATTTGGTATGAGAAAAAAGGGAAGACCATTCAAAGGTCGCAACCATCTGTTGTTCCCCACTATTCCTACTATGTGGCTTAGCATTAAAAGTCAGGCACTAAATGTGGCCCTATGATGAATGGACCAAGCTGCTGTCAAAAATGTAGTGACCGCACTTGCAACCAATGTAGACAAATCATATTTACAAATTCTATAGGCGTTAGCTCGATCATATAGTAGCAAAGCTTTACACAATGGATGATCCATTTTTCCCTACGACTCTTATATGGGGGACAAAAAAACAAAACATGTTCAATTGATTCCTCAAATGTATTGTATTTTAAGCACTTAATTGCCTCAGAGCTATTCTTCGACCATCGAGCAGTAAAACTATTGACTGGTAAAGTTCCATATCTGAACTGGAGGAATAAAACACGGGCATAAGCAGGTATTGGGAGATCAAAAAATTGCTCAGGCCATGGTTCTTGTTTTGCAAACAGGAACTCAGATGTATATCGATCCACACCATTACTATGGAGAATCTCCACATTGGCTTTCTCCCAATATCTTTGTTTAACCAACGAGGTGGCATTGGTGGGGATCGACTCGGGTCTCTCCCAGAAGTGGGAGAAAGCCAATTTGTCCCAGGCCAATCTCATCTCCCTCAACCAGCTGACCTTTTACCAACTATACTAGGTCTTTATAAGATCTTTAATTGACTCTCGGAAGGGTTCCAGTTCTTCAGTTTTCCATAAGCAGATCCAATATAAGAGGGGTCTCAGACCCGCTACATCTTTGATGCTGTTTGTTCCGAGATCAAGTCTGAGAGGGATCATCGGTGTACCCTTCCCTAACCTATTTATATACCTAAAGAAATTATTCTCTTTAATTTGGAGGACATCCAACTGCCTTTGGGAACCCCATAACTCTGCCCCATACAGGGCAGCACCTCGAATTTGGACTTTATATATCTCAAGGATAGGATTCAAAGATGGACTAGCTACAGTTCTAGCTTTGCGTCCTAGGGCCCCCCCTCTTTGGCATATGATATGAGCCCCTTTTCTAATAGCTGCGACCCAACTACCCGAGTCCATTAATCTGATCCAAAGTAATAATACTCAGTGACCCTTTCCAAAGGAATGGAATTCATTGAAATGGTCGCTTTTGCTTTTATTTTCCGGGAACTACATTTCATAAGCTTGGTTTTCATGACGTTAACTTCCAAACCAAAGTCTTTGCAAAACAAGCAGAATTGGTCAGCCAGATTTTGCAATCCCATGGGAGTTTTGGCTAATAGGATGGTATCATCCGTATAAAGCAGACCTGGGATTTTCTTGCCTGCCAGCTTGGGCGAGTCATTATTACAATTAGTTAGATATTTGATACAGTTGTTTATGTATAGTAGAAAGAGGGTAGGTGCTAAGACACAGCCTTGCCTAACTCCTCTTTCGATAGCAACTGGGTCCGATAATTCACCATTCTTGCTGCTCCTGATTTGGGCAAAAGTACTTTCATGGAGTCGGACTATACATATTCCATGTCATTATCTCCGTCTTTGACATGTTAACTGCATATCCCGAGACCTGACCAAAATTCTGTGTTATCACCTCAAGTCTATCTAGTGCTGAAGGGAGTTCTCCCATGAAGATCATAATGTCATCAGCATACAAGGATATTTTCTTCTCCCATCCCATATAGACAAATGGTTTTATCAGAGTATCTTTTTTGATCATACGGGCCAGTGGCTCTAGGTATAGGTCAAAGAGCAACGGAGAAAGAGGGCAACCCAGCCTAGTCCCTCTAGTGATAGGAAATGGAGAGGTTAGGTTCCCGTTTATTAAGACTCTCGCTGAGGGAGTAGTGTAAATACTTTTTAAGACCCCCAAAAACTTTGGTCCAAAATTCAAATGTGTTAGAATGCAATCTAAGTAAGTCCACTTCACTCAATCAAACGCCTTGGTGGCGTCGAGAGTTATAACTGCCAGGGGAAGCTCGAATGCCCTTGCCATATCAATTACCCCTATCAATTCATGAGATAATTGATACATATATCTATTCTTTATGAACCCCTTCTGGTCATCATGAATCAGAGGTGCAATGCTTCTCCCTAGTCTGTTAGCGAGGATACTAGTAACTATTTTATAGTCATTATTCAGCAAAGAGATTGGTCTATATGATTCACATAGCAAAGGGTCCTTCCAAGGTTTTAAAATGATGGTAATTATCGCTTTGTTCTAAGATATTGGTAGACAGGAATCTCCCTTCCAAATTAAATTAAGAGATCTTTAAGAAATGGGGCTAAACCACCACATAACTTTACATAAAATTCGGCGGGTAAAGCAGTCAGGGCACGCTGCTTTCCCCTTACTGCTTTTTTAAATGACCTGTGCTACCTCCACCTCTAAAAGTTCCTCTTCCAAAGAGACTGTGTTTCATCATCAAGTTTTTCCATCCTTAGTTCCTCTGCATTTGGCACCCTAACGTCTGCTGCATCTAATAGGTCCTCTGTATATAAGACTTTAAAAATAAACTTAAATGCTCTTTGAATCTTTGAAGGTTCCCTTAAAATCACCCCTGTAGTAGGATCTCTTATCTCTGAAATCTGCTTCCTAGCAAGATCAGATTTTTCTTTCCATGCCAATAATTTCCCTGCGCTCTCACCATATTCAAAATTTGCAAATTTACTTGCATTCCATCTTTTCTTTACTCATGCTTCCATTACCGCTAGAAGGGAAGCCTGTTTAGACACCAGTTCCAGTAATATTGCATCATCATTCTTCCCCTCAAGCTGTACTTTCACTACCTTTCCTTCTAAGTTCTCTAAATCTTTCTCGAGATTCTGGCTTTCCAACCTGTATTCCCTATTTCTCTGAGCAGAAATGCTAATGAGGATCCCTCTAATAAAAGCTTTATAAGAATCCCATACCACGCAGGGGGAGGCGATATTCAAGTTAACTTAAAAAACCACTTAGTTTCACTCGACAGACGCCCTACAACTTTAATATCGTTCAAAAGAGAGCGATCTAGCATCCATCTTCTTGCAAGCCGTGGCCCTGCTTCCTCCAAGGTCAATATTACTGCAGCATAATCAGATAGGTGTGCTGGGATGTGTTGAACATCCACCACGGACGCCCTGAGAGCCTTGGCCAATAAAAAATAATCTATCCTAGAGTGATGTTTATACTTTTTATTATGGAAGGTGAAACTACGAGAGCATCCGTGTGATTCTCTCCAGATGTCCACCAGTGCATAATGCTCCATTATTATCTTAATATATGCCGAGGACTTTTGACATCCAGATGCTTTACTTCCAGTAGATTTATCCAATATATGATTTAATACTGCATTAATATCTCCTGCTATTATAATTGGGTACTGGGCCTCCGAGAGTTCATTACATACTTCCTGCAATGATGTTGTGTCATCTACATTTGGACCATAATAAGATGCTAAGGTGTAAGAGGCCTTATTAACCCTAACATTTGCCATAACCCATCTACCTTTTGTATCCATCTTAGAGCGTAAGATCAAGGCATTAAGAGCACTTTTCACCAGGATTACCACCCCTTTCGAATGTGACGTGTTATTCGAACAAACCATTTGCTTAACCCAAGTCACAGATTTAAAAATCTTGTGGGCTTCAACAGCTGTCAAGTGAGATTCTTGCAGCATTAAAATCTGAGCCGGGGAGTCCTTAATAAATTGTAAAATGTGATTCCTTCTTTGACTTACTGTCAACCCATTCACATTCCAAGAGAGAATCTGACAACTACCTCCAGCCATCTCTATTATATATTTTTTATAGTTTACGGACTTCTTTATAAACATTACTGCTGGCTGGGCCACCTTACTGTGAGGCACACATTTTCCAAACCCTTGATACCCCTTCCCCCCCAACACCCATCCTCCCACCATCCCAGATCCCCCCCCCCCACCCTGGGCAACCCCCCCATCTTACTGACTATTAAGCCATTTTTGCGCTGCTTAGGCCCATCCGCCTGCTATCAAAAACCAAGTATAAAAAAAACAGAGTAGAGAGTGAGAAAACTGGGCTTAGAGTCCAGTCTGGTTTTGGCTTTCCTTAAATTTTTCCAGAAGAGAATCTGCTTCTTGAATATCCCGTAAATTATACATTTGATTAACTCTCATCGCTCTCAAGGTCGCTGGGAATTTTAATTGGACCGTGGTCCCTAATTTCTTAAATTCCTCCATCCTCCTGCCTAGCTCCCATTGTCTGTTGGAAGTGATCCGAGACACATCAGATCTTATCTTGAAGGAATAGCCTCTTGCCTCTAATGTTCCCATTTTTAGGGCTCTAGAGAGGATTTTCTCCTTAATTACATAAGTAAGAAAGTTCACCAATATCCTCCTAGGCTTAGTCCTATTTAGTGGTTTTTGGAAGGGATCCCTGTGAACCTGCTGTATATCTTGGATTAGTAGATCCTCAGGTCCCTCCCACACCCCACTTTGTTTCAGAAGATCTGCCACCAAAGTTCTAATGTTATCTCCTTTGGCTCCTTCCAGAACATTCATTATTTTAATATTATTCCTTCTTGCATTATTTTCTAACACTTCCAACCTCTCAAGTTTCTGGCTTCCCGCAGTTTTTAATGCATCAATTTCCCTAGTGTGCTTCTGCACTGATTCATTAAGTTGGACTACTTGTTTCTCCAGAGTCTGAGTTTGTTGGGTTTATAGATCCATCTTGTTTGCCAGAGCCTTGCATACCTCCTGAATCCCCTTCTGATTTGTCTGTGATACTAGAAAACCCTGCCTAACTTCATTTGATAAGGCATGCAGCAAGGATTCCAGAGAGGGTGACTGGCCGGACATTAGATTTGTCTCCACCGATGACTCTTGTTGAGATACAGATAAATCTTCTGTTAACTTCTCTGGAGTGATGTTTCTCTTTAGCAGGGAAATTTCTTCTCCTATATCAAGAAAGTCCTGCATCTGCGCCGGCTTACCTAAGCCTAACACCCTGCCCTCTTTTACGCCTGGAGAAAGTATGAGTACAGGTGGAGAATCCGACCAGGGCAAATTTAGGTGCTCTCCTTCCTCACAATCATTTCGTGAGATTCCATTTAGCGCTAAACCCAATGGAGCAGGGGAGGGGGCATCCATAATAGCGGCTGCGTTCTTGGCCTTAAAATACGACCTAAGTGAAGGTGTTATTCTTCGTTGCAGAGGGGGAGAGAACTGCCTCTTTCTTCCTCCAGTTTTGTTTTTTTGTAGTACACAAGTTACCCCCTTCCGTGGGGTGAGTACAATGTTCTTACCAATGTCCTCAACTGGACCCAATGCTTCTCTGTCTTCCTGGGGGACTCCTAAATAAAGAGGACCACCCCCTCCAGGATATTCTGCTCCTCTAGACTTGTACTGCCCCCGTACCTGAGAGGTGGTGTCCGTAGTGCCTGGGGAGTTTCATTGTAGCCAGTCGAAATCCTCCGGTGACTGAGGCAGTGGAAACGACTCCTTCCCTCTCCTGCATGCACCTTGAGATGCCTCAGCGACTTGTGCTGCTTCTGCCCAACACACTCCCAGTCGCGCTTCTCAGGGCGTCCCTAGAGGTGAGAGCTCGAACTCTCCTAACTTCGAGAGCGGCATGCTCCCAATTGCCACCGCTCTCCCTCGCCGTCTCCACGTCTAAGGATGTTGACATCCCAACTCGGGTCGGGATGCAATCGTGTGGCCTAATGTGGGGTGGCATATACCGCCAATAAAGGTAAGGGCCCCCCCCATAAATCTAGCAGCATCCGCGCTGCTGGCCGTTAGCCGCCAAGTTCCCCCTTCGACAATCCCCAGTCAAAAAGCACCTGATTGTTGTTTGTGTGCACTTGAAGCGGGGACGCAAGAACACTTCCTACCCAAAACTTCGCCTGACCTCAGGCAATGGACGCTCTATTATTTAACCATTGTCAGATCTTCGCATTTCTGTGCCTTCTGAGGCACAGCATGAGCCCTTCTCAAGCAAAGTGTACTCACATACCTTCCCACCCACAACACTGTAGGAGGCTGTTAACTATTGTGTAAAGGAAGAAAGAGGTAAAGGCATGAAAGTAGAAAAAAAGAAAAATGAGAAAAAAAGAGGAATGTTGTCTGTGGCGTCAATGGTCTACGTGCTCACAAAGGGGCATATTTAAGAGCCCCCAGCACCATAGGAGCAACACTTTTAGTGACTTCCCAGTGGCGCTATGCAGCGGTATTCACCATGTCTTCCCTAACCAGCCTTCCATGCTGTGCAATCCGTGCTCCACATGCCAGCCCACCACTGCTATATGAGAGCATGCTATTACAGAAGCGAAAGAAAAAAACAGTGAGTCACCCTGGGTAACTGCTACCACAGTCACTGCACAACAAGGCTCATCCACAATATGAGATGGGGAGAGCAAGTACATTAGCATTTCTACATGCAAACCAGCCAAGGAAAGAAGGATGACACTTCTGAGCACAATAAAGCATGTTTGCTTGTTAGCCTATGTTTTACCCTATTGCCCAGAGTGAGCTCTAATCATGTGTGTAAGGCTTAAACCCTCCAGAGACAGCAACAGTATTATTTATATCTGGCAGTCAGGACAGACACAAGTAAGCGCTGCCATATAATCACCATTTCTAACAGACAATTCTTACTTGTGGGGTCTGGTCTGACCCCGAACTGCCTTTGTGCCTGCTCTTGAACCTTTGGAAGGTGCCCTTTCTGCACAAACAGCTAAATGGAAAGACTGGGTTGAGCGTTTGGAAAACTATTTTGCTGGGGTGGCATTGGACAATGATAGATGGCGCCCCATTCTCCTACATCTAGGGGTGCCATCATTCACAAGCTAGGGAACTCTGTAGTGAAGTAAGGTCCTCCTTTCACCTACCAAACTTTGAAACGAGTCTTCACTGCGCACTGTGAAAGTTGTGCCCAGCTTATACAGTGATGTCACTCTGTGAAACTGAGGAGAACATCCTGCAGGTACCTTGCATGTAAATGGTGGGCACTCTCCATGGGGCAGTAAAAGGAGCTGTCAAAGGTGCATGCAGGGCGTATGGAAGCGGCTCTACAGCAACGTATAAAGATGGAGCCAGTCAATGACATGACGACGATCGGGACAGACAAGACAAAGGCTCGTCCTAAAACTGGGACAAGTGTCAGAGCATGCTAGGCATGCAGATGACCCTATCCTCATCAAGGGTTGTGTCCTGCACAAGGGAAACGGAGAGCCAACTGCAGTAAACGAAACCATTTCGCCAAAGTATGCCGCTCCTCTGCATCTCATAAGATACAAAAATCAAAGTCAGTCAACATTGCATAAACCGCAATAATTCATGAGGACGAAGGAGACATGGACGACGATGACGACGTGGAAGGTGCAGTACATGTCATTCATGCCTTGCACCTTGGAAGACACCCTAGTCGGCGCATCTCGAGAGCACCATTTCTCTTGTGGACCATCAGATTCCAGCCCTGAACGACACTGTAGCATCCATAAACATCTTGGCGCAGTCAGTGTTGCAGACCTTTCCAATTCGACCTATCCTACGTCCTACCGCCACCCAAGTCTATGCTTTTGTATCGTTGATGCCACTCCGCTTGGCTGGGGTGTTCACAACAGAAATATCACATGAATTACATGAGCGGCAGTCGGCATGGGCAAAGGTGTATGTTTCCAAGACCAGAACCGGAATGCTGCTGAGCTTTAGAATGGCGGAAAGACTCAACCTGGTTTCCTTTGCCTTTAGTGTCCACTAGGGAGTGTGGACGAGTTGATGTCTGAGTTCTCGCAGCTATTTGACAGCATTGGATGTTTAAAAGACCTACTTATACATCTCCACATTGATGAATCAATCCAGCCGGATGTATTGAAACATCACAGTGTGGCATTCCATCCACGCCCTAAGTTGGAGGAAGAATTGAGAAAACTGGAGGAGGGGAACATCTTCGAATGAGTGGACGGGTATCCCCGATCATGGTTGCTTGTAAGTCCATATAAACCAGTGAGGTCAGAATCTACCCAACATGGTCATCTGATGCGAACGTCACCTAACTCCCCTGTAGATGACATTGTCACAGAGGTGAGTGGTTTGCAATGGTTCTCAAAAATAGACCTCCAAGCAGGATACCATCAGCTGCTGTTGGTTCCAGAGTGTGGAGCCATTACCACGTTCTCCACCCATGTTTGCTTAAGAAGAGTCAAGCGTTTCAGTTTCGGCATGTCGAGTGCTGCAAAACTATTTCAAGATACTATCCGGGGGTGCTGGCAGGACTAGATGATGTAATTGATGTCAGTGATGACATCTTAGTGCATGTTCGAATGATTGAGGAGCATCTGGAGAGACTGAGGGCTACCTTCAGATGACTACAAGACAATGTAATTACTCTGCACTGTGAGAATGTGCTTTTCTCCAGAAGGAGATTGCTTTCTTTGGGTACAGATTTTCAGATAATGAAGACATGCCTGATCCAGCCAAAGTCCGGGACATTCTGACTGCTCCCACACCCACCACTATCTCTGGTGTCCGAAGCTTCTTGGGGATGGCTATGTACAATAGACGATTTATTCAAAACTTGACCACCCTTACAGCTTCGCTCAGAGAATTGACCACAAAAACACAGGTTGGGAATGGGGTCCCGCCCAAGGGGAGGCATCTCAAGCAATGAGAAATGTCCTTTCAGCACACACTACCTTAGTCTACTTTGATCCAGGCAAAGAATGACAACTGTCAGTGGACGCAGTCCTATCTCAGAAAAGAGAGGATTGTAAGTGGCCCATGTTGTGTATGCAAGTCGAGCTTTAACAGACACAGAACAGCAATACTTTCACATTGAAAAGGAAGCTATTGCTGTCCATTGAGGTTGTTGCCAACTCCATCTTATGTGTACGAACAGCCGTTCACATGGATCATAAACTACTCACAGCCTTATTCAATGGATCATCCTCCAAACCAACCCCCAGGATTGAGAAGAGGATCCTTCAGCTTCAAGAATAAAGATTTTCAGTAGTATATCGACCAGGATTTCAAAATCCTGCTGATTATTTGTCCCAGTATGTCCGATCTGTCACCACCAGTAAAGAGGCTGACACCGAAGATGTGGAAGAAAATGTAAGACTAGCTGTGGAATGGTCAAGGCCTCTATCCATCTCCCTGGCTGAAATTACGGCAGCAACTTGGTTTAATGAATGTCTTCAATTGGAGATCTCAGCAGTCATCTCGGAAAACTGAAACATATTGATGCAGAAAGTGTCTCGTCGTACAGAAGAGGCTTGTTTGACCCTGCCCTCGCTGCACCATGTCAGACTAGAGCTAGCGATTTAACCTGAAGGATGCCTTCTGAGGGACCCTCAACTGGTGATTCCCTCTTCATCACAGAAACAAATAGTGGATTTGGCACACTCGAGGTAGTGAAAGCAAAGGTGAGACTCCGATTCAAATTATGGTTTTCAGGTTTAGATGACCAGGTTGAACGCGCGGAGAGACAGTGCCCCATGTGTCAAGCGGTTTGTCCCGTTGAGCCCCCAGCGCCCATCATCACAGAGTCCATTCCATCCATCCCCTGCTACCGGGCAAGTGCAGATTTTGGGAGTCTACCAGATGGTTGCCACATGTTGGTGATAATCGACGATTTTTCAAAGTATCCAGAAGTGGAGATTCTGGACTCAAACACAGCAGCCCAAACCATACCTCGCTTAGAGAAAGTCATTGGTACTCATGAAATTTGTACTTACAATGGTCCACCGTTCTCAAGCCAAGAGTTTACCAAATACTTAGTTTCCTGAGGGGTTCATCACTACAAAATCACACCCTGCTGGCCTGAAGTAAACGGGGAAGCTGAACACTTGATGACAACTCTAAAAACAGTTTTAAGAATTGCTGTAGCGAATGGTCAAAACATGGATTGTGCCCTGTATGCTTTTCTGCGTGAGTATCAGCTCACCCCCCATGTTACTACCAAAGTGTCCCCGAGCACACTATGGCTCTCATTACGACCCTGTTGATTGGTGATAAAGTGGCAGTAATACCGTCAACAGGCCGGCGGTAATTACCGCCAAATTATGTCCAGGGCAGAAAGATCTCTGAAAGTCAGCCAATGTACCACACTGACCGCCAGGGCGGAAACAACAGCCACCACGACGGTAGCCGCCTACAGCCAGGCGGAAGTTAAAGTTACGCCCACCATGTTAAGACCCTGCAAACCACTACCTTTTCAGGGGCGGTACCAACGACATCAAAAGCCTGGTGGAAACAGATCTCAGAAGTGAAAGGACCCACCATTGGAGACATGGGGAAGAACCACGCTGCCATGGAACCAGAACTGCATGTGTTTCTGATAATATTCTACGTTCTGCTCCACCACGAACACCAACGCCGGTGAAGACGACGATAGTGAGAGCAGCCGCCTACCACACAAGGGAGGCAGGGAGGAAAACAACAGTGACACACACACACACCATACACACCCCATACACACACCCCATACACACAACCAGAAGCACAAGAAAACAAGTTAATCCCCCTAAATCGGCTGAATAATGCAAAGACAAAACTAATTTACTAAAGTGAGTGTAATAATATCAACACAGTATCAAAATAACATAGCCAATCTTACAGATATCTACAAATGCACAGAAAAAAGGACACTGCCCAGTCCTCAGTTCGCGTGGGCCACATGGCCACAGGGCAAAGACCAAGGCCCCACTTGTCATCTGCATCAATATGGAGAGAACACTGGAGAGTCATCAGTTGGCAAATAGGCAGGCACCTCAGGGGGAGGGGGGCACCTCAGCTGGGAGCGGAAACAAGACAACTGGTTCTGGAGGGGGCAACATGCCCATTGCTTGGTCCTGGGGAGTGATGGGCTACAGTCTCTTGAGTGGGTGTCTTGCCCACTGGTTCTGGAGAGGGCAACGTGATCATTGCTTGGCCCTAGGGAGTGCAAGGCAACTGTCTCTCAGGTGGGTGACTTGCCCACTAGTTCTAGAGGGGGCAACATGCCCATTGCTTGCTTCTGGGGAGTGATGGGCCACAGTCTCTCGAGTGGTGTATTGCCCACTGGTTCTGGAGGGAGCAACATGCCATGTGCTTGGTCCTGGGGAGTGCAAGGCCACAGTCTCTCAAGTGGGTGTCTTCCCCACTGGTTCTGGAGGGGGCAACATGCCCTGTGCTTGGTCCTGGGGAGTGATGGGCCACAATCTCTCGAGTGGGTGTCTTGCCCACTGGTTCTGGAGGGGGCAACATGCTGTGTGCTTGGTCATGGGGAGTGCAAGGCCACAGTCTCTTGAGTGGGTGTCTTGCCCACTGGTTCTGGAGGGGGCAACATGGCCTGTGCTTGGTCCTGGGGAGTGCAAGGTCACAGTCTCTCAGATGGGTGACTTGCCCATTGGTTCTGGAGGGGACAACATGCCCATTGCTTGGTCCTGGGGAGTGAAGGGTCTCTTGAGTGGGTGTCTTGCCCACTGGTTCTGGAGGGGTCAACATGCCCATTGTTTGGTCCTGGGGAGTGATGGGCCACAGTCTCTTGAGTGGGTGTCTTGCCCACAGGTTCTGGAGGGGACAACATACCCATTGCTTGGTCCTGGGGAGTGATGGGCCACAGTCTCTTGAGTGGGTGTCTTGCCCACTGGTTCTGCAGGGGGCAACATGCCCATTGCTTGGTCCTGGGGAGTGATGGGCCACAGTCTCTCGACTGGCTGACTTGCCCACTGGTTCTGGAGTGGACAGGCCGCAGAGCAGCCCATGGAGGCAGGATCACATTGTGTCCGCCGGCGGTGACAGCTGCACTGTGGTGGTGCTGGTGGTGGTGGAGGGAGGCTTCTGCACATCCCCTGCACCCTCGGATGGGTGCACTGTGGTGCTGGTGGTGGTGGGAGGCTCCTGCACATCCCCTGCACCCTTGTATGGATGCACTTTGTGGTGCTGGTGGTGGTGGGAGGCTCCTGAACATCCCCTGCACCCTTGGATGGATGCACGGGGCTCCTGGCCCTTTTTGCCTGCTGGTGCAGGTTCCATGCCCTTTCCGGTGGTAGGTGCAGGCTCCTTGCCCTTCTTGCCTGCTGGTGCAGGCCCCTTCCCCTTCAGTATATGTGGCCTGAAATCCTTTCCACCACGATTAAGTGCGGATGGAACTGGGCCAGTGGACTGGGTGGCTGAGGTGCTTGGTTGGGTTCGTGATAGCCTGGCCTTACGTGCAGGACGGTGGGGGAGGGGGAGGGAAAAGCTCAATGATGGATAGGAAAAGTTTCTTAGGGACATTGGGGAGGGAAGAGTGAGAAGGAATGGGAGTGGATGATGAGGGAGTGGTTGTTGGAGGTGTCTGTCTGCTTGTTTTGGGTGCAGGTGCATGGGCTGTATGCTGTTGTGAGGTGGATGGCTGTTGGGTGTCTGAGTGCTTTCGTTTGTGTACTTTAGGTGGGGGGACAGACACAGTGGGAGAGAACAGAGGGGACATGTGCATGGATGTTGTGGAGGTGTCTGCCAGCGAGGTGTGTGTTCTGCTGTCGGAAGTGGATTCTGATGTAGTGCATGCAGTTGTGAGTATGGACGTGACTGGGAGGGAGGTAGTGGAGGGGGGGAGGGGGAGGAGGGGGAGACAGTGGAGGCAGTGGATGTTGTAGTGTCTGCAACTGTGTGGTGTTTGTGTGACTGCTTGTGGGATGAAGTGTGGTGCTTGTGTTTGCCTGTGGCACTCTTGGGTGTTGTCTAGTGTGCATGCTCATCTGGCTGTGTGTTTGGGATGGGTTGGGGTAGAGGAGAATGGGACTGGGAAGTGGTAGTTGGAGGGGGGATGGTAGAAACAGGGACAATAGCTGCCATCAGAGAGGAGGCCGGAGCCTGGATCGATCTCTGTTGGGCTGCCAATCCAGTGTGAATGCCCTCCAGGAATGCATTAGATTGTTGCATCTGGGCTGCCAGCCCCTGGATGGCATTCACAATGGTTGACTGCCCTACGGAGATGGATCTCAGGAGGTCAATAGCCTCCTCACTCAGGGCAGCAGGACTAACTGGGGTAGGACCTGAGGTGTCTGGGGCAAAGGAGATGCGGGCATGGGCAACTCGATAAGGGGCTGCTGGGATGGCGGTGCTGGTGCGGGGGTGGTGGCTGTACCTGTAGCTAGGATGGTCACAGAAGTGTCCGCCACCACCAGGAAGCTTCCATTGGAGGAGGTATCTATGTATGAATTGTCCCCTTCAGTCTCCGCCGTGGTGCTCCCCTCGCCCTCCGTCCCACTGGTGTCCTCAGCATCGGTGGACTCTGCCTCCTGTGTCCGGTGGGATGAAGCTCCCTCTGTCGCCGGTGCCTCTGCTCCTCCGCCAGATGATGCTAATGCACATAAGGACAGGATGACGAAACAAGAAAGGGGGGGAAGAGACAAAGGATACACTGGATCACTGGCTGCACCAACACCACCGTTGGCGTACACAGCATCCTCACACACAGGGAACAGGCCTACGCACTATGTATTGCACCACCACTGATATCGCTAGCCACCAAGGCATGAGGAGGGGCACACATCACCAATTGCAGCACACCTGGGACTCATGCAGCCCTGACCAGTAGGGGATGCTTACAAGCTAGGTGGGCAGGATTATCCCTTCAGAACCCTAGCCACGAGAGGACCTACGTTGCTATGTCAGGCCTGGCCTATGGGCACCCACTGACACACATCCACCACCCGATACCACCCCACCAGGTGTAAGTTGTAATGATAGCCACTGTACTCGCCCCCTTGTGGCTGCTGTGATGCCCTTAAGTGCCCATCCAGCTCTAGATAGGCCACCGCCAGTATGTGGGCCATCAAGGGGGGTCAGGGTTCAACGGGTATCCCTTCCTCCTTGGCAGGCCATCCCCAGCTGGCCTTCACTGCCTTCCATACCCAGCTTCTCAGGTCCTCCCACCGTTTGCGACAGTGGGTGCTCCCCCTGCCATAAACCCCCAGGGTCTGCACCTCCTTGGCGATGGAACGCCATATACCCTTCTTTTGATGGGCGTTGACCTGCAGAGGCAACACACACAGGAAAACACCATTAGACAAACAGTCCAGCCTGTTACACATATGGCACACCATAACCATTTGCATCACCATTAGCACACACATAGCCCAGCACACAACGTGTAGACCGCAAAGAGGCCATCCACCCACCCTCCTTACACGAGGCTTCCACACACACAACTCCATGCATTCATTGCATGCATTCATGCCACATGCATCGGGCCCACAGTGTACTCACCTGTTGGTCTAGAGGCCCATACAGCGGTCCTACTGGGGTAGGACCCCATCCACCAGTCTCTCCAACTCCTCCGAAGTGAAGGCTGGGGCCCTTTCCCCGGTCACACGGGCCATGGCAGGTTCCAGACACAGGTCACAGCAGCACATGCAGTGTAGGTGCTCTCCTATGGAAGGTCAGGTAGCAAGTGAGGAATATGATAGAAAATGGCGGTCACGTTGCGCCGGTTCATACCGTCACCACCTGCGTAGATCACCATTGGCCACTGTAACCCATAGGGCCCAATATTAACCAATGAGGAGTTTCACAGCGGTTCCTGACCACCTCCTGCCATGGCACGCAACGTCAGAGGAATTACCTCACTTCCACAGGACAAGCAGACGTCAGTTCAGAGGGGGGCAGCCCTATGGAATAATGCTGTGTCACAGGAGAAATAGGCACATACTGGACAAATCACACTGACCCATTACAAGTTTACAGATTGCAAACTCCTGTTTTGGCTCAAATGTTCAGTTTGTGACAGCCTCCTTGCTCTTGTGTCCCTTAGATACCTACCTCTGCGGATGAATAGGAGATGGAGACATGCCCTCGTGTACAGACCCCTGGTGGACTTGGCTACACTGGAGGACAGGCACATTATCCTCAACTATAGACCTGACAGGGCCACAATCACAGAGCTGTGTGCCCAATTGGAGCCCGACATGATATCTGCTATCCGTCACCCCACTGGATCCCCCCTCTTGTGAAAATGCTATCTGTACTCCATTTCCTGGCAACTGGTTCTTTCCAAGTGACAGTGGGCTTGGCAGCAGGAATGTCACAGCCAATGTTCTCAGTAGTGCTGACAAGAGCGTTGTCTGCCCTGATAAAACACATGTGCAGCTACATTGTTTTCCCCCAGGTTGAGGATTTGGCCATAGTGAAGGCCGAACTTTGTGCAATGGGACATATCCCCCACATAATTGGTGCGACTGATGGTACACATATTGCATTTGTCCCCTCCCCCCCCCACCCCCTGCAGAATAAACAGGTGTTCAGGAATTGTAAGAGTTTCCACTCCATAAATGTTCAGATGGTGTGCTTGGCGAAACAGTACATCTCCCACATCAATGCTAAGTATCCTTGCTCGGTGCATGATGCCTTTGTCCTGAGGAATAGCATCCCATATGTGATGGCCCAACTACAGAGGCACAGGGTGCGGCTAATAGGTGAGCCATGGTTCCCACCCAGTATATGTTGGTGTATGGGTATGGTGTGGGCCATATAGGATAGTGTGGGGCTAAATGTTGCCCCTCACTATTTGCAGGTGACTCTGGTTTCCCAAACCTTTCATGGCTGATGACCCCTGTGAGGAATGTGAGGACAAGGGCAGAAGAATGTTATAATGAGGCACATGGGCGAACCAGAAGGATAATGGAAAGGCCCTTTGGCCTCCTGAAGGTCAGGTTCCAGTGCCTCCATCTAACAGGTGGATCCCTGTGCTACTCACCCAAGAAGGTCTGCCAGACAGGAGTGGCATGCTGCATGTTGCACAACCTGGCCCTCAGACTCCATGTCTCTTTTCTGCAGGAGGAGGAGACTGGAGATGCCCCTGGGGCAGCAGTAGATCCTGTGGACAGTGAGGATGAGGAGGCAGATGATGAGGATGAGGACAACAGAACATCAGTTATACAACAGAACTTCCAATGACACACAGGTAGGATAGTGTAACTTCACATTTCAATGACTGTGGTTGTAATCTGTGTGTCAATGGCATGCTGAGATTCCCCACTTCTATGCCCACTTACTGTTCCCTCTGGCAATTCATTTTGTAGATGTTGGTGATGTGATAAATACTCCTGGTGTGATCAGTACATCCAGCTACAGGTCATTAATCTATGCTCATCATATGTACAGTTAATTAGCAATGTTTGTACCCGTTTCAATGAATACATAATTGATATACATGACATACTCCAAATAGATTTCTTTCAAAGGGTGTTTATTGAAGTGCTAAGATATAGGGGGAAAGTGCAATCGGATGGGGTGATGATGGAGGAAAGTCAGGATATTGTTCCAGTCTATTTGTAGCACAGGTGCACTGTTCAAGGGGACATAGGAAGGGGAGCATTGGCAGTTCAAGGTGGACAGGGTGACTGAGTGGGACACAAGGGTGACAATCAGGAGAGTCTCATTTCCTGGCGGTGGTCTTGGCAAGAGTCTCTGGCTTCTGTCTGGATCGCAGGGAACGTTTGCGGGGTGGTTCACCTTCTGCAGGGGGAGGGATGCTGGTGGCCTGTGGGTCGTGTGGCGGAGCCTCGTGGCCACTAGCAGCTGCGGAGGTGGAAGGCTGTTCAGTTGTCTGGCTAGTGTCAGGGGCCCACTGGTGTGAGACTGCCTCCCTCATAATGTTAGCCATATCTGCCAGCACCCCTGCTATGGAGATCAGGGTATTGTTGATGGCCTGCAAGTCCTCCCTGATACCCTGGTACTGCCCCTGCTGCAGCCACCTGTTCTCCTGCATGTTGTCCAGGATCTGGTCCATCGTGTCCTGGGAATGTTGATAGGCTCCCAGGATCTTGGAGAGTGCTTCCTGGAGAGTCAGTTCCCTGGGCCTGCACTCCCTCTGGCGCACAGCAGTCCTCCCAGTTTCCCTGTTGGCCTGTGCCTCTGTCCCCTGAACCATGTGCCTTCTGCCACTGACCCCAGGTCCCTGATTGTCTTGTGAAAGAGTTGTGGCCTTGGGTTCTTGTAGAGGTGGACACACTGATGATTGGCATGTCCTGGGAACAGAGGTGTGGGTATGCTAGGTGTGTGCTGTGGTGGTATTTCCAGATGGGGGAGGCTCAGTGGAGGTGTGTGACTGGGCTTGGGTAACCGGCTGTCCAGTGGTCCCTGATGGGCCAGGTAGATCGTACTGATCCTGAAGACCAGAGTTACTGTCATCACCGTGGGCCTCTTCAGTTGGGGGACTGGATAGTTCTGGCACCTCCTCTCTGCTGACATTGGCTAGGGTTCTTGTGGGGATGTAAATTATGTGTTATGGTTAATGTCTCACATATTTTACATCCGTGGCTTCCCCTCTATGGTTGGATTTGCCCTGCCAGCTTTCACTTGTGTATGTTAGTGTATGGTGGGATTGTTAGTTCTCTATGGTGTGCATGGTTTAGTGATGAGTGTTCATGCAGGGCTGTAAGGGGTGTCCATGCATTGTTGCAGCATGCAGGGCTTGGCATTGGGATAAGTGAGAATTGATGGTGGAGTGTGTGGGATGTAGTGGAGTGATGGGAGTGAGGGTGAGGGTATGTGATGGCATGCAGGTAGGGGGGAGATAATTGTTGAAAGTTGACTTACCAGAGTCCAGTCCTCCTCCGACTCCGGGCAGGCCCTCAGGATGCAGTATTGCCAAGACTTGTTCCTCCCATGCTGTGAGTTTTGGGGGTCCACCGCCAGTTCTCTGGATAGCGAGCTGGTGTCTTGCTGCTATGGAACGTCCCTTCCCCCGTAGGTTGTTCCACCTCTTCCTGATGTCATCCCTAGTTCTGGGGTGCTGTCCCAGGGCATTGACCATGTCCATTATTCTCCACCATAGCTCCATTTTCATGGCTATTGATATCTGCTGCACCTGTGCTCCAAATAGCTGCGGCTCTACCCTGACAATTTCCTCCACCATGACCCTTAGCTCCTCCTCTGTTAAACAGGGATGTCTTTGTGGTGCCATGGGTGTTATGTGTGGTGTGTTGGGTAATGTGTTGGGGTGTGTGATGTGGAGTGCCCGAGTGGTGTATAGGTGTGACTAGTGTTTGGCTCTAGTTGTGTCAGTGGTCTTGGTGTCTCTCTGGTGGCAATGCTTTGTAGTCGTAAAGGGTTGTGTGTATGGGTGTCAGGTGTGTGTTGTTTGAATTGGCCAATGTAGTGTTGTTTTGTATGTGGGTGTCCATTGTGAGCGCAGCGGTATGTACCGCCAATGGTTTACCACAGTTGAATGTCCGCCGTGGTGATTCGTGGGTCCTAATGTGATGGGCGTTGTTCTGTTGGCGTAATGGTGTGGGTTTTGGGACCGCCACTTTATCACTGACCTTTGGTCTGGCGGATCTGTGTCTGTGGCTGAATTCTGGCAGATTGGTGTGTGTGTGTGTTTCATAATATGGTGAACGGATATCTGCCGCCGCCGCGGTAAGTTGGCAGCCGTCAGCGTGGCGGTAAGTGGGATTTACGGCCAAGGTCATAATGAGGGACTATGCGTGAACTGGATGTTGGGAGACACCATCCCCCATATTGGAGAACCTTCTGCGATGCAAGACAAAGTGGTGGATGCATTGTATTGACACAGCACCCAAAATTACCGCATCTGAAAGAAAAGGGCAACATGACATCCATATTGGTGATATGGTAGTCATAAAGAACAGACATCCAGGGAGAAAATTCAGACTGCCTTTCGAGATTGAACTGTGGAAAGTGAGTGATGTGAAGGGAACAATGGCGACTGCTCAAAAGGGTCGCGAGACAAACAAAAAAGAAATGTAGCATACTTTAAGCAATACCAACAGCCAGATCCTGAATGAAAGAAAGTTAATCCACAATTCACTTTGATAATGACGATGACAATGTCAGCGATCCACGTGATGGAGCCAAGGAAGCCTCTGCAATTGTGTCTGGCAGATTAGATAGTGAGCAGCAATTGGTAGATCCACCGGACTCACAACAGCATGGTTCGAGAAATGCCCTCTCCATGGATGACAGTGAGTCGAAAGCAGATGAGGCTGTCGCACACAGAAAGAGTATGGGGGGTATGATCTGCGACCTCAGCCAACAACCTCTACAAAACTAAAGGATTTTGTGCTGACTTGAATTAATGTTTTTTTTCTTCATTGTAGATCAGCCAAGCCCCATGTCTGCTCTATCTTAGGATTTTATGCAAATACCTGTTTCTAGTAGTGTTGTTTATTTGTTTCTGATTTAATTTTTCTATTTTCTTTGCTTGGGTAAAGGAGGAATGTTATTTTAGGCTGGGTCATCCCTCTAATAAAGGCAACATAGGCAGAGTTGCTTGTTGCACCCCGTCATGCATAGTGACATGGTATTTACCATGATGTCGGGATAGTTTGTGAATAAAGGGACCCAAGACGAGATCCTCATGGTTCGGTTAACTACCACGCTTGGTGTCATCTCCATTTACTTGCTGCAAGCGCATATTCTTATGAGCCCAGACATAGCACACAACAGTGTGAATGAGAGAGTAAATAAGTGGGTTGCTAGGTGTGTGTGTGACTTTGTAGGAGTGCTTTAGAAAGTAGCATCGTTGATGCTGAATTTCAATAGTAATTGATTGGTTTGGTTGTGTTGGAAGGTAATCAATCAATCAATCAAAAAAATTTATAGAGCGCGCTACTCACCCGTGAGGGTCTCAAGGCGCTAGTCGGGGTGGGTTAAGGGGGGGGGCACGGAGGGTGACTGTTCGAACAGCCATGTCTTGAGGTTTTTTCCGAAGAGCAGGAGGTCTTTGGTTTTGCGGAGGTTGGTGGGGAGGGAGTTCCAGGTTTGGGGGGCGAGGTAGGAGAAGGACCTGCCTCCTTTGGTGGTGTGTTGGATGCGGGGGACTGTGGCTAGGACGAGGTCGGCTGATCGGAGGTTACAGGTGGGAGTGTGGTAGTTCACTCTGTCGTTGAGGTAGGTTGGGCCGGTGTTCTGGAGGGATTTGTGTGCGTGGATGAGGATCTTGAATGTGATTCTCTTGTCTATGAGGAGCCAGTGAAGGGATTTGAGGTGTGGTGAGATACATTTGTGGCGGGGGAGGCCAAGGACGAGGCGTGCGGCTGTGTTCTGGATTCTCTGGAGTTTGCGTTTGAGTTTGAGCGTGGTGCCGGCGTAGAGGGCGTTACCGTAGTCTAGTCTGCATAGGTGGCTGTCTTCCTGGTCTCTGGGGGAATCGATTTGAAGGATTTTTTTAGAGTGCGGAGTGTGTGAAAGCAGGAGGTGATTAGAGCATTGATTTGCTGTGTCATGGAGAGGGAGGGGTCAAGGATGATGCCGAGGTTGCGTGCGTGTTATGTGGGGGTGGGTGCGGGGCCTAGGGCGGTGGGCCACCAGGAGTCGTCCCATATGGTTTTGTTGGGGCCGAAGATGATGATCTCGGTTTTGTTGGAGTTAAGCTTGAGGTGGTTATTTGACATCCAGTTGGCGGTGTCGAGAAGAGCAGCGTGTAGGTTGGTTTTGGCTGTGGTGGGGTTGCGGGTGAGGGAGAGGAGGAGTTGAGTGTCATCTGCGTAGGAGAGGATGGTGATTCTGTGTGATCGGAGGATGTTGGCGAGGGATATCATGTAAATGTTGAAGAGTGTGGGGCTGAGGGAGGACCCTTGGGGGACTCCACAGATAATCTTGGTAGCGGAGGAGTGGAAAGGAGGAAGGCGGACTCTCTGGGTCCGGTCGGTGAGGAAGGCGGCCAGCCAGTCTAGGGCTTTGTGGCAAATTCCTATGTTGTGGAGGCGTGTGCGGAGTGTGTGGTGGCAGACAGTGTCAAAGGCTGCGGAGAGGTCTAGGAGGATGAGTGCGACGGTCTTGCCTTTGTCGACTTTGGTCCTGATGTCATCAGTGCATGCGATGAGGGCGATTTCCGTGCTGTGGTTCTTGCGGAACCCGGATTGTGAAGGGTCGAGTCTTGTTTTCTTCGAGGAAGTGGGATAGGCGGGCGTTGACTAGTTTCTCAGCAACCTTGGCGGGGAAAGGAGGAGGGAGATGGGGCGATAGTTGGAGAGGGTCTCTGGGTGTTTTTTTTTATTTTTTAGGAGAGCGGTGATTTCCGCGTGCTTCCAGGGGTCTGGGTAGGTGGCGGAGTTGAAAGAAGAGTTGATTATGTCACGGAGTATGGGGGCGATGGTTGCGCTGGCTTTGTTGTAGATGCGATGTGGACAGGGGTCGGATGGGGATCTGGAGTGGATGGAGTACATGTTTTTTTTGGTTTCTTCGTGTGTGGTGGGGCCCCAGGTGGTGAGTGTGGTGAGGGGGTCATGAGTGGGGGTTGGGATGGGTGAGAGAGGGGTGTGTGTGGTGAAGGTACTGCCATTTCATGACATTATTAGTGATTCATAACACAAATGGGTTTGTTTTTATGGTCATAATGTGTTATACATTTTCCTTATATATCAGTGTGCATTGTGGGTACTGCATGAGGGCTTTCAAGGATTTTGTCATGAAAAAACATTATTCAATCCATGTGTAATCGCTATTGAAGTCAATAGTGAACCTGTGAATTGTGTCATTTAGTATTTTATGATTTAAATCATTTGTCATTTAGTATTTTATGATTTAAATCATGTTGGACAATGTTAAGAATGCATGGTGGAGCATCATCTACAGCTGGTTTCATTTAGGCATTAGTCTCTAGTAAGTGGCTCTATTTTAGTGTATTATTCCTAGTGTGGAATGTGGTGTCTTTCATTACATAATTGGGAACTGCATAATCAATGAAGCACCAATTTATAGTCTCACCAGGTCACAGACTTTGCCCACCGAAGCTCCAAATAGGTGTCAGGTCGAACCGACTGTTTAAAACTGCACACACAGACACTGCAGTGGAAGATCTGAGACATGTTTACAGTGCTACTCATGTGGGTGGTACAATCAGTGTTGCAGGCCTGCTAGTAGCATTTGATTTACAGGCCCTGGAAACACATGGCGCACAAGAATAGGGATTTACTAGCAAGTCAAATATGTCAATCATGGATAAACTATTCACCAATACCATTTACATAGGGAACACCTGCACATTAGTACTTATCAGCAGTGGTAAAGTGTCCAGAGCCTAAAGCAAAAATAAAATGCAGCACATAGTCAAAAACAGGAGGTCAGAGGTGAAAAAAAGGCCATTTCCAACAGTCCCAGTGCTTTGTGCCTTTGTGTAATGTAGTGCCTTGAGAACATTGGTTGCTACAATCTAAATTCTTAAAGCGCTGTGTTGCAGCTGCAGCAGTGCAGCTGGAGGAGGGTGTGGGTTTGGCCACACCAGGATTCGAGTAGGTACTGTTTTAGCTATATGTGACTCTCATATTTATGAAGATTGATGGCAGAAACTTGGTACTTGAGCAATTTACTCATCTTCTGTTGTTCATTGAAAATCATCCATTATTCATGAGCTTTTATAAATATAAACATTACTGGTACACGGTCACTGGAACTTGATTTTTGCTGAGTCACTCTAAAATGTCTCAACAGAAAGTCACCAAATCAAGAAAAGGCAGTGAACAGAGTTAGACGTTAGAAGCCTGTCACATTTGGTGCACTTTAGTTTGGTGGTTTGTGACTTCTTTGCAGAGAAATTCATCTGTGGTGATATTCATTCTTTTTAGGAAGAGGCCTGTCTGGTTGCAAAAGACCTGTTGTGGGCTTGTCAACACTTTACAGCCCGCCCATGGCTTTGCAGTAGTTGGCTTTATTGCCACTTTCATGTGCTTGTCTCTTATTCAGTGGCTTTCTCTGCCCCAACTTGTCCATATTTTGTGTGTCCCTCACTTAGAGCATATCATCTTTCCCATCTCTCCTACTGGTTGGCTTCTAACCTTCCACTTCTCACTTTTAGGGAACTTTTTTGCTCTATTTGGCTTAGCACTCCATGAGACTGCATGTGTTTTCCAGCTGTGTCAACCTTTCTCTGTGATCGTCCTTCAAATGCCCGTTCCCCACTCTCCATATTTCGCTCTCATATACTTCTACTCCAACCCTATTGTGCTGTGTGTTGTTCTTACTCTTGTGTAATTGTTGCTCGCTCCATGTGTTGTTGTCCCCCATACACCTGCAGTTTGTGTTCTTATCTCTCCTGCACTCTGTTTCTCTCACCATGCCCTAGTGGTAGTCTCCCCATCATGTGATGCCTTTCCCCCTCCCCATCCCCACTCATTTCCCCAGCTCCCGCCTCTGCTATCACCACACACCTTTGGTCCCTCGTTAAAAAAAAAAAAAAGTGAGGTTATGCACTATTTGATGTGAATGGCATCCGTGTGATTCCATTGGTGCACGCATTCAGTCTGAGGCATGTGTGTGCATACTTTGCCGACAGACTATCCGATCCAAAAACATTGATTGGACACAATAGTGTGTCAAAAATATTGAGGACCAAAATATTAAAAAGGTAAGCGCAAATAGGTAAGTATAGATTTACTAAATGTACTATTCTTCACTTCACACCTACATACCTTGAATACATATATATCATAAAGGTACATATATGTGGAGTAGTACATAGTAAAAACGTGCTTACCTATAGAAACTTACCTTCACAATATTTTTGTCCTCAAGATTCTTGACACAATGGGCCATATTTATACTCCGTTTGCGCCGAAATTGCGTCGTTTTTTTTGACGCAATTTCGACGCAAAACTAACGCCAACTAACGCCATATTTATACTATGGCGTTAGAGGCGAATAGCGCCAAAGTTCCCGGAATGTGCGTCATTTTTTAGCGTGAACCCCTTCCTTGCGTTAATGATATGCAAGGGAGGCGTTCCCGTCTAAAAAATGACTCCCAGGCCTTTACGTGGTATTTATACTCCCGGGCAAAAGAGACGCCCGGGAGTTGGCGTGACAAAAAACGGCGCATATGCGCCACTTTTTAACGCCTGCTCAGGGCAGGCGTTAAGGGGCCTGTGGGCTCAAAATGAGCCCACAGGTGCCCTCCCATGCCCCCAGGGACCCCCCCTGCCACCCTTGCCCACCCCAGGAGGACCCCCAAGGATGGAGGGACCCACCCCAGGGACATTCAGGTAAGTTCAGGTAAGTATGATTTTTTTTTTTTTATATTTTGTTTTGGTGGCATAGGGGGGCCTTATTTGTGCCCCCCTACATGCCACTATGCCCAATGACCATGCCCAGGGGACAGAAGTCCCCTGGGCATGGCCATTGGGCAAGGGGGCATGACTCCTATCTTTACAATGATAGGAGTCATGTTGATGGGGGATGGGCGTCGAAAATAAATGGCGCAAGTCGGGTTAAGACGATTTTTTCGACGTAACCTGACTTGCCCCATTTTAAGACGCCCATGCGCCATCTTCCCCCTACGCCGGCGCTGTCTGGTCTACGTGGTTTTTTCCCACGCAAACCAGGCAGCGCCGGTCTGATTGCGCCGTCTAACGCCATTCCATAAATACGGCGCCCGCATGGCGCTTCAGAATGGCGTTAGACGGCGCAAAACTTTTTGACGCTAAACTGCGTTAGCGCAGTTTAGCGTCAAAAAGTATAAATATGGGCCAATATTTTGTCCCACAATAGTATTTATTCCATTATTCTGTCTAAGCTCTGGCTGAGTCATCGCATACTTTTTACATTTCATTTATTTATTTTTTAGGATGGTGCACAGCGTAAGTAAAAATGCAAATGCTGCAGACCATCAGGAAAGGCATTGGCACAGCCAACATGTCCCAAAGGTGAGATCATTGGTTTTGCCAGTGTTTGTAAGCAATGTGACTGGATTTGCGACACCCCTTATAACATATGACCCTTTTTAATTCTTTGTACCACACTTTGTTTTTGTTGCTTTTATTAACTTTATGAACCTTACACTCACCGCACACATGCATAGGACAATGGGTGCACCAATGTTACAGAAGAGTTGCAGGCAATAAGGAAAACTGATTGCAGAAACATATTGGAAAGGCCCCAGATACCTTCCTTCCAATCCATCATACATGTATAGGAGTGTCAATCTGTCTTCATTGACATATCAAAACACAGCCATCAGTAAATCAGCAGGAAACCTCATATACATTAGCTAACATGTAACAGTCCCCGCTATGAGAGCCAATAGTACATCGTCCAGTAGTACCAGTGCCCCTTCATCTCATCCACTCCACCTTTGAAACCCTCCAGCCAAATCCACCCACCCTACACTTCTCCAGGGCCACCCTCAGATCGTGGACTATCATCAGCAGCTGTGCACTCTCTCTATGTAAGTAGGCACTATATTGCCCCTGTATGTCACGTGGTTTGCAGCTACTGGACTGGAGCTCTCTGTATACATCAGAACGCATGCTGCAATACACCATATAACTATGCCAGTTCGGAAGCTTTGGCACAGGTCCTCTAGCCCATCAGATAGCAATCCTACACCATGCCAACAATAAGCCCATGGCTACTATCTTCCGATCTGCTCCGGGCACTAACTTATCATATCCTAGTAATGCAAGCATAGGATTGCCACACAGAGTTCCCTGTGTTATATCTTCTAAGGCAAGAAATACCTCCTCCCAGAAGCCCCTTATTCCGGAACAATACCAGGCAATGTGTTCAAATTCCGCCTCGTCCTCCTGACATGGCCAGCATTTAGCACTGTCACAAAGATCATATCACGCGAGACAGGACGGAGTGTAATACCCCCTAATGATATATTTAAAGTGGATCAGACAGTGCCTACCATTAACGGAGATAGACTGTGTGAGCGAGCAGCACTATTGCCACTGTGCACCTGTTATAGTAATTTGTTCCCGTTACAATTCCAGCTGTGATATAGATAAGACAGGTCTGCGATTCTCCTGCCTCCTGCAAGTATGTATAAAGTCTAGTTACTAAGCTGGCTGGTGAGGTAGCATGTAGCACATATGTCAAGGCTGGCAGCTCAGGAGGTTCCAGAATATCGTCACCCAGCAACTTGTGCATGGTCTGTCTGCCTCTAAAGTATTAGAACTTGAGTACCTTCTTCTACTGCAAGATCACAGACATCCATGACAGCTTCAGTACTCAGACCCCCCCGTCAACCACCGAAACCACAGACTCACCACCCACCAGCCTTCTGCTCTCCTGGACCCACGTCAATGACACCATCGAAATCATGAACACCGTCCACTCCGGCTCACCATCTGACCCCTGCCCTCACCACATCTTCAACAAAGCAAGCTCCGTCATCACACCTCAACTCTGGAAGATCATCAACAGTTCCTTCGAGACCGCCACCTTCCCAGAGAGCTGGAAACACGCTGAGATCAACACCCTCCTCAAGAAACCCAACGCGGACCCAAAGGACCTCAAGAACTTCCGGCCCATCTCCCTGCTCCCCTTCCCAGCAAAAGTCATAGAGAAAATTGTCAACAAACAATTGACCCATTTTCTCCAGGGGAAAAACACTCTGGACCCATCCCAATCCAGATTCCGCAGCAATCACAGCACCGAAACCGCCCTCATCGCCACCACTGACGACATCAGGACCATACTGGACAACGGCGAAGCCGCAGCTCTCATCCTCCTGGACCTCTCATCCGCATTCAACATCATCTACCACCACACCCTATGCACATGCCTCAACGATGCAGGAATCCACGACAGAGCCCTGGACTGGATCACCTCCTTCCTCACCGGCAGAACTCAGAGAGTCCGCCTCCCTCCATTCCGCTCTGAAGCCACCAAAATCATCTGTGGCGTTATCCAGGGTTCATCCCTCAGCCCGACCCTCTTTAACATGGCTCTGCTCGCTAACATCGCCCGATCTCACAACCTCAACATCATCTCATACGCTGATGACACCCAACTGGTCCTCTCCCTCACCAAGGACCCTGCCACCACCAAGACCAACCTCCACAAAGAAATTAAGGCCATCGAAGAATGGATGAAGAACAGCTGTCTGAAACTGAATTCCAACAAGACTGAGGTCCTCATCTTTGGCTCCACCCCCTCCGCTTGGGACGACTCCTGGTGGCCTGCCACACTGGGAAATGCACCGACCCCCATCGACCACGCACGCAACCTGGGATCAGTCGTGGACTCTTCACTATCAATGACCCAGCACCTCCTCCTGTTATGACTCTGTCAACCCATTTCTTGGGAAGCCTGGGAATCACCTTGAACACTTACCTAGAGTCCCTTGATGACTCCTGTTTGTTTCTCTTTTCACCATGGTATGCTTTTGTAGTATTACATTTGCTTCCTGGGACTGCAAATCCCATAATGCACAGCCTGGTAGTCAGGAAGGCCTGAATTCTGTTTCCCATTGTTTTCTATGGGAGAAGTCGAGTTGCTCCTTTTCACCGGATCCTCTCCTCCAGGACTTGCGAGTGTCTGACACTACACACACCTGAGACCTCTCCTGTGCAGCCCAGTCATGTGTTTCCACCTAGGGTTTTCTGCAGCTTGGAACTGCTTATAAGCAGCCATTTCCTCAAGATTCCCATTGTGCATTGGAGTTCGATTCCTTTGTGTTACTGACCCTTTATCGGATGATGTTCCAGTCTTGTTCTTGTTCTGTTCCATCTTGAGCCTGTTTCCTGTTTCTCTGCCCTGTTCCTGATTGTTCCAACCAGAGTCTGCTCCCTAGCTCTTAGCCTTGTTCCTGTTTGTTTCTCCCAGAGCCTGCTCCCTGTTTCTCTGTCCTGTTCCTAGCTTGTGTCAGCCTGAACCTGCTCTCTGTTTCCATGTCCAGTTTTCAGCTTTTTCCTACTTTCTGTATTCCAGCCCTGTCCTTGCGTGTTCCAGCCAGAGCCTGCTCTCTGTTTCCCTGTCTCTGTTTGTTCCAGCCAGACGTTTGCGCCCTGTTTTCCAGTCCTGCCTTTGCTTCAGCCTGAGCCTGTTCCCAGTTCCTGCCTCTGTCTCTTGGTTTATCCCTTCTGTTTCCTCTCAGTATTTGTGTCTGGTAAGTGTTCTATCAGTCTTTACCAGTGTATAAGTGTCCTCTTTTGTACTGGGATTGGCTGCTGGTTTCCAGGAGACAATTCCAGCCCCCATCCTTGTCTAGTGTTATACGTTGTCTTTCATGCCTAACAGTGACAGTGTGCTATTGCTGTTTTTCCAGGAATCGCCACTGTGTTTCCAGCTGGACCCACAAGATCTTGTCTTGTGTATGTAAGTACTATCCTTGTTTGTGCTCTAGGGTCCAGAGACAGAATCACTTCTGCAGCCTCCTTTCTATGGGGCTGGCAGGGTGACTATCTGTAAGAGCAAACTGCACAGAGGCATTGACATTCCCTGTCACTGTGGGAGGTTCTGCGCCCTACTCTGTGTACAACCCCAGAGGGTTTGTCCATTAGTAATCCGTTTCCTGTTTGTTCACACAAGGGTTGCTCTGCTTTTACTTTCCTGTTTCCTGTGCCTGTCCATAGCTGTCCTTTCCGTGTATGCCGTTAGCTGCTCTTCTGCCCCAGTACACTACCTCTTTAGGATGTTCGGTGACCTCAAGGGGTGTCCCAAACAGAGTCCTGATCAGACCCGCCCAAAACCGTGACACCTCCTGCTTCAACACCCTCCTCATGCTTCGGAAGATCTACAAATGGATCCCCACAGAAACCAGAAGAACGGTCACCAAAGTCCTTGTGAGCAGCAAGCTGGACTATGGCAATGCCTTGCACGCAGGAACCACAGCCGAACTCCAGAAAAGACTGCAACGCATCCAGAACGCCTCTGCACGCCTCATCCTGGACATCCCCCGCCACTGCTACATCACAGCCCACCTAAGAGACCTACACTGGCTCCCTGTCAACAAGTGAATCACGTTCAAACTCCTCACCTACACTTACAAGGCACTGCACAACACTGGACCAGAATACCTCAACAGACGGCTCTCCTTCTACACCCCAACCCGACAGCTTTGCTTTGCCAACCTTGCCCTCACAACCGTCCCACGCATCTGCAGAACAACCGCCTGTGGCAGATCGTTCTCCCACCTCGCCGCCAAAATGTGGAACACTCTTCCCACCCACCTGCGTCAGACTAAGGACCAACTTACCTTCAGAAGACATCTCAAAACATGGCTGTTCAAGCAGTAGCAGCCACCCCCTGCACCAGCGCCTTGAGGCCCTCACGGGTGAATAGTGCGCTTTACAAATTCTCTGATTGATTGATTGAGTAAGGCAGTGGGCTCGACTGTGCTCCCCATGAGCTAGGCCCAACCTTTCATTGTCCCCTCAACAAAGAAATCTCTCATACAGTGTATGGCCAGGGATTTGAATGTCTGCCTTGCACCCAGTTCTCATCCCAGCGGAAACCACAAACCCCAGGCTACCGAAGTGTGTGGGGTATATAGTAAAGTGCCCCCCTGTTGATCTAGGATACTACGCCATGCATAAATCATGCTATTTAAGGAATCCAACTCTCCGTACCACCGCTTCGGCCTGCGATACAGAGCCTGAGAAAGCAGGAGGTGGTTGCCAGAATGCACTTGAGCTGTAAATGGGACAGATACGGTGCGCCATGCAGCCAGTAATACGCAAAACATCTCTGCGCAGCGGGGGAATAGGACTCCAGTTCTGGTGCATTCAATATCCCCTTATCATAGGGCAGTGTGAGAGTATCCCAGTGTAACCTAGGTTGCCCCCCAGCCCATACCAAGCTAATCATCGATGTCTGCAGCTTGGTCCAGAATGTACAGGGCAGAAGTAGTGGAATATTCATAAACAGGAATAGCAGACGAGGGATCAAGATCATTTTCATGAGTCCCACCTGACCAGCAAGCGAGAGTGTCAACCTACTCCAACCTTCCACTGTCGTAGCCAATCTCCGCTCTGCACCCCATAATTTTCTCGTAGCACAATTTCAGGGTCAGTGTGTTCCTTGATCCACAGATAATGAATGAGGTCAGTGGTCCACTTCAGATGGTACTCCACTGTCACACGAGTTGTTGCACGAGTAAGTGGCATAACAATAGACTTATCCCACTTGATATGTAACCCAGAGTGACTCCCAAACAGTGTCACCTTCCGAAGCACTGGAACCAAATTACAGCCTGGTTAATGAATATAGAGCAAGGTGTCGTATGCATAGAAAGAGATTATCAATCTATGCCCAGGATACAAGAGTTCCTGGTGAGAGAGCTATTCTCATAATGCACATGCGAGGGGTTCTGCCACCAATGCATATAGCAGAGGAGATAGCGGGCAACCCTGCCGAGTGCCCCTAGCAATAACAATAGGCTCAGAGAGTGCACCATTGATTTCGTATTCGCACTGTGGACTGTGTATAGAGAACATTTACCAACTGAAGAAATACGTCATCCACACCGACACCAAAATAAAATGCCGAGATTTTACATGAGGGAACGACCGGGATACAAACCCCGACTACCGTAGGTAGACACACTTTGTACCACACTTGGCATGCTGAAAGGATGACCTGTTAAGGATGTCTCACCTGCCCTAATTTAGTGCACATTGGTCAAGGTTAAGTTATGAAGCAAAACTGTGATTTTCTGAGAATTGAGGTGTCGATCTATACTACACAGGAGCATGGGTGTTCCTCCTTGCTTGTAGTACTGTTACATCACAGTACTTCTTGGACATCCTACCAGGGAGTACAGTACATTGCAAATTCATGACTGTTCTTTATTCAGTTTTAGTCTTCTAGAAATGTATACAGCTACATTACACAGTGATATATATAAGATATAAGACTATGTTAATAATTTCTGCAATATACAATTGTATTTATTTTATGAATTGCATGTGGATTTGTTTGCTCTCCATCTGTGTTGATCAAACCTTGTAAGACTTTTGTCACTGCTGTGCAACCCATATTTGCAAAGACTTAAAAACATGGGTTTGTGCGAAAATGGTGCGCTTACCTGAGGCTGGTGTCAGGAGGAGAAATATTTGTATTACAACTGCTTACTTCTTCTTTGCATGTGTACTGCATTGGCCATACATGTGCTCACTACTTTGCAGGCAGTTTTTATTTTGTTTCAAGCTAAAAACTTGAAATGTATGTTCCAAACTGTAAAGCTAATGCAAACTCACACCCTAACATGCAGGACATTTAGGGTAAGCTCAGTTCTGAACCACTGTTTATATCTTTCTGCAAAGAGCCTGTCTCTTCAACCACCTTTATTTAATTGTCATTTGCAATTGGAAGAACAATTACAAAGCTAAGCTCACGCAACACCAGAGGAATCACAGAACAAATAAGAGGGTCATGAATGCACAGTGTAATTACCCTTTTCTTTCACGGTTATGGCCTGAGCCATGCAACACAAAACCAGGCGTGCGTCATCCTTTTATCTGGAATTATACCGTATTAAGACAAAACAGGAGTTCGAAAGCTACAGACAGGTGGACAAAGACATCACTGAATGTTTAATCAGCTGCTAGTAATCGTTAAAAGGTTCAGGGCAAAAACAGGCAAAGGAAATGAAAAATAAACTGCAGACTGCAGCTTCCCAGGGACTTATTTCAAGTCTCTGCATTCGTGGTTTTGTTTGCAGCGCCCCATAATAATTACACTAACCGCATGTAGCTCATGAGCTCATAACATGACGCTCGCAGAAGAGGACATCATTCATGTCGAATACAAAGCAGGCGGGCAGCACATTCAGTTAGGTAGGAGGTAAAATACATAGGGACAGAATTACAAGGCCCTATCGCCACCAGAGCATCACTTTTTGCGACGCTCCGGTAGCGCTAACCACTTCTTCATATTTACAATGAGATGTAACACCACTTTTTGTGGCTTTATGCCTCCTTGTAAATATGGGCCTCTCCGTCGCAGTTTTCTGCGACAGGGGGCATGCAATGGGTGTTGCAGTGGGGGTTCCATCTCAACACCCATTGCTTTACGCTGCCCCAGAACTACGAGAAATCGTAAATCTGAGGCAGTGCCCAAAACTAACGTGGCACTAGCATGGTACAACAAGGAGGAATACTTTTATTCCTCCTCGTTTTTTCCTTTTTCCATGTGTGCTTCATTCTGCAGCACACGTAGAAGCAAAATGCCATGGTTGATTGTTTATGTGCAAGAAGGTCTCCTTTCCTGCACATAAATAATCATTCAAAAATGATGCTTTGGTACTTCTATGTGTGCTGCATTCTGCAGCACACATAGAAGTGCGAAATTGCAATTGTAGATTATTTATGTGCAAGAAGGGACACCTTCCTGCACATAAACAATCACTCCCCTCAACACAGACCCCTTTGCACTATGGTGCAAGGATGCCTATGTGGGCGCAGGCAGCTTAATTTTGCATCCGCGCAGGGGGAAACCCTGGGCTGCGCCTTATTCTTGTAAATACGGCACAACCCTGCATTTTAAAACTGCCGCAGTGCTGGTGATTCTGGTGCAGAAGCAAGAGCTGAGAAAAAGAGGGGCCCCAAAACATGCTTTCCCCTTACAACTTCCCATAGAAATTTTAGACAGTCAATCAATCAATCAGTCAATTTATAAAGCGCAATACTCACCCGCCAGGGTCTCAAGGCGCTGGGGGGGAGCTACTGGTCGAATAGCCATGTCTTGAGGCATTTTCTGAAGGTCAGGAGGTCTTGGGTCTGGCGTAGTTGGAGCAGTAGGGAGTTCCACGTCTTGGCGGCGAGAGAAGGATCTTCCTCCAGTGGTGGTGCAGTGAATTTGGGGAATGGAGGCAAGGCCTAGGCTGGCGGAGCGAAGCTGGCGGATGGGGGTGTGGAATGTGAGTCTGTCGTTGAGGTAGGCCGGACCTGTGTTGTGGAGGGCTTAGTGTGCGTGGGTGAGTAGTTTGAAGGTAATCCTCTTTGATATGGGTAGCCAGTGTAGTTCTCTGAAGTGGGCAGAGATGTGGTTGCGGCGTGGGACGTCAAGGATGAGTCGGGCGGAGGCGTTTTGGATACGTTGCATTTTCTTTTGTAGTTTGGCCGTGGTTCCTGCATAGAGTGCGTTGCCAAAGTCCAGTCGGCTGCTGAATAGGGCGTGGGTGACTGTTTTTCTGGGTTCAACGGGAATCCACTTGAAGATCTTGCGGAGCATGCAGAGGGTGTTGTAGCAGGAAGAGGAGACTGCGTTAACCTGCTGAGTCATGTTGAGTGCTGAGTCGAGGATGATGCCCAGGTTCCGTACTTGGGTGGTAGGGGTGGGGGGGGGCTCCGAGGGAGGTAGGCCACCAGGAGTCGTTCCAGGAGGAGGGGTTGTTGCCGAGGATGAGGACCTCTGTTTTGTCTGTGTTTAGCTTGAGGTGGCTTGATTCCATCCAGTTGGCGATGGCGTGAAGTCCCTTGTGGAGGTTGTTTCTTGCTGTTGTGGGGTCTTTCATGAGGGAGATCAGCTGGGTGTCGTCTGCGTAGGATACTATGTTGATGTGGTGGGATCATGCGATGTTGGCGAGGGGAGCCATGTAAATGTTGAAAAGTGTTGGGCTGAGGGAGGATACCTGTGGGACGCCACAGATGGTTTTGGAGGATTCGGACAGGTAAGGCGGAAGGCGGTCTCTCTGGGTTCTGCCGGAAAAGAAGGAGGAGATCCAGTTGAGGGCCTTGCCGCGGATCCCAGTGTTGTGGAGGCATGTTCAAAGGGTGTGTTGACAGATGGTGTCGAAAGCTGCGGAAAGGTTCAGGAGGATGAGCGCTGCGGTTTCGTCTTTGTCGAGCATGTTCCTGATGTCATCTGTGGCGGCAATGAGTGTGGTCTCCGTGCTGTGGTTCTTGCGAAATCCTGATTGGGAGGTATTGAGCGCTTTGCTGTCTTCCAGGTAGCGGGATAGTTGGCTGTTCACAATTTTTTTGATTACCTTCGCTGGGAAGGGGAGGAGGGAGATGGGCTGGTAGTTTTTGGGGTCATCTGGATCTGCTTTGGGTTTCTTCAACAGGGCGTTGACGTCGGCGTGTTTCCATCTCTCCGGAAAGGTGGCTGTATCGAGGGAGCTGTTGATGATGGTGCAGAGGTAGGGTGCGATGATGTTGCTCGCTTTGTTGAAGATCTGGTACGGGCAGGAACCCGAGGGGGAGCTGGAGTGGATGGAGGCCATGGTGTTGATGGTGTCTTTATTGTTGACGTGGGTCCAGGAGCATTGAGGGTCAGTGTTATTTGATGTGTTGGGTTTGTGGTTTTCTGTGGTTCGCTGATGGGTCTGGGGTTTGAAGCTGTTGTGGATGTCTTCAATCTTTTGAAAGAAGTGAGTGGCGAGGGAGTTGCAGAGTTCCTTTGATGGCGAAGGTTCGTGGGAGCAGGTCTTGGGAACTCTTTGTTGTTGTGGGCGTTGGTGTCTAATCGGCTTTTGTAGTAGGTTCTTTTGGTAGTGCGGATCAGCTGGTGATGTTTGCGGATGGCAGTCTTGAGGGCGGTGTGGTTGGATTCAGTGGGTGCAAGGCGCCAGGTCTTCTCCAAACTTCGACATTCCCATTTGGAGGCCTGCAGGTCGGGGGTGAACCAGCTGGCCAGCTGTACATTGATACAATAAAAAATACTGCTGAACAAAATTACACCACATTTGGCCAAAACTAGATCTTTATTCAGAAAGTGTGCTTTTTATGATTTAATGTAAAATACCTTCATCAGTTTTTAAGAGACTGAAGTTCAAAAGTTAATGAGATCAGGATGGTTGGTCCCACTGGACTACAGCGGGAATACCGCCATTCTGCAAATTAAAACCATAGAGTGATTTCATTGGCAGAGCAGGCCATTGTTTTCCCATCAACTGTCTTGGTACCACCAGACAGTCTTGCATTACCGAGTGACGTGATTTGCTGACTTCAGCCCAAAGATTTTGCAATTGCATTATAGGATAGAGGGACATGGTCCCCGTGTCCTGAAACTAAAAAAACAATGAGGTATAAGCAGGCAGGGTAGGGATGCCACAATGCCCTTACAGCTATGGGAGAGTCATAGAGCCCCCCCCAGAAGTGAAAAAAATTAAAAACAAATTTGGCTGGCCGGTCCTGAGGTGCTCCCTTGATAAACACAAAAGGATGATGAACGGAGTGCAAAAACTTTTCAAACACTCACTCCCAGATCTGGGTTGAATCCATCATTCTTCACCAGGCCATCCAACAGGCCAAGAGACATGGTCCCTGTGTCCTGAAAGCAAAAAACAATAATATATAAGGGGGCAGGATACGGATGTCATGACTCCCTTACAGGTATGGGAGGGACAAAGAGGGACCCACCAGGAGTCAAAAAATTAAAAAATAAAATTGGCCAGCCAGTTCTGAGGTACTCCCTCAAGAGCCAGTGCAGAGAGCACAGCATACGCCTTCACGGACTCTCACTCACCTTTGACACCCAAACCCCCATAGGTGGCCATCACCCTTCACCCTGTACCAGACCCTTTGCGGGTAGCTACCTCTTGTGTCAATCAGTGAGACGTGGCTGGCCTTCACCTTCTACTGAAGTCTTCACAGACATACCACGCTGCCCGTTAGATGGCCAAGCCCCTACGACAAACACCCTTCATCCTGTTCCAGGCCATTTGCAGGTAGGTGAGCTTTCATGCACGATCAATATGATGCAGGTGGCCAAGCCCCTGGATGCACAACCTACACCTTGCACATAAGTCTTCATGGCGAGCCACTCCCTCCAGACACCCAAGCCCCATTAGGTGGCCAAGCCCCTAATATATAACCCTTCACCTTGTACCAGACTGTTTGTGGGTAGGTGAGCTCTAGTGCATAATCAATGAGACGTGACGGGCGAAGCCTCTGCAACACACAGCCTATGCCTTGTACGTATGTCTTCATAGAGAGACAATTACTTCCAGACACTCAAGCCCCATTACCCCAGTACACATACTCTTCACCTGGAATAGAGGTCTTCATGGAGAGCCTACCCCTCCAGACACCCATGTCTTATTAGGTGGCCATGTCCCTAATATGCACAGTATTTTCTCTGTAAACAACTGTTCACAGAGAGTCCATCCCCACCGGATACCCAAACCCATTAAGGGGGCCTTTAGTTCTGTAATGAACCTTTTGCTTGGTAGCTGAGTTCTCATGGGCAATCAACCACACACGGTCGAATAGTACCTTTTACACATGTTGTTTGCCTTTTGAAAAGCGTACCACACACAGGGATCGCTCTGTACACAACTATTCATGGAGAGACCACTTCCTCCTGACACCCAAGTTCCCTTTGGCGGCCAAGCTCTTACTGTGCACAGACTTCACCTAGTACACATTTGTTTATTAGATGTTCACTCACTCCAGATACTCAAGCCCCCTTAGGAGTTTCTTCCTGCACAAAAACAATGTTATGAGGCTATTTCCTCTTTCTATGTGTGCTGAAGAATACCGTCAACATGCAGAGAGGAAACAAAAGGAGAAACAAAAATATTTCTCCTCGTTACACCAGCCTCAGTAAGGTGTAGGATTTTGGTGCAAACATATGTCTACAACTATTTGTATGCATGGATTTGCATCAAAATGCACACACACAAAGGTGTGAAGTAAAGTTGTGGTATTAAATTACATTTTTCTATTATAGTATTATATCTTATTGAGGCAGTATATCCCTTTCTTGTTACAATACGAATGAATGGACACTAGCCCCAGTCCCACAAATGGTCTAGTGCTAGATGTCAATGCTCTGTGCTACAGGGCTGTTTCTTGCTGATGCAGCCCTGTAGCAGAGAGTAAAATGCATTGACAGGAATCTCCGTCACTATGGTTCCTCACAATGCTTTTATGAATGACTGCCTGCCTGGCGGTCCTTTATAAATCTGTCGAGCAAACCTTACACCAGGGCAGCAGAGTCATTTACTCTTACTCTGGTGGGCCCATGGGCCTTCTGCAAAGATTTCAATCAGGCCCCAAGAGCATGAGAACCATGACCAGGACAAGATCATGCAACAACACCAGGAAAAACTGGACTAGAAGGGCAAGGGCTATGTGGACTAGCACCAAGAAGAGAAGGATAAAGCGAACCAGAAGGAACAAGAGGAGCAGAAACAGGGCCAGATATGGAAGAGCTTATCACAAGAGCAGGACCAGGTGGACTAGGATCAGCAGGAGCAATATAAATAGGAGAACAAGACCAGGTGGACAATGGCCCCAGGGCCCGAGTCCCTGAGGACCAGGGCTAGTATGTCTAGGGAGACCAGGACCAGGAGGATCATGGAGACCAAGAAAAGTAGAATCAGGACAATGAGGGTCAGGTCCAGTGAAAAGAGGACAAGGTGGGAAAGGACAAGCAACAAGATCAGGAAGAGGAACATGACCAAAAAATGACGAGTAAGACTGGGAGGACCAAGGCCAATAAGATAAAGAGGATCAAGAATTTGAGGATCAGTAACAGCAACAGTAGGAATATCAGGAGCACTAGTTTCATTCTAGGAGGAATAGGAGAGCCAGAAAAGGCAGAACAAGTGGAGCAGGACAGCTAGAGCAAGGGCCTCTGGGATCTGAAGGAACAGGACCAGGAGATTGAGGTTTGGGACTTGAAGGAACACAACCGGAGCTCAATGGATGATCAGGAGTATGAGGATGGCTAGGTGAGCTGGACTAATGAGGTCATGGCAGGGCCAGGGACCCAAAGTGGACCAGGAGAGGCATCAGAAGGCAGTCTATGGGGAAGAGGAGGTGGTGGAGGACAAAGAGGAAGACCAGAGATAGGGCGAGTAGGAGGACAGAACCCAAAGGAGGACAAGTAGCAGGATGAGGAGGATCAGGAGGATTATGATGATGAGAAGGATAAATACCAGAAGGGGCAGGGAAAGAAGGATCAGGAAGGGGAGGAGCACTAGTAGGAAGAGAAGGCAGAGGATTAGTTGAAGGAGGAGGAGTAGGAGGACAAGGACGAGGCCAATGTGCTTCTAGGACACATGTATGAGGACACACAATTGGTTACAGAAGTCACATATCTTCTAAACAATTCTTAATTAACAATTCTTCACTATAAGGCTGCACCCCCTATAAAGATGCCAACCTTTTCCAGCCCCCATAATGCATGGCTTAAACGTGTCTGCTATTTTAAAATGCAGTCTGAATGTGATTAATTAAGTAAACCAAGCACCTTTATTAGAACATTTTCCTTGTTTTCACTTTCTTTGGGGCCAGAGTTTGTCAAATATAATGCAAAATATGACTTCCATCCCCTCCTTTTTCTATATGATGCTGCCACTCATGACTCCAATCCTTTTCTGTTGTACCCCATTTATGGGGTTCTACATGAATCCCATCAGACCCACTTTCCAGCACTGGTCACACTAGGTTGTAGTAAGAGGGGTCCAGTGACATATGTGATGTAGATAGTGTGAGCGTGAGACCTTAAATTATCATATTTTATTAAGATAAGTTGTCTCGTAATAGGGTAAGTCAGCTATTACCATTATAGGTTGACTCGGATCTTTGGACTTCAACAGGAGTAAAAGAACAATCAAACTGTCAATATTAACCATTAAAACATCAATTATATCATTAATAATCAAACATATTCAATTTGGAGTCAGTAATTTATACAGACCATGACCTATGTGGCCATGAATCACCACACCAGTTTAGTAAAGTTTAAACATTTATTACCCTGTATATTAACAATGCTAATGTCACATAAATAAGCGCAAGACGAAATTATAAATGTACAGAAACAAATCAGGCTGACCAAAACGTCTGAAGAATCTCAATCTACCCAAAGCATTAATCATTATACACTTCAGAATAACAATGCAGAATAACAACAATAGAAGATGGAAAATAGAAACAGTATTCATTTAGTTATCGCAGATGAATTATTCACAATCAATTAATAAGCAGTCAAATTTAAATATTGGCTCAGGCATCCCTAATTCTTACTCTAATTCGATAAGCATGTTGGACTTCATGCAAAAAGAAAAATAAGACAAAAAGTAATTTGGAAAACATCAGTATTAGAATCATGAATGGGAAAACAGTTCAGCAAAGTTGGGCCCTAATGTATCTGAACTGATAGAATCATAAGCAGATATCTAAGTAACAGGAACACATCATCTCTCTAAAATTGAAGAATAAGAACTCAAGACTGACTTACATCACCTAAAACTTTGCTATATTAAAGTCCCAAAAAGTAACCAGCTAAGCTTCTATTGGACAAGAATATTGGGTGAGGGTGTTAATTTCCAATCAGACTTTGCTCGCTTCTTTGGTGTATCTTCTTTTTTGGACTGTACATTTGGATTGGTTCATCTTCTCTCATCTCTGGTCACCAGCTTCTGTGGTTGAATACAATTGTTACACATTTAAAAAATAACATGAAACATGACATTGAGCACTGAAGCCCATTGTTAAAAACATTCAGTTATCTCACAAAACCAAAAAAACTAAACAAATCAAGAACATAATTTTTCCCCTGTGTGCAAGTCACAGAGGATGTTAAATAACAAAACTTATATAACATTTTGTAAGGTCAGCAACAAGTGAACAATGAACATCAAGTTTCTAGAAAATGCTTAAACATAGGCCTTTAGAAAATGCTGAATGTAGGCTTTTCACTAATGCTAGCAAATGAGGAAAAAAAAACTTTTAGTAATCAATTCAAACCATTAATTTAATAATTCATTAATAATTCATCTTCTTTAGTACATATAATTATGAATAATCAAAATATATTGAAATATTACATATTAATACTTTTCATAACAGATGTTACTGATGGTGTCCACCATGTCAGTATTTGTAGAAATACATATTTAATTTTCTAACACACGTTTTCAGCTAAGCTTTTAAAACACATTACAGTTATCATTGGCATTTTAGTAATCAGTTTCTATTAATACATTTTGCTCTCTAAAAATAGTTAAGACTGACCTACAGATGGGTGACAGAGGATATGCTAAGCATCAACTGGTTTTAGAGAGGGAAGTCACACAGACTCTTGGCACATATATATATATATATATATATATATATATATATATATATATATATATATGTATATATATATATATATATATATATATATATATATATATATATATATATGTATAAATATATATATGTTATCTCTTAGAGTGGATCTGATGGTAGTGGAGCATGCTTTTTCAGAGATAAGAAGCATGTACTGACTCAAAAGAACAAAATGTGGGGTCTAATGCATTAGTGGTGGATCAGAACACCAGAATAGTCATCACAATAAAGGGTTGGTTTCAGGTATGCTACAGAAGGTATGTTTAGGAGAGAGACAAATGAACACTCACAGACTTTATAAAAATATTTAAATATTTTGATTATTTTATCACATTTAATCATTAATATAGTGAACAAAGCTCATTTACACTGAAGGTGCTTCTTCTTGAGGAACTTTGACAACACTCAACAGACGTTTGTAACATTTAAAATTGTAAAGGAAACGTTTATGTTTTGATAGTGTAGTTATTTGTATTTGTACTACCAGGTTTAGAGTTGAAGAAGTCTAGTTTTGGTTCTTTCACAAAAGATGGGAGCTTGTAAAAAACAATTCTTCCAGACTTCTTGTTTTCCTTTACACATCACTAACATATCCAGCAACCGGGCTTCCGATCGTTGGTTCAAATGATAAGATAACAATTATTGAATTCATTACTTACCAGTAATTCTCATTACTCTGAATACCCTGTTTCTCGTTCTCTCACTTAACAAATGAGGTATTTCACCTCTACCCAGGCCCACGTGCCCTAGCCAGGTCCAATCAAAAAGTTCCGCTGAAACTCCTCCCCTCCCTTCTCCTATTCTCCAATTACCCTATACAAATATAAGGGCAAGGTGCCCAGAAAACAACCTGAATGTCCCCAAGCAACTGATTAAAAAGGGAGTCAGGTTGAAATCCGGGAAGGAACTGGGAGGGAGGGACGTGAGTAATGGGACAAGAAACAGGGTATTTGAAGTATTGAGAATTACCGTTAAGTAATTAATTTATTGCCTCCTTAACCCTATATCTCATCCCAATCCTTATTAGATGCGGATATACCAAAGCAGAACAAACAACCTGACTCTCCCATGAAAAGAACAGCCCCAAACCACTGGAAAATGCATAATGACTTTATTGCAGACCAGAAGTGCAGCAAACAGAAGAGTCAAAGTCCTCATGGAATTCCAGCAGCCAAAACCCGAGAGCGAAAGGCGACTGAATCAAGAACATCCGACCTGTAAGGTGAAACAAAGGTAGAGGGAGTAGCCCATGTGGCTGCTTGAAAAATGTCCTGAATAGAAACACCTTGCACTTCAGCCAAAGAAGCCACCATACCCCTTGTGGAATGTCCCTGGACACCACCTGGCACAGCAACATTCTGAGAAACATAGGCCAGTAAAATCAATAAGCAAATCCTATGACTCAAGGTTGGGGGTAGAAGCTTTGAGACCGCGAGGAAAGACCCCAAAGTTCACAAAAAGACTCTCACACATGCGAAAATCCCTAGTGCATGCGAGATAAAGAGACACAGTCCGCACCATATCTAAAGTATGCAAAGATTCCTCCTCAGGAGTTGCAGGCTGTGGAGAAAAAGAGGGCAACGTAATATCCTGATGCTGGTGGAAAGCGGAAATCATTTTAGGCTGGAAGCCCGGACCTAACCGCAAAACCTACCAGAGAACAATTGCAAATACAGGTGCCTGATAGACAAAGAGGCGATCTCACCCAAACGCCAAGCTGAGGTGATAGCCACCAAGAAGCACACCTTCAAAGAAAGAAATTTCAAACCAACAACCTCTAGGGGCTCTAAAGGAGAGGCCTGAAGAGCCCGAAGGATGAGAGGCAGATCCCAAGCAGGAGGTACAGAACGAGCACGGGGCTGCAACAGGGAAAAATCCTTGAGAAGACGGGAACCCAAATGCAGCAATTCAGGCACATCAAAAGGAGAACGAAGGGCCCTAATAAAAGCCCACCTGACTCTTAAAAGTATCAACCACCAGACCTTTTTGAAAACCTTCCTGTATGAACTGAAAAAACTTCAGAGACGGGACAGGAAACAGAATCCAACTGTTTAGTCACACACCACCGAACAAAGTAAGACCAATGGTGAGCATATGCCTTCCGAAGAGACGCCTTATCGGAGTGCTGAATGGAAGCAGCCACAGGAGAGGAAAGACCTTTTAATCTCAAAACCCTCCTTTCAAGAGCCAAGCCATCAGACACAGTTTCTGACAAGTGGTAAGTGGAAGGCGAGCGGTCCTGAGGGGACACGGATGGAAAGGAAGGGCCCACTCCAGTGCCGCCGCCATCATCCTCAACAGTGGAAATCACCCGATCAGAGGCCAAAAAGGGGCACCAGAAAAAGACATGCTGGCTCCTTCCTCAGTCTGGCCAAAAGTTTGGGCAGAAGAGGAAATGGTAAGAAGGCATACAGAAGAACTGAAGGCCATTGAAGAGACACAGCATCCAACCCCCAAGACACCGGTTCTGGGGATCTGGAGAAGAAATGCTGTAGGAGGTATTTTTTCCCTGAAGCAAACAGGTCCACCTGAGGAGTGCCAAACCTGTGGCAAAGGTGAGCAAAAACAGAAGGGGCCAGACAAAATTCGAGAGGAGAAGGAAAATCCCTGCTGAGTTTGTCATCTAAAACATTGTCTTTTCCTCAAATATAGGCTGCCGACAGAGAGAGAAGATGGGATTCCGCCCAACACCCAATTTGAAATGCTAGCGAGGCCAAGGAGCGGGACCCCGTGTCTGACTGCCTGTTTATGTAAGATTTGGCAACAGTGTTGTCAGTCCGGATGAGCACCACCTGATCCTTGATCAAGGGGACAAAATGGCACAGAGCCAGAGAGACTGTTTTCAGCTCCCTTCAATTTGACGAGAGCCTGCTCTCCCGATGGGACCATTCTCCCTGAATTGACTGATCGTCCAAAGTGGCACCCTACCCCCGACTGGTGACATCAGTAGTGATTACCCTTGGAAGGGGGTAATGAGAGGAACAACCCTGGCCAAATTGGTGGGACTGAGCCAACACTGTAGCAGAAAATCTGAAATAAATAAATATTTGGGAATAGTTCAAAAGGGCAAAATCACAGTTAATAGGGAGATGACAGGTTCTAGCTCAGTGCAGGATAGAAGGGAGGAAAGTGATAGCATGTATTAGTAATAATGATAATAATAATCACCCCCTCTTCTGCAATGTTTGAAGTGCTGTAAATGACAGGAATGAATTACAATGAATAACAATTACCTAATGTTCTTTTACTTGCTGTGCCTACCTATGAAAAATGGAGGCTGAGTCAGTCTTGTTGACATTCAAACTTTATGAGTCTTGATCAAAGGGTTTTCTTTTTTGATGTCAGTCTTAATAAATTAAGTTTCGATGATAAAGACTAAGATGATTTTGATGATGTGGCAGAGAAGAATGAGGAGGGGAAGGAGGAGGAGGAGGAAAACTAGTAGAAAGAGGAGGATGACGACCAGTAGGAGGATAACATTATGATTCTAGGCCACATGTGTAAGGACACACCATTAGTAGTCCTTGGTAAATACCTCATCCCTACATACACCACTCATGATCGGGGCCTATGTGCATAATACTTGTAGAGGTACCCAGCACATACAAACTTGAGGCCAGATGTATGTAGGTTTGTCACCGCTAAAGGGATTGTACAATGTACCAAACCCATTTTTAGGTCGAGCATTGCAGCGCGCATGCGCTGCTTTTCCGGCGTGTTGGTGTGTATCTGGGCTTTTAAGAACGCCCACCTCACGCCCATCACTACCACTCGTTCGTGGGCTTGCCTTCAAAAATCCGTTGATTACATTGGTAAATGGTTTACCTTTGTCCCTCCTTGGGGAGGTTTTGTTACCGCCTTGGCCATCGCCCCTGTTACTTGGCTAATTGCACTTTTGCCGATAAGTTTAACTGCAAGCAAACTTATTTTCCTTTTGTGTATATCTTCACGCTGATGCTCATGGCGGCCGTGGCGCTATGAATCGGCTCCCTTATGTGAAAGTGTTTAACTTTCAATTTTCAATTTATGTGGCAAGAAAAGTCGGGTTAGGAGTTTATAACGCTTATAGCTCTAACTCGAGCAGATGCGAGACCCATTGCATTGCAAATGCTTGTTTGATTAAGTAACCGGTTTCGGAATCCCAATATGGGTTTAGAAATACATTACAAATCGCAATTTGGAAGGGGCATGTTTAGGGCTTCCCGTCCAAATTCCGATTTGAAATGCTATGGTTTGAGAGTGCAATTTTGTTTGCAAACCATTGATAGGTTACGAACTCCTCAAAGGAGGTGGTAACCTATTCGGAAAAGGGAAGGGATATGTTGCCAAAAACACTGCTGAGGCTCCAGTGATAGGGAAGAATTAAACTTTAATTAAGCAAGCTGCATGTGCGTGATCCTTATAGTAAGCCAAGTCACAACTCCAGGCGTGGAAAGCTCACACTCTTGACAAATAAGAAGCAATAATTCTAACAATGTCTTAAAGGGATAACATGGTCCCTGTGGGACCACCTCCCCTTTGTGAATGAATGATAAAAAAAGTTTGTTTATAATTCGGCAGTGGTCCAGGCTACCACTGCCGAATTGTAAATAAGCTTTTTTTTTTTTTAAAACAATTTTTTGTTTTTACAGGCAGACACGTTTCCTTTTAGGAAAATGAGCTGCGTTAAAAAAAATCAGCAGGCCTCCATCCCTATGATGGCATACAATCAGAATAAGTTGCAATTTGTGACCTACTTCAGGATATTGACGCGTTAGGTCGAAGTACATCTCCATTTTAATAGTGATTTTGGAATACAGCCTATTGATAAGTAGGTTAATAACAAAAACAAACTAGTTTCATTCTCAATAATTCGGTGTGCATGTGGAACATACAGCATTTTGTAAATAGATTTACTGCCAGTCAAGGGAGGGGCGGGGTGGCGCGCTGGGGCAGAGAGGAGAGTAAACAATAAACATTACATTAATAAACAAAAACACTTACCTGCATGCCACTGCGCTACTCCGCTCCTCCGCCTCCCGCTACCAGCCTGCTCTGCGGCCAATCCTGACGCTGCTCAGAGCAGCTGTAAGGAAATGCCTTCCTTGGCATGGTTACCCCCTGACTTTTTGCTTTTTGTTGATGCCAGTTATGATTGAAGGTGTGCTGGGACCCTACTAACCAGGCCCCAGGACCAGTGTTCTTTCCCTAAACTGTACCTTTGATCCCACAATTGGCACAGCCCTGACACACAGATAAGTCCCTTGTAAATGGTACCCCTGGTACCAAGGGCTCTGTGACCAGGGAAGGTCTCTAAGGGCTGCAGCATTTATTATGCCACCCGGGGACCGCTCACTCAGCACATGCACACTGCCTCACAGCTTGTGTATGCTGGTGGGGAGAAAATGACTACGTCGACATGGCACTCCCCTCAGGGTGCCATGCCCACATCCCACTGCCTGTGGCATAGATAAGTCACCCCTCTAGCAGGTCTTACAGCCCTAAGGCAGGGTGCACTATTCCACAGGTGAGGGCATGAGCACTATGCCCCTACAGCGTCTAAGCAAAACCATAGACATTGTAAGTGCAGGGTAGCCATAAAGAGTATATATGGTCTGGGAGTCTGTCAATCGGGAACTCCACAGTTCCATAATGGCTACACTGAAATCTGTGCAGTTTGGTTTCAAACTTCTCAGCACAATAAATGCACACTGATGCCAGTGTGGGATTTATTGTAAAATACACCCAGTGGGCATCTTAGAGATGCCCCATGAATACCAGTCCGACTCCTAGTGCTAGGCTGACCAGTTTCGGCCAGCCTGCCACAACCGGATGAGTTTCTAGCTACATGGGGTGAGTGCCTTTGTCCCTCTGTGGCCAGGAACAAAGCCTGTACTGGGTGGGGGTGCTTCTCACTTCCCCCTGCAGGAATTGCATCCGGCCACAGCCCCCACTTTTGGCTCAAGGCTGGAGGAGATAATGAGAAAGACAAGGAGGAGTCACATACCAGTCAGGACAGCCCCTAAGGTGCCCTGAGCTGAGGTGACCCCTGCCTTTCGAAATCCTCCATCTTGAATTTGGAGGATTCCCCCAATAGGAATAGGGATGTGCCCCCCTCCCCTCTGGGAGGAGGCACAAAGAGTGTTTAGACACCCTTCAGGACAGTGGCCATTGGCTACTGCCCACCGGTCCTAAACACACCCCTAAATTTAGTATTTAGGGGCGACCCTGAACCCAGGAAATCAGATTCCTGCAACCTGAAGAAAGAAGAAGGACTACTGACATGAAAGCCCGCAGAGACGACGGAGACACCAACTGACTTGGCCCCAGCCCTATCGGCCTGTCTCCAGACTCATAGTACCTGCACAGCAACACATCCGACAGGACCAGCGACCTCTGAGGTCTCAGAGGACTGCCCTGCACCTAAAGGACCAAGAAACTCCCGAGAACAGCGGCAATGTTCAGAAACTCCAACAACTTTGCAATTTTGAAGCAACTTTTAAAGAGACTCCACTTCCTGCCAGAAACGTGAGTCTTCACACTCTACACCCAACGCCCCTGGTTTGAGTTTGGAGAAACCAACACCGCAGAGAGGACTCCCAGGCGACTCCAAAACGTGGACACCCTGAGTCTACCTTCCTGCACCCCCTCAGCGATGCCTGCAGAGAGGATCCCTAGGCTCCCCCTGACCGCGACTGCCTGGTAACAAAGGAACCCGACACCTGGGCCAAGCACTGCACCCTCAGCCCCCCAGGACTGAGAGGAACCACCTACCAGTGCAGGAGTGACCAGCAGGCGGCCCTCATCCTAGCCCAGTTGCTGCCTGGCCTGAGAAAGCACCCTGTGCCCCGCCTGCATCTCCTAAGTGACCCTCAGGTCCCTCCATTGCTTCCAATAGCAAACCCGATGCCTACTTTGCCTACTGAACCCGGCCGCCCCTGTGCCGCTGAGGGTTTGTTTTGTGGGCTTGTGTGTGTGTCCCCCAGTGCTCCACAAAACCCCCCTAGTCTGCTCCCCGGGAATGCACGTACTTACCTGAAAGCAGACTAGGACAGGAGCACCCCTGTTCTTCATAGGCACCTATGTGTTTTGGGCCCTCCTTTGACCTCTGCACCTGACCGGCCCTGTGTTGCTGGTGCTGTGGCTTTGGGGTTGCCTTGAACCCCCAACAGTGGGCTGCCTATGCCCAGGAGACTGACTGTTTAAGTGCTTTACTTACCTGATTAACCTAACCAAACTGACCTCCCCCAGGAACTGTTGATTTTTGCACAGTGTCCACTTTTAAAATAACTGATTACAATTTTAACCTAAACTGTGTGTGCTACTGTTTGAAATCAAAGTTCTATACTGTGTGAAGTACCTTGCATTTTATATACTTACCTCAAATCTTGCATCTTGTGGTTCTAAAATAAATTAAGAAAATATATTTTTCTGTGTAAAAACTATTGGCTTGGAGTTAAGTCTTTAAGTGTGTGTTCCTCATTTATTGTCTGTGTGTGTACAACAAATACTTAACACTACCCCCTGATATGCCTACTGCTCGACCACACTACCACAAAATATAGCATTAGTATTGTCTAATTTTGCCACAATGAACCTCTAAGGGGAACCCTTGGACTCTGTGCACACTATCTCTCACTTTGAGATAGTATATATATAGCCAACTTCCTACATTGGTGGATCAGCGGTGGGGTCTAAGACTTTGCATTTGCTGGACTACTCAGCCAATACCTGATCACATGACTGAGTTCCAAAAATTGTCATTAGAAATTGATTTTAGCAATTTGACTATTTTTCTAAAAAATTTAAAGTCCTGCGAGTGCCTTGTATAAGTCCCTGTTAGCACTTCTTTTAGAGTTTTAAAGTTTGTAAAAGTTTGGATTTAAGTTCTAGAAGTCGTTTTTAGATTCTTAAAAAGTAATCCCAACTTTTTGAGTGATAATGTCCATCACAGATGAGATGGTGGTGGAACTCAACCTCACCCCTTACCTGCATCTTGGGATGTCAGAGTTAAGATCTCCCTGTAAGCTAAAAAAGATAAAAACTGGGTCCAACCCCACCAAAGTAAAGCTCCAGGAGCTTTTGGCAGAGTTCACAAGGGACCACCCCTTTGAGGATACTCCTTCAGATGGGGAAATTAGTGAACAGGAGGAATAACTCCCCCCTCCTGTCCTAACTAAGGAGAACAGGGTTCCCAAAACCCTGACTCCACAAATTATAGTCAGATAACCTGGTTCTTCCACAGTGGAGACAAGCAACTCTGGAAGCATTAAGGACAGCCTCAATGAAGAGGACCTCCTGTTATCCGGGATGGCCAAAAGATTGGTTTTGGAGAAGCAGATCCTAGCCATTGAACGGGAAAGACAAGAGATGGGGTTAACTCCCATCAGTGGTGGTGGCAACTTAAATAGGGTCAGAGAGAATACTGACATCCTACAAATCCCCAAAGGGACTGTAACTAAATATGAAGAGGGTGATGATATCACCAAGTGGTTCAAGGCTTTTGAGAGGGCTTGTGCAACCAGAAAAGTAAGCAGATCTCACTGGGTAGCTCTCCTTTGGGAAATGTTCACTGGAAAGTGTGGAGATAGACACCTGACACCCTCTGGTAACGATGCAAACTCTTATGACCTCATGAAGGCTACCCTGATTGAGGGCTTTGGATTCTCAACTGAGGAGTACAGGATTAGGTTCAGGGGGGCTCAAAAATCATCGAGCCAGACCTGGGTTGATTTTGTTGACTTCTCAGTCAAAACACTAGATAGTTGGATAACTGGCAGTGGTGTAAGTGATTATGATGGGCTGTATAACTTGTTTATGAAAGAACATCTGTTAAGTAATTGCTTCAATGACAAACTGAATCAACATCTGGTAGACCTATGTCCAATTTCTCCCCAAAAATTGGGAAAGAAGGCAGACCACTGGGTCAAGACTAGGGTGACCATGACTTTTACATGGGGTGACCAAAAGAAAGGGGTCACAAAGTATCCCCAGGGGAAGAGTGGTGAGACTCCCAAGGGCAAAAATAAAGAGTCTTCTACAGGGCCCCAAAAACCTGCTCAGGAGGGTGGGCCCGAGCCTCTTCACAGTCCACAAATGGGTATAAGAGTAAAAACTTTGATCCCAAGAAGGCCTGGTGTCAAAACTGTAGACAGCATGGACACCAAACTAGAGACAAGGCCTGTCCAAAGAAAAGCCCCACAACAACAACTACTCCAGTTAGTACTGGAATAGCCAGTCTCCAGGTGGGATCAACAGTGTGTCCAGAGCAAATCAGGGCTCACACTGAAGCTACATTAGTCTCTGAGGGTGGGGTAGATTTAGCCACACTTGCTGCTTGGCCGCCTAACATACAAAAATACAGGCAGCAGCTCTTAATCAATGGGACTAGAGTAGAAGCCCTGAGGGATACCGGTGCCAGTGTCACTATGGTGACAGACAAACTGGTTTCTCCAGGACAGTACCTGGCTGGACAGACATATCCAGTCACTAATGCTGACAATCAAACTAAAGTCCATCCCATGGCAATGGTAACTTTAGAATGGGGAGGGGTCACTGGCCTGAAACAGGTAGTAGCCTCCTCTGCAATTTCAGTAGAATGTCTGCTAGGGAATGATCTAGAGTCCTCAGCATTGGCTGAGGTAGAGCTCAAGACCCATGCAGCCATATTGGGTATCCCTGAACTGGTGTGTGTCAAGACAAGGGCACAGAGCAGGGCTCAGGTTGAAAAAGAAGTGTTGGAGTCTGGAATAATGGCCCAACCGTCCAAGGGAAAAGGAAAGAAGACTGGGAAACCAGCTTTAACACAGCAAAAGAAACAGAACCTCTCTTCCCAGGAAGATGTTCTATCCTTTGAGGGACCTGCGTCCATGGAGCTGGAGCCTTACCAGGTTGAGCTCTTCTGCCCAGGGGGACCCTCAAGGGAACAGCTGAGTAAGGGACAAAAAAGTTGTCCCTCTCTTGAAGGCCTAAGACAGCAAGCAGCTGAGCAAGAAAAAGGAACTGTCAGTGGAATCCACAGGGTCTATTGGGAAGATGGACTCCTTTACACTGAGGCAAGAGAGCCCAAACCTGGTGCCACTCGGAGAGTGGTAGTGTCTCAGGAGTTTAGGGAGTTCATTCTGACCTTAGCCCATGATATTCCCCTTGCTGGGCATTTGAGACAAACCAAGACATGGGAGAGATTAGTCAACCATTTCTACTGGCCCAAATTGTCCCAGAAGGTAAAGGAGTTTTGCACCCCCTGTGTCACCTATCAAGCCAGTGGTAAGACAGGTGGCCATCCGAAGGCCCTCTTCATACCACTTCCAGAGGAGGAAGCGCTGTGTGCCTGCCGGGAGGAGGAGTTTCACGGGCAGGAGCCCTTTAAACTACCTTCGCGCTCCCGCCGTCGCGGGAAGCGCTGTGTGCCTGCCGGGAGGAGGAGTTCCACGGGCAGGAGCCCTTTAACTATCTTTGCGCTCCCGCCGTCGCGGGAAGCGCTGTGTGCCTGCCGGGAGGAGGAGTTCCACGGGCAGGAGCCCTTTAACTATCTTTGCGCTCCCGCTGTCCTGGGAAGCGCTGTGTGCCTGCCGGGAGGAGGAGTTCCACGGGCAGGAGCCCTTTAACAATCTTTGCGCTCCCGCCGTCCCGGGAAGCGCTGTGTGCCTGCCGGGAGGAGGAGTTCCACGGGCAGGAGCCCTTTAACAATCTTTGCGCTCCCGCCGTCGCGGGAAGCGCTGTGTGCCTGCCGGGAGGAGGAGTTTCACGGGCAGGAGCCCTTTAAACTACCTTCGCGCTCCCGCAACGCGGGACGCGCGCGGGCGGCGCCCGTCAGCGACCGGAGGAGGCCAGGCTGGGCCACACCATTTTTATCCTGACCCCCGAGGTTGGTGACCAGCGGACGAACATACCTTACCTACCCGACACCTTCCTAATACAGGTGAGCAGTACTTTAGGCCCTCCTGGCGTCTCAGCTTTTCTTAATAAAAGCCCCAATAGAGCAAAAATAGGGTGGGAAAAGGATAGGAACAGCACCCACGGAAACAGACTGTCAAACTCTGGGGCTGGACCTAAGTGTCTTACCAAAACAAGATGGGCAGACGGAAGGGGGGGATGCCTTTGGAAAAAGCCGGTAACAATAAGACTCTAGATGGCTTCCTCCAAAAAGCGGTAGGGGCATTGGAAAAAGAAATTGAATTGGTGGAGCGCCGATTGACTGCTCCCCCACCAACGGATGCTCCATCGAAAACCCCACCACAACCTTTTTATCCACCAGTTTTTCAGCCTACACCGGCAACCCCACCTCCAATTACCCAAACTACCCGAATGCCCTTCGCAGAGCCCCTGGACAAAGCCATATATTCTTCAGAAACTTCACAGCCTATGCCAGATAGGCCTGCACCCTCCCCAAAGCACAGCTCAAAGGGCAAAAGGAAACGTGGGGAGGTGAACCTAAAGAATAAACGGGCCCGTGTTTTGAACTCCCCCAATCATACCGCGCCTACTCGGACCAAGGACTGCACACCTGCCCAAGCTACAAATAACGGCAGCCTGGACATCGCTTTTATAATAGATTTTATAAAAGACGAGCTCTCCAAAAAATTACACCCTATAACAACTCACCCAGCAGCTATTGAGGAGAAACTCGATGTTCTCATCAAACTCAATCAGCCAAACAGCTCTACCTCATCGGATTTACAATATTTGCAACAACATCTTCCCCCATGCCCTCCAGCCAACAGTGCCAGCAGCCCTCTTCTACCACCAAGCACGGTTCACAACCCTCAATCACTTTGCCCTGATTCTTCGCATCAACCATTGAAGACTTCTACTGCTAGACTGGCCAACTCACCTAAAACATGGCACTCAAAGAGTGACCCTCTCTTCCCAAGGCGGACTGATGAAAGTGCTTCTTCCATAAACATGGACACAAAACTGTACAAGGACTATACCAACCCTCCAGCAGACCGGATGCATAGGGATCTAGGATCCAATATGAGAACCTTACACCTACCACCGGAAGCTTGCCCTTATGTGCTTGTTATCACAAATGTTACTAAGCTTAAGCCTAATATCCCGAATCATTTACAGAACTGAAAAATAAGACCATCCACTGGCTACATAAATATGCTAGATTTGCTTTCTATATGATACCCTCAATATTAATGGTGAGGCGGGTGGGATGGGTGGGTCCACTCAAAAACCCCGGTACAGGGGATTGTATTGTTATTAATTTCAATGCGCCTTCCCTTGTCCAACAGCTCTCCTTGAATGTGTGTCATTCCAACCCTCTAGGGGGAGCAACCTCACTTTGTAGGCTCCAGGCTTTTTACCCTCATAAAGCTGTACCAACTACTAAGGGGGTAACAATGTCACTCAGAGGTCCCACTAGGGTACAGATACAGCCTGACTCTCAGCTGAGATGTAGCCCTTTTTCGCTCTCGCTCTCTGAAAATGATTGACTAAAAAACAGCACTGAGTACAGCTCACTTCAGCCTCAAGGTTCAAACATTTGGGATAAAAAGTACCCTATAGTCGGAAATAATGAAACTCACGAAATAGGGCAAGGCAACCCTGAGGTTGAACAAACCCCTACTGTAGACGCCAGAGACCCTACGCCAATTTCCGTACCTGCTCAGCCAGATCTTTCTAAGTGTTTTGAAAACTGTATTGGGGGTGCAAATAAGAAGCGCAAGGTGATTGAGACCAATTTAGCCACAGATTTATTAGATCTCAGCAAACTTGGATATCCACCACCATTTCAGACACTCGAATTGCTCACGCCACCCCCCGATCTAGATGGGACAAGAAATATTTTGGGCAATACAGTAGTGGGAAACCCAAACATGACTGGTATAGATACGATTAAAAAGGGTATAAAACTTCCCCACGGTACCCCATTGGCAAGAGAGAACCCTGTGGCCGAAGCTCCCCATGACAAAATAGATGGCCTAGATACCATCCTTAGTTGGAATATTGCAGGGTTGGAGAATAAAATGAACAACCCCGAATGGGGCAAATTCATAGACGAACACAAAATATGTCTTTTCCAAGAAACATGGGCATTGGAGCCCAAATACAGAATTGGTTAAAAAAGTTATTGGGTCCCAGCAACTAAGGTGAATTCAGGGAGACCCTCAGGTGGCCTGCTTATATGGCTCAGCTGTTCCTTTAAATGTCGGATTGAAACAATTGACTTGGGCTGCCCTGATTTAATGGGCTTATCAATACCATCCCTTAGCGAGAAACCACTCTTAATAATCAATATTTATAATAGGAGCCTGGGTAGCAAATACGAGTCCGACACACTGACTATTTTGGACAGCTTTCTTTCTTGTAAATCACCTTCCCACTTTATTCTTATTGCTGGAGATTTCAATGCCACTTTTGAACCCTACTCTCTGGCCCAGGAATTATACAAAGATGAAGATGCTTACTGGGGTATCCCTGAATTGGTATCAAGCAAAAGACCAAAAATAAATAGATTAACACACCAGGTTGTGGACATCACATTGGCACATGGCCTGCGGGCTTGCAATGGTCGTTCCCGCTCGGACCCTAATCTTCACCACACATTCAGGCGCGGGGCACAGATAGATTATATTTTGCTTGATGTCTGCCTGTGGGGCTATATGGCTGACATGAACATTGTAGAACATGAGGAAAGTGACCACGAACCATTGATTTTATCTCTTAGGAACCTATTACCCCTACTTGAAGTTTCCTGTTCCAAGACCCACGAACAACAGCTCGCACTGACCAATAATAGACGAAATGTTAGATGGGAATCCCTGAACGCCGATACAGCCACCCTGGCATCTGCGTACAGACAGTTGGCTGATCACATGGATTGTATATCTCAGCCTTTAGAAGATAGTGGTGGGCTTATAGCAGCCCACACACGATTTTTTAATTCTCTAAAAAATCTTTTTACCAAAGAGTCTGCAAAAGAAGTTAAAGAGAAGTGCAACACAAGGTGGTTCAACGCCGCATGCAGGGAAGCACAGCACAAACTGCTGAGAGCTTTAAGAGGTGGCCAGTCAGATCATATAAGGGAAGCCAGGAAAGATTATAAACAGGAACAAGGCAGAGCCCGCAGGACATGGGATGAATCTAGATGGGTTTCCCTCCTGGAGTCTGCTAAAACAAATGACACCTCGAAATTTTGGAAATTGGTGGCTGATGCCAGCAAAGAACCTAATCGTTCGTCTGGTGCCTCAATACTCCCTGCAGAGTGGACAGATCATTTTTCCCGACTATATTCTGGGATCACTGGTTTTACTTCCAGGGAATTGCCCCATATCATGATTACTGAGACCCCCAAAATTGAATTTACGTTGGTAGAAACTAAAGCTGCGATTGCTTCATTGAAATGGGGGAAGGCCCCCGGCCTCGATAAAATACCTGGTGATTTATACAAGACAAACCCAGATATATGGCCCCATATCTGAACCTTATTTCCAATGCGGTAACTGCAGGAGCACCTGTCCCGAGCTCCTGGATGGGAGCAGAGATAGTTCCCATCTTTAAGAAAGGTAACCCCTCCAACCCTGTTAACTACCGCCCAATCTCCTTAATCGACAACTTCCAAAAACTTTTTGCAAAGCAAATTTTGTCCCGCCTAGAAGAATGGATTCTGGAAACCAATGCTATTTCTGATTTGCAAGCAGGGTTTAGGCCAGCAGTTAGTACCATAGATCAGGTGCTAAGATTCCTAACAATAAAATGGAAGACTGTGGAAGTAGGAGGTGGCAATCTTTTTGTAGTTTTTATTGATCTTAGAGCTGCGTTTGACTTGGTCCCAAGAAACCAGCTATGGCTGACACTAGCCAATATGGGTGTCCCACACGGCCTTTTGAAACTTATCACCCGACTACATGAGAATACTTATGCTCAAATCAGGAGCGGCAAGAATGGTGATCTAACAGAATCAGTCGCTATTGAGAGGGGAGTCAGACAGGGGTGTGTTCTGGCCCTGACTCTTTTCCTTCTATACATAAATAATTGTATTAAGTATTTAGCAAATTGTACTAATGATTCCCCAAAGCTGGCCGGGACCAAAGTTCCATGCTTACTTTATGCAGATGACACTATCCTCCTGTCCAATCATCCATGGGAATCCAGAATCTGGTTAACCAGTTCGGTGTATTCTGCAGAGATTACGGGTTAGACATAAATCTCAAGAAAACTAAACTCATGATATATAGTCCCCCGAACAAGAAGCTTAGAGCAAATATAAAAATAGATTCAATCCCTCTAGAGAGGGTAATTGAATACGATTATTTGGGCATCAGACTATCCGATAAGTGCAGCTGGGATGCAGCTATAAGGAAAGGGGCACTAACAATCAGCCAAAGATGTGGAGTGAGAGGACGCAAAGCTAGCACTGCAACAAGTCCCCCTCTGACCCTCATCTCTGAAATATACAAAGTCCAAATCCGCGCCGCGGCCCTATATGGAGCGGTACTTTGGGGATCTCACAGACAAATGGACACTCTTCAAGTCAAAAAAAGTAATTTCCTTAGACACATATCCAGACTAGGGAAGGGTACGCCGATGCTCCCCCTAAGACTGGACCTGGGTCTAAATAGTATTAAAGACACAGCACACTTAAGACCACTTCTGTACTGGGTCAGACTATGGAAAACGGATGAACTCGAACCTTTCAGGTTAGCAGTTAAAGAATTATTGCCACCTTGCTATGGATGGGAAAAAGTACGATGGCTAAGGGAGATGAAAGCGGCCTGGGTTAAACTGAATTTATCCCATTATTGGGAAAATCCCGAGATGATTCCTGGTAACTCTAAACGCCTGATCAAAGACCGTTATTGGGAAAAGATCCATGAGGAATCTCTCGGCTCAAATGGGTTAGGTCGGCTGACAGCAGAGATCCTGCTGGTTAAGCACGAACCTCTGCCTGAAAGCTTCCTGGATCTCCCTATACCAGCCCGTGCTCACTCTTTATTACTCCAGTTCAGATATGGAACATTGGCAGTCAACAGCTTCACGGCCTGCTGGTCGACCAATAGTTCCTTATCTGACAAATGCACAAACTGTCATCTATGCAAGGAAACTTCTGAGCATGTTCTATTTTTCTGTCCTTTGTACAAATGCCCCCGAGGGAAGTGGATTACCCCTCTGTGCAAAACACTGTCAATACAAAACCGTAACAGTGCATATAGAATATGTAAATATGATACTTCCATGCTGATAGTGAGTTCTGTTTCTAAATATTTGGCAGCAGCATGGAAAATCCGCAGTAGGATCACTACAGATCTTAATACTCCGGTTGAAGTACAGTCTAGAAGTTAGCGAACTAGCACCCTGTCATATAAAGTCTGGGATTTTAAATAAAACTATTAGTGCGACCTATCGAGGACAAAAGACTGTATCCCCGAGCATGCTGTCTAATGGGTTACCCCAACAGAAGTGACCTATAGCTCCTCAGCATATATAATTTTACAAATGGTAAGATGCAATTTATTTGATCAACTTATTCAATAGAACTGATTAACTTAGGGCATCATTTTCCACTGGTTGATTTTTAACTTTTGCTAACAGGAGCTATCGTATGTAGTTTTTATGTCTTATTCTTATTGTATAAACCCGTTTTAAAATGGTTTTGATGCTTTTAACATCTGATCAGTATCATTTTAGCATTTAGCGTCTTGCATAGGGTAAGATCCAGAGACTATTTTGAGAGTCTTGTCTTAACTATTTATGAAACCTTTTATGTAATTTTATGAACTTCTTTCCTGTATTAATTGCCTATGTCCTTTTTATATATATATATTTTTTTTTAGTATGCAACGGTTTATGGCTTCTACCTTTTTGTATGTATGATTACTTTTAACTTCACAAATGGTCCAAATCTGGACCGAATAAACTATTGATTGATTGACTTCCAGAGGTGGGGGTCCCCTTCGAGAGAGTGGGAGTGGACATAGTGAGTCCACTTGAACCTCCCACAGCATCAGGGAACCAATATATCTTGGTAGTAGTGGATCATGCTACCAGGTACCCTGAGGCAAATCCCCTTAGGTCCTTAGGTAGCTAAACACTGAGAGGTATTTTTACCCCAGTGGGATTTCCTAATGAGGTGGTTTCTGACAGAGGTACCAACTTCATGTCAGCTGACCTAAATCACATGTGGAATGAGTGTGGGGTGACTTACAAGTTCACCACACCATACCATCCACAAACCAATGGTCTTGTGGAAAGATTCAACAAGACATTGAAAGGCATGATCACGGGGCTCCCTGAAAAACTCAAAAGGAGATGGGATGTCCTCTTGCCATGCCTGCTTTTCGCCTACAGAGGGGTGCCACAGAAGGGAGTAGGGTTTTCCCCCTTTGAACTTCTGTTTGGCCATCCTGTAGGGGGACCACTGGCACTTGTAAAAGAAGGCTGGGAGAGACCTTCCCATGAGCCTAAACAAGATGTGGTGGACTATGTACTAGGCCTCCGCTCTAGGATGGCAGAGTAAATGGAAAAGGCAAGCAAAAACCTTGAGGCCAGCCAACAGCTCCAGAAGTTGTGGTATGACCAAAAGGCTGCTATGGTTGAGTTTCAGCCAGGACAGAAAGTCTGGGTTCTGGAGCCTATGGCTCCCAGGGCACTTCAGGACAAATGGAGTGGCCCTTACCCAGTGCTAGAAAAGAAGAGTCAGGTGACCTACCTGGTGGACCTGGGCACTAGCAGGACCGCCAAGAGAGTGATCCATGTTAACCTCCTCAAACTCTATCATGACAGGGCAGATGTAAACATTTTAATGGTTACAGATGAGGCCCAGGAAGCAGAGAGTGAACCTCTCCCTGATATCCTCTCCACTGACCCTAAGGATGGCTCAGTAGATGGAGTGATCTATTCAGACACCCTCTCTGGTCAACAGCAAGCTGACGACAGGGAAGTCCTCCAGCAGTTTGCTGAGCTCTTTTCCTTGACCCCTGGTCAGACACACCTGTGTACCCATGATGTGGACACAGGAGCCAGTATGCCTGTCAAGAATAAAATATTCAGATAGTCTGACCAAGTCGAAGAAAGCATCAAGGTGGAAGTCCACAAGCTGCTGGAGTTGGGAGTGATTGATCATTCTGACAGTCCCTGGGGTAGCCCAGTGGTCTTGGTCCCCAAACCTCACACCAAAGATGGCAAGAAAGAGACAAGGTTTTGTGTGGATTACAGAGGGCTCAACGCTGTCACCAAGACAGATTCTCACCCCATTCCAAGGGCAGATGAGCTCATTGACAAATTAGGTACAGCTAAATTCTTAAGTACCTTTGACTTGCCAGCAGGGTACTGGCAAATCAAAATGGCACCTGGAGCAAAAGAGAAAACAGCATTCTCTACACCTGATGGGCACTATCAGTTTACTGTGATGCCCTTTGGCTTAAAGAATGCCCCTGCCACCTTCCAAAGGTTGGTGAATCAAGCCCTTGCTGGCTTGGAGTCCTTTAGTGCAGCTTATCTTGATGATATTGCTGTTGTTAGCTCCAACTAGCAGGATCACCTGGTCCACCTGAAGAAGGTTTTGCAGGCCCTGAAAGCAGCAGGCCTCTCTATCGAGGCATCTAAATGTCAGATAGGGCAGGTTACTGTGGTTTCCTTGGCACACCTTGTAGGTGAAGGTCATGTTCAGCCACTCCAACCCAAGATCCAGACTATTCTGGACTGGAAAGCTTCAAAAACCCAGACTCACTCCAGGGCATTCCTTGGCTTGACTGGGTACTCTAGGAGGTTTGTGAAGGGATATGGATCAATAGTGACACCCCTCACAGAACTGACCTCTAAGAAAATGCCCAAGAAAGTTAACTGGACCTTGGACTGTCAAAAGGCCTTTGACACCCTGAAGCAAGCTATGTGTACAGCACAAGTTTTGAAAACTCCAGATTATTCACAGCAGTTCATTGTGCAGACTGCTGCCTCTGAGCATGGGATAGGAGCAGTCCTGTCCCAAACAAATGATGATGGCCCTGGCCAGCCTGTTGCTTTTATTAGCAGGAGGTTACTCCCCAGGAAGCAGCATTGGAGTGCCATTGAGAGGGAAGCCTTTGCTGTGGTTTGGTCCCTGAAGAAGTTGAGATGATACCTTTTTGGTACTCACTTCACCTTTCAAACTGACCACAGGCCTCTCAAATGGCTGATGCAAATGAAAGGAGAAAACCCTAAACTGTTGAGGTGGTCCATATCCCTACAGGAAATGGACTTTGTAGTGGAACAGAGACCTGGGACTGCCAATGCAATTGCTGATGGCCTTTCCAGGTTCTTACATTTAGAAAATGAAGACTCTCTTGGGAAAGGTTAGTCTCATCCTCTTTCATTTGGGGGGGATTTGTGTAAGGAAATGCCTTCATTCGCATGGTTACCCCCTGACCTTTTGCCTTTTGTTGATACTAGTTATGATTGAAGGTGTGCTGGCACGCTGCTAACCAGGCCCCAGCACCAGTGTTCTTTCCCTAAACAGTACCCTTATTCCCACAATTGGCACGGCCCTGGCACACAGATAAGTCCCTTTTTAATGGCACCCTTGTACCCAGGGCTTTGTGGCCAGGTAAGGCCTCTAAGGGCTGCAGCATGTATTATGCCACCACAGGGACACCTCACTCAGCACATGCACACTGCCTCACAGCTTGTGTGTGCTGGTGGGGAGAAAATGACTAAGTCGACATAGCACTCCCCTTAGGGTGCCATGCCCACATCCCACTACCTGTGGCATAGATGAGTCACCCCTCTAGCAGGCCTTACAGCCCTAAGGAAGGGTGCACTATACCACAGGTGAGGGCATTGTTGCATGAGCACTATGCTCCTACAGTGTCTAAGCAAAACCTTAGACATTGTAAGTGCAGGGTAGCCATAAAGAGTATATGATCTGGGAATCTGTCAATCACAAACTCCACTGTTCCATAATGGCTACACTGAAATCTGTGAAGTTTGGTATCAAACTTCTCAGCACAATAAATGCACACCGATGCCAGTGTGGGATTTATTGTAAAGTACACCCAGAGGGCATCTTAGAGATGCCACCTGAATACCAGTCCGACTCCTAGTGCTAGGCTGACCAGTTTCTGCCAGCCTGCCACAACCAGACAAGTTTCTGGCCACATGGGGTGAGTGCCTTTGTCACTCTGTGGCCAGGAACAAAGCCTGTACTGGGTGGAGGTGCTTCTCACCTCCCCCTGCAGGAACTGTAACACCTGGCAGTGAGTCTCAAAGGCTCATGCCTTTTGTTACAGCACCCCAGGGCATCCCAGCTAGTGGAGACACCCGCCCCTCCGACCACAGCCCCCACTTTTTTGCAAGGCCGGAGGAGATAATGAGAAAAACAAGGAGGAGTCACCTACCAGTCAGGACAGCCCCTAAGGTGCCCTGAGCTGAGGTGACCCTTGCCTTTTTGAGTTTGGAGGATTCCCCCAATAGGAATAGGGATGTGCCCCCCTCCCCTCTTGGAGGAGGCACAAAGAGGGTGTAGCCACCCTCCAGGACAGTAGCCTTTGGCTACTGCCCCCAAACCTAAACACACCCCTAAATTTAGTATTTAGGGGCGACCCTGAACCCAAGAAATCAGGTTCCTGCAACCTGAAGAAAGAAGAAGGACTGCTGACCTGAACGCCCCGCAGAGACGACGGAGACACCAACTGACTTGCCCCCAGACCTATCGGCCTGTCTCCAGACTCAAAGAACCTGCACAGCGACACATCTGACAGGACCAGCGACCTCTGAGGACTCAGAGGACTGCCCTGCACCTAAAGGACCAAGAAACACCAGAGAACAGCGGCACTGTTCAGAAACTGCAACAACTTTGAAACTTTGAAGCAACTTTTATAGAGACTCCATTTCCCGCCAGAAACGTGAGTCTTCACACTCTGCACCCGACGCCCCCGGCTCGAGTTTGGAGAAACCAACACCGCAGAGATGACTCCCAGGCGACTCCAACAATGTGGACACCCTGAGTCGACCTCCGTGCACCCCCACAGCAACGCCTGCAAAGTGGATCCCAAGGCTCCCCCTGCCCACCGCTGCCTGGTAACAAATGAACCTGACGCCTGGACCAAGCACTGCACCTGCAGCCCCCAGGACCGAGAGGAACCACCTACCAGTGCAGGAGTGACCAGCAGGTGGCCCTCATCCTAGCCCAGTTGCTGGCTGGCCCATGAAGCCCCCTGTGCCCTGCCTGCATCGCCTAAGTGATCCCCAGGTTCCTCCATTGCTTCAAATAGCAAACCCGGCACCTACTTTGCCTACTGCACCCGGCAGCCCCTGTGCCGCTGAGGGTGTGTTTTGTGGGCTTGTGTGTGTCCCCCCAGTGCTCTACAAAACCCCCCTGGTCTTCTCCCCGAGGACGCAGGTACTTACCTGTAAGCAGACTAGGACCAGAGCACCCCTGTTCTTCATAGGCGCCTATATGTTTTGGGCCCTCCTTTGACCTTTGCACCTGACCGGCCCTGTGTTGCTGGTGCTGTGGCTTTGGGGTTGCCTTGAACCCCCAACAGTGAGCTCCCTATGCCCAGGAGACTGACTGTGTAAGTGCTTTACTTACCTGAGAAACCTAACCAAACTTACCTCCCTTAGGAACTGTTGATTTTTGCACTGTGTCCACTTTTGAAATAGCTTATTGCAATTTTAACCTAAACTGTGTGTACTACTGTTTTTAATCAAAGTTCTGTACTTACCTGTGTGAATTACCTTGCATTTTATGTACTTACCTCAAATCCTGCATCTTGTGGTTCTGAAGTAAATTAAGAAAATATATTTTTCTATATAAAAACTATTGGCCTGGAGTTAAGTCTTTGAGTGTGTGCTCCTCATTTATTGCCTGTGTGTGTACAACAAATACTTAACACTACCGTCTGATAAGCCTACTGCTCGACCACACTACCACAAAATAGAGCATTAGTATTATCTAATTTTGCCACTATCAACCTCTAAGGGGAACCCTTGGACTCTGTGCACACTATTTCTCACTTTGAGATAGTATATACAGAGCCAACTTCCTACAGCAGCGTTAGTATTGGCTGAGAGCACCCTAGCAGGGCACTCCCAGGCAGACTAGGAGCCTGTGCATGCTCTCTCCAGCCCGGCAACTGTGTTGCTGGGCTGGAGAGAGCCTACTGCGCATATGTGTTTGGCCGGCCTGAGACAGCAGGCCAAACATGCATGCGCCGTGAGGGGGAGTGCTGTGCATAATCCCTTACTACTCGTCACCCAGTGGCCCCGCCCCTTTACAACAAAATGATAGCAAACACAGTTTATTATTGTTTTCTTGTACAGGTTTTGCAGCTGCTGCTGCTGGCGGAGGGCGACGCTCCCCCACCCTAATGGAGGAGCTACCCCTGCTTACTGCACATTTGACCTAGAGTGTTGTTTGTGGCCTCTTAAACTAATGTGTTTGGTACAGATTAGAAATTGTCTGATTTTGGCTTTTAAGACACTTTGACAAGCGAGATTGCTGCATGCCTCCCACAATCTCAAATGATAACTCTTACTTATCAGGTTCGATTGAGACAATTCATCTCAAGCATCTCTACCCAAAAACTGATGTCAGACTCTTTTGAGTGTGCATTGTGTAAGGGCCTGATCATTTATTTCGTGGGGCTCACTAAACTGCAAATCCCAAAATTGTTGTGTTGTGGTCAGGTCCTCTGATATCTGCTATTGGTTTCTGTTATGAGAATTTCAAGTTCACTCTCATGCTGGTGTTTACGTTTTTATAAGTCTGTTTATTTTTTCTGTGACTTTCTCTGACAATTCAGATTGTTCCTCATGTGTGCTCTTCAGGTCCTTCCCTTTGATTCGTTGCTGGTGCCTGTTACAGGATTGGCTGAAAGTCAGTAAATGGCAAAATATGTTTCATGAACCTTTCAGCTGATCTATGCGTATGTCTGTCCTCCTTTAAGTGTTGCCAGGCTTGAGATGTGTTTCAAAGGGAACAGAACGTGCTAAAATCATTTCTCAAAAGGATCGCAAAAAACGACAGCAAAGAAAACAGCAAGAAAGGCCGGCCTCTGAATAAATCTGCTGTTTTGCGAGATCCCCGATGGCTATCACATTGAAAAGTATTTTGTTTCTTATATCTTTTGCCGCGCGCTCTTATTTAACATTACTCACAATATCAGCGCCCAAGAAAACACGTAGATAATTTTAAAGGAGTGAAATAAGTAAGTAGTTTCACATCAGGGATCCTTATCATAACATAAAAACCTGAATAAATAAATTACTGGTCACATTTCTGAAAAAGCGAATGCTCCGGGGAACACCGCAGATTCAGATGAGGTCATCTGTGCTGGAGTGTAATCCAGTCCAGATGTGAAAGGAATCGAAATTGGGAATGTGCCGCGACCTCCCTTGAAACCTTTTTAACGCTCACATGACAATGATAGGGCTCTGTTACTTCTGGCAAAGCTCACAACAGCCGGCACGAATTTATTCTATATTGAAAAACCAAGGTGGACTGTTTCAGGGAATTACCCGAGTAGCCTCGTGGGTAGCCTCATATAGACTGCAGACAACCCTGGCTTGTGCACTGTACCTATAATTCAGCTGTTCCGTTTAGATGGAGACACAGGAAAGGAGACAGCAGAGAGACACTGAAGTCAGGCATTTTTCTTCAGTGTGCTTTTTAACTCTATTGATTTACATGTCCCAAAAGACAAGATTCGTTTTGAGACAACCAATTAACCAAAAAGTCTTTCCCACACAGACATATACGTTGAAAGTTTACAGGTAGGGAGTGGCACTTGGAATGCACTATGTATACTGCAGTAAATCACCAGAAATTTTATAAGAATGTGGATTATAGAAATCAGTATAAATGTCTGAGGTAGACATCTGATAATCCGGCCCTATAATTTGAATGTATTCTGTGGCACTTAATGGTCAATCACGTCACTGCGTCACCTAGATTTCATGAGTTTTGTTTTTGCAACAATATGGTACGATGTTTGAATATCTCCCAAACTATATTTCCCAGAACGCTAAAACGTTAGTGTGCATCTGTTGGAGTGTGTCTTTTAAAATTAATATTAATATGAAAAGCTTGCAATATATTCTGTAATGAAGCTGCATAGCAAATGTGTGAACCTAAAAATAATGCACACGTTTGAAATGTGCCCACGGGGAGTGGTCACCAATGTACACAAAGACTAATGAAGCTTATTGATGATGAATTAAATAATGTACTAATGTTTTGATTTGTATTAGCATATTATAATTAGAGTCATATTATTAGGGGTTTGTTAACTTAATCACTAGGCCTTAGTTAGCGAGGGTCTGGGCCGAGCTGCCTGGTCTCATATTAAACTGTGTTGTTCCTAACGTGCAATGTGCTGTTTTCCTGAAGGACACGACGCTGTACTTTTCCAGAAGTTAGATGTGTGTGTAGCCGTAGTAAATTCTTTCTCATGAGACCCGACTTGCTCAAGGAGACATTGTTGCTGAATGCAACAGTGTAGTTCGTAACAGGTGCAAGGCTGCCTGGGAGTAGGGGAAAACAATAGAGCCACTGACTGGAGCGTGAAGTGTAACTTTTCTTACCTGACATTCCAACCGATGAACACGTCAATAATGTGAGCCAATCAACGACATGAGAACTGTGTTCTGTGGAAAATTCTAGTGACGCGCGTGGAGAATTATTGGACAGAGATAATGATGCACCAAATATTATCCAATGGGGAATTAAGGGCTAGTTCAACAGTTTTGATATAACCGCATGACCCGAGGAGAGATGACACATTTTATTAGCCATTATTTGGACATTCTACCTTAAGCCATACTTTATCATTTTGAGACTTTGCCTGATACTTTAACCATCCTCTATCTAAGTCCATACTGATGCTTGCTTCTCCTCCATATGTGGGAAGTGTCTTATTCTTTAGCTATGTCATACTGAGACTTTGCCCTGTCCTATCTTTGCTGTTGGTGAATCGACTGATGTCCTGAGGACGAAGACTGACGCTGGTTGCTGATTCGTTGGAGGGGTAACTATCTGATGATAACTGTAGTTGCTTGTTTGCCTTTTATTTTTAGGTACCAAGTGCTCTTTTGATAGAGGCCATAGTTAGATATTTTCAAAATTTGTGTTTGCTAAATTGTTTTGCATGAAGCCCAACATGCTGATGCTAATTCGAGGTTAGTTAAGGTGTTCACAAATACCTGACGCAAATAGACAAATGACTGAGTTCTTGCTTTGTTGAATCTTGCGCTACTGAAACTTTGCTAAGCTGCTTCCTATTAATGATGTGTTAATGCTTAATGAATATTCTCTATGCATTGATTAATTGTGCTTTAATGATAAATCTGAAATGTTACTAATGAGACTGATTGCTAATGAGATTAACGGAGATGATTATTAGATTGTAACCAATAGGGAATAAATATCCTAACACTTAACTAGATTTGTGTGGTTATTCCTGACTGAGAGTTCATGGTGTATTCATTTATTAATTCTTGCTGAATATTAATTGGGTTATTGATTGTAGGAAAGTACCATCTTGCCTGGCATGTTACCCCCATATTTCACTGTATATATGTTGTTTGGTTGTATGTGTCACTGGGACCCTGCCAGCCAGGGCCCCAGTGCTCATATGTGTGCCCTGTATGTGTTCCCTGTGTGATGACTAACTGTCTCACTGAGGCTCTGCAAACCAGAACCTCAGTGGTTATGCTCTCTCATTACTTTCTAAATTGTCACTAACAGGCTAGTGACCAATTTCACCAATTCACATTGGCATACTGGAACACCCTTATAATTCCCTAGTATATGGTACTGAGATACCCAGGGTATTGGGGTTCCAGGAGATTCCTATGGGCTGCAGCATTTCTTTTGCCACCCATAGGGAGCTCTGACAATTCTTACACAGGCCTGCCACTGCAGCCTGAGTGAAATAACGTCCACGTTATTTCACAGCCATTTACCACTGCACTTAAGTAACTTATAAGTCACCTATATGTCTAACCTTTACCTGGTAAAGGTTGGGTGCTAAGTTACTTAGTGTGTGGGCACCCTGGCACTAGCCAAGGTGCCCCCACATTGTTCAGGGCAAATTCCCTGGACTTTGTGAGTGCGGGGACACCATTACACGCGTGCACTGTACATAGGTCACTACCTATGTACAGCATCACAATGGTAACTCCGAACATGGCCATGTAACATGTCTAAGATCATGGAATTGTCACCCCAATGCCATTCTGGCATTGGGGAGACAATTCCATGATCCCCTCAGTGTCTAGCACAGAACCTGGGTACTGCCAAACTACCTTTCCCGGGGTTTCACTGCAGCTGCTGCTGCTGCCAACCCCTCAGACAGGCTTCTGCCCTCCTGGGGTCCAGCCAGGCTTGGCCCAGAAAGGCAGAACAAAGGACTTCCTCAGAGAGAGGGTATTACACCCTCTCCCTTTGGAAAAAGGTGTCAGGGCTGGGGAGGAGTAGCCTCCCCCAGCCTCTGGAAATGCTTTGATGGGCAGAGATGGTGCCCATCTCTGCATAAGCCAGTCTACACCGGTTCAGGGATCCCCCAGCCCTACTCTGGCGCGAAACTAGACAAAGGAAAGGGGAGTGACCACTCCCCAGACCTGGACCTCCCCTGGGAGGTGCCCAGAGCTCCTCCAGTATGCTCCAGACCTCTGCCATCTTGGAAACAGAGGTGCTGCTGGCACACTGGACTGCTCTGAGTGGCCAGGGCCAGCAGGTGACGTCAGAGACTCCTTCTGATAGGCTCTTACCTGTGTTGCTAGCCTATCCTCCTTCCTAGGTAGCCAAACCTCCTTTTCTGGCTATTTAGGGTCTCTGCTTTGGGGGATTCTTTAGATAACAAATGCAAGAGCTCATCAGAGTTCCTCTGCATCTCTCTCTTCACCTTCTGCCAAGGAATCGACCGCTGACTGCTCTGGACGCCTGCAAAACCGCAACAAAGTAGCAAAGACGACTACTGCAACCTTGTATCGCTGATCCGGCCGCCTTCTCGACTGTTTTCCTGGTGGTGCATGCTGTGGGGGTAGTCTGCCTCCTCTCTGCACTAGAAGCTCCGAAGAAATCTCCAGTGGGTCGGCGGAATCTTCCCCCTGCAACCGCAGGCAACAAAAGACTGCATCACCGGTCCTCTGGGTCCCCTCTCAGCACGATGAGCATGGTCCCTGGAACTCCGCAACCCTGTCCAAGTGACTCCCACAGTCCAGTGACTCTTCAGTCCAAGTTTGGGGGAGGTAAGTCCTTGCCTCACCACGCTAGACTGCATTGCTGGGTACCGTGTGATTTGCAGCTGCTCCGGCTCCTGTGCACTCTTCCAGGATTTCCTTTGTGCACAGCCAAGCCTGGGTCCCCGACACTCTAACCTGCAGTGCACAACCTCCTGAGTTGTCCTCCGGCATTGTGGGATCTTCTTTTGTGACTTCGGGTGAGCTCCGGTTCACTCCTCTTTGTAGTGCCTGTTCTGGCACTTCTGCGGGTGCTGCCTGCTTCTGTGAGGGCAACGTGTCTTGCTGGGCGCCCCCTCTGTCTCCTGACGCGATTGATGACATCCTGGTCCCTCTTGGGCCACAGCAGCATCAACAAACCCTCACGGCAACCCTTGCAGCTAGCAAGGCTTGTTTGTGGTCTTTCTGCGTGGGAATACCTCTGCAAGCTTCTTCTCGACGTGCGACATCTATCCTCCAAAGGGGAAGTTCTTAGTCCTCTTCGTTCTTGCAGAATCCACAGCTTCTACCATCCGGTGGCAGCTTCTTTCTATCCTCAGCTGGCATTTCCTGGGCATCTGCTCAATCTCGACTTTGTCGCGACACTTGGACTTGGTCCCCTTGTTCCACATGTACTCTCATCCGGAAATCCACCTTTGTTGCATTGCTGGTGTTGGTCTTCCTTGCAGAATTCCCCTATCACGACTTCTGTGCTCTCAGGGGAACTTAGGTGCACTTTACCCCTACTTTTCAGGGTCTTGGGGTGGGCTATTTTTCTAACCCTCACTGTTTTCTTACAGTCCCAGCGACCCTCTACAAGCTCACATAGGTTTGGGGTCCATTCGTGGTTCGCATTCCACTTTTGGAATATATGGTTTGTGTTGCCCCTATACCTATGTGCTCTCATTACAATTTATTGTGACTGTACATTGCTTGCATTGCTTTCTATTGCTATTACTGCATATTTGTGGTATTGTGTACATATATCTTGTGTATATTTTCTATCCTCATACTGAGGGTACTCACTGAGATACTTTTGGCATATTGTCATAAAAATAAAGTACATTTATTTTTAGTATATCTGTGTATTGTGTTTTCTTATGATATTGTGCATATGACACCAGTGGTATAGTAGGAGCTTTGCATGTCTCCAAGTTCAGCCTAAGCTTCTCTGCCAAGCTACCTTTTCTATCAGCCTAAGCTGCTAGAACACCTCTTGTACACTAATAAGGGATAACTGGACCTGGTGCAGAGTGTAAGTACCCCTTGGTACCCAATACAAACCAGGCCAGCCTCCTACATTGGTTGTGCAGCGGTGGGATAAGTACTTGCAACTACTTACCACTTTGTCATTTTGTACTTTTCATAAGAGAAAAATATACAAAACAAGTTCAGTGTATGTACACCTAACCAAAAAGTTTTGCTTTTCTTCTCTTACTCTATTGCTAAGTGCTGAAAAGTACCTCTAAACTTTCGAAAAGTTTCTTAAAAAGTTGAAAAAGTTTTTTCTGTTTCCTTAAAAAGTTCTGAAACTTTTTCTTTCTTTTTCTGTCCCTTAAACTCTTTTCTATCATGTCTGGTACAGGTCTTACTCTTGATCTGGCCAGCACAGCTTATGACCACCTTAACTGGAAAGGTGTAAGGAGTCTCTGCATTGATAGAGGTTTAGGGGTAGGGAAGAATCCCTCTAGAGAATTGTTAGTTAACATGCTCATTGAAAATGATAAGGCCTTAGCTGGCACATCTGGTGAGAAGTTAGCAGATGGTTCACACTCTGATTCTGGGGTAGCCCCAGTAAGAATGTTAGATGGTAGTCTTTCCAACCTGCCCCTTAGCAGGCCACCTAGCATGGCTGGTACTAATGTGAGCTCTCATCACAGTAGGTATGTAATTCCTTTAGGCCAGGTTGTTAGAGTGCCAACTGTTAGGGACAGGTCTCCCTCTGTTCATTCACACCATTCTTCTGTGTCAAAGCATGCCCAACCCACTCACCCTGATGACAGAATGTTAGAAAGGGAACTCAATAGATTGAGAGTGGAAGAGTCCCGACTGAAGCTTAAACAGCAACAGCTGGCTCTAGACAGGGAAACTTTAGACTTAGAAAAAGAAAGGCAGAGGTTGGGGTTTGGACTCCATGGTGGCAGCAGCAGTATTACAGATAGTAATCCTGTGAAAGAGCATGATTCAAGGAATCTGCACAAGATAGTTCCCCCTTATAAGGAGTGGGATGACATTAACAAGTGGTTTGCTGCACTTGAGAGGGCCTGTGTTGTACAGGGGGTCCCTCAAAGGCAGTGGGCTGCTATACTATGGCTATCTTTCAGTGGAAAGGGTAGGGATAGGCTCCTTACTGTGAAGGAAAGCGATGCCAATAATTTTACAGTTTTAAAGATTGCACTCCTGGATGGTTGTGGCTTAACCACTGAACAATACAGGATTAAGTTCAGAGAAACCAAAAAGGAGTCTTCACAAGACTGGGTAGACTTTATTGACCATTCAGTGAAGGCCTTGGAGGGGTGGTTACATGGCAGTAAAGTTTCTGACTATGAAAGCCTGTATAACTTGATCCTGAGAGAGCATATTCTTAATAACTGTGTGTCTGATTTGTTACACCAATATCTAGTGGACTCAGATCTGACCTCTCCCCAAGAATTGGGAAAAAAGGCAGACAAATGGGTCAGAACAAGAGTGAACAGAAAAGTTCATACAGGGGGTGACAAGGATGGCAAGAAGAAGGATGGTAAGTCTGCTGACAAGGGTGGGGACAAATCTAAAAATGAGTCTTCATCAGGCCCACAAAAACACTCTGGTGGGGGTGGTGGGTCCAAATCCTCTTCTAATCAAGTAAAAGAAACATGGTGCTATTTATGTAAAGTAAAAGGCCATTGGACAACTGATCCCAGTTGTCCAAAGAAAAGCACCAAGCCTCCCACTACCACAACCCCTACTGCTACACCTAGTGTCCCTAGTAATAGCAGTGGTGGTGGGAGCAAACCTACTAATAGCCAATCCAAGGGAGTAGCTGGGCTCACGTTTGGTAATTTAGTTGGGGTTGGTCTTGTTAGGGAGACCACAGAGGCTGTGTTAGTCTCTGAAGGTGCCATTGATTTGGCCGCCTTGGTTGCTTGTCCCCTTAATATGGATAAGTACAAGCAACTACCCCTAATAAATGGTGTTGAGGTTCAGGCCTACAGGGACACAGGTGCCAGTGTTACCATGGTAATAGAGAAACTGGTCCACCCTGAACAACACCTACTTGGTCACCAGTACCAAGTGACTGATGCTCATAACAACACTCTTAGCCACCCCATGGCTGTTGTGAATCTCAACTGGGGGGGGTTACTGGTCCAAAGAAAGTTGTGGTTGCCTCAGATTTACCTGTAGACTGTCTACTAGGGAACGATTTAGAGACATCAGCTTGGGCAGAAGTGGAGTTGGAGGCTCATGCAGCAATGCTGGGCATTCCTGGGCATATTTTTGCTTTGACAAGGGCTCAGGCCAAAAAGCAAAAAGGACAGGGTGACTTGGATCCTGGAACAATGGACCAAGTGCTCCCTAAAGCTAGGGTTAGTAAAGGTAAATCCCTACCTACTATCCCTCCCTCTACAGTGGATTCAACTTCTGAGGAAGAAGAATTTCCCCCCTGTGCAGAACCTTCACCAGAGGAGCTGGAAGCAGACACTGCTGAGCTTTTGGGTGGAGGGGGGCCTGCCAGGGAGGAGCTGAGTGTGGCACAGCAGACCTGTCCCACACTAGAGGGTCTAAGACAGCAAGCTGTCAAACAGCAAAATGGGGATGTCAGTGACTCACACAGAGTTTACTGGGAGGACAACCTCTTGTATACAGAGGCAAGGGACCCAAAACCTGGAGCTGCCAGGAGATTGGTTATTCCCCTGCAATACAGAGAGTTCCTCCTAACTCTAGCTCACGACATTCCCTTGGCTGGACATTTAGGGCAGATGAAAACATGGGATAGGCTTGTCCCCCTGTTTCATTGGCCTAGAATGTCAGAGGACACAAAATAATTTTGGAAATCCTGTGTCACCTGTCAAGCCAGTGGCAAAACAGGTGGCACCCCAAAGGCTCCCCTTATTCCACTACCTGTGGTTGGGGTCCCCTTTGAAAGGGTAGGGGTTGACATAGTTGGCCCCCTTGACCCTCCTACTGCTTCAGGCAATAGGTTTATCTTGGTGGTAGTGGACCATGCCACAAGATATCCTGAGGCAATTTCTCTAAGGACCACTACAGCTCCTGCAGTGGCAAAAGCCCTCCTGGGAATCTTTTCCAGGGTGGGTTTCCCAAAAGAGGTTGTATCAGACAGGGGTAGCAACTTTATGTCTGCATACTTTAAGGCCATGTGGAAGGAATGTGGTGTAACATACAAATTCACCACACCTTATCATCCACAAACAAATGGACTGGTTGAGAGGTTTAACAAAACTCTCAAAGGAATGATAATGGGACTCCCTGAAAAACTCAGGAGAAGATGGGATGTCCTGTTACCTTGCCTCCTTTTTGCTTACAGGGAGGTACCCCAAAAAGGAGTGGGCTTCAGCCCATTTGAACTCCTATTTGGACACCCTGTAAGAGGTCCTCTAACACTTGTAAAGGAGGGTTGGGAACAACCTTTAAAAGCTCCTAAGCAAGACATAGTGGACTATGTACTTGGCCTAAGATCCAGAATGGCTGAGTATGTGAAAAAGGCCAGTAAAAACCTTCAGGCCAGCCAAGAGCTCCAAAAGCAATGGCATGACCAGAAGGCTGGTCTGATTCAGTACCAACCAGGGCAGAAAGTGTGGGTCTTGGAGCCTGTGGCCCCAAAAGCACTCCAAGACAAATGGAGTGGACCCCACATTATTGTTGAAAAGAAGGGAGAAGACACCTACTTGGTTTACTTAGGCACTGCCAGGAGTCCCCTTAGGGTGCTCCATGTCAATCGCCTGAAACCCTACTATGACAGGGCTGATCTCACCCTGCTCATGGCAACAGATGAAGGACAGGAAGAAGAGAGTGACCCTCTCCCTGATCTCTTCTCTTCCACAGAACAAGATGCTCTTGTGGAAGGTGTAGTTTTGGCAGATTGTCTTACTGTTGAGCAGAAAGACCACTGCATAAATCTCCTGGGTCAGTTTTCTGAACTCTTTTCTACTGTGCCAGGCACCACTTCTTGGTGTGAGCACACTATAGATACTGGAGACAGCTTGCCTGTCAAAAGTAAGATCTATAGGCAGCCTGACCATGTCAGGGACTGCATAAAACAAGAGGTTCAGAAAATGCTTGAACTGGGAGTGGTTGAGCACTCTGAAAGTCCATGGGCCTCTCCTGTGGTACTTGTACCAAAACCTCATTCCAAAGATGGAAAAAAGGAAATGAGATTTTGTGTGGATTACAGAGGTCTCAACCAGGTAACTAAAATTGATGCTCACCCTATACCCTAGGCAGATGAGCTAATAGATACACTGGCATCTGCCAAGTATCTAAGCACCTTTGATTTGACTGCAGGGTATTGGCAGATCAAGTTATCAGAGGATGCTAAAGCAAAAACTGCATTTTCAAATATTGGAGGGCACTACCAATTCACAGTAGTGCCCTTTGGTTTGAAAAATGCACCTGCCACTTTTCAGAGGTTGGTGAATACAGTCCTGCAAGGGTTGGAGGCTGTTAGTGCAGCATATCTAGATGATATAGCTGTCTTTAGCTCCACCTGGGATGATCACCTGGTCCACCTATGGAAAGTTTTGGAGGCCCTGCAAAAGGCAGGTCTCACTATCAAGGCTTCAAAGTGCCAGATAGGGCAGGGGAAAATGGTTTATCTGGGACACCTTGTAGGTGGAGAACAGATTGCACCACTTCAGGGGAAAATCCAAACTATTATAGATTGGGTTCCCCCTACAACTCAGACCCAGGTGAGAGCCTTCTTCGGCCTCACTGGGTATTACAGGAGGTTCATAAAGAACTATGGCTCCATAGCAGCCCCTCTTAATGACCTCACTTCAAAGAAAATGCCTAAAAAGGTATTGTGGACAACTAGCTGTCAGAAAGCTTTTGAGGAGCTGAAACAGGCCATGTGCTCTGCACCTGTCCTAAAAAGCCCATGTTACTCCAAGAAATTCATTGTTCAAACTGATGCATCTGAATTAGGGGTAGGGGCAGTCTTATCACAACTCAATTCTGAGGGCCAGGATCAACCTGTTGCTTTTATCAGCAGGGGGTTGACCCCTAGAGAAAAGCGTTGGTCTGCCATAGAGAGGGAGACCTTTGCTGTGGTCTGGGCACTGAAGAAGTTGAGGCCATACTTGTTTGGCACTCACTTCATTGTTCAGACAGACCACAAACCTCTACTTTGGCTAAAACAAATGAAAGGTGAAAACCCTAAATTGTTGAGGTGGCCCATATCTCTACAGGGAATGGACTATACAGTGGAACATAGACCTGGGAGTACCCACTCCAATGCAGATGGACTCTCCAGATATTTCCACTTAGACAATGAAGACTCATCAGGTCATGGCTAGTCTTATTGTCCTTCGTTTGGGGGGGGGTTGTGTAGGAAAGTACCATCTTGCCTGGCATGTTACCCCCATATTTCACTGTATATATGTTGTTTTAGTTGTATGTGTCACTGGGACCCTGCCAGCCAGGGCCCCAGTGCTCATAAGTGTGCCATGTATGTGTTCCCTGTGTGATGACTAACTGTCTCACTGAGGCTCTGCTAACCAGAACCTCAGTGGTTATACTCTCTCATTACTTTCTAAATTGTCACTAACAGGCTAGTGACCAATTTCACCAATTCACATTGGCATACTGGAACACCCTTATAATTCCCTAGTATATGGTACTGAGGTACCCAGGGTATTGGGGTTCCAGGAGATCCCTATGGGCTGCAGCATTTCTTTTGCCACCCATAGGGAGCTCTGAGAATTCTTACACAGGGCTGCCACTGCAGCCTGAGTGAAATAACGTCCAAGTTATTTCACAGCCATTTACCACTGCACTTAAGTAACTTATAAGTCACCTATATGTCTAACCTTTACCTGGTAAAGGTTGGGTGCTAAGTTACTTAATGTGTGGGTACCCTGGCACTAGCCAAGGTGCCCCCACATTGTTCAGGGCAAATTCCCCGGACTTTGTGAGTGCGGGGACACCATTACACGCGTGCACTGTACATAGGTCACTACCTATGTACAGCGTCACAATGGTAACTCCGAACATGGCCATGTAACATGTCTAAGATCATGGAATTGTCACCCCAATGCCATTCTGGCATTGGGGAGACAATTCCATGATCCCCCGAGTCTCTAGCACAGAACCCGGGTACTGCCAAACTACCTTTCCCGGGGTTTCACTGCAGCTGCTGCTGCTGCCAACCCCTCAGACAGGTTTCTGCCCTCCTGGGGTCCAGCCTGGCTTGGCCCAGGAAGGCAGAACAAAGGAATTCCTCAGAGAGAGGGTGTTACACCCTCTCCCTTTGGAAAAAGGTGTCAGGGCTGGGGAGGAGTAGCCTCCCCCAGCCTCTGGAAATGCTTTGATGGGCAGAGATGGTGCCCATCTCTGCATAAGCCAGTCTACACCGGTTCAGGGATCCCCCAGCCCTGCTCTGGCGCGAAACTGGACAAAGGAAAGGGGAGTGACCACTCCCCTGACCTGCACCTCCCCTGGGAGGTGCCCAGAGCTCCTCCAGTGTGCTCCAGACCTCTGCCATCTTGGAAACAGAGGTGCTGCTGGCACACTGGACTGCTCTGAGTGGCCAGGGCCAGCAGGTGACGTTAGAGACTCCTTCTGATAGGCTCTTACCTGTGTTGCTAGCCTATCCTCCTTCCTAGGTAGCCAAACCTCCTTTTCTGGCTATTTAGGGTCTCATCTTTGGGGAATCCTTTAAATAACGAAAGCAAGAGCTCATCAGAGTTCCTCTGCATCTCTCTCTTCACCTTCTGCCAAGTAATCGACTGCTGACTGCTCCCGACGCCTGCAAAACTGCAATAAAGTAGCAAAGACGACTACTGCAACCTTGTATCGCTGATCCGGCCACCTTCTCGACTGTTTTCCTGGTGGTGCATGCTGTGGGGGTAGTCTGCCTCCTCTCTGCACTAGAAGCTCTGAAGAAATCTCCTGTGGGTCGACTGAATCTTCCCCCTGCAACCGCAGGCAACAAAGGACTGCATCACCGGTCCTCGGGCTCCCCTCTCAGCACGACGAGCGTGGTCCCTGGAACTCAGCAACCCTGTCCAAGTGACTCCCACAGTCCAGTGACTCTTCAGTCCAAGTTTGGTGGAGGTATGTCCTTGCCTCACCACGCTAGACTGCATTGCTGGGTACCGCGTGATTTGCAGCTGCTCTGGCTCCTGTGCACTCTTCCAGGATTTCCTTTGTGCACAGCCAAGCCTGGGTCCCCGACACTCTAACCTCCAGTGCACAACCTCCTGAGTTGCCCTCCGGCGTCGTGAGATCTTCTTTTGTGACTTCGGGTGAGCTCCGGTTCACTCCTCTTCGTAGTGCCTGTTCTGGCACTTCTGCGGGTGCTGCCTGCTTCTGTGAGGGCTCCCTATCTTGCTGGGCGCCCCCTCTGTCTCCTGACGCAATTGACGACATCCTGGTCCCTCCTGGGCCACAGCAGCATCCAAAAACCCTAACCGCAACCCTTGCAGCTAGCAAGGCTTGTTTGCGGTCTTTCTACGTGGGAACACCTCTGCAAGCTTCTTCACGACGTGGGACATCCATCCTCCAAAGAGGAAGTTCCTAGTCCTCTTCGTTCTTGCAGAATCCACAGCTTCTACCATCCGGTGGCAGCTTCTTTCTATCCTCAGCTGGCATTTCCTGGGCATCTGCCCAATCTTGACTTTGTCGCGACACTTGGACTTGGTCCCCTTGTTCCACAGGTACTCTCGTCCGGAAATCCACCTTTGTTGCATTGCTGGTGTTGGTCTTCCTTGCAGAATTCCCCTATCACGACTTCTGTGCTCTCTGGGGAACTTAGGTGCACTTTACCCCTACTTTTCAGGGTCTTGGGGTGGGCTATTTTTATAACCCTCATGTTTTCTTACAGTCCCAGCGACCCTCTACAAGCTCACATAGGTTTGGGGTCCATTCGTGGTTCGCATTCCACTTTTGGAGTATATGGTTTGTGTTGCCCCTATACCTATGTGCTCTCATTGCAATCTATTGTGACTGTACATTGCTTGCATTGCTTTCTATTGCTATTACTGCATATTTTTGGTATTGTGTACATATATCTTGTGTATATTTGCTATCCTCATACTGAGGGTACTCACTGAGATACTTTTGGCATATTGTCATAAAAATAAAGTACATTTATTTTTAGTATATCTGTGTATTGTGTTTTCTTATGATATTGTGCATATGACACCAGTGGTATAGTGGGAGCTTTGCATGTCTCCTAGTTCAGCCTAAGCTGCTCTGCTAAGCTACCTTTTCTATCAGCCTAAGCTGCTAGAACACCTCTTCTACACTAATAAGGGATAACTGGACCTGGTGCAGAGTGTAAGTACCCCTTGGTACCCATTACAAACCAGGCCAGCCTCCTACATTGATATATTGATTTTGTGATGCCAGAAAGATATCTCGTACTGGGAAGTCTCCAAACGTGGTCAAAAGGTTCATCGGCCTAGGCATGTCTCCTTGTAAGTTTACTTATCAAGGTTCTGACGCACTATCAGTTTTTGTTAGCAGAGGTGATGGTTTGGCCCTTTGGGCCCCCAGTGCGAAAGATCACGGTTTGATAACAGTTTATAGCGGTCCGGTAGGAATCGATGAATTGATGAGCGTAGTTTGGATGTAAGCAAGGTGTATCAGAAAATTGGGTTTTGGGAAAATTGTTCTTCTAAATTATGCAAATCGGAGAGATGATGTGCCCCTAAGTCCCAAATGACTTTCCAGGAATCTCTGAGCCTGCTGAAGGAAGTTTGAGTATGTTCTCTGCGTTCTAGTGATAGTGCAAATCAGGTAGGGTTTGCACTTGCACAGCTTATGCATACCGCAGGTGAAGTGTGAAGTCTGTGGATTTTAGGCCAAATGATGATGTTTTAGTAGGAGTGTGCATACTCCGCAGTATGAGAGTAGGGAAGTCGGCGAACTTCATGTGAGTGTGGCGCTTTGTGCTAAAAAAAATTGTCCACGTGGTTGTTGGGGTGGTACAGACCCTGCGTGGTCTAAGACTCCGGAGAATATTGATAAGTGTATGAGACACTTGGTTTATGTTGTAATTTGCGCAGTTTAATAGGTCGATGGTGGAATCGGTGAGTCAAATATGAGTCAAAGTGAGTGAATGAAAACTTTGTAGGAGATTTGGTGAGTTCTAAAGTGCACTAGAACAACCCATTGACAAGTTGAGAGTAGAATTTGCGGGCCAAATTATGCTGGCGAGTGCGGGAGCTGAAAAGGAGAGAGTAGCAGCCGAGGCTAAGCAAAATCTCTGTAAAGTTCTGAAGCGATTGTGTTACCCTTTCCTGTAGTAAACCGGCAAATTTGAGTTTTAGTGGTGCTCGCAATATATTGCATTCGTTTTGTGTGAATTGAGAGTGAGGAAGACAAGCTGCAAGACTTTGTCAGCCGCAGTGTGTGTGGGTGTGATGTCATTGGAGCCGCGCTGGGATAGGTTGGTTAGTGAGAAGGGTCGCGCACGGATTGGCAGCCATCCGTGAGAGGCAATTGGTTGAGAAGGTAGACTAAGGGAGTTCTCGGAATTAAAGTCACTTCCTGTTTCAATTGTAAACAATATAAAAGATGCAAAAATGAAATTTTTCAAGGCTTTAAAGAGTGCCTTGAGGGGAGATGCATATATTATAGCGAGTGTAGGAGAGGTTACACCGCCAGAAGATACATCGGCTTTTGCCGTAATGGAGGAAAGGGGTGCCGTGCCATGTCTTTGGCTAAAGCAATGGTGCAAAGCGACAGAGAAAGAAGGGTGTTTGTCATTTCCAGAGCGCAGAACGTTCAACATAAGGGTTTTGGAAAATGTGCGAAGGGTGTTAAATGAGCTAAAGCCACCTCCTAGGCTAGCACAGTTTGAGGCGTTAGCAATTTGGGAACTGATGGCAATACTACAGCAGCATCAGAAATTTGAGAGGAGGATGAGGAAGGCAGAAAAGACACTAGCGGAGGCTAGGTGGGATAGTGCACAGAGAGTTTGGAGGAGGGAAACAATAGTTGGAATTAGGATGTTTTCAGCAATAGCTCAAGAAGGTGAAAACAAGGGGGGGGAGCCACTTGTAAGACTGACAAAAGTTCTTTTAAAGACAAAGAGGCTAAGAAGCCCTGCAGACTCAGACGATGATGAGTTCCTTAATCAGTTACTGAATGACCGACCACCACCATATGCAATAGATGACAATAGACCGAGTACTAGTACATGTCCTGTAAGTTCGACTCAAAACAAGGGGACGATGAATCCGGTACAGGTTAGTCCTGTCTCCACACCAGTTCCAGTGCAGAGTAGAATTAGTGTGTCCACTGCTCCAGAGATGCAGCCTCAGCTACAGCCACCACAGGTTCAGAGACTTTACCCTGATGTCCCAATCTTAGAGACAACAACGAATTTGAAGGTGCCGTCAGAGCCGGTATATATTCAGACTGATCGAACTCCACCTTTACTGCCCCAGGTAGAGCAACAGATGATTCCAAATTACACTTCGGTCACAGGACCGCAGTCTACTATGGCACCAGTAATGAACCAGAATATGGGAGTTACTACTCCACAGGTTTTGGGAAACAGGCAGACACCAGACGCCATATCTTTGCCCATTATGGTTGGTCCACAAGTACCATTGTATGCGCAGGCGAAGCCTAGTGTATGCGGTCAAGGGATAATGACTCAAGAGATGACAAGAGGAGGGTTCGTTGGGAGCTCTCAAGGGATGACTCCAGGGGAGCCGACATTCGAAATATCTAGGTCTTTGTTAGACTTCAGTCCGATTGGGGCTCCTCCAGAAGCAATGAGACAGACAGGTTCAAGACTGTTAATGCCTCAGATCTCGGGTACAAACATACCGCAAACACCGATAGTGCAGGCTGGGAATATCTCATTACAAGGTCTAACAGCGCAACAGCTGAATGACTGGTTAGATAAGGTAAATTCACCACGGGCTACTCAAGCAGCAGCAGGGAGGTCAGAAGGAGAAGAATACCTGAATTTTGTGAGGTTGGGCATGGAGTGCAGGGTGCACCAGAGGCTGGCGAACTTGGCAGATAAATACGGAATAGACTTAGAAAATAACAAACATCTAAAGAGGAGTTATAGGTTAGACTTTGAGCCTAAGGATTTTGAACACATGCAGTCTACTGGGATCAAGGCACACCTTAAGGAGATACTACAGAGTGCACACGTTTGGGGAGCCTTAGAGATGTGGGAAGGTAGATGGGCGAAGAAAAGAGACAAGAGCTTAGAGCAGCCAGCAAAAACCATACAGGATGCTGGTGCTGTAAAGATGTTACCAATGCGAGAGACTGCTGGAGGGGTTCTTGTCCATGTGCCGTGGACTAGAGGTGATTTCTGTCATTTACTCATGACTTTCCCAGGCTGAGGGAGAAGCCAATAGAGTGGTATCAGCAGACGGACAGGTTTGTGAAGCTTGCAAAATGTCTCTGGGAAGACCTGAATACTCTCCTTGAGATCATAGTTCCAGCTGATTTGTGGCTTGAGTGTAAGAGTAGTGTGGATTGGCCAACAGCGGAACCGTTGAGGGATAGAATCACAGGAGCACCGTCTCCCGAGGTGATGAAGTATTACTATAAGGTGATTGAATTCCTGAAACAGAGAGTTTCGCCGAAGAATATTGATTGGCAAAAGATTGATCGGACGGCTCAGGGAGCCAAGGAGTCGATACATGCCTATTATGAGAGTTTGTTGAAAGCGTTCAAGCACTACAGCGGTACAGAGGTTGTTGATGCGAAGGACATGAATCACCTTGTGTTTAGGTTTGTTGAAGGGTTGAGACCTGAGATTAGTCAGATGATTCAGAACCACTTGATTTGTTGGCAAGCAAAACCGACTGATGAGGTGTTGCAGTATGCGAAGTACTGTAGTGAGGAAATTGAGTTGAAGCAGAGAAAGCTGAAGGAGAAAGCGATGGTGATACAAATTAAGGCAGCACAGTCAGGGATGCAGGGAGGTTGTTTACCACAGATGGTGCAACAGCCGCAAGAAAACAGGATGTTTCAGGCGCAAGTGAGAGGCAGAGGTCGAGGAGTTTTTGTGAACAGAAGCACAGACTTGAACACCATAGTAGTTCAAAATGATGTGCAGGGGATGAAGAAGATGTTACCTTGTCATGCCTGCGGGGCGTTGGACATTGGAAGCGGGAGTGCCCGATGATGGTACAGGAAGGTGTTGTTCAACAAAGCTATGATGTCGGTGCATTTCAAAATGTGAAGGTACCGAGGATGAGAGGTCCTAATCCAAACTTCCAAAATAATATGACTCAGATGCAGGGTTTCCAACCCATGCAGCAGGTGCAGATGCCACGCATACAGCTGATAAGATGCAACAAATGCAGCAGCAGATTCCCATGGTACCCAGACAGCAAATGCAAGTGCCCTTAGCGCCAATGGAACAGGTGATGCTTCCTCAACAGGTCACAGGTCAAAGAATGAGTCAAAATAACACAGTACAACAATTCCCATTGCGTGGTGAGAATGGAATAAACAATGAATGGTCGGATGAGAGTTCAGATGGTGGGAAGTGTAGGTTTGCAGCGTCCTTAGAGGTAGATCAGAAAGGGCCCTACGTTCAGGAAAAGGTAATGGGTCACAAGGTTTCATTCTTGTTTGACACAGGAGCTACACGCTCTACAGTCAGAAGCGCAGAGGTTCCGAAGCTACCCCTTTCGGGACGTACAGTTAAGGTAGTGGGAGTGGCAAATCAGCTCCCGACTAACCCGATCACCGATCCGGTACAGGTTGAGCTTGGCACTTTTCAGGGATTGCACAGGTTTGTGGTTTGCTATTCGAGTCCTGTGTCCCTACTGGGAAGAGACTTACTGTGCAAGACAAGGTGTTTGATCACCTGTTTCAACGAGGGGATTGAGGTTCAGACAAACAGTGACGATGAAGGAGATGAAGAACAGATTTCAGAGCCTGAAACAGAGACCATAGACGAGGAATATCCTCTGATTAACTTCTTCCCAATGTTCACAGTGGCTGATCTCCCGGAAGACTTGCAGGGAACTGTCCAAGAGAAGGTGTGGGATTTAACAGAGAAAGAAGTAGGATTGATAAAAGGAGTAGTGCCAGTTAAAGTCAGTGTGAAGCCAAATGCTGTGTTTCCCCAGGTACCGCAGTACCATATGGCACAAGATGTCCTTATAAAGGTGGCGCAATTAATTGCAGACTTTGTGAAACAGGGAGTCTTGAAAGAAGTGATGAGCAGCCCATGTAATTCACCAATAATGGGATTGAGAAAGCCTTGTGGGAAGGATCGCATTGTCCAAGATTTGAGAAAGATCAATGACATAGTGTTGAAATGCTGGCCAGTGGTGCCAAATCCAGCTGTGATTATGTTCCAGGTTCCATGTGATGCAGAGTGGTTCACAGTAATTGATTTGTCCCAAGCGTTCTTTTCTTTGCCTCTTCATGAGGACAGCCAATTTCTCTTCAGTTTTAAATTCCTGGACAAGGTTAACAATTGGTGTCGAATTCCTCAAGGGTTTTTGGAATCGCCTTCCATATTCAATCAGATACTGAAGAAGGATTTGGAGTCGTTGGAATTGCCTTTCCAATCAACTCAAGTGCAGTACATTGATGATCTGTTGATCGCTTCCAAAATGAGGGATGAGTGCAAGTATGATTCGATTGCCTTACTGAATCACCTGGGAATGAATGGGCACAAGGTGTCCCCAAAGAAGCTGCAATATTGGCAGAAAGAGGTGAAGTATTTGGGTCATCAAATTGAGAAAGGGTCGAGGAAGTTATCCAGGGAAAGAGTGACTGCATTGTTACAGATGAATCCCCCAACTACACAGAGAGATGTTAGGATGTTTCTGGGAATGGTGGGCTACTGTCATCAGTGGATCCCGAATTTCTCAGTCATCTCCAAGCCATTGGTGAGACTGACGGTTAAAGAAGGGCCAGATGTCATAGTACTGTCAGAGAAAGAAATGAAGGTGTTTACTGAGTTAAGGGAGAGCATGTGCAGGGCTGCAGCTTTAGGTATGCCTGATTACATGAAGCCATTTGTTCTGTTTTGTCATGAACATGATGCCTGTTCTTTGTCTGTCCTGACACAGGTCCATGGAGGTGTAAACCAACCAGTAGCATATTTTTCAGCTACTTTAGACCCAGTTGCAGCAGCCTTAACGGGTTGTCTGTGTGCAGTAGCAGCAGTTGGTCAAAGCCTCACACAGTGTGAAGGCATAGGGATGGGACATCCTTTAACAGTCATGGTCCCTCACTCAGTTGAGATCCTGTTGACCCGTACCAAAATGCAGCACATGACAAATGCAAGATTGACAAAATATGAAACGATTATATTGGGGTCACCAAATGTAACGTTGAAAAGATGTACAGTGTTGAACCCGGCAACTTTGCTTCCAAACGAAAACACAGAAGTTGAAGATGTTGAAGATGTAGAACATGATTGTCTTGAGGTAACAGAAATGTGCCCCAAACCGAGGCCTGATATTAAAGATACCCAATTGGAAGAAAATGACCAAATTATCTTTGTAGATGGCTCATGTCTGAGAGACTCAGTAGGAGTGCTGATAGCCGGATACGCTGTATGTACGATCTCTGGTATCCTTGAAGCGTCTTCGCTTGAGAGGGTATATTCTTCTCAAGTGGCTGAACTAGTTGCTCTTACTAGAGCTTGCCATGCCACTGCCCAGCTGAGAGTGACTATCTATACTGACAGCTGATACAGATTGGGACTTGGCCAACTATGGTCACAGAGCGGTTTCCCTGACCTCTTCTGGTTCTCCAGTGAAAAATGGTGAAAGAATAAAGGAGTTGTTGTACGCGATTCAGTTACCTCATGAAATTGCCGTGGTGAAATGCAGTGCACACCTGAAATCACAAGACTTAGTTTCAATGGGAAATGGATATGCGGATCAAGTCGCAAGGTTTTCCGCACTGAACTGTATATCGCTTAAGGATCAGTGGGAATTGTTACCTGAAACAGAAAATGAGACATGCACAGGTTACGCATTAAGGGTGATAGACACGTTAGAAGAATTGAGATTGTTACAGGGACATGCCAGCAAAGATGAGAAGCGTTCTTGGGTTAGGATGCAATGCGTACAAAGACCAGATGACTTGTGGGTTTCAGATGAAGGGAAAATGGTTCTGCCGAACAGTCTTCTGTCACAATTTGCAAGGTTTTACCATGGTCAAGCACATATTGGGAGAGATGCCATTATCAGGTTGTTCAAAATTGACTGGTTTAATCCGAAATTCAGACAAGCTGCAGAAATGATCTGTCATAGGTGTATCATCTGTCAGCAGATGAATGCGGGGAAAGGGACAGTGGTGAATTTGAACCACATCGGGAGAGCAGGAGGTCCATTTAGCAGAATGCAATTGGATTTTATTGAGATGCCCGTGTGTGGAGGATTGAGATATGTGTTGGTGATTGTGTGTATCATTAGTCACTGGATCGAAGCATACCCTACACGTAGGAATGACAGTCTCACAGTAGCGAAGCTGCTGCTTAGGGAATTGACACCACGTTTTGGGTTTCCGATCTCTTTAGAATCAGATAGAGGAAGTCACTTCAACAACGATGTGGTTAAGCTATTGTGTGCAGCATTGAACATTGAGCAGAAGTTGCATTGTAGTTACCGCCCTAAAGCATCAGGACTAGTGGAGCAGATGAATGGTACCCTGAAGTCGAGAATGCCAACAATGTGTGCAGCCACAAATTTTAAATGGCCCGATGCATTGCCTTTGGTTCTAATGTCAATGAGAAATACACCTAACAAGAAAACAGGACTGTCTCCTCATGAAATTCTCATGGGACGAGCTATGAGACTGCCCGCAGTCCCTGCAAATGCTCTTGTGAGTATCACGGATGATATGGTGTTGGACTACTGCAAGGGTCTGGCTGATATGGTCCGCTCTTTTTCTCACCAGGTGGAAGCTACCACCCTGCCACCGATAAATGATCCAGGACACAACCTGAAAGCTGGTGACTGGGTTGTCATCAAGAAACACATAAAGAAGTCGTGTTTGGAGCCACGTTGGAAGGGGCCATATCCAGTGATACTAACAACTACTACTGCAGTGAAGTGTGCAGGAATTCCGAAATGGATCCATGCCAGTCACACGAAAAAGGTAACATGTCCAACTGATGAGGAAGTTGAGTTGTTGAAAGTACCAACAACAGAGAAGGAAGTCTCAGGGCCGGAGAGTGATCGAAGGGGAACTGAGACAGAAGGAGAGCCCGTTGAGGACGGCTTGGTCACTCCAGTAAGAGACGAAGGAGAAGAGACCCAGAGGGGTGACGGTGAACCTATCTCAACTGAGGCAGCAGGAGAGCCAAATCAGAGGGAGGTTCTCCCAGAAGCAGACGAATATGGCAATGAGCTAGAGCCCCTGACAGACCCAGAAGGTGAAGGAGTTGAGGCGGAAGAGAGTCAGAGGGTCCGAACTCCTCCTGAGCAAATTGCAGGCCCATTAAGAGAAAACACCATAGAGCCAGAGGAGGGCGAAGGGTTGCCACAAAAGAGATCAAAGACCAGAGAGACACCGAAAGGAGATAAGTGGCCAGAATTGCAAGAGAAGAAGGGAAAAGTGGTTGTTGAAGATGCAATAGAGGAAGAGGTTGATACGACGAGGAGAGAAGATCTAAGTGAAGGAGAGTTGCAAGGTAATCGCAAGTTGAAAAGAAAGAGAGTAGCAAATAGAAGGTACGCGGGTCCTGAATGGGCGTATGCAACATCAGCTGAATGGCAACAAGAGTTCTTGGCATTTTGATTTGATAGAGAAATTCCAGGTCAGTACTTTGGTACCTGAGTCCGGCCAAAGAGACTGAATTGGCATAAAAACTAAATTAAAGGAAAGAGAAAGTTGAGAAAAGACACTGAGAATTTACCGGATGAGACACTGATAACCTGAACTGATTTTGAAAAATCTGATTTTGACAAGCTGCTAACCTGATTTGACAAGGATCCTGGGAGAGAAACTGAGAGCTGTGAATACCTGCTTGTTTTGACTTGCTGCGAGAGAAGAACAAAACAAAAAAAACAAAAAAAGAAATAAGAGCATTTTCAGACCATCCTCTGTTGTTGTTTGAATTAACCTCCCTTCACTTTCTGATTCTTTACAGATCATGCCTAACACTACAGGGGATGAAAAAGGGAGCAGGCGTTGTAAATATTTGGGTGTTAGTTTGAGTGTCGTGTGTGTGATATTCATCATAGTTGTGCTTGGGGGTATGCCACGTACGGATAAGAGTGGGACTAACAATGCTACAATTTCTGAGACTACCACTGCACTAACAGCTTGGGAGAGGTATGAGCAGTATACGAGATATCTGCATGAGGGAACTAACGCAAAAGGGGAACTAACCACTAATGTTTTCTATCGCTTGCTGAGTGAGTATGTTGACACAATGGATGCAAAAGATTGTTATGTGTGCACACAGATTCCTTTTTCAGTACAAGAGGGGGTTACCTATCATAGTCTGCCTTTAACATATGGGATAAGTTGTAGTCTGTTACTAACAAGATTCTATAACCAGGAAGAGATTCAGTATTTTTATTTGAATCATGATCTTGTGTTTTCTTATGTGCCTATCATAGATGATTTGAATAGCGTAGCTAGATACTATAGCATAAAGTTAGTCAAAGGGTTCTTTGAAGCGACATTAACAATTAGTACATCTTATGCACACCGCAATAATTTGAAATGCTTGCTTACATCTGTAGAGAAAAGCTTTTTAGATCACACGGAAGATAGAAGAAGGGCATTGAAGGGTAAATTGGAGAAAGGATTGCAGCAGCAAGCTTTTGCTAGTAGTGAGGGTTATAGTGCAATTAGGGAACAGGGGAAATTAGTTTTAGATGCACTACACGTAGGGAAGCTTTGTATATTTAGGCCAAAATCATATTATGGCAATGTGTTTGTGGGAATGAGTGAATGTAAGCATGTGTTTTTGTTTCAGAGTAAGTGGACGTTCAAGTTAAATGGACAGGATCCAGCGATCCCTGGTATCTATTATATATGTGGACTTAATGCTTATTACCGTCTTCCAAAGGGATGGTATGGGACATGCTATTTGGGGATAGTTTTCCCAAAGATATATCAACTTGGCGATTTGAAAAGTTTTCCGAAATTGTCTGAATTACATCGTACTAGACAAAAGAGAGAGACTGCTGCTGGCGTAGTAGGAGACATATTTGGGGCGATAATTCCTTCAGTGGGAGTTATCTTAAACTCCATAAAGATTCGAAAGTTGTCTACTATTGTGGATAACATGCTGACAAATTTTACAGGGGCTATACTCCTGATGGATACTGAACTTGCTGCGGAGAGAGCTATGACTCTTCAAAACAGGCTTGCTTTAGACATTCTTTTAGTTAAAAATGGAGGAGTTTGTAGGATGCTTAATGAGCGTCACTGCTGTGCTTACATACCAGACAATAGTAATGAGATTAGAAGTATGCTTACTAACTTAACTAGGGATAGTGCAGATTTGAAGGAACTGAAAGAACCAGGTGTTTGGGAAAAGGTTGAGAAAGGATTTGCTTCGGTGGGGAATTGGTTTAGTAATAATTGGCATGGAATATTGGTGAAAATAATACAGGGAATCTTGATTGTTATAGCTTGCTTATTTGGATTATGGGTGGCATGTAAATTAGGAAAAAGAATAAAATTGAAAATGGCAAAAAATAATAAGAGGAGGGAAGAAAAACAAAGGGAAATATTGTTTAGGGCAAAATCACAGGCGGAAAGATTAAGAGGAGAGACTGAAATGAAGGAATTTTAGAATGTAACATTTGAGGGAAAGGTTTGTGTAATGACAAGAGTCATCAGAGGAGGGATTGTTGGAGTGTGTTGTAGGAAAGTACCATCTTGCCTGGAATGTTACCCCCATTTTCACTGTATGTATGTATGTTTTAGCCCCTGTGTCACTGGGATCCTGTTAGGCAGGACCCCAGTGCTCATAGTATGTGCCCTGTATGTGTTCCCTGTGTGGTGCCTAACTGTATCACTGAGGCTCTGCTAACCAGAACCTCAGTGTTTATGCTCTCTCTGCTTTCTAAATTTGTCACTGCAGGCTAGTGACTAAATTTACCAATTCTCATTGGCACACTGGTGCACCCATATAATTCCCTTGTATATGGTACTTAGGTACCCAGGGTATTGGGGTTCCAGGAGATCCCTATGGGCTGCAGCATTTATTTTGCCACCCATAGGGAGCTCAGACAATTCTTACACAGGCCTGCCACTGCAGCCTGAGTGAAATAACGTCCACGTTATTTCACAGCCATTTTTCACTGCACATAAGTAACTTATAAGTCACCTATATGTCTAACCTTCACCTGGTGAAGGTTGGGTGCCAAGTTACTTAGTGTGTGGACACCCTGGCACTAGCCAAGGTGCCCCCACATCGTTCAGGGCAAATTCCCAGAACTTTGTGCGTGCGGGGACACCATTACACGCGTGCACTGTACATAGGTCACTACCTATGTATAGCGTCACTATGGTAACTCCGAACAAGGCCATGTAACATGTCTAAGATCATGGAATTGTCACCCCAATACCATTCTGGTATTGGGGTGACAATTCCATGATCCCCCGGGTCTCTAGCACAGAACCCGGGTAGTGCCAAACTGCCTTTCCGGGGTTTCCACTGCAGCGGCTGCTGCTGCCAACCCCTCAGACAGGATTCTGCCCTCCTGGGGTCCAGGCAGCCCTGGCCCAGGAAGGCAGAACAAAGGATTTCCTCTGAGAGAGGGTGTTACACCCTTTCCCTTTGGAAATAGGTGTGAAGGGCTGGGGAGGAGTAGCCTCCCCCAGCCTCTGGAAATGCTTTGATGGGCACAGATAGTGCCCATCTCTGCATAAGCCAGTCTACACCGGTTCAGGGATCCCCCTGCCCTGCTCTGGTGCGAAACTGGACAAAGGAAAGGGGAGTGACCACTCCCAGGGGAGGTGCCCAGAGCCCCTCCCGTGTGTCCCAGACCTCTGCCATATTGGAAACAGAGGTGTTGGGGGCACACTGGACTACTCTGAGTGGCCAGTGCCAGCGGGTGACTTCAGAGACCCCCTCTGATAGGCTCTTACCTCTCTTGGTAGCCAATCCTCCTTTCTTGGTAGCCAAACCTCCTTTTCTGGCTATTTAGGGTCTCACCTCTGGGGAATTCTTCAGATAACCAATGCAAGAGCTCACCAGAGTTCCTCTGCATCTCCCTCTTCGACTTCTACCAAGGATCGACTGCTGACTGCTCCAGGAAGCCTGAAAAACCACAACAAAGTAGCAAGACGACTACCAGCAACATTGTAGCACCTCATCCTGCCGGCTTTCTCAACTGTTTCCTGGTGGTGCATGCTCTGGGGGTCACCTGCCTTCACCCTGCACTGGAAGCCAAGAAGAAATCTCCTGTGGGTCGACGGAATCTTCCCCCTGCTAACGCAGGCACCAAAAGACTGCATCACCAGTCCGCTGGGTCCCCTCTCATCCTGACGAGCATGGTCCCTGGAACACAGGAACTCTATCCAAGTGACTCCCACAGTCCAGTGATCTTTCAGTCCAAGTTTGGTGGAGGTAAGTCCTTGCCTCCCCACGATAGACTGCAAATCTGTGTACTGCGTGATTTGCAGCTGCTCCGGCTCCTGTGCACTCTTCCAGGATTTCCTTTGTGCACAGCCTAGCCTGGGTCCCCAGCACTCCGTCCTGCAGTGCTCAACCCTCTGAGTTGGCCTCCGACATCGTGGAATCCTCCTTTGTAACTCTGCGTGGACTCTGGTTCACAAATCTTCCAAGTGCCTGTTCAGGTACTTCTGTGGGTGCTGCCTGCTTCTGTGGGGGCTCTCTGAGTTGCTGAGTGCCCCCTCTGTCTCCTCCTCCAAGGGGCAACATCCTGGTCCTTCCTGGTCCCCAGCAGCACCCAAAAACCTCTACTGCAACCCTTGCAGCTAGAAAGGCTTTTTTGTGGCATTTCTTTGTGGGAATACTTCTGCAACCTTCATCGCGACGTGGGACATCTTCCATCCAAAGGAAAAGTTCCTAGTCCTCTTCGTTGTTGCAGAACTCCAAGCTTCTTCCACCTAGAGGCAGCTTCCTTGCACCTTCATCCAGGGGTTTCTGGGCTCCTGCCCCCCCGGACACTATCGCAACTCTTGTACTTGGTCCCCTTGCAGGTCCTCAGGTCCAGGAATCCACCTTCAGTGCCTTGCTGGTGTTTGTTGTTCTTGCAGAATCCCCCTATGACGACTATTGTGCTCTTTTAGGGTAGTAGGTGTACTTTACTCCTACTTTTCAGGGTCTATGGGTGGGATATCTTGGACACCCTGACTGTTTTCTTACAGTCCCAGCGACCCTCTACAAGCTCCCATAGGTCTGGGGTCCATTTGTGATTCGCATTCCACTTTTGGAGTATATGGTTTGTGATGCCCCAGACCTATGTTCACCTATTGCAACCTAGTGTAAGTCTACACTGTTTGCATTACTTTTCTGACTCTTACTTACCTGTTTTGGGTTTGTGTACTTGTGTATATTACTTACCTTCTTACTGAGGGTACTCACTGAGATACTTGTGGCATATTGCCATAAAAATAAAGTGCCTTTATTTTTAGTAACTCTGTGTATTGTGTTTTCTTATGATATTGTACATATGATATAAGTGGTATAGTAGGAGCTTTGCATGTCTCCTAGTTCAGCCTAAGCTGCTTTGCCATAGCTACCTTCTATCAGCCTAAGCTGCTAGAAACACCTCTATTCTACTAATAAGGGATAACTGGTCCTGGCACAGGGTGTAAGTACCACAAGGTACCCACTATAAGCCAGGCCAGCCTCCTACATGTGTCTTTTAAAATTAATATTAATATGAAAAGCTTACAATATATTCTGTAATGAAGCTGCATAGAAAATGTGTGAACGTAAAAATAATGCACGCGTTTGAAATGCGCCCACGGGGAGTGGTCATCAATGTACACGAAGACTAATGAAGCTTATTGATGATGAATTAAATGATGTACTAATGTTTTGATTTGTATTAGCATATTATAATTAGAGTCATATTATTAGGGGTTTGTTAACTTAATCACTAGGCCTTAGTTAGCAAGGGTCTGGGCCTAGCTGTAAACTTCGTACTTGTATAGCACACTACTCACCTGTTAGGGTCTCAAGGCGCTGTACGCATAACGCTGTAGAACCCCTCCTGGCTTTTCCCTGTGAGGTGCCCACTCCTGGGCAACCTCCAAGGTGAAGCCAGGCACCCCAGCACTGTTGGGGCCGTTGTGGAGATTAAGCAAGCTATTGCCCAGAGTTACAGAGTGGGACCCATGAATTAGAATAGGCACCGATGCGAGAATGATCAGGTCCGAGGAAATTGAGCCCAAGACCCGCCGAGGCAGGAATTGAACCCTGGTCACAGGCCAGATTTCCGCATCAGGGTCTGCTGCTCTAACCATTGAGCCACACTTCTCCAATAGCTGCTTGGTCTCATATTAAACTGTGTTTTTCCTAACGTGCAATGTGCTGTTTTCCTGAAGGACACGACGCTGTACTTTTCCAGAAGTTAGATGTGTGTGTAGCCGTAGTAAATTCTTTCTCATGAGACCCGACTTGCTCAAGGAGACATTGTTGCTGAATGCAGCAGTGTAGTTCGTAACAGGTGCAAGGCTGCCTGGAGTAGGGGAAAACAATAGAGCCACTGACTGGAGCGTGAAGTGTAACTTTTCTTACCTGACATTCCAACCGATGAAGACGTCAATAATGTGAGCCAATCAACGACATGAGAACTGTGTTCTGTGGAAAATTCTAGTGAAGCGCGTGGAGAATTATTGGACAGAGATAATGATGCACCAAATATTATCCAATGGGGAATTAAGGGCTAGTTCGACAGTTTTGATATAACCGCATGACCCGAGGAGAGATGACACATTTTATTAGCCATTATTTGGACATTCTACCTTAAGCCATACTTTGTCATTTCGAGACTTTGCCTGATACTTTAACCATCCTCTATCTAAGTCCACACTGATGCTTGCTTCTCCCCCATATGAGGGAAGTGTCTTATTCTTTAGCTATGTCATACTGAGACTTTGCCCTGTCCTATCTTTGCTGATGGTGAATCGACTGATGTCCTGAGGACGAAGACTGACGCTGGTTACTGATTCGTTGGGGGGGGGTAACTATCTAATGATAATTGTAGTTGTCTGTTTGCCTTTTCTTTTTAGGTACCAAGTGCTCTTTTGATAGAGGCCATAGTTAGATATTTTCCAAATTTGTGTTTGCTAAATTGTTTTGCATGAAGCCCAACATGCTGATGCTAATTCAAGGTTAGTGAAGGTGTTCACAAATACCTGACGCAAATAGACAAATGACTGAGTTCTTGCTTTGTTGAATCTTGCCCTACTGAAACTTTCCTAAGATGCTTCCTATTAATGATGTGTTAATGCTTAATGAATATTCTCTATGCATTGATTAATTGTGTTTTAATGATAAATCTGAAGTGTTACTAATGAGACTGATTGCTAATGAGATTAACGGAGATGATTATTGGATTGTAACCAATAGGGAATAAATATCCTAACACTTAACTAGATTTGTGTGGTTATTCCTGACTGAGGGTTCAAGGCGTATTCATTTATTGATTCTTGCTGAATATTGATTGGGTTATTGATATATTGATTTTGTGATGCCAGAAAGATATCTCGTACTGGGAAGTCTCCAAACGTGGTCAAAAGGTTCATCGGCCTAGGCGTGTCCCCTTGCAAGTTTACTGATCAAGGTTCTGACGCGTGGCGCGCTATCACATCCAAGTCACAAGAGAAAGGCATGACAGCATGGACGTCATTTAGGGGTCGCCAGTAGCAACCCCTGCTTGCTCCTTGCGAGCCCTGGCTCTGATTTTGCGAACCCTAGCCTTACAGATGGCAACATTAGTGTCAGGAAGACAGGGGAAATTCGTCCTTATAGATGTTGGTTGGGACTCCAGTTTCCTTTTTTTCTTGCAATTTTTTATTACACCAATGGGGATTAATATCATATTATGTTATATTATTGACTAGTAGTGTAATAGAGAATGGAGTATGATTAGCTGGAATGTGACTATCCCTGGCAGCTAAGGTAAGTAAATAATGCTTTTAGATGTATGTTGCGTGCATGCTTGTGAGCGAGAGTGTAATTATGTGAGAAAGTGTGTGAATGTGTGTGTTTATATGTAAGCACATGTGTGTGTGTGTGGGGGGGGAGTAAAAGTCAAATGGTGTGTGATGTCACTTCCTGTAGGGGTAGCAGGATGTAGAAGCATAGAGAGCTGAGTGAAATATAAATACTGACAGAAATGACTGCAGCTTTAAGAATTGGCAGTCTTTCCTCAGATATGTTAATGCCACATATGTTGTGTCTTATTAAGTTTAATAATCCTTCCCTCCTCTCTCTTGCACTTCCTCATCAGATTCAGGAAATTTAGTTTTCTATGAAACCAACTTTAACCCCCCTGGCTTCTGTTATTTTAGGTCAAAGCCTATCAGACAATGCAATTGTCTGGTTTGCTAAAGACATCTTGGGGACATTCAGAAAGCTGATCTAGGCACAATGCCACACAAGATAGCTGCCTGCCTTTGAGACTCCTGAGCGGTTCTGATGGCCAGACGAGGATACAGGCACCTCAGCTGAAAGAGTCTATCTAATGGCACAAATTTAAGTGCTGGAAGGTGGGCACTTTCAAACCATGTCTTTTCCGACCTCTTACTTTCAGTTTCTGTCAAGCACTAATCCGTTTGTCCAATGGAGACACAATATTGACCAAGTTGCTTATTCTCAATTCCTCCTAGATGTTCTGTGCCTCCCACTTACATGCTCGTGATCAGCACCGGAAAGTCCCAGTGGGAAGGGGATGGATGAAGAGAGAGACACTGGAGCCATAGGTCCGGATCCAAAGGAATAGTGATGGTTCTCGAAGAGACGGAATTTCCTATGAAAAATTACACATCAGTCAAACAACTCATTACTCATAACCCATGTATATACTAGTCTCTATCTACTATGTGCAAGTTAAGGTGTAACTGTTAGCGCCCCCTTTCCCGCTTTAGATAGCTCTCCCTCTCTCTCTCTAGGAGGTTTCATGAACTTATGTGGCTTACCGGTAGTTAAATAAGAACCTTGAACCTCCTAGAGTTTTAACTACTCCCACTGTGACCCCAGATTGCTCCCAAATCACCTCAATTAACGCCTACCTAAATGTTCTTGAAGTTCTGTGGAGACCTTGCTTGATTCACCTTGCTGAGTTTTCCCAAGATGCTGACTTACTCGCCTTCATAGACATTTAAATACATAATAAGTAATGACAACAAATTCTCAGGTAATTAGTGTTTGCAGACATTCATGGTTTAATTACCGCATTATACTTAGAATTTCAAGAAACACAATTCAGTGTTTTTGATCACACTGAAAACATAGGGTTAATATCAAAAGATCACAGTGCACAGTTTGCATCACTTTGGGAACATAGGGTTAGTATCAAAAGAACAAAGTACAAGATTTGCATCACTCTTAAACATACGGTTAATATCAAAAGATCACAGTGCAATGTTTGCATCACTCTGGCAACATAGAGTTAATGTCAAAAACACAAGCAATTGGTTTTATCACTGTTACATCAAAGCGCAAGTTGATCATAGAAATGACAAACTTTCAGGCCATACACAGACTGCTCTGTATCACCAGCAACAATTTAGAATTATGCAAATGTCATATTAAACTTAGCGATAACCAACACATTCACAATACATCGTTTTTATAATAGTTGCACGAAATAATTTCCTTTCTGTGATACATAGCAAGCAATAACGATACGCGTTACTACGTGACAAGCGGCGAACACCCCAGTGACCTTAAACGCCAATGATGTGCCTTCTTAAGTGCTTCGCGCGTCGAAACATCCAACTGTCGAAAATCAAATGAGCAAATGTCAGGTTTTCACAAAAAAATGCCTTTCGAGGGTGCAACACGTTACTGCATTTTTAGTAGTTAATTCTCTTGTTTTCTTCCTCTCCCCAAAAGCGGCATCCAAGATACTGGACTGAATGTGAAGGTCAAATGTGGAGAAGCAGAGACTCCTTTTCTGCAGCCGGTGACCTTTACAGCAAGCAATTCACTCAGGCTGGGTGAGGATTAAATACCTTCTGCATCTGGGCACACCCAGTCTGAGTCAAAGTATGCTAGAGGCTTGAGAAACAAGCATTGGTCTTAAACAAGCAATGGTCCCAACAAGTACTGGTCTTTGTAAATAAGCATTTGTCTCTGTAAAACATTCTTATGGGGTTACAGCAAATGTTGGTGCCTGCAAAGGCAGATGATTGTCTTAAGAGTTCTTTACTGGAGCACATCCAGGTTTGCAGGCCCAACAGTTTCAAGGTATCTTTTTACAATGATGTTGTTTCAGGCTTTCTCCCACATATATTTGACTTTTCTTTCAACAAACGCTTGTGATATTCTTATTCAATATGAGTTGTGCTTCTTTACAAAAGGATTAATAAATATAATTACAAAGGATAGTTAGGATTACAGCCACTTTGCCACTCCACTACTATTGCCCTTGCTAACACATATGTACTATTTTACAATATACACATGCTTTATAATGATTTATAGTGTCTTCATTTTCTCCTTTTGCCTGCAGGACAACAGTCCATGAGTATCAGTACATGATGACATACACGATTTATAGCTGAAGACTTATATATTGCCATACAGACTCTTTCCCTGACTCATTCACCTTTTTTCAGTAGAGAACCTTTGATTCTTAAGCTCACAACTTACATGTTTTGGTGAGATAAGCACGTATAAAGTATCAGGGAATTCTCTTCATACATTATACATGGACAGACCGCATAGACTGAAATGCATATTAGATCATCCTTCTCTACTGTCAAACCTATAATAAGGAAACCTCACCATCAAAGGGATCTTGGCCCAGAGTATCTTTCATCTATTATGGAGGGTGACAGTGATTATTAAGGCGCCTCCTCAAAATCTGTCATGGGAGCCATTTCATTGAAGTCATCTAGGTCAGTCAACCATCCTAAAATAAATGTTGAATCTCCCTCCAAGTCACATTCTTCTTTTACGCTGAAGCATATTATGGAGGAAATTAGAGCCTTCAAGCCTTAAAGTACTTCAATCCAGTGAATTGAAGAATTTTTTTTTTCTCATGATCAAAGTATTTCTGCCATTGAGCAATGGATTAGTGATGTTGAAGACTCCATGCCTAATGTTTCTCATCTACTAAAAGAAATTAAGCAATGTAATAAAGCTGCAGAGGGCTTGGAAAATAGAAATCACAGGAACAATGTCAGGCTTTATGGCATACCGGAGAACTCTGGAGGGTCTAATATGATTGCCTTCCTGCAAAATGCAATTCCTTCAATAGTCCATCTATAAAATAAAAGTCCCCTTAGTATCCAAGGGGTTCATTGATTGTGTCCAAAAGCTAGAAACTCTGCAAATTCAAAGCCCAGAGGGATTATTGTTCTCTTTTTACAGTTTACTGAACTGATGCAAATACTCTCAGTGGCTAAAGAAGTTGGCATCTTACATTGGTCTGGTGACAGAGACTACTTTACACAAAATGTTTCTAATGCAGCTAAAAGGAAATGTTTCCTTGAAATGCGACCTCAGTTTAAGTCCTTAATTGCATCCAAAGACAGACAATATACTTTTGGGGAACCAGACAGTCTTCAGGCACTCCTTTGACACAGGGTTCAAGAAGATATGGAAGCAGCTTCAAATGCCACAACATGACTTTACAATGTTTATCCTGGTCTCCATGTTATTTACTAACTAAGCAGAACTTTCTTCCGGTTTTGCTTCTTGAACTAACATTGTTGATTCATATTTTCCTTTCTCCTTTTGTTTTTTTATGTTCACTTGTGACAGAAGCTCCCACTCCCCTATGTATATTGCCATGCATGTATCTTGTCCACTGACTACAATCACATGGGCCACCAATGGTAGGTCTGTAGTGTATTTTCTATTTTGTTAAACATTTTGCTATTATAGTTCTACATGTTTATATATATATATATATATATATATATATATATATATATATATATATATATATATATATATATATATACTTGTTACTGTCTCATTGAATTGGAGTACATATTTCAGTTTGTGTCCATTCGGAACAAAGTCAGGTGCATCTTCATCAGGTGCCCCACTCCCTTAGCATCCTTTGGGATGGTTCATTATTTCGTTCTTTTTTCACTTGCAGTTAAGGAATTTTTCTTTCCTGTATTTCCTTTTCTACCTCTTGTTCTTAGTTTTCAGGTCTTTACTCCCTTGTGTTTCTTTTCTTTTACTTCACACTATTATTTCTTAGCTGTCTTTCTGCCTTCTTTTGCTATTTTCATTCTGCCATATATTATACATACCTTCAAATATGCTTATCTGCTAAGAATATATCTGGGTCCACAGTAAATTTAAGAGATGTTACTTGAAATGTTAAAGGCCTCAAGAATTCAGTGAAAAGGCAGGAAGTACTGTCTCACTTATCTAACCTAAATGCTAAATTGGTTTCCTTCAAGAAACACACTACAATGATAAGGAAGCTGGTATGTTAAGGAAATGTTGGGTTGGTGATTGGTGTTTTTTCCCATCTATTTACCGTAAGAATGGAGCTATTATTTTATTTCACAAACGACTGAAGATTTTGTTTGTATCTCAAGAATATGATCATGAGGGTACATAGGTTTTAGTTAAGCTTAATATTAATAATATTACTTTCACCCCTTTCAATGTATATGGTCCGACACATACAAACCCTGAATTTTGGAAAGGGATTTCTCACAAAAGCACGTAACACTATTCACAGAATTTCATATTGGGTGGAGACTGTAATCATGCATCAGACCTCTTCCTTGACCGCTCTTCTTCTACCAAATTCACACCTAACAAAGCAGACAAGGTCTTACAACGTACTATGGGCCAGATGTAGCAAAGGTTTTTCCCCATTCTGTGTCTATGGGAAAAAGTGTTTTTACATATGGCCCTATATCCCAACATTCCCTTTCTGATAATATCAACCCAGACCTTACAGAATTTTCCTTTTACTCCCCTCATCACTACTCTAAAACAAGAACTGACAAAATATTTTTAAGCATCAATCTATTGCAAAATTTGACTAGTTCAATTTTATTATCTGACCATGCCCTGGTACTGACTGATCTTGAAATTCTAAATACATCAACACATAAATCCAGATGACGATTCAATAAGTCGTTACTTTCAGATAAAGATTTACTCTGCATTTTAGTCCTTTCCCCTGGATTTTTCAAACAAAAAGACAACGGAGACACTTCTTTAAATTTTGTTTGGGATGCTTTCAAGGCGGCATCTAGCGGATTTATATTTAGTTATGTCTCATCTATGAAAAAACTTAGGGAAAATGAGACCACAGCCATACTAACCAATATTAAACATTTAGAACATATTTATTATGCTTCCAAGAACATCAAAGCAGATCTAGAAGTGCTCATCACATAAAATTCCAGTTCAATAAGTTATCTACCGGAAAAGCATGTGGTACACTTTTCAGAGTAAACTCTTGAAATTATTGTGGTAAAAACAAAGCGTGTGCTTTGCTTGCAAATGATCTGAAAGGTAGAAAGAAAAAAAGCACTATTAAGACAATTAGAAGTTCTTTGGGTACTCAGCTGTTCCATGACATAGCAGCATGCTTTGCAAAATATTATCAAGCACTCTACACTTCTGAAAGTAATCCTCCTGAAGCTCTTATAAACTCTAACTTTGCGAATCTTAAAAATCGAAACATCACAAATACTGATACTTCCTACCTTGAATCTGAATTCACCATAGATGAACTTAGAGAAGCAATTAAATATTCACTCTATTTCACTCTAGGTCACTCTACAACACTCTATTCCACTTAACTATAGGCCACTCTATGCCAGTCCACTCTATGATATCACACTTTACGACACTCCACTCAACGGTACTCTATGCCACTTAACACCACTCCATGCCCCTCTGTACAACTCTACTCCAATCTACTACACTGTACTCCACTCTATGCTATACCACTCCCCTCTAAGACACTTTTTTCCACTCTATGCCCCGTCACTCTATGGCTCTCTACTCTACCTCCTCTGCTCTACACCCCTCCGCTCTACAGATCTCTGTTGTACAACCCTCGTCTCTATGACACTCTACACCCATCCGCTCTGTGCCCCTCCACTTTAAGACACTCCACAACACTACTTCACTCTACAAGTCGGAAGACCGCCAGGGTTAATATGGTGGTATCACCGCCAACAACCTGACGATGAAGACCGCCACATTATGAGTGTGGCTGGTTGGCTGCTGCCGGGCCGGAGATGTTCATCTCCGACCCGGCGGTCCAAGGAAGAACGCAGGCGGTATTAGGAGCAGGCCTACCGCCATGGTTTCTGTGGCAATAGCACTGCCACAAAAACTGTGGCGGTAAGGCTACCGGTGACAGGAAATGCTTTCCCTGTCACCAGTAGATGGTTCCCCCACCTGCCCCAGCAAGCACCTGACCCCCCCTGCAGTCACAGTGCCCCCTACTCACATAGCACGCCCTCCTCCCCGCATACGTGCAGACACCCACACGCACCACGCATACACAAATTCGCCTACACTTCCAGACACGCATCCACTCACACTCATCCATACACATATTCACTCACACATACTCACACGCATTCAGGCACACATACACACAAACATCCAAACACGCATACTCACATGCATACACACTGACATGCAGACACACACTCACTTCAACATTCATACACGCATTCACTCACATGCATACAACCACAAATACACCATAACACTCACACACAACACCCCCCCCCCCTCCCACCCTCCTCCCCTTTCGGACACCCGACTTACCTTGTCCGGTGAGGAGGTCGTCTGGCAGGGAAGGGGTGCTGCCACTGCCTGCAGCGCCCAGCCAGCAGGACACTGCCAGGCCATATTAATGGTCTTAATATAGCTGGCGGCGTCCTACTGGTGGGGCGGTGCAGGTGGTAGCAACGCCAGAGTGCCACCACCCGCCAGTATGGCTACCTCCCGATATCCGCCCACAGTGTGGCGGAAATCTGGCAGTACCCATTACATGGCAGGCAGAAGACCACCAGCACTGGCTGTCTTCTGGCACCCGTAGATTTGGCGGCCTCACTCAGAGACCCCCAAGGTCATAATGAGGGCCTCTATGCCCATTCATTCTACAACATTTTACTCCACTCCACTCTGCATGCCTCCACTCTATGGCCCTCCACTCCATGCCCCTATACTCTACAACCCTTCACTTTACAACCCTCCTTTCCACACCACTGTATGACACTCCACACCACACTACAACACTCCACAACACGCCACACAGGCCACTCTATGCCACTTTACTACACTGTGGGGGTCATTCTGACCCTGGCGGTCATGGACCGCCAGGGCCAACGACCGCCGGAGCACCGCCAACAGGCTGGCGGTGCTCCCATGGCATTCTGACCGCGGCGGTACAGCCGCGGTCAGATACGGGTACACCGCCGGTTTCCCGCTGCCCAAGGGAATCCTCCATGGCGGGTTGTTCTGGCGGATTTGACCGCCAGAACCTGGTTGGCGGTAAAGGGTGTCGTGGGGCCCCTGGGGGCCCCTGCAGTGCCCATGCCAATGGCATGGGCACTGCAGGGGCCCCCTAACAGGGCCCCACCAAGATTTTCAGTGTCTGCCACGCAGACACTGATAATCGCGACGGGTGCAACTGCACCCGTTGCACCCCTTCCACTCCGCGGGCTCCATTCGGAGCCGGCATCCTCATGGAAGGGGGTTTCCCGCTGGGCTGGCGGGCGGCCTTCTGGCGGTCGCCCGCCAGCCCAGTGGGAAACTCAGAATTACCGCGGCGGTCTTTTGACCGCGCAGCGGTATTCTGCCGGTGGGACTTTGGCGGGTGGCCTCCGCCGCCCGCCAAAGTCAGAATGACCCCCTGTATGCCATTCTACTTTATCACTCAACGCCACTCCATGCCACTCACATCACTCCACATTACTCCACACTACTCCATGACACTCTACATCAGTCTACTCCACTCTATGTCCCTCTACACCAGAGGTCTTCAAACTGGGGGGCGGGCCCCCTAGGGGGGCCTGAAGTGATCCCAGGAGGGGCCCCAGACTCTGGCCAAAATAAATATTATACAGATAACAGGCCTTTGTTTTAAGCAGAAGCATGTTATTGCAGTTTTAAAAAGGTAACAGTACTTAACTGCAATGTTTAAATAGGTTTAGACATATTTAAACATTGCCATGTTTATGAAATAATTGTGAAAAATTCTGAGGGGGGCCCAATGATTTTTATTTTTCAACTGGGGGGGCGCAGCATTAAATAGTTTGGAGACCACTGCTCTACACCACTATAGTCTACTCTGCTCCACTCTACGCCACTCTTCTCCACTTTACCCTACACCACTCCACTCTATGAGACTCCACTCTACGACACTCCTTTCTACTGCATTCTACAGTAGTTATCTCTATTCCACTCTATGACATGCCAATCTACTACCACCTACGCCCCTCTACTCTATGACACTCAATGTCAGTCCACTGTATGCCACTTCACAACACTCCACAACGCTCTATGCCACTCCACTCTATGTCACTCTACTTCATCTATTCTATGACACTTTATTCCACTCTTCAACACTTACTCTACTCTATGCTAAGCCTCACCACTCTACTCCATATTATGCAACTCCACGCCATGCCACTTCACTCTACACCACTCCACTTCATTCCACTCCACTCTACAACACTCCATTCCACTTCACTCTACATCAGGACACGCTATGACACTCTATGCTCCTCCATTCTATGACACTCCACTCTACAACACTCCACTCTATGGCACTCCACTGTATGCCACTCTACTCCATTCGACACCACTCTACTTCACTCTGCCCTACTCTACTCCACGCTATGCCACTCTAGAACTCTCCACTCTATGACCCGCATTTCTATTCCATGACACTACACTCTAAGACACTACACTCTACGTCACTCCACTACACTACACAACTCTCTACTCCACTCTATGCCACCCCCATGACACTCTACTCCACTCTCTACCACTGCACTCTACGTCTCTCCACTCTATGCCTCTCTACTCTATGATGCTCTACTCCACTCTATGCCGCTCCATTCAACAACACTCTTCTCCATTCTATGCAACTCCCTCTATGCCACTCCATGCTACTTTACTCCACTCTAAGCCACTCCCATCTTCTCCACTCCACAACACAGTACTCTACTCCACCTATGACACTCTATGACATGCTGCTGCTGAAACTTGCTTCACGATGCTCTCTGATATCTGGATAGGCTATCTAAATAAAGGAGACTGAGCACCCCCTTGGAATCCTAATGACATGATCCTCATCTAATGTATGCCATTCTTCAGGTAAGCTGATGCTGCTGAAAGCAGGAACAGTGTGTCATTTCATTGCATAGTTCGACCTATTGAGGTTATTACATAAAACAAAGGTAAGAATTTACAATAATAAAACCAATTCCCCCAACATTCTGACAATATGAACAAGTAAACATTCCTGGGCATTTCAGTTGCTTCGCAAAATTATGCTATGGCGGCATAAGGTGGCGCTAGGGTCTTGTAAATATGCCCCTAAACTCCTTAACCAATCCTTGGAAAGCTCTTCATCATGGGGCTGTTGTTATTGATAAATCTGAGAACACTCTCAGATAATTGTTTTCTGATAAAAAGAATGATTTTTTTGTTAATTGCTGTCCTAAGAATCTCCTCTTTAATTGGTAGTCCGAAAAGTTAACCAAAATTACTATTTCGCATTTACTGGCTGATGCTTTGGGACTCTGTGCGCCCTCATGATCGTCAGGTCGGCTGGTGGGTCCACTAAAATATGCATATTTACAAGACCCTAGCGCCACCTTACGCCGCCATAGCATCATTTTTGTTTATGCTAAGGCGGCTTTTCCCTTACACTGTATTTACAAAGTGGTGCAATTCTTGTGTCATGCATAATGTATGAAAGGGGGGCATACTGATGTAGGGAGGCCTGAAAAAATGGTGCAGTGAAATTTACAACATTTCACTGCGCCATTTTTTTCCATCATTTTTAACGCCTGCTCAGAGTAGGCGTTAAAATGACACTCCTATTTTAATCAATGGGCCTCCCTGTGCTATGCTGCACTAGCATCAAAATTCTTGACACTAGTGCAGCAAAGGGCCACAATAGCATAAAAAATGTTGACACTTTTGTCATAATGACTGCCATGATGTGTTGTATTATAAATACGGCACAACCATAGTGTTGTTAGGTAGGGCAGGGGCAACGCAAGAAAAGTGGCGCATCAGGACCGATGCACCACTTTCTTGCAAACATGGCCCTTAATCTGGTAGGAGTGCAAGCCTTGCTATTCCAACAATCTACGTTTTGGTTAATAGTCAACTTCTTGTGTTCTCCAATGTTGAGGAGGCACAGGTTTTCTTGTCTAAAATGCCAAAGTCAAGAATGTCATAAAAGCAAATTGTTTGGGTGGGTGCAGTCCAGAGCTATGACTGGGCTGAACTTTTGTAGATGTACTAGCGGGTTGTGTGGATACATAACAAACACAGGGTACAGTGTCAGGGCACCATTCGAGGGCAGGGAACCTTCCGGGGTAGGTGGGGAACCCCCGGATCCAAGGATGGGGTGGGACTAGGTTGTGGTGGTGGGGAGGATGAAGATCATTTGAAAAGAACAGTGTAAAAAAGTATCTGGAATGGTTAAAGCCTAAGCTGAATGTGAATGTGAACGCAAAGACTAAATTGCTGGGCCAGTGCGTATGCCTGAATTATGTGATAACAGGTGCTGTGGAGGCTAAAAACTCAGTAATGCAATACGTTCAAATGATTAGGTGTAATGGCAATGGAGTAGAGGATAGAAGTAAATGCAGTTCTCTTTTCATTTAGCACAGATGCTATCTATTTGCAAGAAAGACATTTTAAAAGTGAGACCCCGAAACTGAGTTTATCAGGAGGATTTACACAAGCCCTTTTCACATCAGCTGTGGAGGCAATGAGGGGTGTAGCAATCGTGTTTACAGATTTAGTGGAATGCCAAATAAAGGGGTAGAAGGGGCAAAAACATAAGGTGGATCTGGGTCAAGGCCTTAGTTAAAGATAGAATGGCCAACTTTGCAAACTATTATGGCCCAGTGACGGATAATCTGCAGCCATTAGAACAAATCTATGACTTAGCCACGAAAGCACAGGGGGTGTTAGTTATTGGGGGAGATTTTAACTTTAGTCAAGATATAAAAACAGACACCGCAAATACAGTAAAAAAAAACAGCTGAGACCAAAAACAGCCGAGCTGTGGAATCAAACAGGATTTTAGATTATTCGGCACTTGGTGGGTGGATCACCCTCAACTTTCACAATATACATGTTATTCGAATAGATGTAGATCTGCCTCTCATATAGATTTTTTTCGTCTGACAAATACAGTGAAATGGATGAGGCAGAGGAAATTGTAGCAAATTAATTTTCTGATCATTTAATAGTTTATCATAAAATAAAGCAGAGTCCACTCTCAAAAGTACAGTCAAGGTGGCATTTTGATAGGTCACTCCTTTCGGATCAGATTTGTTTGGAAGAGATGAGGGGCTTTCTAAAATAATATTTGGAAATTAATTGTAATACCACATCTGATTTTATGGTTTGGGACGCATTTTTAAGCCACATTTAAGGGGAATGTAATAGCTTATAAAGCATGATATAAGAAGTTCCATCTTGTAAAAATCCAGCTATAGTTGATAAAGCTGTGAATGATTTTTTGACAGTTAAGGGTAAACCAACAACCTTGGATGAATATCAGGAAAAGAAGATTTGCTTGATAAAGCAAGGCAAGATTTGAAGGATCTTATTTTAATAGAATTAATTTCAGGAGATAAAGCTTTGCAGCAAATTTATATGAGGAAAACCAACAGGTAACAAAATATTTGTCCTGGTCAAAAAAAATAAAAAAAATAGCCAAGTGTTAGTAAAATAAAAACATCTGCCACTGGTGGATGGGAAGTGGGGGAAGAGGCAATTATGGAGGTGTTTTTACGACATTACAGGTATATATATATATACCACTTGATTTCTGCATATCTGAAGAGTTCTCAGGACTGCATTGATTCCACATTCCAATTGCAATCTTCACTCATGATGCTTTTCGAAAATCCACCAGTGTCAGCTGTGCAGCCACTGAGCAAACCATCTTGTACTACCTGAGGAAGGCGGAAGCTGAAACGTTGTAGTAGAAATATATTTTTGTTCTTTAATGAGATCATCTGTTTGAGTCACTTCTTTCTTGGATATATATATATATATATATATATCCAAGAAAGAAGTGACTCAAACAGATGATCTCATTAAAGAACAAAAATATATATATATGAGGAGGAAGAGGTTGTCTCCCAAATTAAGTTGGAACAATATTTTGAGACACTTGGGCTGCCACAGTTATCAAATTCCTGAGTAAGTGCTCTGCCAGATAAAATTCAGCAGGCGGAGTTGGTCAATGCCCTTAAAAAGATGGCGAATACGAAAGCCACGGGATCTGATGGTATATCATCAGAAGTTTACAAAATGTTCCTAAAAGCACTGCTTCCTTTTTTAACAAGACTGTTTGATCAAATCAGTGAGGGGATAGAGGTCCCAAATTTGTTTAAAGAATCTATAATAACTAGTTTTCTAAAAAAAAAGGTAAAAGTGAGTGCAACAGATGCCAACATATTTCACCCCTTAAGTCTGCTAAATGAGCATTATAAGTTATTTATGAAAATGTGGGCTGATAGAGTTGCTTTAGGGGCACAGCTAGCGATAGACAGAGACCAGAGTAGCTTTTTACCCCAACGATCAATGGCAGCCAATTCACAGTTTTTGATGCAAGCAATAGGTTATTTTTCAGTCAACACGCAGAAAGCAGCAATTTTAAAGATGGATGCAGAAAAAGCATTTGATTTGATAAATTGGCAGACCCTGTTTTATATATTGGAGAAGTTTAGGTTTCCAGATAAAATTTTAAATACGCTGAAAAATTTAAATATGGGGCAGAGGCAAAAGTTATTGTCAACTTTAAAGAGACTGGAAGAGTCAGGATCAGTCGTGGCACCCGACAGAGGTGCCCTCTATTCAAGCTTCTTTTTTGATTTTTTTATAGAGCCATTAGCGATCATGATTCAAAACAATGATCTGATTATGCTGCCTATGGAAGGAATGTCCAAAATAAAACTGCTTGCAGAATGCATCCTATTATATTATACATAAAGGTAGAAAGTGGGAATGTACAGAGATTGATTGACAAAGTTAAGGGTTTTACTAGTAGTGGTGGTTATATGACGAACGAGGCAAAAACTTAATTTTTATTAATTAATTTGTCTAGATCAGATCTTCCGGTCAGCTTACAAGCCCTACCCAGCGCCCTCTATGCTCTCTGGGAATTTATTTTACCAGCAATTTCTCAGAACTATGCCAACTAAACTACAGGGCAACTTTCAACAAGATTAAAGCGTCACTTGAGATGTGGACTCTCTTATAACTTGTGTTGATTGGGAAGGTTGTTTAATCAAAATGTGGATAGTGCCACTGCTTTTATTCCTTTTGTATAACCCTCCCTTTACAGATACCTATCTTAAAGAACTTGATGTAATCTTTCAGAAATTTTTATGGCACAATAAAAAGTCTAGAGTAAAGAAGGCAGTATTAGAATTGGAGGTTGAGCAAGGGGGACTGGCATTTCCTCACTTTAGGACTTATTATCAGGCAGCCCTTCTAGACAATCTTATCCAGCTCTCAGTATCAGCTATGGGGTTTGACTGCTTCTTTTTTTAAACTTATGGCCAGAGAAAGCCAGATTTAATTGCCGGCATCTTTGAAGATGGCGAAGTTACTGAAAAAGTCTAGATATAAGATGTTGGGAGTGTTAGAACAGCGCCTCCAGGTATTTTTTAAGTGTTGGGAGGGGTCCAACTTGTCATGCATATACCCTTATGTAGGATGGCGACATTTTGGGGTTGACAGTAACAAAGCCAATGATACACCAATGGGAGGAGAAGGGGTTCACTAAACTGGGAGACTTTTATATTGGTATGAATAACGTGGGACCAAGTAATCCAGCGATTTGGGAGTACCAGATTGGGTCTCCAGCTCAGTTTTAGTCAAATAAGGAGTCTCTTAAAAGTCAACTATCAGGAAATGAAGGTGGAGACTCATGCATTGGTCAACTTGTTCTACGAGAATAAACTCTAGGGAGTGTGAACTTGGTATAGGTTATAGGCCAAATAGTAGTACAAGATGTTTTAGAGAGAGTACATAGAGAGACTGGATGTAAATTAACAATATGTGAATGGCAGTACATCTGTGAGCTGGGGTATAAATCTCAAAGGGCTGCCAATTATAAGAGGATGGCATTTTTTTCGGGGAGGCTTGCATATTATGCACCATATCGACTCCATAAAATGTATCAAACTCAACTAAGTCAATCTTACCAGTGTGACACAATTGAAGGAGGGGATTGGGAACAAATCTTCTTCACATTTCCTAGGTTACAGCAATTTTTTGGCTGAGGATGTGTTCTTTGAAATTTCTAAAACAATACAGGTAGATGTATCTCCCGATCTTACATTGACCTTATTTAGTTCCTCCCTTTCACTGGGCAGAATTGGCAAGTATTCGCAATGGTACATTTCAATGCCTATTGCAGTAACACACTTGTTAATTTTGCAAAACTGGAGATTAACCAAACATACATTTAAGATATTGGAGGAAAAAATCATGAGGACTAAAAGCTTTGAGGGGGTTTATGCAAGAAGGGTGGCGGCTCTTTTGAGGTTCCTGGCAACATGGGGGGACTAGATAAATCTGGATTTCTCCATCAAAGCAATCAGAGAATTATTTAATAGGGGAAAATAGTGCTGATTTTCCACTAAAAAGGTGCTTGGGATCTGTGGTACACAGTTACCTCTATATACCTAAAACTCTGTTGGCATGATCTTGCAAATGAAAAAGAAGTTATTTAACAATGACATTTAATTCGTACAGATATACTTTATATGTTTTAGTGGTTTTGCTAAAGAAAGGAGCTCTGGGATCTTTTTAGTCAAATCTGCACCTGTCATACGAGGATTTATCTTAATTGTTGAGTTAGATTCCTAACGTGAGACGTTCGAATGCACTTTAACAGCACAAATGTACTTTGAGTATCAGGTATACCTGTGAACAGAGAGGTTTCTGAATAAATTAATGAGATTTGTTATGTACCTATGCACTTTAACATATTTCTTGAAAGGCCTATTAAATCAGTTAGATTTGTTACATATCTATGCACCTTAATATATTTGCTGAAAGGTTTGCAAGGTTCAAGGCTAAAAGTACTTTTTACAGCACAAATGCACTTTAAGTAATAGATATATGCTGTTAATCGGGAGGTTGTTGAATAAATCAGCCATACCTGTGACGCATCTTTGCACTTTAACATATTTGCTGAAAGCTGGTCAACAAGAGAGGTCAAAACTGCACTTTAGCGGCAATGGTGCTGTGGCGAAATATGCTGTATTAGTAATGCTTGTTGCACTTTATTGTATTTTTTTGCTTTTCTGCCATGTCCAGAAAAGTAAAAGATGCTTATTTGCAATTTTTTCTTTGTGATATTGTTTCGCTTTTTTATCCTGCTCAATAAAAAATAACTTTGGACTTGAGGCAGGCTCAGTGAAAATGCCAGTTCTTGTCCTGATGATTGAACCTGACCTTTAGAGGTCACGCGTGGTCACAGAAACAAGAGACAAGACTTTGAGCACATCAGCTTCTTGCTTTTAATCTTGTGGAAGAGAGCATTAAAAAAGTGTCCAGAGAACCTAAGAGCTTACAAGTTTATTCCAGTTCTCAAGTTGAGAATCACAGTTTCACAGGTTGCACAGATCTGACAGTCCCAGAGAGCAGAGCTACCACTTAGTGTACAGAAATTAAGTAGAGCATCCCATTCCCACATCTGGTTACTTAGGCTACCCATCTTCTCTGTCTCTTAATACCTCCCTAGTTATGAATAGTAACATTTTCTTAGACATCAAAGTTTTTAAAATCTTGTATGTGAGTAGATTTTTAGAGCAACAGGAAGCTATTTTCAGACAGATTTCATATTTAAAATAAAGAGCTGTGTGCTCCAATGTCTAGTGTGATGCTCGAAAGGAGTTTCAGTTTGAACATTTAGGCCCAGATTTACTAACCTTTTGCATTGGGGTTGCACCACATTTTTGACACAGTCACAATGCTAAATGTGAGTCTGGATTTATGAAGGAACACAAATCTTTATTTGCATTGCTGTGCATCACATTTATCCCAAAAAGTAATGCTGCCTTTCGTTTTCGTGCATGTAATTGGAACAAGGACAGCCCTATATGCTCATGATAACCAGGCTAGTTCTGTGGGACTCATTCATGTTCAGCTTCAATCATCCTTACAAACAAATACACGTGGACACAACTCAAGTGGTCATAGAAAGTGTACAACTCACATACTTATTTAAATGTGTTATCTAGGAACAATATACAGCTCATAGAAATATTTTACAAAACTTTTTTAGTGCAGACGACACAGTGCTCAAGGTGTGAACAAGAAATATATACTATAGTATAAAACAAAATATTAAATAATCCTGGGCTTTGTTTCTAATTCTGGGAAACAACATTTTTTTGAGATTCGATCTATATTTTTAGATTTTCTAGCACATATAAGGATGCTGAATACATCCTAGGGAAGTGTTGTCAATGTTTCAACCCGAATCACTAATCTGGTCTCATCAGGACAAAAGACACCCGATTAACGACCTTCCAGTGGCGTACATTGAGGTTGCACCATGTGTGATGCACACGAGGTCATTGACAGAAGGACGATAATCACAGAGACCAAGCTTTGTACGTACGGGTTGTGATTCCAGTTGGTCGGTTGATCACATCTGCTACAAGATATATGAGCCGCTATTTCAATCAGCTTGTCCCATATAGTAACCATGTCTAAACCTGTATGGGGCTACTGCATTCTATTCAACTGGCCACCACCATACTGCTGGAGAGTCACTTCTCTAGGGTGCATTCAGGGTCTTTATATGCACTGGGAGATACTATGACCAATTGAATTGGGTCCACGTTTACTTGTTTGTAATTAGAATCAACATTGAACATGAATGAGTCCCACTTGACTATAGTTGGACTACAATTTCATTTCATTGCATCAGGAGGCAATACATGGTTGGAGCACGGGCATTCCTGTGCATGCACATATGTATTTTGATGAAAACTCAGATTTTCTAAAGTCAGTAAACATCGGTTCATGCCAAAATGGTGTGCCTACCTGAGGTTGACATAACGAGGAGAAATATCTTTATTTCTCCATGTTACTTCCTCCTTGCATGTGTGCTGCATTGTGCAGCACACATACAAAGAGGAATAGGCTTCAAAGGAATGTCTTTGTACAGGAAGATATGCCTTCCTGCACAAAAACAATCCTGACCACAAAGCAGGCACCCTTGCACCATGGCGTATGGGTGCATGAATTGGCACTAAGCTGCCACAAGCGTGCCAGCTCAAGGAGTGAACAGAAGTGCGCCATGTCTTAATAAATGTGGTGCATTTCTGATCTAGCCCTTTCACACAGTGCAGTGCAGGAAGATCCCTTAGTATGTTGCGTTGAGTGAAAAACTACTAAATCTGTGCCTTAATCTTTTCTTTGATTTCTTCCCACTTCCTTTTGTTAAGAGGTCTCAAGTCTCATGAATGGGCACAGCCTTCAACATTTCTTTATTGTGAGTTAAATGTAGGAAAATGGTAAATTATGTATTAAAAATCTGTGTTTGTCGATGAAAAAGTATTTCTGACAATTCATGAACTGCTACGATCAAAGTTCATTAATGAAAACATTGTAAGATACTTAACATTGTAAATCTGGCAAACTAATGAGAGTACTAATTTAGTAAATAGTGAAAGCTGCCATAGACTACTCAATTTTCAAAGACTGGGAATACTTTAACTATTTAATTCCAACAAATGGCAAGCAATGTTTTGGTGAACCATTTAGTTTAGAAACCTATAGCAGCAGGAGTAAGAGACATGTTTAGTACGTATTGAGCTTTATGTACATGGAAGCAAATGATTTTAAAGCTGTCTCATCCAGCTGCATGTCGCCCACTGCACGCACATTCTGTGAGAGAGGTGACGATTGCAATTCTTATTTAGAACTTTGTCATCTTCACAGGCACACGGTGTAGTGATATGTGAGTTGTTACTGTAATGAGGCTTGCACCTGGTACTAGCTACGAAATTCCTTGGTAGATATCAATTGGCTATGAGTCAATCAAAATGCAGCATTTTTGGTAGTGTATAGCTGTCTGATTTACAATTATTGTTAATTGTTTAATATGTTAGATTTGTACTGTTATTATTTATTTACATGTTTTATAATTCTATAATTATTTATTTCTTTTCATTTTGGGGATGTGGAATTTATTGGGGGATTTGATGGGTTTCTTTAAATTCAAATTGATATGAATGTATTGATTGATTCTCCTATTAATTATGCTAATATTTCAATAATTTTGTTTGCTTAATATGTTCATTTTTGTACACGTTGGATTATGTGATTACATGTTGAATTGAAAAATAATGTCTGTATTTTTTCATTATGGATTGTGGTGTAGATTGGGGAATGGGGGTGTTTTTTAAACAAAAGATATTATTAAACTATAATTAGTTAAAAAGTCAATAATGTTAAATTTGAAAATTCTTTTTTGTGAGGTTTTTAATTATTATAACATATGTTATTACTTTTCTTTGTGGTTTGACTGTTCTACTGTGGTTGACGGGATACTGTTTATTTAAAAAACAAAAATTGAATTTGGGGATTCTGTTATATTTGCAATCTTTTAAAAAATATTTTAATGAACGTTTCAAATTGTAAGATATTTGATTGAAATTTAATTGTTTTAAAGTCTGAATTTAAATTTCAGCTATCATTTTTAATGCACAATTATATTATTTGAGTGAGGCGAATCTTACAACCTACACTTGCCCTAATGTTCATGAGAATGAAGGTAAATAAATGTAAAATCTCCTTCCCAGTGTATCCACTTTACCCAATGTTTTAGATTGAAGTTAGAATAGTAAATACTCTCTTTCTCCCCCGCAAATATACACTTACCCCAACCATTTTTTAGTTGGAATTAGAATGCTAAGCTACATTCCTTTAAGACTGAAGCTGCATTAGAAAATCTGACCCCAGCCCCAAAATATGTACTTTTGACAGTATTTGATGGAATATAGTGGGACCAGGAAATACCCCACCCCCATGTATGCATTTTCCCTGATGTTTGTAGATCTGGTGTTAGACTAGTTCATCTGACACTGCAAATATATTTTGTACTTTCCTCAATGTTTGTTAGACTGGAGTTTGAATAGTATATCTGCCTCTCCCTACAATGTATTCTTTTTCCCCCATGTTTGCTGGATCCTAGTTAAAATAGCATATTGTTGTTTTACTTGGTTAGTGTGTTCATGCTTTTGGAATGGAGTTAAGTAACTACATAATACTTTACCCTCAAATATTTTAAAGACATTTTTAGCATATTTAATTTCTTTTGTTTTTTGTTTGTTCTACTTTTTCATTTATTTGTGTTTTGTTTTTAAATGTTTTTAAAAATAGACAAATATGTTGTGTATTTTCCTTCTGTCAATATTTATCTTAGGTTTTATTATGTATTATATTTTCTATGTAGGACATATTTATATTTATATGACAAATACATTGTTGTTTATAATGTAATATTTTGTAGTCATTGATAAAATTATTTTAAAGTTACATGTATTCTAAGAATATTTTGAAAATTAATAAATGAATGTTGAGATTTTATTTTTGTGTTACATATATTTATTTAATATTATATTTTTTTAAATGTATGTTTTATCATTTTTTAATCTGCAAGACAACACCTCACAACACTGATCACAGTAATGATCATGATCATAGAAAAACCATTTCATCAATTTAACATAAAACATCAAAAGCCTAGAAGAAGAAGGGAAAGAGAGAAAAGGAAACTCCAAACGTATTGCACAAATCTCCATAGAGTGCTGGTGCAAGAGTTATGTATACTACTTATTCCGTCCCTCAAAGAATCAAGATTATTGCCCAATCTCTTTGAACTACAATATCCCTACGCAATTCAGCTTGAGCCCAGGGGCCTTTAAAGTGCAGAAAAGAAGTTTCATAAAGTACTGTCAGAAAGTGATATAGTACCCAAGATGGTTACTTATAGTGGTCGGGCTACAATTTCTGGAAATCACTCGGTCCTTTCTAAACGCAAGCATGCGCACAAAGAAATTCTTGGGTTTGTAGTCCATCTTCAATTTCAATTACATGTTTCGCCACATATAAAAAAACATGGAGGAGAACGGACGGGTTCTTCATCAGCAATCTCTGTCATCTTGTAAGAGTGGAACTTTCTTACCCGGTACGTTTCTTTATTTATTTGTCACCACATATGAATATAATTTTTTTAGGGTCTTGTATTATTATTGCAGTTACTTAATAGTTTGTTCTGGTTGTAGTGTACTCGGTATATGTTATTAATTGTAGAACGAGCAAGCGCATATCACCGCGCTTCATAACAAACGTGGCCAGCTAGTTTACACTACAGTAAGATACTGGGCAACATAAACTCAGACATTATTTTAAATGCTAACAACATATTTTATGGTTTTCATTACTCTAATATCATCAAGGTCATTTATGAGCATGGTTTCGATGAGGTTCGGTTGTGGTTTTTTCCGTCGCACGCTAGCTATAATATTCTGTGTGTTTATTGACAATCAAAGATAATGGTCACAGTCTTTTTCTCTTTTTGGTCTTGTGTCCCCAGGTAATAAATACAACATCCATGTGATGTGTAATTAGAAGGATGAATATACTATGATTTTAAGAGAGATGCATTCCTGTGTATGTACTTCACAGGTTTGTTTGCGTTTTGTTTTCTTTTGGTTTCCAAAACATAAACGTTTACCCTTTCTTGGATAATTTTCTTCTTTCAGACTTATCATGGTTGTTTTTATCTCCTGACTTGAGATACACACTATTTTCGGGCCAAATCCCACCTCGCATATTCTATATATTTTCCATATACGGGATCGTTCAGTACATTGGATAATGTGAATAGACATACATTTCCTGGTATGTCATTATTCTTTATTATATCTGGAAATATTTCTTGTGCCCGGTTTACTGGCCTAATTGATTCTTGTATATCTGTGTACTTTGGAGCATGCCAATGTCTTGATGGGACTATTCCTGTGCATTTTTACCTCATTGCTTTTTTTTGTTAAATACTTATATCTACAGCCTTGAAAAAAACAATTTGACGAAACACGTATCGGCTGTTATTGCATGGGACTAGCTGCTCCTTGTCATTTTCTTAATCTATGGAAGAATAAAAGAATTATGAACGGTGAAATGTGACTACGCAAGACTCGTAATTTCTGACTGGACTACATAAACAAAATAGAGTATGCTGTGGTATTTTGAACATTGTATTAGCACTTGTCAACTGGCCTCCAGTAGACAAGATTACACTCGGAGTGGCTGGGTGTACACCATTTTGGCACCTCTTCAAGGACTGTCTTTAAGTTAAAATAATATAACTATCTACGTGATATACACATGGGAAATGCGAACCAGTTGCATAGCCACTATTTTTGTATTTCATAAAGTAAGGCCATGGCCAGTTAGGCCATTATTAACTTCAAGATGAATATTAAGATCTACCAAGAGTACCAAAGGAAGTAGCCATGTGGACAGCTCAACAATCAGTACATCAAACAGTTCTGCCTCATCGATATTTGACCCATAGACAGTTCATGAAGTAAACCTTGCAATATCCATAATGCACTCCTTAATAATCCAGCGCCCACCTTTATCTCCCAGAGTGCGGCTAGCCAAAAAACATGAATTCTTAACCAAATCTGCCAGACCACAAAATCGATACAGCCTGCTGCATAGATGCTAAGAGCATCACCCCAAGTCAGTAAAACACCCCCCTTTTCCTCATGTTTATGGGTCTCCTGAATACATATTATGTCAGCTTGCATTGATCTTAGGGCTAGCGCTGCTTTTCTTTTCTAACTCCTATCATTTAAGTCACATATATTGATGGAGCAGATTTGCACCCTATGCCCCATCAGTGTGATTCATTCTGCCCTCCATCCCAGATTCGTCAATGTTATTGCCACCCCTAGATAGACTACACCTGCCACCTGTTTTGGTCCATGTGATGAATCTGGCAACTAGGTAGTGCTACAGTGGCATGAGCCGAGAGGCCTGCATTTCTCTTTGACCTCCAATTTCCGCTCCTAACTGTTCTGAACTGAATGACTGAGAAAAAAACAGAATAGTGCTGTCTTACCTATGTCTACTGTACCTATAGTTACACCTCTGTGTCCCATTCCCTCTAGCCCTCCTCTCCACTATCCAATCCTCACTCTCTTCCCATCCCACACTTCCTGTCAACCCACCCTCACCAAACACCACTCTCCACCCCTGAGTGGTCATAGGACCCTCTTGGTCCATTTTGCAATGGGTTAGTGTGCCCCCGCCCCCAACCTACTCCCATTCCCCTGAATCTAATCATTGAATCAAACATGATTGGCCAGACTCATTACCAAAAATAAAAAAAATGGTTCCCCCCCATAGTGCCATCAGCTGGGACTGCCACCTGTGTAGAGATCATTGCAAGTCTGAGAATGTTTTGGCTTGAGTTACAGAGGTAGAATATTGGGTCTTATCCTTGACCATCCTTTTTAGTCTTGCAGGATTCAGTAAAAAAAAACTATGCCCCATTGTTCTGCAGTGGTTCCATTAGCTGTCAGAGGCGCAATCTTTTTTCCACAGTGGCTGGGCAATAATCAGGTCGCACAAAAAAATCACAGCCCTTGGCAGATCGACACCAATCAGGGCAGGCAAGGTCATAGAGAGATTTTCGCAGTAAGACATTATTCATGCAGATTAGTACTGCCCAAGGCTTCACCCCTTCCTGCCTGGCCCCACTTTTCATTTTAAATGGAAATCTGAGAGCTCGCTGAACTGCGGTTTCCCAGTACCATTGAACAAGGTCCAGGAAGGCTTCCTAAAAGAGCTACACAATTAATGTACGAGCAGCTCCACCTTCAGCTCCCGCTAGAATACCTAGGACTGTCAGATTATTGCGCTTGAGTTTGTCTTTCAGGTATGCCAGTTTCCACTGGGTATCATCCACATGAGCTTTAAACAAGTCAGTTGCTTCTTTCTGCACCTCCAAAGCATCCTCTAGCTTATAGATCCTGTTTTCTGCTTCCCCCATTCAGAGCATTTCTTAGCTACTTGGTTGATGGCACTGTGCATTTTGCAGCAGGCTGACTGAGTTTGTCAGCTGTCAGCTCTTATTTCATCCCGGTGCTCCATGATGCTCTTAAATATAGTTTCCAATGAAACCGCCTCCAGCGCTTTGTTGGTACCTTCCGACGGCTTGTGGCCCCCTGGGAGTATATCACCAAAGCTGGGGGTTGCGGAGTAGTCCCACTGCAAGTCCTTTGATATCTCTGGTGCTTCCTTGAACCTGTCTAGGGAGGGCGCGATCCTTTCCTTTTTCTGACTGACAGGCACACAGATTCCGACGCGACTGCCATAAACCCAGAGGCCTCTCTCTCTTTAGGGGCGGTTCCACCACTGGCAGAATCGACCCACGAGATCTTCTCTGCCCGACTCCCCCTTCATCAAAATTGTCAAAATCCTTCTCACTGGTCCAGCTCGACTGGTCTGAAAAGGAAAATAACTTGTCCCCCAAGTCTCCATCTGCACCTGGTTTATAAACTGCCTTCAAGCTAGCAAAAGACTAAACCCTTTTGCTCAGGATCAGGATTTCCAGTGGACAAACATGCAGCCACTTCTGTGCTCTGATGCAGGGACAGGAAAGATGCCAGAGATTCATTAACCTCATTCCCGCTGTTACCCACTTCCACATTTCCTTCTGACCCCTCAATAATTAGGTTCCCATATAACAAACCAGGGAATTCACAGCATGAGGGCTCTGAAAACTATTCACAGTGTGGGCGGGCTCTTCTGCATCTCAACAGTCATAGGCGCAATAGCACTCACCTCTGGGGTGACAGGGACCTTCCACATTTCATACAGTACCTCCAGGAGCCTACGCTGCCTCTACTATAAGCACAGGTAATAGCAGGGCTGTGGGTGGAGCTGTAGGTGAATCTGTCTTGTGAGGAGATTTCCACAAAAGAGCTTTAAAAGTGGTGCCATCGCGGACGTCTTTTTCTTGACAGAGCCAGCTCTTCTAGCTAGCATGGATTCCTCCAGGCTTCCCTCTCCAGCGCTGATCTTCTTTTTGCCCTCTAGGAGATCCGAGCAGTGAGATCCAGCTTCCAATCTCACCACAGCAGCCCCTCCACTTAGGCAGGCATTTGCACCCCTTGCTAACTTCGCCGGCATTTCTGCTTCACGGCGGCTGGCGTAGTAGCCCACAACAGAAGACAGGGATCCTCCACACAAGGCCGGCACTTGGGGAATATGCAGTGGGGGGAAGATGTTGTAAGCTGAATATCATAAAGAGACAACACAGCAGACGGACCGCTACCAAGTGATTATTTTCAGTTTGAACTGGCAACTGTTATTCATGGCAATATGCTACAGCATTCTGTAGTGTCGGGCGTTTCCGGCACTCACGTTTTTTAAATAATGACTCAGACAATGTGGAGTCGGTTGTTGAAACACAGACTCATGGGCAGGGTCTGATGTCAGCCGCACGGTCCGTCTGAATCGGTCGGGTGCGCTCGCACGGACATCAATGAACCCCGCCTCCAGGATTTACTTTAATATATAACCTCGGTCACATGACCTGAGGCGCAATAAACAATTACAGAAACGGAGTGGGAATCAGGTATGGTGAGCCCGCCATTACCCCTCCACATTTGACCTTAATGGTAGTGCCCGACAACCAGTTTGTTCACTGGCGCGACACTACATTCCTCCCAAAAATTTAAAACACAAAACTACACAAATCACAAACACATTGAACATCTAGTCATCAGTCACATGGTCACGTAGCTTCACTGACGGAGCGGGATTACTCAGCAGATAGTACCTGGTGCTGTCAGCTCTTCCCTTACTGGTACTGGGTGTCTCGTTGTCAGTGGGGTTACCTTCCGTTATAGTGTCTGGCAGGTTGTCATCACCTGTCTCAGGATAGGATAAGTCATTGTCATCATCATCCCCGTCCACGGATGGCGAACCACCTGCTGGCTCAGAGAATGCCTCCGCTGGACAGAATGCAGTAGGAAAGCAGAACCTTTTAAACATCGACACATTGCGAGTCACTGACTCCGTATCACGTCGCGCCACTATGGAAGATCCGTGCCGTTTCACAACTCACCACGGGGCAGGGTCAAAAGGCACTCGAAATTTGCTGCCTGGGAATATCTCTTTGAGCAGCACAAAATCTCCCACTTTGAGGTCGGACTGTTTCGCTCTTCTACGGATTCTGGCATATTTGCTGCTGGCCAAACGCTTTTCATGAGCCTTGTCTAGGTCCACAGAAGTGGGGACCCAGGACTGGTGGTGAGGTATTGAATCCACAGTTGCTCTTTCAAAAATCACATGCCCCGGTGATCGGTTGGTGGTAGAGTGAGGAGTCTGATGGTAATTCCTCAGAAAAGAGTACATGGCATGCTCAACCGGTTGCCCCCCAGCATGTGCAATGCGTCTTACCTTGTTCAATGTCCTCATAAAGCGTTCAACTTCACCATTCGCTTGTGGCCACCGAGGAGTGATCCGCTTATGCCTGACACCCATGCTCTCAAGATACCCAGCTAACTCTCGGCTCTGGAACGGTGGACCATTGTCCGTCTTGATTTCTCAGATGAGTCCTTGGGTGGCCATAATTTTCTCAATGCGGGGAATAACTATCTCAGCCGAGATAGAGGGGAGAACTTCAACTTCTGGATATTTAGAAAAGTCATCAATCATAACCATTGTGTGCCGACCATCCGGTAGGCTTCCAAAATCTAGGCTAACTGACTTCCATGGTGATGTGGGACCCGGCTCCGTTTCCACTGGAGTCGGTCGACTAGGTTCTCCTGATGCTTGACACCACTCACATGTTTTCACTGCACTTTCCACTAACTCATCCATAAGTGGAAACCATACCTTGGACCTTAGCCGATTTTTTGTGTTTACAATTCCTTGATGTCCATTATGAGTAAGCTGCACTACCCTGAACGTGAGAGATGTAGGGATTACCAGCCGGCACCCTCTCAGGAGGCACCCTTCCGCGTCTATCGTTAGCTCATCTCGTACATGATATAGGCTCCCTAGTATGCGCTGAGCGGCTACTGTCATGGTCGAGAGTTGTTTCTTGATTTGGAACCAACGATTGTCCCTTATGGCTTGTCTCTCTCGTCGAATGGCTATGTTGGGAAGGCGCATGTCGACACAGGGGCGGACCTCGCCAGGTTGCTTCGGCTTCCGGGCTACTACTATTGGTGATACCCATGGCATTGGTCCCGTCACCTTCTCAATGATGTCAGCTTTCTCAAGCTGGTCTAACTCTTTCTCCACTTGTGGTCTGAGGTGGAAGGCTATTCGTCGGTGCCGTAACGCATCAGGTTGGACAGTGTTGTCAATATGTAGTTTTATCTTTTTTTTTTCAAACACCCAATCTCTTTAAACACCTTGTGGTATTGTGTAAGGAGCTCTTCCACTGACTCTTGATGTATGCCTCCAGCTCCTCAGCTGTTTTACAACCCAACAACATTCCATTTCCTTCTTCGGCCACGTACACTTTAGTGCTGACTGTCTTCGTTTCATATGTGACGGGCGTGTTAAATACTCCTCTCAAGGCTAATGGGGTGTTTTATCCGTATGCATATACCCTGACTTTTGCTTTGTTTAAAGTTGGGAGTGGCTCATTTTCGCGTACTCGTTGGCTGCAAGAATGTTTATGGATGCTCCTGTGTCTACAACTGCTATGATGTTGTGATTCCCTACTTTGATCTGACATTTGGGTAATCTCTTCGACGACTGCGCAGCGTTTCCTATTGTGAACAGGGAGTGAATGACATGTTCTTCTGTCTCGTCATCATCCATATCATTTCCGTGTTCGGATTTGCTTGTTGTCGCGTTGATGAATGCCTTATTTGTTCGTGTTCCGCTCGACCTGCACACTTAGATAAAATGATTCAGTTGCCCACAACCAGTGCATGTCTTTCCTTTCGCCGGACATTCTGTCAGTTTGTGTGGCAGACCGCCACAATAGCTGCATGTTCAACCGAAGGCAGCCAATACGCACACAAGCAGGGGGCAGGAGCAGAGCGGGATGGGAGAACACCAATGATCTGTCTCACACGGCTGCCATCATGACTTCCTTTAAAATTACAGTTACATTTACTGAAAATATAATTGAACTGTAATTTTAAATTACAATATTGGTGATTATACTCATGTACTTTACTTACCTATATATTGTTAACATTTTGGACCACAATATCTTGGTAGTTGATATTTTTGAACTTTATATTATATGTATGTAAAGTCGATATTTTTCTTGTCAATAGCTTAACAATGATATTTTGGTTCCACAATATTTTTGTGACCAATATTTTGTCATCTAATGTCTGTGAAGTCCAAAACTGGAACAGTGCTAAAATGTGTATGATGATATTCAATAATTTTGCTGCATTATTAGCTTCTGTTTTACTCTATAGGCACTGAAATACTGTTTAAATGTTAGGGTATTATCTTACTCCTTAAAGCTATACTGACATCACTGTATTAAGATATTCTCTAAGGAAATAACAACAGATACTAAATAAGGGTATGTGAGTCGTGGCGTCAATGTATAAACATGTATTAAGTTTATAAAGGAGGTTGTTAAAAGATTTTTCACGGTGGATGCAGCAGGAAAGAACATGTTCTCTTTGTGAAAAGTGCACCTCTGACAGCATTTAATGCAGAAGAGCAGCAGGAGACGGAGATTAAGTAGAACAAGAACTGCCAAAGCTAACACTTTAGCCTTCAGGTTGTCAGTACACATCTGTCATGAGCTGACCACGGAGATGTGCTTTGTGGTTGAGACCCCTAGGCTTTTGTGAATGTAAAAAAAAATGTGTCGGACAGTAGGCAGAGGTCCAGGAACCACTGCCAACTTTCACATCAACTTTAAAAGTAAACCTTTTTTAAACATAGCACATTTCATTTAAGGAAAATGGGGTATTTTTTTCAAAGGGTACTTAAAGGCAATCGTGGACATGATGGGCTACTCACCCAAGCAGACCACCAGCCGGATTGGGTCGCAATTTGTGACCTTCCTCACTAGTAATTAGGAAGTAGGTCAGATTGCTACCCACTCTGAATTAGGTATTTTCAAGCTGTTCTACTACTACATAGGTCGGTTCATAAAATTATATACTAGTTGTAAAAATACTAGCCGCAAATTGTGACCTGTATTTTGCAACCAGTATTTAATTTAGTACAACTGACCCCATAGCCATTAGTGTCAATCCATAAATGCACAGCACTCTGACACCGATAGTGTGCTATTTAATCCATGGCAGCCTCACTGGACTGCAGAGAAGTGTTCATGATATTCTGAGGAAAAACTCTCAGCATCTCAGGGACACTTCTAATGGGGATAGCGGAACAGTGTTCTCAGGTTCAATACCAGCCCTTCTGACTGGAATTCCACCGTGGACTAATGGCATGGTGGAATATCTGCTGCTGGGAATCTTCCCCCAAATGTGACTATTGTCACTTGGCCAGGAGTAGACTTCGGAGAAGAATTACCAAAAAGCTAGGCATTCTTAAATGGAATGGGATGTTTGTCATTAGCAAGATGACAGCACAGTCCTTCTGACACTGTTTAAATCTGGTACTACAGAAATTATTTAAGTATGGCAAATGCAGTGACTGTGGTGGACAAAGTATGTACCTTCATCATGGAAGAGTACTTTACTCCCACCATGGCAATGGTACGCAATGGTACTCTGCCCATCAATGCCCACCAATGGTAGAGATGTCCACCAGCCCAGCAGATACCTCTTGTATTTCCAGAAAGCGCCATCATGGCGGTTCCTATAAATGCATTGAAAGTTTGCCAGATGGCTCTGTCAACTTTCAATATTTCTTTATTTTCAAAAACAAAATCCCCAAGTAGGATTTTGGTTTCAAATATGATAAAAAATGACTCCCCTCGTCACAGGAGTTTTCTCCCATAGAAAGGAGGTAATTTAACAGACTTTGCTTTCATATACTGTCATCTTTGGTTTGGAGGTATGTAAAAGCAAAAAAATGGATTTCCGACAGGCCTTTCTTCACTGCGCAGTCAGAGGAGTTTGTAGATTACAGAGACATAGGCCCTCATTACAACATTGGCGGTAAATCCCGCTTACCGCCGTGCAGAAGACTGCCAACACACCACCGCGTCAGCAGAATTTCGCCACAGCTATTACGACCCACAGCTCAGAATCCGCCAAAATCTAGACACCCACACATGTCCGCTACACCAAAGGTCAGTGATAAACTGGCAAAAACAAAACCTCCACCATCACACCAACAGGAATACGCCCACACTATTACGACCCACGAATCCATGCAGCGGTCTTTCAACTGCGGTATTCCATTGGCAGTACACACCGCCACACTCAAAATACACACACATGTAAAAAACACTACCACATTGGACAAATCGAAATACACACACCTGATACACACACACACACACCACTCCCACACACCCAATACAATTTAAAACACACACCCACATTACCCACAAACCCTTACAACAAATGTTTTTGAAGAAGCAGAGAGACAGAAAAGCAAAGACCACACCAGCAGACTGAGGCACACAACACCATTACTCATACACATCCACGCACAAAACACCACACACCCCTAAACATCACCCCACACATCACAACACACACCACCTCACACATCACCCACACCATCCCATGGCACCGCAAAGACACCCCAGGTTTTCTGAGGAGGAGTTCAGGGTCATGGTGGAGGAAATCATCCGGGTAGAGCCACAGCTATTCGGATCACAGGTGCAGCACACCTCCATAGCTGGCAAGATGGAGCTATGGCGCAGAATCGTGGACAGGGTCAACGCAGTGGGACTGCACCCAAGAACACAGGATGACATCAGGAAGAGGTTGGAACGACCTACAGGGAAAAGTGCGCTCTGTGGTCTCAAGACACCAGATTGCAGTTCAGAGGACTTGTGGCGGACCCCCACCTACTCCCCCACAACTAACAACATGGGAGGAGCAGGTCTTGGCTATACTGTATCCTGAGGGCCTCGCAGGAGTAGCTGGAGGAATGGACTCTGGTAAGTCAAATCTTTAACTACCATATCCCCTACCCTACCTTCATGCTATCACATACCCCTCCCTCACCCTCACCCCATCACTCCAACTCCCCACATATGTCCCACTATCACAAACCACCCATCCCAACACCAAGCCCTGTATGCAACAACAGAGCATGGACACCCATCACCAATGCATGTCCACTACACATGCCCACACAGATCCCCAAACCAAATATCACACAATGTTCTATAAAAGAATGTAAGCACTGGGGTACAGGGTCACCCACACCTTGCACACCATGGCACACGCAGATGCAATAATCATGCCTTTACACCCCTGCAGGACCTCTACCCAATGTCACCGGACAGGAGTTTCCAGACATGTCCACTCCCCCCACAGAAGAGGACCACAGTGATGACAGCAGCTCTTTCCAACTGGATCTAGATGACCAGCCCGTCCCTTCTGGGACCTCAGGACAGTCGGTCCCCTGACACAGTCAGAGGCCACCACAGAGCCTTCCCCCTCAGGAAGCACCAGCACAGCACCCACCCAGCGGGCCCATACCTCTGTCCCCAGGACACGTCAAGCAGCAGTGTGTCCACCACTACAGGGAACCCAGGCAAACCTACCACCCCAAGAACAGCAGGGACCTGGGGGCAGTGGTAGTGGGCACACGGTTCAGGGGACAGAGGCCCAGTAAAACCGGGGAACTGGGAGGTCTGCTGTGCGACAGGGGGAGGACAGGCCCAGGGAACCCACTCTCCACGAGGCCCTCTCCAACATCATGGGAGCGTACCATCATTCCCAGCAGACAATGGCAACGGTACTGGCCAAATTTCAGGAGACCCAGCGGCTGCAGTAGGAACAGTATTTGGGGTTCAGGGAGGAACTCAAATCCATCAATACCACCCTGGGCACCATTGTAGAGGTGCTGAAGGACCTTGTGAACACCAGGAGGGACACTGTGGCTCAACAAGGGGCCCCTGACACTAGCCTGGACGATGAACTGCCCACCACCTCCGCCGGCGCTAGTGGACAGGGGGCACCACCACAGGACCACGACACCAGCACCCCACCCCCTGCAGATGGAGAACCACCCTGCAACCGGTCCCTGAGATCCAGGACAAAGACAGAGAACAATGCCAAAACCCCCACCAAGAAATGAGACCACCCTGATTGTCATCCTTCTGTCCCACTTTGTCACCCTGTCCATCCTTAAACTGCCATAGCTCCACTTCCTATGCCCCTTTGGACAATGCACCTGTGAGACAAATAAACTGGACTCTGCCATGGACATTCCTCCACCATCACCCCTGACCACTTTAATACCACCTCCACCATTTTGCACTTAAATAAACACCCTTGAATCACAAAACAATCTAGAGTCAGTCTGTGCTTTCACAAATGTGCATTTGCAATAACTGAGGAAAATACCAATGTCCATTCAATTTGTCAACATACCTATGTCACACAGCTCTAGTCCATGGGGTAACATACCAGAGGTCACACAGTGGGACCCACATCTGTGTAATGGAAAGGCAAAGTGACAAGTCAGGACCCATGCACTGGGTGAAAGTGACAGACAGATGATAGGTCTTACAATTTTATCAGATATAGGAGGCGGTGATGTCATCTTACCTGTGTCTCACTGGAAGTATTGCTGGATCACGTTGTTTCTGTTGTCTATGTCCTCCTCTTCTGCCTCCGCTTCTTCACTGTCAACAGGCTCCCCAGCTGCCACAAGACCCCCTTCTGGACCATCCTCCTGCAGAAAAGGCACCTGTCGTCGCAAAGCCAGGTTGTGCAGCATACAGCAGGCCACGATAATCTGGCACACCTTCTTTGGTGAGTAGTAGAGGGAACCACCTGTCATATGGAGGCACCGGACCCTGGCCTTTAGGAGGCCGAAGGTCCTCTCTATGACTCTCCTATTTTGCCCATGTGCCTCATTGTAGTGTTCCTCTGCCCTTGTCCTGGGATTTCTCACTGGGGTCAGTAGCCATGACAGGTTGGGGTACCCAGAGTCACCTGCAAATGTCGAGGGACAACTGTTAGACACACACTAACCCTCAGGGACAACCCCAGACCCAGACAACTATTCACACGGTATAGGGTCCTTGTTCTCACCTATTAGCCACACACGGTGCCTCTGGAGTTGCCCCATCACATAAGGGATGCTGCTATTCCTCAGAATGTAAGCGTCATGCACTTAGCCAGGAAACTTGGCGTTCACATGGGAGATGTACTGGTCTGCCAAACACACCATCTGCACATTCATAGAATGGTAGCTCTTCCGGTTTCTGTACACTGTTCACTCCTGTGTGGGGGTACCAAGGCCACATGTGTCCCATCAATGGCACCTATGATGTTGGGGATATGTCCCAGGGCATAGAAGTCACCTTTCACTGTAGGCAAATCCTCCACCTGAGGGAACACGATTTAGCTGCGCATGTGTTTCAGCAGGATAGACAACACTCTGGACAACATGTTTGAGAACATTGGCTGAGACATCCCTGATGCTATGGTCACTGTAGTTTGAAAAGACCCACTTGCCAGGAAATGGAGTACTGACAGGACCTGCACTAGAGGGGGGATTCGTGTGGGATGGCGGATAGCTGACATCAGGTCTGGCTCCAACTGGGCACACAGTTCATGGATTGTTTCACGATCAAGTCTGTAGGTGACTATTACATGTCTCTCTTCCATTGTTGACAGGTCCACCAGCGGTCTTTACACCGGAGGATGCCGCCATCTCATCACCTGCCCCATCGGACGTGCCTTATGGACGAGAACAGCGAGCACAGCGTCAGCCAACACTGAGGTAGGAAAAATACAATTTAATTGCACACATTTGTCAATCGGCTATGTGCCTGCCTCTGTGTGTATGCAAGGCCTAGTTATGTGTGACGCATTTAAAATTAATGCCATGTGGCTACCTGAAATGGCGGATGCCTGACCTGTAATGTGGGACAAGGGGATATGAGGTAACTGCGCTGGGGTTGTACACCGTTACGGTAGGCGGTCAAAGACCGTGGCGCAATCCTGCATTGGTTAACATTGGACCCTATGGGTTCCAGGAGCCAGTGACGATGACAGTACCCACCACCACGGACGTGACCACCATTTTCTGTCTGTTCAATCACTTGATACCTGATCTTCGACAGGAGAGGACCTACACTGCAAGTGCTGCTGTGACCTCAGTCTGGAAGCGAAGACGGCTCATGTGTCTTGGGAAAGGGCCCCTGCCTTCACAGTGGAGGAGTCGGACAAACTAGTGGATGGGGTCCTCCCCCAGTACACATTACTCTACAGTCCTCCAGACAAACAGGTGAGTACACTGTGAGCATGCTGTATGGGCAATGCCTGATTGGAGTGGTGTGGATGGAAGATACGGCGGTGGGGGGGGGATGAGGCCTGCATGATCGGGTGGTGGGTGTATGTGCATCTGGGCAAGGGTGGGAACGTGGGCCAATGACTGTGACGGTCCGGGCGGTTACAGGTTTTCCTTTTGCCCTGTACTATTCCTCTAGGTCAGCGCCCACCAGAAGAAGGATATTTGGCGTGCCATCGGTCCACCACAGACGGAGCACCCAGTGCCGGAAAAGATGGGAGGACATTCGCCGCTGGAGCAAGAAGACGGCGGAGGCCCAGCTGGGGATGGCCTCCCAACGTGGGAGGGGTGCCCGTCGCACCATGAAACCCCTGATGTTCCGGATCCTGGCGGTGGCGTATCCGGAGTTGGATGGGCGCTTGAGGGCATCACAGCATTCACAAGGGGGTGAGTACCGTCACACCCATCTGACTCTGCGCGCATTGGAGGTGTCTGGGTGGGGGAGCTGGGCAGTGGGTTCCCCTAGACTAGGGCGAGCTTTATAGGCAAGGACCCTTTGTGAGGCAGGCTAAGTGGCACCCCAACCCCACCAGTGGTAAGAGCCATCAACACCTAGTCAGGCTCCTGTGACTTCAAGGTGTGCAGCAATCGGGCATAGGCCATGTACCCCATGTCCCTGTGATTAATTAGGGAACTCTAAGGGCATGGCATAGTGCAGAGGGCTGCTGTGTCTGTGGTGTCCGCCAACGGTAGCGGTATTGCATGCACTGAACATGTCTTTCTTCTTTCTCCCCCCCCTTTTTGTGGTCTCCCTGTTCTTGTGTGTATTAGCATTATCAGGCCGAGGAGCTGTGCCACCGGAGCAGGAGGGAGCTGCATCCCACATGGCCCTGGAGGCCGAGACAATAGAGTCAGAAGTCACCAGTGGGACAGAGGGGAACTTCACAGCGGGGACAGGAGCAGAGACCAGCAACACCGACCGACTCCTCCTCTGATGGGAGCTCCCTTGCGGTGGCGTGCCTCTCTGTGCCCCGCATCAACAAGTACAGCCGCCACCTCCCCTACCAGCACCGCCCTCCCAGCAGCCCCTCTGCGTGTGTCCAGTGGCCGCTCACCCAGGAGGGTGGGCATCTCCTTCACCCCAGGCACCTCAGGTCCTGCCCCAGTCAGCCCTGCTTCCCTCAGTGAGGAGGCTATTGACCTCCTGAGATCCCTCACTGTTGGGCAGGCTACCATTCTGAATGACATCCAGGGTGTAGAGAGGCAGTTGCAACAGACCAATGCATACCTGGAGGGCATTCATTCTGGCCAGGCAGCCCAACAGAGAGCATTTCAGGCTCTGGCCTCTGCACTGATGGCAGCCATTGTCCCTGTGTCCAGCCTCCCTCTCCAACTTCCTCCACCCAGACCCAATCCTCAGTACCTCAGCCTATCCCAAGCACACCATCAGACCAGCTTGCACACACCTCAACACACAAGGGTGGCTCTGGCAAACATAAGCACCACACATCCCACAGGCACTCACACAAGCATCATACCCATGCAGACATGCCAACATCCACTGCCTCCACTGTGTCCCCCTCCTTCACGTCTCCCTCCTCCCTCCCTGTCACGTCTCCACTCACACCTGCATGCACTACATCTTCAGCCACTACCTCCATCACCAGCACACCCATCACCACACACCGCTCACGTGCAGTCACCAACCCCACTACCATTCACACATCCCCTGTGCCCTCTCCCAGTGCGTCTGTGAGCCCTCTTCCCGAACTTCACAAATGCAGCCACACACCCACCCAACAGCCATCCACCTCACGACAGCCTCCAGCCCATGCACCTTCATCCAAAGTCAGCATACGAACACCTCCTACAACCACTACCTCTTCCTCCACTCCCAAACCCCCTCCATCTACCCGTCCCAGTGTGTCAAAAAAGCTTTTCCTCTCAAATGTTGACCTCTTCCCTACACCTCCCTCCCCCGTCGGTCCCCTAGGGCCCGCCTTTCCAGGTCCCAACCCAGCATCTCAGCCACCACATCACCGGGCACAGTGGTGCCAGAAATATCCGGATTCTGGAGTGCTCCAAGCAACAGGGCTGCCAGTGTCCCAAGGAGCGAGTCCAAGGACATTCCCCCACCTCCAAAACAGAAGAAGTTGCCCACATCCCGGAGGGAGAAGGCAAAAACACCTGCCACCAAAGGTCTCAGCCAAGACAACAGTTGGGAGTGGCAAGACAGCTGCGCCACCATCCAAGGTGGGGAAGGGCCTGAAAAAGAAAGGCAAGTCAACGTCGCCGCCAACCTGCACGGTGGAAAAGACCGCCACCGGCACGGCCACATGCACCGCCGCCACAGGCACCACCGCCAGCACCCAAGATACTGAGCCCTTCACCAGCACTGCAGACACTGTGTCCTTCAGCAGCACCGCGGTCAGTGAGCCCGCCACCAGCACCGCCGCTCATGACACCGCCGCCAGCACCAAGGTCAGTGAACCCGCCACCAGCACCACCGCTCATTACACCGCAGCCAGCACCGAGCTCAGTGAGGCCGCCACCAGCACCGCTGCAAAATGACCGCCGCAAGCACCGCCGCTACTGATCCCACCGCCAGAGGCCACACCACCGTCAGTGGACTGTCACATCCACTACCTGAGTACTTGGCAGGATGAAGCACTCTGGGTAGAAAGCCCCCTCCAGAACCAGTAGAGAAAGGCATCCACTACCTCAGTCCTTAGCAGGATGAAGCACTCTGGGCACAAAGCCCCCTCCAGAACCAGTGGAGAAAGGCATCCACTACCTCAGTCCTTGGCAGGATGAAGCACTCTGGGCAGAAAGCCCCCTCCAGAACCAGTGGAGAAAGGCATCCACCTGAGAGACCATGGCTTTGCACTCCCTAGGGTAAAGCAGTGGGCAAACCACCCAATGGAGAGACTTGAGAGACTGTGGCTTTGCACTCCCCAGGATAAAGCAGTGGGCAAACCACCCACTGGAGAGACTTGAGAGACTGTGGCTTTGCACTCCCCAGGATACATCAATAGGCATGGATCCCCCTCGTGGAGGTGGAGTTGTGCATTCATCCGGCTGAGGAGCCTCCCCTTCCCTTCCCCCTGAGGTGCCTGTTTTTTTTTCCATCTGATGCCCCCGCAGTGTTCTCTCCGTTTCGATCAGGTATCCTGTGTGGGCCCCGCCCATGCATTTTGGGCCCAGTGGTCCATGGACTATATTGGTGCAGTACCTGGACTTGAATTCTTGGTGTACATGTTTTTTGTAGTGTATATAAAATTTTGACTAATGGATTTTACATGATTACAATCGTTCTACTCATTTCCTTTTGTCATTGCATTCTTTCAAGGGGGTTTGGGGGGTGTAAATGTAATGTATCAGCATGTATTGGTGTGTGTGTTGATGTCGGTGAGGGTGGGGGTGTTGCATGTTGCGTGTGTGTGTCGCTCTCTTTTCCCTCCCCCTCCCCTGTGTTGTCGGTGCAGTACTCACCCTGGTTGTCGCCGCTATCGGTCGTGCTCCTGGTAGAGGAGCAGGTAGACAATCGCAGGGAGTATTTGGAGTTCAGGCTCCATGGCGTCCTAGTTCCTTGTGGGTTGTGTAGAGGTGAGTGTTTCCCCTTCCAAGTCCTGTTTCCGCCGTGTTTTTGTTTGCGTTGAATCCACCCCAGAAAAGGTGGCGGATTGGCCTGTCATAATAGTGTGGGCAGTACATTGTCTTCCGCCTGACTGTTGGCGGTGACCGCCATGCTGTTTGTTTGTACCACCATGGTGGTCGCAGTGTTAAAGTGGCTGTCTATGTTGGCGGTTTCCGCCGTGGTCGTAATCCCACTTTAACACCGACCGCCAGGGTTGTAATGAGGGCCATAGTCATCTCCACCATCTACATACTGAAGCTCCACCTCATTGCAAATGAGGCAGGCATTACTTTGCTTTGGCAGAAAGGATACTCTGCTGCCTTTGCAACATCTAAATATGGCCCTAAACTTGTTAATCTAATCTGAAACAAACCCTACAATAAACATATCACATTCATTCTAGCGAGTGATCTCAGTCTGTTTGTGTTTTCAAAATCAGCAGTGGTGGCTGGAAATTCAAACAGGAGGAGGAGGCAAGCTGACCACTCATGCCCACACAGACACCTACCCATCCACATGCACACTCACTCACACCCATTTGCATTCATAAGCATGTACACATACACCCACCGTTCACATACGCACCCATTCACATCACACACTCACAAATACACATACACACGCACACATGCACCAAACATTAACAAACATAGCCCCTACCTTCTGTAGCACCCCATGGAAGGAAGCCTTGGTGGTTTCAGAAGGGTTGGGACTGCAATTTCCCATCATTGGCTGACCTTAGGCCTGCCAATGAGGAAAGGCTGCAAGTTCGTACCTCGTCACAGAATCGGATGGGATAACTTAGACTGCTGACCCAACCCCACCCTGTGACAAGGCGTCAATGATAGGCACCTGGCCCTGGGCACTTCAGGCTTTAAAACTGGAGCACTCAGGTCTGAGGTTCCCATTGACACTCCCCTTCATCATGAGAGGGAGGCCTTGAGGCAGTTTGCCAGCCTGAATAGGTCACATTCACAGGGCTGTGACATCTTCAGCTTGGTAAATTTCAGCTCAGGCAGCCAGGCGCCTGTGCATTTACTGCATGTCTTGCTCCTGGCTGCCTGAATGCAAAATAAATAGTGTTTGTCAGCTTGACTTTTTCTCAGCTTGACAGATACTCTTTATGTCTGCCAAAAGGCAAGGCGGGTGAGGAAACCCCACCCTAAAGGATGTGCCAACGCTGAAAACCAGACATTGATAGAAATTAATACAACCCTTTTTCCCATCAGGCCAACTGAAAAACAACAATTTGAATCCTAGCTAAATCACTTTAACCTTTTTTTTAAATTAAAAATCTCATTTTGAAGCATTTCTATTTAACATACATACTTTATTCTCTTTACGACCTCACTTCTCTAAATTCCCCAGTCATCTTTCCCCTCCTTACTGTCTGTGTACATGGCTAGATAGGCCTTTTTATTCCACTGGGCATTTCACTGGTGGGCTGAAGCTCTTGGAGGCCGGTTTTGAAAGCCAGGGGCCACTCCTAGTGCCTCTGTCACTTTCCCCTTCTCCCCAAGGTTAATTGCAGCAGACATAGGAGGCTTCAGGAGAGAGAGAAAGCGAGAGCTCGAGGGAGAAGGTAAAGAGAAAGAGATCAAAGAGAGGGGGAAAAGAGAGGAGAGAAGGAGAGAGAGGGAGAGAGAAAGAGGATGGATGGAAAGAGAGACAGAGCTAGAAGATGCCTGAAGTGGGACTGGTTTTAGCATTTTACCCAGGGCTGCTTTTGATTCCCCAGTCCGACGATGCCAGTGCACCAATTAGAAACTTTGTTGTATTTGCCTTGCTGACGTACTAAGAATGCAGAAGTATAATAAACCTTAGGGGCTGATTTTAAATATGCAGCTAATAAAAATATAGGGCCTCATTCCGACCCTGGTGGTCCTTGACTGCCAGGGCCGGGGTCGGCGGGAGCACCGCCAACAGGCTGGTGGTGCTCCTAAGGGCATTCTGACCGCGGCGGTTTGGCCGCGGTCAGACACGGAAAACCGGCGGTCTACCGCCGGTTTTCCGCTGCCCTGAGGAATCCCCCTGCGCCGCCATGGGGGATTCCGACCCCCTCACCGCCATCCTGTTCCTGGCGGTTTTGACCGCCAGGAACAGGATGGCGGTGAGGGGTGTCGTGGGGCCCCTGGGGGCCCCTGCAGTGCCCATGCCAATGGCATGGGCACTGCAGGGGCTCCTGTAAGAGGGCCCCACTGAGAATTTCAGTGTCTGCATAGCAGACACTGAAATTTGTGACGGGTGTTACTGCACCCGTCGCACACTTCCCACTCCGCCGGCTCCATTCGGAGCCGGCTTCCTCGTGGGAAGAGGTTTCCCGCTGGGCTGGCGGGCAGCCTTCTGGCGGTCGCCCGCCAGCCCAGCGGGAAACAGAATAACCGCGGCGGTCTTCTGACCGCGCAGCGGTATTCTGCCGGCTCCCGCCTGCACCGCGGTTACCGCGGCCGGCGGGAGTCGGAATGACCCCCATAATGTGTTTAATTAATTAAGCGTATCACTGCAAGAATGCAGAGGTATATATAGCCTATGGGGCTGCTCTGACATGTGCACCTAATAAAAATACAATGTAAAATTAATTAAGTGTATCACTGCAAGGTGATAGATAGTCTAATGCATTTATAAATAATTCTTTGAAAAGGAGTGCTGTATAATGCAGTATTTTGCACCAATTAATTCTGTCTCTTGTTCTTTTTGCAGCATCCTATTTTATCTTCAGTTTTCCTATAGAAAAGCTAGGCCCAAGTCCACTTTGCAAACTTTAGGACAAGGTTACTCTGTCACAAATGTGAAGGATATCCCTTCCCTTTATTTCAATTCCATTATATCCTATGGAACTTGTAATAATGGAAACTGAATACTCGTCATGTTTGTGACGGAATAACATATCCGCCAACCTCTAAATCAGGCCCTTAGTTTTAAGTCGTTACTTCATCCCAACACTGTGAGAACTTGATGTTCACCTACAGAATAACATCCAAAAGAAAAGGTCTGAAATAAGTTGAGGGCATTTCCTTGCACTGTAGTTGATTCTCCCAGCTTTAAACGTAATTCTCAACTTTTTCTGCAGAGAGCAGCAACAAGATGAAAGCCTCACACAATTCAGATGATTCTGGTCAAACCAACACGACTAACTATCACTTTCTTCCACCAGGCACAAAGATAACAACAATCATTAACACATCTCTCCATCAAGGAGCTCTTCCCAATTGCATACATCAGGCCATTATCATGCAACTGTCAAAGAAACCCACTTTAACCCGCTAGCCACAAACCCATCTCAAATTTCCCTTTCCTGGCAAGATCGTGGAAGGAGTAGTAACTCAGCAGTTGCAAGAAGACTTTGATTCAAATTTGATTCTTCATGATAGGCAGATTTCAGTCCAGGGAAAGGGAAACAAACTTCATTAGAAGATAACAGTGGAGAATTGTCCACACATGACAAGGCTAAACCTTATCCTAGTTGACCTATCTGACAATTATGGCAATGTTGATCACATAACACTACTGGAGCAGCTGAAAAAATGAGCAACATTCTCTGAACAGCAAGATGCAGCTCCTTCTTATCGAACTATAGGCAGCCAATAAGAATTGGTTCATCGTCATCTGTGAAAAGCACTTCTTGTGGAGTACCACAAAAATCTTCTATGTCCACTCTGTCATTTGGCATCTGCATGAGACAACCGATCGAGGTTTTTTTCTTTAGCAAGCCACTAAAAATTGTTCTGGCATTTTTATCAGGCTCTCCATTCGGAGGTAAGTGTTTTCTTTTTATAATTTATTTAAAGCTTCATGGCCCTGATCTGGTTACAGAACCACCCTGATTTCATGGGCTTTCCTGGGCACCCTTCACATGCCATGCAGGCATATGACTCTTAGCTTCAACATCTATTTAAACAACTACTTAGATCAATGTTAAAATACCACTGCCTGCTTTGAAATGTATACCCTTGAATGAAAGATACATATCTCTGTCCGAATAGTTCTAAGATAGAAATTCTTACAGTCACAGACCCTCATGAAACAGCCTGCTATCTGATTTGCACTAAAAATTAGGGTCTCCTCCAATCCCTGCTCGAGCAGCAAAAAACATTTGCAGGGTGATTTTATGTAAACAATCCTCTTGTAACCCAATTACAGTAGTAATTGCTGCTTTAGGGTCCGATTATGAGTTTGGCAGTAAGGTCACCAGCATGGAAGCAGCGTGGTTCTCTCCCACTTACGAGTTAAGTGGGTGCACGTAGAAAAGCCTGCCATGGCACCGCCAGGAAATGCAGACAGTGGCGGTCGAGCCCAATACGTCTGTCTGAGGGCACACTGCCAGTCCCACTGCCAGTTCAATCACGATGCACGTTGCCGCCAAAGTGACTGTGGTGGGAAAACTACCACACCTGAGCTGGCAGAAAAGGAGGGATAAAATGCAGAAAGAAACTCACCTTCAATCACCTGTCCACATACCCTGATGTCATGGATCTGATAGTACATGTCCTGCTGCTGCTGGATGACTGCGAAAACCCACACCATTGTGGAAATAACTGACGGTAAGCCCTCATCTCACCCATTTACATTTACTTTACACTTCACAGATGCACAGATAGGTGCAACCTAAGGTGCAGGGTGGCCCTCAGTCAAAAACAATTTGTGTGTCCCTATCAGGAACAACCAAAATTGTTTGCACCTAAGTCACCTCTCTGATGCCCTCTTTGGCGAGCTCACTGACATAGCACAGGGGCACTCCCCCAATATCAAAATGTGTGCCTCAATAAGCGACAAGGATAGTGATGATTGTCCACAATACACCAACACAACACCAGGTCCATACTAACATTGCAGCAAATAATCACTGTGACACCCTGACACTTAGCACATGCTACGTCCTGTAATGATAGACAACACACCTAAGTAGGGATGTATCATTAGAATCAAACACACCTTCTATCCTACAGTACTGCATTGCACCCTCACACATCAGGCACATCAAACAATCACATTTGGAAAATGCTGTCCTAAACAACACACCTAAGAACTAATGTTTGTCTTCCCTGGGAAAACCTCGTGCAGAACAGACTCCTTGCAATCAGTGGACTCCCTGAAAGTCTTGTTCACTGGGCACAACCCACTTTGCCCATGCCCCTAAACATCTCTGTGCACATGCCACCAAGGCTCAAGATATAGCAAGGACTTACATAGCATCGCCAAGTGCCATATATATGTGTGCTATGTGGAAGTGCAAGATATTTGAACAAACACATCAGTAACTGCAGTCCTAACAAACAACAAAAGTAGCTTTAAACTACACACAAAACAATGGACAGATGTCACAAAACAGAAGTCAAAAAGCCATGATAAGAAATAAATGACTAACTTGCACTCAGTCAACACATATCCAGCATACATCATAGGGAGAAGTGCAACCCAAATGAGGGTGACAATGCACAAGACTAGCTGAACACTTAACCATTTGAAATACCACACAAAACAATGTAAGGGCCATATTGATTACAGCACACATATAATCCATGCTACAGTGCCCCCTAACCTATGTAACCTATGTAAGGCCTGTACAGCCTACAAAAATCAAATATAAAAACCTTTTCACATTGATCACCATTAAGGGTGAAAATAACACACCTGCAGTCCCATGCCCCAATCTCACAAAACACAGAAATTAGATGGGGCAAGTGCTCACCACCACGATGAATGACTACCCAGAAAAGCCCATCCTCAACACATTCTATCACAAAATGTGCATGCACATAACAAAGTACATCATAGACATATAAATAGCACAACCTGCCATAAAGTGTAGACCCAATGACACTGTGTCACATTAACAATATTAAAACATTTGAATGTCTACAGAAATAGCTAGGGAAAAGTAAAGCTAGGACCAAGGTGTTCAAGAGGAACAAAAAACCTTCTAAACATCAAAGAATGTCCAAATTAAAAACAAACACAAAGGCCAATGGGCAGTCTATTTATATATGTTGTGCACAGTACTGTGCCACAAAACATGCCTCTTCAGACACTGCCAGGTAACCTCTTCACAAAGGGGCATCCATTGGGCAGGGCAGGCACCTCTGGGATATTATTTTGGTGGGGGACATTTGAGCTTGGGGGTGGACTTAGGTTGGGAAGTGGTCGATTTGGAAGAGAAAGGGGTGGGTCGATGCTTAGGAGAGGGATTCTGGGAAGTGGAAGGGATGGAAGGTCTTATGGAGTGGGTAGATGGGGACCTGGAACGGGTGAATGCTGGGCTATTAGAGGTGATTTGAAAGTTGTGAGAAGTGATCATGGGAGGGGTGGGATCCTGATTGTAGTTGGAGTAGGAGATTTGGGAGGGTTCAGGACCCGGGAAAAGGATGGGTCCTCCATAAGGAACTTAGGAGTGGGCTTGAGAAGGGGTGTAGTGATGGAGGGAGAGGGAGTGACTGTGACTGATGTGCCTGGGAGTGTTGTTGGTGCGGGTGCAGGAGTGTCTGGTGAATGTGCTCCAAGTATGGGTGTGTAAACTAAAGGAGGGGGGTGTTGGGTACTTATTTGTGTGTGTCTGTGTTTTGTGGGTGTGTATGAGCTGGATGTGATGTCAGTGGTGTTTGTTGATATGGAACTGATGGGAGTGGGTGTGGTGGATTTTGCTTTGGTGGTGACTGTGGTTGTGGTTGTGTGTGGTGTGGAAATGGATGTGACTGAGGGGGTGCATGTGGGTGTGGTGTTGTCAGTACTGGATGTGGCGGTGGGTGTAAGTTGTGTGCATGTGTGCGTAGTGTCTGATGTGCTGTGTGTGCATGTGAAGAGGGAGTGGTGTGTGTAAGTGGAGGTTGTGTTGTCTGTGGTGGGTGTGGATGTGAGGCATATGATGGAGTCTGTGGTGGTTTTGGTGGCAGGTGTAGTTTCAGTGTGTTTGTATGCTTGCCTGTTTTTTTTCTTGTGTTTCTGCCTATGTGTGAATGTGCTGCTTGGGTCTATATGGGTGTGGGAGTGGAAAAGTGTGCATGTGCTTTGGACAGGTGAGGGAATAGGGTATTGGTATGGAGAATGCGCAGTGGTAGGGACATTAGGTGGGGGCTGGGAGGTTGCAGAGAAAGAGGAGACAGCAGCCTGAAAGGATCTTTCTAGGCCAGACATATCACTATGATAGGCCACTATCTGCTACAGATGGCTGCCTTGCCCCTCGATGGCATTCAGAATGGCAGTCTGACCCACAGAGAGGGATTTCAGGAGGCCAATAGCCTCCTCACTCCGCGCAGCAGGTGGAACAGGGGCAGGGGCTGAGGTGCCTGGAGGAAAGGAAACTGTCCATCTCTTAGGAGAGCGGACCCGGCCAAGTAGGTGGGGAGCTACAGGGAGGGTGATGATGGAGCTGGTGGTGGCAGACAGGGATGAAGACTGTACTGATCATTTGAGGTCTGCCACCACTTGGGAGTGTCCACAGGAGGAAGACTCTGAAGATGACGAACTTGAGCTGACGTCCTCCGTAGCACTCCCCACACCCTCACAGCCACTGGGTCCCTCGCTGTCCTGAGACTCATAGCCAGAACCAATATGGCCAGAAGCTTCCCCAACAACATTGGCATTGTTTTCTTCACTTGCCCTGGATGTATCTGAAAAGGCACATTAAGAAGGGTTGAATGTATCTGCATAAACACACCTATCCATCAGATTCAAGCACAAACTATCACAGGAGGGCATCTGCTTGACTCACTACATGTCCCCAACATTAGCAGGAGCAAGTGCATGCATGCTGGATTATCAGAAAATAGTTGGGCACACTGATGTCACAACCCCCACTTTAGACCTGATTTTTTAATTATGAACACTCCCTCTTCATCCATGCCATCAGGCAGTTGCCCATCTTGTATACTTTGGCCCTTGCAGCATAAACTGCTGAACTGATGGCACAAGATATGATGCCTAGCAACAGTACATTCTTACAGTGTCCACACAAGCCCCAGATTCCCCCTACTGTTTATTTTCCTGGAAAAACTTCATGGTGTGATGATGGGAAGTCATTCAGAAAGGTAAATGCAATGCGTGCTGTAGCAGGGATCATGTCACATGCACAGGCACAGTTCACACTGACTACATTTTTCTGGTGATTCTTCTCCAAATGACTTGTTTCAAGAAAGTACAATGAAAGCTGTACTGAGGTAGCTCGACTACCGATCACATGTAGCATAGAAAAGTGGGCTGGAGAGACTCGTGGCCTAGACTTTGGGAGATACCTACTACAAATGCACACATCATATTAGTCCAAACGGCACCAGGAACATCACCAATCAGGCTGGAAACTGGTGACAACAGCATTCTCAACTTGCATTCCTAGAAGCCAATACACCTTTGCTCTCTGTTGTATGTCAGTGAATGACAATGACGTAAAGAGAGGGACACACTTCAGTTTTGATGGGATGGCACCACACTGTACCATTTGGGACATGAAACACCAATGGCTCTGTAAACATAAGTGCAGGCACTCATATATGAAGCTAACATTGTCATATATCACTCCCAGATGCATTTCACCAGTCAATGAATGTGCCCTCAGACAGTATTGCAAATGAAACAACTCCAGGGAAAGGCATATTGCATAACATGTGGCCACTACTGCTGATGCCACCAGTGATGTTTGCATACTCATGTCACTGGAACTTACTTACCAATGGGAGGTATAGGTCAGTTACTGCAGGTAAAGTACACTGTATGCTATGGCACATGTAATATGGGTTCCAGAACATCTCCCACAGTAGTGAGGGAGCATCCCTCTTGACAAAATGAAGACAAGTGATCTATCTGGTACAACCTTCTTCCAGAACATCAAACTACATTAGGTGATCATGGCCTTACTCGTCCATGATGCACAATTGGCAGTGGACTGGGCTCTGCTGGCCTGTTAGTCCTAAAAACATTAGGCAAAGATTTACTCTTGAATGCAAACATTTGTTAATTGTTCATTACCTCTACGCTGCTATGGTACATTAGAAGAAAATGTGTTTTGTAAACACTTACACCCCTTGGCTAGACCCAAATTGTCCAAATTACACAGAAAAGTAATATGATAGTTACCTGCCACATCACATTTTTACATTGAAATCTGACGTGTTTTTTGGAAAGTGCCTAGCTGTGGATTTTGGCCTCTAGCTCAGCCGGCACCTAGGAAAACCTACCAAACCTATGCATTTTTTTAAACTAGACACCTAGGGAAATCCAGGATGGGGTGACTTGTTGAGCTCTCACCAGGTCCTGTTACCCAGATTCCTTTGCAAACCTCACAATTTGGCCAAAAAAACTCCTTTTCCTCACATTTCGGTGGATAGTTCTGGAAGCTGAGAGGAGCCACAAATGTCCTTCCACCCAGCATTCCCCCACGTCACCTGATAAAAATGGTACCTCACTTGTGCGGGTAAGCCTACTGCCCGCGAAAGGAAATGCCCTGAAACACAACATGGACACATCACATTTTCCCAAAGAAAACAGACCTGTTTTTTGCAAGTGCCTAGCTGTGGATTTTGGCCTGTAGCTCAGCTGGCACCTAGGGAAACCTACCAAACCTATGCATTTTTTTAAACTAGATACCTAGGGGAATATAAGATGGGGTAACTTGAGGGGCTCTCACCAGGTTCTGTTACCCTGAATCCTATGCAAACCTCAAAATTTGGCAAAACAAACACTTTTTCCACATATTTCGGTGACAGAAAGTTCTAGAATCTGAGGGGAGCCACAAATTTCCTTCCACCTAGCGTTCCCCTAAGTCTTCTGATAAAAATGGTACCTCACTTGTGTGGGTAGGCCTAGTGCCCACGAAACTTTATGCCCCAAAACACAATATGGACGCATCATAGCCTTGAGACCCTCATGGGTGAGTAGTGCGCTTTACAAATTCCTGATTGATTGGTCACATTTTCCTGAAGAAAACAGACCTGTTTTTTGCAAGTGCCTAGCTGTGGATTTTGGCCTGTAGTTCAGCCGGTACCTAGGGAAACCTACCAAACCTATGCATTTTTTTAAAACTGGACACCTAGGGGAATCCAAGATGGGGAGACTTGTGGGGCTCTCACCGGGTTTTGTTCCCCAGAATCATGTGCAAACCTCAAAGTTCGGCAAAAAAACACTTTTCCACTCATTTTGGTGACAGAAAGTTCTGGAATCCGAGAGGAGCCACACATTTCCTTCCACCCAGCACTCCCCCAATTCTCCCGATAAAAATAGTACCTCAATTGTGTGGGTAGGCGTAGTTCCTGCAACAGGAAATGCCCCAAAACACAACATGGACACATCATATTTTCCCACCGAAAACAGACCTGTTTTTTGCAAAGTGCCTAACTGTGGATTTTGTCCTCTAGCTCAGCCGGCAGCTAGGAAACCCTACCAAGCATGTGCATTTTTTAAAACAAGATACCTAAGGGAATCCATGATGGAGTGACTTGTGGGGCTCTCTCCAGGTTCTGTTACCCTGAATCCTTTGCAAACTTAAAAATTTGGCAAAAAAAAACACTTTTTCCTCACATTTCGTTGAAAGAAAGTCCTGGAATCTGAAAGGAGCCACACATTTCCTTCAACCCAGCGTTCCCCCAAGTCTTCTGATAAAAACGGTAGCTCACTTGTGTGGGTAGGCCTAGTGCCCACGAAAGGAAATGCCCCAAAACACTATGTTGACACATCCAAATTATCAAATACAAAACTACATATTTTTGCGGGGCACTTGCGTTTTTGGTCCTGGGCTCAGCAACCATATAGGGAAACCTACAAAACCCAAACATTTCTGAAAACTAGACACCGAGGGAGAGGGCAGAAATGGCCTAAATTAAACTTGCCCCCCCAGGGGAAGGATCCTTGTCTAGGGGGTCACTCCCCATCTGTAAAAAAAAAATTAAGAAATTATCCGTGGTGCCTAGTCATCGGCCTAATTAAAATAGGCTGATCTGCCCCCAAGGGGGGCAGAAATGGCTTTAAATAAATTTGCCCCCCAAGGGAGCGACCCTTGCCTAAGGGGTCGCTCCCCCTTTTTTAAATTGTCCCAAAAAAAATCCCTGGTGTCTAGTGATTGAATAAAAATAGGCTGATCTGTCCCCAAAGGGAGCAGAAACGGCCTAAAAACGGTATGCCCCCCCCCCAGTGGAGCTGTAGTGTGGTCAGTTTTACGTATCCTTTGCGCATTAGCTTCAGGCTTTAGGCCTTTGTGCATTTTGCCCTGGATGTATTTTATTCCTTTGCTCGCAGATTAGAGCCTCTGTGCACTTTGCTCTAAATGCTTTTATTCGGCTTCGTACTGTTATTTTTCAAATAGCCAGTTCTACGGTCTTGTTTTATTTTTTATATCACACTGTTTAGCCTACTTCAGCACTGGAGTTCTCCATAACACATTCCTGTTCACTCTGTGCTTCAGTCAAGGATACAGTCTGGTACATTGCCGATAGACGTGGTAGGAGTTTAGTCTTTGGCATTCTTGCGTAGGGACATTTTGTGATCACGCTGACATGTTAGTTATAAAAACACTTCCTTGTCCCAATACACGCAAGAGGGAGATTCTGACCAGGGAACCACAACTAGACGCTGACTGCCTCGTTGCAGATGCTGAACCAGATCACAGGCCTTTGCTCAGGTATGAGGGCTGATGTCTCCGCAGGGATTCAGAAAGGCAAGTTAGAAGCTTAACATGCTGTGCTCGAAATAGAACTAGCTGAGAGAGAGTAGAAATTGTTAAACACCATGATAGCGTTGTTCTTATGTTTCACTCTCCTCGTGACTATTTCAATCCTACTGTGTTGTATGGTTCTGGTTATTGCGGCTCACGCCTTAATATCTAAAATGCAGTCGTTTTATTGAAACATTATATAAAACTTATACTGCCTTTGTCATTTGCATATGAGATCATATTGTAAATGAGAGAGTTGGTTTGGATCTGAGTGACCACGACTTCCCTGAGAAGTTCCAAAGATGTCATTCGCTCGGCTGCACAATCATCTCTTCCCTTTTGGAGAAATGAGGCACTGCTAGTTAGCCGGAGCAAAACCGGGTTTAGGGTGACAGAGGTCCTTCCAAGGGGGTCCGACTCAGTCCCCCAAACCGTGAATGACCCTGCTGCCTAGAAATCCAGTAGTCTCATTTAGGATAATGAGAGCCCACGCGACAGAGCAACCCTTGCCTAAGGGGTCGCTCTCCTTATCAATGTAAACAAAAATAAATCCCTGGTGTCTACTGGCTTCGGCCTATTTAATATAGGCCTATCTGCCCCCAGGGGGGCAAAAAAGGCCTAATGAAAAAATTGCCCCCTGGGGAACGACCCTTGCCAAAGGAGTCACTCCCCTTATGCCAATTTCATTTTTTTTTTAAACGGTGTATAGTGGCTTCTCCCCCGGAGCACATTGGCCTGCTTAATATAGGCCGATCTGCCCCCATGGGGGGGCAGAAAAGGCATAGTAATGAAATTGTCCCCTTAGGAGCAACCCTTACCTACGGGGTCCCTCCCCTTATAAACATAAATAAAAAAAGAAACGCTGGTGTCTAGTGGTTTCTGCTACCATGGGCAGAAATAGCATTAGATAAAATGTCCCCCCTTGAGGAGCGACCCTTGCCCAAAGGGCCGCTCCCCTCATGTCCATTTCAAAAAAGAAAACAAGTCACTGGTGTCTAGTGGCATTCCTGCAACACAAGCTCAATGCAATCGTGCTGCAGGAATGCTCAGAGAGACGTGAAAGGGTAAGGAAGAGCCTTTCCTTCCCTTTTCCTGCCTCTCTGACCTCCCCTGCCCCCGTACAGAGGAGAAACTAATCTGTTTCTCCTCAGTCGCACTGGAAGCAATGCTTCCAGCACATTGCGAGGCATCCTCTAATGAGGTCAGTGTGCCATCATGCACTGATGTCATCAAACGTCACTGGGAAAGGGATTTGGGGGGCTGGGAGAGGGTACAAGGCCCTCAGGGACCAATACTTGGATAAGGAGGTTACATACCTGGTGCCTGAGCGCCACATCAGCGGACGTAACCACCTTGTCCAGGGCACCCGAAGGGTTAATAGCTGTGATATATGTTGATTTAATAAACAATAACATAAACAACTACTAACAGTTTATCAAATTCAAAACAAACATAATTATAAGATCTTTCTAATATTTGTAATCTAGTTAGATTAAAAGAAGAAACCTGTTGGCATGAGGGCATGCAGCGAGGAAGAAAGAAGATGGCAGAGAAGAAAGAAGACAGAAGGCGGTATGTGGTAAAGAAGAAAGAAGATAGTAGTGAAGAAAGAAGACAGAAGAAGGCATGCCGTGAAGAAGAACAAAGATGGTAGTGAAGAAAGAAGACAGAAGACGACATGTGGTAAAGAAGAAAGAAGGCAGCAACGAGGAAAGAAGACAGAAGATGGCATGCAGTGAAGAAGAAAGAGGATGGCATGAGATGAAGAAAAAAGAAGACGGCAATGAAGAATAAAGACAGAAGGCAGCATGTGGTAAAGAGGAAAGAAGACAGTAGTGAAGAAAGAAAACAGGATGCAGTGAAGAAGAAAGAAGATGGAAGTGAAGAAAACAGACAGCATGAGGCATGCAGTGAAGAAGAAATAAGATGGCAGCAAAGAAAGAAGACAGAGAAGACAGCAGCAAAGCAAGAAGAAAGAAGAGGAGCAGCGAAGAAAGGAGTCAGAGAAGAGGACATGCGGTTGAGAAGAAAGAAGATGGCAGTGAAGAAACAAGACAGAGAAGACGGCAGCGAAGAAAGAAGACATCAGCTAAGAAAGAAGATGGCATGCAGAAAGAAAAACAGAAGTACCTTCAGTGTTGTAGCCAGAGGAAGGACACTGGCCAGTGTCCAATGGCAAGTGACCAGAAAGAGTACTTGGTCCAAAGGCAACCTGATGGCATGAATGGCAAAGAAGACAACAGGAAGGGAAGCAGGACGACATGCTGGTCAATCAGAAGCACGTAAATCAGAGTAACATTAGACTAAGCCAATGGTGAGTTCAGGTAAGGAAGGGGCTGGTTCTAAGCCCCTTTTAAGTTTTTTTTTATTCACAAAAGATTACACAAGCAGCATACAAGCGTGCATGCAGGCAAAACCTACAAATGACACACCATTCAGAGATTGAGAACAGCACACTATTTGTGCTTTATTGTACAGACACCTTTACAGCCAGGAGCACTGACTTGATTCATGCGGTCTATACAACTTGGAAGCATACTACAGACTATATCCTAAAACTTGGACACTCATGACAGCCCTTCCATCATAACCAGGGACAGCTTCCTCTATACTGATATGTGAAAATGTGGACAAGTTAACGTTATGTTTTACTATGTCTGCTGGAGTATGCAGCATGTTGCAGTAATTACCTACATTTCATAGTTGTCTTTGGTGTGGATGGATGTTGCAGTATGTATCTACACTTCATAGTTGCCTTTGGTGTAGATGGATGTCAAAAAAATGTTGCAACATACTCATAAGCACTTGTGAAACAAATAATACCTGCACTGAAACTTTGTAACATTGGACACTGGGCCTGTTTTGTTAAATCATTACATCTGGTAATTGAAATCCAGACCTGTGGGTGTAAGGGGCCTGTCAACATGAAATTGAGCCAATGTGGCTCAATTAAATGAGTCAGCAGCTCAAAGGGGTTACCTCTGTAACCATTACAAATGTATTTCTTGTAAAACTAAACCTGGCTAACAATGTGTGTTCAAATTATTTCAGCGCTCATCCAGGGTTCATAGAGCTACAGGCACCATACACTTGGCCTCAGTTGTAGTGCCACACAGCCCCTGCCCCAGCCTGGCCCATGGCAATGATTGGGCACAACTCAATCTCATGTCCTGCTAACTGCTGGCCGAGCATACCTGTCTTGCTAACTGCTGCCAGTCCAAAGTGAACCTCGTAGTTCTTGCATTTCAAAATGACAATTTGCAACGTTAGGTAAATCCATATGTGTGCTAAAGGCTGTGTGGCACTCTGAAGGTGTCTGTGAGCTATTGGTATTTCACAGACAACAAGTTTAGAGACATGAACTACATTGAGTGATAGTTGGGAAATTGCACCTACCTAACTTCATTCACAAGGGGTCAATCGAAGATACATTCACAGCTTATGCAGTAAGAGCCAGACGTGTTTGCAGAGTTAGTATGCCCTGAATGCCACATTACTCCCAGCTCCCAGGAAAGGTATACATGCATATATGGTACATACCCCGCCAATGAAAGATAGGGATGATTTTCAGTACACAATGTACAGTGCTTCCCAATCTCAGACATCATTAGCCTGTGTAAAGGCCACATTGATATAGCCCAGTAATCAGAGTGAACATTGGGCGACAGAGGCACAATGTTACCAATGGGAAGGAACATTATGGATTAAAAGTGAGTGACAGATGCATGTGAGAGTTAACTGTTCCTCTGGTGAGCCATAGAGCTGGCCATACAGGGAGAGGACCTCAGTTGCCAACTTCTCTAGCTCCTCTTCCGAGAAGGGACGGGCCTCTCTCCTGCTTAGGTAAAAATTATTGCTCCCAGAGGTCACAAATAGCCGCTAAAATGGAGGAGGCCTTGATAACAACAGTGACAAGAGGCAAATGAGATTGTTTTCAAAACTGAGGTATACATGTATACATGGTCGTCAGTGTCACCACAATCAACAATGTTAGCCTATTGCTGTGTCCATCAAGCACTCATCCACCTAGTGTGTGCTCGACTTCCGCTGACGGCATCTGACGCATACAATGTCCAATATGCGAGGTCAGGCAGCCACCATTTCAGCAGGAGATAATGCAGCAATGGTGACTGCTGCCTGCGTCACCACCACTACAAATGAGGGTTTACATCGGTAATCCTGTAAATCACTTTTAAGAAGGATTGCAACTAACCTTTTCATGTGTCTTGTGCCTTAGTGTGCTTGTTGACTTGATTAGCGCACAGCACTGTACGCCATTGTTGACAGTATCCTCTCTATTTCCTAGTATATGGCACATATGTTTTTTTCAAATATACATCAGTGTTGTACATTTTGCCCATTAATGACCAAATGACATGTCAGGGCAACAATGGGGACTGTTAATGGGTATAGCACAATATACAATTTTGATAAAAATGTAATTTTGAAAAATGTAAAGTGTTTTGTACTGTCACATGATTTTTAACATTGTGAGCAGCCACTGTTTCTAATTTACATCTAGGTACCCTGTGAGAGGGAGAGAATGACAGCCTTCTGTGTACCACCCATTCCCAGACCCTCATACAATGGTTCAGAGGGACATAATCTGCAAGTTTTGATTGAATATGCATACCATACTGGACCTGTGTTATCAGTTGGAGCCTGATCTTCTGCCATAAAACACGAATCCCACATGTTTGACACCAATAGTTAAAGTGATGGCAGTATCGCATTACCTGGTAACAGGTTCCTTTCAATACACTGTGGAAATCTGTGGTGGGATGCCACAATCAATGTTCTGTCTTGTGCTGAGAGATGTGCTTTCAGCACTGATGCAACATCTGGACAGCTACATCCTGTTCCCCAGGCGTGAGGATTTAGCTAATGTGAAGGCTGGATTTTATAGAGTGGCAAGGATACCACATGTTGTGGGAGCCATTGATGGCACCCATATTGCCTTAGTACCACCCCATAACAGGAAATAAGCAGGAAGAACTTCCATTCGATCAACGTGCAAGTTTTCTGCTTGGTTGATCTGTTCTTTTCCATCTGTGCCTGCTTCCCTGGATCTGCCCATGATTCCTTTGTCATGCGGACCAGCACTGATGAACTGATGAACAGCTGATGTCATATTTACCACCAGATTCGGACCTGCCTTGTTGGTAAATATGTTGTGAGCTAACTTTGTGGGGTTGATGTCAGGTAGTATGAACAAGAACTGTATAACTTACTTTTGCACCTCTGACTGTCTTCCATCTAGGAGACTCAGACTAGCCCAACTGGCCTTCGTTGTTGGCTCCGTTGAGGAATCCTTCAACACATGGGGAAGTCTGCTTCACTGAGGCCCAGGGAAGGACAAGGTAGCCAGTAGAGTGGGCTTTTGGGCTCCTGAACACAAGTTGTGACAATACTGGTTATTTGTTGCTGTTCTGATGTAAAATGTGGAGAAAGTTAGTCCTGTGGTATGAACGAGACACACTTTGGAAGTAGAAATACTGGAGCAGGACAGCTTGCACAGTGATCTTTTGCACGTGTTTCTTGTCATGTGGTGGCTGTAATGCAATGTGTGTGCCAACATGTGCTACAACATGATATTGTGTTGGAGCCCAAATGTTCTATTCTCCCTTAAGACTGGCTAAATCCTCATTGTGTGTGATGTGTTTGTAGCTGTTGATGTGTTTCATCGGTGTAGGGCACGGTGCATGAGGCACAACACAGAGATTTATTGTTTGCATTCCACAAGATAGTGGGGATGTTGATTGGAATTGTCCTGTGCTCAGTCAACATGGTACTGCCATGTGTATGTTTACTCAGCTCATTGATAAGGAATTCCCTTTATGGACTAGGTGATATGGTTCCTGCTGGTGACAGACACCAGGTGAAGTTTACCTATTCACATTGAAATGATCAGATGTGTCCCCTCCTTCCATGTTGAGTTTGTCTGCACAATAAGACATGGTGATTGGTGCAGAACATTGTTTTTTTGTCTGATTTGCAATGTGTCTGACATAGGGCCTGACTATTGATGCTGTAATATACTTAAGCTGGTATATGGGTACACACATGTATGTATGTTTGGGTGAGGCACGATTGTGCTCTTGAGCTAAACATTCAATATGTCCAACATATCCATACTTACACAAGTACATATTCATAACATTGTCAAGTTCATGTGGTAGTACATGCATACAATGCTAGACAAAAGCAGGGAAAGAGATATTTGCATTTTTTTTATCTTAGTCAACAGGATAACTGAAACATTGGGTAGAACAAAAAAGTCCAAAGTCCAAAATACTGCTGTTGTCAGAAAAGGTATGTGTCTCCAGAAATAGTCCACAGGGTGAATGTGTAACACACACTGGGGGAAAATAGGGCTGAGGTTTCTTGGTGGTGGAGGTATTGCCATCCACGCCTTCTGGTAATTTTCTGGAACGGCCCCACTTTACAGGGCAGGGGGATCCACAGATGCAGGGACAGGTTGTCTGGTGGTGTGCCTCCCTCTTGCAGGGCCTCTTCCTGTGGCTCCTGCACATGTAGACAGTCCTGATGGAGTTAGACTACAGATAAAGGTTAATGCCCTGCACAGGTGGGTGTAGTTGTCCATCAGCACCCCTATTTGTGAGCCCATGTTGGCGTTATTGGCCTCCTCCAGCTGATTGTGTATGTCCCTATGCAGCTGCTTTATCTCCCTCAGTTCAGTGAGTACCTGGCCTATCTTGCATTGGGGCTCCTATTAGACTCCCAAAACTTGGCTGATGGTGTCATGGTTGTGAGGTTCCCCAGTGGCCTCACTCTGCTTGCCCCCAGTTACCGTCCCATGACTCCTCCACAAGAATGTGCCCTTGTCCCAGGCTGCCCTCTCCCACTGGTTCCAGGCCCCTCTATAAGTGAGATGGTGATTGTCCCATACGTATCTAGGACTGGGGGGCACACAATGGTGGTTACTGTGATAGGCACACAGGTTGTGGTGGATGATGTTGTGGCTGGGGTGGGAGGTGTTGTGTGCCCAGTGACACTCACAGTTGATGTCTGCCCAGGTGGGCCAGATGGACCAGCATTGTCCTCCTCATCCAGATCACCAGAAGTGTTGTCATCCCTGACAACTTGGTTCAGGGATGATGTGGGTGTCTCACTGTCTGCATGGGCGGCCAAGGTGTTCTACCAGATAGACCTGTTGTGAGATAGAGAACAATGTTATTCTTGGAAGTGTGCTGGCTACATCCTGGTTCTTTGTGACACAGTGAGTACACACCTAGGAAAAGAGAAAGGTAGAAATGACTATTGTCATATATTTCATTAGTCTTAAACTTGTTGTGAAGACATTGTAGACATGAGATTCATGTATTTAATTCATGCAGCTCTTTAGATGTCCTGAGGTGTTTCAATTTTGTATTGATGTCTGCACATGACATCTCCCCAAAATTCTAGCCAACACAGTAGAGTTTTCACATTTCTTTCTCACCATTTCCAAAGCCTAGCTGTGTACAGGAAAGAGCACAACTTGTTTACATATTTCACATTACTCATCATGTGGAAGGTGATGTGACAATGGTTCACCCGTAATAAGTAGAGAACTGAGTTGACTTCATGCCTATCTAAAGTTTGACCCACACACCTGCTATGATGCCAGTCCTTCCATCAATTGTTTCAATGGGGGTGGGCAGAACAAAGCCTAACTGTGTACTAGACAGGCACGAGCACAACTTGTTTGCATATCTCACATTACTTAGTATGTGTCAGGTGATGTGACAATGGTTTACCTGTAATAGGTATAGAACTTCATGCTGATCTAAACTTTGACCCACACACTTGCTACGATATAGTCGTTCATCAATTGCTTCAATTGGGGGGCAGAACAGCATAATGCAGAGTAGGCAGAAATGTCTCTGAGTTGAACATTGTCTGTTGATTGGTCACTCCATGTGAAGAGGACATCAGCTGTGGTATGTGAGACAAGTGAGAATGTTCATAATCCAATTTTTTTTATGTTTTGAGTTTCCAAAACAAGGCCTCATGGTAGTTGTAGTAATTTCAATGTCTGCTTGCCAACACTAACAAAATGTTTAGTGTATCATTTCTGTTCACAAACTGCATTTGGGAAGGCCCTTCAAGTTAGCAATTGACACATATATTAGCTCCTAAATTGTGTTTTTGTGGGACTACACTTACAGACTCCATTGCAACAAGTGGCTTTTGATGGTAATTGAGACATGATCCCATTTGCAACATTGGCATTGATAAGACAAGCTCTCTCTAATACTTTGTGGTTTTCATGTTGGAAGACTAGGTGGTTAACAAATTTGCAGAAGCTGGATTGGGGGCAGATAGGATATTGAGACTGAGTGACAGTTGGTGAGCTGTAACTTACCAGAGTCGACTCCCCCAGGTATTCTTGTCAAGCCTTCAGGATGTAAGATGGCCAAGATCTTCTCCTCCCACAGTAACTATCTGATAGGGTTGCTGGGCGGTCCATCACCAATCCTACTGGCCTCCAGCTGTTGCTTGGAGGCCAGGGAATGCACCTTCCCACTCAGGCTCAGGTCATTTCACCTCTTCCTAATTTCCTCCTGTGTGTGCAATGTGGTGCCTACTGCATTCACCCTGTCTACTACTTTAGACCACATTTCCCTTTTCTGACTGAAAGTTGTATTTTGGACTTGGGCTCCAAACAATTGTGGCTCTACTCTTATGGTTTCATCCACCATGACTGTCAACTCTGCCTCAGAAAACTGTGGGTTTTTGGGCTGTGAAATGTTTCCATGATAGAGTGACAGTGCAACAAACAACTGACTAATCTGCACAAAGCGGTGATAAAAAATAGGGCGCTGGCAAGGTGTGTGGTGAGCAGTAATAGGGATGGGGTTGGAAAAAAATGCCTGCCTTCTCTCTGCAAGAAGCGCTATCAGAATGGTCATGCTGCAGTGGAATGGCAAAGGATCAGGGTTTGGAATGGGGTGTGTTAGCAGTTGGTCATCAAGTGTGTTGTATTTGTCTCCATGCATTGGCCAATTCTGGTGCAATGCTGTGCGCGTACTGCGGTAGTCAACCGCCATGAGTAGCAGCTGCCAAGGGACCACCAGTATCACTGTGTTTTTGTAATCTGGTTGGCGGGCACACACTGCACTTCCGGCGACAGAGTACTTATGGCGAACACTGCATTTTGCCACTTCGAAGGCAGCCCAACCTCAGTGTCCACTGTCGGGATTTCTGGCTCCATGCATCGTAATTCTGCAGGCGGGAGACTGCCAACTCAGCGGTGTACTTGGGACCGTCATTGCAGCGCACTGGGGTAGGACCACCAAACTTATATTTGTGCCCTTATTTACCACCCTGCATACAAATCACAACAGCGTTGGTTTTATCGACACTGGAGTGTTGTCACATTAACTACACAGACTTGAAGGATGACCCATTTGTCAAATACCTCCCAGACTAACTTACTTCTATCCTCACTAACCACTTGATTGGTGAAGCTTTTCACAATGAGACTACAACAAATAAATACATTAATAAATTAATAAATAATGACATTACACACCGAGCAACAACTTGAGTTGAGCAAGATTTACCTGCTGCACAGGCCAGGTTAAATCATAAAAACCTCAGAGGTAGATCGGCTTGGAAGCCAGGAGCCCACCTTTGGAATATTTTCAGAGCTGAGGCATCAAGCTAATATGACAGCATTTAGGAAAAACTAGAGCCAAACCTTTTCAAAGGGGCCTTCCCATCATTTCAGTAAACCACATTGAGTGCACCCCTCTAAATAAGGACAGTGCATCATTTGGAGGACATTGTCCCTATCCAATGAGTAAATGTAATGATCAAATAAAACATTTCATCCTTTTTGCTATATTGAGCTGTGAATTCTCAAAGAAAGGGATGTTGGACTTTCCTAAAATTATTCTTATTATTAACACCAGTGCTAGAAAGAGGTCACCATTTACAAGTTAGCACTTTATAACACAGTAATAATAAACACATTATTTTTCTAAATAGCCTCTTCCTTGGTGACACTGCAGTTTCCCCAGGAGCTCCACATCTGGTGGACAGGGCAGATAATTCACCAGGGTTCATTAATATCTTTGAAGACTTGGATAAAAGAAAGAGGCCAACTTTTAGTGCCTTTCTGTGATGCAAATAAAAGATGATCAATCAAAAAGAATAGAGTGGCCAAATATGTGACTTGAATTTGGTCACAGACCCCAACCTGGACAGGACTGTCCAAATGACCCAAACAATAGAGTTTTTATGTATGATGTACTTCAGGACCATTGTCTGACTGATGTCTGGAGACTGCTGAATCCAAATGTGAATAATCCTCCCTTTTGTGTGTCTCTGGTATTTTCATGTGTATAGTCTGCGTCCTGGGCTCAGGCTACCTTCTAACCAGTGCAATAAGGTGCAAAATCCTCAAAAATGCTACCAGCATTCTACATTTGATCACTCGTTTATGTCTTGCTTGGTGCTACCAACCTTATCAGACAATGGCAGATCATTTGTAAACAGAGAGATCACTAAGGATAAACACTGCTACTGCAATTTGTGACCAACCATATAATAACCCCCTGAGAATGATGACTTCCTTAGTGAGTTTTATAAACTTGGTAGGGCACAATTCATTGTCATCCTCTTTGAAGCGTACATAGATACTGAGTTCAAAGCTTCCTTGTCCGTCACATCAATAAAACAACTAATCTCAATGCTGCCAACCCTTGTAAAGAGCCTCTCTACTGTGCTAGCTACCACCCAGTTTACTCTACTCCATTTAGACTTAAAGATACTTGCAAAGATACTGGCCTATAGATTCAAAATGATGAGAGTCCACCTCATCCATCAATTTACCTATGTGGGATTTGCCCCAGAGAGATCATCAAAAAAACACCTGATTACCCTATTCATTCGTGGTAAAGACTGTTTGAAGGACTCTGTAGTCCTGTTTTTTAGTTTGCCAAAAAAAACCTTTGATGGGTTTGAACTGGGTCACCTCTTTCAAATATGAAAGAGAGAGAAGTGAGCACAATTTGTTGGCTATACGCTACCCTAATGGCACAAATGAACTGTGGAGGCTTCCTCTCATCTACCTTTGTGATTAACAGAGACCAGACTACTCTTCATCCCCCCTCTTCTTCTTTTTAAGTTTAGAACCACTTGCGGCAGCCATCTGACAATCTCACAATATCAGAAACATCCACACACAAGCAGGGGAGGCAAAGGACCAACTTTATGTTGAAAACATATTACTTATACTCACCAGACCGGACACCTTCCCACTCTCAATGACCTACTGGATTACTGGCCTTTCTACTTTCAAGGCCTACAAACAGAATGGGGGTAAGAATCAAATCCTCATTATATCCAAAATGATCACCAGATCTTCGATGAAAGTCTCCAATTACAGTTGATACAAAAGGTCCTCTTAGTAAACATTGGGCTTGATCACACGTGGAAGATAATCTATATTCTGTGATCTTGAAAATGGCTCAAGGAAGGGAAAAGCGAAATCTGGCCAAGATGACTGACCCTGAGCGGGCTCGGCTGATCAGCACCAGGCCATGCTAATTTCAAACAGAGTAAAGGCATTTCAGTGGCCACAAGAGGGGACATTGCAACAAGAACCTTCACAGCATCAGACGTCGTAACCAGAGGCACCTGTGACTCTTCAGGTTTGCCACCTGACTAGCAAAGGTTTTAGTACCTTATATCACCTTGTCACACCCCCTGGGGCACAGACAAACAGCACCACTCCCTGATCTTCCCAGGGTGGATTGAGGTGTGTAGTGTTGGGTCTTGTACAGTGGGGAGTGGTTTTATGCAGGCTCCATGCCCAGAGTATGGACTGACTGCCATCTGCCGCCGGATCTGTGGGGGAATACACAGGAGGCATCCTTGCAGGAAGAAGTGTGATCAGCTCACTGACTTGGACTCTGCCACTGAAGTGACCCTGGGCTGATACATTGGGCCATGTCCTAATGCATCATTGAGGCGGTGGTGGCCTTATAATATTTGAAATGTCTAAACTCAAAGCTCATAGCGCCAAGTCACCATCTTGCTAAAGGACCTCTACAATAGTAGGCCCTGCCAGCGGGCCTCAACTCTGTATGATTGGCAGGTGCAAGACACTGCTGCATAGGTTTCCTGGTGGAGCCTAAAATATTTAGAGACACTGTCTGGGCTTATCATGCATCACACAGCTAGATCCCAGAGACCAGCCTCTTTTACTGATGATGCCTTCCTACAACAAGTGCTTTTCCAGTTCCAATGGTCTACATTTAGTTATCAAATAATCATAGGTATAAGCCTTTTCAAGGCACATTCACAGACACAAAGGAGACCCACACGGGCACTTTTTGATCACAGTAACGTCTAAGACGAGCAACGGTTGCTTTGCTTTTACTATTCAGTGCTATATTAAGGGCCATATTTATAATTTTTTAATGCAATGCAACACAGTAAGACACCTTGCTGTGCTGTGTGAAAGGGAGAGGGCAGAAATGCGTCATATCAATTAAGATATGGCGCACTCCTGCTTTCTCCTTGTTTTGGCGCTCTTTTGGCTACCTAGCTCCAAAGCAGGCACCTTGTACCATGGTGCGTTGCAGGCAGGATTGTTTTTGTGCAGGAAGGGACACCTTTGTGCACAAAAGCAATCCTTTGAGGCTTTTTTCTGTTTATAGTGTGCTGCACAATGCAGCACAGGAAGAACGAGCAAAAACTGAGGCGATATTTCTACTCGTTTTGCCTCCCCTGGGAAATCGCAGCATTTTGGTGCATTTCCAGGTCTACCTCCCAGGCACAATGTGGGAATGTGTCAAAATACATGGGTGGATGTGTGAGAAACACTGATGTTCCACACATAGAACACCTCTGTTGGGCAAAGCAAGGCAGCGACTTGCGCTGCCTTGCATTAGTCCAGATTTACCAAGCCACGCAGGGCCATGAAGGATGGCCTTGAGTGACTTGGAAAGTCTCATTCTAGGTTTGCATCACCCTGGATTGCCTTGCGTGGCGCTAGAGCGATGCAAAACCTTTAATAAATCTGGTCCGTACCTTCAACCTTAATGATTTTTGGAGTTTACTCACATCCTGACAGGTAGGGAGAAAAGCAATAGAAGCAACCAAAGGTGGCCGAATGAATCACACTCGCTTTAGAATACCATGCACTGTACTACAATCCCTCATCTAAACAGAAGCATGCATTCTACACTATAGCCACCATAATTTCATACTCGTTTGTCTGTTTTCATTCTCATGCTGGTTTTTGGTTTAACACTTGTTTTGTTTTTCGGGTACAATCAGAGGCTTTTTTTTACATAACGAGAGTGTAAATGCAATACTTCTTGGATTTCTGACAATACATGCATAAAAATGGTTGGCTTTTCTTTTGTTCGATGGAGACCAAACCATGACAGAGGGCTGGGTTGACCCGAAATGCAGCTTCCATGCTTATCACTATATTGGATTCATGTTTAACCATCACATCCAATGAACAAAATAAAATCAAACAAAACAAGTAAAGAAGATGATTTACTCCATAGAGGAACCACGTTTATGCATAGGATTATTTAATTACTAAATAAGTACTATTGTTACCTGAACAGCGGGTGCTTTAGGAAGGAGCACAGTTCCGGCCTAGGAACGCACTTGGACACTTGTTTGATTGATACTCAGGATCAGGGTATACCTCCACATCACATTAAAATTGAGTACTCATTTGGACATTGAGATGTACGAGAATACACAGGCCCTGATTTATACTTTTTGGTGCAAAACTGCACTAACACAGTTTTGCACGAAAAAGATTAGAACCGGCTTGCACCATTTCTGTGCACCAGCCGGGCACCATATTTATGGAATGTGCAAGCCGGTGCAAAGGGTAGGCTAGCGTAAAAAAAATTACGTTAGTCGGGTGGGGCTGGCTGTATGGAAGAGGGGAGTTTTGCAACAAAAAATGACATTAGCCAGGTTAGAGTTAAATACATTGACTCTAACCTGCCTAGAGTCATTTTCTGATGCAAAACCATCCATACCACATGACTCCTGTCTTAGAAAAGACAGGAGCCATGCCCACCACCCCAATTGCCAGCAGAGTGGACCAGGGTCCCCTGGGCATGGCCATTGCACCCAGTGCCATGTAGGGGGATCCATTTTAGGGCCTCCAATGGCACTTAAAAAAAAAATACTCATCTGTACTTACCTATACTTACCTGGGATGGGGTCTCCTATCCTCTGCTGTCCCTCTGGTGTGGTGGGGGTGTCCCTGGGGCGGACACCTGTGGGTTTATTCCATGGTGTTCCACCATGGAAATAGGCCCACAGGTCCCCTAACGCCTACCCTGACCCAGGCGTTAAAAAATGGAGCACAGCAACCTTTGCACCATTTTTGTACCCCTCCTCCCTCCTGTGCATCATTTTTGTACGGGAGTATAAATATGGCGTTAAGGCCATAGAGTCATTTTTTGCACAGGCACGCCTACCTTGCATATCATTAAGGCAAGGTAGGTTTCCACATCCAAAAAATGACTTCAACTCCATAAATTTGGGGCTAGATGGGTCTAGCGCCAAAGTATAAATATGGAGTTAGTTTTGCACCAAATTAGAGTAAAAGAAAATGACGCTAACTCGGTGCAAACAGAGTATTAATATGCCCCATAGTTTGCTGAAAGTTACTACTTGTATTTTGCCTTCCTGCACTAAGCTGCCTTTATCTGTAAAATCCCTCTGCAAGGTTGCCACACCCCATTGAAATGGGCCACTGGGCAAGCTTGGGCTTAGTTTGATACTGAGCCCCAGCATGACATGGTGGTTCTTTTCCAGCCCTTGGTGAGAACACAGGAATGTGCTGAATGCACTACATGATAATCAGCTACTGTCTGCAGAACTACCTCTACTTTGACACCCTGCTACATCCAACCACCAGACACTCTCATTACCCTTGAGGCCCTGTGTGGCCCTGTAATGCTCAATGCTACATCACCTGAGGTACATTCTCACTGAGCATTCTATATGACACTCATGTCGTCTGGTGATCCAGTACACCAGTTCCTAATCTTAAAAATAGGTTCTGGCAACAGCAAGAAACTGAAACAAGACTCCATGAAGATGACTGATACCATTCTAGAGAAGATTTGAAAGGAGATCTCGGGCCTGATTTTTAGCATGTCCCAGCTGGATGGTCCATAATATGCCATCTGAAGTGAAATTAATACGCATGGATCTAGCATCATTCAACAAGTGTCTCTACTCAGCTGAAAAGAGAATTGACGGCTTCAATCCTGGAGAAAATACATCATAACACCCCTGATAAGTGAGGTGGCATTTGATACCTAAAAACCAAACTTGTCAGGACAGGACAATATATGCTTCTATGGAATATATGAAAAGGCCATCCAGATACTACTGGGTGTTAACTTCACAAAATTGTTAGTCCAAAGTCCAGTCTTTGTCCCCTTTCACCAGGCAGAAGCAGCAACTGCAGGATAGCTCCACAAAGCACAGTCACAGGCAGGGCAGCACTTCTCCTCACCTCTTCAGCTCTTCTCCAGGCAGAGGTTCCTCTTGATCTCCAGACGTGATCTAAAGTCTGTGGTTTTGGGTGCCCTCCTTATACCCATTTTGGCCTTTGATGTAGTCTTACTTCAAAGGAAAGTCTCTCTTGTTTGTGAAATCCTGCCTTGCCCAGGCCAGGCCCCAGACACACACCAGGGGGTTGGAGACTGCATTGTGTGAGGGCAGGCACAGCCCTTTCAGGTGTGAGTGACCACTCCTCCCCTCCCTCCTAGCATAGATGGCTCATCGGGATATGCAGGCTACATCCCAGAGAGAGGTGCAAACAGCCCGACTGTCAAACTGACCAAGACAGGGAATCCACAAACAGGCAGTCACAGAATGGTTTAAGCAAGAAAATGCGCACTTCCTAAAAGTGGCATTTTCAAACAAACAATCTCAAAACCAACTTTACTAAAAGATGTAATTTTAAATTGTGAGCTCAGAGACCCCAAACTCCATATGTCTATCTGCTCCCAAAGGCAATCTATGCTTTAACCACTTTTAAAGGCAGCCCCCATGTTAACCTACAAGAGAGATAGGCCTTGCAACAGTGAAAACCGAATTTGGCAGTATTTCACTGTCAGGACATATAAAACACATTAGTACATGTCCTACCTCAAACATACACTGCACTGTGCTCATTGGGTTACCTAGGGCCTACCCTTACGGGTGTTTTACATGTAAGAAAAGGGAAGGTTGAGGCCTGGCAAGTGGGTACACTTGCCAGGTCAAATTGGCTGGTTAAAATCTGCACACACAGACACTGCAGTGGTAGGTCTGAGCCAGGTTTACAGAGCTACTAATTTGGGTGGCGCAACCAGTGCTGCAGGCCCACTAGTAGCATTTGATGCACTGTACCAGGTACTTACAAGTAAATCAAATATGCCAATCATGGATAAACCAATCAACAGTACACTTTACACAGAGAGCATATGCACTTTAGCACTGGTTAGCAGTGGTAAAGTGCCCAGAGTCTTAAAGCCAACAAAAACAGGTCAGAAAAAATAGGAGGAAGGAGGCAAAAAGACTGGGGATGACCCTGCAAAAAGGGCCATTTCCAACAGTATCCCTGACAACTTGCACACACTGGAGAAGCATTTTCCTTCAGTACAGTTTTGTGTGCATAACCAGACAGACATCACATGTTTTCGTTAAACACCTCCTTAAATTCTAGAGCGTCTTGTGAACAAAGGCATCCTCACCTTTACGATACCTGACTAGAGTAACAACATCTACTCCTGAAATCTTGTCATGTATTGACTCTGCCATGAATGTAATTCTTTCAAAACAATTCAAGGTTCACTGTTAGGGTCTAACATCACATTCAGGTCATTTTAATGGAACCAGCTGATAATGTGATAATGCTGTCAGCTTTGCATGGAATATAGATATTTCCTGCTGTTAATAGCCCCATATGCTCAATTTCTCCAAAGAAATATCCAAGAAATTTTATGAGTTGACCACCATAGACTGAAGGTCTAATATCAGGTTCAAACACTTTGACATTTCCCATCAATTTTTTGTACAAAACTCCCTGGGAATTAACAACATTTAGCACCGAATCAAACAACATATCAATTTTCTGACCATTTACATTGATCCCACCAATCAGTCCCTTTACCTTTTGTTGTCCTGAAGTACTACCTCCCCACAATGCAGTTCATTATAACCATAAGCATGCTCTCTTCCAGAAAAACCTCCATTACTTTTTTTTTTGTTTCACCTTGTGCGCCTTGCAACATTTGGCAAAATGTCCCACTTTGCTGCAGATCTGACACTTGACCATTAGAGCTGGACAACTCGTCATTTGTTAGATGACCTACCGTACCACACTAAAACATTTGCCTTTAAAGGTCTTCTTTGGAGCGTTGCATGTTTAACTTTCACTTTACTTACACTGTGCACCTTCTATAAAGCAAGAACAGTTTCCTTTTTTATTACATCCACGCAAGCTAGAGAATATTCAATCTTTTAAGCAATTAACAACACCTCATCTAGTTTTGGGTCATCTTTTTGCCATAATTCATCCTTGACCTTTCCTATGTTACATCCCAACATGAACTGGTCTCAGATGCGTGCTTCTAAAATACCTTCCAATTTGCATGTGGCTCCTAATTTGCATAGATCAGTGACATAATTCTCTATCGACTCCTGTGGTTTTAGCAGTCTTCTTCCAAAAGACACACATCTCTAAAATTGTAGTACGCATATCGAGATGTGTGTTTCTTTTTCTCTTCTGACTGGAGGTTGGGCTTCTCAAATGATCAGGGGGGTTCTCAAACAATCAATTTGCAGTTCTCTGCCAATGTGATAAAGAATGTGATGACAGTCAAATGCAGTTTAATAAGTTTCAACAGTATACAAGGAACATCACAGTCACTACATCAGACAGTTTCCAACTGATTCCCTTAGTTCAATCCATAGCTTCATTCTAAGTTCTATGTTTTCTGCCAGTTTTACCGCCCTTTGGTTACAGCATACATGTGCATCGGATTGAAGGCTGAGGAGGCGTGCACTCTTGCAAGAAGATACCAAATCCTTTGCAGTGACATGAGTGATTTAAGAAGCTCTTTGGATGTGCCAAGAAGTCAATAGAAGCAAAACTACTTAAAATCATGGCTCTCTATTGTATCATATTGTTTTCTTCAATATTTTGTCTCACTGTTCAATGTCAATCCAGGACAGATAGCCAAGCCACTGAACAGGGTAACTTGTTTCCTACAATATCCTATTGTCAACTGGTTATACCTCCTTATCCTCGCCCGCTTCATTGTCCCCAGGGTACTACTGTGACATACTGCTGGAATGTTCCCCTGCTCTGGTGGAATGTGGGTGGCATTGCAGGAGATAAGTGTTATACCAAATTAGACTCACCATGGACCCCACCGTTCAACTGCCAATTGGCCATTTAGGTTTTCTTATTTGACACCACCTTGTCATGCCCTCCACCACCGACAAAGCTCTATGATAGGTATACTTGCCAATTTGTCCTATTGAATAAACTGGGTGCCTCTGTATTAACTTATTGTGGACCAGTGGATCATATGTGCTTGTTATTATCATGTCAAACTGTCTGCTCCCGAAGTCCATGCAGTCACCACTCTTTAGCCTGTTGTTTCTCATCAGTTCCTGGGTAGACCCATATCTGGTTCACAGTGGGGTACTGACTCTTTTGCTGACACTAGGCTGTCCTTCAAAAGCCCTGCTCATTCACTCTCTGAACGTTAATGGTTTATCCCGTTAAATTAAATGCAAAGAATTACTGCACTACTTGATCACAGATATAGAGACATGGCCTTTCTGAAGGAGATACACCTATCAGAGGATGAATCACTGAAGCATGACTGGGTAGAAACAGCAATGAGCAGTAGCCTCACCAAGACCCCTATCAAACCCCTTTGATGCCAGCAACAGTACCAAAACCTCTTTCCAATAAGGTTATTGGGACTTGGACTGACCCTCAGAGTAGCTATTCTGTTATGAAGATCTAAACACTAGCCAGAACTCTGATAGTTGGGATAGTGAATGCTCCAAACATTTATTAGCAACACTGTCCATCCTGTAAAGACTGCTGACTAAATTATTCCCTCCTGCTTTGGAACCTTTATCAGCTGAAAAACAGCACCTGGATGATGTCTATGGATTCCAAACATTTCAGAACAAATAAGGGTGTTTTTGTATACCAACAAAATCACTTTCTCTAAGTCTGGCTCTGTATTGTCCATGGTGATGTACCTAATTTTTGCATTTTCAGAATTAACCAGTTGTAGGATAAACCATGGAAATTATGAGGCTCTATCCAAGTCACACAATACCACCTAAAGGCATGCCCAGTCAATAAACTTATTCAAAGAGTGCCTGAATTACTCATATACATAGGAATGCATGGGAACATAGGGCATGAAGGGATGGCGGAGAACAATCTGACCCATCTTATGGGAAAACCGAAACCAATTTTGCAATCTAGACCTTTCTCAATTTATTTATGTAAGGCAGGGTTCAGAAGATTAAAGTCACAGTTGCGCCCAGGCACAATTGCATACTCTGAATACTACTATTACAGGACCCACTACATGCCCAAATTGACTTGGATATTAAATCGCACATATGCAGTGGAAAGGAAGCCAGATTGAAACCGCAGAAACTAATCGCACACACCACATGTAGGGGCCTCCATCTTCCTTACATTTCACCTGGCACAGAGTCTCTCACATTGGCCTGCTTCTTGCTGGGAATCCGCGATCCACCCCCAGTGGCTGACTGCTGAGCAAGACTTTCTTGGACAAAAGATGTCCTGCCCATTTATGCATACGAATCACTACCACAAGATACTGATAGTCCATTGTTTCGGTCACTGTTTGCTGTCTAGAAACTGGTGCATGATGATTAAAGATACTCCTAGGCAGGAAGTCTTGTGTCTATGGCCAAGGAAGGAAGGAATTTCTGTGGAGCAGTTATACAATTACAAATCGTTCATGTCTTTTGACAACCTCCATTCAGAATTTGATTTGATTTGCATGACAACTGGCAATTTCATCAGCTTTCCCGCTGCCTAAGAAGAGCACTGGTCCTTAACCAGCTACTCTGCAAACTTCTCTGATTACACAATACCTCTGTAAGTAAATTCAATTTATGTGTTTGGTGTCTAGCATGAATTTAGCATCCCTCACTACAGAATGTTTCTACAAACCTTTTATGAATGCCTCTTGCCTGTTCTAGCAAGCACCATTTGACAAGTGGTACTTCCTGAAAGACTAGTATAATCTTCTCATAGATGATAACCATGAGAGAATCCAAGTTAAAATGATTTTACCTTAACATAGCATACAATTGGTATTAGACCTCTCTGAACTTACGAACAACCTCTCTACTATCCCACTCCAAATGTTGGAGGTGGGCCAGTGAGGCTGTAGTCTGATGAATGTGTTTTGCCATCGCCTGAAAATACAACCCTACAGGTCATGGGTGAGGGTAGATTGTTACAGGCCCTTGACATACTTGACCCTCCTACAGGTTGTCAAGGTTGTGGAGATTTTATCAAACCATACACACTTATGGGTAGCCACCTCAGTTGTGACAACACAATCTGTATTTTGTGGCATTGGCATCAAGTCACTTCACCCACATAGAGGAGTGGCAAACAGAACTTCAGCTGACAGCTTAATGCAAGCCCATTATTTGTGAAATTAGAGACCACCTAGGTATCTTTAATAAGAGGTGGAAACATTTACCAAAGACCTCCACACTGATGAATGTTGGTGCATCTTAAACATTGTGTCACTGCTTACACCTCTATGCTTGGTATTTTAAGTCCTTAAATTTGACAGTGCAGACCATTTTCCTTGTAAAGCACCACTACACGAGACAGGTCCGCTGTCTGCAGACCACCCCATCTGACTTTATGAGGCCCATGACTGAAATCATACATTATGCTTACCTTTCCAGAAGTTAGGCTTGGGGGCTCCTTCTGTACATGTTGAGCCACCTCAGTGAATTGGGTAGCACAAGCGAGGGCCCCTTCATCCTACTAGCCAAAAAGACAGAGCTGTCCAAAACCCAGATGAAAGGACTGTAGCCAAGTGGCATTCCCTATAGACTTTAGCAGTAACGCTTCCACAGTTAGAGTAGAGATGCTGACTCCTCCCGACACAAATAAATAGATAATACTTTCCACCTGGCCATACAATGATTCAAATCCCAGTCACTGTCCGATCATAAGCATACATACCAGGGACTTAGAGGACACATTTTACAAGCCCCGCCTTGGGTGGAAATAATACATACAACCTGGATAGGAATGGGGGTTAACCTACCTGGGATGTCCTGTTCCATGTGACTTATCAACATGACTTAGGGCCTGATTTAGTGGATGGGTTACACCATTAAAATGTAAATGCATTACACCTTATGGAAACTGTAATGAGGCACACAGGAAATCCGTCATGTTAGTGATGGATTAGCCCTTTGCCTAACTCTAAATCAGGCCCTTAATGTCAACAATGGCTTAATGAACTCTACTGAATACAGAGACCACTGGCACTTCTACTGGGTGTTATCTCATCACTCTCTCTCTCCACACCCATGATGACGCCCCATGTCCATACCCATGCACAGTTGGCAATTCTTTTTCTTCAGAACAAATGTTATTGAACTTTACCAAAAGGATCAGGAAGTACAGGCCAGTAAACATAGAGAAAAAATAAAATCTCATACAGACGTATACATTAACAAAAGCTACGCATAGACACATTTTCCCTTTCCACCCCACTCTGACAGCCAATTAAGTTGCTCACATTAAAGAACATTATGTAGCGATGTTTAAATTCTCCCATTGAATGGCCATACAATCAAATCTCTTCATCTATCGATGGGTTTGCCACAGGGGTCAGTTGCAAAATAATTCCCCCATAGCCTGCCTATCTTGCCAAATTTTGCTATTGGTAGGGCGTTAATTTTAGCTCTGTTCCTCATGCTACTGAAGTCAGCAGACTGTGACAAGTTTCAGTTTATAAATGTAGAAGAGAGAAAAACTAACCTAGAAAGCTGCACTGACACACATTTTAAATGTGCCTTTTGCTTGTATTTCACAGTTCTACATGTGCCTTTCTGATTTAATCACATGCTAGAAGATCAAAGTTGATGTTAAAACATACTTTAGACTTCAAACTAATAGCCAATATCAAAACAAATGTAGATTTCTTCTTGTTATGAATAATTTATGACTTGGAAATTATATGCAAATGAGAAAAATGGACTTCGTTGGTAAAGCAATAACAAAATCTTTAATATTTATAATGAAATGTTTTACTTCTATTGATTATATATTATTAATGGTGAATGTATCAGTTTGCATATTTTGTGTGTTTTATTAGCTATCATTATTCAGTTGCATTATATATTTTATTGTGGTAGCATAACTGAGGCCTACAGAGCCTGCATTTCGTAGTCATGTAAACGTGCTGAATTGTTTTTCCATAACATGAACATTTCTTTCAGAGTTCTTTCATATGAGAAGCAAAGTACCATTTGTAAAAATCCTAGTATTTAATTGAAGAAGAACTCTGTACTGTTGGCCTTGACAGTATTGAAATGCAGGAAGACTGATCTGAAATTGTACAAAATTGCTGCAGTTTGGAGTCACATCGAAAGAGGAGATGTTCTCATGAGAGACCTGAGAGTATGTTAGACTGTTGTAACCAAAAGTTTGCTAAGGTATTATGATTGGAAGATGCTCCTTAGGTCGTAATATGAACTTACCCTGGAAGCCAATAGAAACATTTCATGTGGATTGACATATCGTTTACTGATCGAATTTTGCTCAGATGCATGCAGATGCAAATTCAGAGCTGATGCTGAAGTAGTTTTGACTTGGCTTGAAACAGACACTGTCCTGATGCTTGCTGACCTGATGCTTTTCTGACGACGATTCCCTGAAATGGTGTAATCGTTGGAGGGGTAACTTCCTCTCTGCCATTTATCGTTTGCCCCTTGTCCCTTTAAGTTGGACTCTCCACAATGCTTATGCTTACTTTATTTTTCTCAGGTAGTTTCCTGTAGCCTGAGTTAATTTTTTCCAAATTATTTTTGTCCCGTTTTGTATTTTTGTATTTTGCCTGTATGTGTTACTCACCACACATGTATTGCCCTAACTTGATTAGCTGTAGGCTGACATGTGCCCAGCCAATGATTATTGACTTGATTGAATTTGAATTTACTAAATGATTGTGAATTCTGAACACTGTGTTATTTCCGTGCCTCAAAGATTTCCATTGACTTTCTGTATTGTCCTTCTTGACTGCTTAGTTTTGTTAATGTTAGTACGCCTGAACTTATTTTGTTGCCTTAGGCAACCCTGGGTGATTATGTATCTGTATAACTTGGTCTTGCGCATAGTCTATATGACTCAAAGCTTGTGTTTGTAATAAATCTTTGAACTATATTCCTGATTGGAGTTTTCCTTCCATGGCCACACTGGCCATGGTGTCTAAGGTATTGAGATGATGCTAAAGTAATTATTTATGATTCACCACACTTCTTACTGGGTCAAAAGGTTTCATGATCTTGGTGTGCATTTGATTCCTGCGAAGGAAGAAAAAAGCATTCATATTATGTTTCTAAAGGCATCCCCTCGATAGATATACTGTGACCTCCAGGCCTGTGGAGCGATTTAATCCCTTTTTCCACACCAGTAAGGGGGGTGGGTGCCTTGGCCTTCTATGCTTTGGTGATGTCTCTTTTCACCAAGTTTAGGGCCAAGAACAGGAGCATCCTCTTGTATCTATTGTCTCCGATGTAAGATATTGTCCAAGAAAGTACTTTGCTGAGGCAGTAAGTCACACAATTCCAGAATCTATTTAAGACTGTGCATCCCCATACCGTATGTAAGAAAGTGCCCTCAGCCATTCAGCAGCACAGGCAGAGTGGAGAAACTATTACCTCTATACGCCACAGGCGATCACTTGAGTAGTATGCCCTATGAAGGTATTTCAGTTGTATGATCCGAAGATGTGCGGCTATGGCTGTCTAGTGAGGTAATCTCAGGGCCTTGCACCAATCATCGTCATCCAGGGTCTCAAAATCCATTTCACGGGCTGTTCTAAGGGCTGACAGAGGGTGGTGGCTGTTCAAAACGAGAGAGCTATATATTTTGACTGTTTTGTTGTCCCCTAATTCCCCCACAAGGAGTTTATTTTCAAGAGGGTTAAAGTCAGGAAGGGACTCAAGGTTGCCAATGTGAGGGGTAATAGCGTGCCGGAGCTGCAGGTATAGGTGAAATTGACTACGATATAGGCAATATACCTGCTGAAGCTGTTGGAAGGACTTCGGGACAGTATCATTCATTACATTACCTAAGACGGAAACAGCACTAGCATCCCATTTACTAAATCCCTCCAGTTGTGCCACCTGCTGCAGCACAGAGCCGTGCCATAATGTTGCCTGCTCCGTGAGCTTTCCCCACCATCCCATTCTGCGCAGGGAGACCTTCCGAATGGTTAGTGCCACCCACATCACTGAGGGAAGAGTGTCAAGCCTCCATGCCATAAAGGTAGTCGACCAAAGGAACCTCACCCATCGCCCATTCCTCTGCTGCATATGCCAGGTCCCCGCAATAGTCATACCACCATTCATTGAGGATAAGGAAATGGGATGCAGAGTAATAGGAATATATGTCAGTGACCACAATGCCCACATTATAGGTAGACTGAAAGCATTTGGCCAGGGCAATACTTGGGGTCCCTCCACTCCAGAGATATTTAGTAAGAATTGTATTAATCTGCCAAAACCATGACCTAGGGACGGGGTATGGATAGTTTTGCAATTGATAAAGTAGTCTGAGAAGTAAACCATTTTAAATATGCCCAATTCACCAGGAAGCGCAACGGTAGAAGTGACCAAGTCCGTACCGCCTCCCTTGCTCAAGTGAGGGCCAGCTCCAAGTTTCCGGACCAGAATACACTGCATCTAGCACTATAAACACTCCCAGATATTTAAAGCCCTCAGTCACTGACTGCAGGTCTAGAGCCCAGTCTATGGGCCACGCATATCCATTCAAGGGAAACACTACTGACTTGAGGTGTTTACATAAAGACGTCTCACTAAATATTTGCATCATTTGCTGGAGTCTTGGACCTGTGACCTCTGGGTCAGTGATGAAAAAGAGGAGGTCATCTGCGTATAAAGCTATTCTGTCAGAGCACTCCGAGCTCCGTTCAAACTCCAGCACCTGGCATCCAACATGACTCATATGGCCAGGAGCTCAGCAACCAGGGCCAACAACAGCAGCGAGAGAGGACACCCCTGATGCATCCTTTACTGGATTTCGAATGAGTCAGCAATATGGCATGCAACTATAATCACTGTTGTCAGGTCGGTTTATAGCAGCCTTACATAAGTTAGGAATCTGGGGATGAAATTCAGCAGTGCAAATATATAGTCACAAAGTGTCAAACTCTTTGACGACGTCCACCAAAAGGATTACTGCAGGTTGCCCCAGTTGATGAGCAAGGGCATTGGACATGTGGCAAATATGGTGCTGAGTGACACGGCCTGGCCCAGATGAACTAGGTCTTGGATGTGACAGTCTGTAGGTCAATGTTTTGGTGATCAGTTTTGCCCCCATGTTTAAGAGGGAAATGGGGTGATATGAGGAATGTTCCTTTGGCAGGTGACCCGGTTAGGGATAATCATGATCTCAGCATGTCACCAATCAGGTAGTAGTAGTGCATCCATGCCAGCGGTGTGGATGGCACTCAGGAAATGCTTCCCTTATTTAGACATGTAGGTCTTGTAAAATTCACATGGAAATCCATTCAGCCCTGGGGCTTTGCCCAGTTGGAGCCTAGCGAAGGCCACTGAGAGCTCCACCTCTGAAATCTCTTCATCTAGTTGCGTCATCACTGTTTCTGATAAGGTTTTAAGGGGTAACACTCAACAAATTCATGAATCTGTTCACTGGGCATGGCCTCACTCCAAGCATAGTAAGCAGCAAAGCTGTGTGCAAACTCATAGGGGTTGACAATCAATGTACCCCAGGAGTCACAAAGTAGAGGAAGGGCAATAGGTCAATGTGCCACTTGACACAATCTGTGAAGCAGTTTACTAGATTTGTCACCTCATTGGTATATGTGACTCTGTGTTGCCCTCCAAGTCTGTTTGGCCTCTTCTAATAACAATTGATGATGTTGCTGCTGCTGCTGAACCAGACCTACCTGCCACCACGCCTCATGACCGTCAGCCTGACACCTATGCTCCTTTAAGTCCTGTATCTGAGATTCAAGATCAGCTAGACCTTGCAGCCTGCGATGCAGTTCCCCTGCACAGTAGCGTATGTCCAACCCCATAATTCTGGCTTCAGGGCCTCCCAGATGGTCATTATAGATGTTGCCGTACCCTCGATAAGTGGAAAGTATTCTTCTATAAATTGCATAATGTGTGTTCGTATGGGGGGGTTGCAAATGCCATGGTGAACGTTGCCATCAAAAGGCCGGTCTTTGGGGCCCTATTTGGAGAGCCAAGTTTATCGGGGAATGAACAGACAGTTCCCTAGCTAAAATGTTGACGTCTGATATGATATATGTTGTGGGTATATGATAGTCCAAACATGCAAAGGACCCATGAGTTGTTGAAAAGTATGTGTACCCAGAGCCAGATGGGTGAAACACTCTCCAGGCATCCATCAACCCCAATGTACATGTAATGGAAGCAAGTTTGGTTTTGCTTCCGTTGGCCACCTTCTCCTGAGAATGCCTTCTGTCAGCTCAAAGGTCATTGACGCTGCTCCAGTCACCGCCAATCACAGCCAGGCAACCTGGGAGGACTCTCTAGAGATTAACAAATTGCTCTACGAATATCTGTTCAAAGAGGGGGAGGGGCATACACACAACAAAGCTTGATAGGCTCACTATATATGATGCCTGTAACAGCTGTGTATCTGCCCAGGCGATCTAGCCATAACCCGGTAACATGAAATGAAATGCCATGGTGTATCAAAATACATGTACTTCTGGATCCTCTTGTGAATACCTGACTATAGACATATCTGGCAAGGCACGAGGTTTATTACCAAGGAGATGGCTTTCCTGCAACATCAACATTTGGGCTCCCTGCCTCTTGACATACCTCAAGAAAGCTCTATGTTTAATCTTGCCTAGAGCCCCTCCGATGTTCCATGATACCATTCGGTCAGAGCTCAGTAGGTCATCCAGCCTTGTAGTACTCATACCAAGGGAGTAGAAATTAAGTCATGTTATTGAGTGTGGGTGTAGGAGTAGTCTCAGACTGGGTCTGTGTATGCAAACAAGGTTTAACAAATTACATTATTGGAACACCCCTCCCTTTCCCATACTTCAGAGAACAAAACATATCTATCATGGACCGTGAAAATGGGTGGTCCCAACAGGGGACTTCCAGTGCCACCTCCATTAAATCCCTATTCCCCAGACAATCCTGTTACCCTAGAGAGAGAAACTAACAACTGTCTCCAGGGTGGCAGTTTAGTCCAGTTCCAGACCTCACTGCATCATAAACAAACAGTACATTGGTAAACACAGGTCCCTGATGAGCACAACTCAGCCATCAGAGGCTCCTAGTGCAATTGGCGAGTCACCAGCCTCAGTTCTAGGGATCTCCGTTCCATCAGGCACTGCACCAAGAGGAAGGTGAGCAGTTACACTGTTTTGTAGCCTGTTTCTGGGTCGACCCCTCCTGTCCCCCTGAATTTAAATGGAGACCATATGTGGCGGGGTCTGAGGCATCAACGTCACCCTTTCGTCTGTCCAATGGAAAATGTTTTCTGGAGTCTAAAAGTAGAAGATTTGGGCATTGAAGATAACTTTTAACCATGCTGGATATAGAAGCATGTATTAGATCTTCAAATCACAAAGACACTGCTTGGTCGCGGCAAAGGACTGGTGTTGCTGCTGTACTAGTTTGATGTAGTCAGGAAATATCATAATATGGCAGGATTGATACATTACCTTTTCTTGTTGGTGTACGTTTTTAAATATTGCATCTCTGTCCATATAATTCAGGAGGGCGCTTCTGCATCAACACCAAAGCACGAAGAGAGGGCCTCCACTGTCACCATTGACCTGATCCACTGTGATAGGAAAGCATACATAGATTGGCCCTCACAGCCTTCAAGAAAGCCCACAAATCTTAGATTTTTTTTGGTGGGCTCTCCCTTCCTAATCCTCCAACCGCAAGGTCAACTGCTTCGAGTTGAGTCACTTTCTTCAGGAGGCTGACCACTAAGTCCTCAACTCTAGAGACTCTTGTCTCCCCCTCAGTTATTCATTCCACCCCTCTTCTGATATCTTGATGAAGGAGAGCCACATCAGAACCCACCGCTCCAATTTTGGCATCAAGCATGTTGCGCAACTGCGTTATGGCCGCTAATCACGCTGTGCTGTCTGGCATTGAGGCTGCCAGCTGTGCAACCCCGGGCCCTGTAATAGCACTGCCTGGCTACGCATATTTGTCCATGGTGCTTTGTTTGGTAGTCAAGCATGTTTTGTACTTGGTCATGTGTTGCAGCAGCTATTTTCGCACACTGTAAGTCATGACCAGATGCGACCTGCCAGACCACCAAATGGATCTACAGAGCTGCACAGGCAGTCAATCGCAAGGGTGTGGCCAAAATACCAGGATCTGGCAATGCAGCCAGGGTGCAGACAGCAGCTCCACCAAAAAAAACTCCCCAGAGTTCCAACAGGCCTCTCGTCACAGCCTCTGTAGAATACAATCTGACCACGTCTCTTGGTAGGGAACCTTTATCACACTAGGAATACAACCATTGCCCACAGCTGCTGAGCATGTGGGACAGAATACACTGGAGATGCTGTGGGACTACAGTGAGGCTGGCTGGGTGTCCCCCTGTAGGTGTAAACTGGTAATGTCCACCACCCACACTCACCCCAGGTCCTCCACTGCTGAGGCGTAGTTGAAGAAAAGGTCAATTAAACTCAGCCTTTATGCCAAACCAGGTTGTGCCAGTGATATTCCCTGCAGCCACCAGCACTGACCATCTAGCATAGAGCCCATCCTCCCCCTAAAACCGCTGGTACCTGCACGCAAGAGTCAATGACAGTTCAGACTCTCCGGGCAGCTGGCCCCTCATCATGCAGACAATTGCCGGTATGCTGCAAGGGCAGCTCAGGTGCACATGGACCAGTGAGTTCCTCTCCGCCCATCAGACCCCACAGAGTCGATGACAGGCCGCCCGCATGGCAAGCAGGCAGCGCAGCTTTTCAGCGCACAATCACCGTCAGCCACCCCTCGGCCTCCAGGGCCTGCCCGCATCATCAATAGCAGGCACGAGGGGGGAAATGCTGAATCGAGGCCTCCAGCAGTGAGGAGGCAATCCTGGAAGTCCTGCTCCTCCGTGGACCGAGCTTTCCCCTACTGGCCCCATCCCAGGCCGTTGCAAAGCTGCAGGCACAACCACTCAGAGCAGCCCTGCCATGTTGAATATCAGGCTGTAGCGCGGCCGCTCTGGTGCTGATGTGTTACATATGTAGGGAACCAAGTACAGTCAATCCAGGGGTAGCGCGCAGTGCTCCTTCACTTGAGCCATGTCTGGGGCAGATTCAGGATTCATTTCAGGTGCAGTAAGGTGAGAATGATGATGAATAATGCAGCGACCACCAGGAGCTGCATTAAGAAGCAGCCATCATGTTCAACGGCCAAGCCATGCCCCACACAATCAACAATTTTGATGGCAAACCCATGTGCCACTTTAATAGTCAGGAAGGCATTTGACTAGATCCCTCATTTCATCGAGAGGTGAGGGATGGTGGACATGAAGGCTGGGTCACTTCCACTAACTTGATACTACAAGGACATGTCACAAAACCCATATAAAACACATATGCAGATTAAACTGGGTTAATTGACCAAAAGGTGGCATTGGGCTGTTGGTGCTATGCAGAGCACAGATAACCTATAGCACCAGTCTGCTCCCCTACTAGTCTTCAGGATGTGGTGGGGACAGAGAGAGAAGGAAGGAATTTGGTTTCAGGTTTCATTGTTTGTTCTACTTTAGACATTTCAGGTATCTCCCCACCAACAGCTCTCCCCTATCCTCTCCCCTACTCCACTCAGTTCATCAGCTCTGTAGACAACTAAGCAAGGTAACCTCTCAATATACTTTCAACCGATCCTTTTATTGTTCTTCTTCTTTGTGACAATCTTTCAAGGCCCTATTATTTATCATAATAGTATGTTATGATACTTCCATTTCATTCTGTCTTGAAAAAACTAATAAATAATACTTTAAAAATAGGTAACAAACATGTTAAAAGCTGAAAGGAGGCATCTCATCAATGCCTTGGCATTTTCCTGGACAGCCTTCCTCCTGCCAACATAAAATACTTAAATTGTGATTTATGTAGTCTCTGTCACAGACTTAAGCCTAGGCTTTTTGTGAGTCTTGATGGTTGTAAACCAAAATAAAGGGCTTAGGTTGGTTCATGAGCACCTTCAACAGGGGCTCAGATGGGCAATGGAGAATGAGTAAAAGTCTGTAAAGTTACAAAGAGACAGGGGTTCTAAAGCAATGATAAAATCCGTGCCTGAGTGAATGTGGGTGGCATGATACCACTCATTATGTTTTGCAATATCTCAAATGGGAATCGTGATGACAGGGTGCCAGGCCAGTTCTTTGTGTAGTGGAGTGGACAATGATCTTGTCAATCTGGAAAAAGGCTCTCAAATACAACTCTAACAACCGTATTTATACTTTTTTAGCGCCGCATTTGCGTCACTTTTTGACGCAAAAACGGCGCAAACTTACAAAATTTGGGGCATATTTATACTCTGTTTGCGCCGGATTTGCGTCGTTTTTTTTTACGCAAATCCGACGCAAAGCTAACTCCACATTTATACTTTGGCGTTAGACCCGTCTAGCGCCAAAGATCTTGGAGTTTGCGTCATTTTTTAGCGTGGACACCTACCTTGCGTTAATGATATGCAAGGTAGGCGTTCCCTTCTAAAAAAGGACTCTAAGGCATGTGCACCTTATTTAAACTCCAGTGCAAAAATGACGCACAGGAGTGGGCGGGCCTGAAAAAATGACGTCCAGCCGCTTTTGCGTCATTTTTTAACGCCTGCTCATGGCAGTTGTGCGTCAAAAAGTATAAATATGGGCCTTTGTATTTTGTAAGTTTGCGCCGTTTTTGCTTAAAAAAGTGACGCAAATGCGGCGCTAAAAAAGTATAAATAGGGCCATAAGTACTTAGAGTAAGACAGAGAAGAAAATCGAGGAAAGGACAGGGAGAATGAGAAAATAAGAGAGAGGGAAATAGAAAGAGATAGACAGACAGATCAGGTGATGAAAACTCACCTTGATGTACTAGAGGTGTCGTCCTGATAGTTCTAACTTTGTATGAAAAACCTATTGCAGTCTGGATACACACAACCTGAGGGTTAAAGATCTAGAAACTGAGAACTTCAGATGACCAAAGTTCTTGGAGGATTTTAAATAGCTCTTTCTGAGATGCTGCATAGGGGTCGTCCAAAGGTCAGTAAGACGTCAGTTATTAAAGACAACTGATTATCATCTCACAGCTAGTGTTTTGACCAGTGCTACATCATACTTTTTTAAAGCAGACTTAGCTTTTCTCTCTTTGGTTGGAGCAAACAGACCAAATGCAGAGAATTTGCCACAGACTAAAACAATTAAAATATTGGTGTTCCGCAGGATTTAGTTTGAGAAATTATATGGTATTGTCAGGGTTGTCTTTAAGTTTAAGTGAAGCCCCGTATTTCAAGTATGCTTCCAAGTGTTTAATAAAAATAGTATATAAAGTAAGTGTGTCCAACCTCATAAAATAAGAGAAGATTTTCAGTTAGGCTTTCCTTGTAGGCTGCATTTACATGCAAGAATCTAAACAGGAGCTAAACAGATTGGGGCTGACTTAGAGTTTGACGAATGAGTATGGAAAACGTAATGCAGTGGATGGGATATCCATCACGTTTGTGACAGAGTAACCCTTCTGCCAAACTCTAAGTCATGCCCATGGTCAGTGGTTAGCCTAAAAACTAGCAACTTTTTCACACCTCATAGGTGAATATTGGACATGCCAATTTAAGCGCTGATCACAATTATTTCTATGATTGAAGTAAGGACCAAGGGGGCTCAAGGGATTCATAGTTAACCACATCGTTAAAAAGAGGCTCCCATTAAATTCAATGGTCCCCTGGGTGCTTTGCATGATTAGCATCAACATTTTTTACTCTAGTCCTGCAAAGCATCGGACTAGTGTAGACTAAGTTAAACATGTGTCAAGTGCTAGGCATCTAATTAGAATGACTCTGCCATCCCAAGCATGGACTCTCCAAGATGGAGTGGATGGGATGGTAATGGATCAAGGGCCACTGTACGATACTGAGAACAATTGCTGTGTTTTGTTGTATGTCGAGTATTGAGGAATTGTATCCTTGAAAAGTCAGATTCAGACCAATTTTAATCAAGATACTACTAACACTAATTCAGCGTAAGTGGCTCTGATAAGGAATATATATATAAACAAAACAGTAGTGATGTGTGACTAATTCAGGAACAGAAACCTCATCTGTACGTTAGAGGAATCCACACCCTAATTGGCATAGAAAACAGGACAAACATAGAGTCATATTTATGAAGGCCCTAGCACCACCTTGTGCCACATTTGCATAATTTTTCTGATGCTAATATGGCGTTAGGGTGGCAAAAATGCTGCGCCGTATTTACAAAGTGGCCTCCTCTTGGGCCACAATATGCCTGGCAAAGGCATAATGTATGTAGGGGGGAGTTCCGGTGCTAAGGGGGCCATAAACATGGCACAAGGGAATCTATACAATTCCTTTGCGTCATTTTTATCAGCATTTGTAACACCTGCTCTTTGCAGGTGTTAAAAAGAGGCTCCCATTAAATTCAATGGTTCCCTGGGTGCTTTGCATTATTAGCATAACATTGTTTGACTCTGGTCCTGCAAAGCACCAGATGGTGCGTCGTATTGTAAATACGGTGCACACATGGTGGTGCTAGGGGGGTGCTAAGGGACGCAAGAAACATGGCGCTGCACTAGGTACAGCGCTACTTTTCATAAGTATGCCCCATAGTTTTTACAGAAACTATGTTTGTCCTGTTCTTAATTCGAATTCACATTGTGAGTAACTATGCCAATTAGACTGTGGATTCCTCTATCATATAGACGAGGTTTCCATTCCTGAATGAGTCCCACATGACTACTGTTTTGTTTATATATATTGATCCTCTTCCCGTGGGCATACAGGGTTGTCCTTGTTACATATTCTCTGATAACGGATAGAGCACCTGCATAGCAGAGCCAGAATGGCCAAGTAATCGCCAAATCATCAGCAGCATGCCAGCTGTGTACATCCAGTGTACAGACGTAGTTGAAGTCATTACGTATATCACGCTGTGGTCAACAGAAAAGAGTAACCTACCTTTTGCTTCTGCTAAAATCAGCACATCATGGGCAAATAAGTACAGTTGTTCACTAAGGAAGGAAATATTTAAGTAGTACAGTCACATATAGACAATAAATTCAATGCAATAATTACCATTACAGAACAATAATACAATCAGTTAGTGGTGCAATTAATTCAAATGTCTTCTCAGTACCCCTGAGGCAATGTATGAGGAAGCAAATACTAACATGTGTTGCTGCAGTGGGAGAACCACCTTGTAACCAGTGTGGTGGGCGTCGCACCTTTGCCACAATATTGGAGGAAGGTCCACCCCAATGCTAAATTTGAGCAGCTGCTTTCTGGTGTTCGGCAGCGGTACTCATCTGTCAATGCCAGCACTTATGACAGTATACCACATGGTGGTGCTGATGGTTTAATTTAGAGACAAGCAAACAAAAGTTGTTCATTAATTCAATATACATTAAAATAACTAATAGCTCCTACCAAAGCCAGTCTCTCAACCTTAGGGGCATGTAATATTCTAAATTATTATACCTGTAGGAATTTAATGGATAGTAGTTGTGTTAGTACTGTTGAGAGAGCGTAGCTCATATAATCTATATTAGCATGAAATGTTTATGAACTAATGTGATAATGCCGCATAGAAATTGTATTAGTATATTTTGCTAAACGTGCATTTGAAATGTGACCACGGGGAGTGGCCGCCATTATATTCGGGGACTAATAAAAAAACGAATGTTCTGTTAAAGAATAGTTTTGTACTAATTATTAATGATTATGTTATTAAAGTTTTGCTAAATAAATCTTGTAGGTATTAGTTAGCATGAGTCAAGGTCTAGCTGCCTGGCTCTCATATTAAATTTGTTTTTTAAACGTGCAGTGTGCTGACTCGCAAAAGGACATGAACTCTTGTTTTTTTTCAAACTAGTAGCTGAATTGAACTATAGTAGATCCGTTCTCATGAAATTCATATTGCTTGTAGAAATGTAATAGCTAAAATGCAACAGTGTAGATTATTATAATGTTTAAGGTCGTTCAAACCGGTACAGACAATGGAACTACTGACCGAAGATATGCAAAGAAATTACAGAAGAATGAAATCATACCGGACATGCTACCTCTGAAGACGTCAATCATATGGACCAATAAACTGCTTGTGAATTAATGTGGGGTGAAAGATTTAATGACATAGGGGGTCATTCTGACCTCCGCCTGGCGGGAACCGCCAGAAGACAGTACCGCGGTCGAAAGACCACGGCGGTCATTCTGAGTTTCCCGCTGGGCTGGCGGGCGACCGCCAGAAGGCCGCCCGCCAGCCCAGCGGGAAACCCCGTTCCATGAGGATGCCGGTTCCGAATGGAGCCGGCGGAGTGGAAGGGGTGCGACGGGTGCAGTTGCACCTGTCACGATTTTCAGTGTCTGCTTGGCAGACACTGAAAATCTTGGTGGGGCCTTGTTAGGGGGCCCCTGCAGTGCCCATGCCACGACACCCGTTACCGCCAGCCAGGTTCTGGCGGTCAAAACCGCCAGAGCCAGGCTGGCGGTAAGGGGGTCGGAATCCTGCAGCGCCGCCATGGAGGATTCCCTTGGGCAGCGGGAAACCGGCGGGACACCGCCGGTTTCCCGTTTCTGACCGCGGCGGTCAGAATGCCCATGGGAGCACCGCCAGCCTGTTGGCGGTGCTCCCGCGGTCGTTGGCCCTGGCGGTCCATGACCGCCAGGGTCAGAATGACCCCCATAATCTGTTTTTAATTGGCTAAAGATAGTGGGGTGCAATATTTGTTCAATCAAGTTTTAGTGGAATGTACAACGCAAAAAGGATAAAAACCCATGACACGGGGAGTCATTGAGATTGGTTAGGGAAATTCTATTGATTTGATACAGAAACTTTGTCACTCTGTTTGGTGACTTATTGGTTTCACTTAAACCATCCTCTTCCTTAGATTGCCCATTTTACACTTTACCTCTTTATGAGGGAAGTGCCCCTTTTCTCCTGAGAGCTGAGTCTTGACTGATGGTGAACCAACTGATGTCCTGAAGACGAAGACCGAACCTGAGTGCTGACCCAAACCTTGGAGGGTAACTATGACAATGAAATTGTGATTTGTCTGTTTGCTTTTCCTTTCTAGGTACCAACTGCTTACTTTTGACAGAGACCATAGCTAGATGTTTTCCAAATTGGTGTTCTAAATTGTTTTGCATGAAGCCCAACATGCCAATGCTAATCAGTGGTTAGGAAAGGGGTTCACTAAACTGACGCAAATAGATGAATGACTGAATCTAGGCTTTGTTGAACTGATGCGTTAATGACACTCTGCTAAATTTGATCTATGTTGACTCCGTTTTATGTTCTAATAATTGCGTTCCTTGCTTTGATTAAGTCTTATTCGAGTTGCCAAATCATGACAATGTTACTGAGTGTTTTGCTTTTGAGATTAACACACCTGCTTTTAGAATTGTAATTAATAGGGAATAAAACCTCATAAAATTCTACTAAACTGGTGTGGTTATTCATGACTGCAAGGTCATGGTGGTGTCCTGAATTGATTAATGTCTTTGACTAAAGTAAAATGCATTGTGGTAATAAATAATGATGAAATTATTAATATATTGATTGACATATTGATTAGCTATCTCGTCCTAAGGTGTCTCTCAACTGGGTCAAAAGATTCATTGACCTAAAACGAGTCCTGATGTGTAATAAATTATCACAGACTGACGTGTTATCAGTCTGGTAGCAGAGCGACGGTTTAGGCCTTTGGGGCCCTAGGACGGAGAATTATTGTTTAGATTGTTTTTCGGAGATAATGCAAATTGGAAGTATGATGTGTTTCTAAATTCCCCATGACTTTCCCGGGATCTCGGAGCCTGCCTAAGTGAATTGGGAATGTTCCCGGTGTTTTAGCATGTGTGGTGAAGAATTTGCGCTTGCTCAGCTTATGCATATTGCAGGTGTTTTGTGAGGATTATGTGTGTTTATGCCAGGTAATGTTGTTTTAGCAGGAGTGGGCATACTCCGCAGTATGAGAGTAGGGAAGTCGGCGTACTTCATGTGAGTGTGGCGCTTTGTGCTCAAAACATTATTCACGTGGTTGGTTGTTAATGTACGGACCCGTCGTGGTCTAAGACTCCGGAGTATATTGACAAGTGTAGGAGACACTTGGATTTATGTTGTAATTTGTGCGGTTTAATTAGGTCAATCGGGCGTGGTTGACAAGTCGAGTTTGAGTCAAGTGTATGAGTGAAACCTTCAATGGAGATTTGGCAAGTTTTAAAGTGCACTAGGACGAACTATTGACAAGTCGAAAGTAGGATTTACGGGTCGAATTCTACTTGCCTATGCGGGAACTGAGAAGGAGAGAGTAGCGGCAGAGGCTTCAAGTGAAATCTCTGTAAAGTTCTAAAGCGATTGTGTACCCTTCCTGTAGTAAACCGGCAAATTTGAGTTGTTGTTGTTGTTAAAGGTGCTCGCAGTAATTTTGCATTAGTTTGGTGTGAATCCAGTGTGAGGATGAGAAGCTGCAAGACTTTGTCAGCTGCAGTGTGTGTGAGTGTGACGTCAGTGGTGCCGCGCTGGGATAAGTCAGTTACCGAGAGGGGTCGCGCACGGATTGGCAGACGTCCGTGAGAGGCATTAGGTTGAGAAAGGTGGGTGAAGAGTGTCCTGGGAATTAAAGTCACTTCCTGATCAAATACAAAACAAAAGAAAAGACGCAAAGATGAATTTTATCAAGGCTTTTAGGAGTGCTCTGAAAGGAGATGCATTCATTATGGCGAGTGAAGGGGAGCCTATCCCGCCTGAGGGTACTCTAGCTTTATAGTAATGGAGGAAAAGGGAGTCACGCCTTGCTTATGGATGAAACAGTGGCGCAAATTAACAGAGAAGGAGGGATGTTTAGCATTTCTTAAACACGGAACGTTCAATACGGGAATTTTGGAAAATTTGAGGTGGAGGTTAAGTGTACAAAAGCCACCTCCGAGGCCAGCTCAGTATGAGGCATTAGCAGTCTGGTATTTAATGGCCATACGACAAAGACAGCAGAAGTTTGAGAGAAGAATGAAGAGGGCAGAGAAGACTTTAGCTGAGGCTAGATGGGACAATGAGAGCAAAATGTGGAGAAGGGGAATAGTTGACGGACTCAAACTGTTTCCAGCAATAACACAAGAAGACGAGACACAGGGAAAGAAACCCACCTGTAAGACAGATAAGAGCTCTAGCAAACCTAAAGAGACTAAGAGGTCTTGGATAGAGGAAGACGACTCAGATGATGAAGAGTTTCTTAATCAGTTGTTGCATGGTCGCCAGCCACCTTACGCAGTAAACGACAATGCCCCGAGCACTAGTGCGGGTCCTGGGAACCAGACGCAGGATAAGGGATTTACAGATACAGTGCAGACTAGTGATACGGTTTTGATACAAAATGGTGTCAGTATACCCACTGCGCCAGACATGCAGATACAGTTGCAACCTCCACCGCAGATACAGAGAATCTATCCAGACGTCCCAGTATTAGAGACTACTAAGAATCTAATGGTGCCGCCTGATCCAATATATACAAAATCGAGGTTAGTGCAGATTGAGCCAACTCCGCAATTGCTGCCCCAGCCGCAGCAACAGCTGATCCCGGGTTGTAGTCCAGCAGCAGGATCTCCGTTAGTACCTGCACCAGCCACAGTGAACCAAGCTTTGGGAGTTACTGCTCCACGAGGCTTGGGATCAGGTCAGACACCAGCTGCCATATCATTACCAATTACCGTTGGTCCACCTGTACCACTGTATGTGCAGGGTAAACCTGACACATGTGATCAAGGGGTGGGAACCCAGGAAATAATGAGGGAAGGATTCACAGGAACCCCCGATACATCTCGCCCAGGGCACACACAGCCGAAAACCTCAGATCTCTGTTAGACCTCAGTCCGATTGGGGCTCCTTTGGAGGCAATGAGACAAGTAGGGTCGAGTGTGTTAGCCCCACAGACCGTGAGTGTGGATACATCGCAGATACCATTGATGCAGGCAGGAAATATCTTGTTGCAAAGCTTTTCCGTACAGCAACTAAATGAGTGGCTGGGAAATAACAAAACTTCACAACCTGCTACAGTGACCGCAGAGAGGTCGGAGAGAGATGATTACCTAAACTTTGTAAGACTGGGTGTGGAAGCTGCTGAACTAGTGGAAAGGACAATAGGGGTAAACTGATTAGAATCATACACAGAAGCAGACTTAAGGTATCTGTGCCCCAAAATTACTAAGGAAGTGGGCAAGGTGCATCAGAGGTTGGCGAACCTGGCAGACAAATACAATATTGATATTGAGAATACTAAACATTTGAAAAGAAGTTACAGACTAGACTTCGACTCTAAAGATTTTGATCACATGAGGTCGGCTGGAATAAAAGCGCATCTTAAAGAAATACTGCAAAGTGCGCAGATCTGGGGAGCCTAAGGAGAGTGGGAAGGCAGATGGGCAAAGAAAAGAAATAAGGAAAAGAGCGACAGTCCGGACTCAAATCAGACTAAAGCTTCACCGGACACTTGGACAGTAAAGATGTTACCAATGAGAGAAACAGCTGGAGGGGTACTAGTCCACGTACCGTGGTCTAGGGGAGACATTCTGTTATTTACAAATGATTATCCCAGGTTGAGGGAGAAACCGATAGAGTGGTATCAGCAGACAGACAGGTTTGTGAAGCTTGCGAAGTGTCTCTGGGAGGACTTGAATACTTTGTTTGAGATCATTGTTCCACCTGATTAATGGCTTGAGTGCAAGAGGGGTGTGGACTGGCCGAAACAGGAACCGGCAAGGGATAAGGTGACTGGAGCACCATCTGAGAAGGTGATGAAGTACTATCATAAAGTGATTGAGTTCTTGAAGCAGAAGGTGTCGCCGAAAGTGACTGATTGGCAGAAAATCGATCGGACCTCACAGGAGGTCAAAGAGTCAATCCATGCTTACCATGAGAGGTTGTTGAAAGCGTTCAAACATTACAGTGGCACTGAGACTATTGAGCCGGAAGACATGAACCACCTTGTGTTTAGATTTGTTGAAGGATTAAGACCAGAGGTTAGCCAGATGATTAAGAATCATTTGATCTGTTGGCAAGCGAAGCCGATTGATGAGGTATTGCAGTTTGCAAAGTACTGTAGTGTCGAGATTGAACTGAAGCAGATAAAGTTGAAGGAGAAAGTGATGGTGATGCAGATTAAGGCAGCACAGGCAGGTTTGCAGGGAAACGGAATCCAACAGATGGTACAGCAGCAACTGCAAGGGAATGGCATGTTTCAGGCACAGCCAAGAGGTCGAGGTCGAGGTTTTGTGAATCGCGGTCCAGACTTGAATACTGTTGTGGTTCAAAATGATGCGCACAGGATGAAAAAGATGTCACCATGTCACGTGTGCGCGGGCGTGGGGCATTGGAAACGGGAATGCCCAAATGTGGTGCATGATGGTGTCGTTCAACAAAGCACTGATGTCGGTACATTTCAAAATATGAGGGGTCCAAAACTGAGAGGTCAAAATCAGAACTTCCAGAATAACATGGTTCAGATGCAGGGGTTACAGCCCATGCAGCAAATACAAATGCCACGTGTTCAACCAGAACAAGTGCAGCAGGTACAAGAGCAGGTTCCTATGGTACCTAGACAGCAAATGCAATTACCATTAGCTCCAATGGGACAGCAACAGGTGATGCTTCCTCAGCAGGTCACAGGCTAAATGATGAGTCAAAATAACACAGTGCAGCAGTTCCCATTGCGTGGTGAGGACGGATTGAATGATGAATTGTAGGATGATAGTTCAGACAGTGAGGATTGTAGGCTTGCAGCGTCCCTAGGAGTAGATCAGAGGGGACCCTATGTAGAGGGGAAGGTGATGGGTCACAAGGTCTCATTCTTGGTTTGCACAGGAGCTACACGCTCTGCAGTCATAAGTGCAGAGGTCCCGAAATTACCATTATCAGGGCGTACCATAAGGGTGGTAGGAGTAGCAAACCAGTACCTGACAAATCCGATTACTGACCCAGTTCAAGTTGAGATTGGCAACTTCCAGGTACTGCATAAGTTTGTAGTCTGTGATTCGAGTCCCGTATCCCTACTGGGAAGAGACTTACTGTGCAAGACGAAATGTTCGAATACCTGCTCTAATGAAGGGATTGAAGTGCAAACAAACAGTGATGATGAGGGAGATGATGGGCAGTTTTCAGAATCAGAAACAGAGACTGCAAATGAAGACTACCCTCTGATAACCTTGTTCCCGATGCTTACAGTAACCGACTTGCCAGCTGAGCTGCAAGGAACCGTGACAGAGAAAGTGTGGGACCTGACAGGAAAGGAAGTGGGACTGATAAAAGGAGTAGAACCGGTTAAAGTACAAGTGAAGCCAAATGCAGTGATTCCCCAGGTGCCGCAGTACCACATGGCACAAGATATTCTCATACAGGTATCACAGATAATTGCAGACTTTGTAAAGCAAGGAGTTCTGAAGGAGGTATTGAGCTGCCCATGTAATTCGTCAATAATGGGTCTGAAAAAGCCTTGTGGGAAGGTTCGAATTGTGCAGGATTTGAGGAAAATAAACAAAATTGTGGTAAAATGTTGCCCCATAGTACTGAATCCAGCAGTAATCATGTTTCAGGTTCCGTGTGATGCAGAGTGGTTAACAGTTATGGACCTGTCACAAGCGTTCTTTTCGGTGCCTCTTCATGAGGACAGCCAATTTTTATTCAGTTTCAAATTCTTAGACAAGGTGTACAGTTGGTGCAGAATTCCTCAAGGGTTTTCTGAGTCACCTTCCATCTTCATTCAGATATTGAAGAAGGACTTGGAGTCACTAGAACTGCCTTTTAGTTCAACTCTAGTACAATACATTGGCGACTTGCTGATTGCGTCCAGAACAAAAGACGACTGTAGGTATGACACAATTGCCTTATTGAATCATTTTGGAAAAAAACAGACATAAAGTGTCCCCAAAGAAGCTGCAGTACTGTCAGAAAGAGGTGAAATACTTAGGGCACTTGATTGAGAAACGGTCCAGGAGAATATCAAAAGAGAGGGTGACGGCCATACTACAGATGAATCCCCCGACAACAAAGAGAGATGTCAGAATGTTTTTGGGAATGGTGGGCTACTGTCGTCAGTGGATTCCCAATTTTTCAATTATCTCTAAACCATTGATAAAACTGACAGGCAAGGAAACTAAGGATGACCCATATACCATAATTTTGTCCGAGGAAGAGCTGGAGTCATTCATGGAATTAAGGGAGCGCTTGTGTAGGGCACCAGCCTTAGGTATGCCTGATTAAACAAAGCCTTTTCTACTGTTTTGTCATGAACGTGATGCTTGTTCTTTGTCTGTCTTAACACAGGTCCATGGAGGTGCAAACCGCCCAGTACCATATTTTTCAGCTACTTTGGGCCCAGTCGCAGCAGCCTTACCGGGTTGTTTGCGCGCAGTTGCAGCAGTTGGTCAGAGCCTCACACAGTGTGAAGGCATAGTAATGGAACATCCCTTAACAGTAATGGTTCCACATTCAGTTGAAATTTTGCTAACTCGAACTAAAACTAGGCATATGACAAATGCCCGACTTACTCGATATGAGACAATTATTCTGGGATCACCTAGGCCCATATTTATACTTATTGACGCAAAACTGCGCCAACGCAGTTTTGCATCAAAAAAATTAGCGCCGGCTAACGCCATTCTGAAGCGCCATGCGGGCGCCGTATTTATTCAATGACGTTAGCCGGCGTTAGCCGCCGGCGCCGTCTGGTGTGCGTTAAAAAAAACGACGTACACCAGGCAGCGCCGGCGTAGGGGGATATGGAGCTTGGGCGTCAAGAAATGGGGCAAGTCAGGTTGAGGCATTTTTTTCGCCTCAACCCGATTTGCGCCATTTTTTTTCACTCCCAACCCCCATAGAAATGACTCCTGTCTTATCAAAGGCAGGAGTCATGCCCCCTTGCCCAATGGCCATGCCCAGGGGACTTCTGTCCCCTGGGCATGGTCATTGGGCATAGTGGCATGTAGGGGGGCACAAATCAGGCCCCCCTATGCCACAAAAAAAAAAAAAAAACACTTACCTGAACTTACCTTAATGTCCCTGGGATGGGTCCCTCCAGCCTTGGGTGTCCTCCTGGGGTGGGCATGGGTGACAGGGGGTGTCCCTGGGGGAATGGGTGGGCACCTCTGGGCTCCTTCAGAGCCCACAGGTCCCTTAACGCCTGCCTTTTGCAGGCGCTAAAAAACGGCGCAAAAGCGGCCGTACGTCATTTTTTTGGACCCGCCCACTCCCGGGCGTGATTTTTGCCCGGGAGTAAAAATCCCACGCACATGCCTCGGAGTCGATTTTTTAGACAGGAACGCCTACCTTGCATATAATTAACGCAAAGAAGGTGTCCACGCTAAAAAAGGATGCTAACTCCATGGACTTTGGCGCTAGACGCGTCTAACGCCAAAGTATAAATATGGAGTTAGTTTTGCGTCGAAATTGCGTAAAAAAAAACGACGCAATTCCGGCACAAACGGAGTATAAATATGCCCCCTAATGTTTCTTTGAAATGATGTACTGTGTTGAACCCGGCAGCTCTACTTCCTGTTGAAAACACTGAGATTAACAATACAGAGGAAGTGGAGCACAGCTGTCTTGAGGTAACAGAACTATGTACCAAACCCAGACCTCACATTAAAGATACGCAGTTAGAAGAAAATGACTGCATTACGTTTGTTGATGGATCCTGTTTGAGAGACTCAGTTGGAATACCTAGAGCCGGTTAAACTGTATGTACAATCACCAGTATTATAGAAGCCTCCTGGCTCGAAAGAGTGTATTCCGCACAAATGGCAGAATTAATTGCCCTTACTAAGGCATGCCTCGCAGCTGAAAATCTGAAAGTCAGTATCTACACGGACAGCAGGTACAGATTCGGAATCATACATGATTTTGGCCAATTGTGCTCACAGAGGGGTTTTATGACCTCTTCTGGTTCACCAGTGAAAAATGGCGAACAGATTAAGGATTTGCTGCATGCGATTCAGTTACCTCTTGAAATTGCTGTGGTGAAATGCAATGCTCATGTTAAGTCGCAGGACGTTGTGTCAATGGGAAACGGCTATGCAGATCAAGTTGCAAGGTTTTGCGCATTGAAATGTATATCGTTCAAGGATCAGTGGGAATTGTTACCGCAAACTGATAATGAAACATGCTTAAATTTTGCCTTAAGAGTTGTTGACACATTAAATGAGCTAAAATCACTGCAGGGCCGTGCTAGCAGAGAGGAAAAACGTTCCTGGCAGAGAATGCAATGTATACAAAGAGCTGACGACTTGTGGGTGTCAGAGGAGGGGAAGTTGGTTTTGCCAAACAGTCTCTTGTCACAATTTGAAAGGCTTTATCATGGGCAGGCACATCTTGGGAGAGACGCAATGATCAGATTGTTCAAAATTGATTGGTTTAATCCAAAATTCAGACAAGCCGCAGAGGTTACCTGTCACAGGTGCATCATCTGTCAACAGATGCATGCAAGAAAAGGGGCTGTGGTGACTTTGAGCCACATAGGGAGAGCTGGAGGTCCGTTTAGCAAGATGCAGATGGATTTCATTGAGATGCCCGTGTGTGGAGGTTTGAGGTACGTGTTGGTAATTGTGTGTGTTTTCAGTCACTGGATTGAAGCTTACCCTACACGTAGAAATGACAGTCTCACAGTTGCAAAGCTGTTGCTTAGAGAGTTAATACCATGGTTCGGATTCCCGGACTCTTTAGAATCAGATAGGGGCAGACACTTCGACAATGAGGTGATTAAGCTCTTGTGAGCTTCATTAGACATTTAGCAGAAGCTGCATTGTAGCTATCACCCCGAAGCATCAGGACTAGTGGAACAGATGAATGGCACCTTGAAGTCGAGAATGGCAAAAATGTGCGCAGCTACCAATATGAAATGGCCAGATGCATTGCCTTTAGTGCAGATGTCAATGAGAAACACACCTGATAAGAAGACAGGACTATCCCCCCATGAGATACTCATGGGCAGAGCTATGAGGTTACCCGCAGTACCTGCAAATGCTCTTGTGAATATCACAAATGATATGGTGTTGGACTACTGGGTTTGGCTGACGTGGTCTGCTCTTTTTCCCACCAGGTGGAGGCCAATACATTGCCACCAATCAGTGATCCAGGTCACACCCTACAAGCCGGTGACTGGGTGGTTGTTAAGAAGCACGTGAGGAAGTCGTGTTTGGAGCCGCGCTGGAAGGGGCCATATCAAGTAATACTGACAACAACCACTGCTGTGAAATGTGCAGGCGTACCAAACTGGATACATGCCAGTCACACAAAGAAAGTGACATGTCCAACTGATGAGGAACTTGAAGTGCCTGAAACAACAACCCCAGAAAAGGAAATCTCAGGGCCGGAGAGTATTCAAAGAGAACTGAGACTGCAGGAGAGCCCACTGAGGACGGCCTAGTCCCTCAGACAGTAAACGAGTTTGAGAGAGGTGACGGTGAGCCTATCTCAGTAGAGGCAGCAGGAGAACCGCAACAAGGAGAGGTTTTCCCAGAAGTAGACGGATACGGGTTAGAGCTTGAACCCGTCATAGACCCAGAGGATGAGGGGGAGAGAGCAGAAGGAGATCAGAACACACAAGCACCTCCTGGGCCAATTGCAGGTCTGTCAAGGGAAAACACCATAGCACAAGAGGAGGGTGCTGTTCAGCTTCCTGAAAGGCCAAGCAGGAAGAAAATGCATAAAGGTGATAACTGGCCAAAGAAACAAGCTGCAAGGGAAAAATGCGTTCAAGGTGAAACAATTGAGGAAAGAAATTGATACAACCAGAAGGGAGGATCTTAGTGAAGGAGAATTGCAGAGTGAACGCAGACTAAAAAGAAAAAGGGTTGCAAACAGAAGGTACACAGGTCCTGAATGGGCGTATGCAACAACATCTGAATGGCAACAAGAATTCTTAGCATTTTGCTTTGACCAAGAAGTACCAGGCCAATACTACGGTACCTGAATTCAAATAGAGAAAGAAACTGTGTTAAAATTTACATTGAAATTAAAAGCTGAAGGCTGAGAAAAGAGACTTATAAATTACTGGAGGTGACACTGATAACCTGAATTAACTCTGAAAAACTGATTATGACAAGCTACTAACCTGATTTGACAAAGGGTCCTGGGGTGAGTGAAACGCTGTAAATACTTGCAGAAAGAAAGAGAGACTTGGGAAAAAAAAAATAAGGTTTTAAAATCGTCCTCAAGTTGATTGTTTGGCTTATATCTTCTGCTATTTGATTCTTTACAGTTCATGGCTTACACTAGAGGTAGTAGCAAAAAGGGTAAAGTGTGTGGTTGGTTAAGTGTTATATTAGGTATTGTGTGCAATAATAATTGTGGGTGTGATTGTGGGAATGCCATGGTTGGATAAGAAAGTAAGTAACAATGCTTCAAAACCTGAGACTGCTACACTAACACCATGGGAGAAGTTTGAGCAGGATACAAAATATTTGCATGAGGGAACTAATTCAAAGGGGGAACTTTCCACTAATGTCTTCTATCGCTTACTGAATGAGTATGTTGATACAATGGATGCGAGAAACTGTTATGTGTGCACAAAGATTCCTACGTCAGTACAAGAAGGGGTCACCTACCATAGCCTGCCACTAACCTAGGGAATAAGCTGTAGTTTGCTGCTAACAATATTCTATGACCAGGAACATGTGCAATATTTTTTATTCAAATCTAGATGTAGTGTTTTCTTTTGTGCCTGTGACTGAGTTTCTGAATAAGTTAGCTAAAGAGCACAGTATAAAATTAGTTAGGGATTTCTTTGAACCAACACTAACCTTTGGCACAGCTTATGTGCACAGCAACAATCTGACCTGCTTATTAACACCCATAGAGAAAAGCTTTTTAGATCAAACTGATAATAGACGCAAAGCACTGAAAGAAAGATTAGAAAAGGGGCTAGAGAAACGTGCATACGCAAATGATTATGCTTACACCGCAATAAAGACGCAGGGCAAATTAGCTAGAGATGCATCACATGTAGGAAGGCTTTGTATATATTGGCCGAAATCTGTTCATGACACTTTATTTGTGGGAACGAGTGAATGCAGGCATGTGTTTTTGTTTCAGAGTAAATGGACATTCATGGTAAATGAACAGGATCCAGCGATCCCTGGGATCTATTATATTTGTGGACTTAATGCCTATTACCGTCTTCTTAAGGGATGGTATGGGACATGTTATTTGGGGATAGTCTTCCCAAAGATTTACCAGATTGATGACTTAAAGCAAATACCTAAAATATCTGAATTACAACATGCTAGACAAAAACGAGAGACATCGGCTGCTGTTGTTGGTGACATATTTGGAGCCATAATTCCTTCAGTAGGGGTTATTTTAAACTCCATAAAGATTCAGAAGTTGTCCATTATTGTGGATAACATGCTGACAAACTTTACAGGGGCTATACTTCTGATGGATACTGAATTTGCTGCGGAAAGAGCTACGACTCTTCAAAATCGTCTTGCTTTAGTCATTCTTTAAGCAAAGAGCGGCGGAGTCTGTAAGATGCTTAACGAACGCCATTGCTGTTCGTTCATTCCTGATAATAGTAAAAAGATTAGAGGTATGCTAAATAACCTAACTAGAGATAGTACAGATTTGAAAGATTTGAAGGAACCTGGAGTATGGGAGAAAGTTGGAAAGGGAATTGCCAGAGTAGGGAGCTGGTTTAGCAATATTTGGAATGGGGTGCTTGCAAAAATATTAGGGGCTCTATTAATTGTCTTGATCTGTTTATTGGGTTTATGGGAGCATGCAAAATTAATGAGAGAATTAGAAGAAATTGGACCAAACGAAATAAAAGAAATGACGAAAACGAAAGAGAGAAAATGTTTAATGAAATTTGGGAAAGTTCACACAAAGGGCAAGATGTTGAAATGCGCATTATGCGCAAGGTGAAAAATTAAAAGTGAAAGGTTGAAAGGGAAAGGTTGGTGTGATGACGAACGTCATCAGAGGAGGGACTGAGAGAGCGTAGCTCATATTATCTATATTAGCATGAAATGTTTATGAACTAATGTGTGATAATGCTGCATAGAAATTCTATTAGTATATTTTGCTAAACGTGCATTTGAAATGTGACCACGGGGAGTGGCCGCCATTATATACGAGGACTAATAAAAATGATTAATGTTCTGTTAAAGAATAGTTTTGTACTGATTATTAATGATTATGTTATTAAAGTTTTGCTAAATAAATCTTGTAGGCCTTAGTTAGCATGAGTCGAGGCCTAGCTGCCTGGCTCTCATATTAAATGTGTTTTCTAAACGTGCAGTGTGCTGACTCACAAAAGGACATGAACTCTTGTTTTTTTCAAACTAAAAGCTGAATGTAACTATAGTAGATCCGTTCTCATGAAATTCATATTGCTTGTAGAAATGTAATAGCTAAAATGCAACAGTGTAGATTAGAATAATGTACAAGGTCGTTCAAACCGGTACAGACAATGGAGCTACTGACCGAAGATGTGCAAAGAAATTACAGAAGGATAAAATCATACCGGACATGCTACCTCTGAAGACGTTAATCATATGGACCAATAAACTACTTGTGAATTAATGTGGGGTGAAAGATTTAATGACATAATCTGTTTTTAATTGGCTAAAGATAGTGGGGTGCAATATTTGTCCAATCAAGTTTTAGGGGAATGTACAACGAAAAAGGGATAAAAACCCATGACACGGGGAGTCATTGAGATTGGTTAGGGAAATGCTATTGATTTGATCCAGAAACTTTGTCACTCTGTTTGGTGACTTATTGGTTTTACTTAAACCATCCTCTTCCTTAGATTGCCCATTTTACACTTTACCTCTTTATGAGGGAAGTGCCCCTTTTCTCCTGAGAGCTGAGTCTTGACTGATGGTGAATCAACTGATGACCTGAAGACAAAGACCGAACCTGAGTGCTGACCCAAACCTTGGAGAGTAACCATGACAATGAAATTGGGATTTGTCTGTTTTCTTTTCCTTTCTAGGTACCAACTGCTTACTTTTGACAGAGACCATAGCTAGATGTTTTCCAAATTGGTGTTCTAAATTGTTTTGCATGAAGCCCAACATGCCAATGCTAATCAGTGGTTAGGAATGGGGTTCACTAAACTGACGCAAATAGACAAATGACTGAATCTAGGCTTTGTTGAACTGATGCGTTAATGACACTCTGCTAAATTTGATCTATGTTGACTCCGTGTTATGTTCTAATAATTGCTTTCCTTGCTTTGATTAAGTCTTATTCGAGTTGCCAAATCATGACAATGTTACTGAGTGTTTTGCTTTTGAGATTAACACACCTGCTTTTAGAATTGTAATCAATAGGGAATACAACCTCATCAAATTCTACTAAACTGGTGTGGTTATTCATGACTGCAAGGTCATGGTGGTGTCCTGAATTGATTAATGTCTTTGACTAAAGTAAAATGCATTGTGGTAATAAATATTGATGACATTGTTGACATATTGATTGACATATTGATTAGCTATCTCGTCCTAAGGTGTCTCTCAACTGAGTCAAAAGATTCATTGGCCTAAAACGAGTCCTGATGTGCAATAAATTATCATAGAGGGACGCGTTATCACTGTCATTGGCAGGACTGGCATGTGCAATGGGTGGTGCAAACTGCAGGGGCCTCCTGACAAGGGCCCTGGCACCTATGTTTATTTTACAAATTAAGCACTGGTTCACCCCATTTGAGGATTGCTCTCCATGGAAGAATAGCTACTGAATTCCAATCCTAAATGAGGGTACAGTAAATGTAACCCCACAGTGGCTGTACATTTCAGATGCACACACTAAACATGATCTACAAGTGCTGAGAGGTTTTTCCCTGCACAAGAGGAACTTCTTTAGGGCTTTGTGTGAAAAACTGCAATGATTACGACACCACCTGAAATGGTGGCAGACATGAATACCCACATTGGGCAGACAATCCAATGGCATTTTTGATGGCATCACTACTGCCCCATGATCTATCCAGTGGCAGAGCGCAAGGTGGCTCTGTCATCATGAGCACTACCTTCCCCTGGGCTTTCTGTTAAAATCTTTTTCACTGGATGGCCACATGCAATGGCTAGGCCACCCCATTTGTTCCAGTGACTACAAAAAGCTTGGAATAAAGTGTGCATTTCAGTAGTCTCAGTGGACTAAGAAAAGTGCACGTTTTACAAGAACTCCAATATACTTTGCACCGGAAGACCAAACAACGAAGCCAACCATGTTGTCATCCACGGGAGAAAAATTCATGGGAGAAACGAGGAAGAAGGAAACAAGCCAACCAATGTTTCTGAATCCCGCACAAGAACTACACTGTTTCTGATAGCCACCAATGGCCCTAACATTTCCCTCTTTTTTGGCATTCTATTGCAGAGGCATACACCCGACTTGGCCTGGTATCATCAGACAGAGAACTGTAGTCAGTTGCCATGCAGCCACTCCAGTGGTTACTCTGTCCAACATATATAGTTGCTATTGTTATCAGTTTGTGTAGCCACCAATGTTCTTGAATACAAACAATCTTGGACTACCTCCGAGTGTACAAGAATAAAAGATTTCCCAAACATCAAGGACCCCAGGAGGGATCCACAATGACCCCTTGAACACCAGTGATAGTGCCAGTAGTTTTACATGGGTCTCAGTGTGGCAGCACTACATTGACCGTAGTTGTGTGTTCAGAACCCTTCCTCTGTCACTATACTCTTCGTAGTGTTTCCCTGGAAATCATGTCCCTCTGTCTTGAGGCTGCCAAATCCACCAGCACAATTCCCAGGTTTTCTTTGTTTCCTGCTATATCCATGGCCACTAGTCAGATATTTTCTTTTTTTTATTCCTATTATTGACATTTAAAAGAGAGTTACAAAGGGAGAAGCATATGCAGTTTACTACGAAGTATGTACATTCGTAATCGGGGATCATGTATGACAGATCTTGTAACCAGTTGCTGTGCCATATACACTTCTTCTCCCAACAAAAGCAAACAGAAAAGAGCAGGGTAAGTTAGGCAGTGGGGGAGGGAAGTGGACTAGGGTCACTCAGCTCGTAGAGCAGACTAGAGGCCTGCAAATGTGATACCTGCAGGGCCACCAGGAGCGTCCTAAAGATGCACCAAATGTGGTGATACCAAGCAGAAACCTCCCAAGGTCACGCAGATGCCAGGCGCAGTCTCATTTAATCTGTCACCTGAGCAGCAGGAGCAGCAGCCTTCTTGGCCCTCCCAGCCCCTGCACACGAGTACATTTCCTGGTGGGACCATATGTCCTTAGGATGCGATCTCATCGGCATCAGCTCCCAGTAAGCAGTTAGATTATCCTGACAATGCACTGCTTCTTTAAGCCAAGTATCCTTTTGGGGTACAGAGCGATGTCCCCAATGCATCATTACCCACCTCTTAGCCAGCAACAGTCGGAGCGCAGTTAGCTTCCGCCGCTCCGAGGATAGCTCCTTAATGTATCCCTGCAGTGCAAGTTGGGGCGTGCATTCAAGTCGCAGATCCGTGATTTCATCAATGGTGTCAAAGAACCCAAACATCGTCCATGGTTGGGAGTTGGAGCTTGTGCAATTCAGTACCCCTGCCAGCATCATGCGTGCCAGGGAGTGCAGGGTTGGCTATCACAGGAATGGAATGGCAAAAGAGGAGTTCTAGATGGGCTCTCTTTCCCACACCATGCATCATACTGCCGGGCCCTGCCCCACTGCAAAGTCTGGAACACCGCCATGTGATGAGGGCAGGAGACACTGTGTGGGCAATGAACTGGATCGGATACAGCCAATAGTGTGTGAAGTTCGCTTGTGCACTTAAGTAGTAAAGGACCATATGTGGCGCTGCCAGCCCACTTTGCTCAAAGGACAGTGTGAGGACCTCCCACACAGCTCAGGGTTGCTTGCCGGCCCATGCTAGTGACACCAAGAGTGAACAGAGATGGTGTCTAAAGCATATTGGCAAGGGGATTGGGAGATTAATAAACAAGTAGATGAATTTGGGTAAGACCACCATCTTAGCCATGGTTAGTCTTCCAGCCATAGAGAGCAGGAGCTTCTTCCAGGCCTCCCCTCGCTCTTCCAGCCAGTCCATCAGGAAGCCATAACTGGCATCGTCTGGGTGCAGTGAGATCTGTACCACTTGGGGAGTAAAGGCCAAACCACAGTGGGAATGGTGCTGTCGGAGGTGAGTGGCAAGTGGTTCCAACGCAATGGCAGAAAGAATGGGTGACAGCGGACATCCTTGATGCATACCATGAGAAATCGAAAAGGCAGGGGTAATCAAGCCATTAATACGAAGGTGACCCATAGGTTGCACATTGAGGAGATTAATAAGTTTAATAAACTAAGGGCTGAGGCCAAACCCGGTCAACAGGGTAAAGACGTACAGCCATTCAAGGGAATCAACTGCCTTCGTGGCATCCAGAAATATTGCAGCCATACTTAGACTAGGTTTGATGGTGTGCAGAAGTGCAAAAAAGGTTTGGAGGTTTTGGGAGGAGGGACGCCCAGGGACAAACCAGACTGATCAGGCCTGGCTATATGCGGAAGCAGCAGAAGTCTGAAGGTGATTAGCTTGGTGAAGATTTTATTATCCAGGTTAATCATGGACAATGGTCTGTAGGATTCAAATTTCTGTGGATCCTTCCCAGGCTTTAGAATAATGACAATGAGCGCCTCACTTAGGGAGGAGCAGCACGCCCCTGCCCAGGTGCTCCTTCTACATGGTGAGAAGGTATGGAGCCAGAAAAGAAGCAAACTCTTTATAGAAGGCAGAGGTGAGTCTTGAACGCTTCCCAGAGAGTACAGCTGGAGTCAATGAGGCAGCATTCAGTGCAAAGTACTCCCCAATCACTGCCTGGATTTCCTCCCACAACCCCTGATCCCGTAAAGTCCCTGAAGGAAGGCACCTTGTAAAGGTGCAAGATTGAAAGTCGGGAGGGGAGAACTTACGTAAAACCTGGGCATGATCGGATAGAGTGTGTTGGATGTGAAGAACCTCACTGGTTAAGGCAGCAACATCTTGCGAAACCAGACAAAAGTCAATGCGCGACCAAGGAAGCCGAGTGAGCGCTACACACGTACCCTCTTCACTGTCACTTTTCGGGACCTGCGCAAGTCCATGAGGTAATCGTCATAAGGGAGAGCAGCAGCAAGGCAGCCCTGGGGTGAGGTTGCCTAGATGCAGTAGATCTGTCCACCTCAGGATCTAGAACTACATTAAGCCTCTACCCCACAATATAGCTCCATTCCCGAGGGTGCACACCAGCCACCAAACTTCAGCGAAAAAGTCAGGGTCATCCACACTGGGGCAGTGATAGAAATTAGCTTACGAGGGGGGCCCTGCAGTGTCCCTGAGATTATCACATATCGACCGTGCTTGTCACAAAGGGAGTGGAGGGTGCGCCAGGGAAGGCCTTTATGGAGGAACACTGTGGCCCCTCATGCATAAATTGAGTAGTGTGCTATCAATTTCTTCCCAATCCAGCCCACCCTCAGGTGACCCGATGTCTATTATATAAGATGTAATTCTTGTAGGAAGCAAACATCTACACTGTCTCTAGAGATATCCCAGTACAGGGTGAGCTTTGCGTTTATCATTCATTCCATGGACATTCCATGTCACACATGTCAATAGCATCATAACATACTGTTCATGTGCATTGCTAGAAGGATCTGTGGATTGCTACGAAGGAGGAGACTGGGCCACTGGAGTGGTGTGTGTGCTCTACGTGGAGGGGAGGGAATAGGAAGAGAAAAGGGGATAAAGAAACTGTGCAAAACAGTCAATAACAAAAACCCAACATTTTACCCACCCGCCTCCCACTTCAGTACATCCAACCGGGCCGAACAGATCCAGCCCGACCCAAACAAGGCTACAAGTGCCAAACAGAGTATACAACCGAGGAATAGTCCCAGAGGGGAAAGCCAAAGTCCCGGCACACTCCCAACTACAGAAAAGCTGGACAGCCAGAGGGTGAATAGGGTGACAAACTACACCCATTAGCTAACAGTCTAGCTATGACTTATCAAGGGAAGGATCTAATAACCTAGGAGCAGTAAACAGCATGGAGCTTTTTATGTTATTGTCATCTAGCCAGTCTGAGGCAACACTGTAATGCAATCAGGATCAGAACAGTGTGATTAAAATGTAGACCTCAGTTATTCTCACTGAGGAGACCATGCTCAGAATTGTTAGACTCAGCCTGAGATCCAGTAGCCATCCGGGGTATGCCTTTAACGAACTTGGTGGCCGCTTTAAGATCAGTAAAGGATGTAGTCTTCCCAGCATGAAAGTTGCAAAGTTTGGTGGGGTACAGTAAAGCATGCTAAGCATCTGTCTGTAGGAGAGAGCATTTGACGGGCATGAAATCTTTCCTGGCTGCCTGCATGGACACTGTGAAATCCAGGTAGAAGGAGACAGTTGAGCCTTGATAGGAGAGAGTTTGTTGATCTTTATCAAGTCACAGCACTGTGTCTCTGTCCCTATAATTCAGAGGATGGGCAATTATGCGACATGCAGGAGTGCCTGCGGAGGGCTCGGGCCTACCTATCTGTGCACTCTTTCGACTGTCAGCATGGCAGAGTGTGACTCCCCGAAGAGCAAATGCAGCATTGCTTCAATGTAATCTTCCATGCGACTCATTGCAGTGGATTTGGGGATACCTATGATTCTCAGGTTGTTCCGGTGCAAGAGCACCTAGAGGTCCTCACTTTTATTTTGGATGGCCTCTAAATATTTTCCATCTGCAATATCTTCTCACTCATTGTCACTCTGCTGTCTTTGATGACTGATGTGCGGCTTTCAACTTGCGTGAAATGGTCTCCATGTCCATCGACCATCTTCTTAAGGTGATTAAACCTGCCAGTCACAAGATCAGTTTTGGTGTTGATGACAGTTAGTCTGTGTTTCAAATCCAGGAACATTGCTCGAATATCTGCTTCCTGAGTAGCACCCTCACTACCTCTTGGGCATGGCTGTCTTCCCTCGGCTGACGACTCCATCATGAGTGTCAGCCGGCACTGATCAAAGGATAATTTGGACTGCTTTTTGTCAGTTTTCCCCATCTTGGAGGTGGTGGGGGACAGTTAGGATGTCACATCGATTAGCTGTTGGTAGTAGCCTGAAGTGCATTTAATATTCTGTAGTAAGACCAGGTCCCGCCATACCACCAAAAGGTCATGTCAGGGGGGCATGAGCAGACCGTGCAGATCTGATATAGTTTGTGTAGCAGCTGAGCACACTATTCACCAATAGAGGGCCCGCTATGTAGACCTCGTTGGAGTATGTCCCTTAGGGTGGCATAAAGTAGACCCCATAAGTCAAATTTAGCCCTGGAAGGGGACACGAGCAGACCGGCAGCCCATCTCGTGAAAAATGATGGCAATTAAGTCTGCAGATGCCAGGAGCACCCAAGCAAAGGATGCAGTACCATGCGGTAGACATGAGGCACATGTTGGCATCAAGTCACTGGAGCCAGCAGTGTTGGTGCAGTTAGTTGTGAGTGTCAGAAGAATAAGGTATTCGGGACAGGCAGCAGAGAATTGACACCGCACTGGAGATTCCAACTAGGTATCCAGTGTCCATATAGTGTGGTGCCGCTGTAGGTCAGGCATAGCAGCAGTGCAACCTGGAAGCCACCAGCCATGTAAGGAGCCGTGGCCTCGATGACAAGCAGGGAAATGAGGAAGCCCGAAGGACATAACAGTAGGCCTGTTAATGCGCCCGGGTGAGAGCATTGCTGTCTTCCTCCATGCAACCCATACCTCAAGTGCCCTGCGTCCTGGGGCCCCCTCAGTCTCAAGCCTGCCTGCAGAGACGGGCGGGTCCACCGCAACACGTCCTCACCCACGGCCCGATATGTGGGCCGTTCGAGCCAATGCCTCCACAATTTCCCGCTCCTCTGGGCAGATGGCCACCCCAGCCCAGTGGCACCCAGCTCCACAGCACTCCTCGCAGAAGGTGCCCGTTGCACTGCCCAGCCTCCACCAGTTCTCCTCATTGGCCACTGGGCCAGGCATGCCTCCTGGCCCTGCACCTCCAGTCCCCTGCTAGGCTCGCCTGGCACCTTTGGGGCTGCCAGTTGCTCGACAAACAAGGAGCTCCCTAGAGGCGGTCAGGTTTCACACACATGGAAGCTCTGCGAGCTTCGATATCCGTGGCAGATAATGATGGATAAATGACCCTCGACTGGCAGAGCCTCACAGAGTGGCAGCCATCTTGCGGCCATGCTCTCTAGCACTCTCGTAGCCTTCTTTATGTTACTTGAGCCACAGTATCTTCCTGCAGAATAACTTCCTTCAAGAACTGCTGCACTTCTGAGTTCAGTGCTCCATGCTCTGTAGTAAAGTCGAATTCCAGTATGTGGATTTGCTTTGGCAGTATTTTTCAGTTGCTCAGCTATGGATTCAAGGTTCACTTTGGAGGCAAACGTTCCATAGCCATCTCTTTTTTGTTTCCTCTTCTAGGAACTTCCTAGGGAAGTGAGCCGTAGGAAAGAAAAAATCTTCTTTCTTTTATGTAGGACACTGTTTAGATTCTTTGAGAGGCATGGCTTTTCCAGAAGCTCTTGTTCTGAGTTCACATGGGTAAGCCATTGTTGCCATGCACCTAGGGACAGATCTTTGACCTAAAGCTGTGTACCCCACGCTCAACTCATTGCTGCTCCCTTCAGCTCCATCTCACCATCTCACCACTGAAAAACAGCAGACACCCCAAAGGGTCTGGTTCCCCACAGAGGAATCTCAATGGCAACCTCCACACACCCTAGAGATCTGCTCTGGGTTCTCACATCAGCGAATCAGAAGCAATAACCTCACATACGGACGTCCATCTTAGAAGCATTGGGCTGCAGCAGCTCAGTAAAAATATATACCGCAAGAGGAAACTGAGCATAAGCTGCCACTCACTCAGTCTATTACTCTGTGTTTCACTCTCACTCAACCAGCCACTTACAACCTGGTTTCTGGTTCCGAGAAAGAGGCCTCTTCCTCTCAAATTGCTATGCAGTGTATCAGTTATTTTAAAATAAATTGGAATCACAAGGTATTGTTTGGTTACCAGTACCTGAAAGGATGCTGTCCCCATGGGCAGCTTTCACTTTGGGAATGAGGGATGTCAGCACTGGTGGGGAGCAAGAATCCATCTTGGAGTCCAATGCTTGCAGACGCTTTTTTAGTTTTAGGGTCGAGCGCAAAGCGCTCTGTCCCTGGTGTAATCTCTTTATGGGCTTTTAACTACACCCATCAGTTTGGTTGGTTTGCGGGCTTGCCTTTTAAAATTTTCTTGATTTAGTTAGTGAAAGGCATGGATACGTTATGCCTTTTCCGGTGTTTAGCCCACCACAAGCACACTGGCCAACTACTGAAAACATACGAGGCTCCATATTTCTGGACTACTTTTTCTCTTTATTTCACAGGCAGCGTGAACTTGTTGGGCAATAGTCAAGCGCTTTGCATGACATCGACAGAGTAACAAGGCTAATTGCACTTTTGCCGGTTACATGGATCATTGCACTTATGCCGATCCGTTTCACTGCTAGCGAACTTATGTGTTCTTTTGTGTATCTCTGTCACGCTTGATCATGGCCGTGGGTTCGCATATGTGAAACTATTTTACTTTTCAGTTTTTGTGGCATGAAAAGTCCGGTTAGGACTTTAAAATGGGAATAGCTCTAACTCTAGCAAACGTGAGACCCGTTGCATTGCAAATGCTTGTTTTGATTGCAGCCCGTCTGCATTTAGGGGAAAGAAAGTGGAATGTTATAATGGATCCATTCTGTGAACGCAACTGCTGGGATGGAGGTCTATTATCTCTAACAGGGCTCCATTCCTGCATTAATCCATTCTGGGGGTCATCCATACAGAATCCTACTTATTAGTGTTTATGGGACAGGGTTCTGCTGTGGTCCACCAGTTGTAACCCAAAATTAAAGTCGGTTTCCAAACATGCCATTATGCAAACCCCCTGACTGATTATAATTCAACCTTTAGTACATCGGGCTCTGAGTGTGGTAGTAGAATTACACAATCTACAAACAGAGCCTGCTGTCTGGCATGGGAATCTCGTTTTTTTCCTTTGAAAAATAAATTTGGGGTACAGGTACCCCTTCGGAAAGTGGCCCTGGACCCTTGAACGTCAACCAGTCCCTGTTATTCTTAGAGCTGTTGATAGCAACCTGAAAACGTGTGTTTATTTGAGAGTGGTCAGTTATGCTTGGACTGTCTGTAGTTGTGACTGAGCCTATTGCCTTAACATTCTCCTGTTGCTTGAATCTAAATGACAGTAAACCAATAGATCACGTATGGAAAAAAGTGACTCTCTCCCTTCTGCAAAATGTAACGAGCGAATCTTGCAAGCTTAGAACCCTGCCATTGATTTTTAATCTACAGAACAATATTTTGATGTTGAAACGATTACACTCTCCTGGGATCAAATATTGTATAATATGATGTGAGTTCATATGTTATGTGGAACAGCATTGCATAATGGGAGATCATATATCATCGGGGGTTGCTGGAACGCATGGAAAGCCCTTCTCCTAACAATGTGTGGATTAGCTCTCAGATGAGTCATCATTCAGTTTCTAAACCACTTCAGAGCATACATTTAAAATGTATGAGACGAACGCTCAATATAAGTGAACATATTGATGCGAGCGTCTAAATATATCAAACCAAAAAGAGACATGGCCGCATCACTGGAAAAAGCCTCTCCATCCCCACTCTCACCGCCAAAATTCATAAACCAGAAATTCAGAATTACTAACCAGAAACTAACATTTTTTTGGATGGCTGCCTATTAAAAGAATGATAAATGAAACATGCAGGTTTGTTTTTTCCTTTTATACTATCAGAAGAGTCCTGGAGAGTATAATGTGACTCGCCTAGTTTGAGCAACAGGTATGATTTCCCTTAAAAGCCGTTTTCTTCTCTTCACTATTTGATTTTTCTTCCCATCAAGTAAGAGCTGCTCAGCATGTGTTGTTTTTATTGGGTTCACGTGTGTTGCTTTTTGTTTCGCGATGTTCTCCATCTAGATTTATTTTAGATTTTTAAAAATGGCAGTTTAGAGCAGTGGTACTCAACCTTTTGACTACTGTGGACCCCCACTTTATCATTACTAGAATCCGGGGACCCCCACTGAATCATTTTTGGAATCCAAGGACCCCCACGGAGTCATTACTGGAAGCCAGTGACCCCAACCTAACATTGCTGATGATGTGACTGCAAAACAATGCACAAAAAACACAGAAACAACGATTCCATCAAACATATACAAATGATTACATGTTTTATTTAATTTGCAAACAAATATAAATAAAACAAAATTGATAGGCAATTTGCAGCTTTTCTAAATTCGACTGAACCCACTTATTGCCCGTACTATATTCAGTTTGATGCACCAGCACTGTCCCCATGAATCAATCTGAGGGCACTAATTTCATTTTTAGCCTCTTTGACATTTATAGTACTTTTTAAACATTTTCAGTTATACATTTAGACACTTTATTTACATACACTTTATTAATCTGTTAATATTATGTAATTTTCTAAGCATCACTGACCCCCTGAAGAGGCTTTGCGGACCCAATGGATCCCAGACCACAGGTTGGGAACCACTGGTTTAGAGGGCACCCTTGCATTGTATGAAGATATTTAATATTTGTTCCTACAAGCTGAACAATCCTCTACCAAGGATTGTTTCCCTATACATTGATGCTCCATATACCCCTATAATTATACAGAGCTCATTTGCTTTGCAGCTAGGTTAGCGCTTTACGAGTCAACCTAATCCATACATTCATAAGTACAAACCCAGTAATTCATCGAGCAGAAAAACAATCCTCAGAGGCATTTACCTCTTTCTACGTGTGCTGCAGAATGGGAATATCCATGCACCACCCATGGTACGCTTACACAATACAGAATAACATTAGGCAGTGATTTGCACTGTTGCGCTATTCCAGATCTACAATACCATGCCGAGCCACAGAATGTGGCTCTGTGGCATAACAAATCTGACTTAAGGGCTTGTGTTGGCGCCTGCTGAGATCAGTCCCCTCTGAAAGGTCCTGTGTTTGTTGCTGATGGGGCTAGAGGGAAAGGCACGGATTGGAAACTGCAGAACGCAACCAGACACTTATCACTCTATAGTCTTCATGTTTTTGTTGCTTTAAAATCCTGAAACCAGGGGTAGTAATAGCAGTGCCAGGTGTTTCAAAGGATAAGCCTTAAAGAGTAGCTGTTACCCCTGTCAAACTCTAATTCGTGTGAAAGCCTGTTTGTGCATAAGTAGAGGGTGTATGAGACCATTACAAGGGTTAATGCGATCTGAGTTTATTTGTTATAAAGAAGAAAGAGATTTGTCCTTTCATTTTTGTTAAGGTGGACGCATTACAGTTCGATGTGTATGCCAAGTATGGCCAGGAGTTCTCTGTCTTGAAATCAGTCATTGGTTAAACCTTAACGCTTAGTGGCACAGAGCCTTGCCACTTGAAATCAATGCTTTGCTGAGCTGACCTGTGTTTACGTTGTAGCTCGCTGCTAGTGCTTTTCTAATACATTGTAAATGGGAATCTGTGCTGAAATCTATGCTGGAAGAGCAATCACTAAGGAAATATGTTTACAAGCCCATTTGAAAACTAAAAAATTTGATTTATAAAGTCACGCAAGGCCACCTTCATAAATCTCGAATAATGCAACGCAGTGCAAATTGCTGTGTTGGGTTACTCTGCACTAGGAAGGCATTTCTGTAGGTGTTGTCTTGGTGTTCCCATGCAGCATCCATGACTTTTGACGCATTCCCAGATTTACCAGAAGTGGTAGACTTGGAAATGCACCAAAAACCTACACCTCCCCAGGTGAGGCATAACAAGGAGAAATATCTTAATTTCTCCTTGTTTTTCCTCTTTCTATGTGTATTGCATTCTATAGCACAAATGAAAGAGGATAAAGCATCAGGGGATAGTTTTTGTGCAGGAAGGTGCCTCTTCCTGCAGAGAAACAATCCTGCATGCAATGGAGGCACTCTTGCACCATGGTGTAAAGGTGCTTGCGTTGGCGATAGGCTGCCAAAAGGGCACCAGCATGGGGGAAAAGGCAGGAATGTGCCATAAAGCAACACCTTTCTGCCCTTTTCCTGTCACACAGTGCACCATAGCAAGGTGACTTGTTGTGCTGCACTTTGTGACAATCTCATAAATATGTCCCTTACAGTTTAGGGTACCTTTTTAGTTAGATGCCTACAATCCTATATCATTCATCGCAAAAGGACTCTAAGGTCGGCTGCCTGGCTGTTTAAGACATTTATTTTGTTTTGTGGTAATATGTGATATTTTGTTTTGTGGTAATATGTGATATGTACATGGGATGTTTGCACGCTATTGTTGCTAAGGCACAAATTGTTGATTTTCTTGCTGTTGGGACATATAATAGGGAAAGACAAAAATACTACGTATTTAGTCATTCATTTGTTTCATACTGCATTATACTGTTGCATTGTAGCTACTTTGCAATGCCTAAGACTCAGAATTTGAGGCTCATTTGGTAAGCTACTTCTTAAGGTGTAGGATATGTGTATTGTATCCAGTTTTAGAAGGTGCCATTGGATGAGTCGCAGGTCCATCCAGTCTTAAGAGGATTGCCCCAGCAGATGCTTACTCAGAGTAAAAAAGTGTCATTGAACAGGTACACCTTCAGAGCTTTCGTAAAGGGCATTGGGAAAGTCTTGTGGAAAGGTCTATGGAGGATGGTACATTTTAGGGTCACTTTCCCTGCCATTTGATGGATTTACTTGTATTTGTACAATTGCATGTGGACTATATAACTTGCTTATCATCATTTGATCTCAGTTCAAAGCTTGAGATCCACTCGTTAAACTTTTTCCTCAAGTAATCAATGCCTTCGAGGCCAGGATTTTGAAAAAAGACACATAACATTTTTTACTTGAAAATTTGCACCACAGGGGACTGCTGGATCCTGTTCAATTTTTTTTTATGTTCGTGGAGTTCCTAGCAACTTGAGTTTGGAACCAGTGGAGCTGCTGCATCTCACTTTTCAGCACCTCTGCCTAAATAATGCTGAAGTACTTTAGGCTCCGGTAACCATATTCCGCTTGTCTAACTGAAGGGAGGGAGATTTGCTCTCAGCATCATGAGCTGAAAGGTACTTCTCTGTGATGGCTCAGGTTATCTGTTAGGGAGAAAGTGTAAAATTAAACAGGACACCAAGGGCTGTACATTTTTTACTAGGCAGTAGGAGGTACAGCTAATTTCTGAGATCTATGGAAAGGGAGCAAGTTTTGAGTGGATCACTTAAATGTATAACCTTCGTTTTGTTGCCACTTAGGCATCGATAGTCATAGAATGATGTTTACGTCAGAGACAGTTTGCGATTTTTCCAGTTTTCAAACTCATTCCAAACAGATGTCACAAAAGAGATGCAAACCAGACCAAAAGATATATTTTAAATTTAGCTTCCAGTTCAAAACTTGTTTTGCACTGGAAAATTGCCTGAAAGTAACACTTTGAAATATTTTGAGTCAGTGCGGTGTTCCTAGGGTGGTACATGGGCATTTTCCAGCAGTCAACTATGGGTTTTAATACAAAGCCCTATCTACTAACAATAGCAGAAAGATTTTGGAGTCAAAAATAACATATTTTTGAGGTTGGTGTTAACTTGAAGAAATATTTTTATTTCTCTCAACTTTTCTACCTTTGCATGTGTGTTGTACTGTACAGCGCACATCCAAAGAGGGAAATGTTTTAAAGTTTTTCGAGGCATAGTATTTTATATTGGAAGGATCATCACAAACACACACTTGGACTATGGTGCCTAGGTGTGTGCATGGTGCTCGGCTAACTGATTGTGCACCAGCACTAGCGAGACAGCAGGTAGTGCCATAACTTAGTAGGTATGACCCTACCCTGTTCTCTCCGTCTCATGAAACGAAGCACAGCAACTTAGGTTGATGCACTGATTTACGTGACATCTTTGTACACCAGTCCCCAAGTGTTGTTAATTTACATCTGGAACTGTAGTTCGTGCAGTCACATTACCCCAGCCTAGACGCACAAGTAGATTTTGAAGAGTTCCTCTGGTGATGAAGGCTTTTAGGAAACACTGCTCATGACAAGAATGACGACTTATGTGTTCTAGCGCCAAGAACAACAGGGAAATACTATTATTAACACATACTGCAGTATTTCCATTACACTTATAGGGCTGTAACATAATGGAAAGACTGCCACTGGCAATGCAAGATAGATACACCTCCGGTTATGCTAACAGAGTGTAGACGTCATACAAAAGCTACCTTCTGCAGGTATAAAGATTGACCTTCTATTATGTTTAGGGCAATACTGGAAGCTGTCCCAGTGTGTGAAAGCATTAGTATTCACTACGACAGAGTGTTTTCTACAATGCTAAATGAAGTCACGTTACGGATACAGCACTGGAAACACAATAGAAGGGCGTCCTCCTGCAATTAAGACTGGCTTTCCATTATGTTTAGCAGAATGCAAGCTCAGTGCCCATGGCTAGGCAGATGCGTGACACATGTGGCAGTCGCTACAGCAGAAGAGAGAGTGTTCGCAGTCCCGGAGGGCCTATGCCCCCTGAAAAATCCACAACTAATAACCATTAATAACTACACCAATTATAGTGGGAGCTCCGAATATTTGAACGAAATGGACCGAATATTAACAAGTGATCCTACTGTTTCCCGAGGCTTTTCTCACCGGGTATGAAAAAGTGTGCACCAAAGATCCAGAAATGTGCATTTGTACCCAGCCAGTTCTTTGTGGACAGGATTCAGGCCATCTGTCTTAGGAGCCCAAATGCAGGCAAAGTAAAATATATGTGGAGAGAAAACACTCTGGAAGGAGGTCGCAGACACCTGGCAGGGTTTAGGAGTGAGGGAAAGAGGCCCAATGCCATTCAATCACCTAAATGAGACGTGCATTTTGTGTCACAATCACAGATTGCCTCGTGCACTACTATTGCATTTGCCAAAACTGGTTGCAAATACTGAACCGAATATTTACAGACGGAACACCATTTTTTGAAGCAACCTATACCCAATTAGGTCAGTTGACAATATACCGAACGGCAGCAGATCACAGATTGATTCGCTGGGCAGGTTACAATTTGGGACTCCCTGCGCTAGGCCACAATCAAGGGGATGGTGAACTGCAAGTGTAAGCAATGTCAGTGATTGTAAATTATATTTATATAGTGCTTACTAACCCTGACAAGGCCTTGAAGCACTTTGCGGTGAGTATCTCTCTACTCCAGAATTTAAGATTAAAGATTAGTAGCTACGTTTTTTTTCCTTTGTGCATTAGTTGTGTTAGGTTTCTGTTCTTGATTTCTTGTGTTTTTAGTAAAGACTACAGATAAAATGAAGGGAATAGATGTTTTTGTAGCTTGTGGTAGTGTATGACTATTGGTTGGTAAACATGGCTAAACAAGCACTGACAAAGCCAATAGGCTTCATCTTTGGATTTCTTTTGCATTCTATTTTATTAACTGGATTATAAATATTAGAAAAAGGTTATAATAATGTTAGATTTAAATTTGATAAACCGTTAATAGTTGTTTATGTTGTGATGTATGTTGCATTAATATCCCAGTGGTCCAAACTCGTAATTTGTACGTTATTTAATATGGGATTGTATTAGAGTATAGCAATGTGTAGTTAGTAAAGTGCCACTGCACCAGCTGCACAAGCAATGACAACTTTTGGACCCGGTGCCAGTGCACCTGTGGCACCATTCAACTCATGACCTTAAAGCCTGCAAGATAACTGCACTTGTGACTGCCTGTTTAGAAGTAAAAGTTTGTAATAATTTCTGTTTAGTGGGGTTCCTGGAGCTTTTGGGCATGGTGCCACTGCACCTGCTGCACCAGTCTAATAATGACCCTAATGCATGCAAGGTAACTGCACTTGTGACTGCCTGTTTAGTAGTAAAATATAGCCATAGCCCCGAGACATCTGCTCCCAGTGCACGCAGCATATCAAGGAACCCTGCAGCACTGCAATCTCCTGGGCCACTGTGATGAAGAGTAGCTGCAGCCCGGGAGCCATGTTCAGAGCAAAGATAAGACTGTGGGGAGCAGCAAATGCACCATTGGCACAATCTAAATAGCCGCACTGTACATTATAATGTCGCTGCTGAGCTGGCTTGACCTGGTCTGCTATGAAAGTATAAACCGGAATAAACTGCCTGCGCCTTCCCATAAGGAAATGTACAATTCTGCTACTGCCCATAATTCTCCCACTGTCCGCTGGCCAGAGCGAAAACTATAAAATAAGTCACTGAGAGAATAACAATTTGAAATAAAACATCACCCAATTATACAAATGACTTTTCTTTGAAAATAAGTGACTGGTAATGCAAGAAACCAACACACAAATAATATTAATATCTACAAATATTATTCAGCAGAAATGTAAGTATTAAGTAAAGAAGAAAACAACATAATAAGTCACCTGCTGCTTGCTTTACATCTGCCCTCGATACTTCATTGCAAGATAGCCGACATGTTTACACACATTTCAACACAAATTGACTTGCGTTCAGTTAATGTACAAACACCAACAAGTAACCAATCACCAAAAAAAGGAAAGGTGTACTTAGTCTACGCTCCACGCGTTGGCAAAAGCAGAACAGAAAGCACAAGAGAAGGACAGGAAGAAACCTGCTAGCCAATGAAATGCAAGTTAACTAAAGCAATATTTGAACGAACAAACGGGAAGTTCAGGTAAGTAAGGGGCCAAGTAAGGGCATGTTCTAAGTCCATTTAACTCATTTTTTCAGTAACATAAGACCTTGCAAGCACAGCGCAGGTGCTGTGCAGGCGAAACCCAAAAAGAAGGGGAAAGTTTGAAAAGGATGTTTTGGGGTCATAGTAGTCAGAAGAATGTTTTTAATGCTGTTTGTTTTCCCTAAACAGGACAACATTTAAAACATTTTTTTCTTTTCATAAAAAGGCCCTTTTACTTTGTGAATCCGATACGAGTCCAACTTGACGGTCAGTAACCTGTCAGTTTTCTGCAACCTGATTATAATCGTAAAACACTGTTAAATCCGTGTCAGAATCGCTAGTGGGCAGGGATGCCCTTCACACATGTGGCCCAAAATCCTTCTAAACTGACACCAGCCATACTGGTATCATATTTTGCCAGAAGCAAAAGTAAGCCAACACAGCAGGGTGAAAAGTTACAAAAAACATATGGACAATTCCCAGTGGGGTTGAAAATTCGAGCACACTGGCCAGAGAGATAAGAAATCAGACCGACTGAATACATTGCACACAGGATTGTAAAACTTGCACTGGGCCGCAGGCACTTTAACCAAATACCATAAGAATAAACAAATTATGCAATGTTTTACAATAACTGCTGAACAGGCAAGATGCAACTGAGGCTGTCGAGCACATAATTCACTGTACTTTTCCACCCTCTGCTGGTTTACAAGTGCATTTCTCTCTTGAATACATCTCGACTTTGCAAATACATCTTATTTAGAAAGTGGTAATGCAAGCTCAGACATGAAGCCTTCCCATCCTTCTACAATGGAATATAGGGAGACTTTCTTTAATTAAATGAAAGCTGAATTTGCTGATTGATTTCATTTTAGAAGGTATTTGACAGTTTGAGTCCACCAATGTTGCTTCTGTGTTAATTATTATTATTATTATTATTATTATTATTATTATTATTGGTATTAGTAGTAGTAGTAGGATTAGGATTATTATTACTATTAATATTATATTATTATCAATATTATTTGTTTTTATAAAGTGCACAACTCCCCTTAAAGGGTATGCATGGGCCATAGTGCAACAGCCTGGCTAGTGTCCAGAAGACCAGGTGAGAAGACCCATATTTTTAATGCATTCTTAAAGGAAAAATGGTTTATGATAAAGCACAACTAGCACAGAAAAGAGTTCCAAAGTTAAGCAATGATATGCAAAAGAGCGTCCACCACCTCACAATGTATACATGTGGATATGAGCTAACGACCAGAAGTGACACATCTCAGTGACCGGGAAGGGTGATGGATGGAAATAAGCGTGTGACTAAAGCTAGGACTTTAACAGTGGATGATTGCGGTAAAATAGAGTATATTTTGTGGATAATTTTCTTTGCACAGATTTTAATTTCGGTTCACAATATCGTGCAGCTCTTTGCACAGTAGCTCATTATAATTTTAGAATGAACATTACACTGACTTAGGACACTTCCAGTCAATGTAATCAATATATTTCAATATGTTTTAACTCTTTTTAATAAAGATATGTTAATATTGATTACTAGTGTAGTGCAATTGGACCTTCAAATACTAAACCAAAGTTAAAAATATGTGTGAATTTGAAACTGCGGTTTATTTTGCTGGGAGGTCTATTCTAATTCAGCGCACATTATTTGAAGCGTGTAATAAAAATGTGTACGTGGAAGGGTGAAGTAAAAATAGCACATAGGTCAAATGCATTTTTCCAAAAATATGCATGCCTATTCATTATTGGTCTCTCAGTGACAGCTGTATCATATCATCTTGATGGAGGCTATATTGATTCAATGTTTCGTAATATTCAACACATCTCATGAAGTATTCTGTAAATGGTACCTGAAAAATATTTTTGGGTGTCTGGACGCACATACAGGGCCTGATTTATACTTTTTTACTGACAAATTTGCGTCATTTTCAGACTCAAAAGTGGCGTAAACTTACAAAATTCAATTATATTTTGGGCTTGCGCCGCTTTTGCATCAAAAAAATGACGCACATGCAGTGCTAAAAAAGTATAAATCAGGCCCACAGTGCTTAATTTGAGCTGGTAGTTTACGGTGCACGGCACTGGCACTTATTTTTGAGGGCCAGCACTTATTTTTCTGCCTTAAGCATTTACCTCGAGCAAAAGACACATATGGGAAAGACGGAGGAAGAGAAAAATGAAAAATTATCGTAAAGGGAGAAATCAGAATGCTGCAAGACTGAGCTAAATGGGCAGGGAGTGGCTGTAAATGGACTAAAGAGGCCCAAAATGGCTTAAGGATTAGGTTGCCTCAGTATTCTGTGCTCGCACATTTATGTAGGGGCTGCTTGTTTCAGAAGAGAGCTTTGGCACTGGCACGTTTTTATTGAAAAATTAAGCACTGAGCACATACATTTGCGTTCTCAAACACACACATACACACTTACGCACATAGGCACACACACAAAATAAATGTATAGTCAAAAATGTGAAACTTCAATAAACAGTAAATGAGAGTAGTTGACTTACTTTTACCTACTCACCCACATTGCAAAATTCATGTCAATGTTATGATCTCAAATTTCATCCCTAGCTTTTAGTACGTGATTTGCTATTCAGTGTCCAGTGGGACACTGAGTGCATTAGTTAACAAAGAGAAACATCTGTTTTTTTAGATTGCCTATGAATTATACTTCTTTTCAACTACATATTATACAAAAGGTATTTCGAAATAGTTCCCAGTATTTCAGTCCCTTGAGGGGATTCAGCTGACATTATAATTAACGATTATCCTCATTTGGCAACACAGAGGCCTATTACTGTAACAAGGCCCTATAAAAATGCATACACAATGCACGCATTGTATGAAAAATATGGATGAAAGTAAACTGATGTAAAATTAAGCTAGTAAAAATAACCCTTACAGAAATGTAAGCAAGAAAGTGGAATTCCTGTGGCAAACTGCCAGCACCGGAAGAGTCACATATCTCCGGGGAAGCTGTTTTATAACCTAAGTGCAGGGGAGCAGAAGCCAACATTCCTGTCAATTCCATGGTGTAGAAATGGAGCAAAAAAGCTGTTTACCATTTTGCTACTTCTGCAATAGGAAATAGAACAAATTGAACAGATAGCATGAATTACTTTTCAAAAGCTGAAAAGAAATTATGTAAAGTTAACTTGTTATAGATTTACTTTTTATAACACTTTATATTGCGCTGCACATTGCCTTTCAGCTTCAAACCAAAGCCCTGAAGATGTACTTAGGGATTAAAGACAAAGACATTCTTCTAACGTTACTCTTAGTGCACAAAGGTTCAGTTATAAGTGATAGGCAACAGTTCTGTTTTCAAGCCTATTTTGAAGTGCAAATACATGGCCTTTGCTCTGAGTGGTGGCTTCAAAGCAATGGGACCCAGACCCAGAAGTTCCTACCTTCATGTTTGATCAAGGCATGTTGGGAATCACGTGCCAATAGGAAGTGTAAGATCCTGCTGTGAGTGTATTGGGGTGTAATCCTTCCTAGGTATTTAGGTTTTTGCCCCAGTAGTCCCTTTCTCTCAATTTCCATTTTAGGGCTGGCTGCAGGTTTCCATGCCTCCTAAGGTCGAGGCACAATATGGCAGCCTTATTTTGAAGCCTTTGCAGCCTGACAAATATGTTCTGTGGGATTTCGGTTGTAAGACATTTTGTAGTAATGTCAGGGCTGGACTAGGGACCCAAAAGTAGCCTTAGCAAAAATGCTCAAACCAGCCCCCTCCATCCATCTCTTCACGCTATCTCTCTCTTTCCATCCATCCATTCTCTCTCTTTCATTTTCTCCTCACTCTTTTCTCCCTCTTTGGACAGCTTTCTCCCCACCTTCCCCTCACTTTCTCTTGAAGCCTCCTGTGGCTGCTGCAGTTAACCTCAGTAGCTGTGGGAAGTGAGAGATGCACCAGGAGCAACCTGGGCTTTCAAAACTGGCCCCCAAGGATTCCAGCCCACCTGGGAACTGCCCGGTGGAATAAAAGGTCTGTCTGGCCCTGGGTAGTCTGGTCGAGCTGTCACCAAGGCATGTTGTGAACTCTGAGAAGTGGGGAGATACTCCAGATTTGCGAGAGCTGCAAGTTGATGCTCTTGTCCTCTTCATTGACATGGGGAAACAACACTGTTATATATGTTTCTATTCCACTGAATGTGTTGTTTCTGTGTTCTGCAATTACTGAAACTTATGAAAAAGAGAAACAAAACAATGTGATAGTAAGTTTGGATAACCATAATCATAAAGTCTGCCTACGTACCGGGTTAGACACACAGTGCATGCAGCTCACTTGTGATGCGGTTGTAGTGTTTCATTTTAGAACCCATGCAGCAGCAGACCGTGCACTGGAAGAGAACGTTGCTGTTGAACTTATTTGACTTCTTTTTGTTCAAAGTGTTGTTAAGACACTTGCAGAATGAGCTCTATGTTATACTTTGCCTGTGTCCCCATGTACACAGTCTACGTAGAACTGATGCTGGTTAGCTGAGCACTTCCTTTCTCTATGCACGTAGAACTGATGCTGGTTAGCTGAGCACTTCCTTTCTCTATGCATTACTACCAGGAGGTCCCTGTTGTGTGCTGCCTCTTTGAACAGTGTGGTGTTTACCCACCATGTCCAGCAACTCACCAGCTTTGACTGGGGGGCCTGAACACATTTACCCAGATTGTGTTGGGTCAATAGCTCATCTTTCCAGGTCTCTCACATTCAAAAAGCCCTCAGAACAGGAGGTGCATCAGAGTGTGTGTGGACAGTGTGATGTTGCCCTTGTTATTAGAGGTAGCAAATTGGGAACAACCTCTTGCAGAAGAGAAACATAGTATCTCAGTGGTGTGGTGCTGTGAGTGAATAAGGAAAAGCACCAAGATGGAGAATAAGTCGTGCAACAGAATACTAATAAACTTTATTCTTGTGCAAACCAAATTCTGCCTGGGCAGTGGTATGTGCACCACAAGTGGTTGTAATTTCAAAACTTGCTCAAAACTCCCATTAAGTAACCCCAGTTTTTTTTTGCATTGGCCCAGAGTAGATTGCCATAAAGGCTCGGTAGGAATGAAATATGCTGCTTGATGCACAACCTCACTCTGAAGGGTCCCATGCCTCGGTCTGCATCCTCCACAGCATCAGGTCTTGGACTCTTTGAAGGCACTCTGGGGCATAAAAAAATCATGCACCACAACAAGCAACCTTACTGCGCTGGACCTCATAAAACAAGGAGGGCAGGAATGCACTGTATTTAACATTACACAGCACATTCCTGCTCTCTGCCTGTGCTGGGGCACAAACTACTACCTAGCGCCAATGCAGGCACCCTTGCACCACGGTGCAAGGGTGTCTGCATTGTAGGCAAGATTGTTTTTATGTAAAACGGAATACCGTCCTGCACACACAAAAACAATAATCTGAGACTTTTTCTTCTTTCTATGTGTGCTACAGAATTCAGCACACATTGAAAGAGAAGTAAACGAGGAGAAATAAACATTGTTCTCCTCGTTACACCTCTCCTAAGGAGGTGTAGCATTTTGATGCATTCCCAGGTCTACTACTAATGGTAAATCTAGGAATGTGCCAAAATCCAAGGGTGGATAAATGGGTACATTCACGCCCACCCATGGAACACCTCTCCTGGGGCAGGTTAACGCAAGGCAGCAACTTGCTCTACACCGTGTTACTCCAGATTTACCAAGCCATGCCTTGGTAAATGTCATTGTAGGTTTTGCATCACCCTTGTGCCCCCTTGCATGGTACAAGAGTGATGCAAAACGATTATAAATCTGCTTCTTGATCTTTTTGACTTTGGATTCTGAGACAGAACCTGAGTGAATTGTATAAAAAAAACAGTGTTGCCTCTGGAGTAGATTGATAGTAAATTTAAATTCTTAGATGTCATAGTAACAATTAGCAGTTCTAAAACAGTCTGTATTGCAATATAGTGTATTTTTCAATTATGCAAAACATGTCAGAAATGGCAAATCAGCATGGGATAAGTGAAAATACCTAAACATTTATGTGGAAATAGCATTCAAAGTAGTCAAGGTGGCAAAAAAAGGTATGCAAGGGTGAGGTCATCAATGTACAAAGGTGCTCTCCTTTGTCAACTATATGATGTTTAAATTAGTACTTACTCATCCTTGATATCTCTAAGGATATATCTAATGTTTCAGCTATATCTTGTTTGCTCACCCTTCCTCTAATCTCAACCAGTTCTTTGCTTTTTGAAATTTTGTTTGCATGGTTTGAGGTGAGCTTGCATGACTTGTAATGGAATTTCAGCTTGTCTTGCAACTTAGGATCAGATGTTAAAATGGTTTTCCCATTCTGTGTCAATGGGAAAATACTTGAGTACATATGGGCCAGATGTATCAATCTTTACAATAGCGATTACCTAATTGCGATTTTTAGCGAATCGCAATTAAGTAATCGCTATTGGAATGTATGAAACTCCAGGCGTTTCATACTGCGATTCACAAGGGCTCACAAATGGACGTACCTCATCATTATTCATGAAGTAGGTCGCAATTTGCGAGCCATTGCAAATGGTTACAATCACAGGGATGGTGGCCTGTTGGGCTCAGCAGAGCACCATGTCTGTGATTGCTTTTCAATAAAGCAATATATTTTTTTTAAATGCAGCCCGTTTTCCTTGAAGGAAAACAGGATGGGTTATAAAAAGAAAAAAGGAAAAGTTTCCTTTTCATTTTTTAAGAGTAGGCAGTGGTCTGGGATCACTGCCTGCTCTTAAAAAACATTTTTTGCATGCATTCACAAAGGGATAGGGGTCTGATGAAGCAGAAAAAGAAAGACTAACAAACATTTATATAACATCTAACAAAATCGTATAAAACAATGTGATTTTAGCAAAGAAAAATAATGTATGAAGAAAATGTGCCCATGAAGTAGTTCGCCATTATTATAAACGAGCTTAATTAATCATGAAAATTCGACAATGTAGTAATCCTTCATAATTGCAGCTATATTTTATGATTTTCTTGTTGAAACTGTTATATGCTTAGCTTAAATTTAGCTGAGGCTTTGGCCTAGTTGCCTGGTCTCAATTTTAACTGCGTAGTTTTCACTTGTATTAACAAAGACGTGTTTTAAACTTTAAAAGCTGTATTTTTCCAGTAGAATGACTAATACCCTTATCTCAAGGTTTGCGTGCTAGGCAAGTTTCATCCCCTTTGAAGCAACGTCAGCTTCTGCAGGTGCAGACAATAAAGACACTGATGCAGAATTAATTGGCAAACTTTGTTGCTACTTGTGTTCCAAAACTCCAAGGACACCTTACACTTGGATGATTATTAAGAGAAAAGACACTATTCATTGGTCAAAGAGAAATCACCCCATGGGCCCTCCAATGGAAGAACCTGAAGAATTTTGGAACTTTTCTTACTGAAACCCACCGGACAAAGAAAAGACAGCCATTTTATTCACGCCACTTTTTGAGACGCCATTTTGATGCCATTTGCCACTTTTATTTTGATGACCCTTTGATGTTTTTTCTCTATCCCAGAGAGAGACTTTAAAGAATTCTCACACTAGAGACTTTAACTTTAACTTTATCCCGTTCTGCCCATACGATAACTTTTGCCCCCTTTTCCTTGCTTTAACTTTTCCCTCCTTTGGAGAAGCCCCATGCTGATCGAACTGGTACCTGAAGGACGAAGATTTACCTTGAATGCTGATTGTATTTGGTAATTATAAAAGGATAAATGTTATATTAATTGTATTTTCCTTCTTAGGTACCAACTGCTTATTTTGACAGAGCCCAAGCTAGAGGTTTTCTAAATTTATGTTGACTTAATTCATTTTTGCATGAAGCCCCACATGCCAATGCTAATCAGAGGTTAGTTGAGGTATTCATTTGATGCATCCTGCTGAATTGAAATCTTGTTATGCTGACCAATGTATGCAATTAGTCAAATTCAGTTACTTTTATTAGTGATTTGCATTGCTATAGCCGAGTGCATTATAATCCAAGTTTGGCATAGATTGCGTTTCTTCCATCGTTATGGACAGCCAGTAATGTTCGTATAAGTATATCATTTGATTTTGAGACTTACTTATATTGTGTTAGCTTTGTTAAAATAGGGAAATAAACTCATTAACTTTTAATAAACAGGTGTGGTTATTCATGACTGAAAGGTCATGGCGTGTCTAATTACTGATTTTCTGTTTAACTAATTTGTTGATTGATTACTAATCGAGTATTGGTTATTGATTATGAATGATTATTGATTATTGATTTGAGGGATCCGAAAATTCTTTGGATGAGGAGAACTCAACCCGGTCAAAAGGTTCACCGACCTCCGGCGTGTCCAAGCATCAGTAATTTTTAAGGACTGGACGCGCTATCAGGTCCCTAGGGGACCCCTTCCAGTTTGCAAATGGGTTACGCCCTACTTGAAGTAGGTGGCAACTGCGATGGTTTTGCTACCGCATTCACGGTCACAAAACAATCATACATACCTCTGCGATTCAGTATTGGGAAGGGACGCCCTTGACACGCCCCTTCCTAATACCGAATCGGTATGTAGTCGCAAATCCAATTTGCGATTCGGTAACAAGTTACTGAATCACAAAGTGGACTGGTTACATACCAAAATGCATTTTTGTGACCGCAAACGGACCGTTTGGCCGTTTGCAATCCCAAAAATATTTGCTACATCTGGTCCTTAGTCCTTAATGTTTTCATCATTTGATTAGCCATACATTTTTTCATGGTTTTCACTTGCTGTTCACCTAGTTTTTTGACTAATTTGTCCACACTGGAAAAAGCACAGGCACACCGGCTTGCTTGCATTTGGTGACTACGATGTGGATTTGGTGTTAATTGTCAAGTACACCCGGTCGATTTGTTTAATTTACTTTGACAGGAAATTCGCGGAGATGCTGCTGGAACTATTAAGGAGGTCTAACTTTTTGATCAAGACATAAAATTATGACTCCAAGAATAATTAAGAGTTCAGTGATAAGTTGTTTCCCAGCAGATCCCTTTATAGGCCAGAGTTGTCCTTATGTCACTGTCAAACGGGAGGCAAAGCATGATCTGTTCTCCACTGTGATTCTTCAAAACCCCTGTGCTAAAACTGAAAACTAATAAACAAAGTTTCTACCCATACTGTTGTTGCGGTATTAAAATTATATGATATTGGCAATTAGTGTATATGTACATATAGCTATATATATAAAAAATGCAAAACTTCCACAGTAAAGACGCACACTCAGGAATTCACAAAAGCTAATAGTGTTTATTAACACAACGCGTTTCGGCTGGCAAGCAGCCTTGATCACTTGGCTATCATTTGGAGAATCCTCAAAAAGCTTGTATTGATTGTTGGTTCAGTTGCCGAAGTGAGGGTTTCAACGTTGTCTAAATCCAGCTGCATCTGTGGTGAATTCAAAGATTTTGTTTTGGCAGGGTGACCAGACCTTGAGGAGCAAAAACTGGGACAGGTCAGACATAAACAAAGCTATGGCTTGACCTCCCACTCCGCACCCCAACCCAACCCGCCCCCACCCACCTCTCTCTGCTCTCCACTCCTCTCTCTGCTGGGAGCAGACAAGGGACTGTGTTGCCTGACAGTAACAGATAAATTACTTTAACTATTTCATACTTTGTAGGCGTTTTTAACTTATGCTTCCCTAGGTGGTCTGATCTTTGTCCCAAAAACCGGGACATTTATTTAAAGATCTGACCTCTATCCAAGAACCGGACTTTTACTTAAAAGTAAGAGAAGCGTCGGGACACAAGGACAGTTCTCTAAAAACCGGGACTATCCAGGGAAATCCGGGGCGTCTGGCCACCCTATGTTTTGGCCCACATAGTGCCTTAGAAGTCAACTTCTGCATTCCTCTTTCTTTATACCATTGGCCCCATTGAAAATGATGTCAACACATCAAAGAGTGGGTGAACGCTTGGGGGGGGGGGGGGGGGGGGGGGGGGGGACGCTAAGCGCCAGCGCCTCATTAGAGGTGATTCCACTGATGGGTCATGAGTGAACCAGGGATCACGGGCAAGCAACCGAGTACCTGTCAAAAGAACAAAGCACTCGTTACCAGAGTATCCATTTACAAAGGAATTCTTGCCACCAGGTTTAGGAGATTTAAACTTAATCACGCAGCAATGGAATGGTATTTACAAAAGAGCGGGTAGAAATAAATTTCTCTGTCTTTACTTTTTTTTAATGGTAAACAGTTTTGTAGCATGCAAAGGGAATTGACACACACATTCTTTTTAAAGGAAAACAATTTACGTACCAATATCCCTTCAAAAATATTGTTGTTATATTATTCTTTCTTATCAGAAGGTCAATAGGTGTGTTTTTTCCAAGGACATATCACCAAAGGGAAAGCGGTCGGCAGACCAGCAAAGTGATTGTAAATCTCCGATAATCAGCTCCCAAAAAAATCTTGCTGTGATGTCTCGAGAATTACATTTTTTTAGCGAAGTGCAGCAGTATCACATTTTGTAGACAGACTGCAGCATGGCAAAGAAACCTTTTACCTTTATAAGCAATACATAGGTATTTAAAAAAAACACGCATCCTGGCCTCAAATGGTAGCCAACGGAGATGCCATGTAAAGGAGTAGAAAATTACGTATGCACATCTTCAAATGTCCAGCTGGGTCCTTGGTGTGAGAGTTGTATTTTGAAACGCCCAGTGCCTAATTCCAGCCATTAAAAATTCATAAAAAAACAAACGAACTAAAGTTTGTGCAGTGATGAATGAATGGTGCCTCACTTGAGACAGTTGAGGAAGTGTAACATGGTCATTAATTTGAAAGGTCAGCTAAATTTCAAGTGGTGATGCAATGGATCACTGGAGATTGGCAATTAAGAACGTCATTAGTGAGGACGCTGAGCTCTGGTCAGCAGGCCTGCAGGTTCTTACACGCATTGCTGCCTCTAAATTGTTCATTCTGAAGATATTCGAGCGAGCAGGCCTGACTTGCACACAGTAAATCTTAATAACCACTGAAAACAAAACGCCCCGTCTCATTCTCGTCACGGAAAGGCACTTTCGGTTCGTTGATTCACGGGCATAAACGGTTTCAAATATGTTTGGTTAATAAATATCAAATTAAGCAATGTAAAACTTTGCACCACAAACTGTCTTGCAGCTCTGCAGTTTAATAAAATGCATTGATTTACTTAAAACAATCTGTAAACTATTGTAGAATCATAATAAAATCGCAGTTATTAAGCTGTACATATACACACAACTTGTTCATTATTCCTTAGCTACGAGCAGGAAAATAGCTTTTTCCCTGGTTTTATTGATTTTCTTTCCCTTTAATTCAATGCCTATTACCTGGTGCTTAATAAATCAATGATTGATATTTTTGTAAGTGAAATCTATACTTTCATTTGAAACTAAATATTTTACAAATATGAAAATATATTTTCTTGAAAAGGTTTTAAACAAACAGATGTGAAATTTCAACATAGGGTGACAGAATAGGCAGGAGACTATCTTTCGCAGCAGGAGATAATTTGTTTAACAGAACCCTGCCATTGTAACAGTAAGGTCATGGTAGCCAATCACAACACATCAAGGCCTTTTCCCTCCTGTGCCGAGCCTTTTTTTGGCTATTTGGGGCAGTTCGTGCTTAGGCCCTCATAAGTTTTTGTTCACATAAGCTACCCACGCCAAATTTGGATCCTTTTTTTCCAACATCCTAGGGATTCTAGAGGTACCCAGACTTTGTGGGTTCCCTTGAAGGAGACTAAGTAATTAGCCAAAATACTTTGAACATTTCGGTTTTTTTTTTTAAATGGGAAAAAGGGCTGCAGAAGAAGGCTCGTGGTTTTTTCTCTGAAAATGGCATCAACAAAGTGTTTGCAGTGGTAAAATCACCATCTTCCCAGCTTTCAGCAACCGGCAGACTTGAATTAGAAAACCCTATTTTTCAACACAATTTTGACATTTTACTGGGACATACCCCATTTTTAAAAAATTTTATGCTTTCAGCCTCCTTCCAGTTAGTGACAGAAATGGGTGAGAAATCAATGCTGGATCCCAGAAAGCTAAACATTTCTGAAAAGTAGACAAAAGTTTGAATTCAGCAAAGGGTCATTGGTGTAGATCCTACAAGTGTTTCCTACAGAAAATAACAGCTGAAATAAAAGATTATTGAAATTGAGGTGAAGAAAACAGCCATTTTTCTCCACGTTTTACTCTGTAACTTTTTCCTGTGATGTCCAATTTCTGAAAGCAATATACCGTTATGTCAGCTGGACTCTTCTGTTTGCGGGGATATACAGGGCTTGTAGGTTCATAAAGAACCCTAGGTACCCAGAGCCAATAAATGAGCTGCACCTTGCAATGGGTTTTCATTGTATACCGGGCATATAGCAATTCATTTGCTAAAATATAAAAAGTGAAAAATAGGTATCAAGAAAACCTTTGTATTTCCAAGATGGCCACAAGATAAGGTATTGAGAAGCAGTGGTTATTTGCACATCTCTGAATTCCAGGGTGCCCATACTAGCATGTGAATTACAGGGCATTTCTTAAACAGACGTCTGTTTTACATACTGTCTTACATTTGGTACTTACATACTTGTGTTGCTATTCTGTGTTCCTTCAAATCTTCAGATAAAAATGGTACCTCGCTTGCGTGGGTAGGCCTAGCGCCCACGACAGGAAACACAAAATGGACACACCATATTTTCAGAAAGAAAACAGAGCTGTGTTTTGCAAAGTGCCTAGCTGTGGATTTTGGCCTCTAGCTCAGCCGGCACCTGGGGAAACCTAGCAAACCTGCGCTTGCTTGAAAACTAGACACCTAGGGGAATCCAAGATGGGGGTGACATGTGGGGCTCTGACCAGGTTCTGTTACCCAGAATCCTTTGCAAACCTCACATTTAGGCCAAAAAAACACTTTTTCCTCTCATTTCAGGAACCCCAAGTCTCCCGATAAAAATGATACCTCACTTGTGTGGGTGGCCCAGGTGCTTGCAACAGAAAAATGCCAACAACCTATAGAGATTGAAGGGATAGCACAGCGATTTGATAAGCACATATACATCTTTTAGGCTGACTCTGCTTTGGGGACCCATGCAAGTGAGGTATCAATTTACTTGGGACACTGAGGGGAATGCTGGGTGGTAGGAAATGTGTGCGGCAGCGGTGATCCTACAAAGAAAAGTGAGGAAAATATGATTTTTTAAGCAAAATTTGAGGTTTGCCGAGGAGACTGGGTAAGAAAACGTTGGGGGATCCAGGGAAGCCACACCTCCTTGGACTCCTTGGGGTGTCTATTTTTAAAAAATGTCTGGGTTTGGTAGGTTTCCCTAGATGAAGGCCGCACCCGGACAAAAACATAGGTGCCCCCTCCCAAACACAGGTAGTTTTGCAACAGATCATTTTGGTGTGTCCACATACTTATGCGATGTTCCAAACACTAAAATTGTGAAAAGAAATGCACTTAGGGTATGTTAGAAAGACCCCTCGCCCACTAACCAAGTTGGTGGCATGCTTCCTCATCGGGGTCCCACCCGAGTCACCTAGCGTGTCACAGGTGTGCTGCGACGCCTGATTACAGCAGAGCAGATTTTGGGGGTCATTCCGACCCTGGCGGTTGACTACCGCCAGGGCCGGGGACCGCGGATGCACTGCCAACAGGCTGGCGGTGCATCCATGGGCATTCTGACCGCGGCGGTACAGCTGCGGTCAGAAACGGGAAACCGGTGGTGTCCCGCCGGTTTCCCGCTGCCCTAGGGAATCCTCCATGGCGGCGCTGCAGGCAGCGCCGCCATGGGGATTCCGACCCCCTTACCGCCAGCCTGGTTCTGGCGGTTTTGACCGCCAGAACCTGGCTGGCGGTAACGGGTGTCGTGGGGCCCCGTAACAGGGCCCCACCAAGATTTTCAGTGTCTGCCAAGCAGACACTGAAAATCGCGACGGGTGCAACTGCACCCGTCGCACCCCTTCCACTCCGCCGGCTCCATTCGGAGCCGGCATCCTCATGGAAGGGGGTTTCCCGCTGGGCTGGCGGGCGGCCTTCTGGCAGTCGCCCGCCAGCCCAGCGGGAAACTCAGAATTACCGCGGCGGTCTTTTGACCGTGCAGCGGTATTCTGACGGCGGGATTTTGGCCGCCGCCGCCAAAGTCAGAATGCCCCCCTTGTCATTTTTACCACATATACTGTTTGGATTTGGCACGAGGGTGAGTGATGGTTCAGTGGATCAAATTTTTTTAACAAAAGATTTCACAAAAATGAAATGCACTGTTAATAACTGAAAGGTCAAAAAACTGAACCAATGACTCACAGCTCGTGAGCTGTAAAGCCACGGCAAGGCACCAACCGCTTTACAGTCCATTCACACACCTTTCATACATGACGTGCACAAGACCATTCACGCCGCCAGCCACGGGCCCAGCAAATTACAACACTCGCATCGACAGACAGCACCACTCAAGGGTTCATCACTTACATATGCCCACATGCCTGATACAGCAATCAGACCAGCTGATGGGAGTGTGTGGACTGGCGTTTGGCTGGCAGTGTGTTGCAGTAGCCAACAGCAAGTCAATATGTACACCGTCAGCCTAGCGCCACTCCACACACAATGGCATCACTTTTTTTCGTCTTAAAAATGAAGTGACCACTAACTAATTAGAAATAATTACAGAACTACAAACACAAAAGCTCTAACTAAGTACATGACAGAAATGCCAACCATGAATCTGAACACATGAAAATATAAAACAGGTATTTTACACTCATGGTAGTTCCCAGTAATTCTTCTGGGTATGGTAATTCTTGAAACAACCACCAACACATAACCCAGGCTTTGAAGGACAATCTGGGAAATACATTTAAGTCTCCGTCCGGATACCTCTTCGAGCACAGACTCTACATTTCTTAGCTGGAAAGTCTTTTTTGGGCATGGGAGGAATGTGCTCAGCAAAGTGGCGATCTTTCAATCTAGCCACATCCTCCACCACTGCTTCTCTAGGAACTCTTGCCTGTTACACCACAATAAGGCTCTCTATCACTGACTCCTAAAATTTAACAAATGTCATCTTTGACTCTGTAGACCTATCCTTAAACACAATAAAAGCATTAAAAGTTGCCAAGTGGAAGAGGTGAATTGCTAACTTCTTATACCAAACGTAAGACTTACGGATAGCAGTATAAGGTTCCAACCTCTGATTAACTCTATCTACATCTCCCATGTGCTTATTATAATCTAAAATGCACACAGGTTTGCGCACTTCAGCAACCTGGCCCCAAACAGTCACAGGGGAAGTACTCTCATCATGGATGATACTTAGCATGTAGACATCCCTCTTATCTGAAAATTTCAAAGCTAGCAGTTCATCATTCCGCAAGGCACTGCTCTGTCCCATCTCAAGTTTTTTACAGACAAGCTCCCTTGGATAGCCTTTCCGGTTACAACTAATTGTGCCACAAGCAACAGTGTCCACTCTAAACAATTCCTTGAACAACTGCACTCCAGTGCAGAAGTTATCTACATACAAATGGTGACCTTTGTTGAACAGTCGTCTACCAAGTTCCCACACAATTTTCTCAGTAACTCCAAAAGTGGGAGGACAACCGGGGGGGGGTCAATACTGGAATCCCTACCAATGTAGACACGGAAACTATACACATATCCTGTACTACTTTCAGAAAGCATATACAATTTAATTCCATATCGTGCCCTCTTGCTAGGGATGTACTGCCTAAAAAACAAACGACCCTTGAAGAGGATCAAATACTCGTCCACAGCTATTTCTTTGCCTGGAACATAGACCTCTGAAAACCGATCTACAAAATGATCAAGGACAGGCCTATTCTTAAAAAGACGGTCAGAATCAGGGTGATCTCGTGGTAAGGCTAATGCATTGTCAACAAAATGCAGCATCCTAAGAAGAAACAAATACCGATTACGACTCATGGTTGCAGGAAATATAGCTGTTGCCATCAAGGGACTAGTAGACCAATAAGAAGCCAGTGACGGCTTCATAATCAACCCCATCAAAAGAGTCAAACCCCAAAACCTTTTAATCTCCTCCAAATTTGTGGGAATACACTGGGTAGCTCTAGAGTGTGGCCTAAGTCTAGCAGCATTGTCCCTCAAATACTGCTCTGCATACAAATTAGTCTGCTCAACAATCTTTTCCAAAAACACATCATCCACAAATAACTCAAAGAAATTGACAGGCAAAAAGTTCTCTGAATTGACTCTACACCCCGGGAGACCAAGGGGGGCAGAAATGGCCATAGTACACGTGCCCCCAAAGGGGGGCAACCCTTACCCAAGGGGCTGCCCCCCATCCACTAAACACACACACACACTATCCCTGGTGTCTAAGTGTCTTCTGCCCCTCTTGGGGGCAGATGGGCCTAAAAAAAATAGCCCGATCTGTCCCCAAGGGGGGAGGGGGCTGAAATGGCCAACAGTTCTATGCCCCCCTTGGGGGAGCGCCCCTTCCCACATAAATAGACATATAAAAAAACATCCCTGGCGTTCTAGTGGTTTCTGCCCCCTTTGGGGGCAGAGCAGCCTAAAAATAATAGGGCGATCTGCCCCCAAGGGGGGCAGAAATGGCCATAGTACACGTGCCCCTAAGGGGGGCGACTCTTGCCCAAGGGGCCGCGCCCCCATCCACTAACACACACACAATATCCCTGGTGTCTAAGTGGATTCTTCCCCCCTTGGGGCAGATGGGCCTAAAAAAAAAAGGGGCAGAAATGGCCAACAGTTCAATGCCCACCCCCCCATAAATAAACATATGAACAAAAATCCCTGGTGTTCTAGTGGTGTCTGCCCCCCTTGGGAGCAGATCAGCCTAAAAATAATAAGCCGATCTGCCCCCAAGTGGGGCAGAAATGGCCACAGCAAACATGCCTCCCAAATGGGAGTGACCCTTGCCCAAGGGGACGCTTCTCAACACAAAAAACATTCAAAATAAATAAAAAATGCGATCGGGCAGTAGGAATGCTCAAAGACACACCAGCGGAAAGGAAAACACTTTTCTTTCCCCTGGTGCCTCTTTGATTGAAACCCCCCACCCGCCGGAGGAGAAATTCACCTGTTTCTCCTAGGTCGCACTGGAAGCAAATGGCTTCCAGTGCGACCGGCACCCTGTAATGATGTCAGCGTGCATTCGCGCGCTGATGTCATTCGGGGGAAGGATGGGGGAGGGGGTTGAAGTGGAAGGGCTTCCCCTTCCATTCCTGCCTTGGGGTAGTGGGAGGGAAGCCCACAGAGGGAGTGCTAGTGCTCCCTCTAAGCTCAGTGGCAAGGACGTAATGGTTACGTCCTTGGCACAGGAGCACTTTGCCGGTGGACGTAACTGTTACGTCTCCGGCACATAACGGGTTAAAGGTAATCAATTTGCATCTTCAGGAGGTTGGAGAGCTGGGTCAGTCTTGCTTTATGTAGCTTTTCCTCTAGGTCTTTCCCAAAAGGGTGTGAACCTGTAAAGGGCAGTCTCAATGACGTAGAACGTTGTGCGGATTCATTATTCCAACCCTTCAGAAATGAATTTCGTCTGGCTGCCACAGATGCATCACAGGAGAAAGCCGATGCCCTCCCTGAATCAAAGGCAATACCTGAAAAGAATTCTGTCTGACTTTTCATGGACTCCAAAAGATCGAGATACTGTCCACTCTCTTGTATTGTCTTATACAGAGTCTTAAATTCTGACAAGCACTGTGTCACATATGCTCCATAAACTCATGAGTGCAAAGCTAGGTGGTAACCAGCATAAGCCTCCTTTACTGAAGAATTGAACTTCTTATCTGCCACATCCTTAAGAATGTTTTCTTCAGCCATTGAGGGATGATGACAAGTCTACACAAGGGGCAAAATCTCTGCACTCGGACTGGAGATCCACCCCAAGTGTGGAGATTCCACTCCAAGTGCAGAGAGTACACCCCGGGTGCGGAGATTACACTCTGGGTGCGAAGTGGAATATCCGCCCTCGGGGCAGAGATTCCGCCCTGAGGGTGGAGATTCCGCCCCAACCATGGATGTAAAGATACTACTTGTAACTTGCCTTTGAGAATACCAAAAAGTCATAAACCTGGACTTTTGGTCTAAACTTAGACCAAACGTCTAAGTTTACTTTTGTGAATTGGGCCCCAGGTGTCTCCAACCAGTCAACTGTGAGCTACCAGTAGCTCCCAGACCCCTTCAGAGTAGATCTGTAGCTCAGAGTAGCTCACTGCCCTGAGTCCATTTTTATATAAGCACAGGGTCACATTTCCTTTTAGAGATAAGGGAAGGCTGTGTTTGTTTTAGACTATTATCAGGGTGCAGAGAACAGGGCCTGGTAATGAGTAGTGCTCAGTCAGATTTATGACCAAGGCTTGGGCTGGGGCACAAAGCTGAAGAAATTAAGCACTGAGGTATTTAACTGTTAAATAAGAGTCCTTGTCAAGTCAGTATTGGAGCCTGAGAACAAAATGATGTTTCTGGATGCTATGAAATGGGAGAAAATTCAAATGAAAAGTTACCTTCATGATTAAGTTAATCCTTCATTTTAATTTTCTCTTATTTCAAAGTGTCACATTTACAAACAGCAGGCCTCTTGCTTCCTGTGGCCAGGAGGCACGGTGCCATATGTATAACTGAAAACCACAGTAATTTTTTTAAATGGGAGAATTTTAAAGTAAAGAAAAATGTTCCATATTTTGAACATTTTTCTGCACTTTAAATATCTCCCTTCAAAAACAACGGTTGTATGTTTGTGTTATACATGTAATGGTGATATGTATGGTGAACAGTATGTCCTGTGCCACAAGTACATACAACACAGACTCTGTCACCCATACACACATATCCCATTCATGCACACACATGTTCATACATCCCCAGAGACCATGCTCTTACTGACGCACATAGCAGCTCTGTCATAGTGCCACTAATCAAAGTATTTTGTTCAAACCATAGTATCTGGCTGTATGGACATTAGGCTTAAAGTCAATGAATCTTGGATTGGGGTTGTCTGGTAAAAGTGTGCAAGTTGTTTAGCCTTCAGTAGCTCACAATGATCAGAAGTAACTTTTACTACAGAAAAGGTTGGAGACTCCTAGTATACACCATGGACCTTAAAGTCATTGAGCAAGACACCACAGGCTAACAAATGCCTGCAAGCATCCTAAAAGGACAGAAACCAGCACTATCAGCACTCTTGCATTGCAGATTTACACAAAACCGCACATAGCACAATTTAGATATGAGCAAACCAACACATTAACAGGGCGAGTCGAGCCAGAGCTGAGCCAAGGGTCTAGCTCAAAACGTAGAGCCCATGCAGGAGCCAAGCCCTGAAACTATTTGCAAATAAATCATAGATCAAACCACGTAAAATATGATAAAGTCTCTCCAAAATTCAAAAATGTTTATTTCTTTAGCATGTGGAAGCTTTGACCTTAATAGGTCACATTATAGCACTGCACTGAAAAGTACTTTTTTTAAAGTGACATATTTTACATGTTAATCATTAGTGAACTTAGAGGCAAAACAATTGTTGTACAAACCCTGTAGGTGGCCCAGATAATAATTTAGAAACAATATAGTCTATTAAAGCAAACACAATAGGTTTTTGTACAATTGATATTCTGAACTCACATATTTCAAAGTGTTTCCATGCTCAAAAATGGGAAAAAAAAGAGTTTTGGTGAATTAAAATATTTATTAACGATTTAGCTAGGCTCTCTAGTTTCACTTTGTACAAATTGGAGAGTAAATGGATATCTATTCTCCTTTTTAGGTTTAAGCCTACCAGACAGTGCAGCTGTCAGGATTGCTAAAGGCATATCAGAGACATTTAGAAAGCTTCCCTGGGAATGCCTTCTGACCATTGATTACCATTGACTTTTTGGTTTGGAACTCACATTTCCTGGCTTTTTATTTGCAGGCTTTATTTGTGTTAGGCTGTCCAGGCTCAGCTGGTCCCTCTGAAGGAGCAAAGACTTTTCACTCTACCTCTCTTTGTATTCTTCCTGGAGTGCTCCTTTCTGTAAAAAAGCCTGCAAATCTTGCTCTCATCTAATCACATTTGCTGTGCATTCAAAAGACAGAGGTCAAATGTCAGGCTCTGTCTTCTGAGGGAGTTTGATTTTTAACTTTCTTTCTCTAATTTCAAAGTGTCAAGATTTATGTTACAATCTTGCTGGATACAGGAGGTAGAGGAAAGGATTTTTTTCTAGCACACAGCAACAGTTAAATTAACTGTGCAAGTATTTCCGAATATATCAGAATTATCAAAGAACAAATGGAGCACAATTTTTGTTAATTGTGAAGAACAAATACTTTAATATGATCTAAACAAATCAATACACTAGATGATGCCATTTCGACACATTATTGTTTGTGCACTGTATAGTTTTCTTAGTAAAACTGTATGTCTGTGGAAATGTAATAGCCATTTCAATTGAAAATGTGTTGCCTATAATGGCAGTGTGGTACCCCACCAAGCATGCTCTGCTCCACGCCACTCCACCCTACTCTGCACCACTCCATGCCACTGCACGGCACTCTGCATTACTCCACTTTACACCATGCCACTGCACTCTACTCCATTCTGCACCACTCCACTCTATGCCACTTCACTCTATGCCTCTCTATTCTACTCTGCACCACTCTACTCTACACCACTCAAGTCGAGTCCACTGCACTCTACTGTGTACAACTGCACTCTACGCCACTCTGCACCACTGCACTGTACACCACTGCACTCAGTGCAATACACTCCACACCAAAGCACTCTACTCTGTATCACTTCACTCTATGCCCCTGCAATCTATGCCACTCTACTCTGCACCACTGCACTCTATGCCACTGCACTCTTCACCACTTTATGCTATTACTCTATGTCACTGCAAAAATAACAAGGGATGGACGGAATGCTGAACAATGTCAAATATTCTAACAAAACAAAAGGATGATGGACGGCGTGCTGAACAATGCAAACCACAGTCACAGATCCGGGTTTAAATCATTGTTCTTTTGCTCACAATGCCACCCCAGTTTGGACCCAGCCATATGCTAATCAGCCTTGACCCTGTTCCTTGTGGGAATAGTCCAGCCCGAACTTCTAGGCCAGGTCCTCCCTGGACCGGAAACAAGTATCTGGGAACCGCTTTCATGGTTTCATCCTTCATCACCCAGGCTAGCTAGGGTAGGTTGAATTGAGTGGCACAGTGAAAAATGTCAACACTCCGTCCATCATTCTTTTGTGTTGCTAATGTCAAACATTCACCCTGAGTACAGTGATCTGGGCCTAAATCCATAGTTGTTTTGCTATCATTGGTATTCCAGTTTGGACGCAGCCATATTCAAATCAGTCGTGACCCTGCTCCCAATGGGAACAGTCCAGCCCGATCTGCCAGACCAGATCCTCCCTGAACTAGAAACAAGCATCTTGGGAACTGTGTCAGAGTATCACCCCTCATCATCCAAGCTAATTTGACTTCAGTGGCATGGGGAGCACCAAACCCACATCTGGGCATACCTGTCCTAATTAGGGCAAAAAATGCAAAAAGAACAAGTGATGGACAGAATGCTGAACAATGTCAAACATTCACCCGGCGTACAGAGATCTAGACCTAAATCCATAGTTTTGTGCTCTCCATGGTATTCCAGTTTGGACCCAGCGATAGGCATATCAGTCTTGACCCTGCTCCCAAGGGGAATAGTCCAGTGGAACTGTCAGGACAAGTTCTCCCTGGACAGGAAACAAGCATCTTGGAACCAGTTTCAGGGTATCACCTCTCATCAGCCAGGCTAGCTTGACTCCAGGCGTATGGGGAGAACTGAACCCACGTCTGGGCATACTGGTCCCACTTTGGGCAACAAATGCAAAAAGAACAAGTGATGGACGGAATGTTGAACAATATCAAACATTCATCCCCAGTACAAAGATCTGTGCCTGAATCCATCGTTCTTTTGCTACTCCTGCCTTCCCAGTTTGGATCTAGCCATATGCAAATCAGTCTTGACCCAGCCCCCCACGGGAACATCAAGCCTTAACTGCCAGGCCAGGTCCTCCAAGGACTGGAAGGAAGCATCCTGGGACCAGTTTCAGGCTATCGCCCCTAATAATCCAGGCTAGCTTGACTCCAGTGTCATGAGGAGCACGCAATCCACATCTGGGCATACCCATCCCACTTCGGGGGACAAATGCAAAAAGAACCCCTGATACACTGAATGCTGAACAATGTCAAACATTCACCCCAATTACAAAGATTGGGACCTAAATCCATAGTTGTTTTGTTACCCATGGTATTCCAGTTCAAACTCAGCCATATGCAAATCAATCTTGACCCTGCTCCCCATGGAAACAGTCCAGCCAGATCTGCCAGCTTGATCAGGCAGGCCAGGCCCTCCCTGGAGTGGAATCAGGCATCCTGGGACTGGTTTTGGGGTATTACCCCTCAGGCTAGCTTGACTCTAGTGGCATGGGGGAACAGGACCCACATCTGGTCACACCTGTCTTGCTTAGGGCAACAAACGCAAAAAGAAAAAGTGATGGACAGAATGCTGAACAGTGTCAAACATTCACCCCCAGTACAGACATCTGGGCCTAAATCTATCATTTTATGCTACCAATGCCATTCCAGTTTGGACTGCATCTTATGCAAATCAGTCTTGACCCTGCTCCCCATGGGAACAGTTCAGCCTGAACTGCCAGACCAGGTCCTCCCTCGACTGGAAACAAGCATCTGGGACCAGTTTCAGGGCATCACCCCCATCAGGCAGGCTAGCTTGACTCCTATGGTATGGGGAGCACGGGACCCATGTCTGGGCATGCCCATCCCGCTTAGGGCAACGAATGGAAAAAGAACAAGTGGTGGACAGAATGCTGAACAATGTCAAATATTTACCCCTGTACAGAGATCTGGGCCTACATCCTTTGTGTTTTTGCTATCCATGCCATTCTAGTTTGGACCCAGATATGTACACATCAGTCTTGACCCTACTCACCATGGGACCAGTCCAGCCCCAACGTCCAGGCCAGGTCCTCCCTGGAAACAAGCATCCTGCAACCGGTTTCGGGGTATAACCATTCATCAGCTAGGGTTGCTTGACTCCAGTGGCATTGTGAGCACCGGGCCCACTTCTGGGCATGACCCTCCCAATTAGGGCAACAAATGCAAAAGGAACAAGTGATGGATGGAATGCTGAACAATGTCAAACATTCATCCCCAGTACAGAGATCTTGGCCTAAATATATTGATTTTTTGTTACCCCTGCCATTGCAGTTTGGACCCAGCCATATGCAAATCAGCCTTGACCCTGCTCCCCATAGAAACAGTAAAGCCCGAACTATCAGACCAAGACACCTATGGACTGCAAACAAGCATCCTGGGACCAGTTTGGGGTATCAGACCTCATCAGTCAGGCTAGGTTGAAGCCAATGGTGCAGTGAGCATGGGACTCACATCTGGGCATACACTTCCCACTTAGGGTGACAAAAGCAAAAATAACTGATGATAGACGGAATGCTGAACAATGCAAACATTCACCCACAGTCACAAAGATTTGGGTTTTAATCCATCATTTTTTTTGCTCACCACGCCATACCAGTTTGGACATATCCATATGCAAATCAGTCTTGACCCTCCTCCCCATGGGAATAGTCCAGCCTGAACCGCCAGGCTAGGTCCTCCCTGGACAAGAAACAAGCATCCTGGGACCAGTTTGGGGGTTTCTCCCCTCGTTAGTAAGGCTAGATTGACTCCAGTGTGGGCAGCAGGAGACCCACGTCCTGGCATACCCATCCCACTTAGTGCAACAAATGCAAGAAAAACAAGTGATGGACGGAATACTGAACAATGTTAAACATTCATCCCCAGTACAGAGATCTGGACCTAATTCCATCGATTTTTTTGCTACCCATGTCATCCCAGTTTGGACCCAACCGTATGGAAAATGTTGGCCTTAACATCTAGTGCTCATCTGAGAATGTGAGAAAGTGGCAAGGGAGAACATGACAGTCTAACGTCAATGGTACAAAGTGAAGTCAACAAAAGAAAGAAACAAGGATTTCCCAATATGGATGCAAAGAACAACGCTACTTTGGATATGCAGGTAGAAATATCATACACACAGTGAACATGTTAAGTCACACATGTTCACACAACACAATTGGGAACCAGCGACACAGACAACATACATAAACACGCTGCTCATGCACTGCATACCTGTGTGCTTGCCTGTGTTTGCATGGTCAGTTGTGTGCTGCCTGTGTGATGCAAGTATAAGTTTTGTTGATGTGCCTGTGGGTCAGTGTGTGTTGTGAATGCATGTGTGATTGTTGCTTGTATGTTCACTCTGCATGCAATCTGTCTGTATTGGTGTTGGTCTGTGCATGCACTATAAGAAAACCTGACTTCTGGGCTTTGTTAATGTTTGTTTTACAATGTACATCTGATGATGCTGTGCCAGAGTCTGTTGAAACAGAGAATGACATGCGTAGCAGCACAGAACACAATGATGGGGCCACTGAGCTAGGTTTAATGAGGCACCCGTATATTTTTACTTAGGTTAGTCACTTGAAAGCCACACAGGAGAGTGGGGATCAGTGGGTGGGTAGCAAAGCCCTGCAACCTCACAGTCCTGCATACAGTGAAATCTCAAAAGACTGATATGGATTTTTACTTCTCTTTCCAGCTTCTGCTAGGAGTTAACTCACCAGTTTTTATAAGCATAATATTTACAAAGACTACTTCAATGATTCATTTTCATATTTTCAAAGACTCATTTATTTGAGTGCATATTACTCATTTTAAACATTTTAAATGTGTGCTGCATTTAGATTTGTTTGCACATGTACAACATATAACATTTGCTTTAAAATAGTGTTTCAATTACTCATAAAAATGTATTCATATGATTTATAATATATTATATAATTAAGTGAAAGTGCAACAAGATTAATATATTAATTCTTGCATTTGACATCATTCATTGTGAGGTCTGCCTTTTTCAAAATAATCAGAAAAGGGTATTTAAGCTTGGTACAGACAAGTGTTAACACAGTGGAATATTTGACTTTATGAGAGATTGGGTTCATACAGGCAGAGTTGTAAACATCCTTTGTGATGGCCACTGGCAGTCTTCACTGAGCTAGCTCGGAGTTATGGGCATGCTGGAATGACACAACTACAGCAGCAGAGTCACCATATCTTAGTATATAACAACAGGCCTGATGGTTTGGTACCAGGACAGCTTAGGGCTAGATGGGGCGGGGGGTGCTAAGCAAGTACTGTTTCGATCATTTTAAGAAAACTATTACACTGTAATTCTTTTTAATAGTTTGCTTATAAATTGATCTCATTACCACTATAATGTTTGTTTTTATAGCTAGATAAATTCACAATATATGCACTAGATTAAGACACTGTTTTAAATGAAGCCTTAAAATATATATTTTGGATTTTTATGTGTGTCCATTCATGGTGAAAGGAGTTTCGGGATCCACTAACAACAAATAATTCTGTAAGGTTCACAGGACTGATTGTTATCCAGAGTGCACCATTCCCAGGTACTGTGCAAGTGGATTGTGGGTAACTGTCTATCACATCCCCTGTCTTATGTTGGTAAGTTGGCAATTTCAAACCTGAGCTTCATCAGAGGTTTTCAGAAACTTAAGACTGGGCCACATTTTGAATAAAAATCATTGGAGATGTGTGATGCATACAAGACTTTACCATTGATTTCTAATAGCATAGATTTCTAATAGCATAGACGTCTGTTACAGTTTATTTTCTCACATGAGATAAACGCTGTCTCTAGCTGTGGGTTTGTCAAGTGCTAGAGAAGTTAAATGTTTTTCCCATTTCAATTTCATTTTTAAATCTCATTCTGCCTGAATTAGTATTACTATGGTGACACAACCTGTAGTGAGAAGAGTAAAAGTCATGGCACCATTAAAACAACGCCTCACAGGAAGTGGTTTCCTGGGGGCTGAGGTAACTTTGTCATAAATGTACATGGTGCATACAACTTTGAAATGTTTTACTCATAAGCAAGGCCACAAGAATTATGCAGCGGGGGGACCACATTTTGCAACAGGATTGACTAAATTACTCAGCAAGGAAGGGCAAATTATGAAGCATAATGCGGCACATTTGGTAATAGCATTACTTCATTATATTGTAATTTTTACACTTGTTAACACTGTCTGAGAAGTGGTTGCACCCAATGAGTACCGGTTTAACACACAAATATAGCAAAAAGCAACAGAAAGATGACAAGCCAACCTTTAAAGGGCTGTCCACTGCACAGCAACACGTGTCGGTGTGTTTTTAGAAACGTTTTGTCGTGTAGCTATTTTAGTTATGGCACCATGCACGGTATTTTAGCATAGTAGGCCTGCTGCTGTGCACTTTAACCTAGATATATTATATTCAGCTTTGTTTTATTATTCTTACAATAGCCACTTTTGCGGTCTTGTTTTATTTCTCTCTATCTAGCTGTTTTTACCTAGGCCAGCACTACGTTCTCAAACAAGACATTTTTGCTCACTCTGTGCTTCTTTCAAGGCTGCAGTAAGATAGGTTGCCGGTGAACGTGGTACAAGGTTTGTCTCTGACATTCATAGAAAAACACAGATCCTTACTTAGGGACTTTTTTCTTAGAACATCAGCTGTTGTATTATAAAAACACTTCCCTGTCCCTCACACGTTAGAGGGAGATTCCAGCCAGAGAACCACAACTGTATGCTGATTGCTGAACGCTTCGCTACAGCTGCTTATGCAGACTTCAGGCCTTTGCTCAGGTATGGGTGATGATGTCTTCCCAGGGGAACCTGAAGGGCAGAATTAGAGCTTAACATGATGTGCTCTATTATAGCCTAGGTAGGAATTAGCCTATTTACTCTAAGGACAATATGGTAGCGTTATGTCTATGCTTTAACCTCCTTATCACAATTAAAAAAAAATGCCATGCTGTAATGTCCTGGTTATTGCAGTACATGCTTTGCTATCTAAGATGTAGTTGCTTCATTAAAACTTTATTGAAAAATATACTGCCTCTGTCAGTGTATGTGAGACTAATGTAATTCAGAGAAATGGATGAGACCTGAGTGACCACGGTTTCCCTGAGAAATCAATTATGTCATGCGCTCGGCTGCCCAATCATCCCAGCCCTTGGGTGGAGATGAGGCACTGCTAGTTAGCCAGAGCAAAACCCAGATTAGGGCGATAGGTGTCACCTGTAGTGGGCAAGACTCAGTCTCCCACACTGCAGGCGATTCTGCCACTCAAAATCCAGTAGACTCATCAGAATAATGAGAGCCTATGCAACAGTTTGAACCATTTGAGCTGGAAACAATCTCTTCTTTGTTAAAATCTGCAGGTTATGCGGCAAATGATGGATTGTGTTGCAAATCTATAACTATGCAGAAAAAACAACTGCCTCAAAATCGCAAAATTCCAGTGGCCCTGCTCGTAGGTGGTGTTTGATTCTGTAGATCCAAACACCAGGCACTTTAATACATATGCAGGTGTTGAATATGAACCTTATCACAATCTAGAGACATATATCTGAAATACCAAGATTGGCTTGGTTGGTATTTTCTACATGTAGAACAGAATGTTAGAATGGGACTCTCAGGTAATACAGGGGCTAGGTGGTCTGTGATGGCTTATTATGCGCCACATCAAGAGATCTAACTGATTTGGAATCAAGACAGTTATTAGATCAATTAGTAAGTCCATGTAGACATCTTCGACAGTGTATTTTGCATACAACATAGACTGTAAATTGGATTCTGGTCATGGACAACTGCAGCATCCTTCTTTTCAGGCCATCAGTCCACAGGCTATTAATGCAATTGTGTGCAAAGTACCCAGAAAGTGAGATGGGTTCTATTTTGCACTGCACTGCACACTAAACTAATCAATTTGAAGCAGTCTGTCCTCACACTACACTTGAAGACAAACATAAAATGCTATGTGTGTTCTACTTGGTATGGTACCAGACACAGACACAGAAAAGTGTATCACATAAGGAAACATCTTTGTGAGTATTTATACCACTACGCAAGGCACACCCTCATTAGCAGTGCTACTGGAGTTGTTTAAACAAACAATGATTGAACATGGAACCCCACTGTTTGCTTGATTTGGGTATAAAGTTGGTAGGTCATTTTGAGACTATCTTTTCAATAGTTCTAAATAATGTTAGAAGAAAAGTAGTGGTTCTGGCAGTGCACCAGCACTGTGAACAAGAGCTTCCTCAAATTATTTCATAGGTATATATCTCTGTAGGTCAGGATACTTTAGGTTCTCAAGCTGCAAAACAGCAACTCAGAACAAAGAACAAATCTGAGGTCTCAGGTAAAGAAAAAGCAGCATGGGAAACTAAGTAAAATGAAAGAGTTGAACAAAAATCCAGGACTAGATGTCTGCTACAGCAGGAGTCTAGCAGAGGAGGATACAATTGGAGAGACTGTAAAACAATTAAAAAACTAGATTGGTGTCAATACTCTGATATCTGTTATTTCTGTTCTTTGCAGCACTCTGGGGAGAGTAAAAGGACAGAAATGAGTGGAGGGACTTCGGGCCTGATTATGAGTTGGGCGGTTCAACCAACTCCATCGATGTATTACGCTGTTTACACTGGGCTGACCAGCGGAATCTACCGTACTACGACATTTCCACTGTTCAGCCCGGTGGAAACAGTGTAGTGGCATATGCCTTGGCTCACCTTGGGAACCGAGGTCAATCCCGTCACACACAGCACTCTTGGAATGCGCACTGTCTGCATAGTAGACAGTGCGCATTACAAAGGTGCTGGCAGGGGTAGCCCTGCACTGCCCATGACATGGTTATGGGCAGGGCAGGACCCCCTGCGGCCCCCAGCACTGCCTTTCTGCCATGCTTTTTATGGCAGAGACTGTGCCATGAAAAGGCTGGCAGAAAGGGAAGTCATGATCAGCACTGCATTGCTGAACTTGGCACCATGTGGCTGACCACGACTTCAACCGTTGCCAAACCATCTGGATCATAATCTGGTGGTCAGACTGCTAGGAGTTCGCTGGTTCAACCACCACTGCAAGTTTGGTGGTCTTAATACTGCCAAACTCATGATTAGGCCCTTAGTATTGCAGAGAGGACAGATACATCAGATAGAAAAGTGAAAGAGAGCCAGCAAACCATCTTGAGGTTAGTGTAAAGATAAAGTGAAAAGTACAGACTCAAAAGTTCATTTTAAGAAAAATAAAGTAGCTGTACTAATTAGATAAAAAGCATGACACAAGAACTGTGCATACGTCTGCAGAAAAGGACTTGGCAGATAGACCTTATATACAGTGCAGTAGCAGAACAGGACTTGGCAGACAGACCTTCTGGACAGCGCAGTAGGAGTAATTATAGTTCACAATACTGTCAAGGAGCACCTGGTGATGACTGCAACTGAAAAAATTGAAAGACCAGATGGACACTTAAACTCTCCCAATAGGTTTTATGATAAAGGAATGCAAATTAAAAGGGATATTAGTGATCACACTTGTTGGACGCCTACAACATAATTCCTGCAGAGGATGATTAGCCTCCATCATTTATAATGGATGCATCTCAAGGTGAGGCAGTAATAATGCAAACAGTGTCCTCCTTAGTACCTGAAGAACTCAGGATGGGTTTTAAAATGGCTCCTACGTTGCATAGAAACCAATTGGAGTGGGACAAAGATTCTGTGCCACATATGATTACCTTAAGTAATAAGCCTTAAGCCATTCAGCCAAGAATACTCCTCTTTTTCAGGGTTTAAACCAGACAACTAATATAGAATAGGTTTAAATGATAAAAACATACACGCATATACATGCATATAGGCAGTGTAAAACGCTCACAGTATTGGACTGACTACAGACTCAGGGCCTCATTATGAGTTTGGCGGTCCCAGAACCACCATGTTGGTAGTGGCGGTCGCACCGCCAACAGGCTGGTGGAGAAGACCGCCATATTATGAACATGGCGGTTTTCCCAACAGAACACAGCCAAATTACCTCAGGCACAGTCAATGCGGTCCAGCCGCCATGGACGATGGGAGCCACCTGCAGGCCAGCGGAGACCATGTTTCCACTGGACAGATTATGAGGTTGCACACCTCCAAGGGTTCTGCTGCAGTCGCACCACCACTGATACCCAGACGGAAACCAACCGTATAAAAGGAGACACTTACCTTCAGGAAGCCATACCCGTCCGGAGCCAACATGGAACCAGAACTACACATCTTCCCACTGCTCCTGCGCACCCAGAGACACTGGAATCAACGTACCTGTCACTGTTGTAAATTTTTCAAGTACCTACGCACACATAATGTACCAATCGGGAACGGGTGGCATGGGCGACACCCACACATAACTTGACATTGACATGAACACTCACAGACAGCCACATTCATACCCGCATTTACACAGTGAACACACTATGGCCATCATCACACACATGTCAAAAACACATACCTACTGCCAGAAACACAGCACCGGCACAGTAACACACAACAAAACACAACAACACCAAACGACACTCCAACACCACAACCACAAAACAATCAAAGCATTGGCAAGCACCCACAATAGACACTACCCATTGACAAATCACACATACAACACAACGTACCACCAACAGGGAACAAACACACACTATCACACAACCATATAACGTAGCATTCTACATACCCAGCAAACACACATCACAACGTATCTGACATACCATTCACCACACACGCACACAGTCAAACCATACAAAGGCACACCACCCTGCAACAAACACATGTCAAAACAAACACCACTCAATACCATGACAACATGTCCCCAACATACACATGGCTATCACGCAATACACAACCATCACTGGTGGCCAAATGCACTGCACACAACCTCACATGCTATCCAGACAAAAAAGGTAGCACAAGCACCACTTACACAAAAATAGTCGCAAACAAACAATATTAGCCATTTTCAAAAATGCCCCAAGAAAACAAATCTAGGACAAATATGTAACATCAAAACCAACAACTGGTTGGTCCAATAATGTATTAGAAATAAGAATAAATATTAAAATGTTCAAGGCCATAGGCCAGTCCAAATATAAATTGTGCAATATGCACTTGATGTACCTCTTAGTGACCCGTACTTGCAGGGGGTTGGGGATGCCTTGGAGGTGGATGGGACGAGCCTGGGGAGCGAAACAGAGCATTTAGGGGTCTCACGGTAAAAGGAAGAGTAGGTAAAAGGTAAAAACACGGATGGTCATCAGAAGGGGGTTTGGGAGTGGAGGGTGAGGGAGTGGTTGTCTGTGTCAGTGCGGTCGCCATGGGTGCGTGTGTGTGGGAGGTATGCTTGTGTGTGGGAGGTATGCTGGTCTGTTGGGTGGGTGTGTGAGGGCATTTAGGTGTACGGGATGGGGGGGTGCTCGGGATGCTGTGGTGGGTGGGTGACTGTTTGAGTGGTGACTGCAGGTATGGCGGATGTGCTGCATGTAGAAGTGTCAGTAGATGTGATGTCTGTGGGTCTGGTGATTGGGGTGAGTGCCTGAGGATCTGCTATGGTGCTTTCTGTGGGAAAGATAGGTGTAGTGGCTGGATCTGTGAATGTTGGTGTGGTGTTTGCAGGTGTGTCAGCTGTTGTGTCTGTGATGCTCGGGTGGTGGTGTTAGGGCGGGTAGTGACTGCAGATGTGTGTGCAGGTGTATCTTGCTTGTATGCATGCAAGTGGTATGTTTTGTGGTGCTTGTGTTTGTCTGAGCTACCCTTGGATGTTGACGTGGATGCATGCTTGTCTGTATATGTGATTTGGCTGGGTGGGGGAGAAGGGGTTGGAATTTGGAAGGGAAAGATGGATGGAGGATGGAAGATAAAGGGTGACCGGCTGCCGTCAGTGTGGAGGCCAGAGCCTGAAATGATATCTGTAGACCAGGCAGTGCACTGTGAATGCCCTCCAGGAACGCATTACTCTGTTGGACTTGAGTTGCCAGCCCCTGGATGGCATTCACAATGGTCGACTGACCCACAGAGATCAACATCAGGAGGTCAATAGCCTCCCCACTGAGGGCAGCAGGGCTGACAGGGTCAGGGGCAGAGATTCCTGCAGCAAAGGAGACGCCCACCCTCTTGGGTGAGCGGGCACGACCAACTGGGTGGGGAGCTACAGGGAGTTTGATGGTAGTAGGGGGGTGGCAGACAGAGACGGTTGTGGGGTGGTCCCAGATGGGTCTCTCACCACCAGGGAGTGTCCACTGGAGAAGGATTTGGTTGAAGAAGATGTGGATCCTGTCTCCTTGTGTCATTCCTCTCACCCTCTGGGCCACCGGGTCCCTAGTGTCAGTGGTCTCAGCACTCTGGGTCCCATGGCCAGAAGTTTCCCCACTCAGCTGTGCCCCATCTGCTTTGCCTGCCGATGCAGATGCACAGAAAGAGAGAGAGAGAGAGAGAGAGGGTCACCACATTCTCCACATATACATACATTACAACATGCACAACAGTTACAAAACATCTCTTGCAAAGAAAGCCCAGGTTATAAACCATTCAGAGTCTACATCATGTCACAACAAGACACGTTTAACTTTACCATATGACAACAGTCTCACCCACAACATAAGCCAAGCATTTGACCACTACTTCACCATCAAATCAGCTGTAACTCAAAAGCATCATGCATAAGATGGATTTGCTACATCAAAATTCTATCCCCATACAGATCATCACTGTCCATCATCAAATCAGTCTAAGGAAATGCAGTTGACTAATAACACAATATCATGCCTACTCCACACCTGCCCAGTCCATCACCAAAACCCATGTTCCATGAAAGTAAACTCATCTCACCTCAAATACAACACAACATGTTACTTTCCAATGACATGCCTAACTTATTATTCTGTACACAACTTACACAATTGCAAAAACCTCAGATGAATACACTACATGTGGCATTCCCATACAGCGTGCACCACAAAATGACATAGCATGTAATTGAAACAGTTATTTAAGTACTAGGAAAAGATTCATTAGGAGTTTTTGATGCTACTAATCGGATACATTGTCATATAGACAACAATCCTATGTACTGTAATAGGGGGCTACCTACCACACAGAATACACCCACAGACAACCACAGGGAGCATAGTTACACCAACAAAGCAATGGACACCAGACATTGTGCATGACGGGCCCATACCATCCACCATACATGCTGAAAAGAAACCTCTACATGACAACATATGAACACCTTCATCACTAACAACTGTCCAGACATATGATTCCCACTACCTAATTCCAGAACTAATACTTACACAACTGATTAGTAATATACCTATAAATGACACATACACCGTGAGTCAAGCTAATTGAAGGACAAACTATCCCACAACACCAACGGGTATATGTAAAATGGAAAACCTGCTGCACCATTAAGTCAGGCAGAAATGAGCAGAGTTATAATCAAAACTGTCCAAACAGCCTCAGATTTGCAAAGTTAAGTCTGGGAAACAAGAGGCTACAATATCAAATCAGGTATGAAGTATCAATTGACACATGATGTAGGCAGCAAATAGCATGTGTTGCATTCATATAGGTATAGTATTGGCCTATGTAGCGTGGACAATACACATGGGCTGAGGGTTCAGCAGCATAGTCACTTACCTTATCTACACCAAATACATTAGGATAAAAGGCATTTGTACATATGTCAATGCAATACCATGAAATGTCAATGTCTTATTGTCACCATTAGTTCCCCATTGTAGGATGTCCACCCTTATCAAACTTCACATTTCCCAATGTATGAATCTGACATGACAATGGGGACACCTCCCTAGACCTCATAGGGAGTGTAACACATTGGCTATATCAAGAGCATGATTTGGATGACATCCTTACATGAAGTGTCCAACTATTTGAGGACACATAGGGGCATATTTATACTCCGTCTGTGCCAATTGTGCGTCAAACATTTTGATGCACAATCAGCGCAAACGTTGCCCCGTATTTAAACTTTGACTCCCGAGCCCACGGATGACAAAATTCCGCTGTGTGCGTCATTTTTTGGATGCGGCAACCCGCCTTGCGTTAATTATATGCAAGGTAGGCGTTCCCGTCCAAAAAATGGCTTAAACGGCTGTGCGTCGTATTTATGCTTTCGGGCTAAAATTACGCACGGCCGGGAGGCGGAGCCAGAAAATGACACACAGCCCGATTTGCTTTTTCAAAAATTTCGCCTGGGTCAGGGCAGGCGTTAAAATGGGGCAAACACACCAGTATTTAATCAGAACACACAGAACAAACAGCAGAGCAGCAGAGCAGCAACAGGGAGACATGGAGGTGATTCTAATCCACCGTGCACGCAGACGCAGAGCCCAGCAGCAACAACAGCAGCTACAACAACACCAGCAGGGACCCCAAAGGCAGCGCAGAAGGCAGGAGAGGATATTCCGCCCAAGAACAACCCTTCAGGGCCTCAGGGAACACAACATCATACAGAGGTACCGGTTGAACTGGCAGGCCATTCAGCAGCTGCTGCGAAACATTGAACAGCAGTTGGCCCCCACTTTGGTGATACCCCGCACCATCCCAACAGAAACAAAGCTGCTTGCCGTACTTCACATGCTGGCAAGTAGCTCTTTCCAAACAACTGGTGCCCTGGTTGGCGGAATATCACAACCATCATTCTCTGCCTTTTTGCCGAAAGTACTGGACGCCATCATTCGACTGAAACCCCGCCACATCTGCTTCCCTAACACACTGCAGAAGCAGCAGGAAACAAAACAGGGGTTCTACTCAACCAGTGGCTTCCCACACGTCCTTGGTGCAATCGACTGCACACATGTACGCCTTGTGCCACCTGCTGCAACTGAACACCTCTACCGCAACAGGAAGCACACACATTCCATCAATGTGCAGGCCATTGTCGATCACCAGGGATTGATCACCAACATCGTGGCAAAATATCCTGGGAGTGTACATGACTCTCACTGCACCATCAATGAACACTTCCAGGATGGACGGTATGACAATGGACTACTTGTTGGTAAGTACAAAAACCTACTTATATACACACTCCACAGCAACCCTCTAGGACACACAACACATACACCACAACAGCAACATGTCAACAGGAACACACTGAGGTCGTGACATCACTAACCATGTTTCTTAAGTCACCATTGAACCTGTCACACATTGGAAATTACTGTACAGCCTAATGTGAAGACGTCAATGAGTGTGGTTGCCTAAATGTCACCTTGCAAATTGTAAGTGTCCCAATGACCTTTACATTAATACATTGCATAAGTGTCAAGGTATGGGATGTCCAGGGTACTTTGATATGAACGTGTTAACAACACTTTCAATTTTAACTGTGCATGGAACTATCATCTCACCCCCAGTGAAGACACACGGACACCTGTATCACAAGTCACAATGCTAGGGAGGGCACACTTTACTGCAAATCCCAAAACATACTGCTGACAAACGGTTAGCAGACAAACACTCGTTCAGACAAGGAAACAACACAATGCAGATGGTACAGCCTACAAGCATAGGATGTCACATTAGTACACAAAAGAGTCACAGACAACACAAGACAACTACTGCCATGAAAGATCTTTTCAATAGTGCCAGCTACATCAACATGATCCCATTCATTTTCTCTTGCAGCTGATCAGGGGTATGGCATCCAGCCATGGATTATGACACCATTTGGCAACCCGAGTACAGCTGCAGAGCGTGCATACAATGAGGCCCATAGGAGGACACGCAGCATTGTCGAGTGGACCTTCGGCATCCTCAAGTCAAGGTTCCGCTGCCTCAACATCACTGGTGGTAGCCTCCTATATTCCCCCGAGATGGTCTGTAGGATCATCCTCACATGTGCAATATTGCACAACATTTGTATCAGAAGAAACATTCCCCTCCTGGAACCAGAGCCACGCATGCCTGAAGAGGAGGAAGAGGAGGATGCTGGCCCGCAACAGGAGGGGGAACCACAGACCACAGCTGCTGGTATACGCAGGCGGCAACAGATTGTAAATAATTTCTTCTGAATATGATCACCTCCACCACTTTAGTTAACTAATTTAAATAAACAACTATAATAATCACCATATCATGGTCTGGCTATTCCTTTTTGCACACCTTCATCTCTACTTATCAGAATAAGAGTGTTGCCTCATGGAGCATTGCTGAGATACTGAGTAGGACACGGAACGTCCCAGTGCTAATGTGATGCCTAACATACAATTGTCACATACACACACACTCTTAATGACATATATCATGTACATATCTCCTTTGAAGGCCAATAGCAGAGGACCACAACTATTTCACACATACATGTTGAAAGCAAGGTCCAACGCAGCATATGCACACAACTATGACACCATCACTCAATAAGGGGAAAACAAGCCTCATACATGAGCCAGTCAATGTGCTTTGGCATCACTAACAGGAATGTCTGACAAGACCCTTGACAGCAGTTAGTCCAACTGCATCCAATATTTGCAAGGAATATCTGTGACTAGAGTTCCATAGAAGCAGAACATAGACAGCACAAGTGCCACACATATGACATGCATTGCGCACATGACATTCCATGCACATGTCAGGCCATTTCCTAACTCCTGACACACCCATGCACCTGGTCACAACCCACCTGTCGGAAGAGGTCCCTGGAATACTTAGATGTGTACCCTGATAATACCTCCTCTACACACACAGACCAACATTAGCAAACCAGTGTGCTACACCCTTTCCTAAGGTATGCCATTGTCATATAACATCTGACTGCATGGACGTCAGGTCAATTTATACACTGTCTTCTAGTTTCAAAGCCCTGTTAGCACATGTAAATTGCTTCCCCTTGTGAAAATGTCTGTTGGCCCTTAGAATGCAAGTCTCACCTACAGGACTGGTGAGAAACAGATGCAGCCCACACCTGTGATCACCTCCATGCACACCACCCATTTAAAAAAGCACTGCCCCTGATGATGCCTGGAACAGCATAGGAGTTGCCATTATGTCAAATACACCGTCAACCATTGATACTAATTAAGCCGTGTAACACAGCCCTTGGGTTCATTTGTCACCTTCAAAAACACGGGACGTACACAGTTTGACATGTCAACTGTCTAGTTTGTCCTCCAAACAGTCTCAGTCAGACCACTGATTATGTAACTTGTCCAGTAGCTGGCTCCTGAATCACCTTGCATTCTGTCAGCCTGACTGGCAACTGTCTGTGCGTCACACTAAAGTATCCCTATGTCTACATATGTACCACACATGCGTAAGAAAACCTCCCATTCATCAGGGGGCATTGGGCATGGGCTTCTTCCATGCATACCCAAATACATTGTATAGCATCATCTGCCTTTTAACTGTACCATTTGAGTTACATCCTCTTGGAAATGCAAAATTCATGGCCCATCCCTTGTCTGGGTTGCATATATGCATGAATGACAAAGTGTGACATTGTCCCAGGGTCATAGGCAGGGATTGGGTACCGGGCTTTCAGCACAACCAGCAACCTCTGATAATGTACATGAATAATACACAAATGTCAGAACCATGACAGTTCACACACAGCATCACAGTGCGCACAACATAGTGATGTGCAGTGTGTGGTGAATAGCTGCGAGAATAAACAGCACAGAGGCTATGATGTTCCCAGATGCAGTGGGAAGTGCAGAGGCCAACCTGTGTACAAATGTTGTAATGACACCTGCCGGAATATGACAATTGAGACATTATCTCACTCAGCACACCAAGGTTGCCCTGTCGACTGTCTCATTACACGGTTTTAGTGACAGGGTGGGACCATCCACATGTTGGTTCACATGTCTACATCTACTTTACTCACATTGATCAACAAAAGATACTCAGTAGTTACAGGAATAGCTGCCACTGACTCATGATGAGTCCTGGTCCGAACTGTGACAAATTACACCCCAAACAATCTACAGGATCATCATTGGACCACACACATGAACAAGACACCTATGTGCAATTGATCACTGGAAATATGTGGACACGTGCTGTCTTGTATGCTGGTCCACCACAGCCACTTGATAGTTGGGGCTTACTTCTATGGCCTCAACTGTGGTGTCATCATACATATGAGATTGACCCTTGTCTATCTGTGCAAACAACATGGTACCCACTTCCTCAATGCATGTGTATGACTCACTGTGGGATTCATCAACTAGTGCCTAGGAAGCTCTTACCAATACTCTAGGACATAGGATGTAGAAAATGTGAACCATTGACATGAACATGCGTCAGCCATCCATCTGGTGCATGCTATGTCACATGTGGTGTCTACGTGACCCTAAAACTTGGAAGTATACTTTACGGCTGTTGTTACATGTATGACTAACACATGCCCTTGCTCATTCCAAATTTGACTTGCATCTTAGGATTGGACACATGGACGTCACATTCATACAACCATATGTACAATAATGCATCATGTGATATACACACACACTTGGTCAACCAACACATTAGTTGTCAAAGCACACACTTTGAGATAAAGGCATTTAGGTATTGTACATATGTGCGTCACATTGCTATCCTCTCCTTATGACAAACATGCACAATTTGTGCCACACATATATGTAGGCCACACTTATGACCATCTATGACGTCAGCCAACTGTAAACATACTGTGAAGGGTGTAGTGGATGATGTTCCGCTGCAGTATGATGTCACACATGTGAACATACACCATCAAAACCATACTGTCTTCAATTAGCCAATCTCTGATGTGTTCCAAATGTAACATAACCAAAAAACAAGTAAAAATGCCCCAAACCAGTTGACGCACTGTAATTTTGGCGTCCCTAGCGGTGTGCGTCATTTTTTGTTTACCAAAACAGTATTTGCGTCATTTTTTTTGACGCACAGGAGTGAAATTTAGCCCTCATCCAGATATTTGTACAGTCCATGTATCATTATGTGGATGCAGGTTAATATTCACGTCTGTGCGTCAAAGAAAATGACGCAAATGCAGTTTTGTGCAACAAAAAATGACGCATAACGCGAATAAGGCAGGACTTTTCATACAGGAAGTGATGTAATAGGATATCCTGTTTACAGATCATGTACAGTGGGTGTACCTTCACTTTCACTTTGCAGTCTATGATCCTTCTAGACTGTGTGGCTGTGTAGAGAGTGCTGTCCAGAGATTTTGTGCTGTATTTGTCCTGTGTGCTATCTGTAAAGTCCTTTTGTGAAATAAATATTGTTTGTGTATACTGTAGTACTGTGTTTTGTCTACATTTGTCCATTTATCTTGTGTATTTCTTGTTTGTGGGAGTCTGTTGTGGGTAGTGTTAGTTTGGGGATAGTTGGGCTCTTTTAGTGTTTAGGTTTACTTTTTTTCTGTCTTTTTACCCCTACTTACACCCATTTCCCCTTTCTATTTCTTTTACCCCTATTCCTTATCTTCAACTATAAGTATGTCTGGTAGGCCACGTCTTGGCAGGATGGGGGAAGAGGAGTTGGGGGGCTTCATCTGGCTGGTGACACATTTCTTGCTGCTCATGATCCAGGCAGGGTCATACAGGGGTACCCGACAGAGGCGCGCAGAATCCGGTGGGGAAAGGTGCTGCATCACCTGCAGCGTGTGTATGCCAGCCAGAGGAGTGACCACCAGCTGAAGCACCGGTGGGCTGACCTCATCACCAGGGAGCAGGATCTCTTGAACCACCTGGGAATCATGATTAGTGGCACTGTTGGTCAGTACGACTATTGTTAATGTGCACGATTAAATGCTCTGTAGTGACATCAGGGGATTAGTGTAATGTCTGCCAGCTAACTTGCTGACTTTGTGTAATGCTGGGGAAATATAAGGGGATCATTGATGCACTATGGCAAGGATCACAATTGCTAGCTGTCAGGTAGCACATGCTCAGCAAACTTACAGGTTACATTACCATGAAGGAAATTGGTGCGGCCTTTTTGTCAGCACAGCTAACAAAATAGGAGCCAATCATGTCTATATAGGGTATTATTGACAGAGAAGTACAGATGTACCAACATTTAGGCCAACTATGTTGACGCAATTGCTAGACTGACTTTAGAATCACTACATGATGCTGAAAATGAGTGCTGCCTTCACGTCAATTGATAATAGCAAAGTGGCTCAAACATTGGTATCATGTTAGTCAGGTGAGTGTGGAAGAAAAGCGTTCACAGAAGTAATATGAATGTGTGGGATTATTTGGTTTCTTGATCTTTTTGGATACATGTCAGTTCATGATTTGAAAACATCGTGAAAAGGTGTAAGGTGCCCTCAGCTAACATCTTAAGATGTTTGTTGGAATTAGTTGAGCCACAATCCAAATATGGATGGCAGTCCAAGTGTATGCACATGGCTTCACATCTCCATGGTTGGTGCAAATCACCCTAGCTGGGCCACATCAATTGATCATACTGTAACAACAGGATGGCTTACAGGAGTCCCTGCCCCTCCCTCTGTACATTTGGCCTATGTGCAATAAATGTGTCATGGCCACAAGGCATGTTTGACTGGTAATGCAGTCCTCAAGTAACCAGGCGTTGGATGTTTCTCTTGGATGCACATGATGAGACGATTACACTCCATATTTTTTAGTACTCACCAATTATGGGGCAAGTTTGCAACCACATGATAGTTAGGGCCAATGTATGTGTGCAGATATGTGTGTAACTGTCACAGGAGACCCATGCTATGTACAAGTTGGCCGTGAAATATCAGATGCAGGACCATCATGTCTTAATGGCTGCCATGTCCTTATTCAGCCTACACATTGTAAATGATTATGAAATTGTTGCACTGTGCACAGATTTTGAGCACATTTCTTCCTTCCATACCTTACAGGTGGACCGGCACCCTACACTGTGGGAGAGGTGGCGACATTTGAGGACCCCGACCACTCCAGTAAGGGTTGATATGTCTGTTATGTGTTGTGTTTGCTGGTTATGGACTCGTGTGAGTTGGACGCATAGCAAGGTGTGATGCGTTGGGCAAGTTTTTCACTTGTTCCATGAGTGGGAATGCAGTTCTCACATGTTTTGAGTTAGCCAATGCGTATCCAATGGTATCATGTAGGGATTGTAGGACATCCTTGTAGGCCCCACTGTGAGTACAGGGGATAGTAATGTATATGACACTTGTATCACCAAGAGTCGCAATGGAAGTCAGCCCCAATTTAGTCAGCCTGTCAGACCCACATTCTCTAAGATTGGTAGAGCTAACATCTGCTTCACTATTTACCTACGTAATTTTGAAACAGTAGGTAGAACCTCCTAGCAGCATGTACTTCCACATGTAGTGCATCAAGTCTGTGGAACCTGAGTGTAATGGCCTAGGTGTCCATGCAATTCATGATCATGGGTGTTCTGGCTACTCTGTGTCTGATGTAAGTCAGGCCTCACTGGAAGTATAAGTTGTGTACTAAGTTCTGAATTTCCTGACATGTCTGACCCTATGAGTGCTCTAGGGTTTGCTGACTCCAAATTGTAGCTAGACCTTACCTGTGGTATGTCTGTAGAGACAAACATATGTGGAGTTGCCTATACACTCCTCGGTTTACATGTTGTAGGCAAATTATAGTTGTGTATCCACTGCCCCCCCTCAAACACGGCCATGGGTTTGTGAATGGGGTACCTAGTATTGATGCTACCAGTATGTTACACATACCTGTGAATAAGTGACGGTTTGGTTGCATACTAGTATACACACTCAGGTTTGGCACTTGGTACCATACTGGAAAGTCCAGTTACAACTTGCAGACCATGTGGCTTTAGTTTTGCTTTCCGTACACTGACATTTGTAGCCCAGCTCTTGGTGGAGGATATGCAGCATGATTCTTAGATGTTAACTGTCAGAACTCAGATTGCAAGTCAAAGCCAGTTGTTACTCATCTTGTGGGTTATGGATGTGCTTTGTGTGATGTCACCTTTGTTGTCTGGCCTGCCATATACTTCCTCAGGGACATTCAATGCTCTGTATCGTGATATGAGCTGTTACAAGTACAGTAGATGTAATGTCTGATTAACTTGCTGTGCCGTTTGACACAATGCAGTTACTAATGTAGCATATCTGCATTTGTCTTCCAGCAGCTAACATGACTCCAGACCAGGTCCGTGAATTTCAGGTGTCGGGCCATGCGATACCAGCACATCCTGCTGGTGGAGTCGGGGTTCCGGAGGATGGCCCGGCGAGATCGCCAGGAACGTGCCTCCGGGGCATGGCGAGCCTTCCCACAGGGTGGGCCTACTTTGCCCACCACATCCACCACAGAAACAACCACCAATCAGAGCCAGGTGGCCCCACCCACAGCTGCCACTGTTGATCCAACATCTGCTGGACTTCCTGGCCCCAGCATTGCCACCGGTGCAGGACAGCCCACACAGACCTCCTCCACCGGTACCCAGACTGCCACTGCTCCAGCTGTTGACCCTGCAGCCTTCAATAGACTTGAACATAAGATGGACAAAGTGCTGCGCAAGGTGAGCCACCTGAGCCGGGACGTGCGGCACATTAAACGGCGGGTCAAGGATATAAAGAGGACCCTCCGGAGGGCCAACCTCTAGACAGTTGATTTGATGGACATGATACCCTCCCCTCCCTCCTCTTTCCTTGTTCTTATAGTTAGTGGGCTTAGGGGGCTTAGTGTTAGGTTAGTATAGGCTGTTAGTTTAGTTAGTGTTAGTGGGTGGGGGGTGGGGGTCCTACTTGTTTCTTTTTTTACTTATTACATGTGTGGGTGGGTCGGTGGGCGGCTATGTTGGGGTTCTTGTGTGTAAAAAAAAAAAAGAAAACCAAAAAAAGAAAAAAAACTTTGATAAAAAAAATACCAAAAAAATATATATTTGTTTAGGATAGTATAGTATGTGTTTAGGTTAGTATGTGTTGTCCTCCATGTGTCCCATCTCATAAGGGGGGGGGTATATGTTTAGAACATTTCGTTACATGTGATTAGTAAGTGTAGCTTAGGTTAGTTAGGGACAGTTGTGGGTAATGAGTAGTCAGGGTAGATTAGGGTAGGTAAGATTTTTCCTTCAGTTTCCTCATCTATGGTTAGCTTTTAATAAATATTTGGTTACCCCTTAATAGTATGTGTTGAATGGTACTTGATCGTGGGTTTGGATTCAGTGTACATCAATTTTGTACTATAACATCTGTGTCCTATGCTACAAACAAATCCCAACTGAGCTGTACGATTGGCAGCTAGCCCAGAGCTACCTTGCAAAGTGTCTACCCTTTGTTGCAACCACCAATGACAGTTAATATGGTTCCCAATGTGTCTCTGTTGATAAGTGTGTTTTCAAAGTCATTAACAGTGAGTCCAGACTTGATATTGGGGAAACAGTTTTAGGTCTGACTGCAGTATGATGATCATGCACACCCTTATAAGATGAGTTCTCATTGGCAATCTTGTATTCTTGTCTTCATGACCCTCATACATCATTTGTGACACAGTTCGGCATGATTACCTATTTGTATGTTAACTCAGGCACCTTCATTTGTGCAGTTTTTTTTGTTGCATTTACTTAGATTAGTGTGGCATGTTTATTGTGTTATTTTTGCATGTTGACAACATTTAGAGGGCACTATTTGATGACTTACTTATCCCCTGAGGAAGCATTCTTCTGTCCTACACAGCATGGTGGTGTATGGTTTCTCACTTCATCAGATTATTCCCTCAGGATGGGCAGAGTATGATGCAATCATGGTCACTGTGCAGATTTCTCTAACTGCATAATATCTGGACAGTTGTGTTGACAAGCTACGTAATTTGACAGTAGGCACATTTCAGTTATCTACTGCACAGTTGATATGTCACATTACCCAGAGACAGATTTGTTGTGTAGGTGCTATTTATTGAAAAGTGCTGTAGTGCTATATGTACATTGTCCATGATTGTGAGTCCATTATAGTGATTTCTTACATTGTGATCCGACACAAGGGGTTACGGAAATGCTTTTGAAATGCTGGGGCGATGTTATAGACAGTGCAGAGGGACAGGATTTGCCAATGAGTAGGAGAGATACAATCAGTGGGCAGGCTGACAAGATATACAGTGGTAAGCAGAACAGTCATTAAGTAGAGTTGTTGCATGTTACAAAGCGCAGGACCTTGGTAATAGTTGGCCATGTGGCAGGGACTAGTGCTTCCGGGTACTTTTCCGTGTGAAAGTGATCTGTTCCATGTCTTCTTCTTCTGATGTGTGTGTTGCCTCCTCTGTTCTTGGTGGTGGTGGTTTTGAAGGGGCAACACACACCTCAGTGTTAGAAGACGTGGAGTCAGACATCTCGGTCGCTGCTCCCTGTGAAGGTCTTAAGGGCAGTACTGCTGCAAGGAGGGCCTGCTGGTTCTTGAGAATAGCAGCCACATCACGATGGTAGGCAGCCAGGTCGGCCCTGAGGGGTTCAATGTTGCATTCGTGCACGTGTTGACAGGATTGCTGTTGTAGGTGTTGGGTCAACTGTATTACAGCTGTGCTGATTTCCTTCTGGGTTTTCTGCAGTTCCTGCAAGATAGATGTTAGGGCTTGCATAGCTGCTGCCTGATCTGCAAATGGCATCATGCACGAACGCACCCCCTCAAGGCTGGCTGCCATATTTTGGATCCCCACCCGCACCTCCTTGGCCAGCTCCCGCTATATTCCAACTACAGTTCTCTCAAAGCTGGTGCCAGTGTCGTCAGAGTCCTCAGCTGTATTGGAGCTGGCAGGTCTTACAATTGGGGTGGTGGGTGGTTCCTCTGCGATGGCTGCTTGTTCTCTGCTCCTCCTTGTGACAGAAAGTGGGGTCTGGAGGGTTTCAAGGACCTTTTGGATAGTCTCCTGGGGAATGTTTATCGGCTCGTCATCCATGTCATCAGGGAAATCTGGGACAGGCATATCGGCAGGAGATCCATCTTCCTCTGCAATGAAACAGGGTACAATTAGTGTGTCTGTGTTGTGGCAATTTTGATGTGACGTGCCTGCCTTTTGATGAATTCACTTTGTGATCTTGTTTTGTGTTAATATCTGCAGTCCTTCAGATGGGCATTGTTTCAGGCCTATGGCCCACCTGTGTGTCACATGTATGTTATTGAGTTATTAGACTTGTCAGCATCACATCCTCTAGGTGTTGATTTATGCCAAATAGAGAATTGCCACCTTCTTTTCCTACTCGACCCTCCGTGTACATCCATTCTCATGGTGAGACCGTTCACTGGCTGTGGGTGTTCTGATGGCCCTGGCAGCACACTTAACAATCTGGACCTGCCCCAATCCCTGATCGTTCACATCGACTTAAATGTAATTGACATGTGGCATATCCTACGCATGGCAATGTTATGATCCGATATGGATGTTGACATTGTTAATGGGTCCTGCTGATGTTGGGTAATGTGTGTTACAGTGGATTGCCCTGATAGTCGTATCAGTCTCCTATTTCCTCCTCTGACTGTGCAGGTGTATTACAGTGACCAGTTACATGTGTCCCCTCCTCTATGCTGTTGTCTGAGCAGTATGACATTTGGGATGTTGCCTTGTTACCCAGGCACAGGATGGACCCTGACATATGCAGCATGGGTGTGTCCTTAGTGCTGTGTCGCTCCTATTGTTGTTTACTTTGGCTGATGTTTGTGGCAACTATGGGCATTGACATTTGAGTGTACTGGGGCCTTTGTCTTGTTTCTGGGGATTGTTGCAGATGTCATCCTCACCCCCTAATTTAGGTGTGTATGATCCATGGGGAGGTTACTGCCATTGGCTACTTGAGCTGCATACAGATCAGAGGTGGTAGTGGCAACTGTTGTCACAGTTACTTTGCAGTTGTCGGTTTGGCTAGAGGATTGCTAATAGGGCCCTAGTTAATGTAGGAGGTATGTTGGCTGACGAGTGCCAGGATGTGTTTGACGTAGTGGCCTTCCCTCCTGTCGTGGCTTTCCCTTTGCTCCATCGTTGGCATGACAGCATGCCCCCATGGGACTGTTGTTGGTGTAGTGTAATGGTGTGCCCCAGCTTCTGTCTGTACAGGCCATGCCCCAATGCCATGGCCCTTTACCCATGCCACTCCATGTATATGATGACTTCCATGCATTTTGTAGTCGGTATCCCCCCCCTGCTTACGGTTAACATTAGTGCATTTCGATTCCCCATGCGACTTACCCTGCATGTGCGTTGTCTCCTGGTAGTCTGCGCTGTCCTGTCCTTGAATCCCTGTGACGATCTTCTCAGGGATGACAGCTGCGACCATCTCCTCCATGTGGTCCAGGGCCTCCTGGTGTGCTGGACTCCCCCCTCCAGTCTGCAGTGCTGCCTTCCTGTTCCTGGCCATCTTTTCCTTGGTCCTGCGTTTGCAGTCATGCCAGCGTTTCTTGCACTCGATGACTGTTCTGCGTACTTCAGCCACACTGTTAATCTTGTCGACAATTTGTTGCCATATAGCCTCTCTCCTACTGATTGGCAACTTTGATGTGACAAACAGTTGGTGCTGGTGTTCTGTCACCTCTTTAACCAGGATTTCCTGTTCCTCTGCACTAAAGCGACACTTTCTTTTCTTCTTAAAAGTGTCCTGGTTCTTGTGTGGGTCCTCCTGGCTGGTTCCTGGTCTGCTGTCATCTTCCTGGGGTCTGTACTGGCATCTGGGATCCATTTTGGCTCTCCTCTGGTGAAATGGCTATGTTCGGTGTGTTTTTTGACGCTATTGCGTCAAAAACAACGGCGCATATCCGGTTTGCGGTGTCGTAAATCGACCCACAGTCATTTCCGCCGCGTTAACGTCGTCTTCCTTTACGACTTGACGCCGTGGTGTGCATCAAAAATAATGACTCCCACATGTTGTTTGCGCCGCCGTGCGTCAAAGTATAAATATGTCGCCCGCACGGCGCACCAAAATGGCGTTAGCCGGCAGTAATATGTTTGACGCAAAACTGCACCGGCGCAGTTTTGCGTCAAAAAGTATAAATATGGGCCATAATTACTTGGCCCTGTTACTCAACTGTCAGACTCAATGTAGCACATAGAGCAGATCCAGTAGAATAGGAGTGGTCAGAGACTAAAGAGCTATACGACTCACCATTTGGGTAAATGACATGGGAACACTAGGTGGGAAGGATGACAGAACAGGTCACAAATATGTAGGGCTGAGTAGAGTCACATATATGATTCAGTCACAAGTGCATCTCCACATGCAGTCATACTATTTGGAATAAAAAGCAGATTAACACGTTCTAATGCACAATACAATGGCCACATCTGTGTTTGTATGTTGGCAACCGTAGTATCATGTCTTCCTAGTAATCACCATATGTGTAGCATGTACCACATTGTCACAGCTGCAATACTTAAACATCATACACTAACTTATCGGAGGTAAGTACATGGGTTCTTTCAGTATTTACACCCTTGTGGATGCTGTGCTGCTCTCAAACGCCCATCCACCTCAGGGTAGGCCATCGCCAAAATGCAGGCCATTAGGGGGGTCAAGGTCCGACTGGCACCCTTCCCTCGTTGGGAGGACATCCTAAGCAGGGGTCTCTGCGGTCTTCTGGGCACAGCATCTCAGGTCATCACACCGCTTCCTACAGTGGGGCACCAAATTCCCTTCTTCAGCTGGGCATTGACCTCCATGGATGACACAAATATAAGGAAAAAGTAATGTCCACATGCACCATACAAATAGTAGTGGACAGTACTCATCCGTGACAGCAAGCAGACAAACATTCCTATCCTCTCAACTCACACTCATTTACAGATTATCATCTGCATGCATTAACACCTTGTCTACTTAAAAATTCAGATACTCCATCATTCACCACACCTATCACACATTGGTATTACATTGGACTCACCTGATCCTCTGGTGCACCATATAGATGTTCATGCAGGGGTAGGACCTCCTCCACAAGCTTCTCCAGCTCCACAGGGGTGAAGGCTGGGGCCCTGTCACCTGCTGGATGTGGCATGATAGCTCCCAGAGGCAGTATACAGCAGCTCAGGGAGTGGAGGTCTTGCTGGCAGCAGTGTCAGGAGTCAAGTGAGCAATACTGCAGAAGATGGCAGCCACGTCCACCACTTACAGGACCGCCACCACCTGCGGACATCACCTTTGGCCCAAGCATGCCAAAGGCAGCAATGTCTTCCAATGGCAATATCCACCACGGTTGTGACCACCTACTGCCATGACAACTTCTGCTGGTGGACTTTGGCCACTTCCATGTGTCCAGTACAGTAGGTCAGGCTCCTGCCATTTTAAGCACATTACACGTATGGAAGAGTTTTATCATCTGCGTCATTCATTATACCCCATATCGTGCAGTACAACTGTAAGTACTGCCTTCATGTTCAGCTGTCAATATATGCATCTGTGCAGTACATGCTGTGTTACAGGACATGTGATGTTAGCAATGTACACCTACTCAGATGTTCCCATAGTTTCTAGAAAACATAGATAATGTGCAACAATATGAGTAAGGCATGTCAAATCACTTGGAGTGACAACCATGTACAATAACTGATTAATCTGTATGTGTAGTTCAATTGTTAAGTGGGGGAATGTGCCCCAATGAGGGTGTCATCAGGTTCATGCCTGTGCGCTGTACTGTAAATATCTGAGTTTGTAACCGACTTCGACAGCAGATATACGTTAGTTGTGCATCTGGCTTCACAAGATGTCTGCATGCTGCATGTCACATACTATTTTGAAATTTCTTCACATAGTTTTCCTGTCATGTGGAGAGGACGACAATCATCAGTGTACTGTCCATTAGTAGACCTGCACACCATGGAGGAGAGACATTGTATCCAGACCTTTTGGCAGAGTTGTCATACTATAATGGATTTTTGTGATCAATTGGAGCCAGATCTGATGCCTGCCATTCGCAATCCCTTTAGCATAAATTCCATCGTTCAAGTCACATCAGTGCTACACTTCCTGGCCACTGGGTCCTGTCAGAATACAGTGGCCCTAACTGCAGGAATGCCTCAGCCCATGTTCAGTCTGGTTTTGAGGAATGTACTGTGTGCATTGTTGAAACACCTGGACAGCTACATCAGGTTTCCCCAACGTGCGGATTTGGCCTAGGTGAAGGCAGAGTTTTATGCTATGGGACATATTCCACTTATGGTTGGAGCCATAGATGGCACCCATGTAGCCTTGGTTCCCCCCCCAGTGCCAATAAACAGGTGTATAGTAGCAGTGAAAAACTACCACTCAATCAACGTTCAGATGGTATGTTTGGCAGACCAGTACATTTCAGAAGTTAGTGCCAAGTATCCTGGATCAGTCCATGATTCCTTCATAATGTGGAACAGAAATTATCCACTGCTGATGACACAACTCCACACAGAGCAGGCCTGGATGGTTGGTAAGTTACAACTGAAATGTGTGTTTGTAATGTATGTCTCCTGCCATCCTAATGTAGCATGACCCACATCTATGTGTGTGTTGTTCTACAAATTTGTTCACAGGTGACTCCAAAACATCCTTGGTTGTTGACACCAGTGAGGTACCCAACCACGCCAGGGGGAGTCAACTACAATGGGGCCCATGGGAGGACAAGTCGTGCCACTGAGTGGGCTCCTGAAGGCAAGATTTAGCTGTTTGAACTGAATAGGAGATGCCCTCCTCTACTCACTGAACAAGGTATGTCAAATAACAGTTGCCTGCTGCAGGCTCCATAATCTTGCCCTGAACCAACAGGTACCATTTATATCAGATGAGAGGGAGCCAGCAGAACCTCCTGGGCAGTAATGCACATTTGCCAAGTGATAAAGAGCCAGAAGAAGATGAAGCAGGAGACTCTAGAGTAGATCTTATCAATCAGTACTTCAACTGACTAAAAGGTATGTGAAGTTGATGTAATGTTGTAGTTAAAATGTGCAACCTGAAGTAGATGGGTAGCATGTCACCTTCTTCATTGCATCATCTGTGGGGTTGTAGATAGCTCCAAACCGTATGGGTGATTTGTGCTTACAAACTGTAAATTGTATTGTGTACAGAACAGAGTGGTCTTCATTATCATGTATTGTTATAGCAGATGCAAAGTTACACTTCTGGACATGACTTCCCTAAACTGAGGAGTGTATACTGCTATGTCCCATCCCTCTTCTCTTACAACACAGATTTCCCTAGATCCTGTTTGGCTGATCATTCTTGGCAAATGACAGACAGTGTCAGAAGCAGATGGAAATTTCAAACAGACATGAGAAGTGAACATGGCTGATACCAGGTACTATGAGTCTTGATTATGTGGAATGCAGCTGTCATTGTTAGAGTGTCAGAACACTGAGGTGGAAATGTGTTTTACGATCAAGGTCACCTGTAGGGTACATAAGGTTGTCTAATGCTGTCATTTGTGTCTGAATATGTGTCTTGTTTATGTGTAAATGTGGGACCATAGCCTCTCCTTGCGCAATGGTAACAGTTTTATTTATTATAACTTGAATCTAGCTGTCAGTGTGTTCCTACTTTACAGATCAATGTGCATGTCACTGTGGACTGACATAGGTGAGTGACAAGCCTACATGTATGTGGCCGATGTAAGTGAAAGCTTCCCGGTATGGGTAGATCAATACTGATCTCTGTCTGGACCATGGTATATGTATATTTGGAAGCTATGGTATGGGTATGTGATAAGGCTTTGCCAGGTGATACAAGGTACTAGTCTGTGTGCCTACTGCCTTGTTGGTAGAGTTGTATGACCCTGACTTCTGTATCGTGTAGTTTAGCATTGTGTTACACCTTAGCAGACATCCTGACGCTACACTCAGTCATGCTCTTCGTGCTTTTCGCATATCTTTCACTGATTTTATGTAGTTGTATTTTACAACCTATTTGGTCCAGTTACAATCCTATTGTAATAAGTCTCCTGCTGATGGAGTCCACGTATGGGGTCCATAACAATGGGTGTACCATACAGAGGGACATGATCAAACTAGAGTTGACATGCATAACTATTGTACATGGTTGATAAATGAAACATACACAAAACCTGTGTTTAAGTGTGATTTATTGTGGAGAAACAAAACACATATGTGACTGTGAATGATAAACTCACACAAAAAACATGGTGGTAGGTTTAATCATGATGGATGACATCATTAGGGTAGCTGCACCATTTGTGAACACAGGTCTAGCCCCCTTGCACCATAGGAAAATGGAGATAGGTTACAGAACATCAACAGGGTGTATCTGTGGCACAGAAGGGGAACAGTTTGGGAGAGGTTTACTTCCTGGCAGTGGGTTTGGTCTTGGCATCTGCTTCTGCTGGATGTCTGGGTGGATGTCCATGTTTGCGGGGGGTTAAGCAGCTATAGAGGGTGGGGTATCTGGGACATGTCCTTCCCCTGGCAGGGCCTCCATTCCACTAGTAACTGCAGATGTAGAATGGCCTTATGTATAATTGCTAGTGGCAGGGGCCAGATGTTGGGTTCAAGACCTACTCAGTGTGGTATTCAAGTTTCTCAGCACACTTGCAATGGAAGCCAAGTGGGCATTTTGTGTGAGCCACTACTGCATAACTTCCTGGTGGTTGTCCCTCTGCAGCTTTTGGATTTCCCCCATCATGGTGATAACCTGGCCCATTATGCCTTGGGAACTTTGGTAGGCTCCCAAGACTTGGGAGGTATCCTGGTCAGTAGTGTCCTTTTGAGACCCCATCCTCTGGTCCTCCCACATACTCTGCCCTCACGTGCCTCTGCAATGGCACAGTGTGACCACTTGCAATGGTGGCAGGTCCATCATTGTCAAGGGTAGCAAGGTGAGACTCAGGTACCTGTACTGTGGGGAACAATGGATGACACAGTCCTTGGGACACGTTAGGGGTGAATGGGTGCCTGTGATGTAGATGCAACAGGGCTTGGAGGAGTTGATGTGGGCAGGGTGAGGCTGACAGTTGTTGACTGACCAGGTGTCCCAGATGGGCCAGGTTCTTCGTCAGTGTCCAGACATCCAGGGGTGTTGTCCTCACTGGGGCCTTCATCCAGAGGGGTAGTGGCAGTCTCTGGTATCCTCTCCATGATGATAATGGCAAGGTTACCTGTGGAGGGAGTGGAACACAGAGTTCAGGTTGCAATGGTGGTATTGCAGTAGCTGTGTGAGTTGCAGACAGTGCCTTGGCATGATCCCCAGCAACTACATTGCAAGCTGATGCACTATGTAACTTGGATACAAAATTAAAGAAACTCTTTAGCTTCAATTTCATTCATCATGTTGTATGCTGGTAAACCATGTTGGTAATGATAGTACAGCTGATAGTATCTGATATTGTCAGATAATTGACATGGCTGTTCACCTCTGTCTGGCATGATAGATGGCACAAATAACAGCTGTTGAATGCACATTGGTGTCCTTGTTGGAACACAGTATATGAGTTTACAATGGACATTGACCTGTATCTGGGTGTACTGCATGTACATCCATTCAGCCATCTGACATTCCAAACCAGGTTAGCATGTTTCTAGCTTGGGGTCTTTGACCTGTGACTATTATATATGGGCACTTAGCTATAGCTGTGTTTTGCTTGGGATGTTAGTGTGAGTGAGCCATTGGATTGCTGTCATTGTCATGTACTGTTCCACACTCGTACAATCAAGATGGGTTAGATAGAATATTGCTTTGACATGCATGACATGCAATATTTGGTGCAGTGTACTAGTTATGACTGTTGTTAGACCTGGCATCCTTGGTGTGGTCTCCCCTGTCTTTTTTGCCTCTACTTCCCATGTTTAACTGTGTGCTGGACTCTGTTTTTGCTGTTGTTGGTACTCTGGGCACTTTACCACTGCTGACTAGTGATAAAGTGCAAGTGCTCCTGTGTAAAGTGTATGTATGATTGGCTTTTCCATGATTGGCATATTTGATTTACTAGTAGGTTCCTAGTAAAATGCACTAGAGGTGCCTAGGACCTGTAAATCAAATGCTACTAGTGGGCCTGCAGCAATGGTTGTACCACCCACATTAGTAGCCCTGTAAACATGGCTCAGACCTGCCACTGCAGTATCTGTGTGTGCAGTTTTAAGCTGCCAATTCAACCTGGCAAGTATACCCCTTGCCAGGCCTAACCTTCCCTTTTTATACATTTAAGGCACCCCTAAGTTAGGCCCTAGGTAGCCCCATGGGCAAGGTGCAGTGCATGTTAAAGGTGGGACATGTACTGATGAAATACTGTCAAATTCAGTTTTCACTGTCGCAAGGCCTATCTCTCTCATAGGTAACATGGTGGATGGCTTTAAATATTTTTAAAGTACAGATTCCCTTTGAGAGCAGATAGAAAATTGGGGTTTGGTGTCTCTCAACTCACAATTTAAAAACATATTTTGGGAAAGTTGGTTTTTAGATTGCTAGTTTGAAAAGGCCACTTTTAGAAAGTAGGCATTTTCTTGCTTTAACCATTCTGTTACTCTGCCTGTTTGTGGATTCCCTGTCTGGGTCAGACTAACAGTTGAGATTTTCCTTTGAAGTTTGCCTACTTCAAAGGTAGAAAGAGGTATACGCAGTGAACCCAAAACCCCTGACTTTTGATCACTTCTGGATTCAAAAGGAACCTCTGCCAAGGAGAAGAGCTGAAGAGTTTAGGAGAAGTGCTGCCCTTGCCTGTGACTGTGCTTTGTTGGACTATCCTGCAGTTGCTGCGTCTGCCTGTGAAAGGGGACAAAGACTGGACTTTGTTGGGCATTCCTGCTTGAAGAAGGAACTCCAAGAGCTTGAACTGAGCTTGCCTCCTGTTTTGAAGTCTCATGGCCAACAAAGACTTCCTCTGCTACCACCTGGACTGTCTGCTGAGACTACTGCCCTGCCAAGTGGTGCCCTATCCATTCCCTAGACCCTTGAAAGGAGAAGTTGGCTGAACAAGAGCTGAAATCTACGTGCTGGGACATTTTCGAAGCACCATCTGTATCGCGGGTGATAAACAACGCACCACCTGCTTCGCGGCTGAAATCGATGAATCATGGCTAAAGAAACAACACGCCACCCACTTGCAGCTGCTGATAATGACGCAAACTCCACGCTGCGTGGTTTTTCCAACACCGTGTGACCAGATTTCTCACACATTGTCCCTGGGTGTCAAAGTCATCGTGAACCTGCGTGGATACGAGGTCCCCTACCCGAAAATCGACGCATCGTTCTCTTGCGAGGGAGAGAAACAACGAATTGCCACCCCGACCAGAGAAGAAAACAACGCATGGCCTCACTTGCGAGTAAGGAATCAACGCATCACTGACTCTTCCGACGCACGCTCGCCCATGCAGCTTTAGTTTTGATGCAAACCAGGTACTTTGTGTAAAATCAAAGTTTCCATTGTTTTCAATGGATAAGACTCTTATTTTTTTGAAAATTCATATTTTGACATGCGTATGTGGGATTTTTGTCATTTTGGTCTTGTTTGATTTAGATAAATATTACCTATTGTTCTAAACTGGTGTGCTGTCCATTTTATAGTGTTTTCACTGTGTTACTGTGTGTGTTGGTACAAATACTTTATACATTGCTTCTGGGGTAAGCCTTCCTGCCCATGCCAAGCTTACAAGGGTGGTAAGGGGGGGTTAACCATGTCTGTTTCTCCTTTACCCTGACTAGAGTGAGGGTCCTTCCTTGGACAGGGGGTAACCCAACTGCCACCCAAAGACCCCATTTTTAACAACTATATTGGGATTTAGCATTCTGGGAGTTGTAGTGCTATGATTAGCAGGTGCTTCACATGCCATTTCCAAGGGCTGTGGGGCTAGATATGTTTAGTGGACACGTGGCATGCCAGGGAAGGATATTAGGTGATTAGGAGATAGTGGGAGTGAGTGGGATGTAATTTGGGGTGGGTATAAGTGGTGAGGGAACATGCAGGACAAGACAATTATGTGACATGAATGTTGTTGGTACTCACAAGCCTCCACTCCCCCAGGAATTCCTGTCAGGCCCTCAGGATGCAGGATGTCTAAGACCTTCTCCTCCTAAGATGTGAAAGTAGGGGGAGGAGGTGGGGGACCAAAACCAGTCTTTAGTACCGCAAGCAGGTGCCTGGATGCCATGGAACGGACCTTTCCCCTGAGGTCATTGCACCTCTTCCTCATGTCCTCCCTTGTCCGTGGATAACTGCCTACAGAATTGACCCTGTCAACTATCCTTTGCCACAACTCCTTTTTCCTAGCAATAGATGTTTGTTGGACCTGTGCTCCAAAGAGGTGTGGCTCTACCCTGACAATTTCATCCGCCATGACCCTCAACTCCTCATCAGTAAAACATGGGTGTTTTTGTGGGGACATGACAGTGGTTGTGTAGATGGTGTAGTTGTGTTCAAAGTGAAAGGGTGCAGAGTTAGGTAAAGGGTGAGGTATAGATGCTGTGATGTGAGTGGGTGATGGGTGTTGTGGATTGTGTGTGGTACTAATATGTGTGTTTTGTATGTAGTGAAGGTGTGTGATGTGTGTAGTGACGTGTAAATAGGTGCCTATTCTTGCTAATATTAACTCTCTGGGATGTTGGTTGTCAGTGGCTGCGTGTGGCATTTTCAGTGCAAAGGACTGTAGGTTGTGTATGGGTGTGTTATATAGTGCAGTGAATAGGTGTGTCAGGTGTGTGGATGTGTATCAGGTGTGGGGTATGCAAACTATCCAACGTGGTGTGGTGTTCTGACAGAAGTGAGTTGAGACCGCTGCGGTTCGCACCACCAATTATTTTCTGCCATAGAAGAACCACTGTCATGATTTGTAGATCGTAATATGATGGGAGGATTTTTGTCGGGCTGACGGTGCTGGTGGTGGGACCGCCTCTTTTATGCCCTCCATTATTCTGACGGGTTGAGAAATTCAGCTGTTTTTTGGCAGACTTCACAGTGTGATTCTTAATATGGCAGTCCGATTACCGCCAACATGGCAGTCTTTTGGCGGCCGCCACCACTGCCGCCTGACTCTGCCTGGTGGGACTCCAAGTCCCAGGCACCTCCTCGCTCCCGCACACTGGGGGAACATCACAGGCGCTATTAAGCATGCCGCGCATTGCTGCTGGGTGCTGCCGCCTGACTCTGCCTGGTGGGACCCCAAGTCCCAGGCACCTCCTCGCTCCCGTGCTGCTGCCTGACTCTGCCTGGTGGGACCCCAAGTCCCAGGCACCTCCTCGCTCCCGCACACCGGGGTAACAGTGCAGGCGCTATTAAGCGTGCCACACATCGCCGCTGCGCCCGTCAGAGCCTGTTGGAGGCTGGGCTGGGCCCCCCTCTGGGCCTCAAGGTACGGCCCGACCCCCTTTTGTTTCAGTTGTCTAACTACTATTTAGTGTGCCGAACATTCTTTCCCCAAATAAGTCAAGCTGTTTGGTCATCCTAGGAAGGCGATAAGGGTTCCTTTTAGCGATTGAGGCTGGACAAGTCATATCACCTTCCTCCCCAAAAGGGTAAAGTGAGTAGGGCCATTTTTATTACCTTTGACTCTGTGTCCTATTTGCTGCCAGCAATAAGGATGGGGAAACGCAAATCTCTGGACGTCCCAACCTGTCAAAATGGTATTAAGAAATCTAAAAAACAATAAAAAAATTTAGTGAGCCCCGCAATTAGTAAAGGAACCCACCCCCTGGATGAAATTGATCTATGGTTTAAGGAGGTCGATTACATTTTGAACTATAACTCTCAAAAGCCCATAAAAAAGAGCAAAACCCTAGGGGTGGGGAAGATACCAGAAATCTTTTAAAAAAAGAAGAAGTCATTAATCACCTACTCTCCACCTTCAAATCCTTCCAGCGAGGTCCTTTCTGCTCCTAGAGGCAAATCCATGAACAAGACAGCAGCAATATCTTGCAGCTTCGTCGAAGCTCTACCTAGCCATCTGGGTCTCCCTCTCACGGGCACTATGGTGAACCCCCCCCTCCACTTAGCCCTGAAATCGTGGTGATCCCTAACATACCATGTACAAATCGATATGGGCTACTGATGGAAGAGGGAGGCTCCCCTGCTTGTGTACCACATGATCAATGCGGAGCTGCCACTGAGAGTAATGCCCAGCCTAACAGTGATCCCACTCCCGATGATGTGCAAATCCGCTGGGCGAATGGTAATTTAGACCTTATATTACAAAAGGTAGATGAAGTAAAGACCCTGGTAACGTCCTTAATGGGGCTGTTGAAAGAGACCTTGGTGCCGAAATGTGCTTGTAGTTGCCGAACAACCATAAAAAAGGCGGGAACCGATACTGGACCCACAGCCATGACCAAGCTTAGACTACAACCAGTTGTTCCTCCCCCTAAGGTTGCTATGAATCCCCTTCCGCTTCAATTACCCCTGACCCTTGTCAAATGCAATCAGCAAGATGCTGTTAGGCTGTGCCAGAAGCATACTGGGGCTCTCAACACAAGGGGTACATGGGGGAGCTCCTACTGCGACACGTTCCCTTCCCCTGGAAGCTAGACCCGAGGGGGTAGTTACATGCCGAGGTTCAGGAGGGGCGGCTGGCTTTCATGGGACTCCTAAAGGAGTAGATAAGCCCCTGGTTGATATATCACAACCGACACGACAGATACAACACTTGGCCCAACCTAGTAAAGATTGAACCATTTATATGACTAATGTCCCCAAATTTGCGCATGGTTCGTTTGAGGACCACAAGTCTTTGACCAATAAGGTCATCCATTGGTTAAGGTTTAGACGCCATTGCCTCTCGGTTATCCGATCAGATATTCTAGAGGTAGGCAGACATGACCTCCCAGGGTTAAATTACGATTACATCTCTGTTTCCTTTATTAAAAATGACATGGTGGATCAACTTATGGAACTGGTAAATTGTACCAATGAGTTATGGGCCATGAGAAGGGTTGGCATTAATTTATCTACAAAACCACTGTCTATCTACATAGGAGAAAATGGTAGTGAGTTAACCCTGGCCATGGGACGCGAACCTTTTGGGGATCATAACTCACCCCACTCCCTGAACGCCATTGATTGACTAAACAGTAACCGGGAAGTGGGGTCTGGGGTCATTACTGGGGCCAGCTGTATGGAAGAGGGATCAAGCCCCGCCCACAGCCATGATACAATTAACCCTGATCATCTAATTTTAACATGGAATGTAGCAGGTCTTGGTAAGAAGCTAGGGGATTCGGAGTGGGCCACCTTCATCAAAGATTTCCACATCTGCTTGTTTCAGGAAACCTGGGCTGTTGAGCAAATACATATTGATGGGTTTTTCTCGTATAATATCCCCGCCCAGATACCAGAGAAGGGCCGAGGCCGCGCTAAAGGGGGACTGTTGATGCTCATTAATAAGAACTTGCAGTGTGAGCATCTTTTGCTAAAAATAGATTCAGTGGATCTAATGGGAGTACAACTTACTTTTCACTGAGAAATTAAAAACATGGTTATCAATGTATACGCCAGATCTGTTCCAAGGGGTACTAAGTCCCAAATTCTGATACAACTGTCAGAAATCATTGACTCCCTTTGTCCTCCATTCTATCTAATAATAACAAGCAATTTAAACTGTACCTTTGAACCCTCTAGTTTGGTTACTGAACTAACTGAAGAGGAAGATGAGATGTGGGGAATCCCGCAGCTAATAGATACTCATCCCTGTACCCAATCTCGCGTAGCCCTTCAGTTGGCTTCGCTATGCTTGAGGTACGGGCTGCGGACTTATAATGGTCGTACACCATCTGATTTAAATATGGAACCTACCTTCAAGTGTGGGATGTCTTCAAGTGTAATCGATTATTTTCTACTCGATGTTAGATTGTGGCCTTTATTGAAAGACATGAAGGAAGAACTTCGATGTGAAAGCAATCATAACCCCTTGTTAGGGAGGTTTTCAGGAGAACTCTGAACCTACAACGCACAGTGGTTCCTTCCCCACTGTTGAATAACAACCACACTAGGGTTTCATGGCCAAAGGTTTCATCTAGCCCCCATGCGATCAGCGGGATTTACAAACTGTTTATGGACAAGCTGCCAATCTATGCGGACTGCGAAGGCGATATCATCCCCATTCTTGATATCCATCAAGAAATGCTGAAGGGACTGCAGAGGTTCTTTTACAAAAATTCTTGTGTTAAATCAGGTATTGAATTTACCAACGGCGTGAAAGGGTGGTTTGACGAGGGCTGTAGCAAGGCCAAATCTGAACTAAAAGCTGCTATTAAGACAGGCTGCCCAGCAGAGATTCAACCAGCTAGAAGATTATACAAGAAGGTCCAATTGGTAGCTAAAAAGTAATGGGAAGATGCATTATGGCAAGGCTTGATCCTTGCTACAGTCAACAAAAACGATGTGATGTTTTGGGACTTATTGTCCAGAGGGCAAGGAGGAAGCAGGAGGCTGATCAGCAATCACATCAAACCTGAGATTTGGGTAAATCACTTCACCCAAATTTATGCTACCCCCTATAACTCCTTGGCCGACCATCTTCCAGCACACGATTCATTAACTCTACAGTCGGCTAGCCAGGGGGACTGGTATGAACCACTTGTTTTCTCTATAGAGGAAACTAAAGTTGCAATAAACTCTTTAAAGCCAGGGAAAGCTCCAGGGCCAGATAAGATACCAGGTGATATTTATAAATCAGAAATTTCCATTTGGTCATGGTACATTAACCTGATTTCAAACAGAATTGCCACTGGTGGTGCAATTCCAAGCACCTGGAAGGAAGCAGAAATAATCCCCATTTTTAAAAAGGGTAACGCAAACTCCCCTGCCAATTACAGACCCATCAGCTTGATCGATAATCTGCAGAAAATGTTTGCTAAACAATTGCTAGCGAGGTTAACTACTTGGGTCCAAGACCACCAGGCCCTCTCGACGTTACAAGTGGGTTTTCGATCGAAAATCAGTACAACTGACTAGGTTTTCAGACTGACACTTCTGTACTGGAAATACGTGGCTCTTGCTAAACAACCTTTATATGTCGTCTTTGTGGACCTTAGAGCTGCCTTCGATCTGGTCTCTAGAGAAAAGTTGTGGGAAACACTATTTCAGATGGGCATCCCCAAAAATCTAGTTTTTCTCTTTCAGCAGCTACATGCTAATACATACGCGCAAGTGAGGTGGGGTGCCCAGGGAGAACTGACAGACAAAATCCCCATACGGAGGGGAGTCCGCCAGGGTTGTGTCTTGGCCCCCTTACTATTCACCTTATTCATTAATAAAGTGATCCAAATCCTATCCTCTTGTTCCAATGACGCTCCCACTTTGAATGGACAGAAGATTCCAATATTACTGTTTGCCGACGACTCATTTCTTATCTCTAAGACCCCTATGGGCCTCCAAACCCTTGTGGATAGATTCAAGTCTTTCTGTGACGACCACGGTTTGGAACTGAATGCCAATAAAACCAAGTTGATGGTGCTCCCTTCCGGCTTCGGTCGGAGGTGCACCACCAACTTGGATGGGGCCGCTTTAAGTAGAGTTAAGATTATAGACTATTTGGGAGTGCGTTTATCAAACAACCTGCATTGGGAGGATCAAATCAATAAAAGCTTGGGGCTTCTTCAGCACAGAGCAGCTGCCATCCTGCGCTGTTACAAGAATTCCTTATCTAAAGCTGTATCACCAGCCATCACAATCTATCTGGCAAAGGCGCAGGGTGCCTCTGCTTATGGTGATGAAATATGGGGACTCTCCCATTGCAAACGTTTAACAGTAGGAGAAAACAACTTTGCTAGGGCTTTATTAGCATGTCCCCGTAGTACGCCCTTGATCCCTATGTTTTTGGATCTAGGCTTTAAACGTATAGCCGATCTGATAGCTCTAAGACCCTTGCTATACTGGGTAAGGATTTGGACTGTCCCTGAGCTTTTTGTATATAGAGATTCAGTACTCGATCTACTAAGGAGGCCAAAAGCGGCCACTGTACCATGGGTCAAGCATGTTTTCAAATGGTTCTGTATTCTTGGATTACGAAGGTTCTGGGACGAGCCACACAAGTTGGGAAGATCTAATAAAACTCTTTTGAAGATAGCATATTGGTCTTATGTAAAAAACAACCTGGTCCATAGTTTATCCTATGGCCAGCTGACAAACCCGTTCATCGATCTCAAGTGGTATCCCCAATTTGAACCATATCTTGATCTGATTCCTGATTTACTGGGGAAGGGTCTTTACGCACACTTCCATTTTGGAAGCTTCCCGCTATTACCTTTTACCAAATACTGGGGCACCTCTCCATCTATTGATCTTTGTCCTGCTTGTCTTGGCTGTCCTGAAACTATTGAACATTTCATGTTTTTCTGCCCTGTATATACTGGCCCTAGATCAAAATGGTTACGTCCAATGTGTCGAGACTTGGGCTTGAGCCAGTGTTTTTTAGCTATCAGGATTTTAAAGAGTGATACTTCTAAATCTGTAATCCTCGCGGTTAGCAAGTTCCTTGTGACCGTGTGGCGCATACGACATTCCTTATTGAACTAAATTCTTTTAACACTGCTACCAACTACCAATCGAAGATATGACCATAGGGATATATTTTCTCTGTTTTAATTATCGTATATGTATTTATTAAGTTATTGAGCTAGTTGTTTTTATCTCTTGTTTTAACTCTGTTATGTATGTATTTTATGCTTTGATGGCCTTTTAGACCGAATAAAGCCTTGTTATTTGGTATATAAAAAAAAAAAAATGATAATTTAACAGAACACTTAGACATTGTGGTCAGAAGGGTGACTATCCCAAACCAGCATGGGTATAAAATACCTTTAAAAAAAAAAAAATGTCAGCATGTGTATCTTAACATGTTTTTTCTTGCTTATGAATTACCCAGTGAAGGTAAATGACTGGCACCAGACTTCCTACAGAGTCTGCTATTTAACAACACCCAAAATTACAGAGAAGGTTGCAAGCCCTGATTAATAAACTTTGGAAGAAGTTATCCTATTTGCCAGATTGTGCTGAGTGGATGAAGCCCTTATATGAACTAATCATTATTTTTCTGAGACAAATTGGTCAAAAACATATGCAGCATTCTCAGTGGACTGCAGGCAGAAAGGTTAGAGACAAGCAAGATGAACCTAGATTTTAGGAATTTTCCTAGCACTTCAGGCTGCATACTTGGCATACAATGGGAATAGATGAGCCCTTAGACTACAGATCACACTTGTATTCCATTATTTAGAAATGATTGACTTCTACTGAAAAAATTCTCAGGGCAGTTCAGATGGCCATTTTGAAAGAGCATTCACCCAGGGAAAATAAATCAAATTATCATAGTTTCTGCTGTACTTACTCTTCAGGTGGACCCTGCGCAACATGTGACTGACCTAAATTTTGAATATACTCCAACATTTTGAACTCACAATTCTTTACAGTACACACAAAACATTCCACAAACTTTGAATAGCTTACTGTTGGACCAGGCCCTTTTTTGCAGGGTCATCCCCATTCCTCCTATTTCTTCTGACCTGGTTTTGTTGGCTTTAGGACTCTGGGCACTTTGCCACTGCTAACCAGTGCTAAAGTGCATATGCTTTCCGTCTAAAATGCATTGGTGATTAGTTTATCCATGATTGGCATTTTTCATTTACTGATAAGTCCCTACTAAAGTGCACTATGTGTGCCCTGGGCCTGTAAATGAAATGCAACTAGTGGGTCTGTAGCACTGATTGTGCCACCCATACGAGTAGCCCTGCAAACATGTCTCAGACCTGCCACTGCAGTGTCTGTGTGGGCAGTTTAAAACTACCAGTTTGACCTGGCAAGTGTGCCCAGGGTCCAGGCCCAAGCTCCCCTTTTACTACATGTAAGTGACCCCAAAGGCCCTGTGTAGCCCCATGGGGTAGGACATGTGCTGTTGTGTTTTACATGTCCTCATAGTGAAATACTGCCAACATCTTTTTTCACTATTGCAAGGCCTATCTCTCCCATAGGTTGATATGGAGCTTGCCTTTAAATATCTTTTATGTGCTGTTTCCCATTGGGAGCAGATAGAGATTTGGAGTTTGGGGTCTCTGAACTCACAATTTAAAAATACATCTTTTGGTAAAGTTGGTATTTAGCTTGTCTGTTTGAAAATGCTACTTTTAGAACCATTCTGTGCCTCTGCTAAGCTGATGAATCCACATCTGGGTCATACTGACAGTTGGGCTGTTTGTGAATTCACTGTAGATAGTAACACAAATGGATCTGAGGTGTGTCCTGCATATCCTGATGAGTCTTCCTGGGCTGGAGTGGGAGGGAGGAGCTGACACCTGCGCTTGAAAGGGCTGAGTCTGCCCTCACACAATACAGTCTCCAACCCCCTAGAATGTGTCTGGGGTACAGCAAGGAACAGGCAGGGTCTTCTGCACTACAAAGGCTTTTCGTTGACATTTGCCTTCTTCAAAGGCAGAAATGAGTATAAGAATTGGACTGCTGATCCCACAACTTTAAATTACTTCTGGATAAAGAGGAACCTCTGCCAAGGAGAAGAGCTTGATGCTTGAGGATGACTTGCCACTTTGTCTGTTGCTTTTCTGTGTTGGCCTGCTGATGCTTGTGCCTGAAGAGGGAAAAGCCTGGACTTCACTTTTTGAAATCCTGCTTGTGAAGTTTCTCCAAGGGCTTGGACTGAGCTTGCGCCCTGTTCTGAAGTCTCAGGGACATCAAAGACTTCATCTGCAAGTGCCTGTGACCTTATGTTGAGAGTCTGACTTGCTAAGTGGTACCATATCTAGCCCCTGGGTCCTTAGAAGCAGAAGCTGGTAACCTGTAAGGGAAAATTTACTCACTGCTGTGTGCATGCCATCTGTTCTGTGGCTGAAAATTCAATGCAGAGCCTGCCTCATGGCTGGACAATCAACACAGCACCTGTTCTCAATGCAGAGCCTTCGCACAGCGTATTGGAATTTTCAATGCATTGACCCTTGGTGTCAAAATCTTCCACATCACCACACAGACCTGAGGCTGCTTGTCCGGAATTCGACTCATCCATTCCCTGTGAGCAAAGAATCAACCTACGGCCTCACTTGCAAGTAAGGAATCAACACATTGTTTGCTTTTTGCCTTTGAGATAAGCCTGACTGGTTGTGCCAAGCTACCAAGCTGGCTGGTTGTGCCAAGCTACCGAGCTGTGTATCTCCCTTACCCTGGCTAGAGTGAGGGCCCCTACTTGGACAGTCTGCAAACTGACTGCCAACGAGAGACCCCATTTTTAACACTTACCCATGCATAAGAGCAAGAGTGTGTTCTATATGGACAACTGTTGGCAATAAGCAAATATTCGCCACGGCTTGCGTTGCAGGCCAGGGAATTTTTGAAGATGGGGACTTGTATTGCTACATACACTACGTGCATGCGGCAGCACTACGTGCAAGGTAAACAGTGGTGCAGAGTGTGGACCATTGGCCTCTGCTTTCATTGGCCTTCGCTTCCATTTTGGTTCACGACTCCATTTTGTCGAGTCTGGTTCGGTGCGTAAGGCACTGTTCTGTGTTTTTCCACAAGCTTCGGCAAGCTGAAGGGTGGGGTGTTTTTCTGCTCAACTTCGCTCCATCTGCCTGGTACGAAGGGCGCTATTTACATTCCACGAGCTATCAGTTAGAACAACAGGGGGATGCGCCTGTACACAAGGAGGAATGCAAGCTTCACCTTGGAGTCCTCTCCTGGGAACTTGGCCCGTTCTGAGGAGACGTCTCGAAGGGTGAACAAGGTACCGCCGATTGCACAATTTGTAAAGGAGGGGGTCTTTTTCTAGAAAAGACTCCTGGGCGTTAGTAAATACTATAAAAGTTGGGGGCCTGGATGGGCTGGTTTAGGAACTCTCTCCTGGGTTGGACGCAACGCCAGGAGGACTGATTGTCCCGAACAGAGGCTCCCTGTGTCAGCTGATTTGGGTTCCCCAGCTTTGTGTACGGCGGAGGGATGCAGACGCTCTTTTCGGTGAAGCTTTTCAATTTATTAAGTGTATTGTGTGTGCGCGCGTAATGTGTACTTATTCTTGCAGTCATTTTCATGCTATTGAGCATTGAAGTATATTGTGTGTGCGCGCGTAATATGCACTTACTCTTGCAGTCATTTTCATGCTATTGAGCATTGAGGTATATTGTGTGTGCTCGTATTATATGCACTTACTCTTGCAATTATTCACAGAGTGCTTATATCTTTATCATTATTCTCATGTTATTCTCCTGATGTATATATATATATATTAGTGTGGTTTAGTTTTGCTAGCTGAGAACTTGCCCCTTAAATAAACTTGATTATTCTACTTACGAAGGTGTTTGAGAGTGATTGCTTTACATTGTGCCTTAAAATATCCTGAAGTGCATAGTTTTGATATTCTGAAGAGTAAAGCAGCACAAATTGGCGTAGTCGTTTGCAGGATTCGAAAAAAAAAAAAAAAGGGAAAATGCTTAATAAGATCAAAGCGAGCTCAAAAGCAGGTTCTCAGGTAGCAAATCCAGACATAGAAATACCGGGATGGGAAACTGCCCCGTATAAACTTTTAGCTCAGGAATGGTCACGTTGTGCTGGTTTGTGTGAAAATTGGAATGCGTGTATGTTAAATGTGGAACCTGAAGATCTTCTCATTTGTTTACGGAAAGTTTCGATTGACAAGGGAAGGGAGGTTTGTGCGTTGGGGAGGCGAGGCTGGATCTTGCTTTCTGCGTACCGAAAGTTGTATGAAAAATGTTTACAGTTACAAAAAGACCACGAGCAGCTGGAGAAGGAGTTAGTGGAAGCCCGAAATTCCTCTACCATGCTAGCTTGTCAAAATAAATTATTAAGTGATAAGTTGGAAATGTACCAACTGGTTGCAGAGAGAACGGCTGTTAGCGTAGCTAAATATAAACACAAGAAACGAAGAGGGAAAGTTAATAAAAAGAAGGTGCATTTAGCTATCTCTCAGGCAGGATTAGCCCTTGACCCTGAATTTTGGGATGGAAACATCTGGGATACATCTGATTTTTCAGATGGGTCCGGGGGCGATGACTGCCAAGATGTTAGACAGGAGAAGACAGAGCGCAGGAATGTTGTCCGTGCGCAGCCCATATATCGGCGAAAGTTACAGCATAGCCCAGCTAATCCTGGAGGGGTGATGTTGGATGCCCTGGAGGATTATACACAGCAAGAACTAAGTGATGTGATAGACAGATTTCGACAGAGGTCTGGGGAAACATTGCTTACGTGGTTGGTGCGGGTGCACGATATGGGGGGCCAGGGGGTCCAATTGGATCACGGCGACGCCCCGAGGCTTTGTATGCTAAGTACAGACCCGGTTATTCAAAATGAGTTTAGAACCTATCCAGGGAATGGTCCCATGACCAATTTGTTAGAGCTAGCGGCGCAAGGGTGTGCTCAGAAGTATCCGACAGAGTCAGACTGGCCGCCTAATGATAAACCTTGGTATACTTTGAGAGATGCAGTACAGAGATTGAAGGAAGAAGGGATGAAAACAGCTATCTTTATGGGTAATGCCCATGATTTGATGAATGGAATTTTAAGTGTGTCTGTGCGAAACCGGCTGATTAGGGCCGCTCCTCCTGCATATAAGCATGTCATCATGACTTTGTTAATTAATCAGACAGGTAACCCATTGTCTCAGGTGGTAGAAGCGGTGCGTGAGTTAAGTGATTTAGGAGAATGGGCTAAGCCAGAGAGGAATTCACGGTCTGAGAATCGTACTGATAACAACAGGGTGACAAGGCGAGACATGTTTCAGGCCTTGATGCGAGATGGGGTGACCAGGAATGAAATTGATGGGATAAGCACCAAGGACATGTGGGAAATGTATCACAAACGCGGTTTGGATAAAAAGGAGGGGAGTAGGAAAGGGAACAAGAAGGATAACAAAGTGGTGAACCAGAGAAAGGCAGGAGGGGAGGAGCGTGAGAGTGAAAAGGGAGAGAGAGGGAGAAAACCCCACAGTAGAGAGAGATCCCCAGAGGACGGAAATTGGGAGGAGGAGCACCGAAGCGCAGAGGGAACCCGGAGCAGGGAGAGAGACCGAGAACTGACAGGTTCTGGGAAAACTCGAGGAAGAGAGTGGGAGAGGGAGCTGGTAAGCTCAGAGAGGTTGCGAAGCAGAGACAGGGAGGAGGAGTTCCCTGAGAATTACCGCAAACTGTATCCAGATTTGACTTGGGCAGACTCTGATATGCGCAGAGTGAAAATAGATTAGGAAACAGGCCAAACTCCGGTGCAGGGATGGGCTCGCAAAGATAACAGACCTCATGTCAAAGTAGAAATTTATTGGAAACGTGGAAATGTTCAAAAAGTTCGAGCCCTCGTTGACACCGGAGCGGAGGCCACTTTGATTCATGGCAATCCAAGAAAATTCAGGGGACAGTACTTTACCATTACGGGATTGGGCGGAAAAGAAACCCCAGCAGTGCAGATAGTGGTTCCCATGAAAATAGGGGCACTTCCAAAGAGAGAATACACTGTCCTGATTGTGCCCATTCCCGAATACATTATTGGAATTGACATTTTGAAAGGGATGACCCTACATTTGGAAGATGGATGTTATCAATTTGGTTCCAAAAGATTTATATCAATAGCCGCCGCAAGGGTGGGGCTGTTGAAGATTCCTCCGGTAACACTTCCCCAAGCTACTAAAGTGATTCAAATGAAACAGTACAGAATACCGGGAGGACATGAGGAGATTAGCCAGACTATACATGATTTACTAGAGGCCGGGGTAATAGTTCCCATCACCACTGCGTGGAATAATGCCCTCTGGCCTGTTCGTAAAAGTGATAACAGTTGGAGGATTTGCATTGATTATCGCCAATTGAATAAACATACACCTCCTCTGACTGCAGCGGTCCCAGACACCATTACCTTGATTGAGAACATACAGAAACACAGTGGGACTTGGTATGCAACCATTGACATTGCCAATGCCTTCTTTACGATACCAATAGCTACTGAGAGCCAGCCTCAGCTGGCATTCCAATGGGCGGGGCGTCAGTACACCTTCTGTAGATTACCCATGGGGTATTTACATAGCCCCACTATCTGCCACCGGCTGGTGGCAGAGCATTTGGATGAAGTACCAGTGGTTCCTGGAGTGCAAATTTCCCACTATATAGATGACGTGATGATGCAGGGAGAGACGCAAGAACAGGTGCAAATTCAGCTAGACAGGGTGGTGGAACATTTGCAGAATCAAGGGTGGGAGATTAACCCCGAGAAAGTGCAGGGACCGTCTCAGAGCGTGAAATTTTTGGGCATTCAGTGGAATCAGGGACACAGAGAAGTGTTGCCAAAAGTGAAACAAAAGATTAAGGAATTCGCAGTACCGCGAAATCGGAAGGAAGCCCAGAGTTTTATAGGACTATTCGGGTATTGGAGACAACATATACCCCATTTGTCTCAGATTTTGGCCCCATTGTACAAAGTTACACGAAAGAAAAATGCGTTTGAATGGGGAGAGCAGGAGCAGCGCGCGTTTGAATTGGCGAAAGACGCCATTCAGCATGCTTTGGATTTGTGGCCGATTCGAGAGGGAGACATTGAGTTGAATGTGACAGTCCAGGGGCAGTATGCCAATTGGAGTTTATGGCAAAAACAAGGAAGAAAGAGGGTGCCCCTGGGATTTTGGACAAAGAAGTTACCTGAGGCAGGAGAGCGGTATACTCCCTTTGAGAAGCAGCTGCTGGCCTGCTATTGGGCCCTGGTTGATACTGAGCAAATTACACTGGGACACAATGTGATTTTAAGGCCTGAAATTCCCATCATGCAGTGGGTGATGAGTTCCCCAAAAACTCATAGAATTGGACATGCGCAAGAAGCCAGCATTATAAAATGGAAATGGTATGTCCAGGACAGGGCACGAGCGGGTCCGAAAGGGACCGCTGTTTTGCATGAGCAGGTAGCGCAGGCTCCAGTGGAGAATTCCGAAATGTTGCATGATGTACCTTCAGTGTGTGAATCCCCAGTAGGGTGGGGCCAGCCGTTCGCAGACTTGTCTGCAGATGACAAAAAACATGTGTGGTTCACAGATGGTTCAGCAAAATATGTTGGAGCGAAAAGACACTGGAAGGCAGTGTCCTATAATCCTGTTACCAAGAAGCTTTTGACAACTACAGGACAGGGAAAAAGTAGCCAGTATGCAGAGCTTTATGCCGTGTATCAGGCTTTAAAACAGGAGCTACCCGGAAAATGTCACATTTATACAGATTCCTGGTCTACCGCCAATGGGTTAGCTACTTGGCTTCCCACGTGGCATGCACATCAGTACAAAATCCATAACAAAGAGGTATGGGGGAAGGAGTTATGGCAGGAGATCTGGGAAATGTTACCTCAAAGCACCGTGACTGTCTATCATGTGGACGCTCACTGTCCAACTGATTCATTAGACCGATGGTTCAATTGTCTTGCAGACGATCGAGCCAAGATTCAAGAGGTTGAAGTGGAGGCGCAGAATTCTGATTTGGTGGGAATGGCTAAATGGGCACACCAGAAATGCGGACATCTTGGAGAAAAGGCTACTCACAGGTGGGCTGAGATTAGAGGGATGCATCTTCCCCTAGATTTGATTAAAACAGCGATCATTGAATGTCCCATTTGTCAGCATGCACAGCACAGACCAGTCCCACAGGTGGTGAGAGGCCAGCTAGGTAGAGGTAAGTTGCCAGGACAGATTTGGCAGATTGATTACATTGGACCAATGCCCGTGAGCAGAGGGTGTCAGTATGCCTGCACCGTGGTAGACACTTACTCTGGTTATCTCATAGCCTTTCCCTGCAAGCGCGCAACTCAACAGAGCACCCTGAAAACACTAGATCTGTTGATTCTGTACTATGGAGTGCCACTCCAGATTCAAAGTGATAACGCCAGCCACTTCAAGGGCAGACTAGTGCAGGACTATTGTGCACAACGCAATATTGAGTGGATTTTTCACATACCTTACTACCCACAAGCAGCGGGACTGATTGAGAGAATGAATGGGTTGCTGAAAGAACAATTGCGTAAACTGAATGATGGGACACTGAAGGGGTGGAGGGATAATTTGTATGATGCTTTGCAAATTTTGAACAACCGACCCCTTACAAATGCTGAGACACCTCTCATGAGAATGCTCACACCTGCTTTACAGATTAATCCGTTTACAACGAGCAATACCATTGTGTATTGGGAAACAGCTCCAGGAGCTTTGGCCCCATATCGAGCTACACCAGAATCTGCAGGACTTGACTTACATGCTTTACACATGCATCGATTGAAACCTAGAGACATCACTCTGATTGAAACTGGGGTGGGAATTCAGATTCCCCCTGAGCATTACGGTCTGATCGCCCCTCGATCTGGGCTTGCCTTGAGGGGCATCCAAGTTTTAGGAGGCGTGATAGATGCAGACTACCAAGGCGAGTTGAAAGTCATTCTCTTGAACAGTGGTGACACAGACCTAGTGGTGCAACCTGGTGATCGCGTTGCCCAAATTGTCATTATGCCGGTTTATGGAGGTGTTGTTAAGAAGGGGAGCGCCCCAGCTCTTCTCACTGTGAGAGGCAAAGGAGGGTTCGGATCTACTGACAAGAACCCAGGGGCCAAAGTGTGGATTGAATCCCCAAATAACCCTCCTCAACCCGCTGATGTCATCGCCACTGGACCAGACAATGTCCTGGTAGTTATGCGACCTGGTCAAGACAAATGGGAACATGTTCCCGCTGACAAATGCTATCTGCGAGAATGAGAATACGTGTTTTGTCCTTTGTTCTTTTCAGATCATCCTGTGGAGTGCCTGTGCCATGAGTGTGGTGTATGGAGCCCGTTCGGGAGACTCCACCGGGGAGCGGGAGGGGCTCATAGCCCAAAAATTCAACCGTCAACCGCAGATGCCAACGCTGCTGCATCAACCGAACAATGTTTGGATTCATCTAGCGCAGGAAGTGCTGAATATATCTCACTTCTGTATGAGTAACATGCAAAGCGTTCAAGATTTGATTACCACTTGTCTAGTGGCAGTGCCCACTCCTGCTGCTGTATTATTACACATCTTTAACAATACAAACCAGGATGGAATGGTGGATGTGAGTGACGTTCGCTCCCATCTGTCACTCTATGAGTACTGCCGTCATTGCCCGGAGGTGGGCAGGCGGTTGTGGAGGAACATGACATCTATACTCACGTTTAACATCTCAAGTGGGGATGTGTGCTATTCATTGACCTGTGATCCTATGAAAATAGGTAAATGTGCTCAGCTCAAATTGGAGAAAAGAGACAAAAATTTAACTGCTGCACAACGGACGTTGTGCCACTCACGGACTGACCTAACCTGTTTGAATGTAAATAATTCAATGTTTTGCCAACATGTGGTGCCTGCTGCCAGCCACATTCAAAATGTTAAGTTGCCTAAAGGTTGGCTCTTTTCTTGTGGTAATCTTTCTTTTACTTATATTCCAGCCAATCTAACCGGAGGGCCTTGTGCCTGGTCACGCTTAGGCTTTCTCATGTTTCCTATGGATACTGCTCTACACCCTCGCTATACCAGAGACACTATTCAATTACCTACGGACTGTGATTCTGAAATTTCATTGCTGTCCAAAACAGAATATGTTAGTTTAGCTAGTTCTATCGTAGGGGTGCCAGGACTTGCAGTATATAATACCAGAGTTATTAATAAACTTGCATGTTTAGTAGTCAAGAATATTAACTATACATCAGCTGCCTTAGCTGAGCTGTTATTAGATGTACAGGGAATTAGAAGAGCTGCTTTGCAGAATCGCGCTGCTATTGATTATTTACTGCTTAAACACAACCATGGCTGCAGTGATTTTGAAGGATTATGTTGCTTCAATTTATCCGACCACTCCATATCAATCAACTCCCACATAGAGGCCCTGCATAAGTTGGTGAAGGGGGTGCAGCAGGATGTTGACAAGGGGTGGTGGGATTGGGCTTTTGGATGGCTGCCTAATTTAGGCCAACTGCGTTATATCTTTGGTGTAATCATTATCATAACAGTTATTTTAATCTCATTATGTTGTTGTATTCAGGGTGTGCCTAATCTTCTATCTCAGTTTCGCCCAAGAGCATTGCCATTTCAGCTTATAGGATACACTTAGTTGTAAGTTGGCCAAATGGTCCAAGGGTGGAGATGTATTGCTACATACACTACGTGCATGCGGCAGCACTACGTGCAAGGTAAACAGTGGTGCAGAGTGTGGACCATTGGCCTCTGCTTTCATTGGCCTTCGCTTCCATTTTGGTTCACGACTCCATTTTGTCGAGTCTGGTTCGGTGCGTAAGGCACTGTTCTGTGTTTTTCCACAAGCTTCGGCAAGCTGAAGGGTGGGGTGTTTTTCTGCTCAACTTCGCTCCATCTGCCTGGTACGAAGGGCGCTATTTACATTCCACGAGCTATCAGTTAGAACAACAGGGGGATGCGCCTGTACACAAGGAGGAATGCAAGCTTCACCTTGGAGTCCTCTCCTGGGAACTTGGCCAGTTCTGAGGAGACGTCTCGAAGGGTGAACAAGGTACCGCCGATTGCACAATTTGTAAAGGAGGGGGTCTTTTTCTAGAAAAGACTCCTGGGCGTTAGTAAATACTATAAAAGTTGGGGGCCTGGATGGGCTGGTTTAGGAACTCTCTCCTGGGTTGGACGCAACGCCAGGAGGACTGATTGTCCCGAACAGAGGCTCCCTGTGTCAGCTGATTTGGGTTCCCCAGCTTTGTGTACGGCGGAGGGATGCAGACGCTCTTTTCGGTGAAGCTTTTCAATTTATTAAGTGTATTGTGTGTGCGCGCGTAATGTGTACTTATTCTTGCAGTCATTTTCATGCTATTGAGCATTGAAGTATATTGTGTGTGCGCGCGTAATATGCACTTACTCTTGCAGTCATTTTCATGCTATTGAGGTATATTGTGTGTGCTCGTATTATATGCACTTACTCTTGCAATTATTCACAGAGTGCTTATATCTTTATCATTATTCTCATGTTATTCTCCTGATGTATATATATATATATTAGTGTGGTTTAGTTTTGCTAGCTGAGAACTTGCCCCTTAAATAAACTTGATTATTCTACTTACGAAGGTGTTTGAGAGTGATTGCTTTACATTGTGCCTTAAAATATCCTGAAGTGCATAGTTTTGATATTCTGAAGAGTAAAGCAGCACAGGACTTCAACATGCTGTGCACACACACCAAAGCTTTAGGTGATTGTAACACAATACATGACCTTTTAATAGCTCTATAGAAAGCTGATCCATCAGTTTCCATTCTAATAGTTGGATTAGCCTTCTGCGTACAAGTTTAAAATGTGGACTTGGTACCTTAATGGATTCAGAGATTAAAAAGCAAAATAATAAAAGCAAACCAGTTTTGTGGAAAGGTAGATGTTCTACAGGACAAACTTCCTTAGACAACAGACCAGGCCCATAAAAGTGAAGGAATGTATGCCAAAGGGAACCTTGTGGTTGATTTTACTATGACATCAATGGTACAAACCTTTATGGCAGCTCCAAGTGCATAACCCAATGAGTGTGCTAAATTAGATCGGGTTAGGGCAACTCATAATGCTTTGGCTCATGCTGGCATAATTGCTAATGTATCAGTGCTACAGGAACCATAATATTGGCAATTTGGCAATTTTTACAGAACAGTGAGAAGAAATACATACATCAATGGAATGTTTCTCAGCAATTAAAACATTCTAATGATGTAAGACCAATGCCTACTTCCCTAATGATATCTAGCAAACCATTGTTGCTTTTCTTAACCCAGTTAGTCCACTATCAATAGTCAAAACAAGTATATCATGGTTGCAATCAGTTCCTGCTTTAGGTTTCTTTGGGTATTACCACAAAATACTGCTACTGCTTGAGCAGTCATAAAAAACTTGCAGTGCCTAGTAACAATGGGAGAAGTTCCTATGTTTCATTCAGAGAATGGTCTTGCATTCACCGCCTAGGCACTTTTAGATTCTATGTCTGAACTGGAAATACAAATCCTGTACTCAGAGCCTTTCCATCCCCAATCAAATATAATGGTTGAATGAGCCAATATTACACTAAAGCAAGTCTAGACTACTAGGATATTGGAATCAGGATTTTCCATGTTACCATAACCTTCACAGGGTTCAGAGAACACTAAATAACTTGCCTAGAGGTGTATTAGGTGACCGAATCTCATACAAGATGCTTTTGGTGCTCCCATGTATGTAGGTAATTGATCTTGTCCTCCCTGGAAGGATGGTAGAGTCAAATACTGATTCATCTGATCCTCTTTCATTACTGGGTTTGTTCAAGAATATTCAAGACATACAAGAGACTCTCTCCAACCAAAACAAACTCTTCCACTACTAAAGATAAACATAAAGATGCTGATGGGAGGCTCCCCAGTGATCTTTTTGGGACCTCCTCCTGTAAAGAATGAGAGATTAATAGCTAGCATGATATATGATGCTGTTAAAAAAGTATAGGCTTACTGAGAGAGAGAAGCTGCAACAAGAACTGAGTAACAGTTAAGGTAATAAAGCAAACTATTTTAAAAGTTATTGTTAATGGCTTTCAAATGCATCTATACAATCTCTGCTATAATCTCTTCTACATTAAGGGCCTCATTACGAGTTTGGTGGTCGGACCGCCGGAAAACCATGGTGGTGGTCTTTCGAAATGGCGCCATGCTGATGGTCCCAAGACCGTCGGATTACAAGTTCCCCACCAGGCTCGCGTGACTGGCAGGGGGAGACAGGGGCAGTATTATTGAGCTACTGCCATCCACGCATCCCTGTTTGCATGACGGGCTGACTGTGCCCATGAACCACATCATGCCCGGGACACAGTGCGCCCCTGAAACCTAAATGGGCACCCACCTCACCCTCCATGGGAACGCACCCCCCCGGGTCCCTAGTTTTGGGCTCATTACCTGCCTGCCTGACTGCCAAGCATTCCATGACGGTGGGATCGCAATTGAAATCTTGGTGGTCCTGCAGGTAGTAAAGGCCACAACGGTCCCAATGACGGGATCCCCAACATTGGCTGCTGCAGCCATGGCCACTGTGGTCCCTGCCACACTGACTATGATGGTGCCAGGGGTCCGCTGGCAGTCTCCTTGCTGTCGGACTGCCACAGTCGTGATCCAGCAAACCGACTGCATAAGTTGCGGCAGTCAGACCGCCACCGCTTCCATGGCAGTCCACGGACCACCAAACTCATAATGAGGTCCTAAAGATTTTGTAACTAGATTTGAATTCTTTACAAGATGGGCAAGTTAAAGTGTGTGCATTAACAGTGTTAATGTCTGTGCTACAAACACTCAAGTTGCTTGAAGTGCCTTTCCACTAAACAATTCTGTCATCTTTCTTTCTTACAATTCTATCACCAGACAGATAACAACCTATATAAAAGAAGCATCAAACAATCTTTTTTCAATCGACCAAGTAGATAGAACTTTCTTTTCTGTCACTGAAGAGCATGCTAACACATTTCTGCGGCATGCCTGGGGTTTCCCTTTTGAGTAGGTCCAGATGAAATTGAAATTACTCTGGTATAATTTGCGTAAATTCAGGTATTTTGCATTATGCTTGTTATGTGAAATTCCCAAAATTCCACCATTGTGCCACAATGCACAATTACGCTGCTGTTCACAGCAAAATGATAGCACAGGGGTGCAGAAACAATACAAACAACCAGAAGGTGAGAGGGTGCTGTTTGCAGCAGTTATTTCTTTCAGCGTGAAATGCATCCTTCTGTCAAAAATTAAAGCAAAGATACATTTTATGCTAAAATACAGTGCTAAATTATGGATTTGCAATTTGCAAAATTACACGCAAATTATTCAAATTCTACACATGTACTTTCGAGTATCCTTCCTGGACAAATGACAATCCTGCTGTACTACTCCTCTAGGGCACTCTCATCTTTGTGATACTATCACTGTTCATGGTGCTTGCAACTATTGAAGCCCTGCATTGCTTGAACACTCCTCACAACATCTGCATCATTCATCACTTCTTTTTGCACACTTCCGGTATAAATGGTAGTTGCATGATTTGAATAAATTGATCCTGTTGTAGGTTGAGCCAGGGCTTTATGTATTTGTTAACTGTTAAAAAATAGTAAAATGCTTTGGATCTACATTTTATCCTCCCTCAGCGAAGGACTTTCAAAGTGCTTCTGGGCCAAATGCACTTTGGCATATTAAATAAGCTTACAAAAGTTCTCATTTGGAGGTACCTTTAAACTCTGGGAATGTTCAATCTTCAAACTACCCATTCTCCATCTGGGACCCAGGACCTTTTGCAATCTCAGGGGTACATTTACTAAACGTTTATGCAAGGCAGGGTAGCCAGCAAAGTTTTTGCACTGTGTTGCATGAAAGGAAGTGAAATATGGAGCATTTCTCCTCTCCTTGCACTGGCACACTCTGTGAAGCCTAGCGTCAAAACTTAGGCTTCCTTGCATCATCGTGCAAGGGTGCTGGAGTTACAGGCAGGATTGTTTTTCTTGAGAAAGGGACACATCCCAGCAAAAAAATAATTGTTAGAGGCCTTTTCCTTTTTCCATGTGTTCTACAGAATGTAGCATATGTGGAAAGATTAAATAATGATGGGAAATAAAACTATTTCTTCTTGTTACACCATACTTGGGAATGTGTAGCATTTTGACACGTTCCCAAGTTTATAAGTCTGAGTAAATCAGTGAGTGCACCAAAATCCAGAGGTGGATGCATGGAAATGCCCATGCTCCACCCATGGAATTCCTCTTAGGTTGAAATGTAATGTAACACAGCGCAAGCAGCTGCCTTGATTTACATTTCTGTACAAAGCCAAGCAAAGCCATGAAAACCAGGTCTGGCTTGGTAAATAGTACTGAAGCCTTTGCGTTGTTCTTGTATTGCTTTGTGGTGTCCTTACATCGCTTTGTGTCACAGAAAGACAATGCAAAGGCTTCATAAATATGGGCTCAAGTTTCCAACACATTTTGCTGATCTACTACACATAGGCCTTCATTATGACATTGGTGGTAAATCTCGCTTACGGCTGCCAACATACAGCCTCGGTGGCGAATATCCGTTTGCCATATTATGACACACACACCAATCTGACAAAATACAGCCACATACACAAATCCGCCAGCCCAAAGGTCAGTGCTAAAGTGGCGGTCCCAACACCCATACTGTTACGCCAGCAGAACAACGTCCACCACATTATGACCCACGAATCACCTCGGTGGACATTCAATGGCGGTAAACTATTGGCGGTACATACCGCTGTGCTCAGAATGGACACCCACATACAAAACAACACTACATTGGCCAATACTAAAAACACACACTTGACACTCATACACACACCACATCCACCCACCACAGCACTATAAAACACACACCCACATTACCCACCATTTACAATCAACAATTACTGCCAGGAGATTGACACAAACAGCACAGAGACAATTAGACACACACACCACATACACCCATACACCCATACATCCCTCGTGGACCCCACATCACACACCCCACCACATCACTCAAAACACTCTCACCAACACACACAACACCCATGTCCCCACAAAGGCACCCCCATTTCCCTGATAAGGAGTTAAGGGTCATGGTGGAGGAAATTGTCAGGGTAGAGCCACACCTCTTCGGAGCACAGGTACAGCAGATACTACCTCCTCCCCCACAACTCACAGCATGGGAGGAGCAACTCTTGGCACTACTGCATCCTGAGGGACTCGTTGGAGTAGCCAGAGGACTGGACACTAGTTAGTCAACATTTACCACTTATCACCCCCCATACCTGCATGCCATCACACCCCTCACCATCACTCCACTCCACCCCACACACTGCACCAACGCAGATGACTAAACCCAGTGCCAAGTCCTGCATGCCATACCAATGCATGGAGAGCCCTCCCAGCCCTGCATGGGTACCTATCACCAAAGCATGCACAGCATAGGGAAACTAATAATCACACAATACATCACCATACAAAAACAAAGGTGGCAGGACAACAGCAACGATAGAGTTTAAGCCAGGGATGTACAATATGTCATAGACATGAAGCATAATACATCACTTACACCCCCACAGGTGCCCAAGCCCGACTATGCAGTCAAGCAACAGAAGATGCCCCCAGTGATGACAGTAACTCTGGACTCCAGGATCTGGACCAACAACCTGGCCCATCAGGGACCATTGGACAGTCGGTAACCCAAGCCCACTCACAGTCCACCACAGAGCCTCCCCCATCAGTATCCAACACCACAGCACCCACCCAGCGTACCCACACCTCCATCCCCATGACACACCAATCAGCAGTGTCCCCACCTGTACAAGGACCCCACTCCACACCTCATACCCAAGACAATCAGGGACCTTGGGTCAGTGGCAGTGGGCACACCGTTCAGGGGACAGAGGCACAGGCCAACAGGGACACTGGGAGGACTGTTGTGCACTGGGGAGGACAGGCCCAGGGAACCGACTCTCCAGGAGGCACTCACTGAGATCCTGGGAGCCTACTAACATTCCCAGGACACGATGGGCCAGATCCTTGACAACGTGCAGGAGATCAGGCAGCTGCAGGCGGAACAGTATCAGGGGATCAGGGAGGACTTGTAGGCCATTAACCCCACCTTGATATCCATAGCAGGGGTGCTGGCAGACATGGCCAACATCATGAGGGAAACAACAGCACACCAATGGGCCCCTACAACTAGCCAGCCCATTGACTAGCCCGCCACTTCGACTGCAGCTAGTCGGCAGGAGGCCCTGCCACAGGACCCACAGGCCATCAGCACCCCTCCCCCTGAAGGTGAACTTCCCAGCAAACGTTCCATGCGAACCAGACAGAAGCCAGAGACACTTGCCAAGACTCCCACCAGGAAATTAGACTCTCCTGGTTGTCCCCCTTGTGTCCCACCCTGTTACGTTGTTCACTTTGAGTTGCCTTTGCTCCCCTTCCTATGGCCCCTTGGACACTGGACACTGGACACTGGACAGTGCCCCTTGGACACTGGACCTGTGCTACAAACAGACTGGAACAATACCCTGGACTTTCCTCCTTCATCACCCCATTCCATTGCACTTTTCCCTCAATTTCAATGCACTACAATAAACACCCTTGAACACAACTTGACTACTGGTGTTTTATGTGTTGAAAATGTGCATTTAAGGAAACAGTGCAAATGATCTGAACACTGTGAGAGCATAGAAATAATTACCTGTAGCTGTCTGTAGTCATCACATCAGTACACAGTTCTTATCTCACCAACATCTGTAAAATGAGAACCCATAGGTGACAGTAAGTTGAGATGCAATGGAAGTTAATGCCCTCATGCTACAGCCACACAGAAAACATCAATAGTCAGAGGAATGGTCAATTGCACTATCTCACTGTGTGTCATTGGAAGTATTGACAGATAACTGATGTTCTGTTGTCCTCATCCTCATCCTCTGCCTCCTCATCCTCACTGTCCTCAGGGTCCACTGCAGCAACAGGGGCATCTCCAGTCTCCTCTGCCTGCAGAAAGGGTACATGCCGTCTGAGGGCCAGGTTGTGCAACATGCAACATTCCACTACTATCTGGCAGACCTTCCCGGGTGAGTAGCACAGGGATCCACCTGTCAGATGAAGGCACCTGAACCTGGCCTTCAGGAGGCGGAAGGTCCTCTCTATGATCCGTCTGGTTCACCCATGCATCTCATTATAACGTTCTTCAGCCCCTATGCTGGCATTCCTCACTAGAGTCAGCAGCCACGATAGGTTTGGGTAGCCAGAGTCACCTGCAAGTATTGAGGGACAACATTTAGCCTCACACAATGATTTGGGGATGACACCTGAAGGCATACACTTACATACAGTGGGTGAGGAAAATGGCTCACCTATTAGCCACACCCTGTGCCTCTGTAGTTGGGCCATCACATTAGGGATGCTGCTATTCCTCAGAACAAAGGCATCATGCACTGACCCAGGATACTTAGCATTGACGTGGGGGATATACTGGTCCGCCAGGCACTCCATTTGCACATTCAGTGAGTGGAAACTCTTCTGATTCCTGAAAACCTGTTCATTCTGCGGGGGGGGAACTAATGCAATATGTGTCCCGTCAATTGCCTCAGCAATACTGGGTATATGTGCCATTGCATAGAATCTGGCCTTCACAGTGGCCGGATCTTCCACCTGGGGGAAAGCTATGTAGCTGCACATGTATTTCACCAGGGCAGACAAAACTCTTGCCAGCACGATTGAGAACATTGGCTGAGACATTCCTGCTGTCAAGCCCACTATCACTTGGAAAGAACCAGTTGCCAGGAAATGGAGCACTGATATCACTTGCACAAGAGAGGGGATCCAAGTCGGATGACGGATAGCAGAAATCCGGTCAGGCTCCAATTGGGCACACAGCTCTGTGATTGTGGCCCTGTCTAGTCTATAAGTGAGTATAATGTGCCTGTCCTCCAGTGTAGCCAAGTCCACAAGGGGTCTGTAAACGGACGTATGTCTCCTCCTCCTATTTATCCGCAGAGGTAGGTATCTAAGGGACACAAGAGGCTGTCACAATTTGAACAATGGAACCCCAACGTCAGTGTACATGGTGTATTTATGTGATGGGACAGTAGGAATGGCAAGGTATGTGCTAATCTAGGCTGTGACGCAGTTAAGGATGATATGACCGTTATCCACCACCATGAAATGGCAACTCCCTGTCCTGTATGTAGGGACAGGTGGAAGTGAGGTAACTCCGCTGACGTTGGGCGTCGTGGCGAAAGGCGGGCTTGCATTGCTGTGCAATTCCTCATTGGATAATATGGGGGTCTATGGAGTACAGTGGCCAATGGGGATCTGCGCCGGTAGTGACGGTGTACACCGCCCGGATGTGACTGCCATTTTCTATCTGATTCCTCACTTGTTTCCTGACCTTCAACAGGAGAACACCTATACTGCGTGTGCTGCTGTGACATGTGTCTGGAACCTACCATGGCCGCTGTGACCGGGGAAAGTGCCCCTGCCTTCACTTCGGAGGAGTTGGAGCGTTTGGTGGATGGGGTCCAACCCTAGAAAGGACTGCTGAATGGGCCTCCAGACCAACAGGTGAGGTTTGGGCACGATGCATGTATGAAGGATGCATGGAGATGTGTGTGCAAGCATCATGTCATCGGGGGGAATGTCTTGTGGTGGTGTACATGGTGTGCGCCAACTGATGTGTGTGCCAATGGTGACGGAAACAGGATTGGTGGGCCATATGTGTGACAGGCTGGATTGTATGTGTAATGGTGTCCTCCTGTCTATATTACCTCTGCAGGTCTGCGCCCATCAAAAGAAGGGATTATGGTATGCCATCGCCAAGGACGTGCAGACCCTGGGGGTCTATGGCAGACAGAGCACCCACTGTCAGAAACGGTGGGAGGACCTGAGACGCTGGGCACGGAAGACCTCGGAGGCCCAGCTGGGGTTGGCCTCCCAACGCGGAAGAGGTGCCCGTCGAAACCTGACCACCCTGATGGCCCGCACACTGGCAGTGGCCTACCCAGAGCTGGATGGTCACTTGAGGGAATCACAGTACACTGGGCATTACTACAATATTTGGCAGGTGACATGGGATCCGGGTGGTGGATATGACTTAGTGGGTGCCCCTAAGGCCAGACCAGACATTGCAGCGTGATTCAGCTCAAGGGTAATGTGTGTATGGAAATGCAGTTAACCTAGCTTGTTAGCATTCCATGTCAGTCAGGGCTTTGTGGGTACCATGAGGGGTGCAGTTGGCAGTGTGTGGCCCTCATCTTGCCGTGGCATCTAGCCAAATCACTGGCAGTGCAATGCATAGTGCTCAAGCCTGATCCCTGTGTGTGACGGTGCTGTATATGCCAACTGTGGTGTTGGTTCAGTAATTGACCCAGTGTTTCCTTTTTCTCTCTCCCCCCATTTTTTCTTCTGTCATCCTGTCCATGTGTGAATTAGCATCATCTGGCAGAGGAGCAGGGGCACCGGCGACAGAGGGAGCTGCATCCCACAGGACCCAGGAGGCAGTGTCCAGTGACGCTGAGGGAACCAGTGGGAGGGAGGGTGAGGGGAGGACAAAGGAAGAGATAGGAGGTGACAACACAGACTCAGATACCTTCTCCGATGGAATCTCCCTGGTGGTGGTCGACACCTCTTTGACCACCGCAGCTGCAGGTACAGCCGCCACCCCCGTACCAGCACCGCCCTCTCAGTAGCCCCTCAGCGAGTTGCCCGTGTCCGCTCACCCAGGAGGGTGGGCATCTCCTTTGCCCCAGGCACCTCAGGCCCTGCCCCAGTGAGCCCTGCTGCCCTGAGTGAGGAGGCTATTGACCTCCTGAGATCCATCTCTGTAGGGCAGTCAACCATAGCGAATGCCATCCAGGGGCTGGCATCCCAGATGCAGAAATGCAATGCATTCATGGAGGGCATTCACAGTGGATTGGCGGCCCAACAGAGATCGATTCAGGCTCTGGTCTCCTCTCTAATGGCAGCCATTGTCCCTGTCCCTACCGTCTCCCCTCCAACTACCACTTCACAGTCTTCTGAACCCCAACCCATCCCATGCACACATACAGACGAGCATGCACACAAGATAACACACAAGAGTGGCACAGTCAAACACAGGCACCACACTTCATCCCACAAACACCAGACAGTTGCAGAAACAACAACATCCACTGCCTCCACTGTCTCCCCCTCCACCTTCATCTACCTCACAATCTCGTCCAAAACTCACACCTGCATGCACTGCATCAACATCCACCACCATCCACCACCAGCATTACCACACCAAGCAGCACACACACCTAATTAGCAGACACCTCCACAACATCCATGCATGCGTCCCCTGTGTCCTCTCCCACCCTGTCTGTCCCCCGTCCTAAAGGACACAAACGCAAGCACTAACACACCCAACAGTCATCCACCTCCCATCAGCACACTGCCCATGCACCTGCACCCAAGTCCAGCAGACATACACCTCCTACAACCACTCCCTCAACCTCCACTCCCTTCCCTCCTCCCTCATACTGCCCCACCGTCCTTAAGAAGCTTTTCCTTGGCCAACTTGACCTCTTCCCTCACCCTCCCTCCGTCCTGCCTGGACGAGCAGGGTCCCAACGACCCAGCCCAGCACCTCAGCCAAACAGTCCACGCGGACAGTGGTGGCACCACATAGTTGTGGGGGCAAGTCAGTGAAGGATCCCACTCCACCAGCCAGGAAGGTTAAGGATCCCACACCTCCTGCGATGGAGGGGAAGGAGCTCACACCTCCTGCCATGAAGGGGAAGAAGCCCTTGACTCCTGCCCGGAAGGCTAAGGAACACTCACATCCTGCCAAGAAGGGGAAGAAGCCCTCACACCCTGCCAGGAAGGGTAAGGATCCAACGCCTCCCGCCTTGTAGGGGAAGAAGCCCTCGACTCCATTGGAGGCTGTCAGGGTGACACCACCAGTGGTCACAGGGCCCCCACCACCAGCTGAGGAAGTGCATCCCTCACCTCCAGTAGAGGCTGCCCAGGAGGCACCTCCACCTGCCACCACAGGTCAGCCCTCACCTCCAGAAGAGGCTGTCCAGGAGGCACCTCCACCTGCCATCACAGTTTAGCCCTCACCTCCAGCTGAGGCTGTCAGAATGACGTCACCACCACCAGTGGCCACGGGGCCCTCAGCGTCACCTGAGAAAATGCATCTCTCACCTACAGCTGCCCAGGAGATACCTCTATCTGCTGAGACAGTACAGCCCTCACCTCCAGCAGAGGCTGCCCAGGAGGCACCTTCACCTGCTGGCACTGTGCAGCCCTCACAGTGACACAGTGAAGCCATCATTACCAGCGGAAGCCATGTAGGCCACCCTCCAGGGACTGCTGTACAACGGCCCCCTCCAGAAACAGTGGGAAAGTCACCCACTCTAGAGGCTGCCCAGGAGGCACCTTCACCTGCTGACACTGTGCAGCCCTCACAGTGACACAGTGAAGCCGTCACCACCAGCGGAAGCCATGTAGGCCACCCTTCAGGGACTGCTGTACAATGGCCCCTTCCAGAAACAGTGGGAAAGTCACCCACTCCAGAGACTGTGGCCTTGCACTCCCCAGCACAGAGTAATGGGCATGGAGCCCCTTCCAGAACCAGTGGGAAAGTCACCCACTCCAGGGACTGTGGCCTTACACTCCCCAGCAAAGAGAAAAGGGCATGGAGCACGCTCCAGAACCAGTGGCCTTGCTCCCGTATTTGGCTGAGGTGCCCCCCACCCGCCATCCCCTTGGGATGCCTGCCCTCTTGCGAACTGATACCCCTGCAGAGTTCTGTCCGGATGAAGTCAGGACTCGAGTTGGGCCTTGGACTGTGCCCTGTGGCCATGTGGGCCCTTAGTACTTTGGACTGGGCATTGGCCCTTTGTGTACATTTGTACATATATGTTTTTCATACAATTGGCTTATTTGGTAGCTGTTTATATCAATACATTCTCATTACTGCATTCTTGTCCTTGCATTATTATGACGTGGGTCCTGTGACATTGTTTTTCCTCTGCAGCTGGTTGTGTGTATGGTGTGTGTTGTGTGTGTGTGTGTCACTCTCGTTTTCCTCCCTCCCTCCCGTGCTAGGCAGCTGTACTCACTGTAGTCCTCTTCGTTGGCGTTGGTGTTCCAGGTGGAGCATGATGTAGATGAGCATCGGGAAGACTTGCAGTTCCGGTTCCATGGCGGCGTTGTTCTTCCCTGTGTCTCCGATGGTGAGTCTTTGCTCTTTTGTGCAGTGTTTCCACCAGGCTTTTGATGGCTTTGGTACCGCCCTGGAAATCGTGGCGGATTGAAGGGTCAAAATATGGTGGACGGTACTTTGTCTTCCGTCTGGCTGTTGATGGCTACCGCCGTGGTGAGTGTTGTTAATGCCCTGGTGGTTGGTGTGGTACATTGGCTGTCTATGTGAGTTTTCTCCGCCATGGTCATAATTTGACGGTAATTACCGCCAGCCTGTTGGCAGTATTACCGCCACTTTATAACTCACCTCCAGGGTCATAATGAGGACCATACTGTTCCGTGTCTCAGACAAAAATGGCATCATCCACTTTTTTAAAACTATTTGATCTGGCTTAGTAGCAGGCTTTAAAACTATTTTTGGATTACTGCTTTAATTTTCAGGCTCTTTGTTTTCAAAACATTTTGCTGGAATATCAAGTGCTCTTCTCATCGTGGGATATGCAATTTGTATTTTTTTACTGATGAAGAAATGAAATCAACATAAAAAACAACCACCCTATCCAACTGAGTATAAATGTTGCAAAACCATTAGATTCTATCTAGCAGAAAAATTGGTTGCAAAATTTTGCACATTTGACTTTATGGGTCCTATTTAAAACTGTATTTTCTTGTACATTTAGTAGTATTACAACAGCACTAAAGTATTATAAAATTATTTTCACAAACCTACAAGTGTAAATCTCCACCTCTATATCTTCCATCTTTTCTATGGGGAGATCCTCATGGAGGTAGGCTTATTAACTGATAATAAATGTGGGAGGTACCACAGGAGTGCCTGGAAAAAGGAGAAAAGGGGCATACTTACTACCAACTAAGAGGGGTTTAGGGAGGAGTGAGGAGAGCTTTAAGGGAGAATTAGTTACGTTAGGAAGGGACATGCATCCCCCACTCAAAAAAGTGGTCAGTCCATTGCTATTCACAAACTACATTTTTAAAGTGACTAAAGTAAAAAAAACACTGAAGACAGTAGTTGATTACTCCAGCTCAGAGCTGTAATAAGTCCTGGCAATGCATCCTCCCATACTGCATTCTCTCACATTAAATAATGGAGGTAGGGTTTTGAAAGAACCCCATCGGAAATAATGTTAAATTAAGTTATTTTGAATAGTTAAAAATATAGTTAAATATAATGCATTGTTCGGAAAAAATACTCCAAAAGAAAATGTTTTTATTATTTGTAATATATACTTTAATAACCGTATTTGAATTTATAAATAATATAACATTATTTTTAATTAAAAAATAGTTACGCCACTTTTAATAATTATTACTACATAATACAAATGTTTTTTAATTTAGGTGGGAATTTATTTTTTAACAATCTTCAGAACAAATATTTATTTATTATGTTTAAGTTACTTAAAGATCTAGTTCAAAATTAAATTATAAGTGCTGCAGCATTTTTGTATTTTGGTTTACATTGAACATAAATATATCAAACTAATTTACATTGTTATTCAACATAACATTATTTTTACTAATTATTTTGAGTTAACTAAACTTTTTTACTTTTTCACATTTTTCCTATACTTTATCAAACGACACTCCACAATAGGAGTGGCTATCACCCTTTGGTAAACTACAGGTAAATTATACAAAAATTATTAAACTTTATAATAAATTAGTAAGCATATTATATATTTGGTAGTATTGCAAGTTACTATATACATTTATTTTAAATGAAGAATGAAATAATAAAATTCTACAGCACTATTAGCCTAGTTCTGAATTACATCTTTAATTTATGCATATTAAATCAAACTAAAGTTATTTTTCTGTGAGAATTCAAAATGATAAAAAATAACTTCCAACATAAAGTAAAAAATAGTTTTTACTACACATTGACAGTTATTCAAACTGATGTACAGAATTAATTTAAAGTAGTTTAATTATATTCAAATATAAATTATTGCTGTCAAAAAAGGGTTGTTAATATAGTTTATGAATAAAGGTTTTGTTTTATTTTTTTTAACATTAAATTATATGTATTTATCAGTTAGTCAGTTTATCTTTATTTTGGCTCCATGGCCATAAAAGATCATGGTTAATTTTCAATACAAAAGATTAAACAATAAATACACTGTACAATAATTCTCATTTCATAACAGTCTCACCAATTAAGGCCCAAGAAATTGAAAATAAATATATTAAAAACAATTTGACTCGTAAAATCAAAACAGTAAAAAAGGGAGGGGCAAAATAAAAACCCTGCCCCCTTAGCTGGACAACAGTTTCTGTCTGAGCCTCAAAATGTGCAACAAAAATGGAGAAACAGCAAAACCAATGAACTGCCTAGTGTTACTCTGTAGTACTCTTAAGGCCATCCTAAATTTCCGGAACCCAAAGTTACGGCACACTGGCAAGACCCACTTCCTTCTAAACCTTTGATAAACGGGTCGAATAGCAAAACATGTTCAGGTGATTGTCCCACCAGCAGACACAATGGACCAAACTGGTCCTGATCACCGGGGTGGGATTTCCACTTGGCAGAGACAAAGTTAAAGGGCAAGGTTCCCAAGTGAATTCTATGATATAAACTCTTCGCAGGGGGTGGTTCGATGTCATCCAAGAATGCCTCAAAATGACACTCCACTTTGAACTCCAAAAACGATGCAGTGAGGGTCCTGACCCTGGAAGTATACAAATCTAAATTGTCAACATAGAGCCAGTAAGAACCTTTCAAATCGAACCTGGACCCTGAGATAGTATCAGCAGGGGAGGACCTTATGTCCTCATACCCAATCTGGTCCAGGTGAGTTTTCAAGGACCTCAACCATGTAATCTTACTGGCACCAGACTGCCCCAGCACATCTTCTAGTGTCTCACGAAAGGGTGAGAGCTCAGGAACTGTCCAAAGTCTCTGCCAATATAGAAGAGGTCTTAACCTGGTAAGATTGGTCTCATACCACAGTCCAATTTCACGGGGACAAGTGGAGGCTGACCACCGAACTCATACCGCCGGCAAACCGCCATTGTGGTCAGAACACCGCTGGCCCCATTCCAAGTTTACTGCAGGTCCTTAACATTGATTCCGGCTCATAATCGAGCCGGCGCCAATGTGACGGTATGGCGGGTGCAGCAGCACCCATTGCGCTTTCCACTGCCCGTAATCCGGGCAGTGGAAAGCACGACGAGGCTGTCCTTAGGGGGCTCCACCCATGCCAAGTGCATACGCAGGGCAGGGGCCCCTGGGGCCCCTTTCTACCAGCCTTGGCATGGTGGGACTACAGCCATGCAGAGGCTTGCAGAAAGGGGACTCGTAATCCCCAGGGCAGCGCTGCAAGCAGCTCTGCCCTGGCGGATTGAGACCGTCAGGCTGTCGGCTGGTGGCACCCTGGCAGTGTCGGCAGTCCGACCGTGGCGGCTCCGCCAAGGTTGTAATGTGGTGGTCAGACTGCCACTATGGCGGTGGTCCAACTGCCACCGTGGTCCTGGCAGTCCTAGGACCGCCAGGGTCAGAATGAGGCCCTAAGTTTCTCAAAAAGCAGTTTTCTGACAATTCTAGGGGTCTAATATCATAAAAGACGCAAAGCTCCCCACCAAATAAATTGGTCCCAAAAACTGGGTTTTATAAATCTTAAGGGCCGGTGACACTGGACGAAATCAGGAAGAAAGATGAGCCCTCAAAATACCTCCACAGTATTGCTCTAACTTGAGTCTACACAACCTGAACATGAGAGGACCAATCAAAACATTCAGTGAGAGTAACCCTTAAGTAATCAAACACAGAAACTATCTCCAGTAGCACACCATTAAGGGTCAGATTGGGGTCAGAAGTCTGAGAGGGGTTAAAAACCATAACTTTTGTCTTGCTGGGTTTGATGTTCAGCCCCCTCTGTCTGCAAAATGACTCAAAACAAACCAGAAGCTTCTGGATCCCCATCAGGGAATTTGATAACAAGAGAGTGTTATCTGCAAACAGGAGGGCCGGAGTCTTGAATCCAGCAAGAGTAGGGGCATTGCCTTACATTTATGAAGCTGGGAAACCAGCCCAATTGTATACAGAAGAAAAAGGGTCAGGGCCAACATGCACCCCTGTCTCACTCCCCTAGTTACCGGAATGGGTTCTGTCAATTCACACTGTGGTCCACAGCTAACTTGGGTGTTATTGTTGGAATGTATTGTTGGAATGTAATCTGACACTGTTTCTCAAAAGATAGCCAGGAACTCCCAACGCTGCAAGCACTGCTTACAGGGTATTTCTGAGGACAAGATTAAAAGCAGACCTAAGGTCCACAAAAATAACAAAGTCACCCCCACAATATTACAAATTTCCAGTACAACAGTTGCAAGCAGAAGAATTGATCAGTTGTCCCAGCACCATCTCTGAACCCAGCCTGCAGAGGAGTTAGGACATTCGAGTGAGAGATTCACTTGCTCAGCCTATTCAGAACGATCTGACTGACCAGCTCTTGCAAGCTGTCGATAAGGCTGATTGGTCTGTAAGGAGATGGTAGACATCTAGAGCCCTTTTTAAAAATTGTAACAGTTTCAGCCTCTGCCCAGGTAGGAGGAATAGGCGCACCATTCAATACAGCACTAAAGAACAAGGAAAAGTAAGGGCACCAAATATCTTTATAAGTCCTAAACAGATCACCAAGCACCGTATCCAAAGGGGGTTTATTTGGTGTAATCCAATCTAATGCTTTAGAACTGGAAATCTGGTGAACCCAGGGTAATACAGACTGAATGAAAATGTCCAGCCGGTGGGACACTGGTTGATTTTCTACATGATGTCCCCAGGATCTGTCTAGAAGAGACCGCTTGAGTCGAGTCCTGCTCCTCAATACCTGAGAATAACAAATAAATATTCTCAACCCAGGCGGAGGCAGAAATGTTACTGTCCAATGGAGTCTGACAGCTAGAGTCACTCTCTGCAACAATCCGCCAAAAGAAGGTGTAATGCTTATTTTTTACGACACCCAACATTGAGCTCCACTTGGAACACTTCTAGGTTCTCGTGGCGCTAGTAATTATAGTTTTGTAATGCAATCTAGCAACCCCAATGGCTTCTCTAGAACCAGATTGAATAGATAAAGAAAGAGTGCATTAAGCTACTCGACATGCTTTGGGTAAGAACCTAGAATCTGCCAGAAATAAAATTCTTAAGTTGGCAAACATAGTATTATGAGTAGCACTCAGCCTCACCAAAGCATCTGGGGTCCCAAGAGGGCATAACTTCATCTTGTACTGCAGTAAAACCATTAGCAACAACTTCAAACACTTTCCCCAAGGCTGTTATATTTCAAAGTATTTTAAATAATTTAATTTAATATTTTTTCCTAGGGGGTTGTATTTTAAGTCCCATTCCTCATTATCTTCTATGGGAGGTTGTTGCAGTATCCATTGTTGGTCATGGGTGATGCAAGATTTACCACAGTTTCTTTTTGGCAGTTATAACTTACACCCATAAATATAGCTCTGTTCCCTTTTTCTGGGGTGGTGATGTGTTAGCTTACACTGTTGAGTAAATTTACACTAGGATTATAGGAACAGCCAAAAGCAGTAAAGCTACTCAAAAGTGTAAGAGTAAATTGCAGGTGTAAATTACTCACAAGTTAGAGTTACCTTTCTGAGTAGCCCTATATGTTTTTGCAAACTACAACTTCCTAAAGTTAGACCTGTGTTTCAATGCTTGAACTGCTATCAAACTGTAATTTTGAATATTCCGCTGGAACAACAAACTGTACTTCTTGTTGACTGCTGGGAAGTAACTCGGCAATCAAATAGCATTAGGCATTCTGGAATGCAATTTACAGACAATCTCACAGTTCCCAGATACATTCAATTTTGGTTCACGAAACACTTTAATAGCCATGGTTGGTTTGCCTCTGATTTGATAGTAATCTGTGATTTCAACATTTTAAAACTCCATATCTTGGCTTCATCATTGACAACAGTTGGCATGTTGCAGTATTATGACATTTAAGCCCTCATTACAACATTGGCGGTATATATACCGCCTACCGCCGCGGGGATGGCCGCCATAAAACCGTCGCCGCGACTACCAGCTGTCTGCCGCATTAAGACCGTAGCCGGAATCCTGCCAGAAGGATGGCGGAAATCCAGCTGCGGCCATGGTGGCGGATGGCGGTAAGGTGGCACTGCTGCCAGCAGCAGCGACACATCAGTAGACTGCTGCAGACCGTATCATGACACATGATACGGCCTGGTGGTGTTCTGCTGGCGGACGCTGCTGCTGGCAGCAGTGCCCCGTCCCATCTCCTGTCGGAGGAACCCCTGCAATCAGGTAAGTTGGGTGATCCGACAAGGGAGAGGGTTTTGTGTGTGGGTGCATGTTTGTGCGTGCATGCATGCGGGTGTGAGATGTGTGTTGTCCGTGTGTGCGTGTATGAATGTGTGAGTGTGTGAATGTTATGTTATGTGCATGTATGTACGTCAGTGTGTGTGGATGTGTGTGTGAATGGATGTATGCTTGCATAGATGAATGTGGGTATGAATGTGTAAATGTATGTGTTCAATGATGCATGAAGGTGCGTGTATGTTGTGGGGGGTCTAGAGTGGGGTGGTGGGGGGAAAATAAGGGGAGGGGGCGGGGAAGACCCCTATCAGTGACAGGGAAGGGATTCCCTGGCACTGATGGTGCCTACCGCCATGGTTTTCGTGGCGGTAAGATTGCCATGAAAACCATGGCAGTAGGAGGGGTCATAATCCCGTGGGTGGGCTAGTGACGGCCCCCTGGCATGAGACTGAAGTCTCCAGCCCAGCAGTCATTACCGCCGTGGCAGACGGTGTGGTGCATTGGCGGTATGGCTTGGGCCAAACCGCTAATGTCATATTATGGGGAAAAGTCCCGCCAGCCTGTTGGCAGTACTTTTCTCCATTTTACCACCGTCCACCAGGGTTCCTGACTTTTCTATTATAAGTGAGACTTGAAAGACACACCATCTTCTCCATCTGTGAAGGTTCTCTTAGAGGTTGCCAGTTTGAAAGTTGACATTTGTGTTTTTAATGATACAAACTCAGTAAAATAAGAGAAAGACAATTAGGAGTTGTTGTTTTAATCCCTTTTGAATGTATGTTTAGTTTTAGCACCAACCCTTGTACTCACATTAGGCACAAGACCTAATTCAAGGCATAACACAATATTTGCATTCTTCTACTCGTGTGCCCACCTCATTGCAGGTCATATACGCCTATATTCATTTATTTGAGTGCACATTCTCTTTTAGTGTTGTTTTTGTTGGTATAGCAAATAAAGTTTGGTTTAAAATACTTTGTGTACCACTTTTTATATATATGTATTGATATGATTTATAATGTTTTCTCGAATTAATTGAAGGTGCAATAAAAATACAATAGTAAATCTTGCATTTGACATCATTCATTGCAAACCCTTTCTTTTTCAGAATAATCAGAAAAGTGTATTTATGTTTGGTACATACAAGTATTAGCCAAAATTAATCTTTCTGTTTCTAGTAGGTTTGGTTCATATAGGAAGAGCTGTACAGATCCTTGGTGAAAACCAGTGGTAGGCTTCTCAGAGCTTCTTGGCAATAACCGCTTGCTGGAAACCCACACCAAGAACAAACAGAAAGGGAGCGCCCTTTTCAAAGTACTGAACAACAGGTCTGTTGTTTGGCTAAGGTATGCAATATTAAAACAAGTGGCACAACCAGAAACTGTATATCATATATGGAAGTACATTACTGGTACCATGATTGAATGAGCATGTGAAAGTGACTTTGTTTCTCTCTCCCACGCCAGTGACCATCCTCAGTGGTTGCCACTTTTGAAAAGAGCCTTTTGCTGTGATACGTTTGATCGATGACAGGAATATAGGTGGAAGCCCATCTTCTTTCTCTTGCTTCTTCCTAAAATGTAAAATAAAGAGAATGATCAACAGTGATGTCCTCCTTAAGGGAGGAAAAGTGAATACTCGAAAAACAAGCATTTGCATTGCAATGGGTCTTGCATTTGCTTGAGATAGAGCTATTGGCGTTGGAAATTCATGACTGGACTTTTCTTGCTCCCTCCTCCCGTTTCCAGCGAAGGTCATCGAAAAAATCGTGAACATCCAACTGTCCCGCTACCTGGAAGACAGCAAAGCGCACGATACCTCCCAATCCGGATTTCGCAAGAACCACAGCACGGAGGCCGCACTCATTGCTGCCACAGATGACATCAGGACCATGCTCCACAAAGGCGAAACTGCAGCGCTCATCCTCCTGGACCTTTCCGCCGCTTTCGACACCGTCTGTCACCACACCCTTCGAACACACCTCCACAACACCGGGATCCGCGGCAAGGCCCTCGACTGGATCTCCTCTTTCCTCTCCGGCAGAACCCAGAGAGTCCGCCTTCCGCCCTACCTGTTCGAATCCTCAAAAATCGTCTGTGGCGTCCTTCAAGGATCCTCACTCAGCCCAACACTCATCAACGTTTACATGGCTCCCCTCGCCTACATCGCACGATCCCACAGCATCAACACAGCATCCTACACAGACGACACCCAGCTGATCATCTCCCTCACGAAAGACCCCACAACAGCCTCCACAAGGGACTTCACGCTATTGCCGACTGGATGGAATCAAGCCGCCTCAAGCTAATCACAGACAAAACAGAGGTCCTCATCCTCGGCAGCAACCTCTCCGCCTGGAACGACTCCTGGTGGCCTACCTCCCTCGAAGCCACCCGCACCACCAAAGTATGGAACCTGGGAATCATCCTTGACTCAGCACTCAGCATGACTCAACAGGTCAACGCAGTCTCCTCTTCCTGCTATAACACCCTCCGGATGCTCCTCAAGATCTTCAAGGGGATTCCCATTGAAACCAGAAAAACAGTCACCCACGCCCTAGTCAGCAGCTGACTGGACTTCGGCAACGCGCTCTATGCAGGAACCACGGCCAAACTACAAAAGAAAATGCAATATATCTAAAACGCCTCCGCCTGACTCATCCTTGACGTTCCACGCCGCAACCACATCTCAGCCCATCTCAGAGAGCTACACTGGCTACCCGTATCGAAGAGGATCACATTCAAACTAGTCACCCACGCACACAAAGCCCTCCACAACACAGGTCCGGCCTACCTCAACGACAGACTCACCTTCCACACCCCCGCCCGCCAGCTCCGATCCGCCAGCCTCGCCCTCGCCTCCGTCCCCCGCGTTCACAGCACCCCCACCGGAGGAAGATCCTTCTCTTACCTCGCCGCCAAGACCTGGAACTCCCTACTGCTCCAACTACGCCAGACCCAAGACCTCCTGGCCTTAAGAAAACGCCTCAAGACATGGCTATTCGACCAATAGCTCCCCCCGCACCTTGAGACCCTAAAGGGTGAGTAGCGCGCTTTATAAACTGTTTGATTGATTGATTGATTGATACATAAATTGGTCAACCCTGCCTCATAATTTGGTCTTTCCCTGCCACATAATTACAGTGGCTCTGCATATAAAGCACTCCTATTTACCTTCTTCCTCTATCTGCAGCCAAAAATGAAAATGTTGCCATTTAGTATCCTAATTTAAAACAGCCATGCCAATTCCAATAGAATACCACTTTAACCACCCCACTATCATAGTTGCTGGCTGGCTAACACGATTCACAAAACAAGACAGCCAAAGAGGAGTAACAAGAGAAATAAACTAGAAGGGTCACCCAAACAAATCAAGAGTGTTTTAACAGTCATAGTGTAATAAGGATGTTAAGTTGGCCTGAATCATGGTCAGAATTGCAATAAGGAGCAAATAATAAAACATGTACAATTATCATATAAACCCAATAAAAACCTTTATCAGGATTGCATGTTTGACGTTAGACTGTAATGCTCAAAACAGCCCTTAGAGGACACCACAATGAAATGAAAATAGCATTTGTAAGAAACGTTGTTATGTTATCATATAGTTAGTCCCCAGAGAGCATAACCACACGAAAAGAAAATGACTGAAAGTATTGCACTGTAACCATATATTTAGCTCCTAGAATGCATAGTGCATTGCACATTTTCAGAGCTAGCAGGCTTATTGCAATAATATTACAAACAAGACCTTTAAAACGCAAATTGCTCTCAGCTGTAAAAAAACAAAAAAAACATCCTGTCATGAGAGAGATTAAAAAGACACTGGAGAGAGGGGTTATTATTTTGGGGTTCCCAGTAACCTAGTGTGCTGACCCAGAGTTGACCTAGACAGAAAGAGCAGGTTGTGGTGAACGTTTTGAGAGTGGTCCCATTGTCCTAGGACCTCCACAGGCTGAGTTATGAGCAAAAATGTTTTGTGAAAGAATGCCCAGCAAAGCATTATGGGACGATAGAGTGCAGCAAATATTGTAGTATTTTGACTGCAATACTCAGAGCAGCCCCCAGAGGACACGGCAATACAAATATTTGTGTAAGAAACATGGTTATGTAACCATATAATTAGCCCCTAGAGGTCTTAAAATTAAGAAAATAGAATAGCACAAAGTAATGCAGTGCAACTATACATTTTGCCTTTACAAGACATAACGCTTTACACATTCTCAAGCTAGCAGGCCTATAGCAATACTAAGGCCCTTGGAACACAAACTAATCCAAGTTATACTACAAAAGTTCCAGCCATAACAGAGATTAAAAAGGGACTGAATGTTGGGTGGGGTTATTATTTTGGGGTCCCCACTAACCTAGTGTGAGGGCCCAGAGATGTCCTAAACAGAAAAGGCACGTCATGCTGGATGGTTTGGTGGTGGTCCCATTGTCCTAGGACCACCAAAGGCTGAGTTTTGGGCAAAAATAGTGAGAAAAACAATGCTTGCAACGCATTATGGGATGACCTTTCCCAAGCACAGTGAATATTGTAGTATCGGCTCTCTCGCTGTGCCAGGAGAGCTGCCATGTGGATTTCTGTATTTTTTAGTAAAGCATTTATCAATTATGAGTGTTTTGGGGAAAGCTATGGAGCATGAAGGGGAGAGTCAAAAGAAATGACTCTGATTAGGTAACAGTGTGAACAACGTGACTAGGGCTCCAATACCACTGATGGAGTTTGCCCTGTTGGCACTGTGATCGCTATGGCAGCCATGGAGCACATCAAGGGATTTTTGAAAGGCAAGCCCACGAATGAGTGAAGGTGATGGGTGTGAGGTGGGTGTGGTTAAAAGCCCACAATGCTTATAACAGGTCTAAGCGCTTGACCTAAGATGCACTTGACCTATGAAGCTCGAACTAAGAAGCTGTCTCCTTATTTAAATTGTGTAAAGATCTTTTGTATGAAAGAGGGTGGGTTCTGAAACCCACACAGGCATAGTATAAAATAGTGCATGATTCATAGGCATTAAGGACTTACCATGCTCCAATGTGCCTAGCTGATATAATGGTAGTCTGAAACACTATTTCTGTAACAGCAATTCCATGTCACAAGAAGCTGTCAGTTGAACGGACTTGTGCAAGTATACTCTTGAGATCATATCTGGCAGTAGGCATCCTTGCTAGTGAGAGTAAATATAACAGACTAGTCAAATAAGGTCTGGTTGTCTTATTGTAGAATGGAAATGATGTAATGTGTGTATTTGTACGCTTTCATAGGTGCTAAGTAAAGTCATACAAGTCTTCACCTGCACATCTGCCTCTGACAGTTGTTTGTAGAATGGTATGTCGAAAGTCAGGGGATTGATACCCTCAGGCAGAGATCAGTTACAAAAGCTAAACCATTTTTTCTTATATGAAGGTGTAGAGATCAGTTCCCTGTCAGTCACCAGCATATACCATCTGATTTTATATTGAGACCAAGTGGTCAACTTTCTTCCTGCTCCCTACATATCAATGTTATTAGTGGTGTGGACTTTTTGGGCAATGGCAAGCATGTCAAGAACCAGGTACTGAATCAGTATAGTTGCAGAAAGGGATGTAGAATTGCCATTTGTCAAAACAAACCTCAAATAATAGGAAGTAGGATGGATGTCCTCTGAAAGAGGTACAGGAAAATAGAGAATCAAACCTGGTGGCCAGGCTGTATCCTCTATTACAACAGAAACACTGGTTGGTGCTTGGTCTTCAGAAGGACAGATGCAAACAGGGGAGCTAATAGGAAAGTAAGGAGAAATATCACTAAACAAACCAGCAAAATATGGTGCCACAGGGATCTGGAACCGTGCGTACTGAGGAGCCAAAGTGGATGTATTTTGAGTTCCAAAAGATATAGGGGGTCATTATGACCTTGGCGGGCGGCATCAGCCACCCGCCAAGATCTGACCGCCATGTGGCCGCCAATGGCCCAGCTGGGATCACGGCCGCAACATAGGAGCCGGCTCCAAATGGAGCCCGCCGTGTTGCGGCCGTGCGACGGGTGCAGTTGCACCAGTCGCTCTTTTCACTGTCTACATAGCAGACAGTGAAAAGCTGCATGGGGCCCTGTCAGCTGAACTGCACTGCCCCAAGGGGCCCCACGACTCCCCGTTCTGCCAGCCTTTTCCTGGCGGTGCAAACTGCCAGAAAAAGGCTGGCGGTCGGGGACTCGTAATCCCCTGGGCAGCGCTGCAAGCAGCGCTGCCCAGGTGGATTATCACCGCCGGGGCAAAAGTGGTGGAATACAGCCAGCCCCGGCGGTGCGACCGCGGCGCTTCCGCTGCGGTCGTAATACGCCTGGAAGCACCGCCAGCCTGTTGGCGGTGCTTCTGTCATTTTAGCCCTGGCGGTCCCGTACCGCCAGGGTCAAAATGACCCCCATTGAATTGGATATGTCCATGACATGCAGGGGTGAAAACCTCTTTGTCCCCTTAAAATTCATTGCAACGTCTTAGCCTTCATTGAGGCTGCTTTGAATTTCTCCCTAAATAATCTGTTCTTGGACTGTGAGGTAGAGCTCGAAGAGAAGAGGCTTGGACCAAAAAACTTATAAGCAATTGCAAGGAATATGATCATGCTGTTATTTTGTGAATGAAGCAGAACCATTATCTGTGATCATATAAGTTTTGCACTGATGCAACAAATTATCCATTGAGGGATGATGAAGTTTCTTACAACGAATAGCAAATCTCTGGCCTTATGCTTCAATTCCAAAGATTTTAACCGTGCCTGCCATTGCATGGAGAGTAGCTGCCTGAAAGATCAGATCTGGGTGGAGATCAAACTCAAAACCCAGCTCAGGCACTATTAATGTAAGAAATTTCACATGGGCAGGAGGCACTTATATTGGGAATGGCAATATGAATAATGTCCGCAGAACACTAAAACAATTTGAATGAATCAGAACCATCACCTTGAGTTCAGAAGAGGCTGAGGGTGAATCCCTGACCTTTGTTTTGGCATTAATGGTGAGGAGGATTAAATTCAACACCAAAAGAACAGAAAAATTTGTAAACTTGTCAGCATCACTGTCAGTGTGATCCGGGTATGTGCTTTTTGGGGTGGTTTCAAATGTCTCCATGGAGCACACCTTTTCAACTGAGCATTCCGCAACTCTATTACCCTGTACCAAGATGGCTGTGAAAGGCAAATAAAATGCATTTATGGAGTGCTCATTGTGTTCTCTATTCTCTACAACCTTCCACTGCATGTCAGTGCTACGCCAATGCTTAGTTTCCTTCCTGAGGACTTGAGGTTTCTGTCTCTCACAGAATGCGCCATATATTTCTCTTCACTTTTTCCTCCCTTCCCAGCCAGGCATGGTGAAACCAGAGGGGAACACACACCATTCTCCCCCCCCAAACCTCACCCCCCCTGGAGTTCTGAACAACAATCTTTTTCTCTTAGCTTGACTGGTCTCAAGGTCACCTTATGTGTGCAGCTCAAGAAGCCATGTTTGAGCACAGCTGCACGCCTCCTGGAGAACTCCTGGAACCAAAAAAGGTGATTACTCAAACTGGCCTCCTTTGAAAGGGAGATTGACGCCTTTCATGCCTCTTTCACTGCCTTATCTAATTTTCTTCCCATCCAATTCTAAAATAGTCTTTCCCACAAGACCATTAATGCTTTTCGTCCTGCTGCTTCTGTGGGACATTATCCTGTGAATAACATTCTCATGGGCCACAGCCCCCCTGTTTGTAATCTGATGTAATGTATTCACCTCTTCTGACTTACTCAACCTCATTACTACTGAATGTGAGATGTCATCTCAGTTCTTTTAGGCCTCTCGACCTAGATAAGTAACGTTACCGAGCTAACTGCCCTACTCTATCTGATCTCCATCATACAGGTATCAAGTGTATCTGTTCTCCTAGGATCCATCAGTTGTGAAAGGTAATGGGTTGTTCTATTTTGTAACCCTACGGCTTGCTCTTCCTTCTGTCACACAAAACACTACACAGTAATTTTATACACCCAGGCAAGGTTGGCTTGTTAGCGGTTATTAAAAATGGGCATTGAGAGATTAGAGACAGCTATTGTAATTGATTGGTGAGTTCATTGTTCATACAATTTTTCAAATGGTAGAAAACTTGTCATGAGCAGTGTTCATTTGAAGATGGTGAAAAGTGAAAAGTGTTTGATATAGTCCTGCATTCATTTATGTGTGTCTGTGTATGTATGCACCTGGTTTCTATTGAAAGAGTGTTTTTTTTACTTGCCTACATCTTTGGCTCTGATTGACAAATCTTACGAAATTTTCCAAAAAACTTTGACGCTCACGTGAACTGCTGTCTGGGAAGTTTCGGGGTGATCCATCATGAGGGGACTAAGAAAAAGGAGGGTATCAAAACGCTTTTTCCCCTTTAATTTTTCCATAGGGATTTTGAACAGCAACAGTGCCCGAACCACTAGATGGAATTACACCAAATTTGGCAGAAAGACAGCTGTTGGTCCAGAAAGAGACCATTTTATTATTTGGTGTAAATCCATCCAATAGTTTTTTAGTAATTAAAGAGAAAACAAATTTGTATAAATAGGGAGGCAAAGACTTTGCAAACCCTCCCGATTTTGCCTGAGATCTGATTGGCTGCCAACACGTCAACAAGGAAGTGTTGGCAACCATGTTGGGACTGACAAAAATGTAAAAAAATAAGAAAAGGGGCAGGGTAGTGATACCCTGACCCCTTAGCGCTGATGCCCCACAGGGCTTTAATAAAACACAATGTTGGGGGGGGGGACCAGGCACCCCACCAGCCCCGAAGACCGCCGCCTCCTCTGGGCACAAATTTTAAAACACATAAGGGATCCATTACGGACCCGGGGACCACTACCTCCCTGGGCTATTGATGTTGGAGGGGAGACATGCGCACCTTTTCAGGGAGCCATCAATGGCCATGGGGACCACCACCGCCCAGGGCCGACTCCTGCTATGTCCCATGGTGCCCACCCCCAGGACACAGCTGTTTGCTGGTTCTTGGTGGGAGCTTACAGTAAACACTCTGCTCACAGTGAGGGAGAGCTGTCAAACAGCTTTAGTAGCTCCCTCTCTGTGACAGCAATGCCAGATCCCTTAGGCAGTGGTGAGCCATCTGGGACAGTGGGGGCCTTCAGGCTTCCCCCGCGGTCACCAACATGGCCGGACCCCGGGGATAGGGTCCCCGAGGACGAAATTGCTATGCGGTCCCCTCCCCCCAAAAATGTAATAAATATGCAAAGTCCTGGGAGATGAGATCTCCAGGGCTGAGTTAGGCCTGGGAAAGGGGGCCATGCGCCCCCTAAAAAATCCACGTTTGGCCTGGAGAGCGGGCCGCAGTGCTGGGTTGAGTGGTTATATAGGTTGGTCGCAGGTAACTATTACTCGCACCTTTGCCATGCACTGTTAATTACCCCACAAATTATGGCACTCATGAAACCTTTGATAACATCATTGATAATAACAATGTAATATCTGTAGCAAAATATTTGACGAAAAAACTATGCTTAGCGGGATAGCGGGGGAGTGAGTTATAGTTACCTTAGGGCACGAGTTATAGTTACTTGAGAGAACTCTAACTATTACAGGCGAATGTCTATGGTTTTGAACGTTTAAAATGTGAGCCTAACTATAACGTACCTGTAACCTTTGGTTTTGTAAGTGAATATAGTTTATATCTATCTATCTATCTAGATATAGATAGATAGATAGATAGATAGATAGATAGATAGATAGATAGATATATGGAGGGGTAGAGGGTCAGGATACAAACAGGATGTCTCATGGAAGAACAACTCGGAAGATAAAGCAGAAATAATGGGTGAGAGACCATTAACAGTTATAAATCTATCTGACCATGCTCTGACAAAGTATGAACAGTCACTTTTGGAATTGACTGTGGTTTCTGACATTGATTATTGTAGAACCTGGACTGGCATTTTCCTGTTTATACGTAAATTGAAACGTATGAAGGTTTTCAAACAACAAGGAAATAAGTAGAAAAAAGATTTTCCTACCTGTGATAGGATAGTAACTGATGATCAGTTGTGTTTGGATATTGAGGGTCTGACTGCAATTAGGCAATTAGGGTTAGGTGAGGTGCCTGGCCAACTGAGATGGATTTGCTTTGTGATTTGAATTTGGAACTTGACAGAATCTCAAACAGAATCTCATCAAACCCTTTCAAACTGAAGTCAATATGTAATCCCATAATCCCTCATGACAACATTGATACCTTTCATGATGCAGTGGTGAGGGATCTCCTTCACATTTGGAAAAGTTCTAAGGGCCGCCAACCTGATAATTTGACAAAAAAACAAAGACGGGCAATTAAGACCTTGATGCAGGACCACAGTATTGTCAATAAACCCTCTGATAAAGAAGTAAATGTATTGTTGCATCTGAGAAAATACATTGGTGAAGGTGAGAGGCAATTGTTTAAATCCATTGATTATGAGTTAACAACATATGAAGCATATAATGCAATCTGTTGTTAAATATCATATGTTGTTGGAAGGATGAAGGGGCAAAAGTCTTCTAGGAGATGAGGAGTACCAATTTCTGTATGTTAAAAAAACGGTAGCTCCTTGTTTCGATTTGCTTCCTAAAATACACATGGTCAGGGATAACCCGCCTGGAAGACCTATGGTATCTGCCAACAATCAGTGGGATTCCGTGGTCAGATACTTATTTGTTGGTTACCATGTATGTTGTATCCCTATATACCTGCATCAATCATGAACAAGGCATCTGTGCATGCAGACATTTCTTTAGGGACAAACCAATACATTTTAATGATCATTTCATGATGCTCTTGGAGATGCTTAGATATTGTCTTGAGAATACATTTTTTTTGTTTAATGTGACATGGTACCGACAGAAGGTCGGGACGGAGATGGGCAGTTGCTTTGCCCCAAGCTTTGCCTGTATTTTTATGGGCTGGTGGGAAGAACAGTGTGTTTGGACTGACACCAATGGCCTCTGGACCAACCACATAGTTTTGTGGACTAGATGTATTGTTGATTTATTCATCATCTGGGGTGGTTCCAGAAATGCTTTATTTGCATTTTCTGCCCATATTTCCACCAATGATTTAAATTTGGCTTTAACGTATAAAATTGATGATAAAGCAATGGAATTTGGGGATATTTTTATCCATACTGTAGATGGAGAGATACAAACCTCTCTGTATCACAAACCCATGGCTGCCAATAGCATTTTACATGGCCAAAGTCACCATCCTTCTCGTCTCAAGTAGAGCATCCCCTATGGAGAGCTCCTGAGAGCCAAGCGTAATTGCACTCTACCAGAAAGAAGAATGTGAAATGGTGGAGAGTTTCAGTGTGAAGGGTTATCCTAAGAAAGTCTTACATGAAGCGAAGAAAAAGGTAAAACTGAGTAAGAGGGATGAGCTTCCCTACCTAAGAATAAAAGAGAAAAAGAAGCAGGTGTAGAATGAAATTCGTTTGATTACCATTCAAAATGCAAAATCACATTTGGTGAGAAGGATGATTTATAGACACGGTCACGTAGTGAAATCTGATCCGGTGATTGGTTGTGAACTACCAATGAATCCCTAAGTCACATACAGAAAATCGCCATCCCTTAGGGATGTGATAGTGCACAGTAATTTGAATGTAAGGAGTAATGTGGGGGGATGGCTTACAAAACAACAAGGGTTTTTATAAATGTGGCCATTGCAAAGCCTGTAGAACAGGAAAGAAAACTAAAACCTATTCCTTACCTACTGGAAAAATTTGATACATCACTTTGTTACCTGTAGCAGTCATTTTCGTATCTATTGGTATGCTGTTGTGGCTCACGGTATGTAACACATTGGTCAATGAGACAATACCATAGTAATGAGATGCACAGAGAGTGTATGAGGATTTATCCACTCCCCTGTTTGATGTTTGTTTTGAAGATATTATTTGTTGTGATTAATTATGAGGCCATTGGATTGTAATTCTGTTTTAGAATAGATGATTTGAGAGGCTTAGGCCACTTGGCCATAATTTGTGTGGAATATACAGATGTATTTTTGACAATTTTTCAAAGGGACAATATTGACAACTGATGGGTTCTTTTTTGAAAATTAATTTTGATTGATGTTGAAAATGTTACAATTGATAAATACCGAATTTTGATATTAGGCAAGTTATTTTTGTGGGGAAGTAGTCTTTTTTTTCTAATTACTATTGGTGTAAAAGTCTGCTTTCTATGTTTATAATAAACCTTATTGAGAATTGATGTGTTCTTTTTTGAAAGTTTATTCTGATTATTCGAAATAGATTACAATTGATAAATACCGACTTTTAATATTAGATAAATTATTCTTGTGGGGACGAAGACCTTCTTCTTTAATCACTATCAGTGTAAAAGTATGCTTTTTATGTTTATAGTTATGGGTAAATATTTGTTTCTTAAGAGGAGTGGAGCACAGTTTTCAATATGTCTATGAAGAGGATTGCATCGATCGAAATGCGTTGCCAATAAACTTTTCTTTCAAAGACTCTCGATCTTGCGGTGCGATTTGTTGTCCGGGAGAAGAAATTGAGCTTTTGGATAATATATATGAAATAATGGAACAGAGGTTGGTATAATAGATTAGGAGTCATCAGATTATTTAACCTAATAATGAAAATATAAGTCACTGGATGATGTATGATGATCGTATGTAATTGAGGTCAGTCAGTCAAAAAACATTATTCCACTACTAAAAGTCATCAAAGCACACAATCAATACATAAGCAAGCGTAAATAACAATATCATACAGAATTAGATAAAAACAGATGAAAATACATATTAGGAACAAAGTTAAAAAGACATTAAAAACAGGGACGAAAATTAATTGTCATCGCCCATAACAAAGGACCAACATTTTCATCTAGGCAAAGACTTTCTATCCCTATGGGCCCCCATCAGGAAGCTTGCAACATTAACGCCTTGAGTGCCTAGGATGTAACAGTTACATCCTTGGCAGCACTGCTCGGGTGCTAAGGACGTAACCGGTACGTCCTGCACCCGGCCCTCGGGGCAGGGATGGAAGGGGAATCGCTTTCCCTTCCAGACCCACACCCCTATCTAATGACATCAGAACGTGATTGTTCACTAACATCATTAGATGAGGCCAATACACTGGAAGCCATTTGCTTCCAGCGCAACAAGGAGAACAGAGGTGAGTTTCTCCTGCGGCCGGGGGGATTGCTAATAAAAGGGGCATCGGGGGAAAGGAAGTGCCTTTCCTTTCCCTGGATGTCTCTTTCAGCATTCCTTGCAGCGGGGAGCAGCCCCTTGAGCAAGGCTCTCTCCCCTTGGGGGAGGCAATATATTTCACGCCATTTCTTCCCCCCTTGGGGGCAGATCGACCTATTATTTTTAGGCTGATCTAAGCCACTGGAATGCCATGGATTGTTTATGTTTTTTTTTTTGTGTGGGGGGTGCGTCCCCGTGGACAAGGGTCACCCCGGAAAGGGGGCACAGCACTGTTGGCCAGTTCTGCCCTCCTTGGGGGCAGATCAGCCTATTTTTTGAGGCCCATCTGCCCCCAAAGGGGGCAGAAACCACTTAGCACCAGGGATCTTGTGTATGTGGGGGTGTTTTGGGTGGGGAGTGGCCCCTTGGGCAAGGGTCACCCTTCAAAGGGGGCAATATATTTTACACCATTTCTGACCCCCTTGGGGACAGATTGGCCTTTTTTTTTTAGGCCTATCTGCCCCAAGGGGGGCAGAAACCACTTAGCACCAGAGGAAATTTCTAAATGTTTGGTGGCAGGGTGTTTGTCAACTGACGAAATGTTTGCATTTGTGATTATAACAGCTTATTTTTCCTTTTTGTTCTAGTTCAAAGCTTTTGCTTCCTTCGCTGTGACTCCTTGCGGTTCTGGCAGTGGTTGACCTGCAGTTTGCGTAGTTGCATGTTTTAGGTAAGAAAAAACAATTTACCTCAAAGGAGTATTGTTGCCATGCATGAATGACATTTTTGTAAGTGGTGTACTAAATGCAGGATTGTGTGTGAAATTGTTCTTCGATTTGTGCACAATGATATTTGTTTTGTCTTATGTCTAATTTTCTTTTCTTTTTTCTTTTTCGTGGGATATCATTGGTGAGTGCTGTGTCTGTGCAGAGTAGATGCTGGTGAGTCTAGCTTTTTCAGGCAAGTGAGTGGGATAGTTTTTGAGTACAAAACTCTTTGTGATAAAGCCACACTTTGTTTATTACTTATTTTAGACAGTGCTGGTTGTTGTTGGCGCATTTGTCAACTTACTTTTCTTATAAAGGACCATGGCTAGCCGCAGGGTGACCGCTCAGCAGCTTCTGGGTATGCTTTTTGAGTCATCATTGGACATGAATATGAGACTGACTCTGCATCTGAGGCAGAAGAGGAAGAGAGAGATTCTGGTGGTGAATGTTCTCTCCAAGAGGAATCTTCTGATGAGGAAGCAACTCTCAGTGCAGATGAAGGGCCTGCTTTAGAAGAGGGCACTGGTGTGTCAATAGTGCAGCAGCCTGGGGCTGAAAGGTTTCCCATTGGAAGACCTGAACTCTAGGATGCCCGAAACATGGAGCAGCCAGAGTTGCCTGCCTTTACTGGTCTCCCAGGGTGTAGATTGAATACAGAAAACATTTTGCCTGTCAATTTCTTTGAGTTATTTATGGACGATGTATTTTTGGAAGAGATTGTTAAGCAGACTAGTTTGTATGTGGAACAGTAAGACAATGCTGCCAGACTTAGGCCACAGTCTAGGGCTACCCAGTGGATTCTCACAAATCTGGAAGAGATTAAAAAGCTCTTGGATTTGACGTTTTTTGATGGGGTTGATAAGGAAGCCATCACTGGCTTCTTATTGGTCTACTAGTCCCTTGATGGCAACAGCTATATTTCCTGCAACCATGACTCATAATCAGTATTTTCTTCTTCTTCGGATGCTGCAATTTGTTGACAATGCTTTACCCTTGCCACAAGATCACCCTGATTATGACCGTCTCTTTAAGATTAGGCCTATCTTTGATCACTTTGTAGATTGGTTTTCAGAGGCCTATGTTCCAGGGAAAGAAATATCTGTGGATGAGTTTTTGGTCCTGTTCAAGGGTCGATTGTTTTTTAGGCAGTACATTCCTAGCAAGAGGGCACGGTATGGTTTTAAAATGTATATGCTGTCTGAAAGAAGTACAGGATAGGTTTATAATTTCTGGATCTACACTGGTAGGAATTCTGGTATTGACCCCCCTGTGGTCCTCCCACTTTTGGAGTTAGTAAGAAAATTGTGTGGGAACTTGGTAGACGACTGTTTAACAAAGGTCACCATTTGTATGTAGATAACTTCTAGACTGGAGTGCAGTTGTTCAAGGAATAGTTCAGAGTGGACACTGTTGCTTGAGGCACAATCCGCTCTAACTAGAAAAGCTATTCAAGGGAGCTTGTCTGTAAAAAACTTGAGGGGACAGGGCAGTGCCTTGCAGAATGATGAGCTGCTAGCTCTGAAATTTGCAGACAGGAGGGATGTCTACATGCTAACTACCATTCATGATGAGAGTACTTCACCTGTGGCTGTTTGGGGTCTGGTTGCTGAAATGCGCAAATCGGTGTGCATTTTAGACTACAATAAGCACATGGGTGGTGTTGATAGAGTAGATCAGAGGTTGGAACCTTACACTGATGTTCGTAAGTCTTACGTTTGGTATAAAAAGTTGGCCATGTATTTGTTTAGTTTAGCAACTTTTAATGCTTTTATTGTGTTCAAGGATTGTTCCCCTGAGTCAAGGATGAAATTTGTTAAATTTTAGGAGTCAGTGATAGAGAGCCATGTTGTGGTGGAACATGCAAGAGTTCCTAGAGTAGCAGTGGTGGAGGATGTAACTAGATTGAAAGATCGCCACTTTCCTGATCAGATTCCTCCCAGTCCCAAAAAATACTTTCCTGCTAAGAAATGTATAGTCTGTGTCCGAAGTGGTATCCGGAGGGAGACTCGTATGTGCTGCCCCGATTGTCCTTCAAGCCTGGGCGGTGTGGCTGGCTGTTTCAGACCCAAAAGAATTACTGGGAAGTACCATGAGCGTAAACTTCCTGTTTTACATTTTCATATGTTCAGTTTCACAGTTGACATTACTGTCATGTATTTAGTTAGAGCTTTTGTGTTAGTAATTTTATACTTATTTACTTATTTATAATTTGTTAGTGGTTTCTTTGTTGTTTAAAAAAAAGTGACGGCTGTGTGAATGGAGTGGCGCTTGGCTGGCGATGTGCGTGGAGTGCTGGTTGGTTGCGGTGTGCATGGAGTGGCGCTTGGCTGGCGGTGTGTGCAGAGTGGCGTTTGGCTGGCGATGTAAATAGTGACTTGCTGTTGGCCACTGCAACACACTGCTAGCCAAACACCAGTCCACAGACACCTATCAGCTGGTGTGATTGCTGTGTCAGGCATGTGAGCGTATGAAAGTGATTGGTCCTTGAATGGCACTGTGATCCTACTAAGAAAAGTGTGGAAAATGTGATTTCTTTTAGCTACATTTGAGATTTGCAGAGGAGTTGGGTAAGAAAATGTTGCGAGATCCATGCAAGCCACACCTCCTTAGACTCCTCCAATTGTCTAGTTTTAAAAAATGTCTGGGTTTGGGACCAAAAACACAGGTACCCACTACCCCCTGCAAAAACAGGTAGTTTTGTAATAGATAAATTTGATAAGTCCACGTTGTGCTTTGGGGCATTTCCAGTCGCGGGCACTAGGCCTATCCACGCAAATTTGTGGCTCTTCTCAAATTCCTGAACTTTCTATCACCGAAATGTGAGGAAAAATTGTTTTTTTTGCCAGGTTTTGAGGTTTGAAAAGGATTCTGGGTAACAGAACCTGGTGAGAGTCCCAAAAGTGACCCCATCCCGGATTCCCCTAGGTGTCTAGTTTTTAAAAATGCACAGGTTTGGTAGGTTTCCCTAGGTGCCGGCTGAGCTAGAGGCCAAAATCCACAGCTAGGCACTTTCCAAAAAACACATCAGATTTCAAAGTTTGTGCTTCCTGTCGTGGGTATTAGGCATACCCACACAAGTAAGGTACCATTTATATCGGGAGATTTGGGGAACACAGAATAGAAAAACAAGTGTTATTGGCCCTTGTCTTTCTCTAAATTTTTTCCTTCCAAATGTATGACAGCGTGTAAAAAATAGTTCTGTTTGAATAATGCCCTATAATTCACATGCTAGTAATACAGAGATGTGCAAATAATCAATGCTTTTCAACACCTTATCTTGTGCCCATTTTAGAAATACAAAGGTTTCCTTGATACCTGTATTTTACCAAATAAATTGCTGTATACCCAGTATACAATTAGAAGTTGCAACTCATTTATTGGCTCTGGGTGCCTAGGGTTCTTGATGAACCTACAAGCCCTATATATCCCCGCAACCAGAAAAGTCCAGCAGTAATAACGGTACATCTGACATCGCAGGAAAAAGTTACAGAGTAAAACGTGGAGAGAAATGGCTGTTTTTTAATCTCAATTTCAATATTCTGTTATTTCAGCTGTTATTTTCGGATAACAGGATCTACACAAATGACACCTTGCTAAATTCTGAATTTTGTCTACTTTTCAGAAATGTTTAGCTGTCTGGGATCCAGCAATGGTTTCACATCCATTTCTTTCACTAACTGGAAGGAGGCTCAAACTACACAAAATAGTAAAAATGGGGTATGTCCCAGTAAAATGCCCAAAAAATTTGGTTTTCTAATTCAAGTCTGCCTGTTCATGAAAGCTGGGAAGATGGTAATTGTAGCACAGCAAACCCTTTGTTGATGCAATTTTCAGGGGAAAAAAACACATGCTTTCTTTTGCACTAATTTCCCATTTTTTTTGCAAAAAAACAACATTTTAGCTGTATTTTGGTTAATTTCTTGGTCTCTTCCAGAGAAACCCACAAACTCTGGGTACCTCTAGAATCTATAGGATGTTGGAAAAAAGGACAAAAATTTGGCATGGGTAGCTCTGGACAAAAAGTTATGAGGGCCTTAACACAAACTGGGGTTGAAAAAGATACAAGGGCTGGTTAACATTTGTAAATACATCAGCACAGGTTTAACCTGTACAAATTAATGATCCCTCAGCTAATGCAAAATGTACTTACACCGCAGTACTCTATAATATTCACAAAAGAAGACAAAATAAACTGTCTTGCGGGAAAAAGTCATCACACGGACAATGACCTCTCTCTTCTACCTTGTATTTACCCTCAGGAACCGCAAGTGAGCGATGCTGCAGCAACGTAACAGTAAACAAATAGGGCTCAGTCAGGGTGGTGGATTTTATCATAATATAATGGCGAACAGTGGTTTTAATAAGTTCTTGAGTCTCCCTTTCCAACTTCAACAAAGGAATAAAATGCTGCCTTGCCCAAATCAAATCCCTCTTTGTTATAACGTGCGGATTCTGAAATAACTCAGGGCACCCTAATTTCTAAATAACTTCCTTTATATATTTAAACCAAGGGATTTGTAGGACTTTATCTACTGTCAAGCAGTCCTTAATAATGGCCCTGTTAAGGTCAAGCACCAGATTATACTACATTCTAATCCACCTAAGAAGGGGAGAGAGGACTAGTTGATCAGAAATATACCCAAGCCCCAGCATGATACATGTTGGGACAGATTGTGGAACCATCAATAATTTCCTTACATTCTCCATTGTCTGAATTTCCTTCCTGTTTAAAAAACCTCAAATGTCACTATCATAAATCACAATAGGAACACATTTGCCATGATAAACATTAACAAGGGCCCAAATTGGTTTTATTTCTTGGCAAAATGTAGCTCTACTGTTGTCGCTTGTGAAAAGAAATTCCTTTTTAGCCTCAATTGTGGACCCCATAAACCTTTCCCCTCAAAAAGAACTCCCAGGAATGAAAAAAATATAACCCTAACCAGTTCCTTGCCCCCCCTCCCCCAAACACTTTTTCTGGACTTTCCTAGTTCCAACAACCATAGTGTGAGACTTAGAGTAATTAGTACTCAAATTAAGATTACTCATAAATGCCACAAACAAATCGACCAGCTGTTGTAAACCCTTTGCGGTACTAGCAATTAATACTGCATCATCCACATGGAGAAGGGCAGGTACTAATTGTGAGGTCGACCCTCAGGATGCCTTTACAAGCTACACTTAGACCAGATCCCAACTTATTAATATATAAAATAAATAAACAAGGGCCAGGATACCACCTTGCCTCACCCCCCTATAAAAACTCAAAGATTCCGATAAGTGCCCTTCTTAGTCATATGTTTCTGGCAAGACCCCGGTGCAGATCAGATAAGAAAAGCAATAGATTTCTCTCCACCCCAAGGTCTATCAGCATCACCCACAATGTAACTCTAGTTACATGATGAAACGATGAGGTGAGGTCCATAAATGCCATATACAATGAACCCTTCTTTGCCACTGTATATTTCCCCACAATCAGTTGTATGTTCAAACATTGGTCCAAAGTGCCTTTCTCAGGCCTGATTCCATACTGAAGACCAGAGCTCACATAGTTATTATCAGCCTACTCCAGTAACCTGGAGAGAATAACTTTACCTGTGACCTTAACAGTTGCATCTATAAGTGAGATGGGACGATAACATTTTGCATTCGATCTTGACACCCTCTTAAAGACGAGAACGATAATGGCTTTAGACCAGGTTTGTGAAATCCCATGGCCACAAACCGCACTGCCAACACGAGTTAAGATTTTAGCCAAAATCTGAGGCTCTACTTTAAACAGATCAGCAGGCACCCCATTAGGGCTAAGGGCCTTCCCGTTGAACATTGTTACAATTGTGTCAAATACCTCCTCTTTATGCAGCCCAAGTGAATAAGTCACAGGCCTGGTGTAAAAACTGGATATCCTCCCCAAGGTGATTATACAAACTCTGAAAATGCTAAACCCAAACCTTATGGGGAGTTACGCACTCCATGGTATCAATTCCAGAATCCTTAAAGAATGGTCCATTGAGGACCGCCCAAAAGTTTGCACTGTTATTCAGTTCACTAACCTGCTGCAGGTCATCCCAGGCTCTTCTTTAAGTCTCTGCTTTCCTGTCGGCCAGGGCATGTTTATATATTTTCCTCCTCAGTGCGATCTTGCTGCCATGCCTCTGGATCTTACTCAAAGCCCTCCTGAGGTCCCTATGAGCTCTTGAACACTTCTGATCAAAACACTTACACTTCTTCTTGGCCCTCTTGCCCTCGACCTGCTAACATTGAGAGCCACCGGCCTACAAACACATTGAAATGCAAATAAAACCTCCTCATCTGGCTGATCTGGGCTCAAACAAATGTTAAAATCAGAGACATGCAAACTATAAAGATTGCTAACAAACTCTTCAGGGATCATTTTATCCAACTTTATATGGCGGTCTTGGTCCTTTAGTTGCAACACGTTACCTTCACACCCCACTCCTGGACTCTCCATGGCCCCTACATCTCAGCTTAACTCAACTACAAGAGGGTTATGATTACTATTCAAGCTCCTTTTATCATCAAAATGTTTTGCCCTATCATGGACATAACCAGATGTTAAAATATAATCAACTGTAGTATTACAACCCCTTCTCTGGAGGATGGCATGAGAGCCTCCCCCACTCGTTATTAAGACAATGCAAATTACAATCAGCTAGGATGGCCTTAAGTAATTCTCCTTGCTCAGTATGCTCAAAGTAGGCAAACTCCAAATACCCTACACAATAGTCACCATTGATAACACATCCCAACTGGTATTTATGCACATTAAAATCACCAAGAACAATCACCGAATATGGACTATGGTGCTCTTCTCTATATAATTCAAGATATTTCTTCAAAACACTGAGATGCTCATTAGGGTGTGTCTGCAGAAAAGAATTATAAAAATTAACAACTTAACAACTACAAGACTAGGAGCTGTTTTAAAGTCTAATTTATCTCTAGCAAATTCTTAGAGCTGGAATCAATTAAACTAGGGGTGCAAGGTGCATAAGATGTTTAAAGAAACAAGAGTGAGTAAGCCCCCACATATTCTACCATGACTGGTTGGAATGGTGAAGAAAAAAAGGAGGAAACCCCATCTATTAAAAATGAGTTAGATACAGCCCAGGATTCCTGCAAGGTTACTATCTGATATGCACAATTCAAATTTAACCAACTCAGATCATCTTTTTTGTTATTAAGACCGGCTATGTTCCAACCAATTATTTGGATAAAACTGCTTTGATTGAATTTCTGCTCCATCTTGACATACCCACACCCTACTACACAATGATTTTCAATCTGAATACCCCAATGATCTGACCTACCCCAGGGCAAACTTCTGTAAATACCTCCCTGCCACATCTAGATCTCCCAAGGGTTAATATCTATTTCTCAATTCTAGTGGCGCCACAATGTCCTTAGTTTTTGAGGCTACTATTGTTTTATTATGGGGGGCACACATCTGCGACCCCATGACTTATATTTCTGAGTAGCATTTTCTGATTCCCTGAAATTCAGCACAATATAGTCACCAACACATTGCTTCTTCCCAAAGCCCAGCCAATCCTCGTCGAGCCATTATGATCTTGTCACAACCCAAGCTGGATAGCTCCCCCTTAAAAAACACCAATGCTTTGATCTCTGTATGAATTCAAAGGTGGATTCTGTCACCCCTGACAGCAAGGGACTAACGTTAACCAGAATAGCCACTAAGGGGGAGATAAAGCGTGGAAGCTGGGGACCAAGTTTGCCCATCAAAAAAAATTGATAGAGCCCTGCTCCCATGGTAATCACTTTCATAAGCAATTGATGATGGCCCTAATGCCTGCTGATAGTGCTGGGTCTGGAACTCGGGCAGAGGAGAGCCCAGATAACCCTTTTTTGGCCCACTCTTACTGCCCCACTGAAAGCACTAGTGGAACACTCTGCCTTCTGAGGCAGTTCACATAAGGATGCATGAACGATGACTGATGAACCGAATATCCAGAACACCGTGCAGCCTCCTGCCTATCTGCTGACTATCAACCTGCTTAACCCCATCTCCAGCTGCAAGCGAGTTTAATTTAACATTGTGTGGGCCCTTCCCAGTATGTGATTATACAAAAACTACAAACGAGACTTGATTTTCTCCAGCCTCGATCTTATAGGTTCCTCTTGAGCTGCTAAAGTGGACTCTAGCCGCTTAAAAGTAACCTCCCAACCAGAGCCCCCAGTAGTCGCATGAATACTCTTTTGTTTGCGCTTATCTGTGTCCAGCTGTAAACCAGGCCCTCCCCCACGTGGACCTCATTTTTTCCATTTAGAAACAGGTTCAATAGGGGATAGTTTGTTCTCTGCCCTCTCCAACGACAAAGAAAACCTCCTACAATCAGGAATGGCAGGCAAAGTAGGCATAGTGCCTTGCAAGGGTTTCAGGACCTTGGGGATATTTGAAAGCCATGAACACCAGCAAAATTCTCCTCCGGCTGGTTACCCCCAGCAGGATCATTTAAAACATTTGCAACATCTTTTAACTTGTCCACAATGTCCACCCCACCCAAGGATAATCTCCTTTCTGACAAGTCAATCTCTGTTGCCACTACCCCTATAACGAATTCTAATATAGTATTAATGCTGGTGGGCTTACGTGGCACAGATCGCTTACCCATAGTGCAGCTACCACGCATAAGAGAGCAGAAGAAACCTCACCAAACTCTTAGCACACAATTAATTGTCCAGTAAATCAATATCAGAGGGAGGGTCTAGCCCAGCCTCGCCTAGCCAGGAATGTAATTAAGGTATTTTTATGAGATCAAAATTCATTGGGGGAGGTTTATTGGGGAACATATTATTTTCCTTTGTATCAAAAATTGCTTTTGGATTCTTTGTGTCTGATTACAGTTTGGAGTCACTGACATTGGCATTGTATTGATTGTATTGATTACTTTAATTATGTACAATGCATATGCAATGTGGTTTAAAAAAAGGCATGTATCGAAGGTCTTAAGTCAATCATATGTAATGCGTGTAGGTAATATTACTAATTTGATTAAGACTCGTATTCTTTATTTTTTAAATGACAGGTTTTTTTTCCCCGAAAAACATTTTGACAGCTGTTTTAGAAAAATGTTGGTTTCTATTTGAATTTGAATCAAAGAAATTAATAAAAGTGCAAAAACATTTGGATCAACAGACTTGTATTGATGTTTCTTTCACTAAAATTATAAGTGAATTGACCTTTATCAGACCCTGCTTTATTAAGCATGCATTTTGTACTGTACAATGTTATTTGCCTATCTTTTCTCCTTGACATTGAGTTTAATAGACCCTTTCTTAACTGCATTTTTCCTTCTGTTTAGCCTAACGGCTTGTTGTTCCTCACCAGTCCAAGGGGGTACTCCAGGCATGGCTAGTGGCGGCCTGCAGGACAAATATATGGTGGGCCACGATGGCGCCAAACTCCCCATATTTGCGGCTCCCTCCTGAGCCGCACTTCTCCTTCGGTGCCCACAAGGAAGACTGGAAAGACTTCCTTCCTGCTCAGCGGTAACGCAAATCCAACCAATCCTGGAGCTGCTCTCACGCTGTTTTCAGCATAAGAGCAGCTCCAGGATTGGTGGGAGCAGGCTACATTTGAGGCTGAGGCCTGTGCAAGCAATCCCCTGGCTGTTTGACAGCCTTGGGTTTGCTGGGTCTTGAGTGAACATGTTTTCAGTGTGCATGCCGGGTTGGCGTAGCTAGACAGCCGGCCAACCCAACATGCGCACTGAAAGGAGCAGCAGTCATCCAGCAATTGTACAATTCCTCCCCTCCCCATGCCCTCAGACTTGCGCTGAACACAGCGCAAGCTAGTGGCAAAATAAAATGCCATTATTAAGCCATTTTATGTGTGTTCACCTGCTGCGCTCGCTACAGTCGGGCCATACTCCTTTGCTCTTAAGGAAGAACCGCCCTTGGCCTTAGCCCTTGCCTGAAATTTTCTACTCCTTGTTGATGGCCATGTGCCGCCTTTTTAGTACAAACCACACTAATCGAATGCCTTCATGGGTTTCATCATTTCAGTCACTTGAGTTCAATAATTTTGTCACCTATGAAGTAGCCTGTTCTAAACGACTACTGAATGCCTCATCACACAATCAAAGGCAGAAGAGACCAAAATCTTCACTGATAGATGCTGATAAGCAGTAACATTACAAAACGTCACATTTATGTTGTTGATTGCTGTTGTAAGTAACCAATTCAAAAGACACAGCCCTACAATTTCCATCCCATTGCCTTTAATAAAATCTTTCCTTGTCCCAACCTAGAGAAATCATTATTTTGAGGGTGAAATCCACCCTGGATCGGAAGGTAAAAATGAACAAGATGCACATGTAGAGTACTGAGGTGAAAACAAATATATTTATGATAATAAAGATCTCTTTGGGACTGTCGGTGCTATTGTCCATGCACTCTGAGTGTGGAGCATTTGGTGGCTCAAGTCTGCTGGTGATGTGTCTGAGGGTAGATTTGAAGGTGTCCCTGTCTGTGTTGTTCTGGTTCAGTCTCCCTCTATGCTCCAACTGTTTGCCATAACAGTTGGCCATCCTGAGTTCTATTTTGTGTGAGCTGGCTTGCAACCTAGGTTTGTGGTATTGTTGGGGTTGAAGGATGCCAAGGTATTGGCACAAGTTGAGATCCAGTCGTTGGAGATGGAGTTCGGGAAGCTATTGCTGTGTGGAGGTTGATGTTCGAGGAGTTCAGATGTCCAGGATGCTTCTGAGACCATGGTCCCCTCTTGAAATGCACATTTGGCGGTGATAGTTCTCTGGCAGTGTGGGATGAGAATTTCGAATTCATAATGGCGTGGTCAGACCAGGTCATAAGCATCGGCTTGTTTAATGTGCTATCACTTGCGGTGGTGAATTTTGGGTCCATTAGGTGACCGGCGACAGGTGTAGGCCCTTCCACCCACTGGGTGATGCCAGAGGTGGCCAGGTCCTTGAGCAGTGAGGTTGTGTTCCGGTCAGTGTGGTGGAAATTGAGGTCTCCAAGGAGGATGAAGGTGCTTAAATTCAGGATTAAGAGTGGAATGAAAACCATAATGGTACCAGTGAAGCTGGTGCATGGTACCAGTGGGTGATAGATGAGGGTGCAGCTCAGGGTCAAGTTGGCAGTAATGTGAAGCTTAAAGGTCAGGTGGTGCATGTTGCTGTGGGTCATCACCGAAGTGGTGGTGCAGTGGATGGATTCCTTGAAGATAATGGCGATTTCGCCTCTCGGTTTGTGCGATCTGTCCTATCTAGCAATCTTGAAGCTGGAAGGAACAGCCATAGCATTGTCAGATGCAGGCACAGGGGTCAGCCAGGTGTCTGTCAGGAACAGCAGGTCCGGTGAGTGGTCATGAAGCTGGCCCCAGAGTTTGGTAGCATGCTTGGTGAGAGAGTGGGTGTTGGGGAACATGCAGAATACAGCAGTGTGTTGTGGTGAGTGTCTGATGTGTGTGGTTGAGTGTGAGGTAAGCTATGAGTGCAGTGGGTATAGATGTGGTGAGATGTAGGTTTGGAGGGTTGCAAAAGAACTTGCAGGTTGCAAAGGAAAATACAGCTTCAGTGTTGTGAGGTGCGATGTGGCAGCAGTGCAGTGGCTGGGGCTGAGGCATACGGGTCGTCGCAGGGTAGCGGCAATGGGGTGGAGATGGACCAGGCTACCTGGTGCTGGGCACAGGCAGGCCACAGAGAAGCGCAGACGGGTTTGCTCTTAGCGCATGCACCACATATGCCTGGGCTGCAGCTGTCATTAAGTAGCCCAGGTGGGGGAGGAGAGCTAGGGACGTTAGGGCTGGGCACATAATGCAGGAAGCAGAATAGGAGAGTGGAGGGCAGAACAGTGACACATGGAAAAAGTTGGAAGAAGTAAGGAATACAGGGTGGCAAAAAGAGGGTAAACAAGAACAGGAAATGTATCCAGTAACATCTAAATAAGCTCCTCAGATCCTCATAAAAGTTATGCCACCAATGGGTGTGTGGGAACCAGCAACAGAAGCCAATTATTTAGTTGCTTCAAAGGGCTCAATGATTCCACTCTCAAATGGGGGAGTTAATTCTTGGCTCACTGCATCCTCTACACACAGCTACACACATCCTGTCTTATGACATTATCTTAGTGTTCGATAAGGGCAAGGAAATAACCCATCATCTTGATTACTTACCCCACCCCCCAGAAAGATTTTAAAATACTTTAATGTCACTCTGTCTACCTACAAGTTACTAAACATCGATAAAGAAATTATGCTTAACCTTGATGATGCTTAACCTTGATCAGAAGTCAAACATTATCACAAAGTTCAAACCTTCAATTTTCAGTACATCAGTATGGTGTCCTTGATTTTTGTCCCTCATCTGTAAGTTGATCTCTTCACACACTTCTTTGACATCCCTTTAGTTACTGAACCACTCCTACTGCACTTAACAAGATTACCTTTTTTCTCACACTTATAACAAGTTGCCCCTTAAGCAGGACAATCTTTACAAACTTTACTACAGCCCAATTATACAACATCCGAAACAACTTCCTTTGAACTGGCTGGAGATCCTAGATTTTTATTTCACTTCAAAAGCATTCACACCCGTATTTATCTTGCTTTACTTAAAATTTTTCTGCAAATGGACCACTATTAGCTGTGACCAATACATCACTCAGTAGTGGCTCATCCTTGAGCCACAGTTCTTCCAGAGTTTTGTCAGATTTACATCATAAAACAAAGTGGTTGCAACTTCTTTTGTCAGTAAGTACACCCAATGTACCGGCTGCAAAAGCTTCCCAAAAGTGGTGATATGTACCTTCACAGTTTCATCTGGCTTCTGGACAGTTTTCCAAAGTGAAAATGTTCTTTTATATTGCATACCTTAGGAAGGTAGAGCATATTCAACATTTTTATCACACCTTCATATTCATTAAGTCCTTACCGCTCGTCTTGACTTAGGGTCCGATTATGAGTACAACAGTCCTGGGACCACCGTATCAGTGGTGGCAGTCCAACCACTGCATCCTCAGCGAGCCAACCACCAGATTACAAGGAGGGTGGTTATACCACCACATCTGCCTGGAACTTGGAGACCGCAGTGCGGGAAAAGCCATGGTCAATCACGGCTGTGCTGATGCTAGCAGAGCAATGCTTTCCACCCAGCTTTTCATGGTGGGGACCCCGCTATGAAAGGCTTGGCGGAAAGGGGCCCCAAACAGGACCCCAAGGCAATTTCGCACACTGAGCCATGTGACTGGGGGCACATGTTAGGACCCTCTTTGCTTGTACTGTCAGGGCACACTGTTGCCATGCACAAGATTGTGCATGGCAACAGTGTGTCAGAGGTGTATCTGGAGCTGTACTGCGGCGGCATGTGCTTAAGGCTCATTTTCTAAGCCGAAGCATGCCGCCTCAGTGACACCACCACAGCCACGGCAGATATGAGGCCACCGGCTTGGCAACATCCTCCCAACTGCCATTTTGGTAGTGTGCCAGTCCAACCGCCAAAAGCATAATCGGGCCCTTAGTCCGGATAGATTCTCTAGAAGTGTCACTCTACCCCAAACAGTGTGTGAGTAGTTGCAGTTTCTTTTCTGCTCCTACATGGGTCCAACACACTTGGGCATAATTTTAGATCGCTTTCTTACACTTTCCTTATCTTAACATTAATTCTCCTGGGTGTGAAAGAATGAACGGTGCGTTTATGTGCTGCATATCTTCTTCCTGTCTTGTCCAAATTATTTGCAAATGGATTATCCACAAATATTTATAACTAAAGCTAGAGTCATTTAGAAAAAATACGCAGCTTCAGAAACCAATGGAAAACAAAGACTATGGGAATGGAGGAATAAGGATACAAAAATGATATTCCACATTAGCTGATATACTATCCAAGCTCTCCAAATCGAGTTACAAAGGGAAGTCTAACATTCAAAGTACTTCTTTAAAGAAACAAACGAATGCCATCAAATGACCCTTGCGCCCAGATTCCCCTATGGGTGATAGTGCTACGCTCTACAAATACTGATTGACTGAATGATGAACTTCACAAATGGTAGATTAAAGCCTTGATACAGGTAAGGTGATTTTACTTGGAGGATAAATGTGGAGATAAAGTACTCATCCCAGTCTCTAACTCGTCAGGATGCACTGGGCAACCACATCAATGTTCTCCAAATGTTTTCACTTTCAACTCTGGCCCCTGGACCATGCAGTACAGTGTCTGTGCAGTCCACCCTCAGGCCACACTGACACTGCTGCAACAGGTGAGCCCTTACAATGATTAGCCACAGAGCACTCAAAAACTGTGAGCATCATAATAGCTCTGACACAGACTAAAAGGGTTGTCATACCACATTGTGTGCTTCACCACTCCTTTCTCTTGGCCTGTTCCATAAAGCCTCAGGCATTTTTCCACAGGGACATCACAACAATCCTTGCTGGTGCATGTACCATTGTCTAAAATGCCTTCCACAGCATTCACATAGATGCTACATGGCTTGTGGTGAACCTAATACAGTGACTCTGCCTAAAGGTGACTGGTGTCACACACTGACTTGCAAGTGAAATGTGATTAATTCCAGGAGATGGCTGTAAAGGTGTCAAAGACACTAGTCATTTGATTAGGCAGCTGATGTCCAGTAGACCACGTGTCCCTTTGCATTTCTCTGCTCATTCTACTAATTCTTCCAATGGTAATCCAAATATGACCTTCACTGACTTTTTTCTGTGTGCCACCAAATCTGCTTGCCTCACAATAAAAAAACAAGATAAATCACAATGATACTCTATTTCCTTTCTACACATCTCCTGTGGAACTTCAACTACACCATCAGGAACTGCCTCCACCACTGCACACATGTGCACCAGTAGTGTTGAGACCTTCTTCCACAATAGAAAAGCATCCTCAAGGCCCTTGTCACCAGTCAAATGAAGAAGATGCACATGTGGAGTATAAATAAAATAGGACATGTATTAGACTGACCTACCAAGGGCAGTAAGCAACAGTGTGATGTGGGTAGGATCTATTGGGAATGCCCTTCCCTACCTTTTTCAATTTCACAAAAAAGTTCTCCTAGTTTTAGTTAAAAAAACAACAGGTTCTGGATGGTTTATGCCAACAATGAGGTCCCTCTGGCTAAAAGAGAAGGAGGGATCATCTGCACTTTTAAAGGTGATAGGGACTGACAACTAAAGAAGAAATAAGCCTTCTCTCCGCAATATCTGCTACCTGCAATAAATATAAATGTGAGCAATAATTTATTCAGCAAGTCTAAAGACTATTGGAAGTCAGAGTATGCCTTTAATTGATGGAGTCATTTGAGACTTTATGGTGAAAAAGTTGTATTCTTTAAGAGATTTAATGTGAAGGTATTATGAACTGAGTTCAGGGGCGTTCCCTTCTAATGCAAAAAGGATTGCATTAGGAATAGTCTGCAAAATATATATTTTGAGAACACTTTTTTTATCTTAAACACTAATGAAGCTTTTCATAACGGAGACTTACGCTTATGAGTTATTTACTCTTAAATGTTTAGTCTTAAAACGGTTTAACATTGATACTTTTGTATATTCACCATTTAAAAATGTAAAGTTACTGAAAAGCATAGACTTACATTAATATTTAACATAAACACATTTTATTATTTGTTTCAAGTTTAATATACTATTTCTCTTTTCCCTATATTTACCATAAGGAGACCTCTGGCAAGGGGTTGGTGATGCCCGTATAGTTATATAAATGGAAAGTTAAACATTTTATTAAACTTCAAAAAACTTTTAAAAAATAGTAAACATACTTAGGGCTTCATTCAGAGTTTAGCAGTCTGTGGATTACAAGTTTGGCGGTCGGACTGACAGAAGACTGCCAGCGGACTGCCAGCACCGCCATAGTCAGTGTGGCAGGGACCACGGCAGTCCTTACCATAGCAGCTAGTGTTGGAGATCCCGGCATTGGGACCACCCCGGCAATTACAACCTGCAAGACCACCAAGCTTTCAATCGCGATCTAACCGTCATTGAAAGCTTGGCGGTCAGACAAGTAAGGGGCCCAAATGGGGGCCCCAGAGGGTACAGCCCCATGGAGGGTGAGGCAGGGGCCAATGCGGGCCGCCCAAAAAATGTGGGGCTCGGTGGCGCACTGTGTCCCGTACACGATGTGCCGCATGGGCACAGTCCACCTGCTGTGCCGACAGGTATGGATGCATGGCTGGCAGTAGCTTCATATTATTGCCCCCTGCCTCCCCCTGCCAGTCACGCAGGCCCCGTGTGGAACTTGTAATCCGGCAACCTCCGGACCGTCTGCCTGGTGCAGTTCAAAAGACCTCCACCATGGCTCTCTGGCGGCCCGACCACCAAAGTCTTAATGAGGCCCTTAATGTTAAATATTAATGTAAAAAAAATGTGTATATTTATTAAAAATCTAAAACAAATGCTATATCAATATTAACTTAATTTTGAATACATTTAAATACATTAAATGAAATAAAAAATATTTTCTGAAATTCAAATTAAAAAATCCCTCTTACTAAAAAACTTTCTATGAATTATTTATAATTATTAAATGTTATGTATAAAATATAATTATATTTATTGAAAATTGTTACACATATTTTTAAATTTAAAAGGGTTAAAATATTTTACACATATTTTTATTTCTATATTTTTTTTAACATTAAGAGTATTTATTTGTTAAACTATTTTAAATACTTCAATTTAACTTAACAATATTTCCTTCAAGGTTATATTTTAAATCCCTACCTCCATTATTTTTTATGGGAGGTTCCTGCGATAACAGTGATTGGCCATGTGTGGTTGCTGGAGTAACTCCAGCTCTGAGCTGAAGACATTTACTACTGTGTGAGGTCACTTTTTAGCTGTAGTAACTAGAATTGCAGTTTGTGAATAGCAATGGGCTTAGTCTTTTGTAGGTGTTTGTATGTCCTTCCCTAACATCTTCCTAACACTCCCTCAACCACTTCTTACTCCTCACTAATCATCCTCTCTTTAATAGTAGGTATTCCCGATCTTCCAGCTATTCCCCTCTGCCCAGCCACATTTACTACTAAAATGCATTTGTATGTGTGTGGAGACTCAGCAGTTAGGGTGGACAAATCTGCACAGAAAATGACAGAAGAGGCAGAGGCAGAGCCAACCGCCAGGCAAACGTTTGTGATTAGCACTACTATTGTAGTACATTTAAACATACTAAAAAATGCAGTTTGCGAATAGACCTCAAACGTCTTTGCACATTTTGCTGCAGCCTATCTTATATTGTGTGCAATACAATTTTAAAATAACGACTTGCAAATCCACAGTGCTTTTAGTCACAGTATGGCACTTCGTAACACTACCAATATGCATCACTCTTCCTCACTTTTTTAACCGCTGCTCTTTTTCCAAATTATTGTTTTTTTGTTTTCTTTCTGTACAGCATTATTCAGATTAACAAAAATTTTAAACACGGCACTACAAAATACACTTCTGCAGTAGTGAAGCGATCTGTTGGTCCTAGCGTCTTGCTGGTTGAGTCACAAAAGCATTTTTGAGTACTGGAAGTAATACTACAGAAGTACTAGTTCATGTAATCATACTTTTAATTAGCCCTAAAACAACCTAAATGAGAATACAAAGAGAAAACTCACAGGATAGTCATATTAAATTAGTACAAATAAAAAGGACTGGTCCCTCTCAGCACGTCAGAAGGACATTTCTCAGTACTTGAAGTGCTACTTCTAGAGTTTAATTTCACATACTCATAAATGCCTTTGCGAGTAGACCCTTTACAAAAGAGGCAGATATGTTAATACAGAATGACCCTTAGAACAATATTTTATTCACGCCAGGTACATTCGGGACTCGCTAGTAAATTAGATTTGGGCACTGGAGTGTACATTTCTGTGTCTACACATCCCACCAGACACCAGTCGGACGCTAATAACAGAGCCAAGGCAAATACGATTTATTGTATATCAAACAATTTACTATGGCATTATATGTGACGTGTCATGCTTTCAGATTCAGTTATTATTACTCTAAAAATTGCATAATTCCAGTACCCTGTGCGGCAACTTCATTGAAGGTTTTAAATGAGTGTACATATCCTTTTACATATGTTAAAATGTACAAATGATAATCGTTAAAAAACGGTATTACTTTTTTACCAAGTAGGTTTTTAATGTGATTTAAACATTCCGAAATACACGTTATAAACCTTGGAATCATAGCATAAAAATATTGAAACATGAACATTTCTTGACTATCCACAGAACAGTTTGTATGTTTCTTATTTACTTTTTTTAAATTGCGGTTTGTATTGATTGTGGACGTTTCTGGAAAATCACTGAAATACTCACCTTCCCCTAACAGTTAAAAAAAGCAGCATTTCTGTAACATTACTGACTTGTGTAATATTTATAAGTCTTAATGAATAGCGATCAGCGGGTGCCCTCTACAGGCTCTTAATGATTTAGCACTCTAGCTCTTCACTCAAACATCAGGTTTCGCTCTTCCACTTAGGACATACATCACAGACGGCAGAGTAGAGATGACAAATGTCACTCTGTGAGAAGTTTGTAAAGAGATGAAGGCACAATGCATTACCTCCCAGCGCAATTTTTCAGTTAGGAGCTATGGTCACACATTTCTTTAAGGTACATTAAATCAATGTTTGATGTGCTTCCTTAGTTTGCGTGTTTGTAGTCAAAGACGCCCACACTAACTGTATGATAACCCAATTTAGAGAGTGCTGAGCTATAGAGAGAATTTAAGAGACAGAGAAAGAGAGAACTCCAGATGAACGGACAGATGGACAGACAGACGTGCTATGAAAACTAGATAAGATCTGAATTTTGAACTACATTATTTAACGTATGCTCCACCATCCGAGTTACCACAGTCATGTTCCATAACATATCAACAACTTTCTCTTTCCCACCACGCAGAAATACTGACATATCAGCGACTCTTACATTTCACCACTGTCTTCACGTCCCCTGCACCAGCAGCACATACAAAAGGAAAACATTCTGTTCAGGGTCAAATCATAAATTAATATCAAATGTAAAAACATAAATACATTTATGGTGGTAACATGAGCGGTCACCTGCAAGTTTTTGAGCAAGCAGTACAGCTTTACCAGTAACTGTAGTTGCTGAAATCATTAGAGCACATTACTGCAGTTGGCTATCTCGTCCATTTTCTATCCTTCCCTTTCTGAGACATTTAACTACCTTGGCTTAGAGTTTATGGAATTTTATCCATCTCATCTATAACCTCTTCCTGCTAGCACTATGAAGCGGACAACGAATACAACAAACAGTTATTTAATCAAAACTCATTTTTCAATGGAATCTAAAATATAGAATGATGGAGGTGTGAAGGGACTAGAGGAAAAAAGTGAGTAGCATTAAATTGAACACTATCCCCTACTTCTACATTTGACTAGAATTTATACGCCATGTCATTTTATCCATTTCAGTGGGCTCTCTTTTTATTGTCTCTCCTAACTTTCAAGATGTTTTCAAAGTTAGTTTTTATACCTGGCAACCTGAATCAATAAGTTTGCTGTCCAATTTTTATTTTTAATATAGAATGATGTTCTACTTTAACTGTATAGGGCTGCACACTATGGTTTTGACCTTCGTAGTTCTTGGTTTTTCTGTTCATTGAAGAAAACCTTTGAAGTTTGCAGCTATAAGGAATGGTGAAAATTATGACACAGCCCAACTTCTCTGATCCCTAAATGGTGAACTGAAAAAGATAAAGTTGTGGAATAGTATGCATTTTCAGTAGACGCACTATAAATCAGAGACATCCAATGTAGGTCCAGAAGGGCTGAATCTCACGGCAAATCTTCAAAAAAAAAATCCACATAACAAGTATTGGCATACAGCTGATGTAAACGATCTACCCAAATTGAGTCATATTCTCAGGACAATCATTGACTGAAATTGAATATCAGTTAAAATGTATGTCAAATCGGGGTGAGAAGGAGTAGCACTGTTGCTTTATGGATCGGGTGGTGGCAGGAACGCATGTGTGGAAACTACCCTAGATCATAAGCATGTGGCCTGGGGTCTCTACTCGTCTGTCACTGGAGCCACCCTTGGGACCTGGGACTCCATAGCTACATGCAAAGGCATGATCACACTACCCTTCCAAAAGATAAAGGTTTTGGGCAACCCCAATTTCTCCCTGGGCCTACATCCCACAGCTTTTGGCAGCAGGTGAGCTGTAAGTCAGTAGGGCACTTCTTTGACTCCAAAGGGCTTATCCCACTTGACCAACTGAACACAGACTATGCTTCCCGGGGACGGAATACCTCCACTATCTTCCAATCCACCTTCGGGTCCAGCAACCCATGGTGAGACCTGGCGTGCAGAGATGCTTGACGTCTTTTAAGAAATGGCTGATTACAAAGGATGGCGACAAGCATCTTGTCTCTGAACTTTACACCTTCCTCCCTCAGGCCACTGTAGGAGAGAAATCAGTGGCACAATTGCACTGAGACAGGGAGGTGGGAAGTCCCTTCGCACATAAGGAACAGTAGGAAATGTATTATAGAGCATGAGCCACACTGCATGTAATGCAGCTAGCACAGAAAGAGCTGTGAAAATAGCCACATATTGGTATCTCATGCTGGCCAGGCTGCATCCGGGAAACCCAGAGCGCAGCACAACTTGCTGGCAGAATGTGGGGCCATGGGCACCCTCTTACACCACCTATGGTCCTGCCCCAAACTAGTCCGCAACGGGGAAGAGGTGTTGACGGACACTGATATACACATGGACATTCAGCTGCAGTCTCCCTACCTATATCAAGCTGGGCCTTTCCAATGCTTTAACGTACCCCTTAAAATTCAAGCCAGAGCATCAGCTACGCCTAGCTACCAGGAGGCGCCTCTCTAGGACGTTATTTCCATTTGCAGCACTGACAAAGTTCCTACTCACACCTCCTGGCTGTATAGACTCTAGGCATAGAAAAACTGACCCTGGTGGCAGAGAACCGCCCTGACACCTATCAGGAACTATGAGTCTCATTCATATTCCTTCTCCCTCAAGAGTTTAACGAGCTGACCTGCCCTAAATATTTGAGTCTCCTCCACCAACTCTCAGAGCCACAAGGAGACAGCTCATAAGAGACCTCCCCGTGCCACCCGATCTATCCCCACAAAACACTGCCTGCCTGGGGTACTCTCAGATCACAGAGGACAACGCCCTCCCAATTGCCACTGAAATCTTAAGCATGTACAGGGGAGAGAGGAGGGAAGAGTTCAGTTGGATCCTCTTTTTATATTGTGTCACTAACTATTTGTTTTTTTAGACTAGTCTATGTATGGATATGCGTGCCTGTCTTGTGTTTTGCAGTAAAACAAAAAAATTGATTTGAACCATAAAGTTATGTCAATTTATCTTCTGTGGAAATCCTAAACGTCTGGCACAGATCTTGCCAGTCAGTGGTTATCCTGAAAATTTGATGTGGACCTATCCCACTGATGCCTGTAATAGTTACCCCTTGCCACGTAAACTCGGGATTGTTCCTTCATTATTAAGTTTGTTTGTTATTTGATAACTTGGGAACAAAGGAATTACAATATTTCAAAACCAGCTTTGATACCCAAGTCAGGATCAACGTGTGTACATAATAAGCTCATATAGGCACTTTCGTATGGGTTAATGATTAATTTTCTGTAAAACTGTAACTCTCAACATATGCCAGTGCCCCATCTCGACCAACTAGAACCATCTCCAACTATTTCCAAAATAACATTAGTGTATCTCAAAAACATGGACGAAACCGTAAGCAGTACTTATTCTAACCTTTTGTAGCTACTTGCATTACAGAGATGCCATGAGAAGGGAGGCCTAGGGTGGCACTTAAACCACTTTGATCTAGACTTGGGGTTATTGCTTAAACTAGATAAACACTCCCTTTCTGAAAAAAAACAGCTTAATTAAAAACAAAACTTGAAGGCACTGTGAGTGACTCCTGGTGTCATTAAAGAGTACGAACGTGTGCATGTAGTCCCAAGATGTATTTATAATCACTCCCTGGTTTTATATTTTAAATTATACAAATGGTAAATTCTTACACACAAAACACACACATCTACACTGACTCACAAGTGCACACATGCCACACTCCCATTCACATATACATATGTAACAATATATCTCTCTACAGATTGTTAAATATTATATACATAATAAAATATGATTTTATAAAATGTAATTCAGTTGCTTAGTTAAAATAGATTACTTGACTAAACTAACATTTTCTCTTTGTTTATAAAGAATACTTCGGTATTAAGGAAGACACGGATGATAATCCTAGTTGCAGAAACTAAAATGATACTGATAACATTCGCAGTTTTTTTGTTATGAAGTAAATGTGACCCAATATATTGTACATTGTGCTGTAGCGTCAAAGTTTCAAACACAAACTACAGAACTCGCTTCTTCCAAGTGATAACGAAATGAGTGTAAAAGAAAGAAGCCTTAGGCAGGCAAGGCTTCAATGTGAACAGGGATTATTACTGATGTTGTGTACTTTTGCTCGAAGCAACACAGTACATGCACATGAGCACATCACAATAGTGTGTAATTACATAAGTATCATTTCCTTTGCACAGGATATGGAAACAGCGGTACAAATACAACCATAAAAATAAAAATAACATTAAAAAAAAAACATTCTACGTTATTATAGTAATGGGTACACTTGAAGTTCAGATTATAGTACAGAAAAAAAGTTTGCAACAAAAAACATAAAAACAGCAAATGGGCGATGCAGCGAATTCCAGAAAACGTTGCATTCTGGACGACATCATGGAGGGCCGGGTGATGCAGGAAGCCACGGGGTTCTTTCCCCTTTGTTTTGCTGGGCTAATCTGCAACATAGCAGCTCTATTGCATTATTATGTACATTTTGTTAAATGTGCTTTGGCAAACGAAGCCTGAGTGTAACCAGTAATGGGTGAAATGACTATAAAGAGGAGGCGGGAGACCGCAACAACACGACATCCTTATATTGTAATGTTCCCACGGACACGTTTGTGTATTAAGATTGCATTGCACTGCGGGGAAGCTCCCTTGGGGTCTGCTGGTTAGTGACCATCCAACAGTTCATACTGGGACTGAGAGCGCTGGCATCTATTACTGAACTGTGGTGAGACTGCTTTCTTCAATAAGGCCTTCACTTGTGGGGCCTTCTCTGCACTTTGTTTACACAAAGAAGGGTGTGTACAATAAGTAGCTGTTGCGTTGCTTAACTCCGTGGGTGATTTACGAAGAGGGAATGCAGTGAAAGGAGGGAATCTACGAAAATCTTAACATAAGGCGAGTGAAGACGCAGCGGAGACAGAAACTGAAAGTGGGTAGACTTATGAAATTCGAGTAAAGGCCTGACCTGGCTACTGATGAATACTAAGAGAAAAAAACGATTTTAAGAAACAAAACGGATCAAGAGTGAGTTTACTGAGAGTCATTTTTTGAAGGGAGGTCTGACACAGTGTTATTCCAGTGTTGCATGTCAAACCTTTGATGAGGTGCTAGGGGCAGCTGTAATGCCCCAGGGCCCTGCATTTAATATCCCAGGAACAGAATGAAACAAGTCCAGTATCTGCCTGTGGCTCATCACAGATGGCATACCCTAATCTTGCAGTGGTCTCCCTCCCCATGTCCCAGGGTGCCACTGCACAGCCTCGCAGTGGAGAGAGGCCTCGGAGTCCCCACAAGAGAGGCCTCGCAGTCCGTGAGTGTACCTACCCTTGTGTGAGCTACCTTCACTCCGATTAACGGACAGAAGGGGAGGGGGGTTCCCCGTGTTTTAAGGCACAATGTTTCAGCGGGGAGCTTTTACTAATTAAAATAATCGCTGTTCTTCAACTGACAGATTTAGTAGGAAGCTTGTTCTCAAATTTTGTTATTGCTTATTTAAGAACATATCTTATTTGAGTCATTTACAAAATGAGAAGGGTGGAGGGTCAAGGCCTTTAGTATGCGACAACGATAGTCAACGCATAAATTACACATCAGTAAGTGCGACAGCAAAAATAATTACGTCACACCTTGACATGGCCTCCAAGACTGGCAAAAACGAGTACTTTTGCAGCCTAAGCTATGCAACATAAACAATCTCCAACTGAGAAATATCCTACAGGCTGTGTGAGGCACCAACATGTTTCAGGTCTATGAATGAATTACAGGACCTTCAACAGAACAGAGCAATAAGCAATTATGACATGTTAAAATTACTTTCTGAACAACATTTGCACAGGAAGATTGATGAATAGATACTGACAGTTCCTATACATTGACATTTATAGTGATAGCTGGGTGCTGACAGATTATACTACAAATAGTTGGTTGCACTGTGATATATTATTATAATTAGTAAAAAAAAAAACTTCTCCAGTGATATGATTTACCTTTAAATACGAAGTACATGGTCTCATGGCATCATAGGGCTCAATATTTTTTGGAGAGTAGGATTCCCTGTTACACAGTCAAACGGATTAGACTAAGCGACTCTGTACCACAGAACAACCACACGTTTTTGGCAAGACTATGTGCACCATGATTTAGAAGGTTACAACCAAGATGTGGCCATTGAGTTTCACTGCTGCCACTTTAGTGGCAATGGGGAAACTCAAATTCCTGACGCCCGATGCCCTGTATATGTTAGGCAGGACATCCAGCTCCTGGGCTGGGAGAATTGTAACTACACTGCCATTGCGCCCATTCACAATTCTTCATGAAGCATGGTATTCACTATGTTCTGCCAACTTAAGAGGCACAATTAAATCTTCTCCCCACCCCAAACAACAGCAGTGATTTACTTGCAGTGTAATAAATGTGGTGTTCCTCTGGTTGGCTTCATCCCTAATACACTCCCTTCTCAGCTCAAAGTGTGATGCAAATGTTTCTCTATGTAGAACTAGCTCCTCACCTGAAGTTTTGGGCCATTCTGACACCTGCAGATGTGTCCTGAATACAAGCCAAAGTACAAATGCAAGTAAACAGACAGTAAAAAGCAGTGGGGTAAGAAGCAGTGGATGATGGTATGAAGAAGGCCCACAGTTATAGACCTTGTGACAATATGCACACCGAAAGATCCTGCCTATACTAGGAGGGGACACCCAAACTTCAGTGTTGAAGTATGATCCATGTTTGCTATGTTAAACACAATACCCCAAACAAATATTAGAGACTGGAATGTTGGGAGCGCCACTGAAAACAATGAAGTGCTTTGTGCTTCTAATGACCGGCAGAAGCCCGGAGCTCCAACATTCCAATGTTTTTGTCCTGCTCCCAACATACCAATGTATTTGTTCTGCTCCATCGTTAAAGGCCCTCGCCTCTGGCTCCGGCCTTTAATGTCAGTATAGCCCAGCTACAGAGGTCTATAAGGCTATTAGAGCATTCTACCCCTAAAGGCCAGAATGTTCTAATTAGTAAAACAATGGCCTCACAGAGCCTGTGGGGGTTAAAATTCCCTCGGGCTTTGTGAGGCCTTTGTTCACAGCAACAGCTGTGGAAGACACACATCGAAATGTTGGAGCTCCAGGCTTCAACCAGCCATTAGAAGTCTGGAGCTACTCCACTGTCTCCAAAGGAGTACTTAACATTCCAATGCTCTAATAATATGTAGGTCTCTTGAATAAGGGGTGCAGTGATTGGAAGCACTTTTCTTTCTACTGATTTAGCATCTGAGCAATGAAAGTGACAAGCATGGGCACACTGGGATTATCCAGATGTTAATTTATCATCCACAGCCATTTCATATAATTTCAGTTTTATATAAAACTAGCCCTTTGTGACTGTTACACACATTTTGTTAACAAATGTGACCCTGTTTTATGGCCAAAAAGCCTCTATTACGCAGAATGTTACTGCACATACCAGCAGAAGAGGACATTGGGGAATGGTTTCTTTTGGAGTTCACATTGTCAAACAGCAAGAAACCTTGCCTTGTCTGTTTCTAAATATTGCAAAGTCTAAAATTCATGAAGAAATAAGAGATGATGCTGCTTGTTGTGTATTAACCCACTCTTGAGAAAGTTGAGCTTTAAATTGTGTATACCCTTTTATAATAAAAAAGTAAGCAAAACATAACAAAATTTGAAAGGACAGCCACAGAAAACAAACTGAGACCAGGCATCCAGATAAGTGTGGCCCTAAAAAAACATAACAAGTTGTGAGCAGTTACTGACAGGAATCGTGGTGTTGCCACCAAGATGGACGAAAGAAACAGCTAATTCAAACTGAGGAGCAACGGTAAGGTTGACCAGACGTAAAATTGATACACCACAAATAAACTCAGTGCTAGCCTCTGTTCTGCAGCCCCTCACCTAGAGACCAGGTGTGGGTTGACAGGGCCAGACACCAGAGAATCTTCATGTATTCCATAAGGTTGTTAGTGAATGGAAGACATTAGTACAGCCACACAGTTTTACGCAGACACAAAAAATGTCAAGCTTTTGAAAATGCAACTTCTTCCTGACTTGATATATTTGCTGAGTTATGCTTCTAAACCTTGCTATCCTGTATAAGTGTACATTCATTTAAAAATAATGTTTTTATACTCCAAGTGTACACTAACTCATTATCCCGTAAGAGTCATACCAAGGTCTAAAACACTACAATGTCCAGTTACCACCCAAGAGGAAAGCTAGTCAATGCTGGTTGCATAAACAAACCCCGTTGATAATGGGTACATGTTGGCACAAAGTCCTACTAATGATACAAAATTAAATTGTTTCCAAGGCAGTGTCAGTTGTTACTGTTATCTCCATCACTGATTCTTCTGTGTACAATCCGGGTGACTAATTTCCTTTTGGCAAAAGAAAAGGCTGCGTCAGTACATCAAGAACAATAGACTCAAAAGGCAAACTCCAGATGTCACAGTCCACAGTAACCCTGTGAAATAAGGTCAGAGAGCTCAATTTCCGACAAGAGCAGCTGAATCTCCCATCTTGTCTCCTTCATTCACATTACACCCGTTCAACTCTGGTGGGGTCATAGGAATCTGGAAAAGTTAAGGGGAAAAATATGTAAACATACTAGAAATCATTATTCTTGGTAAGCTCCTAAACAAACCTGTACATACTACATGTACAAGCCAAAATAAAAACCGACATCTAAAACAAACATAATTAATATATTTAAAGCTTATTTGATCGCACTGTTAAGCGATGCATACATTTAGGTCACAACATTCCACATCTCAAAAGGACAGAGGGCCCAATTAAAAAAAAAAAAGTAACTTTTCAAGTGGCCTCGTGTTTATAATTTCATTATGACTGTTTCTTTAGGATTCACAAACACCATGAAGGCTAATCACCAAAATCTTTGCAAGTCAAACAGATTCATCAAAATCTTTGAAAACTAAACATGATTTTCCAGCAGAAGAAAATCCACAAGTTTTTGTAAAGCATATATACCTCAAATGCTATTTCCAAGTGGATAAACTGGTAGGTTGCTTCTCATGTGCGCCTTACAAAAGGGCAGTGTAAGGAAAGTGTATGGAGTGTTTTCACACCCAATGGGAGAACCACAACAGTAAGTGTGGTTGTGCACAATGAAAGTGAAAAACTACTGCAAATGTTAGTAAATACTCACTTAATCTGAGTACGCAATGCTTGGTGAACTTGACCAAGGACCATTCACTCCGACCAAAAAGGACTGTTTAGGTATTAATTGGGGAGATTTTTTCCTTCCCTGCCAACACTTGATGATTTCGTCTTCTAGGGATTTCACTTCCTCTGTGAATGTTATCTGAGAAAATGATTTAGCAGCCATTTGGCTAAATTAACATGCAGTAAGTAGTAAGTACTGAGCTCCTAAGATTTCTAAAATATATTTATGTTTAAAATACATGAGTCAATGAAACGCTTACACTTCACGAACTTGATGTCATTTATGTGCTTGTTTAAAATCATACCTTATATTTTCTAAGAATAAACGCATACTCCGATTTCACGCTCAGTAAATCCCTAGGGCCAAAAGTAAAAAAATAAAATAAAAAAAAGAGGCCTATCATAACGTATGGAGCCAGGAACAATGTGAATTATAAAAAAATGCAGGATTTAATTTAAGCAAGATTGAAATTACAAAAGGAAGCATATGTCAAAAGCAATTTATGTAAGACACAAAAAAATACAACTTATATTAAAACATTACTACAACAAACAAGAAAAAAAATCTCATCTGATGGGTTAACCATAGATCTTTTTGTACTTAGCTTCTTTTATTCATGCCATGTGAGAAAATAATAACTTACTTGCCTTGGGTAATGCTATCCATGCTATTGCTGGTAGATACTGTAACTGCAGATGTCTCATCTTGTGAATCACCCCAAGCCTCAGACCAGGTACCGAAAATCTTGCAATAGTTCATACATAATCGCCTAAGCCCCCACTGTATTCCGCCTCTCATCATGACGACACGGACCTGCATGTAGGTGTCCTTCAAACTGATATCAGTTTTCCTTCTCTTCTGCGCCCGCTGACATAGAGCATGTCTGACCGATTGCAATTAACTGGCAGTGTGCAAATCTAATGGGAAACCTTATTTAGAACTAAAAGTTCACTCCATTCAATGGGAAGTAGGGTAAGCTGTGAGGAAACTGCAGTAAGATAAGGGCATCCACCAGAAAGGGCATTGAAGATGCATTAAAAAAGAAAGCAACTTATTCTACCTACGGATACTTTTAACTGCAGATTCCTCATCATGTAGATTGCTGCCAAATCAATGCCCCCTCCAAGGAGGTGGGTCTGAGGATGAACGTTACACTAACAGGTCCAGCAAGATGATGCAGGCAACATGACCTCCTCAGCAGACTTACAAGTTAGTAGTGCCTGGTAAAAGTATAGATGCATAACCACTAGTCTGCCTGGCAGAAACAGGAGCAACCTGAGCCAGGGCTGCCATTTTTTGATATGGTAGAAGTAGCACTAACAGCCTTAGGAGGATCTTTTGTGTGAAAGCCGTTACACATTTCATGCACAGGACAATCTGTCACCATAAGATCTGTTTTTCATCCACTTTTCCTTTCTTTGCACCAGTGAATCCAACAAAGAGCTGACCATCTACCCAGTATTACTCAGACCTATCAATGTGGAAGATAAGTGACTGCTGTGGATCCAACCACTGTAGTCTTGCCTCCTCCCCGAGGGGTGCGGCAAAAAGAAGAATATGGGGAGTATAACTGACTGCCCCAAATGAAGTGGTGAATCCTCTATCAGAAAAAAGGATAGAGGAATCCTAAGTACATGTGTGTCCACAAAAAGATGGTATACTGAGGCTGAGCTGTCAATGGCTGAAGATCACTGTTACGCACAGAAATGACTGCAGTGAGAATCGCAGTTTTTCAAGTCAACAGATGTAGCTATTAACAGGCTTCATGGAAGCACGCATCAAGACCAAATTAATGTCCCCGTATGGCATGACAATGGGGCATTGGGATACATGTGAAACCATTCTGATAAAATGCATCACAATGGATGATGTGAATAAGGGATGATATGAAACACAAGGGAAGGCCAAAGGGGCTGATAAGTAGCCCTTGAAAATGCACACAGAAAACCCTTGCCAGGCCAAAGATAACACAAACAAAAGTATATCGCCCAAAAAAGCCTATAGACGATCAACCTGCTTTTCTTCACACCAAGAACAAGAATGATATAGAATGCCTCTATCTGTAGGTAATGTGAAACAGGCCTGTGCTACAATTAGTTTATCCTGAGCTTTTGCCGTAGAAGCTGTCTCCAACTGTGAAGACTAACAAGCATTGGTACAGCCAATAGTCTAGATTTAATGTGTGCAACACATGCAACATTAGAACATTTAAAAAAACACACACAGAATTAGCAAGCAGGACCGGACACAGAGGGATATTGTTGTAAAGTAGCCCGACATGCAGTTTAATGCAAGCACTCGGATATAGCTGGATGGATATATCCCACACAACCAATATGATTAGGTGAGAGATGTAAACTCCACTGGGCTGAGCCAAGAAGTAAATAGTCTTATTCCAATGGCTGAACAACCCTGGTCGTAGAAGCCAATGTTTGAAGAGGCAAATCCAAAGTCTACTCTCTGTACAGTACTGATAGGCCTGTTTGACAGCTGCGCTATCAAAATCGAGACCTAGAAATCTAAAAGCTGGCTTCTCCACGACCGCTTAGACTACCCCGCTTCATTCACTCTCCGCTCTCTATTCACAGAGATGTTTTTGTGAATCTGTAGATGTTTAGCAGAAGTGAGCACACCAATCTTAAATTCGAATTATGTTCTTGCTGGTAAACAGGTTAGCAGACACCTTCATAAATGTCTTAACATTTGGCGATCTGTTTTAACACCTATCCACAGGACAGTGCAACTGATTGCCTATAATTCAATACAGGTTATCAACAGTAGATGACACCACAACTTCACGAGTACTATGAAGAAATATCATGAAAGATGAGTAATAAGATGTACAAGAGAGGATATCTGCTGAGAATTTATTTTTCAGAGTTCAGTTACTATCTATCCCTCTCATGTAGTAGCATCACAATAAAACGTAAAATTGTGAGAACCCTGAGCTCTTTACAAAATATGTGCTTTATTTGCTGATTCTTCCAATCTAAATGTTTTCAGAATTTCTGTGACATTCCATGACGTTCAAACACGTTGAAAAAAGCATATTACATTGTATGAGGACCAATGCCCCTCTGTCATATATTTCACCTGTCACAGCCCACATCTGTATTAGTTTTATCTTCTATTAGAACATTGGAATGTTGGGAGCTCCATTGGAGACAATGGTGCTTTTAGTGGCTGGTAAAACCCCACAGTGTCAACATTCCAATGTTCTCTGTTCACAGCAACAGCTGTGAACAAAGGCCTTTTTGTTTTATTTATTAAAACTTTCCACAACTAGAGGGCAGAATGTTCTAACAGCCGTATAGCCCTCCACAGCTTGGCTATACCGACAATTAAAGTCCTGCTCCCTTGTTAAAGGCCCGAGCCGAATGCTGAAGCGGGCCTTTAATGGCCGGGATAGCCCACCACGGGTATAACCACAACTCATATCATTAACAGAAAAGGCATTTTGATTCCATTCAGTAACAGGGGTAGATAAATGTGGGATTGTGCAATGGAGACGTTTCCTCCCAACCCTCTCATTCCCACATGAATTGTAAAGCACATGGATTCACATGCTTCTCCCATGTTACCTCAGTGGTGGTGAAACAGCAAGATGACTAAGGCAGTGTGTATTACAGAACCATCATGTGGTTGAGTATTCTATACTACCTGCATTTTCTTCATAACCTGCAGAAGTGACAGGTTAGTGCACATTATATTTTGTATTTTCTAGTATTCAGATAAGACATTGAATTGAATTTCTCATAATTGCTGCAAAGACGGTAAACATTCGTCTTTTCCAAATAACACTTCACACTAAAGTGAAGTTTGACCTCGCCTTGTCACAATCATTACATTCAGGGCATATTCAGCAGCACCTGCATATTGTCTGCTTTCGATACGAGCAACAAAGTGCCAGGGTGAGGGAGCTTTCATAATTCAGGTTCCGGCTGGACCCATAACAAAGGCTAAATTCAAGTGTCCTTCAGGCCTTATTTTGCTGGAGTATCCTGCATCACACCTACCTGTAGCTTAACATCTAGCTGTAAATGTAGTGGAGGGGAAACAAAGGCTCATACCTTGTTAGCACTTAACAAATACTTAAGAGAGGCACCCTTTGACTTTGTTCAGTCCCCATAAATGAACGATATGCATGCACTGCTGTAAGAATCTCAGATGTGTTGGTCTATCCCGGTATTTACACAAAATAACAATTTAAAAAGCACTATTTATTTTTTATTTCAGTTATAGTGCTACTCATCAAAATGTAGGGTGTCAGAGCGCTTTAAATCAAGCACCACATTCAGTCACACAAGTTTGTATCTCAATGTATAGGGTATGTTACATAAGACAGGGAGGGTTCCAAGGTGTAGGAGTCACATAATGTCTTTCATAGCTCACTGTGCTATATTAGAATGAATACAGTTCATGAACTGCAGGTAACAAACGTATCTCAATGTTAAAAGCAGTAACCCATTTACCTATCTACATAAAATAAAATTTCGCCCTCTGCACATTACATTATGTGCTTTGCAGGAGACACATTAACCATCTTTGAGTTAAAAGGGACTCTAGACAAAACACAGATCTTTTCAGCAAATGTGTTAACCACCAAAGTTATATTACCATTATTACTATTCTCTCAGATTTACCAGGAACCCAAAGATCTCTCCAGCAGGTGCCTAAACTCAATAAGATATTTTAAAATTCATACTTTGCAACCAATTATGCAGAACAGATTTACTGTCCAATTTCTCCTTGTTGCCAATTTCTTTGTGGCCCAGTTTTAAAAAACAAATGCATAAGTTAAGACGCAGATTGTGTGTTAGGGTTGCAACCCTGATGCAAAATCTATTTTGAGATTTATAGATTTACACATAAATCCTGGTTGAGTTTATTTGTTTTAAAAAAGAAAAACATGAACGCAAGGCAGCACATTGCCCTCCATTGTGTTACCTTGCGTCAGGTAGGAGTTACACGCAAGGATACTCATAATGCACACAAATGTGCTCATGGTAGACCTACTAAACATGTGTGAGGTCTTCAGTTCTAATGTCATGTCTTATGATGTCACTTCCTTTAAAGGCATGGGTTGTGATGCCACTTCCTGTAATGCCATGTACGATGACACGTGCTGTGATGCCACTTGCATACTGCCTAAATTGGTAGTCCCCCTTTTTTTTTTTTTTTAAGGACTTATGCCCTGATCACAGCCACTCAACAATGCCAAGGAGCCATGTATCACACTTATTGACAACATGGGGAGGGGGTACTCTCTAGCAGAGTTCCCAGTTGCAACCTTTTTGTCCTCAAATATCCTGCCTGAGACTGACCATCCATACCTGAACCCAACTGAGAGCTGCCAGGAGAGCAGGACAGCATTGGAATATGTGGCCGGTGGGTTTGCAGTAGCTCCATGATGTGCCTTTAGCCGCTGTCTACAACCGGCACAGTTCATCAACTCTTACACTGTCCACAGGCCAAGGTGGGGCCTAGTCAATCTAGCTGTGGCACAGTATGAGCAATGTCATGCTCCCTCTCCTCCTTTTTTGTCGCATAGGCAAGTATCACCTGACAAGAGGGAACCGGGCTGGAACCAGGGCCTCCAATCCTAAATGTGCTGGAGCGTGCAATGCAAAGGGCCTCAACTGGAAAGAAGGATGTTTTCCTCTAACACCACCCAACCACATGGGTCCTAATTTGTCAGAAAACTCACTTGCACACAATGCATTTTCCTAGTAAGGTTCACAATGTTTACCAGTCTCTGTCACAAAAACATGCTCTGAAGGACGAGACTGATATGCAACGATAGTTGACATACTCTATGACAGGCCTGGACTTTTATTTATATGTGTGAGCCGTAGCTTCAAACCGGTGACGTGGTTTAAACTGAATGATCTGGGCACCTGAATTACAGATGCCTCTCTGGGGGTCACATTCACTGGGGAGGGCTTCAATTGTGTGATGAAAAACACAACATACCGGTGTAGTAAGCATGCTGTGGACCCACACAGGTTTTCCCCATTATTTGAACAAACAGCAGCATTTGAAATATGCAATGTGTGGCGTTCACTTAATACCTCCACACAATTACTTACTATTCTTCACAGTAGCAATCCATTTCCATCATAAATTTCTTTTTTTTGCTCAGTCTCAACTGTCCATGATTACCAGCACTCATGTTCTGCTTTGTGGCACAACGGGCTGTGCACCACTTGCGACTGTCAACGGCTATGCATTTGGAACACACGAGGTAACGTGGCATCTGAATACCTTGTGGTTAACAGACCAAAACTTGTACTCTGTGGGAGCCTTTAAAGACTGTCCTTAGAGGGCATGCCAGGTCTTACCTTAAACGCCAAGAGAGGTGCGAGGAGGACTGAATACAGGCAGAACACCTCAAGCTGGGGAAGAGCATTACCCTTATCTTGGATGATCTCCTTACTGGCTGCACAGAAGCCACCTCCTTGCCATAAAACAAATGATGATGGATGCTGCCAAAGCCGACTGAACTACACCATATATCAATACGGCAACAAGGACAACAATTACCTAAATTGACTGGCAAAACGTCGGACTGAGCCTAGCATGATTCCTGGAGTCGACAATGATACTGAAACCCTGGTCTTTGGTGTGGCAGAGATGTCACACATCTTCTCAGATTTTTACAATAAACGATATGCTCCTCATCCACCACTAGGGCTCAAGTCTGTGATGAAATAATAGATAAAATCTGAATAAGACGCCTGGACACTGAAAGCTGTTCTGACTTAGATCACCCAACAACAGTAGAAAAATTGACAGATTCTCTGGCATCTTTGCAAACTAGAGAAACCTCCGGACAGAAAGGCCTCCCACCAGAATTATACAATCCTCTGGCCTACCTCATGGTTCCACCAACTGGGGCTATGTTTGAGGCAGTAATCACAGATTGGACATTGCTAGAGGAACTCCGCACAGTTGCCATCATAGTCATTCCCATGCCAGGTCATAACCCAGATGCATCATACATACAGACCAATCGCACTTAACACTCAATTTAAGATTCTGGCCAAAGCCTTGGGTCCCTGACTAATGCAGATAATAATAGATCTGATTCTTCCAGATCAGAACTAGGCACAACCTGTGTAGCCTAAATCTACTTCTGGCATATGCACATAAACTTCCTGAGATGACACCACTAATGTTAATCAACTTTGAAAAAGCCTTTTAATCCTTAACCTAGAATTATCTCCTTAAGATCTGGCATATGTTCATCCTCTCTACAACAAACAACTAGCTAGAGTGAGAGTGAGTGGCGTACTGGTCCAGTCCTTCAACACAGAGTAGGATACGGGACAGGGGTGCTCTCTGTCACCCTTGCTGTTTGTCTCCTCCATCAAAACTCTTGGATAAGTTCAGATGGACTGGTTCAGGAAAATTACATAGACTATTGAGTCTCTTTACATTCAGACAATCTGCTCCTCTTTGCCAGGTAGCCATGCTGGTCAAGTCGGAGAATTATGGAAATACAAAACATATTTGTAAAGGCCTCATGACTTATAGTCAAATGGGACAAATCTGTGATTTACTCTTTGAAAGGAAGCGCACCAGTGATTTCCGGGAAATTCTGCCTACAGATAGCCACCAACATCTTCAGTTACTTGACAAAGTACTATCTTAACCAACCTCCAGCAGTGCTCCAATCTTAACCTCGAGCCACTACCACACAAACTGCACACAAATCCTAGCTTGTTGGAGCTCTGGGGAAAATGCAACAAGGAGCCTTTGAGAAATCTGTTCAATTCACAGAGGATACCTGATTGTAATACTGGTAATCTCATCTCATCACCATTAACAACTGGCTCTTTGAGCAATGGGATGATCCAGTATATTGCTTGGAGCCCAAAGTCCCCCAGAGATTAATTTAATGTCCATGTTGTCTGAGTACTGATGCTACATCCCTTCCCCCATTTAATAAGGTGGTCCTTGACGATTGACTGGTGGCATGTGGCACTCTGATTGACCGGATGGGATCATAAACACACAAGGGAAATACCTCTGCGGGTGGTAGACTAGCTGATGTACACAACCTATTTACCTGGTTTTTATCATTAGGACCACATATGGAAGGTAAGTCACATAAGAACCTTTGAGGCCCTCATTGACAAATTTCAACGACACAAATCCCAATTATTCAAACATATACCATTACATCATGTCCTCGAGGCTCATAAATTTCACCTTAGCCCCCCCTTAAAGAATTCAGTTCCACAGAGGCCAACCTGATTGTTGGAGATCTTGAAAACAAAAATGAATCGTGTGTATACCTGACGTTCATCACTGATGCCCCTGATAAGTTCCAAGCACCTATGTTTAATGAGAAATTGAAACAGGCCCACTAGACGACAACTGGAGGGAGAGAGAGAATGTTATTCTCTCCATCACCCAGCTATTTCCACAAGGCTGTGGCTATTCCAATTTAAATACCTTCATACAGTTTACTGTTCACCTCAGCACCTCTAGAATATGGGAACAAATACATCCCCTAAATGTCTGTGATGTAGCTGCAGCACAGGGACTTGTCATGTTATATGGTGATGCATAATTATCCAAAAATATACAGGGATCTGTTGAGAGTGCTTGGAAGGCAAGTTCAACCTTTCCCCTAATTTAGTGTTTCTCGGGCCAGATGTATCATGCATGTTTGCGATTTCAAAAATGTATTTTGGTATGTAAGAATCCCAATTTGCGATTCAGTAACTTATTACCGAATCGCAAATTGGAATTTCGACTACATACGGATTTGGTATTAGGAAGGGGCGTGTCAAGGGCGTCCCTTCCTAATACTGAATCGCAGAGGTATGTAGGAATGTTTTGTGACCCAAATGTGGTCGTAAACATTCACATTTTACCACCTACTTGCAGTAGGTGGTAACCCATTCGCAAATGGTAAGGGATCCCAAAGGACCCCTTCCCCTTTGGGAATACCTGCAAAAAAAAAAATTAAGAGCAGGCAGTGGTTCCATGGACCACTGCCTACTATTAAAAAATGAAAAGAAAACTTTTCATTTTTCTTTTTTAAACGCATCCCGTTTTCCTTTAAGGAAAACAGGCTGCATTTAAAAAAAAAAGATTGCTTTATTTAAAAGCAATCACAGACATGGCGGTCTGCTGAGCCCAGCAGGCAACCATCCCTGTGATTGTAGCCATTCACAATGGGTCAAAAATTGTGACCTACTGCATGAATATTAATGAGGTAGGTCAATTTGAGAGCCGTTGGGACTTGCTGAATGAAACTCCTGGAGTTTCATACATTCTAATAGCGATTACCTATTTGCGATTCGTAAAAAAACGCAATTAGGTAATTGCTAATGGGAAAATTGATACATCTGTCCGCCAGTCCTTACACAGGCAGAAAGGTACATGAAAGCAGTGTTTAATTTGAGCCAGTGGGTTCCAGGAGGGGCACCGGCACTTTTTTTTGAGGGCCGGAACCTAGTTTTCTGCATCAGGCATTTACTGGTAGCAAAAGACACATATGGAAAAGGTGGAGGAAGAGACAAACAAAAAAGGGTCACAAAGGGAGAAAGCAGAAAGCTGCAAGAGTAAGCTGAGGGGGCAGAGAATGGGGGTCATTCTGACCTCAGCGGTAAAAGGTGCTTACCGCCGGTCAGAAGACCGCCATAACACCACCGCGGCCGCGGGAAACCGCCACGGTCATTCTGACCCGCAACAGGCAAACCGCCAAAAACCCGACATCCACAAAAGTCCGCCACACCAACGGCCAGCGAAAAACTGGCGATGACCAAACCTCCACCGTCACGCCAACAGAAATACGCCCATTCCATTACGACCCACGAATCCACGCGGCGGTCTTTCAACCGCGGTATTCCATTGGCGGTACACACCGCCGCGGTCAAAATACACACACAGCTCCAAAACACTGCCACATTGGTCATTTTGAAACACACACACCTGATACACATACTGTAGGAAGTTGGCTCTGTATGCACTATTTCAAAGTAAGGAATAGTATGCACAGAGTCCAAGGGTTCCCCTTAGAGGTAAGATAGTGGCAAAAAGAGATAATACTAATGCTCTATTTTGTGGTAGTGTGGTCGAGCAGTAGGCTTATCAAAGGAGTAGTGTTAAGCATTTGTTGTACATACACACAGGCAATAAATGAGGAACACACACTCAGAGACAAATCCAGCCAATAGGTTTTGTTATAGAAAAATATCTTTTCTTAGTTTATTTTAAGAACCACAGGTTCAAATTCTACATGTAATATCTCATTTGAAAGGTATTGTAGGTAAGTACTTTAGGAACTTTGAATCATTACATTAGCATGTATACTTTTGACATAAAACACAACAAGCTGTTTTAAAAGTGGACACTGCAATTTTCACAGTTCCTGGGGGAGGTAAGTTTTTGTTAGTTTTCACAGGTAAGTAAGTCACTTACAGGGTTCAGTTTTTGGTCCAAGGTAGCCCACCGTTGGGGGTTCAGAGCAACCCCAAAGTTACCACACCAGCAGATCAGGGCCGGTCAGGTGCAGAGGTCAAAGAGGTGCCCAAAACGCATAGGCTTCAATGGAGAGGAGGGGGTGCCCCGGTTCCGGTCTGCCAGCAGGTAAGTACCCGCGTCTTCGGAGGGCAGACCAGGGGGGTTTTGTAGGGCACCGGGGGGGGGCACAGGTCAGCACAAAAAGTACACCCTCAGCAGCGCGGGGGCGGCCGGGTGCAGTGTGCAAACACGCGTCGGGTTTGTAATGGTTTTCAATGAGAGATCAAGGGATCTCTTCAGCGTTGCAGGCAGGCAAGGGGGGGGCTCCTCGGGGTAGCCACTACCTGGGCAAGGGAGAGGGCCTCCTGGGGGTCACTCCTGCACAGGAATTCCGTTTCTTTAGGTGCTGGGGGCTGCGGGTGCAGAGTCTTTTCCAGCCGTCGGGAAAGGGAGTTCAGGCAGTCGCGGTCAGGGGGAGCCTCGGGAATCCCTCTGCAGGCGTCGCTGTGGGGGCTCGGGGGGACAACTTTGGTTACTCACGGACTCGGAGTCGCCGGAGGGTCCTCCCTGAGGTGTTGGTTCTCCACCAGTCGAGTCGGGGTCGCCGGGTGCAGTGTTGCAAGTCTCACGCTTCTTGCGGGGAGTTGCAGGGGTCTTTAAATCTGCTCCTTGAAACAAAGTCGCAGTTCTTTTGGAGCAGTGCCGCTGTCCTCGGAAGTTTCTTGGTCTCTTGGAAGTAGGGCAGTCCTCTGAGGATTCAGAGGTCGCTGGTCCTGGAGAAAGCGTCGCTGGAGCAGGGTTCTTTAGAAGGCAGGAGACAGGCCGGTAGGACTGGGGCCAAAGCAGTTTGTGTCTTCTTTCTTCTTCTGCAGGGGTTTTCAGCTCAGCAGTCTTCGTCTTCGGTAAGTTGCAGGAATCTAAATTCTTAGGTTCAGGGGAGCCGTTAAATACTAAATTTAAGGGCGTGTTTAGGTCTGGGGGGTTAGTAGCCAATGGCTACTAGCCCTGAGGGTGGGTACACCCTCTTTGTGCCTCCTCCCAAGGGGAGGGGGTCACATTCCTAATCCTATTGGGGAATCCTCCATCTGCAGGATGGAGGATTTCTAAAAGTTAGAGTGACTTCAGCTCAGGACACCTTAGGGGCTGTCCTGACTGGCCAGTGACTCCTCCTTGTTATTCTCATTATTTTCTCCGGCCTTGCCGCCAAAAGTGGGGGCCGGGGCCGGAGGGGGCGGGCATCTCCACTAGCTGGAGTGTCCTGCGGTGCTGGCACAAAGGGGTGAGCCTTTGAGGCTCACCGCCAGGTGTGACAGCTCCTGCCTGGGGGAGGTGTTAGCATCTCCACCCAGTGCAGGCTTTGTTACTGGCCTCAGAGTGACAAAGGCACTCTCCCCATGGGGCCAGCAACATGTCTCAGTTGTGGCAGGCTGCTGGAACTAGTCAGCCTACACAGATAGTCGGTTAAGGTTTCAGGGGACACCTCTAAGGTGCCCTCTGGGGTGTATTTTACAATAAAATGTACACTGGCATCAGTGTGCATTTATTGTGCTGAGAAGTTTGATACCAAACTTCCCAGTTTTCAGTGTAGCCATTATGGTGCTGTGGAGTTCGTGTAAAACAGACTCCCAGACCATATACTCTTATGGCTACCCTGCACTTACAATGTCTAAGGTTTGGCTTAGACACTGTAGGGGCACAGTACTCATGTACTGGTGCCCTCACCTATGGTATAGTGCACCCTGCCTTAGGGCTGTAAGGCCTACTAGAGGGGTGACTTATCTATACTGCATAGGCAGTGTGAGGTTGGCATGGCACCCTGAGGGGAGTGCCATGTCGACTTACTGGTTTTGTTCTCACCAGCACACACAAGCTGGTAAGCAGTGTGTCTGTGCTGAGTGAGGGGTCCCCAGGGTGGCATAAGATGTGCTGCAGCCCTTAGAGACCTTCCCTGGCATCAGGGCCCTTGGTACCAGGGGTACCAGTTACAAGGGACTTATCTGGATGCCAGGGTGTGCCAATTGTGGAATCAAAAGTACAGGTTAGGGAAAGAACACTGGTGCTGGGGCCTGGTTAGCAGGCCTCAGCACACTTTCAATTCAAAACATAGCATCAGCAAAGGCAAAAAGTCAGAGGGTAACCATGCCAAGGAGGCATTTCCTTACACAACCCCCCCCCCAAACGAAAGAGGATGAGACTAACCTTTCCCAAGAGAGTCTTCATTTTCTAAGTGGAAGAACCTGGAAAGGCCATCTGCATTGGCATGGGCAGTCCCAGGTCTGTGTTCCACTATAAAGTCCATTCCCTGTAGGGAGATGGACCACCTCAACAGTTTTGGATTTTCACCTTTCATTTGCATCAGCCATCTGAGAGGTCTGTGGTCAGTCTGAACTAGGAAGTGAGTACCAAAGAGGTATGGTCTCAGCTTCTTCAGGGACCAAACCACAGCAAAGGCCTCCCTCTCAATGGCACTCCAACGCTGCTCCCTGGGGAGTAACCTCCCGCTAATTAAAGCAACAGGCTGGTCAAGGCCATCATCATTTGTTTGGGACAAAACTGCCCCTATCCCATGTTCAGAGGCATCTGTTTGCACAATGAACTGCTTGGAGTAATCTGGAGCTTTTAGAACTGGTGCTGTGCACATAGCTTGTTTCAGGGTGTCAAAGGCCTGTTGGCATTCTACAGTCCAGTTTACTTTCTTGGGCATTTTCTTGGAGGTGAGTTCTGTGAGGGCTGTCACAATGGATCCATATCCCTTCACAAACCTCCTGTAGTACCCAGTCAAGCCAAGGAATGCCCTGACTTGAGTCTGGGTTTTTGGAGCTGCCCAGTCCAGAATAGTCTGGATCTTAGGCTGGAGTGGCTGAACTTGGCCTCCACCTACAAGGTGTCCCAAGTAAACCACAGTTCCCTGCCCTATCTGGCATTTGGATGCCTTGATAGAGAGGCCTGCAGATTGCGGGGCCTTCAAAACCTTCTTCAGGTGGACCAGGTGATCCTGCCAGGTGGAGCTGAACACAGCAATATCATCAAGATAAGCTGCACTAAAGGATTCCAACCCAGCAAGGACTTGATTCCCCAACCTTTGGAAGGTGGCAGGGGCATTCTTTAAACCAAAGGGCATAACAGTGAACTGATAATGCCCATCAGGTGTGGAGAATGCTGTCTTTTCTTTTGCTCCAGGGGCCATTTTGATTTGCCAGTACCCTGCTGTTAAGTCAAAGGTACTTAATAATTTGGCAGCCCCTAATTTGTCTATTAGCTCATCAGCTCTAGGAATGGGATGAGCATCTGTCTTGGTGACAGAGTTGAGACCTCTGTAGTCCACACAAAACCTCATCTCTCTCTTTCCTTCTTTGGTGTGAGGTTTGGGGACTAAGACCACTGGGCTAGCCCAGGGGCTGTCAAAGTACTCAATTACTCCCAATTCCAGCATCTTGTGGACTTCCATCTTGATGCTTTCCTTAACTTGGTCAGACTGTCGGAAGATTTTGTTTTTGACAGGCATGCTGTCTCCTGTGTCCACATCATGGGTACACAGGTGTGTCTGACCAGGCGTTAGGGAAAAGAGCTCAGCAAACTGTTGCAGGACCTTCCTACAGTCAGCTTGCTGTTGGGCAGAGAGGGTGTGTGTAAGGAAATGCCTCCTTGGCATGGTTGCCCCCTGACTTTTTGCCTTTGCTGATGCTATGTTTACAATTGAAAGTGTGCTGAGGCCTGCTAACCAGGCCCCAGCACCAGTGTTCTTTCCCTAACCTGTACTTTTGTATCCACAATTGGCAGACCCTGGCATCCAGATAAGTCCCTTGTAACTGGTACTTCTAGTACCAAGGGCCCTGATGCCAAGGAAGGTCTCTAAGGGCTGCAGCATGTCTTATGCCACCCTGGAGACCTCTCACTCAGCACAGACACACTGCTTGCCAGCTTGTGTGTGCTAGTGAGAACAAAACGAGTAAGTCGACATGGCACTCCCCTCAGGGTGCCATGCCAGCCTCTCACTGCCTATGCAGTATAGGTAAGACACCCCTCTAGCAGGCCTTACAGCCCTAAGGCAGGGTGCACTATACCATAGGTGAGGGTACCAGTGCATGAGCATGGTACCCCTACAGTGTCTAAACAAAACCTTAGACATTGTAAGTGCAGGGTAGCCATAAGAGTATATGGTCTGGGAGTCTGTCAAACACGAACTCCACAGCACCATAATGGCTACACTGAAAACTGGGAAGTTTGGTATCAAACTTCTCAGCACAATAAATGCACACTGATGCCAGTGTACATTTTATTGTAAAATACACCACAGAGGGCACCTTAGAGGTGCCCCCTGAAACTTAACCGACTGTCTGTGTAGGCTGACTAGTTCCAGCAGCCTGCCACACCAGAGACATGTTGCTGGCCCCATGGGGAGAGTGCCTTTGTCACTCTGAGGCCAGTAACAAAGCCTGCACTGGGTGGAGATGCTAACACCTCCCCCAGGCAGGAGCTGTGACACCTGGCGGTGAGCCTCAAAGGCTCACCCCTTTGTCACAGCCCAGCAGGGCACTCCAGCTTAGTGGAGTTGCCCGCCCACTCCGGCCACGGCCCCCACTTTTGGCGGCAAGGCTGGAGGGAACAAAGAAAGCAACAAGGAGGAGTCACTGGCCAGTCAGGACAGCCCCTAAGGTGTCCTGAGCTGAGGTGACTCTGACTTTTAGAAATCCTCCATCTTGCAGATGAAGGATTCCCCCAATAGGGTTAGGATTGTGACCCCCTCCCCTTGGGAGGAGGCACAAAAAGGGTGTACCCACCCTCAGGGCTAGTAGCCATTGGCTACTAACCCCCCAGACCTAAACACGCCCTTAAATTTAGTATTTAAGGGCTACCCTGAACCCTAGAAAATTAGATTCCTGCAACTACAAGAAGAAGGACTGCCTAGCTGAAAACCCCTGCAGAGGAAGACCAGAAGACGACAACTGCCTTGGCTCCAGAAACTCACCGGCCTGTCTCCTGCCTTCCAAAGACCCTGCTCCAGCGACGCCTTCCAAAGGGACCAGCGACCTCGACATCCTCTGAGGACTGCCCCTGCTTCGAAAAGACAAGAAACTCCCGAGGACAGCGGACCTGCTCCAAGAAAAGCTGCAACTTTGTTTCCAGCAGCTTTAAAGAACCCTGCAAGCTCCCCGCAAGAAGCGTGAGACTTGCAACACTGCACCCGGCGACCCCGACTCGGCTGGTGGCGATCCAACACCTCAGGAGGGACCCCAGGACTACTCTAAGACTGTGAGTACAAAAACCTGTCCCCCCTGAGCCCCCACAGCGCCGCCTGCAGAGGGAATCCCGAGGCTTCCCCTGACCGCGACTCTTTGAATCCTAAGTCCCGACACCTGGGAGAGACCCTGCACCCGCAGCCCCCAGGACCTGAAGGACCGGACTTTCACTGGAGGAGTGACCCCCAGGAGTCCCTCTCCCTTGATCAAGTGGAGATTTCCCCGAGGAACCCCCCCCTTGCCTGCCTGCAGCGCTGAAGAGATCCCTAGATCTCCCATTGACTTCCATTACAAACCCGACGCTTGTTTCTACACTGCACCCGGCCGCCCCCGCGCTGCTGAGGGTGAAATTTCTGTGTGGGCTTGTGTCCCCCCCGGTGCCCTACAAAACCCCCCTGGTCTGCCCTCCGAAGACGCGGGTACTTACCTGCAAGCAGACCGGAACCGGGGCACCCCCTTCTCTCCATTCTAGCCTATGTGTTTTGGGCACCACTTTGAACTCTGCACCTGACCGGCCCTGAGCTGCTGGTGTGGTGACTTTGGGGTTGCTCTGAACCCCCAACGGTGGGCTACCTTGGACCAAGAACTAAGCCCTGTAAGTGTCTTACTTACCTGGTTAACCTAACAAATACTTACCTCCCCTAGGAACTGTGAAAATTGCACTGTGTCCACTTTTAAAACAGCTATTTGTGAATAACTTGAAAAGTATACATGCAATTTTGATGATTTGAAGTTCCTAAAGTACTTACCTGCAATACCTTTCGAATGAGATATTACATGTAGAATTTGAACCTGTGGTTCTTAAAATAAACTAAGAAAAGATATTTTTCTATATAAAAACCTATTGGCTGGATTTGTCTCTGAGTGTGTGTACCTCATTTATTGTCTATGTGTATGTACAACAAATGCTTAACACTACTCCTTGGATAAGCCTACTGCTCGACCACACTACCACAAAATAGAGCATTAGTATTATCTATTTTTACCACTATTTTGCCTCTAAGGGGAACCCTTGGACTCTGTGCATGCTATTCCTTACTTTGAAATAGCACATACAGAGCCAACTTCCTACATTGGTGGCAGCGGTGGGATACAAGACTTTGCATTTGCTGGACTACTCAGCCAATACCTGATCACACGACAAATTCCAAAATTGTCATTAGAAATTCATTTTTGCAATTTGAAATTTTTCTAAATTCTTAAAAGTCCTGCTAGGGCCTTGTGTGTTAAGTCCCTGTTTAGCATTGTCTTTTAGAGTTTAAAAGTTTGTTAAAAGTTTGAAATTAGATTCTAGAAACAGTTTTAGATTCTTTAAAAAGTATTCCAACTCTTAGCAGAATAATGTCTGATACAGAGATGCAGGTGGTGGAACTCGACACCACACCTTACCTCCATCTTAAGATGAGGGAGCTAAGGTCTCTCTGTAATATAAAGAAAATAACCATTGGCTCCAGACCTACCAAAATTCAGCTCCAGGAGCTGTTGGCAGAGTTTGAAAAAGCCAACCCCTCTGATGATGACATCACAGAGGAAGAAATTAGTGACTTGGAGGCCAATGTCCCTCCTCCAGTCCTAAATAGGGAGAACAGGACCCCTCAAGTCCTGTCTCCAACTGTGTTAGTCAGAAATAGTGAGTCCCTCACAGGAGGGTCCCACATTTCTGAAATCACTGAGGATGCTCTCAGTGAAGATGACCTCCTGTTAGCCAGGATGGCCAGAAGATTGGCTTTAGAGAGACAGCTCCTAGCCATAGAAAGGGAAAGACAAGAGATGGGCCTAGGACCCATCAATGGTGGCAGCAATATAAATAGGGTCAGAGATTCTCCTGACATGTTAAAAATCCCCAAAGGGATTGTGACAAAATATGAAGATGGTGATGACATCACCAAATGGTTCACAGCTTTTGAGAGGGCTTGTGTAACCAGAAAAGTGAACAGGTCTCACTGGGGTGCTCTCCTTTGGGAAATGTTCACTGGAAAGTGTAGGGATAGACTCCTCACACTCTCTGGAAAAGATGCAGAATCTTATGACCTCATGAAGGGTACCCTGATTGAGGGCTTTGGATTCTCCACTGAGGAGTACAGGATTAGGTTCAGGGGGGCTCAAAAATCCTCGAGCCAGACCTGGGTTGACTTTGTTGACTACTCAGTGAAAACACTAGATGGTTGGATTCAAGGCAGTGGTGTAAGTAATTATGATGGGCTGTACAATTTATTTGTGAAAGAACACCTGTTAAGTAATTGTTTCAATGATAAACTGCATCAGCATCTGGTAGACCTAGGACCAATTTCTCCCCAAGAATTGGGAAAGAAGGCGGACCATTGGGTCAAGACAAGGGTGTCCAAGACTTCAACAGGGGGTGACCAAAAGAAAGGGGTCACAAAGACTCCCCAGGGGAAGGGTGATGAGACAACCAAAACTAAAAATAGTAAAGAGTCTTCTACAGGCCCCCAAAAACCTGCACAGGAGGGTGGGCCCAGAGCCTCTTCACAAAACAATGGGTACAAGGGTAAAAACTTTGATCCCAAAAAGGCCTGGTGTCATAGCTGTAAACAGCATGGACACCAAACTGGAGACAAGGCCTGTCCCAAGAAAGGTTCCACTCCAAACTCCCATCCAGGTAACACTGGTATGGCTAGTCTCCAAGTGGGATCAACAGTGTGCCCAGAGCAAATCAGGGTCCACACTGAAGCTACTCTAGTTTCTGAGGGTGGGGTGGATTTAGCCACACTAGCTGTCTGGCCGCCTAACATGCAAAAATACAGACAGCAACTCTTAATTAATGGGACTAGAATAGAGGGCCTGAGGGATACAGGTGCCAGTGTCACCATGGTGACAGAGAAACTGGTTTCCCCTGGCCAATACCTGACTGGAAAAACTTACACAGTCACCAACGCTGACAATCAGAAAAAAGTACATCCCATGGCAATGGTTACTTTAGAATGGGGAGGGGTCAATGGCCTGAAACAGGTGGTGGTCTCCTCAAATATCCCAGTGGACTGTCTGCTTGGAAATGACCTGGAGTCCTCAGCATGGGCTGAGGTAGAACTAAAAACCCATGCAGCAATGCTGGGTATCCCTGAACTGGTGTGTGTGAAAACCAGAGCACAATGCAAGGCACAGGGTGAACAAGTAGAGCTGGAGTCTGGAAGAATGGCCCAGCCTACCAAGAGGAAAGGAAAGTCAGTTGGGAAACCAACTGCAACACAGCAAAAGAAAGGGAACCTCTCTTCTCAGGAAGAAGTTCTGCCCTCTGAGGGAACTGAGCCTTTGGAGCTTGAACCTTACCAGGTTGAGCTCTTAGGCCCAGGGGGACCCTCAAGGGAGGAGCTGTGTAAGGGACAAGAAACCTGTCCCTCTCTTGAAGGCCTTAGGCAGCAAGCTGCTGAAGAGTCCAAAGGCAAGAAAAATGGAACACATAGGGTCTATTGGGAAGATGGAATCCTGTACACTGAGGCCAGAGACCCCAAACCTGGTGCCACTAGGAGAGTGGTAGTGCCTCAGCTGTTCAGGAAGTTCATCCTAACATTGGCCCATGACATTCCCCTTGCTGGACATTTGGGACAAACCAAGACGTGGGAGAGGTTAGTCAACCACTTCTACTGGCCCAATATGTCCAACATGGTTAAGGAGTTTTGCCTCTCCTGCCCCACCTGTCAAGCCAGTGGTAAGACAGGTGGGCACCCAAAGGCCCCCCTCATTCCACTTCCAGTGGTGGGGGTTCCCTTTGAAAGAGTGGGTGTGGACATAGTTGGTCCACTAGAACCTCCCACAGCCTCAGGAAATATGTATATCCTGGTAGTAGTGGATCATGCTACCAGGTATCCTGAAGCTATTCCCCTTAGGTCGACTACTGCCCCTGCAGTAGCCAAGGCCCTCATTGGTATCTTTACCAGAGTGGGTTTCCCTAAGGAGGTGGTGTCTGACAGAGGTACCAACTTCATGTCAGCATACCTAAAGCACATGTGGAATGAGTGTGGAGTGACTTATAAATTCACTACACCATACCATCCACAAACTAATGGCTTGGTTGAGAGATTCAACAAGACATTAAAAGGCATGATCATGGGGCTCCCAGAAAAACTCAAAAGGAGATGGGATGTCCTCTTGCCATGTCTGCTTTTCGCTTACAGAGAGGTGCCACAGAAGGGAGTAGGATTCTCACCCTTTGAACTTCTGTTTGGTCATCCTGTAAGGGGACCACTTGCTCTTGTTAAAGAAGGCTGGGAGAGACCTCTCCATGAGCCTAAACAGGACATAGTGGACTATGTACTTGGCCTTCGCTCTAGAATGGCAGAGTACATGGAAAAGGCAACCAAAAACCTTGAGGCCAGCCAACAGCTCCAGAAGTTTTGGTATGACCAAAAGGCTGCACTGGTTGAGTTCCAACCAGGGCAGAAAGTATGGGTTCTGGAGCCTGTGGCTCCCAGGGCACTCCAGGACAAATGGAGTGGCCCTTACCCAGTACTAGAAAGGAAGAGTCAGGTCACCTACTTGGTGGACCTGGGCACAAGCAGGAGCCCCAAGAGGGTGATCCATGTGAACCGACTTAAGCTCTTCCATGACAGGGCTGATGTGAATCTGTTGATGGTAACAGATGAGGATCAGGAGGCAGAGAGTGAACCTCTCCCTGATCTTCTGTCATCAGACCCAAAAGATGGCACAGTAGATGGAGTGATCTACTCAGACACCCTCTCTGGCCAACAGCAAACTGATTGTAGGAGAGTCCTACAACAGTTTCCTGAACTCTTCTCCTTGACCCCTGGTCAGACACACCTGTGTACCCATGATGTGGACACAGGAGACAGCATGCCTGTCAAAAACAAAATCTTTAGACAGTCTGACCATGTTAAGGAAAGCATCAAGGTGGAAGTCCACAAGATGCTGGAATTGGGAGTAATTGAGCGCTCTGACAGCCCCTGGGCTAGCCCAGTGGTCTTAGTCCCCAAACCTCACACCAAAGATGGAAAGAAAGAGATGAGGTTTTGAGTGGACTACAGAGGGCTCAATTCTGTCACCAAGACAGATGCTCATCCAATTCCAAGAGCTGATGAGCTCATAGATAAATTAGGTGCTGCCAAATTCTTAAGTACCTTTGACTTGACAGCAGGGTACTGGCAAATAAAAATGGCACCTGGAGCAAAAGAGAAAACAGCATTCTCCACACCTGATGGGCATTATCAGTTTACTGTTATGCCCTTTGGTTTAAAGAATGCCCCTGCCACCTTCCAAAGGTTGGTGAATCAAGTCCTTGCTGGCTTGGAGTCCTTTAGCACAGCTTATCTTGATGATATTGCTGTCTTTAGCTCCACCTGGCAGGATCACCTGGTCCACCTGAAGAAGGTTTTGAAGGCTCTGCAATCTGCAGGCCTCTCTATCAAGGCATCCAAATGCCAGATAGGGCAGGGAACTGTGGTTTACTTGGGCCACCTTGTAGGTGGAGGCCAAGTTCAGCCACTCCAACCCAAGATCCAGACTATTCTGGACTGGGTAGCTCCAAAAACCCAGACTCAAGTCAGGGCATTCCTTGGCTTGACTGGGTATTACAGGAGGTTTGTGAAGGGATATGGATCCATTGTGACAGCCCTCACTGAACTCACCTCCAAGAAAATGCCCAAGAAAGTGAACTGGACTGTGGAATGCCAACAGGCCTTTGACACCCTGAAACAGGCAATGTGCTCAGCACCAGTTCTAAAAGCTCCAGATTATTCTAAGCAGTTCATTGTGCAGACTGATGCCTCTGAACATGGGATAGGGGCAGTTTTGTCCCAAACAAATGATGATGGCCTTGACCAGCCTGTTGCTTTCATTAGCAGGAGGTTACTCCCCAGGGAGCAGCGTTGGAGTGCCATTGAGAGGGAGGCCTTTGCTGTGGTTTGGTCCCTGAAGAAGCTGAGACCATACCTCTTTGGGACTCACTTCCTAGTTCAAACTGACCACAGACCTCTCAAATGGCTGATGCAAATGAAAGGTGAAAATCCTAAACTGTTGAGGTGGTCCATCTCCCTACAGGGAATGGACTTTATAGTGGAACACAGACCTGGGACTGCCCATGCCAATGCAGATGGCCTTTCCAGGTTCTTCCACTTAGAAAATGAAGACTCTCTTGGGAAAGGTTAGTCTCATCCTCTTTCGTTTGGGGGGGGGTTGTGTAAGGAAATGCCTCCTTGGCATGGTTGCCCCCTGACTTTTTGCCTTTGCTGATGCTATGTTTACAATTGAAAGTGTGCTGAGGCCTGCTAACCAGGCCCCAGCACCAGTGTTCTTTCCCTAACCTGTACTTTTGTATCCACAATTGGCAGACCCTGGCATCCAGATAAGTCCCTTGTAACTGGTACTTCTAGTACCAAGGGCCCTGATGCCAAGGAAGGTCTCTAAGGGCTGCAGCATGTCTTATGCCACCCTGGAGACCTCTCACTCAGCACAGACACACTGCTTGCCAGCTTGTGTGTGCTAGTGAGAACAAAACGAGTAAGTCGACATGGCACTCCCCTCAGGGTGCCATGCCAGCCTCTCACTGCCTATGCAGTATAGGTAAGACACCCCTCTAGCAGGCCTTACAGCCCTAAGGCAGGGTGCACTATACCATAGGTGAGGGTACCAGTGCATGAGCATGGTACCCCTACAGTGTCTAAACAAAACCTTAGACATTGTAAGTGCAGGGTAGCCATAAGAGTATATGGTCTGGGAGTCTGTCAAACACGAACTCCACAGCACCATAATGGCTACACTGAAAACTGGGAAGTTTGGTATCAAACTTCTCAGCACAATAAATGCACACTGATGCCAGTGTACATTTTATTGTAAAATACACCACAGAGGGCACCTTAGAGGTGCCCCCTGAAACTTAACCGACTGTCTGTGTAGGCTGACTAGTTCCAGCAGCCTGCCACACCAGAGACATGTTGCTGGCCCCATGGGGAGAGTGCCTTTGTCACTCTGAGGCCAGTAACAAAGCCTGCACTGGGTGGAGATGCTAACACCTCCCCCAGGCAGGAGCTGTGACACCTGGCGGTGAGCCTCAAAGGCTCACCCCTTTGTCACAGCCCAGCAGGGCACTCCAGCTTAGTGGAGTTGCCCGCCCCCTCCGGCCACGGCCCCCACTTTTGGCGGCAAGGCTGGAGGGAACAAAGAAAGCAACAAGGAGGAGTCACTGGCCAGTCAGGACAGCCCCTAAGGTGTCCTGAGCTGAGGTGACTCTGACTTTTAGAAATCCTCCATCTTGCAGATGAAGGATTCCCCCAATAGGGTTAGGATTGTGACCCCCTCCCCTTGGGAGGAGGCACAAAAAGGGTGTACCCACCCTCAGGGCTAGTAGCCATTGGCTACTAACCCCCCAGACCTAAACACGCCCTTAAATTTAGTATTTAAGGGCTACCCTGAACCCTAGAAAATTAGATTCCTGCAACTACAAGAAGAAGGACTGCCTAGCTGAAAACCCCTGCAGAGGAAGACCAGAAGACGACAACTGCCTTGGCTCCAGAAACTCACCGGCCTGTCTCCTGCCTTCCAAAGACCCTGCTCCAGCGACGCCTTCCAAAGGGACCAGCGACCTCGACATCCTCTGAGGACTGCCCCTGCTTCGAAAAGACAAGAAACTCCCGAGGACAGCGGACCTGCTCCAAGAAAAGCTGCAACTTTGTTTCCAGCAGCTTTAAAGAACCCTGCAAGCTCCCCGCAAGAAGCGTGAGACTTGCAACACTGCACCCGGCGACCCCGACTCGGCTGGTGGCGATCCAACACCTCAGGAGGGACCCCAGGACTACTCTAAGACTGTGAGTACAAAAACCTGTCCCCCCTGAGCCCCCACAGCGCCGCCTGCAGAGGGAATCCCGAGGCTTCCCCTGACCGCGACTCTTTGAATCCTAAGTCCCGACACCTGGGAGAGACCCTGCACCCGCAGCCCCCAGGACCTGAAGGACCGGACTTTCACTGGAGGAGTGACCCCCAGGAGTCCCTCTCCCTTGATCAGGTGGAGATTTCCCCGAGGAACCCCCCCCTTGCCTGCCTGCAGCGCTGAAGAGATCCCTAGATCTCCCATTGACTTCCATTACAAACCCGACGCTTGTTTCTACACTGCACCCGGCCGCCCCCGCGCTGCTGAGGGTGAAATTTCTGTGTGGGCTTGTGTCCCCCCCGGTGCCCTACAAAACCCCCCTGGTCTGCCCTCCGAAGACGCGGGTACTTACCTGCAAGCAGACCGGAACCGGGGCACCCCCTTCTCTCCATTCTAGCCTATGTGTTTTGGGCACCACTTTGAACTCTGCACCTGACCGGCCCTGAGCTGCTGGTGTGGTGACTTTGGGGTTGCTCTGAACCCCCAACGGTGGGCTACCTTGGACCAAGAACTAAGCCCTGTAAGTGTCTTACTTACCTGGTTAACCTAACAAATACTTACCTCCCCTAGGAACTGTGAAAATTGCACTAAGTGTCCACTTTTAAAACAGCTATTTGTGAATAACTTGAAAAGTATACATGCAATTTTGATGATTTGAAGTTCCTAAAGTACTTACCTGCAATACCTTTCGAATGAGATATTACATGTAGAATTTGAACCTGTGGTTCTTAAAATAAACTAAGAAAAGATATTTTTCTATATAAAAACCTATTGGCTGGATTTGTCTCTGAGTGTGTGTACCTCATTTATTGTCTATGTGTATGTACAACAAATGCTTAACACTACTCCTTGGATAAGCCTACTGCTCGACCACACTACCACAAAATAGAGCATTAGTATTATCTATTTTTACCACTATTTTGCCTCTAAGGGGAACCCTTGGACTCTGTGCATGCTATTCCTTACTTTGAAATAGCACATACAGAGCCAACTTCCTACAGTGTCTGAATAGATCACTCCATCCACTGAGCCATCTTTAGGGTCTGATGAGAGGAGATCACTCTCAGCTTCCTGGTCCTCATCTGTTACCATCAACAGATTTACATCAGCCCTGTCATGGAAGAGTTTTAGGCGGTTTACATGGATCACCCTCTTGGGGCTCCTGCTGGTGCCTAGGTCCACCAGGTAGGTGACCTGACTCTTCTTTTCCAGGATTGGGTAAGGGCCACTCCATTTGTCCTGAAGTGCCCTGGGAGCCACAGGCTCCAAAACCCATACTTTCTGCCCTGGTTGAAATTCAACCAGTGCAGCCTTTTGGTCATACCAACACTTCTGGAGCTGTTGGCTGGCCTCAAGGTTTTTGCTTGCCTTTTCCATGTACTCTGCCATCCTTGAGCGAAGGCCAAGTACATAGTCCACTATGTCTTCTTTAGGCTCATGAAGAGGTCTCTCCCAGCCTTCTCTAACAAGAGCAAGTGGTTCCCTTACAGGGTGGCCAAACAGAAGTTCAAAGGGTGAGAATCCTACTCCCTTCTGAGGCACCTCTCTGTAAGCGAAAAGCAGACATGGCAGGAGGACATCCCATCTCCTTTTGAGTTTTTCTGGGAGCCCCATGATCATGCCCTTTAATGTCTTGTTGAATCTTTCAACAAGGCCATTAGTTTGTGGATGATATGGTGTAGTGAATTTATAAGTCACTCCACACTCATTCCACATGTGTTTTAGGTATGCTGACATGAAGTTGGTACCTTTGTCAGACACCACCTCCTTAGGGAAGCCCACTCTGGTAAAGATACCAATGAGGGCCTTGGCTACTGCAGGGGCAGTAGTCGACCTAAGGGGAATAGCTTCAGGATACCTAGTAGCATGATCCACTACTACTAGGATGTACATATTTCCTGAGGCTGTGGGAGGTTCTAGTGGACCAACTATGTCCACACCCACTCTTTCAAAGGGGACCCCCACCACTGGAAGTGGAATGAGGGGGGCCTTTGGATGCCCACCTGTCTTACCACTGGCTTGACAGGTGGGGCAGGAGAGGCAAAACTCCTTAACCTTCTGGGACATATTGGGCCAGTAGAAGTGGTTGACTAACCTCTCCCACGTCTTGGTTTGTCCCAAATGCCCAGCAAGGGGAATATCATGGGCTAAGGTCAGAATGAACTCTCTGAAACCCTGAGGCACTACCACTCTCCTAGTGGCACCAGGTTTGGGATCTCTTGCCTCAGTGTACAGGAGTCCATCTTCCCAATAGACCCTATGTGTCCCATTTTTCTTGCCTTTGGACTCTTCAGCAGCTTGCTGCCTAAGGCCTTCAAGAGAGGGGCAGGTTTCTTGCCCCTTACACAGCTCTTCCCTTGAGGGTCCCCCTGGGCCTAAGAGCTCAACCTGATAAGGTTCCAGCTCCATAGGCTCAGTTCCCTCAGAGGGCAGAACTTCTTCCTGAGAAGAGAGGTTCTCTTTTTCTTGCTGTGTTGCAGCTGGTTTCCCAGCTGACTTTCCTTTCCTCTTGGTAGGCTGGGCCTTTCTTCCAGACTCCAGCTCTACTTTTTCATCCTGAGCCTTGCACTGTGCCCTTGTCTTGACACACACCAGTTCAGGGATACCCAGCATGGCTGCATGGGTTTTCAGTTCTACCTCAGCCCATGCTGAGGACTCCAGGTCATTTCCAAGCAAACAGTCTACTGGGATATTTGAGGAGACCACCACCTGTTTCAGGCCATTGACCCCTCCCCACTCTAAAGTTACCATAGCCATGGGATGTACTTTAGTCTGATTGTCAGCGTTGGTGACTGGATAAGTTTGTCCAGCCAGGTATTGGCCAGGGGAAACCAGTTTCTCTGTCACCATAGTGACACTGGCACCTGTATCCCTCAGGCCCTCTACACTTGTCCCATTAATTAAGAGCTGCTGCCTGTATTTTTGCATGTTAGGGGGCCAGGCAGCCAGTGTGGCTAAATCCACCCCACCCTCAGAGACTAATGTAGCTTCAGTGTGACACCTGATTTGCTATGGGCACACTGTTGATCCCACTTGGAGACTGGCCATTCCAGTTTTAGCTGGAGTGGAGTTAGAAGTGGTATCTTTCTTGGGACAGGCCTTGTCTCCAGTTTGGTGTCCAGACTGACTACAGTTACGACACCAGGCCTTTTTGGGATCAAAGTTTTTACCCTTGTACCCAGAATTGTTTTGTGAAGAGGCTCTGGGCCCACCCTCCTGTGCAGGTTTTTGGGGGCCTGTAGAAGACTCTTTACTATTTTTGTTTTTGGCTGTCTCACCACCCTTCCCCTGGGGAGGTTTTGTGACCCCTTTCTTTTGGTCACCCCCTGTGGAAGTTTTGGACACCCTAGTCTTGACCCAATGGTCCGCCTTCTTTCCCAATTCTTGGGGAGAAATTGGTCCTAGGTCTACCAGATGCTGATGCAGTTTGTCATTGAAACAATTACTTAACAGGTGTTCTTTCACAAATAAATTGTACAGCCCATCATAATTACTTACACCACTGCCTTGAATCCAACCATCTAGTGTTTTTACTGAGTAGTCTACAAAGTCAACCCAGGTCTGGCTCGAGGATTTTTGAGCCCCCCTGAATCTAATCCTATACTCCTCAGTGGAGAATCCAAAGCCCTCAATCAGGGTACCCTTCATGAGGTCATAAGATTCTGCATCTTTTCCAGAGAGTGTGAGGAGTCTATCCCTACACTTTCCTGTGAACATTTCCCAAAGGAGAGCACCCCAGTGAGATTTGTTCACTTTTCTGGTTACACAAGCCCTCTCAAAAGCTGTGAACCATTTGGTGATGTCATCACCATCTTCATATTTAGTTACAATCCCTTTAGGGATTTTCAACATGTCAGGAGAATCTCTGACCCTATTTATGTTGCTGCCACCATTGATGGGTCCTAGGCCCATCTCTTGTCTTTCCCTTTCTATGGCTAGGATCTGTCTTTCCAAAGCCAATCTTTTGGCCATCCTGGCTAACTGGATGTCCTCTTCACTGGAGTTATCCTCAGTGATTTCAGAGTTGTTGGTCCCTCCTGTGAGGGAACCAGCATCTCTGACTATTATTTGTGGAGTCAGGGCTTGAGAGGCCCTGTTCTCCCTAGATAGGACTGGTGGGGGGGAATCACCCTCCAAGTCACTATCATCATCCTCTGTGTTGCCATCCTCAGAGGGGTTGGCTCTTTCAAACTCGGCCAACAGCTCCTGGAGCTGTAGTTTGGAAGGTCTGGAGCCCATTGCTATTTTCTTTAGTTTACAGAGTGACCTTAGCTCTCTCATCTGTAGATGGAGGTAAGGTGTGGTGTCGAGTTCCACCACATTCACATCTGTATTAGACATTATGCTTCTAAAAGTTGGAATACTTTTTAAGAATCTAAAAACTAGTTCTAGAATCTAATTCAAACTTTTACCAAACTTTTAAACTTTAAAAGGAAATGCTAACAGGGACTAACACAAGGCCCTAGCAGGACTTTTAAGAATTTAGAAAAATTTCAAATTGCAAAAAATCAATTTCTAATGACAATTTTTGGAATTTGTCGTGTGATCAGGTATTGGCTGAGTAGTCCAGCAAATGCAAAGTCTTGTACCCCACCGCTGATCCACCAATGTAGGAAGTTAGCTCTGTATGCACTATTTCAAAGTAAGGAATAGTATGCACAGAGTCCAAGGGTTCCCCTTAGAGGTTAGATAGTGGCAAAAAGAGATAATACTAATGCTCTATTTTGTGGTAGTGTGGTCGAGCAGCAGGCTTATCAAAGGAGTAGTGTTAAGCATTTGTTGTACATACACACAGGCAATAAATGAGGAACACACACTCAGAGACAAATCCAGCCAATAGGTTTTGTTATAGAAAAATATCTTTTCTTAGTTTATTTTAAGAACCACAGGTTCAAATTCTACATGTAATATCTCATTTGAAAGGTATTGCAGGTAAGTACTTTAGGAACTTTGAATCATTACATTAGCATGTATACTTTTGACATAAAACACAATAAGCTGTTTGAAAAGTGGACACAGTGCAATTTTCACAGTTCCTGGGGGAGGTAAGTTTTTGTTACTTTTCACAGGTAAGTAAGTCACTTACAGGGTTCAGTTTTTGGTCCAAGGTAGCCCACCGTTGGGGGTTCAGAGCAACCCCAAAGTTACCACACCAGCAGATCAGGGCCGGTCAGGTGCAGAGGTCAAAGAGGTGCCCAAAATGCATAGGCTTCAATGGAGAGGAGGGGGTGCCCCGGTTCCGGTCTGCCAGCAGTTAAGTACCCACGTCTTCGGAGGGCAGACCAGGGGGGTTTTGTAGGGCACCGGGGGGGGGGCACAGGTCAGCACAAAAAGTACACCCTCAGCAGCGCGGGGGCGGCCGGGTGCAGTGTGCAAACATGCGTCGGGTTTGTAATGGTTTTCAATGAGAGATCAAGGGATCTCTTCAGCGTTGCAGGCAGGCAAGGGGGGGGCTCCTCGGGGTAGCCACCACCTGGGCAAGGGAGAGGGCCTCCTGGGGGTCACTCCTGCACAGGAGTCCGTTTCTTTAGGTGCTGGGGGCTGCGGGTGCAGAGTCTTTTCCAGCCGTCGGGAAAGGGAGTTCAGGCAGTCGCGGTCAGGGGGAGCCTCGGGATTCCCTCTGCAGGCGTCGCTGTGGGGGCTCAGGGGGGACAACTTTGGTTACTCACGGACTCGGAGTCACCGGAGGGTCCTCCCTGAGGTGTTGGTTCTCCACCAGTCGAGTCGGGGTCGCCGGGTGCAGTGTTGCAAGTCTCACGCTTCTTGCGGGGAGTTGCAGGGGTCTTTAAATCTGCTCCTTGAAACAAAGTCGCAGTTCTTTTGGAGCAGTGCCGCTGTCCTCGGGAGTTTCTTGGTCTCTTGGAAGTAGGGCAGTCCTCTGAGGATTCAGAGGTCGCTGGTCCTGGAGAAAGCGTCGCTGGAGCAGGGTTCTTTAGAAGGCAGGAGACAGGCCGGTAGGACTGGGGCCAAAGCAGTTGGTGTCTTCTTTCTTCTTCTGCAGGGGTTTTCAGCTCAGCAGTCTTCTTCGGTAAGTTGCAGGAATCTAAATTCTTAGGTTCAGGGGAGCCCTTAAATACTAAATTTAAGGGCGTGTTTAGGTCTGGGGGGTTAGTAGCCAATGGCTACTAGCCCTGAGGGTGGGTACACCCTCTTTGTGCCTCCTCCCAAGGGGAGGGGGTCACATCCCTAATCCTATTGGGGAATCCTCCATCTGCAAGATGGAGGATTTCTAAAAGTTAGAGTCACTTCAGCTCAGGACACCTTAGGGGCTGTCCTGACTGGCCAGTGACTCCTCCTTGTTATTCTCATTATTTTCTCCGGCCTTGCCGCCAAAAGTGGGGGCCGGGGCCGGAGGGGGCGGGCAACTCCACTAGCTGGAGTGTCCTGCGGTGCTGGCACAAAGGGGTGAGCCTTTGAGGCTCACCGCCAGGTGTGACAGCTCCTGCCTGGGGGAGGTGTTAGCATCTCCACCCAGTGCAGGCTTTGTTACTGGCCTCAGAGTGACAAAGGCAGTCTCCCCATGGGGCCAGCAACATGTCTCGGTTGTGGCAGGCTGCTGGAACTAGTCAGCCTACACAGATAGTCGGTTAAGGTTTCAGGGGACACCTCTAAGGTGCCCTCTGGGGTGTATTTTACAATAAAATGTACACTGGCATCAGTGTGCATTTATTGTGCTGAGAAGTTTGATACCAAACTTCCCAGTTTTCAGTGTAGCCATTATGGTGCTGTGGAGTTTGTGTAAAACAGACTCCCAGACCATATACTCTTATGGCTACCCTGCACTTACAATGTCTAAGGTTTGGCTTAGACGTTGTAGGGGCACAGTACTCATGTACTGGTGCCCTCACCTATGGTATAGTGCACCCTGCCTTAGGGCTGTAAGGCCTACTAGAGGGGTGACTTATCTATACTGCATAGGCAGTGTGAGGTTGGCATGGCACCCTGAGGGGAGTGCCATGTCGACTTACTCGTTTTGTTCTCACCAGCACACACAAGCTGGTAAGCAGTGTGTCTGTGCTGAGTGAGGGGTCCCCAGGGTGGCATAAGATGTGCTGCAGCCCTTAGAGACCTTCCCTGGCATCAGGGCCCTTGGTACCAGGGGTACCAGTTACAAGGGACTTATCTGGATGCCAGGGTGTGCCAATTGTGGAATCAAAAGTACAGGTTAGGGAAAGAACACTGGTGCTGGGGCCTGGTTAGCAGGCCTCAGCACACTTTCAATTCAAAACATAGCATCAGCAAAGGCAAAAAGTCAGGGGGTAACCATGCCAAGGAGGCATTTCCTTACACATACAAACACCACTCCCACACACCCAACACAATATAAAACACACACCCACATCACCCACAAACCCCTACGACCACCATTTATTGACTAAGGCCAGAGAGAGACACCACCAGCTAGTACAGAGCATTCACAGGCACATAACACCATCACTCACACAACATCCACGCACAAAACACCACACACCACCACACTCACCACACTCATCACCACAAACGCCACCCCACACCTCATCCACACCACCCCATGGCACCCCAAAGACACCCCAGGTTTTCAGACGCTGAACTCAGGGTCATGGTGGAGGAAATAGTTCGGGTAGAGCCCCAGCTCTTCGGGGCACAGGTGCAGCACACCACCATTGCCAGGAAGATGGAGCTATGGCAAAGAATAGTGGACAGGGTCAACGCTGTGGGACAGCATCCACGAAATCGGGACGACATCAGGAAGCGGTGGAACGACCTACGGGGGAAGGTGCGTTCCATGGTATCCAGACACAACATCGCGGTGCAGAAGACTGGCGGCGGACCCCCACCTCAACCCCCAGAATTTACAACATGGGAGGAACAGGTCTTGGCGATCCTGCATCCTGAGGGCCTCGCAGGAGTAGACGGAGGAATGGACTCTGGTAAGTCTAATCTCAACTACTTCATCCCCCCCCACCCACCGGCATGCCAAATCATACTCCCACCCTCCCCCCACCCCTATCACACATCCTCCTTGCTAATGTCTCACCATCACAACCCATCCATCCCAACACCAAGCCCTGCATGCAACCACAAACCATGGACACCCATCACCTAAGCATGCCCACTGTACATACCCATCCCCCCCAAACCACAGTCACAACAGCCCCCACAAGGGAATGCCAGCACTGGGGTACACGGGCACCCACCCATTGCACGCTATGGCACACACAGAAGCAATAACCATACTCTTATACCCCTGCAGGACCCGAACGCCACGACACCGCCCAGGAGGGTCCAGAAATGTCCATTCCACCCCCAGAAGAGGCCCACAGTGATGACAGCAGCTCTGTCTCCCTGGACCCAGATGACCAGCCCGGCCCATCGGGGACCTCGGGACAGTTGGTTCCCCTCAGACAGCCACAGGCCACAGCAGACCTACCCCCCTCAGGGAACACCAGCACAGCACCCACCCAGCGGGCCCATGCCTCTGTCTCCAGGACACGTCAATCAGTGGTGTGTCCACCACTACAGGGCACCCAGGTTAACCCACCACCCCAACAACAACAGGGACCTGGGGGCAGTGGTAGTGGGCACACGGTCCAGGGGACAGAGGCCCAGGGAAACAGGGCAACTGGGAGAGCTACTGTGCGACAGGGGGGGACAGGCCCAGGGAACCCACTCTCCACGAGGCCCTATCCTCCATCATGGGAGCATACCACCGCTCCCAGGAGACGATGGCGACGGTCCTGGCCAGGTTCCAGGAGATCCAGGTACTGCAGGAGGAACAGTTTATGGGGTTCAGGGAAGAACTCAGAAATATCAGTTCCGCAATGGGCACCATCGTTGTGGCTCTCAATCAGATTGTCAGCACATTGCGGGACCATGTGGCACCACAAAGGGCCCCTGTCACTAGCATGGACCAAGAACAGGCTACCACCTCCGCCGGCGCTAGTGGACAGGAGGCCCCGACACAAGAACAACAGGCCACCAGAACCCCACCCCCTGCAGAAGGAGAACCACCCCGCAAGCGGTGACTGAGATCTAGGAAGAAGACAGAGTAGGATGCCAAGACCCCCGCCAGGAAAGGATACCCCCGGATTGTCATCCCACTGTCCCACATTGTCACCCTGTCCAACCTTAAACTGCCCCTGCTCCACCTTCCACAGGCATATGGACAATGCACCTGTGAGACTGAAAATCTGGACTCTGCCATGGACATTCCTCCACCATCACCCATCACCGAATTGCAACCATTACCCAAAATTGAGCACTTTAATAAACACACTTATTGCACAAAAATAATCTGGAGTCTGCCTGTATTTTTGAACAAATGTATTACACAGAACCGTGCCAAAATGTCCAGTTACATTGTGATGACAACATACCACTGTCACACAGCTGTAGTCCATGGGGAAACAAAGCAGAGGTCACGGAGTGGGGCCCACATCTCTGAAATTGGAAGGGAAAGCTCAGTTAACATACACTGAGGGGAAACTCAGACAGTAGAGAGGCAGGAGACTTTAAGTAAATGTAAAATGCCGGTGTTGATTCTTACCTGTATGTCATTGAAAATACTGCTGTATCACTGTGTCCCTGTTGTCTGTGTCGTCCTCTTCGTCTTCCTCCTCTTCACTCTCCGCAGGCTCCACAGCTGCCACAACACCACCATCTGGACCATCCTCCTGCAGGAAAGGCACCTGGCGTCGCAAAGCCAGGTTGTGAAGCATACAGCAGGCCACGATGATATGGCACACCTTCTTTGGTGAGTACATTAGGGATCCACCTGTCATATGGAGGCACCTAAACCTGGCCTTCAGGAGGCCGAAGGTCCACTCGATCACCCTCCTAGTACGCCCATGGGCCTCATTGTACCGTTCCTCTGCCCTTGTCCTGGGATTCCTCACTGGGGTCAGTAGACAGGACAGGTTGGGGTAACCAGAGTCACCAATTAGCCACATACGGTGTCTCTGAAGTAGTCCCATCACGTAAGGGATGCTGCTATTTTGCATGATGTACGCGTCATGCACTGACCCAGGGAACTTGGCATTTAAATGGGAGATGTACTGGTCAGCCAAACAGACCACCTGGACATTCATGGAATGATAACTTTTCCTGTTCCTGTACACCTGTTCACTTTCTCTGGGGGGTACCAAAGCCACATGGGTCCCATCAATGGCACCTATGATGTTGGGGATATGTCCAAGGGCATAGAAGTCATCCTTCACTGTAGGCAAATCCCCCACCTCAGGGAAAACAATGTAGCTCTGCATGTGTTTGAGCAGGGCAGACAACACTCTGGACAACACCTTGGAAAACATAGACATCCCTGATGAAATGGCCACTGTTGTTTGAAATGACCCACTTGCCAAAAAATGGAGTACTGACAGCACCTGCACTAGAGGGGGGATCCCTGTGGGTTGGCGGATGGGTGACATCAGGTCTGGCTCCAGCTGGGCACACAGTTCCTGTATAGTGGCTCTGTCAAGCCTGTATGTCAGTATGACATGTCTTTCTTCCATTGTCGACAGGTCCACCAGCGGTCTGTACACGGGAAGATTCCTCCATCTCCTCGCAAGTCCCAGCGGACGGTGCCTAGGAAGGACAACATGGAGCACAGAGTCAATCAACCCACAGGTATGTTCCCACAGCTTGCACAGTACACGATTCTCAATGCATTGAATGGCTTGTATGAGTGTTGATGCAAGGCCTAGGTATGTGTGACGCAGTAGAAATTAAGATATGGGGGCCCTTGAAATGGCGGCTGCCTGACCTGTGAAGTGCGACAGTGGGATGTGAGGTCAATGCGCTGGCGTGGCACACCGTGGCGGTAGGCGGTCGAAGACCGCGGCGCAAAGCCGCATTGGTTAACATTGAACCCTATGGGTTTCAGGAGCCAATGAGGATGTGCGCCGGCGGTCGCGGTACGCACCGCCGGGGGCGTGACTGCCATTTTCTATCTGCTTAATCACTCGATACCTGATCATCCACAGGAGAGGACCTATACTGCAAGTGCTGCTGTGACCTAGGTCTGGAAGAGACAATGGCTGCTGCGACTGGGGAAAGGGCCCCTGCCTTCACTTCTGAAGAATTGGAGAAACTCGTGGATGGGGTCCTCCCCCAGTATGCGATACTCTACGGTCCTCCAGACCAACAGGTAAGTACACTGGGACCATGCTTTGTGGCCAATGCCTGGGTTGAGTGGGGTGAATGAAAGATGGTGGGGAGGGGAGCGAATGAGGCATGCATCAAACGAAAGATGAGAGCATGTGCCACATGGCAAGGGTGGGGATGGGGGGCCACTCACATCGAGCATGCAGACGGGGCACCCACTGCCGGAATAGGTGGGAGGACATCTGCCGCGGGAGCAGGAAGACCGCGGAGGCTCTGCTGGGGATGGCCTCCCAACGTAGGAGGGGTGCCAGTCGTGCTTTGACCCCCCTGATGTCCCGGATCCTGGCGGTGGCCTACCCCGATTTGGATGGGCGCGTGAGGACATCACAGCAGACACAAGGGTGTGAGTACAAGCACATTCTGCTGATTTTGCGCACATTGGAGGTGTCTGGGTGGGGGAGGAGGGCTGTGGGTATCCCTAGGCCAGGGCGTTTTCTGTAGGCTAGGCCCCTCCGTTAGGCATGGCCCTGTACCCCGCCCCCCACCTCTGTAGCTTGCCTAGTACAGCTAATCATGGCCCTGTTTCACCTATGTGTGGAGTAGTCGTCCATAGGCTTGTAGGCCATGTCCCACGGATTGAGTAGTGTACCCCAAGTACGCGGCGTAGTGCAGGGGGCTTCTGTGTCTGTCCTCTCCGCCAACGGTAGCGGTAATCCATGCATTCAACATGTCTTTCTTTCTCCCCCTCCCCTTTTTTGTGGTCTTCCTGTTCATGTGTGCATTAGCATCATCAGGCGGAGGAGAAGTGGCATCGGAGCACGAGGGAGCTGCATCTCACATGGCCATGGAGGGCCATGCAACTGACTCTGATTTCACCAGTGAGACGGAGGGCGAGGGGAGCTCCACAGCGGGGACACGTGGTGACACCAGCGACACAGACACGTCCTCGGAAGGGAGCTCCCTTGTGGTGGCGGCAACATCCGTGCCCACCGCAACAACAGGTACAGCCGCCACCCAGCGCACCAGCTCCGCCCTCCCAGCAGCCCCTCAGCCTTCGCCCCGTGCCCGCTCACCCAGGAAGGTGGGCATCTCCTTCGCCCCAGGCAGCTCAGGCCCTGCCCCAGTTACCCCTACTGCCCTCAGTGAGGAGGTCATTGACCTCCTGAGGACGCTCATTGTTGGGCAGTCTACCCTTTTGAATGCCATCCAGGGTGTAGAAAGGGAGGTGCACCGGAGTAATGCATACCTGGAGGGCATTCATTCGGGTCAGGCTGCCCCTCCGCGATCGTTCAACGCTTTGGCCTCAGCACTGACGGCAGCCATTGTCCCTGTCTCCTGCCTCCCTCCTCCAACTTCCTCAACCCAGTCCCACTCCCCTGTACCTCTGCCTATCCCAGACACACCTACAGACCAGCCTGCACACACCTCAACACCCAAGGGAAGCTCATCCAGACATAAGCACCACACATCACACAAGCATTCACACAAGCAACATCCACATGCAGACATGCCAACAGCCACTGCCTCCTCTGTGTCCACCTCCTCCTCGTCTCCCTCCTCCCTCCCTGTGACGTCTCCACTCACACTTGCATGCACAACATCTTCAGCCACTACGTCCATCACCAGCACTCCCACCAGAACACTCCGCACACGTGCAGTCACCACCCCCACTACCATTTATACGTCCCCTGTGTCCTCTCCCAGTGTGTCCGTCACCCCCTCTTCCAAACCACACAAACGCAGGCAGCCACCCACCCAACATCCATCCACCTCACGACAGCCTCCAGCACAAGCACCTGCACCCAAAGACACCAGACTTCACTCTCCTACAACCGCATCCTCTTCCTCCACTCCCATACCCACTACAACTACCCGTCCCTGTCTTACTAAATTGATTTTCCTTTCCAACCTTGACCTCTTCCCATCAACTGACCCACCCCCTCCATCTCATAAGGCTCCAATCAGCACCTCAGCCACCACAAAACCTGGACCTACAAAGACAATAGTCCAAGGATTGTAGAGTCCACCACCTTCAAGCCCAGCTACTTCGGCTAGAAGTAAAGAGACGGCCAGCCCACCCCCTGCAAAAAAAGCCAAGAAAGCCAGTGCCCGGCGCGAGAGGCCAAAGACAGCAGGCTCCAAAAGCACTACCCTGGCACCGTCTGGGAGTGGGGTGCCACCTGGCACACCGGCAAAGGGAGGAAAGGGCCACAGACGAGCAGGGAAGGGTGGCAAGGGCAGCACGCCCGACAAGTCCAGCCACAGCCCAGCTGCCCAGGAGGGCCCCGCCAGGCGCAGCCCAGCTGCCCAGGAGGGCCCCGCCAGCCACAGCCCAGCTGCCCAGGAGGGCCCCGCCAGCCACAGCCCAGCTGCACAGGAGGGCCCCGCCAGCCACAGCCCAGCTGCCCAGGAGGGCCCCGCCAGCCACAGCCCAGGAGGGCCCCGCCAGCCACCGCCCAGCTGCCCAGGAGGGCCCTGCAAGCCACAGCCCAGCTGCACAGGAGGGCCCCGCCAGCCACAGCCCAGCTGCACAGGAGGGCCCCTCCAGCCACAGCCCAGCTGCACAGGAGGGCCCCGCCAGCCACAGCCCAGCTGCCCAGGAAGGCCCCGCCAGCCACAGCCCAGCTGCCCAGGAGGGCCCCGCCAGCCACAGCCCAGCTGCACAGGAGGGCCCCGCCAGCCACAGCCCAGCTGCACAGGAGGGCCCCGCCAGCCACAGCCCAGCTGCACAGGAGGGCCCCGCCAGCCACAGCCCAGCTGCACAGGAGGGCCCCGCCAGCCACAGCCCAGATGGGCAATGAAGGAGCGCCAGCCACAGCCCAGCTGGGCAATGAAGGAGCGCCAACTCCAGCAACGCTGAACATGGCAAGGACTGCCAAGGCAAGCACCGCTGAACAGGGCCCTTCAAGTCAAGAACCGCTGAACAGGGCACCGCCATCTCAAGAACCGCTGAACAGGGCCCTTCAAGTCAAGTACCGCTGAACAGGGCCCTTCAAGTCAAGAACCGCTGAACAGGGCACCGCCATCTCAAGAACCGCTAAACAGGGCACCGCCATCTCAAGAACCGCTGAACAGGGCCCTTCATCTCAAGCACTGCTCCGCTGGGCCCTTCATCTCAAGCACCGCTCCGCTGGGCCCTTCATCTCAAGCACTGCTCCGCTGGGCCCTTCATCTCAAGCACCACTCCGCTGGGCCCTTCATCTCAAGCACCGCTCCGCTGGGCCCTTCATCTCAAGCACTGCTCCGCTGGGCCCCACCGTCTCTGCACTGCTCCGCTGGGCCCTTCATCTCAAGCACCGCTCCGCTGGGCCCTTCATCTCAAGCACCGCTCCGCTGGGCCCTTCATCTCAAGCACCGCTCCGCTGGGCCCTTCATCTCAAGCACCGCTTCGCTGGGCCCTTCATCTAAAGCACCGCTCTGCTGGGCCCTTCATCTAAAGCACCGCTCCGCTGGGCCCTTCATCTCAAGCACCGCTCCGCTGGGCCCTTCATCTCAAGCACCGCTCCGCTGGGCCTTCATCTCAAGCACCGCTCCGCTGGGCCCCGCCGTCTCTGCACCGATCCGCTGGGCCCTTCATCTCAAGCACTGCTCCGCTGGGCCCTTCATCTCAAGCACCGCTCCGCTGGGCCCTTCATCTCAAGCACCGCTCCGCTGGGCCCTTCATCTCAAGCACCGCTCCCCTGGGCCCTTCATCTCAAGCACCGCTCCGCTGGGCCCTTCATCTCAAGCACCCCTCCGCTGGGCCCTTCATCTCAAGCACTGCTCCGCTGGGCACCGCCGTCTCAAGCACGGCTCCGCTGGGCACCGCCGTCTCAAGCACCGCTGGCCCATTGGCAGAAGGGGCAGGCCCGCATCTGTGTCGGGCAGGGCTGCACGAAGCACTTTGGGCACCATGCCTCCTCCGGAACCAGTGGAGTCAGTAATCCACTTGTGAGACTGTGGCTTTGCACTCCCCAGGATGGCACAGTGGGCAATCCACCCACTGTAGAGACTTGTGAGACTGTGGCTTTGCACTCCCCAGGATGGCACAGTGGGCAACCCACCCACTGTAGAGACTTGTGAGACTGTGAATTTGCACTCCCCAGGATGGCACAGTGGGCAACCCACCCACTGTAGAGACTTGTAAGACTGTGGCTTTGCACTCCCCAGGATGGCACAGTGGGCAACCCTCCCACTGTAGAGACTTGTGAGACTGTGGCTTTGCACTCCCCAGGATTGAACAGTGGCCATGGAGGCCCCTCGTGGATCTGGCGTCGTGGACTCATCTGGCTGAGGTGCCCCCCCTTCCCTTCCCCCTGAGGTGCCTGTAGTTTTGCTATCTGATGCCCCTGCAGTGTTCTCTCCATTGGAGCCGGGTATCCTGTGTGGGCTTTGCCCATGTGTTTAGGCCCATTGGCCCACGAACAATGGCTGATACCCAATTTGGACTGGACAATTTACATATGTATATATAGTTATAGATGTTTGATATATTTTTTAACTTAGCCGTACAATATACTTCAAATTTCATGATCATTTTTTTTTGTCTTTGCATTCTTCCGGGGGGTTTGGGGGTGTCACTCTGAGTTGTTGCTCTGCATTGATGTGTATGTAGTTGTGGGTGAGGGTGGGTGTGTCGCGTATGTGTGTCCCCGTAATCTTTTTGCCTCCCCCCTCCCCTGTGTCGTAGGTGCAGTACTCACCGTTGTCTTCTGCGCCGGCGTTCGTGCTCCTGGTAGAGGAGCAGGAAGACAATAGCTGGTAGGATGTGTAGTTCGGGTTCCATGCTGTCCAGATTCCTCGTGGAGTGTGTAGAGGTGAGCGTTTTCCGTTCGTAATGTCTGTTTCCGCCGTGTTTTTACCGGCGGGTCTACCGCCCCGGAAAAAGTGGCGGATTGGTGGGTTGTGATAGGGTGGGCGGTACATTGTCTCCCGTCTGTCTGTTGGCGGTCACCCCGCGCTGTTTGTTTGTCCCGCCGTGGCGGTCGGAGTGTTAAAGTGGCGGTCTCTGTTGGCGGTTTCCGCCAGGGTCAGAATTCCATTTTTTTTACCGCCTGCCTGTTGGCGGGTTGGCCGCCGCTTTAACACCGACCGCCAGGGTTGGAATGACCCCCAATGTCTGTAAATGGTTTAAAGAAGCCCGAGTTGGGTCGCACATTTAAATACAGCAGCTGCGTGTTTTTAAAAAGAGAGCTTTGGCAACCGGTACGTTTTTAATTTCAAATTAAACACTGCAGGAAAGGGCAACTCTCATTAGTGGGGCTGGGACTCCTGTTAGCCAATCTGGACACTGCAAAATACTAGAGAATTACTACGGCATGCCCTCTACAGGAGTGGGTGAATTCACGATCTATAAAGCGAGGGGATGCCCAGATAAACATGGCAAGATATGGGGCATGTGGGTAAAATATTTTCAGATAAGGGCACTGTGAAACTGTAAGTACATTCGAGGTGTAATTGATGCCTTTCCTTTCGAAGGGATATGACGGACTCTATCCACTGTAGTATCTTGCCAAGACGGATGTTCATGTGTGCTTGCCATCTTATTTGCTGCTCTACGCTATGGAACTGCGGATGTCTTTTCATTAAAAATGCTAATAAAATCTTATATAAAGAAAACAATTTCAAGAGCAACTGTGATAGGTTTGTGCCCGTCAACGACCTTGAGGCAAATCTCCTTGGAAAGCCCTCTTCCATGACCCTTGCCACACACTGCTAGAAAACTAGTGCTTATGTTTAAAGCACTAGACATCAGTGTGGGAGAAGCAAATTGTAGGCATTTACTAATCAGTCATAACACACACGGATGTGATCACCTACTGTCAGCCATTCATCTAAATTCCCTGGGTGGTGCTTTGTGGCTATAGTGAGGACTGATTCATTTAAGCACACAAAGTTCTTAGACGGTGTTTAGGGAGCCAGAAACATTGTTACAGCACAATTATGATCCTCTGTCACAACACGGCGTTCTGTCAAAGTGACAACCAAGTGAACCACTTGAATCCTGGAAATCACTGAGACTGACTGAGTGGGGTTTGGCTGACTGCATATTTTGAATCGGCACAAGGAAGTCATAAGATGTAGTGAAATGTTTTGCTTTGAATTCTTTTACCTAAACATGTGTCGCAACTTCGCAACACACATTCAATAGTTAGTTTTTTTAAAAAGAGGAATATAGAAACAGTCAGTTTGATCATGTTCCATGGCATTTAAACTTTTTACATTTTACAAAACTTATGATGAATTTTCGGTTGTTTTTTGGGGGCGAGCACAAAGCGCTTCATCCCCTGCTGTAATCTCTCTTTGGACTTCTAACCACACCCATGTCATGTCAGTCACTTTCATTGGTCCGTGGGCTTGCCTTTTAAAATCAGCTTGCTTTCATTTGTGAAAGGCATGCATACGTCATGCCTTTTCCGATGTTTAGCCCACCTACACAGCACCGGTAAACTACTGAAAACATACGAGGCTCGATGTCTTCAGCATGGTTTCTGGACTACTTTATCTTTTTATTTTCCATGGAACGCGATCGCGCTGGGATTTTACATAGTGCGTTCGCTCTTGGTTTTTCCGTTTTCAATCTCAGCGCGATCGTGCTGCGTTTTTTTTCTTTTAATTTGTGTGGCAAAAAAAGTCTGGTTAGGAGTTTACAATGCTAATAGCTCTAGCTTGAGCAAATGCAAGACCCAATGCATTGCAAATGTGTGTTATTTACATGTAATCAGAAAGTTATATCCAAAATGCCATATATACCTAAAGTCATACATTGTAAAATGACTATATGTGGTGTGGATAGCTGAGATGAGGAGCTTGTCTTCCTGTATTAGGATTATGTGAGTCCCAGCTCAGTAAATTATCTGGATGTGGTCCAGTTGTGAAGTAACATGCACACTTATTGCCCTTTGCAGTCTGTGTTATTAAAAACTTTGCATTGTCTCTTCAAGAAATTGTGAAATACCTAATTCTCAGTTTACTCGCTTCCTCAGTTGAGAAAATTTCAAAGGTAAAACAATCCTTGTACAGATTGACATTGAAGAAAAAAAAAAACTAATTTTTATTACAAGACCGGAAGCTCATATTTTGCTTTCTTTTCTTGGTTTAATAATGTAGAAGCCAAGGAACAATATTACATCACAATAGGTACACCAATCACTCTTTGAATACAAGCATAACTATCTTGACTGGGAGCAACAAGTCCTCTTTTCTTGCTGCTTGCAGTCAAGATAAGTACCCTGCTCGTTTATTTATCCTTTCACAGTTCTTTACTTGATTTCATAACATTCATGACATTGCTATATTGTGTTCAGACTTTATAATTTTGTATTGAAGGTGCCTCGTACACGAATACTTTTACTGTTTCTTTCCAAGAGCACTTGCTCGAAACCGTTCTTTGGAATGCTCGTAGCGTTTTAGACCTGTGACGCGTTCTCATGCCTCATTCGCTTTGCTTCGCCTCTGGGGCCAGCTCCTCTTTATTCGCTCAGATGTTTACCTCAGCGCTCCTTCCCTTTTAGTGCTTGGAGGTTGTGGATCACTTCACTTGCTATTACAAGTGTTTACTGCGGCGAGTCTTCCCTCCATGGGCTCCGGTACAGGAAACGCCTCTGAGTGGGTGTTTCTTCCTGGTTTGCCCTTTCTTCGACTGGCCTTTCTGTCCGTCATGCCTCCTCAGGCCCAGGTTAACTCCCCTCATTTTATTAACCCCGAGTGTTGGGTTTTTTCCTCTGGTTTGGCAATTTTTCTGTTATTGTTAAATTTTAATTGTTTTGATATAAATTCAATACAAATTTACTGAATTATTTTTTATATATTTTGTTTTACATTTTCAAGCTAACAATTTTTTTTAACAATGTCTGATAATGAACAATCCCAAATTGTAAAGGACAACCTAAAATTCATTATCAAGGATCCAGCAAGCAGTGTCTGTCTTAATGATGGATATCACAAAAATTAGAGACCTCTATTTTAAAGATTTTACAAGGCACCTCTGATGTTCCTTATGAAAAAAGGAAAGAAGCACGCTGCTCCCATTGACTCTCATAAAGGGGTTTCAATAAGGTTTGGGCCTCCCACCCAAGAGGCAAATAATTCAGAGCTACCCTCTTCCCCCTCTTAACATCGTTGAACTCCATGATATGGATAGTGATGGGAATTATGTTTTGGATTATCTCCTATCCCATTTTGATTTGAATGATGATAGTATTCATGGTGGGCCTTCGGAGAAAAGGCAAAAAATTATTCTAGAGGTTTCTTCCCACACTAAACCTGCTGCTGACTTTGTTGACCATACTGGGGTTCCTATGTTTGACCCTACCTCCATTCATCACCGCAATTCGTCTTGATGGTTCCCTTCCGACCATGTATCAGACCATGTTTCTTTTTATTTGAGACATTCCCTGGACAAATCAACTAGGAATATGTTGAAATCTGAATGTTCTCATTCATTCCTACCCTCCAAGGTGGCTGATACCACCGCAATTGACCTTAACATGCTTTTGTTTTTTTTTAACCAAATTTGGGAAGGATCCCAAAAAAGAGGTTGACAGAGCCTGGTCCAACTGCCAGGATAGACTGTTGATTTGAATGGTCCTTTAACAAGGATTTTGGATTTGGACGAAGAGGCCAAAATGGAAGGAGAATACGTGGACCCCGACACCCCTTCAAATTGAGTACAGCATGCAATTTGTATGTTGGGCAATGCTAATTCCTACATATCACAAGAACGGCATAAGAGCCTACTTCTCAAAATAGACCCAAAACTGATTAGTTTGGAGACCAAAGAAGAGGATCCTGAGACTCAAGGGCTCTTTTTTGGTTATTCCTTTATAAAGGAGATGGGCAAGTATATGTGTCCACTTTCGCTGCTATCAATAAGGCACGGGTCTCGATGAAAAAGTTATTTTCCAATTGTGTTTTTGGCCGAACCGGCAATGGGAGGGGCCATTTTTCCAGCCGTTTCACTTCAAAAGGTCAATACCTCAGCAGAGGCTTCTAGAGTTAAGGCATCCAGCAAGATTCCTACCAAGGATATAAACCCCAGTTCTACCCCCGTCGCTCATGTGGATTTCGCAACAGGGTTTTTACAGAGCCAAAGGAAAACAGCTCTCAGGTAAGAGTTTCCAGTTCTAGCCTGCCTCCCGTTGTGGCAGGTTGGGAAAGTTTCTGGATTCTTGGTTATCTCTGACTTCAGATCCATGGGTGATTCAAACTGTTCAGAGTTACCTCATAGATCTGTACCAAATGCCTTCTCAAGATCAGTTTCACCGACCACTAATGTTTTCCATAGAATCATTTCTTTTGGTTTAGAAACAAATTCAGTTTCTCCTTACAAAACAGGCTATAGAACCAACCCCCTTCAATCCTTCAGGTTTCCTCAGTATCATATTCTTAGTGCTAAAAAAGAACAACAACAAAATCGCCCTGTCATAGATCAAGCTCTTCAACAATTTTGTGGTTTACCACCATTTCAAAATGGAAACCATTTTGGTTCTATCTTAGAGTTATCTTACTATAGAATGATTGGCTGGTCCGCTTGGATCTGCAAGATGCTTATATGATGGTTCCGGTTCATCACTCTTACGGTAAGTTCCTGCAATTTCAAAGGGAAAATTCCTTCTACCAGTTCAAGACTCTTCCTTTCGGTCTTTCCTCAGCCCCTTGGTGTTCCACCAAAATTCAAAAACCAGTAGTTGGTCTCCTCTGAAGTCAAGGAGTGAGATTCATCTTCTATCTGGACGATTTTCTAATATTGGCCCAAGACAAATCTTGGCTGTTGCTTCAGCTCCCTCTTTGTCAAGCCTATAAACAAGTCTAGATTTTCTAATAAATGTTAAAAATATCTTCCCTCATTCCCTCCTAATGACTTAAATTCTTGGGATTCATAATAGATATCGCCATTCTTCAATTACCTCAATCAAAGGTAGACGTCATAAAAAAGGATATTCGTAATGCTCTCTTGTTTCCTCTCTGTTCCCTCAGATCGATAGCTTGCCTGGTGGGTCTACTTTCTTCCTCTATTCAGGCCATTTTATCAGGTCCCCTTCACTACAGGGCTCTCCAGAGATTAAAAATGTGTAATCTCTGCAAAGGTCTAGCTTATTCAGACCCGGTGTCTTTGGATTCAGAGTCCAAAGAAGAACTCACCTGGTGGCTGAGTCATTTAGACACCTGGAATGGGAAAACAATTTTCTCTGTCGCCCCAGATCTTGTCTTAGAATCAGATGCAAGTTGGACAGGATGGGGCGTAAGGAGTGGTCATCTCTTGGCTAGAGGTACATGGCCCGCACAGGAGTCATCACTGCACATCAATTGTTAGGAGAGGCTTGCAGGTTCCTTTGCCATCCAGTCCTTTATCAAAGACAAAGTAAAATGTACAGATCTTCTTCGCATGGACAAACTTTCAGCAGTCAGATACATAAATCGTCTGGGAGGTACAAGGTCTAAAGCTCTGGCGACGTTAGCCAGAAGTCTTTGGAAATTTGCCCCCTAAGAAACTTTTCAGTTAGGACAGAATATCTCCCTGGCGAATTGAACACCGTAGCGGACTGGTTTTCCAGACACCTATACAATTCAAGCGATTGGAAACTCCACCCTTCAGTCATCAATCTTCTTTCTTTAAACTTCGGCATCATTTTAATAGATCTCTTTGCTTCCCATATCAATACCCAACTCCCCTTCTTTTTCAGCTGGAAACCAGATACTTTGGCTGTGGCCACAGATGCGTTTCTCCAAACATGGCCTCAATCACTACTGTATGATTTTCCTCCTTTTCTTTTCATTGCCTGAGTTCTAGGTCCCGCTCGCAGACAACAATCATCCCTAGCTCTCATCACTCCTTTCTGGCAATCCCAGCCTTGCACACTTCCCGATCCTCATCCCTTTCTTCCCCCAATCTACTACTCAATCCGCAGGGACTCAGACACAATCTTATTCTGAAGGGTTCTTGTACCTAGTTGCTTGGAGGATTTCGGGGCTTCCTCAAGAACCCCAGGAAATTCGGAGGCAGCTATCAGTTCATCCAACAATTTTGGAAAAGGTTTACAAATCAGCCTGGCTGGCATGGCGTAACTGGTGTTTGGACAGGGATTCAGATCCCTTTTCAGCAAGTGTCACTCTGGTTGTAAACCTTTTAGCATCTCTCACTGCCCAAGGCAAAGCCTACAGAACAGTCAATAATTACAGATCTGCAACACATCAGAGTGGATGGAAGACCCATTGGTGAACATCCTTCAGTGTGGTGTCTTTTAAAGGGAGTAGGTTTTGCAAAACCTCCTATTCCTACAAACAGTGTTATGCGGGATGGTAATCTTGTTTTACGCACGTTTCTCTCATGGCCAGAAAATAATGAGTTATCTCTTTAACATTTATCTTCAACCATGTTATTATGTTTCTATCAAACTTGTATCAGATGTAAAAGCTCTTGATGTCTCTTCTTTCCATTATTCATCTCTGGGTGTCTATTTTCAAGTTCATAGACATACCAAAACCTATCAGTCAACTGTATCCTATCCTTTTTTCCCTTCTCAACCCAAATTATGCATTGGCAATTTTTAAGACGTTACATTTCACAAACTGCAGATCTCAGAAGTCACTCTTCTTCCCAAGTTCTACTCTTCTTTCAGAAACTGCACAAACTTCCTTCTGCCTCTACCTTAGCCCGTTGGTTTAAATGGATCATGACACTAGCTGGCATTTCTATTTCTTCCTTTGGGGCCCATTCAGTTAAGGGAGGCTTTGCCTCCAGGGTGTTTTGGGCAGGTGCCAATTTACAAGATATCCTTAGATCTGCAGACTGGTCAAACCTTAATACTTTAAGAACCTTTTATTGTAATCCATTTGACCATCCATCTCAATCGGTGATCTCTCTTCTGTAAACAAGCATAATATAAGCCTCCGGTCTTTTAATAAAATTGAGATTTTCCTAGCCTTGGTGTCTGAAAGGCTAGATTTTTATTAAAGAGACAGAGATGAGTATTATCCCACCACAGTTCTTTAACCCACCCTGTTTTTTTATTGCTGCAGTTCCTATGCCTTCATCCGGCTCCGCTACTTCCAGCTAATACAAAAGGCTCATCTACCAGAATCCTCTTCTCTGATGTCCTTTCTGGATCCACCATGAATAGTCTCCCCTACTATCCTATTTATGGGCACCTTCAAAGACTTATGTGCTTTGTTGACTCTTTATTTTTTCTTAATTTATTTTCCTTCTTCTCATATGGACCGACTCTCGCAGGAAAAGACGACTTGTTGCTCCCAGTCAAAATAGTTATGCTCGTATTCATCATGTGACTGGTGAACCTATCGTGATGTGATATTGTAGTTTCTCTCCCAGGGTTTTTTAGGTGTTGTTGTCCTTTGGCTGCTATATTATAAAAGCAAGAAAAGCATAATACTCGTCTCCATGTCTTTAATAAAATCTAGCCTTTCAGACACCAAGGACATTTTTATTATGAAACTTCATGTTATGAAGTCTTGATTGTCTACACTTAGTAAACCCTGCATACTGTCACGAAGCAAGATAGATTTGTTGGAAAAACCATTAACCAAAATGTGGTGAGAATTGTGTTGTCTGAGGTTAGCCTGTCAGAAGGTCTTTAAAGAGTGTACCCTGGTATGATGGACACTGTGCTAGCAATTTAAACACTTTGTAGCATCTTAGAGAAAAGGAAATACTGATGAAGACACTATCCAGTGCACGGCTTCAGGGCAACAAAAAAGATGGATTCCACAGAGGTAAACTGTGACTTTATAGTGACATCTAGTTCTGACACAACAGGGGGAGATATCCAGAGCTATGTTATTGACATAATGCTCACTTGTGAACAAGAATACCTCAACAGCGGGGGCATGGCTTGAAGGGCCAGGATGCTCGATGCTCTCTGATTAAGCTCCATCCACCATAATCTGACACTAATCCTCTTAATCGCCAGACACTGTGCTGGGTCGGGAATGCAACGCACCCTCGGCCTCGAGCTGAGATGGTGCCCATGTTTCCAGGTGTCCACTTTTAGTGGAGAACCGAGATGCACAAACTGCACCTGCTGAAATGCCGCGTAGAGGGCTGAGAACGGCAATAGGTGTTGGGGGCCGCGAAGGTTGTGGGTATGGTCATGGCTTGAGGCCTCACCACACCGGGCCCTGTTGGGAAGGAAGAAAAAAAACCACAGCGGACTGCTGGTATGTTGTGATGGGGTGGGGCCGAGCCACAACCCTGTTTTGATGAGGAGCGAGCACAGGCCGATATGGCCTGCCTGACGCTAGGTGCTTCTGGATCCAAAGCTAGCACCCACCACCGCCTTCGAGTAATGCCTTGCAGGCTGACTGCTGACTGCCGTGCTTAATCTTGAGGTGGCCTCCCTGTCAGAGGTCAGGGCGAAAGGACCATGCCGGAGACAAAGGCCAACAATTGCAGACCAGAGATCAGAGGAGGCTGCTCATGGGGCCCGATGGAGACACAGCCACCCATCATTCAAAGAAGCCCTGTTGGTGGGGGTAAGTGAATACTCGCAGGCAACACTCCACTATACTCCTCTTTCCTGTGCTTCCCTCCCCCTCCTTGTGCCTTGGACTTGCATGCACAGGGAGGCAACAACCAGTGCAGCGCTCATACAGTGGAACCTCTTCTCCCCTACACCATGCATAGAGGACACCAACGCTGTTGGTCCTGGACAGAATACTCTGTGAGCACCGTCAAGACACTGCCTTACCAAATTACTCTGGCCCCAGAGGCTTGCCCTGATCCCTTCGTTCTGGCATCTGATCCTGTGGGGAGAGCCCAGCCCCTGTGCAGCTGAAGGGCTGGTGTCCTCCCCCCCACCTCCCTGTTGTCTTGAGGCCCTGGACTGTCTGCTGCTGCCATCCAGGCCCCCACATTACTCACTGCTCAATACACATTAACGGACAACGCAGTGCCCCCAGGGTTGGCGCCCAGTTTCAGTCAGGCATCCGGGGCTCCACGTGCTGCATGCCACCAGACATGCAAGTTGGCCCCTGAAGCCTACCAATACCCTCACTGGATCTAGTCTGCTACACCTGCTGCTTCGTATGAGACCTTTCACTTGGTGGCCCCGAATAACGTGGTGCCTGGAATGGAATCGAGAAGTTCCGATAGGCGGCCTGGATCCCGAGGCAGGACCTTTTTATGACCCTCACTATATTGTGCAACTTCTCCCAACTGGGAAACGAACAAGAGGAGACACACTATGGTCAAAGATAAAGTATCCAAGTCTTCTAAAAAAGGCAAAATAGATTGATATGCCACAGCAACAGCCCCTGCGGCAGATGCGGAACCCTGCGACCAGACTGAGCCAGATAACACAGCTGTTACTGGTAATACAATCTTCCCGAACGGCCCTGGAAGACCTGATTGGAGAAGTGAGTTCAGAAATATCGCTCCTACAACAATATCCATGGAATGTCTTCAAACAGGTCACCACAGCAGAGACTAGGATATCAGAAGTGGAAGGTACGGCTCATGGACTGTGAAACGAGGTCACAGAGCTCAGCGCCATGGCAAAAGATCTACACTGGAGTTTGGAAGATGCAGAAAATTGCACTAGACGCAACAAACTGCGCTTCGTGTGCTTCCCGGATGGGTCCGAGGATCACCATGTGGGGGCATTTCTGACCATGTGGCTGCAGGCTTCCCTCCTGTTGGAACAGTTCTCCCCTTGCTTCATTATAGAACATGCTTATAGGGTGCTGAGTGTGCCGGGACACCTTTGAGTGCCCCACCAAGCCCGATAATAGCACACTTTCCCAACTTTTTAGAGAGAGATACAATACTAAGAGAAGTCCATTGCTTGGAAGAGATCAATTTTGAAAACTCCAAAATAATGGTGCTCCCCGACTACTCTTGTGAGGTGCAGAAACAACATTGTAACTTTGACTCTGTCAAAGACAAATTGTGGGCCCTTCGATTAAAACATATGTTGCTGTTTTCAGAAAAGCTCAAGGTCATATTTGAAGGGAAAACGTTTTTCTTGCAATCCCCAGAGGCGGCATGGAGCAGGCTGGAGGAGTGCTCCGCCCCCAACAAAGGGTGGGGGAGACCACTCTGATGATGGCGCTCCCTTTTTAGGGGAAGTGAGACCCAAGACACAACTGCCCAAGTGGAGGAGATGGAATCAAGATCATGGCCCAGACACAGGGCACCCCATGGACAAGGCGAAGATGGGATGGAGGCCCAGAGCTGTCCTCAAATGTCTAGGGAGAAACACCCTTGCTCACTAAAAAGCCCAAAACTACCCAGAGATGAAGCAGTCAACCCTGGAAATTGTAGAGAGAGACCTCTTGTCAAATTCAGATGACCTGCACTCACTGGCTAAAGAGATCGCACTCATGGAACAAGGACAAACGAACATCACATCCCCTGTGAGGGAAGACACAACAGAACGAGATGGGCTGGACAGCTGAATGGTGATTCTAATTACTAACTGGCACTTCGGGGGATGGCGAGAACCTCTTTGCCACCCCTGCAAAGTGTTAGAAGTATTTCTGTGCGAGTGTTTGTATTTTTGTTCTGTTGTTGTTTCCTTCTCTTTCTTCCCATTTCTACGCCTGTAGGTTTGAAATTAACAAATACCATTTTCTATACTGGGAAGTTGTGAGTAACTGTTGGGCAGAGGGCTCCAGACCTTTTAATCTCACTCCCTGCATACTTCGAAAAAGAAGTTATGGTTCAATGCTGGCGAGGGTCATTGGGGTGGCAGGTAGACTATTGGGAACGGGGTTTATGAAGTTTTATTTTCATTTGTTTGAAGGTTTTTGAGGCTATACGGTCATAACTTTGCTTTATGAGGGACACGCACAAGCACACAAAGATGTAAATATTGAAGACTCTTAAATGTCACACCTATTAGAGAACACACTCTTGTGCTGTTGACCTTGAATGCCAAAAGTCTGGGCAACAAAATTCAAAGGGGGTTGATGGTTCAATATATCAAGCATTTGCAGTCCGATATAGTTCCTTTATTTATTTTTTTTACAAGGAACTTATTTACAATGGTCACAATATAAGTTTTTGGGTCGGGGCCTACTCTTGCACATGCAGGACTCTCCATAAGGGCTAGCCATTTTGATGAAGAAAAACCTTCCCTTCCAGGTAACACAAACTTGGATAGATCCCAATGGCAGATATGCGGGAGTGCAGGGTCACAAGGGACAAACTGAGATGAGCTTACTGAGTATGTATGTCCCTCCTCAACTTCAGGCGTTCACCCTGGCCAAAGTGACAGATATCCTTTTCGACTCTACTTCTGCACTACACATTTTGGCCGTGGATTTCAACAACATTATTTCCTCTGAGCTTGACTGTTCGAAGACACAGTTGATTCCCCCACATAACACTGAACTTGCACAATTTGCAGATTTATTGGAATTGGCAGATCTGTGGCAAAATATTCACCTGGCAGATGGAAAGTACTCTTACTTCTAAGGGGCCCACAGGGCCTATTTGAGATTGGATTGCATTTTTGTACCCCAGGAAGAAATAGGTGAGGTTCGGCGGACTGACTATTTGACCAGGGACCTATCTGACCACTCCCCCCTATTAGCCCAGATAGGGCGCTTCAGAGACAAGTGTAGCACAGAATGGAAACTAAATGCCTGGAAACTGAGGGAGAAGAGACATAGCAAATGGCCTCAATGTTGATACAAAGCTGTATTTCAAGGAAAATTAAGGGACTGTGGAATCCATGGTAACTCTGTGGGAAGCTTACAAAACAATGCTATGTGATAGAGCCCCCAGGATTGCACAAAAAAAGAAAAAGGAGGTGGCAGACTTGAAAGATTGGAAGCTCAAATCCTCCAGTTTGAAGGATTCCTGGGAACAGAGGGGGATCCCATTGTGTTCTGACAAATTGCATCCCTACTAGCAGAATATAAGGATCTTGCACAGGAAGGGGCCAAAAAACAGATGTTGATCACATTGCATTGCCTCTACAAAGTGAGAGACAAGGCCAGCAGACTCTCAGCATGGCAGAATAGTAAAGAACAGGAAGCTCATTGGGTATGAATGATCCTCAGCCGTGGTGGGGTGCTCCGGGACACTGACACCCTTAATGTCAAAGAACTTGCCTGCTACTATGAGGAGTTATACAAGTCTAGACCCCTTTAAGAGTCAGAAGCAATTGCCCAATTCTTGGCCACAATTCCCACTCCGGTTTTGGACACAGAGGCCTGTGACTCCTTTGAAGAGGGGATAACACTGTCTGAAGTACAGGCAGCTGTGTCCAAATAATGGCCTGGAAAGACCCCAAGGCCTAATGGGATCCCTGCAGAAATATACAAGTGCTGCACAAATATACTTGGGCCTTGGGTCCGGAACCTCTTTATAGAGGCATGAGATGCAAGGGAGCTTCCTCCAGACCTACAAAGAGCCACCTTTGTGGTTTTCCCAAAAGACGGGAAACCTAGATATCAATGCAGTTCATACTGCCCAATCTCCCTACTTAGTGTCGAGACTAAGTTACTGGCCACATCTTGGCTACTCCACTGATACAGGTAATCACTCCCCTGATACACCTGGACCAGTTAGGATTTATACCTGGCAGGATGACCCGCCTCAATTTGCAGTGCAGACATAACTGGCTAAATGCAATACATGTCTTCCTCTTCCTGGATGCCGAAAAAACATTTGATGCGGTTCACCGGCCCTTCCTTGAACAGACTATTAAAATTTGGATTTGGTCCCCAGTTCAGGAAATGAGTAGCAGTACTCTATTAAAACCCAGTCGCGTCAGTCAGAATTAATGGGAAAATGTTGTCCAAATTCCCAATCGGTAAGGGCACAAGATAAGGTTGCCCCATCCCCACTTTTATTCACCCTAACTTTGAAATCTCCGACATGTGCAGTTACACCCTGGGGTTAGTGGGTTCCATGTTTCTGAGACAAACGGACAAAAGTAAAAAATATTTTTATATGCTGATGACATTCTTTTATACGTCACCAACCCAGAAACTACTGTACCAACACTTTTTCAGCTACTGGGAGAGTGTGGTGCAGATTCAGGATATAAGATCAATTGAGGCAAACTGCCTCTGAGACCAGTTGCTGCTGCCGCATGAGCTTCAGGTGGCTGGGAATGATTTCCTGTACTTGGGGGTCTTTGTCACCTCCCAAAAAGATCCGTGTATGAACCACAATATAGTGAGGGCTCTTTCAAAGTTCCAAGCCGATGTCGCATATTGAAGGGCCTACGGCTCACTCTGATGGGGCGGGCAGCCCTTTTCAAAATGATTACACTCCCCAAATTGCTTTTTGTGCTCCAGAACAACTATTATCCAATCTCCCACATACTATTCACCACAATAGATGGGGACCTGCAGATTCTGCTTTGGGATGGGAGTCAACCAAGAATCTCACTCAAAACAGTGCAACGCAATCAATATAGTGGGAGTCTCTCGTTCCTAGACATTGAGGGTTACTACTGGGAGACCCACCTAGTTAACATTAACAATTAGGTCTATGCCCCAAAAGACCATTCATCGTTTCGTCTTGAACGTGCCATGCTGCAACATAAAACACACTTACATTAGCTCTATGGAGGCAAGGGCTCCCAGATGTCACTGCCGGTGATGCAGGTTGCACTGGCAGGATGGGATAAAGCCACCAAAACAATAGGTTGGGATCACAGGATAATCAGGGAAACACCCCTTTGGAGCAGGACTTGCTTGCGAGAGTCTACTAAATTGTGGGGATTCGAGTTGTGGGATACCATAAGTATCTCCAGAGTGGGAGACATATTGGAACAAGGGGACATCATGCCCTTCTCCCCAATGCAAAGGAAATTCAGTATGCACCTGAATCAATTTCTTAAATACGTACAACTGAGACATATCTGGCAGGCTGAGAAGTTGGTAGGGGCCGAATTGCTGGACTATGTCCCACTGCAGGGTTGAATCCTAATGGATGAGCTAGGCAAAGGGGCTATATCCGCTACATAAAAAACAATTAACACCAACATGCCAGACACCCTGGCCCAGCTGCGAGAGAGGATGCACAGAGACATGGGAGAGTTTGAGGACACAGACTGGGAGGCGGATTTGGTGCACCTGAATGAGGTTGCTATCAAATCCCGCCTCCGCCAGATACAGTTCCAAATCCTCCACAGGGTCTATTAGAATTGTAATAAATTAAACACTACGGGGAGGGCGCCTCCCCCAAACTGTTTGCGATGTGAGAATTTTCATACACACAATCTGGGAATTCTCCCGCAAATACTGGACCACAATCCTCCGGGAACTCTGCCATTTTGGAGGTCTCGCTCTCGCTTGAACCTTGGTTTGTTTTGCTGGGGATCCCTTGCGCGGTAGATGTCCAAGGCATCAAACTGACCTTTAGTTCACTGGCTTTAGTAGTGGCCAAGAGAGACATGGCCTGGTACTGGGGAGTGGCACAGGTGCCTTCCATACAAGAATGGCAACGTGGACTGGACCTATATATGGCGGCGGAGAAGGTGATATATAGTGGTAGAAGTTGTCCCCACAAGTTCTACAAGATTTGGGGTTGGTGGAGGGTCTACTATGGGTTGAGGTCCCTGGAGGGATCTGCAAGGACAGGGGAACCGCTTCCCAGCCAGCGATAACTGTTACAGGGCTGTCCCCCACTGTTTATGACATAATATCCTCTATGTGCAACATACTTGGTTGCCCTAAAAAATGTAATACACAATTGGTTGTAATATTAGATCTTACTGGTGAATGCCTATTGATATCAGTGCCAACGTGAGTGATAGTGTGATCTTTGTTGGTTCACATATTTATGTTAAAATTGAAATAAATATATATAAATTTAAAACAACCAAGAATATCTCAACAGCAGGACAGAAGTCCTGGACACCTTTGATTGTACTGAATGTGGATGCCACCTTTGATGGCACAAAGCAGAAACATATGAGTTATGATGTTTCTGAGATGTTTAGGAATCCAGAAGTGCAGAGGCTGGGAAATGTTTACATAGCTGGCCAGCCAAAATGTATGATGGGTGAAAACCTAATTGTTTGAATGAAACCACTGAATGAATGGCAAGAAAGGGTCTACATTTCTTGGCTTTGAACATAATGGTGAATTGTGCCCCACTCCAATCCAAAACAATCGGCCACACTCCAATGTGTCCCACTGCATTCCAAAACACCCTGCTCCACTTCAATCTGACCCACACTAATCCAAAACATTCTGCCCCACTCCAATAAAAACAATCTGTATTACTCCAATCCAAAAACAACGTGAACCACTCCAATCCAAAACATTCACCGCACTCCAATCTGTCCCAAACCAATCCAAAACAATCTGGGCCACTCTAATCTAAAACAATCTACCCCATTCCAGTCTGCCCCACACCAATCCAACACAATCTGCTCCAATCCAATAAAAACAATCTGCCCTACTCCAATCTGCACCACTGCTATCCAAAACAATCTGCTGCATGCCAACAAAAATAATCTGCACTACTCCAATCCAATCTGCCCCATTCCTATCAACCCCACTCCAGTCTGCCCAACTCTAATCCAAAACAAACTGCCCTACTCCAATCCAGAACAACCTGCCCCACTTGAATCTAGCCCATGCCAATCCAAAACACTCTGCTCCACTCCAATCTTCCCCACTCCAAACCAAAACAATCTGCCCCACTACAATCTGCCCAATGCCAATCCAAAATAATCTGCCCCTCTCTAATCTAAAACAATCAGCCCCACTACAACATAAAACAATCTTTCCCACTCGAATCCAAAACAATCTGGCCCACTCCAATCCACCTCAATCGGCTACACTCCAATATGCCCCAATCCAATCCAAAACAATCTGTCCCACTCCATTCCAAAACAATCTGCTCCACTCCAACAAAAACAATCTGCTCCACTCCAACAAAAACAATCTGCACCACTCCAGTCCAAAACAATCTGCCACTCCAATCTGCACCACATCAATTGAAATCAATCTGCACCACTCTAATCTAAATCAAGCTGTCCCAAATCAATATAAAACAATTTGCACCACTCCAATCCAAAATAATCTACTCCACTACAATCTGCCCCACTCCAATTCAAAACAACCTGGGCCACTCCAATCCAAAACAATCTGCGCCTTTCCAGTCCAAAACAATCTGTCCCACTCCAATCCAAAACAATCGGCCCCACTCCAAACCAAAACAATCTGCTCCACTCCAAACCAAAACAATCTGCTCCACTCCAATCTGCTCCACTTCACTCTGCCCTACCCCAGTCTGCCCCACTCAAATCCAAAACGATCGGCCCCACTCCAATCCAAAACAATCTGCCCCACACCAATCCAACACAATCTGCTCCAATCCAATAAAAGCAATCAGTCCTACTCCAATCTGCTCCACTGCTATCCAAAACAATCCTATCTACCCCACTCGTCTGCCCAACTCTAATCCAAAACAAACTGCCCTACTCCAATCCAGAACAACCTGCCCCACTTGAATCTAGCTCACGCCAATCCAAAACAATCTCCCCCACTCCAATCTTCCCCACTCCAAACCAAAACAATCTGCCCCACTCCAATCTAAAACAATCAGCCCCACTACAACATAAAACAATCTGCTCCACTCCAATCCGCACCACTTCACTATGCCCCACCTGTTCTGCTTTCCTACAAATCTCCTATCGGAGCTTACCGAACCTCTCTGGAATGCACTTCTGAGTTCAAAGAAGATCTTTATTGTTGTTAATTCTCCCCCACCCACAAGTTCTTGAGAGACAAAATTAGTAGATTTCAAGCACACGTAGTCGCAGCAATGAAAGCAAAATATATCACAGTACTTCTCAGTTGCAATGTACACAGCAAATATATATGATTATAGTATCAAAGCAAAGCATAAAAGTCAAATTCATCACCGTATGGGCAAGGCGGCAGGGCCTATATATTCAGCTTCATCTTTCTGGGGTCTGCAAGTTGATGACTCCGGTCAACTGCGAGAAAGAGATTATCTACCCAAACGGGAGACTGGCAACTGACGTCTAGCTCCAGCTTGAAGTCAAGCAGATTCAAATCTAACTCACTGTAGCCCAGAGTCATCCTTAAAAGCAAACTCAGTGTGAGATTTAAACGACCTTGGAGAATGGCCAGTTCTCTGAGCCATTCCGCTCTCAGACTGGGTTGCGAGGTAAACACAAAATCTTCGTGCTCTTATCAGCTAAGGTCTGGTGTGAAGAAACAGCTTGGTTCATCTTGTGGAAAAACACAGCTTGGATTTTCAAATGCAATGTCTAACTCCACGTTAAAGCCAATAGGCAGCTAACCTAAATATCAAATGTAATCTCTAAAGTCATGTCAAAGCCAATAGGCAGCTAAGCTGCTAATGTCATGTCATAGCCAATAGGCAGCTAACCTAAATATCAAATATAATGTTTAATATCATGTCAAAGCCAATAAGCAGCTAAACTGAATACAGAATGTAATGTCTAATGCCATGTCAAAGCCAATAGACAGCTGAGCTGAATACAAAATGTAATGTCTAACTCCATGTCAAAGCCAATAGGCGGCTAAGCTGAATACAGAATATAATGGCTAACTCCATGTTAAAGCCATTAGGCAGCTAAACTGAATAAAGAAACTAATGGCTAATGCCATGTCAAAGCCAATAGGCGGCTAAACTGAACAAAACATACAGGCCCTCATTCTGACCCTGGCGGTCGGTGATAAAGCGGCGGCCAAGCCGCCAACAGGCCGGCGGTCTAAAATATGCAATTCTGACCCTGGCGGGAACCGCCAACACAGCCCGCCAACTTAACACTCCGACCGCCACAGCGGTACAAACAAACAGCGCGGCGGTTCCCGCCAACAGCCCGGCGGCAGACAAAGTACCGCCCACCCTATTACGACCCACCAATCTGCCACCTTTTCCGGGGCGGGAGCACCGCCGATAAGAACACGGCGGAAACAGACTACGAACGGGAAAACGCTCACCTCTACGCACTCCACGCGAGATTCCGGCAGTATGGAGCCAGAGTTGCAGGTCATCCCCGCACTCCTATTCCTGCTCATATACCAGGAGCACGCCCGGCGGCGTGGAAGACATCGGTGAGTACGGCACCTACGACACAGGGGAGGGAAAAGATTACCGGCACACACCCACCCACCCACACCCACTACAACACACACATCAATGCATTCCCACAGATCACTGTCACAACCCACAAACCACCCCCCTCCGAAATAATGCAAAGACCAAAAGAAGAGATCATAAACGGGCAGATATATTGAAATATGTACACCAGTAATCCCAATAAATAAATAAACTATGTACAAAATATATACAGCTACTAAATGTAGTCCAACCACTGTCCGTGGATCACAGGGGTCCTGTGCAAAGGGGCAAGGCCCAGTCCCACGACAAGAACTCCACGGAGAGAACACTGCAGGGGCATCAGAAAGAAAATAGGACAGGCACCTCAGGGGGAAGGGAAGGGGGGGCACCTCAGCCACTTGAGTACACGACGCCAGATCCCCGAGGGGACTCCATGACCACTGGCCCATCCTGGGGAGAGCAAAGCCACAGTCCATACAGTCCATACAGTGGGTGGCCTGCCCACTGGGCCATCCTGGGGAGAGCAAAGCCACAGTCCATACAGTCCATACAGTGGGTGGCCTGCCCACTGGGCCATCCTGGGGAGAGCAAAGCCACAGTCCATACAGTCCATACAGTGGGTGGCCTGCCCACTGGGCCATCCTGGGGAGAGCAAAGCCACAGTCCATACAGTCCATACAGTGGGTGGCCTGCCCACTGGGCCATCCTGGGGAGAGCAAAGCCACAGTCCATACAGTCCATACAGTGGGTGGCCTGCCCACTGGGCCATCCTGGGGAGAGCAAAGCCACAGTCCATACAGTCCATACAGTGGGTGGCCTGCCCACTGGGCCATCCTGGGGAGAGCAAAGCCACAGTCCAAACAGTCCATACAGTGGGTGGCCTGCCCACTGGGCCATCCTGGGGAGAGCAAAGCCACAGTCCATACAGTCCATAACAGACCCCACTGCCACTGGAGGAGGCAAGTTGGCCAGAGGACATCCTGCAGCCCTTCCCGAGATAGATCCTGCCCTGCCACGTCTGCCAAAGGGCCAGCGGTTCTTGCCCTGAAGGGCCCAGTTCAGCGGTTCTTGAGACGGTGGGGCCCAGTTCAGCGGTCCTTGCCTTGAAGGGCCCAGTTCAGCGGTTCTTGCCCTGAAGGGCCCAGTTCAGCGGTTCTTGAGACGGCGGGGCCCAGTTCAGCGGTTCTTGCCCTGAAGGGCCCAGTTCAGCGGTTCTTGAGACGGCGGGGCCCAGTTCAGCGGTTCTTGCCCTGAAGGGCCCAGTTCAGCGGTTCTTGAGACGGCGGGGCCCAGCGGAGCGGTGCTTGAGACGGCGGGGCCCAGTTCAGCGGTTCTTGAGACGGCGGGGCCCAGCGGAGCGGTGCTTGAGACGGCGGGGCCCAGTTCAGCGGTTCTTGAGACGGCGGGGCCCAGTTCAGCGGTTCTTGAGACGGCGGGGCCCAGTTCAGCGCTCCTTGCCTTGAAGGGCCCAGTTCAGCGGTTCTTGAGACGGCGGGGCCCAGCGGAGCGGTGCTTGAGACGGCGGGGCCCAGTTCAGCGGTCCTTGCCTTGAAGGGCCCAGTTCAGTGGTTCTTGAGACGGCGGCCGGTCTATGGCCAACTGCTAATTGCCTGGTGGTGCCCTCCTGGGCAGCGGGGATGGTGCTCCTTCACTGCCCACCTGGGCTGTGGGTGGTGGGGCCCTCCTGGCCAGCTGGGCTGGGTCCTCCCTGGGCAGCGGCTATGGGGGTGGTGGGCTCTCCCGGGGCAGCTGTGCCGGTTCCTCCCGGGGCAGCGGCTATGGGGGTTGTGGGCTCCTCCTGGGCAGCAGGCCTGCTGCCTGACCTCTCCGACTTGCTGCCCTTGCCCTCCTTAGTCGTGGGCCTGTGGCCCTTTCCTCCCTTTGGAGCTGTGGCTGGTGACTGTCTCTGGGTGGTGTCCGGGGGGGATGTAGAAGGCGGGCTCCTGCGGCGACCCTTCCGCCTTCTGCTCCTCTTCCCAGGGGGTGGGCTGGCTGTCCCCTTGCTGCTGGGCGAAGACCCAGACATGCGGGCTGGCGGGCTCCAATACCCCTGCACCCTTGTCAAGGGGGCTGCAGGGCTGGTGGTGGCTGAGGTGCTCTTCTTACCCCGACGAGAAGGAGGGGGGGGCTCAGGGTCAGGAAAGAAGTTAGTAGTGGCGAGGAAGAGCTTCTTGGGACAATGGAGAGTGGTAGGTACAGTGGGAATGGGAGTGGAGGGAGAGGATGTGGTTGTAGGTGAGTCACGTTTGCTGTCTTTGGGTGCAGGTGCAGGAGGGATAGGCTGTCGTGAGGTGGATGGCTGTTGGGTGGGTGGGTGGCTGCGTTTGTGTGGTGTGGAAGAGGGGGTGACAGACACAGTGGGAGAGGACACAGGGGACGTGTAAATGGCAGTGGGGGTGGTGACTGCACGTGTGCGGACTGGAGTGGAGGGTGTGCTGGTGATGGAAACACTGGCTGATGGTGAGGTGAATGGAGGTGTGAGTGTAGACGTCACAGGGAGGGAGGAGGGAGACGAGGAGGTGGGGGTCACAGAGGTGGTAGTGACTGTTGGCATGTCTGCATCGGAATGTTGCGTGTGTGAATGTCTGCGTGATCTGTGGTGCTTATGTTTGGATGAGCTTCTCTTGGGTGTTGAGGTGTGTGCAGGCTGGTCTGATGGTGTGGGTGGGACAGGCAGAGGAACAGGAGACTGGGAGGAGGGAGTTAGTAGAGGCAGGCAGGAGACAGGGACAATGGCTGACGTCAGTGCTGAGGCCAGAGCCTGGAACGATCGCTGATGGGCAGCCTGACCCGAATGAATGCCCTCCAGGTACGCATTGCTGCGATGAACCTCCCTCTCCACCCCCTGGATGGCATTCAAAAGGGTAGTCTGCCCAACAATGAGCGTTCGGAGGAGGTCAATGACCTCCTCACTGAGGGCAGCGGGGGTAACAGGGGCAGGGCCTGAGGTGCCTGGGGCGAAGGAGATGCCCGGCTTCCTGGCAGAGCGGGCACGGGGCGAACGCTGAGGGGCTGCTGGGAGGGCGGAGATGGTGCGCTGGGTGGCGGCTGTACCTGTAATGGCGGGGGGCACGGATGGTGCCACCCCCGCAAGGGAGCCCCCTTCCGAGGACGTGTCCGTGTCGCTGCAGGCTCCAGTCGTCCCCGTCGTGGAGCTCCCCTCGCCCTCCGTCTCACTGGTCCAGTCTGACTCTGTGGCATGGCCCTCCTGGGCCATGTGAGATGCAGCTCCCTCCTGCCCCGATGCCACTTCTCCTCCGCCTGATGATGCTGATGCACACAAGCACAGAAAGACAAACAAAAAGGGGGGGGGAGAGAGAAATAAAGGGATATTGAGTACATGGATCTCCGGTACAGTTAGCGGACATGACAGACACAGATGCCCCCTGCACTAAGTTGCGCACTTGGGGTCCGCTACGCATTCCGTGGAACATGCCCTACACGCCTAGAGTTGACAACTGCACCCATGGATGACACGGCCCAGGGATGGCTGTACTGACAAACTACTGAGGGTGGTGGCTGGGGACACAGGGGCTTACGGGGGTGCCCAGCCTACAGATATCGCCCTGGCCTAGGGGGACCCCCAGCCCTCCTCCCCCACCCAGACACCTCCACTGCGCGACAACAGAGTAGATAATGCTTGTACTCACCCCCTTGTGTCTGCTGTGCTGCCCTCACGCGCCCATCCAAATCAGGGTAGGCCACCGCCAGGATCCGGAACATCAGGGGGCTCAGTTGACGGCAGGCACCCCGCCTACGTTGGGAGGCCATCCCCAGCAGAGACTCGGCGGTCTTCTTGGTCCCGCGGCGGATGTCCTCCCACCTCTTGCGGCAGTGGGTGCCCCGTCGATGGTGGACCCCCAGGGTCCGGACTTCCTTGGCGATGGCACGCCAAATCCCGATCTTCTCATGGGCGCGGACCTATGTGACACGTACAGGGAGGGAGAAATACCACGTTCAAGTTTGTCAGCATTTTCCTTGCCAGTGACCCAACGCCCCCCATCCCCGCCAGGCCCCCCGCCAGGCCCCCCGCCAGGCCCAACATGCCCCCCATCCCCGCCATGCCCCCCGCCAGGCCCAACATGCCCCCCATCCCCGCCAGGCCCCCCGCCAGGCCCAACATGCCCCCCATCCCCGCCATGCCCCCGCCAGGCCCAACATGCCCCCCATCCCCGCCAGGCCCCCCGCCAGGCCCCCCGCCAGGCCCAACATGCCCCCCATCCCCGCCATGCCCCTCGCCAGGCCCAACATGCCCCCCATCCCCGCCAGGCCCCCCGCCAGGCCCCCAAGCCAGCCAGTGTCCCCAAATCCAGATTGAATTAAACTCACTTGTTGGTCTGGAGGACCGTAGAGTAGCGCATACTGGGGGAGGACCCCATCCACGAGTTTCTCCAACTCCTCTCCAGTGAAGGCAGGGGCCCTTTCCCCAGGTGCAGCAGCCATTGTCCCTTCCAGACCGAGGTCACAGCAACACTTGCAGTATAGGTCCTCTCCTGTGAAAGTTCAAGTCGCAAGTGGATAAGTAGATAGAAAATGGCGGTCACGTCCGCGGCGGTGCGTACAGCGGCGGTGCGTCCCGCCACCGCCGGCGCCCTTCGCCATTGGCTCCTGAAACCCATAGGCTTCAATGTTAACCAATGCGGCTTTGCGCCGCGGTCTTCGCCCGCCGCCCGCCGCGGTGTGCCACGCCAGCGCATTGACCTCACATCCCATTGTCACACTTCACAGGTCAGGCAGCCGCCAATTCCAGGGCCCACATGGCTCAATTTCAACTGCGTCACACAGGCCTAGGCCTTGCATAGCCACTCAGACACGCCATTCACTGCATAGAGAATCGTATACTGTGCTAGCTGTGAGTACGTACCTGTGGGTTGCTTGACTGTGTGCTCCATGTTGTCCTTCCTAGGCACCGTCCGCTGGGTTGGGCGAGGAGATGGATGAATCCTCCCGTGTACCGACCGCTGGTGGACCTGTCGACAATGGAAGAACGCCACATTATCCTGACCTACCGTCTTAACCGTGCCACTATCCATGAACTGTGTGCCCAGCTGGAGCCCGACCTGATGTCCCCCATCCGCCAACCCACAGGGATTCCCCCTCTGGTGCAGGTCATGTCAGTACTCCATTTCTTGGCAAGTGGGTCATTTCAGACAACCGTGGGAATTGCTTCTGGGATGTCTCAGCCCATGTTTTCGAAGGTGTTATCCAGAGTGTTGTCTGCCCTGATGAAATCCGTGAGGAGCTACATCATTTTCCCTGAGGTGGGCGAATTGGCTACAGTGAAGGGTGATTTCTACGCCCTTGGACATATTCCCAACGTAATTGGTGCCATTGATGGGACCCATGTGGCTTTGGTTCCCCCAAGAGACAGGGAGCAGGTGTACAGGAACAGAAAAAATTACCATTCAATGAACATCCAGGTGGTGTGTTTGGCTGACCAGTACATCTCGCATGTAAATGCCAAATTCCCAGGGTCAGTGCATGACGCCTACATCCTCAGGAATAGCAGCATCCCTTACGTGATGGAACAGCTACAGAGACACCGTGTATGGCTAGTGGGGGACTCTGGGTACCCCAACCTGTCGTGGCTACTGACCCCAGTAAGGAATCCCCGGACCAGGGCAGAGGAACGGTACAATGAGGCCCATGGGCGTACTAGGAGGGTGATCGAACGCACCTTTGGCCTCCTAAAGGCCAGGTTTAGGTGCCTGCATATGACAGGTGGATCCCTAATGTACTCACCTAAGAAGGTGTGTCACATCATCGTGGCCTGCTGCATGCTTCACAACCTGGCTTTGCGCCGCCAGGTGCCTTTCCTGCAGGAGGATGGTCGAGACGGTGGTGTTGTGGCAGCGGTGGAACCTGAGGAGAGTGACGAGGAGGAAGACGACGGGGCTGAAACAGACAACAGGGACAGAATCATTGAACAGTACTTCCAATAGGACACAGGTAACATTTCAAAGATAATTTAGTAAATGTTAACTACTCTCCAGCATCTCTGCTGCCTGTCTATTTGCCCCAGTGTATGATGACTGAGTTTTGGCTTTTCCCTCCCTATTTCAGATCTGGGGTCCCCACTACGAGTCCTGTGCTTCGTTTCCCCATGGACTACAGCTTTGTGGCAGCTGTTTGTTGACTTCACCATGTACAAGGACATATTTGCACTGTCATGTCAATTACAATCTATTGAAATCACAGCCAGACTCCAGATATTTTGGTGCAAAATAGGTGTTTATTGAAGTGCTCAAAATGGGATGGGTGGTTTCAAGTGGGTGGGGGCTATGGTGAAGGAATGTCCATGGCAGAGTCCAGAGTAACAGTCACACAGGTGCATTGTCCAGAGGCCTGTGGAGAGATGGAGCATGGGCAGTTCAAGGATGGACAGGGTGACAATGTGGGACAGTGGGATGACATCAGGTGGTATCCATTGCTGGCGGGGGTCTTGACATCCTACTCTGTCTTCTTGCGAGATCTCAGGGCCTTCTTGCGGGGTGGTTCTTCTCCTGCAGGAGGTGGGGGTCTGGTGGGCTGCTGCTGTGCGGGGGCCTCCTGTCCACTAGCGCCGGCGGAGGTGGTTGGCTGTTCTTGGTCCAGGCTAGTGGCAGGGGCCCTTGGGTGTTGTTCAGTGTCCGCCCTGGTGTTTACGAGGTCCTGCAGCAGCCCTACCATGGTAACCAGGGTGGTGTTGATGGCTCTGATGTCCTCCCTGTACCCCCGATAGTGTTCCTCCTGCAGCGCCTGGATCTCCTGGAACCGGGCCAGTACCGTCGCCATCGTCTCCTGGGAGCGGTTGTATGCTCCCATGATGGTGGTGAGGACCTCGTGGAGAGTGGGTTCCCTGGGCCTCTCCTCCCCCCCCTGTCGCACAGCTGCCCTCCGAGTTCCCCTGTTTCCCTGGGCCTCTGCCCCCTGGCCGGTGTGCCCACTACCACTGCCCCCAGGTCCCTGTTGTTGTTGGGGTGGTGGGTTATCATGGGTGCCCTGTAGTGGTAGACACACCGCAGATTGACGCGCCCTGGAGACAGAGGCATGGGCCCGCTGGGTGGGAGCTGTGCTGGTGTTCCCAGAGGGGTTAGGGTCTGTAGTGGCCTGTGCCTGTGTGAGGGGAACCGACTGTCCAGAGGTCCCCGATGGTCCGGGCTGGTCATCGGTGTCCAGGTCGACAGAGCTGCTGTCATCGCTGACGGCCTCTTGGGTGGGGGGGGTGGATAATTCTGGCCCCTCCGCCGCGGTGTGTTGACGGTCGGGTCCTGCAGGGGTATAGAGGTATGGTTATAGTTTCAATGTGTGGCATATGGGTGTATCTGTGGGTTCTCGTGTCCCCAAGTGCTGGCATTCGTGTGTGGGGGCTTTGGTGAGGGTGGCTTGTGGGGGGGATGTGTATATGCATTGGGCATGCTTTGGTGATGGGTGTCCATGCTTAGTGGACGCATGCAGGCCTAGGTTTTGGGATGTGTGGGTTGTGATGGTGAGACATTGGCGGGGAATAGGTGTGCTGGGGGTGGGGGTGAGGATGGTGGTGGGGGTGAGGATGGTGGTGGGGGTGAGGGTGGGGGTGAGGATGGGGGTGGGGGTGAGGGTGGGGTTCGAGGATGGGGGTGAGGGTTGGGGTATGATTTGGCATGCAGGTGGGGGGGAAGCAGTATTGAAGCTTCAACTTACCAGTATCCATTCCTCCGCCGACTCCTGCGAGGCCGTCAGGATGCAGGATGTTCAAGACTTCCTCCTCCCATGATGTGAATTGTGGGGGTTGAGGTGGGGGTCCTCCGCCAGTCTTCTGCACGGCGATGTTGTGCCTGGATACCATGGAACGCACCTTCCCCCGTAGGTCGTTCCATCGCTTCCTGATGTCTTCCCGATTTCTGGGGTGCTGTCCCACTGCGTTCACCCTGTCGACAATCCTCTGCCATAGCTCCGTCCTCCGGGCAATGCTAGTGTATTGTATCTGTGTGCCGAACAGCTGGGGCTCTACCCGAACGATTTCCTCCACCATGACCCTGAGTTCTTCGTCTGTGAAGCGGGGTTGTCTTTGGGGTGCCATGGGGTGGTGTGTATGATGTGTGGGGTGGAGTATGTGTATTTAAGTGAGTTGAGTGTGGTGGTGTGTGTTGTTTTGTGTGTGGATAGTGTGTGGGTGATGGTGTTGAGTGGCTGTGGCTGTTATTTTTTGGATGCTGGTGTCTCGCTCTTGCCTTCTTTACGAATTTTTTAGCGTAGGGGTTTGTGGGTGATGTGGGTGGGTGTTTTATATTGTATTGTGTGTGTGGGAGTGGTGTGTGTATGTGTATCAGGTGTGTGGGATTCAAATCGTCCAATGTGGCTGGGTTTTGTTCGTTTGTGTGTATTCTGACCGCAGCGGTGTGTCCCGCCAATGGAATACCGCGTTTGAATGACCGCCGCGTGGATTCGTGGGTCGTAATGGCATGGGCGTATTTCTGTTGGCGTGACGGTGGAGGTTTTGTCACCTCCACCTTTCCGCCGACCGCTGGTCTGGCGGTCTGTTGTGGCGGTCGGATTTTCGGAGGTTTGCCTTCTGCGGGTCAGAATGACCGTGGCGGGTTTCCGCGACCGCGGCGGGATTATGGAGGATTTCTGACCGGCGGTAGGCGCCTTTTACCGCCGAGGTCAGAATGACCACCACAATGTGCTACTGGTGAACATTGAGCAACTAATATGCGCAGTTGTGAAACACAAAGTCCTTGGTCAAACACAATTAATAGCATCACACCACCCCAGTCTGCCCCACTCCAACCCAAAACGATCTGCCCCACTCCAATCCAAAACAATCTGCTGCACACCAATCCAACACTATCTGCTCCAATCCAATAAAAACAATCGTCCCTACTCCAATCTGCTCCACTGCTATCCAAAACAATCTGCTGCATGCCAATAAAAATAATCTGCACGCCTCCAATACAATCAGCCCCACTCCTATCTACCCCACTCCAGTCTGCCCAACTCTAATCCAAAACAAACTGCCATACTCAAATCCAGAACAACGTGCCCAACTTGAATCTAGCTTGTGCCAATCCAAAATAATCTGCCTCACTCCAATCTTCCCCACTCCAAACTAAAACAATCTGCCCCACTACAACATAAAACAATCTGTCCCAATCCAATCCAAAACAACCTGGCCCACTCCAATCCAACTCAATCGGACACACTCCAATATGCCCCACTTCAACCCAAAACAATCTTCCCCACTCCATTCCAAAACAATATGCTCCACTCCAATAAAAACAATCTGCACCACTCCAATAAAAACAATCTGCACCACTCCAATAAAAACAATCTGCACCACTCCAATAAAAACAATCTGCACCACTCCAATCCAAAACAATCTGCGCCACTCCAATCCAAAACAATCTGCACCACTCCAATCTGCACCACTCCAATAAAAACAATCTGCACCACTCCAATCCAAAACAATCTGCGCCACTCCAATCCAAAACAATCTGCACCACTCCAATCTGCACCACGCCAATTGAAAACAATATGCACCACTCCAATCCAAAACAATCTGCCCAACTCCAATCCAAAACAATTTGCCCAACTTCAATAAAAAACAATCTGCTCCCCTGCAATCCGCACCATTCCACACTACCTGACTCAATCCAAAACACTCTACCCCACATCAATCCAGAAAAATCTTCCCTACTCCCATTTACCCCACTCCAGTCTGCCCCACTCCAATCAAAAAAAATCTGCCCAACTCTAATCCGCTCTGCTCCAATCTGACCCACTTGAATCCAAAACCATCTATCCCACTCCAATCTGCCCCTCTCCACTCCAATCCAACCCTCCTCACCCCAATCAAATAAGCCCCACTCCACCCCAATCCTCCACAATCTACCCCACTCCAATCAAAAACAATCTGCCCCTCTCCAACCTGCCCCATTCCAATCCAAAGTAATCTGCCCGACTCCAATCCAGCCCGTCCCAGTCCACCCCACTCCAAATCAATGTAGTTCAATCCACCCACTCTACATCAATTCAATCCACCCCACCCCAATTCATTCCACCCATTCAATCAAATAAACCCCGCTCCAGTCCAATCCAGCACACCACTCCAGTCCAGTCCAAACCATCCCACTCCAATCCACTCCACTTTAATAAATCCAATCGACCCAACTCCAATCCAATACATCCAATCCACCCCACTCCCAACTACCCCACTCCAATACAGTCCACCCCACTCCAATCCACCTCACCAAGGTCCTATCTCTCCAGTTCAGTCCATCCACCCCAATCTAATCTAATTCACCCCAATCCAATCCACCTCTCCCTATTTCAATCCACTCCATTCCAATCCACTCCAGTCCACTCAATCCACCACACTCTAGCCTAATCTAATCCACCCCACTCTACTTCAATCCAATCCAGCCCACTACCTAAATCCAGTCCAACCAACTCCGCCCTATTCCATCCCACTCCACTCTACACCACTCCATTCTGTGACACTCTCTGCACCGAACCACTGAATTCTATGTCAGGACCGGAGGCATGGATTATGCCATCTTTCTCCACTTTATTAAACAGCAGCCGAACAATACATAAGAACTACTGTTCCCATGAGAACTTGGGAATTGGAGTACAAAAAGAACCAATCAAAATACAAAAACAAAAACCAATCAGAAACAGGCAGTCAAAATATAGTCCATTAACTATTTCCAGCCTTCCTCTTTCTTCGCTGCTCACAGCCGAGCCAAGTTGATTTCCTGTACTCTGTTAGTTTCTTGTATGGGTTTATATTTTAATGTATCATAATGTGTGCAGTTTTTGACATTTATTGATTTCTTTATTTAAGTCCAGTGTCGCTGGAATGTTCTAGTTCCTTCGCGATCATATTTTCTTATTTGAAGTGCACTAGCGGTGCTCGAACGTCACCAGGTGGCGCCTGTTTAAACATCTGTGCTGAGGAGAATGTGCAGCTTCAATTCCTGTCAGATTACAGTCGAAGCCGCGCGTCCTACTCCAGCTGTGTCTGTGTCTCTCTCGCTTTCTTCTTCTCAGCCAGGAGAGTGACTCCCTTTATTAAGGGTCTGTAGCTATTATTTGACGCCCAGTTTTCAGTGGGGTCTGTATTGTTTCTTATTCCATAGCCCTATAGGGTGGGAATTTGGGCATTCATATTTAATATTCATATTTAATGTATTTATACAGAGGTTTGTGCCCCCTTTAAATATTTTCTGTGCACTGGGGAGAGGTGTCCCGGGCTGATGCCTTTGTACATTAGTGTGATTTCACACTTTTAATCCTTAGCTGATACCCAGCTCAAATAAAAAATGATTATTGTTATATATATTTATATATACTGTTGAATATATTTTTTTTACATTTGAATTTCATCATCTAGTTTATTATGGAATTAACGGATAATGAGGAGTTTTTTAATGCTGTTGATGCTTCTATCTATAGAGCAGTTTCTGAGGCAATTGGTCCTCTTGAGGACAGATTTTCTCAACAGATTGCACATGAATATGCAAAATGTACAGCCTCTAACCTAACTCCCTCAGCGCCACCTATATCCCTTAATGACTCTCAATCCTCTACCAGTGCAGCAACTCCAGCAAAGTGTCGTCGAGTGGCAGGAGTTGATCACAATATTTTCAATTGTGTTAATAATTCCCTTTTATCCTTTGCTGATCCGTCTCTTTCCTTAGATCCTCAGCCCCACTCTCCACCTCTCCAAGGGGGTTTTAGGTTTTAGGGTGGGGTTGGGGAGGTGGGGCGTTTTTGGTTTTGGGGAGTGGGTGGGGGGTCAGGGGGTTTTAGGGTGGGGTTGGGGGGGTGGGGCGTTTTTGGTTTTGCGGAGTGGGTGGGGGTCAGGGGGTTTTAGGTTTTGGGGTGGGGTTGGGGGGGTGGGGCATTTTTGGTTTTGGGTAGTGGGTGGGGGTCAGGGGGTTTTAGGTTTTGGGGTGGGGTTGGGGGGGTTGGGCGTTTCTGGTTTTGGGGAGTGTGTGGGGGGTCAGAGGGTTTTAGGTTTTGGGGTGGGGTTGGGGGGGTGGGGTGAGGGATGTAGGGTGAATGGTGCCTATTGCTAATGATTTTATCAGGAATGCCTTTACAACGAAATATGGTTGTTAAGGCATTCGTGGTAAAATCATTAGTAGTAGCAACGAGGTCGGTGTTCCGACCTCGTTGTTAAGGCAGTAGTTGTTTTTGAAGTCGTTGTTTCGTCGTACAGTCCTTGACGACATCTTACTCCTGGAGAAAACTCTCTGCCCAACTTCAGATAACTGTCAACTTATTACAAGACCTAGGGTTTGTCATAAACAAGTCCAAATCTCTATTAATTCCTTTATAAAGGGCGGTCTTCCTAGGTTTCACCAAAGACTCGACCTCCGCCACCTTAAGTCTTCCATCTCGAAAGATGGCAAAGATTTGTCACGAATTGCGACGTACTCTGACCAAGCAAAGGGTTTCACTTCGGCAGACTGCTCTCTTAGTGGGGCTCCTCTCTTCATCTATACAAGCAATTTTTCCCAGTCTTTTCCATTATCGGGCTCTTCAACATTTAAAGGCATATCACCTTTGCAAAGGTTTAACCTACTCTCAGAAAGTCCTTCTCTCTGAAGAATCAGTAGAAGAAATACGTTGGTGGCTATCAAATATGGAGAGAGCAATCTTCAATTCTGCTCCGGATCTCATAATCGAGTCAGACGCCTGCAGATCAGGCTGGGGCGCTCGATGCAGAGATTTTTCCACTGGGGTAACATGGTCTCCGGAGGAACAAAATTTACATTTAAACTGTCTGGAGATTTTAGCTGGTTCATTTGAAGTCAAGTGCTGAACCAAAGACTTGTTCCACTAGTATGTTCTTCTGAAGATGGACAATATCTTGGCAGTCCGTTATTTCAACCACCTAGGGGGCACTCATTCCAAGACTCTTTCCAATCTGGTGACCAGTTTTTGGCAATTCTGCCTGGATCATCAAATTTCAGTCACTGCTCAATACCTACCGGGTAGTCAAAATCAGATTGCGGATTTTCATTCCAGACATTCCAGAGACTCCCGTCTTTGGAAACTTCACCCGGAGGTGTTTTTTCACCATCAGGATTTATGGGGTCCGTTTACAATAGATCTCACTGCATCCAGACTGAATCACCAGCTTCCCCGATTTTTCAGCTCGAAACCGGATCCTTTGGCGACCGCCACAGATGCTTTTCTTCCTGACTGGAGTTGGGAGAAAGGTTATGCCTTCCCCCCCGTTTACGATGATAACTTGAACGTCTGCTCATATTCATCGCCAACAAACAGACATAGTTTTGGTGACACTAATTGGGAAGTAGCAAGTTTGGTTTCTGGTTCTTCTGGAACTTTCTTGGGATTCTCCAATCCGACTCCCCCTATTTCCCTTGCTGCTTCTTAATCTGGACAATATGCCTTATCCGATGGTTCTGGAAGGCTCTCTATCATTGATGGCATGGCGAATTTCCGGGGACAATGTCCGGTCCCAGGTCTTTCGCAACAAGCGGAGGTCCTACTATCAAAGGCTTGGGCTCCCAGCACGTCGAAGGGTTACAGATCAGCTTGGGGTCAATGGGCCCGTTGGTGTTTGCGAAGGAGTTGCAATCCTGTGGAAGCTGATGTAGCCCATGTTCTCAATTTTCTGGCTTATCTTGCTTCTAGAAGAATGGCACATCGATCCATTAATACTTTCAGGTCAGCTATTACAGCTGGACACTGTATGGTTGATGGTGTTCCGCTAGGGGAACATAAATTAGTATGTTGTCTTCTTCGAGGTATTAGACATTCCTTACCGCCTCAGCCCCGTTATTCTTCCCTTTGGGACGTCAATCAAGTAATGAATCTGTTCTTGTCTTGGCAACATAATCAGTATCTTTCCAGGAAAGAACTTTCTGCCAAACTAGCCATGATTCTTTGTCTTATATCCTGTAGAAGAGTTTCTGATGTCCGTGCCTTGGACGTTTCTGATACAACCTTCTCTCCTTCTGGAGTATCCTTCACGGTAAGTAGACAAATGAAAACTAATACCAGAATAATCACTTATCCTGCTTTCTCAGAAGTCCCAAAGTTGTGTGTTATTCGTTGCCTCAAAGCTTATGAGTAGATGACTTCAGATATTCGTCCTCTTGGAGAGCGTCAACTTCTTAACGCACTGCATAAACCGCATAAAGCAGTTTCCTCACCCACCACTGCTCTGTGGGTTCGTTGGGTGATGCAGGTGGCTGGTATCAGCCTTTCCCTTTTTGGTGCCCATTCCACTTGTGGAGCTATGGCTTCTAAAGCATTTACTTTAGGGGCTAGTCTGGAGGATATTATGAATGCAGCAGACTGGTCCTCGGATTCAACCTTCAAGAGGTTCTATTTCAAGACAGTTTTTGATATGGCTCAATTAGTGGCAAACGAGCTTTGAACTAGCATAATCCTCGCCTTTAGTCCTGACATAGAATGAAATATTTCCTAGCTATCGTAACGGAAAGTTTTAATTCTATTAAGGTATCAGAGGCAATGATTATCCCTCCCGGTCACATAAAAAGATTTTCAGGGTAACCTTTTCAAATTTAAATGATCCCTCACCGTATGTAGTAAGTACTTTCTAATTATCCATTCAGATTTATTGTCTTTGAACTCTTAGAATGCAATAAATTGTTTAGATTTGTTCCGATGTCTCTTCATTTCGGTCCTTTTCTTCAAAAGTACGGAATACCCTGTTTTAAAACTTTCCATTCTTCGTAGGAACTGAAACAGCAAAACAGGATTCTTAACCATGGATGACAGCCTGGCTCACACGACGAAAGAGGAAGCCTGGAAATAGTTAAGTGACTATATTTGGACTGCCTGTTAGTGATTGGTTTTTGTTTTTGTATTTTGATTGGTTCTTTTTGTACTCCAATTCCCAAGTTCTCATGGGAATAGTAGTTCTTATGGATTGTTCGGCTGCTGTTTAATAAAATGGAGAAAGAAGGCATAATCCTTGCCTCAGAGTCCTTAATAGGGTTGAAACTTTCTGTTACGATAGCTAGGAAATTTTTCACTCAACTCAACTCTAGGACACCCTACTGCCCCTGCTGTACTCCACCAAATCCACTCTATGACACTACTCCCTCACCTGACTCTATGACACTCCACACTGCTAACTTTGAACCATGCTGAACAGCAACCGCATTGGTGTACAACATGGTCAAAACAAACATTGCCAAAAAAATAACTTGTGTATAGGCGAGGCCTGTTGGCTTTGCCAGTGTTTGTTTTTATTGCAATCATGTGCCAGAAACACAATGCCACCTCCTAAGCTTGCAATAAAAGTCCTTTTGTCTAAAAAAAAAAAAAAAAAAATACAAAAATTTTTTTTATAGAATCACTCATGGGGCTGTTTTACTAGTAATGTTCTTTCCTTTCGTTTGCTCAATGCATTTTTTTATTATTAGCTGCAAAGGTGACAAAAGTAAAACCCACTTAACCAAGGATTCAGCCCTTGCGAAACTACAATGTTACAATGTCACTTAAAGGCATTTTAACTACTTTGACACAAAATAATCGACATCTAATAGTGCACCTGAATTACAGGACCAATAAATTGCAATTTAAAATGAATATAAAAATAAAATAAAAACTATAACAAGAACCATTTTTGTCACTAAAAAGAAAGGCCCTGTTTTAGGAATATGTGAAAAAAGAACACATGGTTTGTGCAGCCACTCAAACCGAAGGGAGCTAATGGGAAACGTGGGCTGAGCCACTACGCAAGGCTAAATGCTGAGGTAGGCAGAAGCAAAATGTTAATTACAATATAAAACACCAAAGGATGATAAAAAAATAAAAAAACAGTTGTCTGGTGAGACTAAACCTAAAAAGTAATACAACATTCAAGGTGTGGCAGGTGAATTAATACTCTGCACAAACAAAGTTTTTAGATCATTAATGTACAGAGGTTCTATTCAAATGGAAAACGTGACCAAAAGAATACCTTTATTATTTACTCAGTATTCAAGAGTTCGTGCAGCACAACTCTAAAGAATCGAAGAGCTTCAAAAGACGTCTTATTGAGAACCAAATTGTTTCCACCAAGAGGATCCTAGAAGAACTCAAGCACATTTGCATAACTGCAAGACTCCCTAAGTTAAGCTAGAAAAACAGACAAGCCTTTAGTTTTTCTACAAAGTATGTGCCTACACTTTTCTAAATAATCGTTCTTCTGGACCACTTATATTTGATGTACGTTCTATACCCTTATCTCCATCAAACAGCCAGTGGGGGTCAAATTGCTTACTATTATATCTCCCTAAATTAATCGCTACCCTTTACAATGGGATAAACTCAATATCAGAACTACACAGTTTAACATTTTCGAGCAGTAATAAATACTTTATCAACCCTGTGTACTAGAAATCCTGCCATCACACAAGTTGCCCAACCGGAATAGGATGATTATTGAAAACATGAAAAGAAACATAGACAAATGATGTCACATGGTCAATTGATGTTTATATATTTAAAAACACCATTAATGCTAGAAGGTTCACATATAAGAACCATCTATCAAGTCTCTATTAATGACCTTACAGACATTTGTCATTTTGGGCACAAAGGTAACAAGTGTTCCCATGTTTGGATTATTTAGCACAATTCAAAGGTATTGAAGAACTTACAAGAACTAAACTGGTGGAAAGAACTCAACCACCGTTGCCTTGTAACACAATTGGTTAAATTCAACTAGCCACCTGAGACACGCTTTTATTTTTCCTAAAATGTGTTTCTGTGCTTTGTTTTTATCACCACTTCCTCTTCTGGAGAATATGTTTTTGATGGGTATCGCAATTACAACTACTCCAAATGTATGTTAATTGGTACAGACTGTTATGTGGATAATCTGTTCCTTTCAAACACGGACTCACTGGCAAAGCACTCTCTAGAGTGCGGGCCGGCGCAACCACCCATGTTCCTTTGTCATGCCCAAGAAACATTTGACACGCACACACTTTGCAGTCAGGAAAATTAATGATAAACACTCCCTCATTTGTCCCTCATTTGTTGATAAATCTTTTTTTCCATGAGGCAGCATTTCTTTTACTTCAACTGTTAAAGTCAAATAGAGTTTGGAAAAGAAATGTAGCATACATTTACTTACTTACTTCAATGGCAGCATGGCTAGTTTCAGAGGTCTCCTTGGGTAAAACTCCCCATGCTTTTAATTTAAAATCAGAAGTGAGTTTTCCTAACTGCTTTGCTTGAAAGCAGTTCCTTTGTAACATGAAAATGCGTTCTAACGTCTTGTTTCATATAAGGAGCTTAGATGTTCGTATACTTCTCATCATTTACACCTTTCTAAAATACGCAGTCGGACTGGGAAAGAAAATAAGCCTGGGCCTGAAAAACGTAGCCCACCTTTGCAAATCAGGGCAGTTTTGAACTTGCAAAGATACTCTGTATTTTGCAAGGTATGGGAGACTGCATGCATGTGTGCTTTCCGCAGGAAATGTTATGGTAATATCTGGTAAATACACAGTATAAAACATGTGGCCCAACAGACCATAAACCACCAATAGTCAAAATGACCTGTCAGTTCCTATATTCCAGTATATTGAAGAAAAGGAGATGGCTGGTGGGAATAGAGACATTTAGAGAACAGCCAATCAGAATTTTAAGTAGGCTAATAACAAAATTGTGAAAGTGCTCAAAAGCCCATAACTGCCATAACTGATGCTTTCTGTCAATGCAGCGTGGTACTGACCCATAACACATCCACTTTAGAGTCAAAGACTGAAGTCTGCGTGGTGCATCTACCTCACTCTGATGTGCCATAAATACATCTTCCCAAGTACAAAGAACACTAAATATTCTGCCAAGGTACTTCAGTACAGACTTGGAGTGTTATTCTGCCAAATGACTTCAATCCTGACCTGCTGTCACATTGGTATAAAATAAACATAGTGCACTGTGAGAAGGTGTTAGCAACCTCTGCTGGGTCATACACAGATCATCTCCACAGCAAAGGTGATTTTATACATGTATATTTCATTGTCTGTCACATTAGCAGATGCACATCATTCTGATAGCCTTCTAACTGCAGATTCCTCATCTCGTGAATGTCCCCAGGAGACAGACTGAGTCTAGAATCTCTCCTAGTGATTCCCTTGCACGTCAGTAGGTGGTGGGTGTGGCTCTCAATCAGTTGTGCCCCTCCCCCTATGTTATGTCAGGGGTCACTATATCTGCATCATCTCTTCACGCTGAAGTTAGTTCCTTTCTTTCCATACCTGCCAATGCGAATCCAGAGCTGTTACTTCCCTCAAAACTTCTAAAGTGTGCAGGCAATGTCACCCGCTAAGGATACATGGTTTAAACAGTGTTGTGACTGTAACTGACAAATACTGGTGACAGAAACCCATCACATCTGTCTTTAGTGCCTCGGCTCCAAACATGACTCAGTTCCATGTTCATACTGTGCCAAAAATGAACAAGAAGGCCATCTGCAACCGGGAGGCAAAACCCAAAGTTGCTAAGCTCTGTAAGTCAAAGAAAGGGTCCTAGTCGAGGGCATGTGCACTCCCAAGGCCATTATCACAACCGATTGAGGTCCCGGAGCTGAGTTAAGTCCAAGAAGTCCCATAAAAAGCACAAATAGTCAACCCATGAGTCTTCCTCGTCCTGCCACTCCTGCAACTTGGACTTCTGTAACACTCCAGCCACTTCTAGACTGTGGCGTTGTTCATCCTCGCACCCCATTCTCACATGGAACCGATTCTGACTCAAGTTCTGCTTCCGCTTCACCCTAAACAGACAGCAAAACTACAACAGCTCCAGCAGCTAAGGGTGGCCATAGAACAGATTTCTAGTGAATCATCAGATCACTCTACAGCGCTTTCGGACCCCATGGATTCAAGGGGGTCTCCAGTTGGCGTACTGTCTGCTAATTAGTCTTTGACACCAACAGTGCTCCTTGACCTCAGAAAGAGGCCAACCCCTCCCCGACTCCGGCCCAGCTGAGCTCCAGTGCCACGCAGGATGCTTCCTTTGGTGGTACTATCCTTTTAAGAGTAGAAGTCGTGCTGAGAGGGGTTAGCTTTGTCTATGAATAATATACACAACCTCATCAGAAATGCTGGTTCCAATATGGTCGTGATAGGTTCCTAAAGTTTATTTTAACAAAGCAACTGCCTTATATCAAAGCCTCATCCAGGCTCCTAGCTATCTCTCTTTTACTATGGTAAGTTCTCGGAAATGTTTTACAATTTTAAAGAGAGAGATAAAGATAAAATAAATACATCTGTATGTCCAACCAAAGCCTGCTAAATGGACATAAGAGATGGGGGTTGTCTTTCACCAGGTGGCTGGGCCATATTCAACATTGTAATTGCTTTCTGCTGTGCCTGTCTAGCCAAATGGAATGCACTGTGCAGAGAGAGTGGGAGAGATACCAGCATAAAGAGGGAATCTGGACCACACCTACGACACTAAAACTCACTTCCAGATCACGGACTGGACTGCTGCCTGCCTCACTTCTGTTCCTTTGAATGGAGATGAAGCTAGAATTCTCAACCTGCTCACACCCATCACCTGGGAAATGTGTATACCCCGAATCGCGAAGGGGTTATCACCATTTTGAAACTGGTGGTAAAGTATTACTGTTTTGCGACCAGAATTCGGTCGCAAAACAGTAATACACACCATACCAATTCTGTAATTGAAAGGGAAGCCGTGAACACGTCCCTTCCAAATACCGAATTGCAAAAAGCTAAGTACGATTTGGGAGAACATGTTACTAAATCACATTTTGCCTTCTGTCCATTAGAAAAAGCATTTTTACAGTCGTAAACGGCCCATAGGGCTGGAAAAATGCTCTGTACATTTGGCCCTAAAAGTACCTGCGTTACTTAATTTTCTCCATTTGAATCAGTGTCTGCTCTGTTAACTATGTACTTTCTGTAAAATGTTCTAGTAGCACATACAAGTAACACTAAAATATTGTTTACCAATGTTCCCAAACCTGTGTCTTTGGAGTCTAATCCTATGACCACCATTAACTGAAGTCCCTCTGAGTATCACTAACTGTCCATATGGATATTCAAGTATTATTCAAATGAGGTACCACTAAAACTCAGAGTGATTTGTGTCTAAAGCACTACAGCACGTCTTGTCTTGGTATTTAAGACAATGCTTTAAATAGATTATGACTGAATTTACAGCACTCATCTGTGTTCTGACTTTTTTTTCATAAACATTGCTTCCTTAACATTAGAACAGAACAGTCACATTTACCATGCATTATTTCAAGCATCTGCTTACCTGTATAAAATATGTCATCCTCAAACTTCTTACTGCTCTTGGTTGAAACATTTGGTGTTTCAAGGGATATTATACGTTTAGAAACAGCACTGGTCTGGGTTGTAATTTTGCGATACACTTCATTGCTGACAGAGGTAGGTTCACTCACTTCCTCCTCTTCAGGTTTGTGTTGTTCTTTCTCAAAATCATCTTCATCTCCAGAATCAGATCGCTTTATGCTCAGGCGTCTCATGCGTGAAACAGAATGGACTTCCGTCATCCTAAACAGACGATCTGTGGCTGTACGTTGTGGGGTACAGGCAAGCTTCCCTTGTAGCGTTTCGATCATCTTGGAGGTGCTTCTTGTCTTTCTTTCTGAGCTGGGTGTTACAGCTTTCTTTTGACAGATTGAGGATGAAATGGATTGGCAGAGTGTATTCTCATCATGCCCCTGCTTTTCAAGCTTGAGTTGTACAAGTTCATTTTCAGGAGACAAACTAACATCATGGCTTTTACTGAACTTCAATAATGTACTTGTTGGGGAACAGCTCTTTGATAAAATGTTTAGCTCTCCCTTAAAAGCTGAGTTTTTATTCGAGTCACAGTTTTCAATTTCCATCAAAGCATTTTGGCCTGTCTCTTCTTTGGTTTCTGTGGTTCCACTTACCCTCTCTCTTTCGAAACACTCTTTGTGTAGAGGAGCAACTTCAGAAATGAGATACTGGCTCTGTTTAGCATTGATGGAATCCTCTGCAACATCAATACCCAATATCCTTGAGGCCCTTGCCTGAAGAGATTCACTTTCTGGGATATCCAATGTTTGTTGATTTTCGTGATACATGTAGCACATGCTCTTATTAATCTCAGAGTTGTCATCAATTCTGAGGCAGTTCGTCTCGGACTCACACAGACCTTGATTTCTATTTGCTGAAAGCAATCTTGGATCTGTCTCTTTTGCTAGAAGGTCATAATTTTCTGGAACAGTGTTTTCACTCTCTTTTTTGAAACTCTTTAACATATCATCAAAATAAAACTGACCTTCGTGTGTAACGCTGAATGTGGAAATCGGATCCTGTGTTTTAGTCCCTGAATTCAGGGAATAGCTTTTAAATAATTTGTGGGTTGATTCTTGCCTTTCACTAGATACACAATCTTTATTTTTGTTGTTGTCTGCTTTCTTATTGCCTCTGTCATTTTTTGGTAATGAGTGTTCTTCAGATGACCTGCTTGAATGTCCTGGGCAGTATCTTCCTGAAAAAGGGAACTCTAAACCAGAAAAGATCTGTGAGCTATCACATTCAACGTCGTTGCTCCAGCCCTCAGATTTACATTTATCTCTTCCTGTCTGGAGCATTGCAATCTCTTGTACTTTCTTTTTTGGCTTGTTTTCATAATCTGTTTTCTTTTTAGGTTGTTGAGCAATTACTGAGTTAAGCATCTCCCCGGAACACCAATCATGCAGCTGTTCTTTATCTTTCTCTAATAAGTCTGAGGTTTGGTCACTTTCTCTTTCCTGAAGCTCTTTATTTAGAAATTCAAGTTCACTGATTGCATCACATGGCCGACGGTTGGCAGGCTTTAGAAGGAACTGTCCAAAAGGCTCCGTACTGTTAAAGGAATCTACTACCTCACCTTTCACCACCTCAGGTTTGGTAAAAATGATCTTCTCTTTTCCATTTGTGCTCCCAGAAAAAAGTCCGGAGGCTACATTTTTGTATGTCTTTGGTTTATATAAATGAGATTCAGAGGACATTGTTCTTGAGAATGCACTCTTGATGGATGGGGTAAAGCGCCTTTGACCATTAATACTGTATGCAGTCTGACCATAGTCACCAGCTTGTTTCTTTGACCTCGTCACAGGTAACGATGCTGCAGAGTTTGGACCAAAGTTTGCATCATTTTGTTTGCTTAGGCTTGCACCAGAAAAATACTCTGCGTTTCTATCCTTGTGAGGAAAAATGGCTTTGGATTGGTGGTCTTTGCAGTGGTCACCTGGCCAGGAACCAGAATATCTGAGTTCCTTGTGCTTTTTGGGCTTGCTAAGCTTGACATCATCTGTGTGTTTATGTTCTTCTTGTCTGTACTCTTCTTCTTTTTCTAGCCTGTTTTTATTGGGCATTTGCCTTTCCAAATCAGTGGATAATGAGCTCTGAAAGCGTTGCTCATGGAAAATAATACTGCTATCGTCAACTTGAACTATTGTCTCTTTGCTTTGGGTGAAGTCATTGTTGTTCTTGTCCTTATCTGGTTGACCCAACACTGCTGTGACTGGTACTGAAACTAAGCAAAATATTGTTTCATTCATCTTCTTCCTTGAACTGATTCTGCACTGAATCTCAGTTTCTGCCTCGCATGTTTTCCGATTATTTTGATTTTCAAATGCGTCATGAGAATCTTCTTTTTTCTGGGAATGTTTCTCTATTTTATCACACCTGAGGTCAGCCTTTTCACAACCTGCTGTAGCATTGTCTGCATGATCAGGAACACCATACGTTTTGTAGCTTGTCGAAAATGTGCCCAAGCACTTGTTATTAGCAGTTTTACCCATCACTGAACTGTAGTTTACATTACTTAACGAATCCGGAGTATCCAAACGGGTCATAGCAAGATGTTGCTCTTCCATATTTTTACCTTGTAGACCTTGAAATCCCATCAAACATTTATTTTCTGTTTCTTTGGTGTTGTTGGGATACCCTTCCTCCTGTCCCATTTTAATATGCCTTATGCGCGGATCATCAAAAGGAATATATTGAACAGAAGATGTATAATCTGTCACGTTAGTATTAAGCCCATTGTTTTCAAAGGAGACACAGCTTTTTGGACGGTACTGGCCATCTGACCCAATGATATCAAATGGAAGTTGCTCTTGCATGCTGTTGCTGCGCTCCCAATGATGCTGTAGGTCATCCTTAAAATACATACCACAATCAAGAATCTGACTAACGTTTGGCCCAGGTGGGGATTTGTAAGATGGCGGAGGCACATAAACTGGGGGCTCAATACTAGATTCTTGAATACAAACGTTATTTCCAGGCTCGCTGATGTTGGTGGACTGGTTTTGTTCAGCTTTTGACTGTTCCTCTTGAAATCTGTCTGTCTCTACTGTTCCTCTAGTCTGCTGGTGAAGTTGATAAGTTGGAGGTCTATCAGGTCTGCCATACTTAGGTTTTGGCAAATTGTGAAAGCTGTTGCCAGTTCTGGAATTCTGATTCAAATCCAAGTGCATGCTATTTTTGGGGTAAGGTACTATACTTTTGACTCCTTGTAAGCAGTTGTTGCTGGACATAATGGGCTGACCCACATGTGTCATATTTTCAGACAGAAAGCCTCTAGGCAATGAACTGGATTTTTTTCCGTACTGTGAACCTAATGCATTCCTTCTAGAGTCTAATGAATAACTGTCTTGAAAAAAACCTTCCCTGTCTTTATTTTCTGATGCCTGGTTCTGGGATTTTGTGGAATCTGTCCATGTTTCGGTGTTAAATCCTCTCTCTTTGTGTGAAAATGATGCCTTTGAGGTCTCCCCCAAACCATTTTTTTTCATAGCATTCTCAGTTGCTCCTTCTACCGCTGGCCAGTCTTCATTTGCAGTCCCAGACCCATAATTAGGGTTGTGGGTGCCTTGTGAGTTTGTAGTGCTGCCTTGATCGGTTCTGGTGTTTCCTTTATCATTGTAGCCCAGCAAACCACTAAAATCCTGCCCTCTTCTTCTCCAGTGGGCAATATCTTTATCTGTCTTCTGCCGGGAAGATCCTCTCAGAGGAACACTGCCATATGAACTACAAGATAAAAAAAGAAGTCAGTCACAATAAACAACTGTATGACAGACAAGCAACAAAACTACACATTCATTCTGGACAAACAATCCATAAAGTATAAAACCAAAACAGGCTAGTCGACGCATAGAGCAAGTTCTGAAAAATATATATTGCGCTCTAAAGGTAGATTATTATGTAACATATAAAATGTGTTGTTTGTTATAGGCTTAATATGCTTGCTACAGGCATAAACTGGCAGACACAAAGGAACTGAAAAGTGTAAAAATATATGCCAAAAAAGTAATCTTTTCCTAAAATGCCGGAACATGTCTTAAAATTCACTGATCAATTTCACCAGTTACATCATCAAATCTCAGTTTTAGGCCTTCAAAATTACCCTTTAAAACATAGCTGCAGATATGAACCAACAATTGTAAATAAACAATGAAACACACCTGAAGCAGGTGCCATGTTTGGCCATGTGTACATGTGGTTGTGTGTAACCTACAGAAAGCTACGCACTGTGAGCATACAGTTGAGGAACAGGGGTGTACAATGTAGGTATGGGGGGTGTGATCCTTGCCAGGTTTTCTGGATAACCATGGTCTACATAAAAGAACCTCCCTCACACTACGGTCCGCAAATTTGTCATGTAAGTTGCTCTCCTGCATCTGCGATGCACACACCACTTCTTTAGAATAGGTATGTAATCATTACTTTGAGGTTTTTCCTTCTTACATCGGAACTCATTAGATTACGTGAGTTACTTGAGTCTTTACATCACAGGTAAGTTTTCAGTCTTTTACTTTCCAGGTCTTTATTTCATAAGTAAGTTTTAAGTGTCATAACCTTAATGATATGGGTGTAGATATGTGTCGCTCTAAATGTACTTACATATATACAGCTAAGGCTATGTCATTCAACTTTGGAATTTATTTATTTTAATACATTCATGTAATTAGTAAGTAAAACAATTTTGTTTTAAGCAATTCATTTTAAATTAATTAATAAATAATAATTTTTAAAATACTTTTTAAATATGGCTACATGACATTCACTTTCTAAAGTTAATATATAGAGTAGTAACGCGTTTCTAGTGTTCAGGGGTACATAAGGGAAGAAAGTGGTTTATAGAGATGTAGGATGGGTAGTGTTCTTGGATAGTGAGGACCTTTTAGGTCTGGATAGCATATAAGGCTAGTAAGGAGTCTATAGGGCTTCATGATGAGTAGTGAAAAGGGGTAGTAAGGAGTTGTTTGGTCTTAGAGATGGCCAGAGTGTAGGGAAAGTTAGGCGTTTTTTGTGCTTAGAGGTGAGTAGGGTATAGGTGTAGTAAGGAGTTTTTATGGCTCAAGCATGTGTACTGTTGAGGGATAGTACAGAATCTTTAGGGCTCAGATTTGGGTAGTCAATAGGTATAGTAAGGAATATAGTAAGGAGTGTTTTGGCATACAACTCACCTGGATCACATCTGATCAAGCCGTTGTACATCGAAACGTTTTGGGTGTGTCTCCTGGGTGCTGTTTTTATGTGATGACACAAAGAAAAGAAAATTGCTTTGCACACTGCGGAGTTCGTGTGAGGTCCTTCGTGAAAGTTGGAAAGTGTGGAAAAGTATATATATATATATATATATATATATATATATATATATATATATATATATATATATATATATATATATTTAGAGAGAGCAAGAAAGATAAACACACACACACACACACACACAAACAATCTTACTAACCTGTGAAGTAAAGGCAATTGCGATGTAATGACTGTGATATATCTCCCGATGTAATAACCTGCTAACTAACAACTGTCATTGCTAAAGAAAATGATGCTATGAACCAGACTGACAGCAAGTAATATTGGGAAGTTGAATAGCTCATGACCAATCCAATACTGAGGTACATTTATTAAGGAGAAAGATAAGGTCCAAGCAAATCTTTCACTCTGCCTAACAAATGAATTTCCCATAACTTCACAAGTAAAATCACATATAGCATTGCCTATTGACATTATTGCCATTAGTGATGAGAACACCTTTACAACTTATATGAATTTCTGAAATTGTCACTGTCATTTTCACAAAACCTTTTCCCATCTGTGTTGCCTGCACGTGCACACGCACACATGCATGGTTCACACATGTTCTTTGCACAAAGTTATAAAAGTGTGTAATCTACATGAGCATCCTGGCTTGCATAAGTGACGTAAATCAGTTTGCTCCCTCAATCCACCCTGCATAATAATGGCACCCATACTCCTTTCAAAACACTTGCAATTGTAGACCTTTGACCGATATGTGCGATGTATGTGCCTGATCAACTGGGCTGTAAAAATTGTGAAATACAGGCACCCTTTGTTACTGATTTCCCCTATGCACACATTGCGTGGATAGGTTTGACACTCCTTTGACCAACAGCCCACCATTGATATCTTCCCATTTGAAGCACTAGCACCATGAAGAACACTTGGAAGTTATATGCTTTTTGCACACTTTCCTACAAAGTCATACTACTGTTACTCAAATATTCTTTAAATAAATTCATGGTATGAAAATAAAAGTAGCACTAGGATTTGACAAAGTTGGATCCACCACAGAAACATGGCACATAATGCTCAAATTATATCAGAAGAAGATGACCTAGGAAATATCACGAAGAATGTTGTGTGAAGTTATCACAAAAACGTGCTTTATTTGACATTTCTCATTTGGAAAGACTTACAAAAACCTATTTAGATGGACAAGAAAGTATAACAATTTAATACTTTTGAAATACAATTACAGTTACAGTCAACACTTGCCATTAATCATAAAAAGCATCTATCTTATGATACTATTTATCAGTTATCCTAAGCATTTACAAGTAATTGTTATTGCTATAATATTCGCTGTTAAGTACTACATCAGTAAATACCTTTAATATCAACAGATAAAATGTGTTTCTAGCAACTAAGGGCCTGATTTAAAACTCGTCAGATGGGTTACTCTGTCACAAAAGGAACGGCTATCCCATCCACTGAAATCTAAATCCCATTATGCCCAACTGGATTTAGATTTCGGCTTGCGGGATATCCGTCACAGTTGTGACGGAGTAACTGATCTGTGGAGTTCAAAATCAGGCCCTAAGCTCTGATACATCCATTCTTAAAACAGATTCCAAAAGAGTCACTGAAAGGGGAGGTTCCACCCAAAAAGTCTTAGAAATTGAACTCCCCACAGTACAAAGTCCTAGAATCATTCAGACATTTCATTTTTTCCAATGTAAGTTAAGTCATGTTTTCCTATCCTTAGCAGATGAAAGATAACATACAATATCTGTCATATGTCTCTTTGCCTGTAGGAGGGTGGTGTACATGTGAATTTAGTGAGTTTAACAAATGTAATTAATATGGTATGCCTGGTTGCATCACATATGTGAATCACTTAAAACACAACAGTAAAGTCATGACTAAGACAGTAAGCGGGAATAGTCATTAGTGCATATAACAAGAACATAAAACATAAATCATCAAAATCCTGCAACATGTGATCCCTACTGGTCATTGTGTAACAATACAGATTCAGATTTCTAATCTTACATTATGTTAACATGCAGCAACATTGAGAGAAGGCATTTTGGTACGTAGGGTACTGCCCTTCTGGGATTAACAAGAGCTTATCGCTGAAAAATGTCCTGAGCAAAGCTAGCCCTAGTAACTGGACTGGTACTAGAAGGTGCAGATCCAGAATATCGAGAATAGACTATCGAGTGCCCACAATAGCCCATGAAAGGTAAGTATGTACAGATTTTCAATCCACTCCACATCTATGCTCCTTGACTATATTGTCCATGTACGTATATGTAGATTTAAAAATAGTAAATCTATACTTATCCATATGCACTTTCTCCTCAGTATTTTGTTTTTCTCTATTTTGGACACAATATTGAGGCTATTCCATATTCCTTACTCAATATTCTGGACTACAAACATACTGGAACAATGTTTCGGCTTAAAAGACATTCTCTGTAAAGTCTATAATTATTCATTTTCACAAGAAGCAATGCAGTTTCCTCTTTGAAAGTAGTCCAAGTTCTGTAGTCTGCAATTTATTGCACCTTCGATTGCCTCAGCTTTAGTGTTGTGTCCCCTCCTCTGCAACCTGATGCTTCTGTGTTGATGTCTTGGAAGGAAGTTGGCGGTAGAGTTTAACATATAGTAATCTGGCATGTTTCCCAAGCAGATAGTCGGGGTCTTGCTTGCTGATGGCTCTGAGGTGTTCTCTTATATCCTCTTCTTTACTATTCTAATGTAACTTGTTACATATATCAGTGTGTGACCTATTCCAATGTACATACAGGAAGGCAGCAATATACCACATGGTTGAGGTAATGTGAAAAAGATTTGAAATGCCCTGAACAGAAATAAGAATAGCTAGCAATGGCACTGTTAAAGTAAGTAGTAATGCTCAGGAATAAATACTAATAGTATTCAGTAAAACAGGAAAAGGCGAGGCACTGATATTATAGAATGCACATGGATGTTAAATTCCCCAATGGCCATCGGTGTCTCTGAAATTTCCCCACCTCACTGTCCTCCACTTGAGCCACGCAAAATAATGGGGTGCAGTAAATGTAATGAGGGGCCCACGTGTCCCACACCTCACAGATATTACTTGGCCTTGGGCTGATTTGGGCCCCCCTGAAAGTCTGGGGGTCGTATGATGGCCTGGGGCCACCCTGCACCTTACATTACGGGCATGATTAAGAAGGAAATTTTAGTCTCCTTATGGACATAAACTCCACTTTCCACATAAAACAGGATTACAAGTTTGTAGAGTGCAGTAAAACCCATGTTCAATGCCACCTACCAAAATATGGTGAATACGTGCCTGGTAAATAACAAGATAATGTGGTAATTTTGCATCACACGTTATTCCCAGTGCTTGAAAGAAGGCGAATCTCACCGGATCCCAATTCTGGCAGCTAACTCTGGACCCAGGGAAATATGCTGATTTTGCCTAGTGTCATTTTCCGACACTGACACACAGTCCAGTAGCCCATGCACCTTGTCTGCTCTAATTTCAGAGCAGCAACTGCAGGTGGGCTTTTTTTTCCCCCCTTCCAGTTGGGCCCAAAATAAATGCTGGTGTTTGTTTTAAATAGTCATCAGCCATTCTTTTGTTCGAGTATCAACTGGCTGGGAGCCACAAGGAGCCTAACACCTGGGTTCAAGAGCACTGGAAAGAAAAAAGGCACACAGATCATTTATCACTTTTCAAGTAGCTTACAAAAACTATGGGTCTGATTTAGATATTGGCAGACGAGTTACTCTGCCACACCAGTGACAGCTATCCCACCCGCCAAAATCTAAATCCCATTAATATCCTACGGGATATAGATTTCCACGGATGGGATATCTGTCACTGTTGTGACAGAGTAACTCATCAGTTAATTTCTAAATCGGGCCCTATTGCCAGTTTTGGACTTTCTTAAACACCCCATGTAAGGAATGTGTATGAACTGTAAGAATAAAAGATTTATCTGTGTGTATGAGTAATTACTCCAAAAATGATTTAAATGACACCTACTCATTTATTTTTTATTTACTTCTTTTATAGCACTACTCATCCCAGTTTAAGTTGTCAGAATGCTTTATATCACACAATGCAACAATAAATCATTTAAGTATGAAAATATATGTACAGGATAGGTTACATAACATAATGAGTGTTATAAGGTGTAGAAATCACATATCGTTTATACTTGCAGGCATTATAATCCCCTCAAAATTGCTGAGCACACAAAGGTCTCAGTATTAGGTGTCTTAACCCAGACGTTTTAAATTGCAGCCTCTTTGTGATCAATTAAGTAAACTACAACAGATTTAATGTCACATTTAACCTTATTGCAAATTTTTTTGTGCAGATTTAAAAAAACAAATTGTATAAATTGTGTCAGACTCGGCTTTTAAAGCACCACCCCTCATGACTCCACCCCCTTTCCTCTGCCACACCTTAACCCACAATATATGGGCCCCGAGTTTTTTTTTCCTAATTCTAGTACTGGTTGTTCCCTATTATTAATGAATTCATTCGGAACAGCAGGGTAATGGTGATATGATACCAAATGGAAATGTTAATTTCAGGTTCAGAATTACTACCTGCCTCACCATTGGGCCCTTAGATTTAGAAGAGGACATTCAAGCTTTGCCTGCTCGTTACTGTAATTGGGTATTGGTAGTGAACGTGCAAATTCATTTAGAAAAAGAAAGACAATTCTTAATAAGCAGAAGTAATGCAAGTGGAAGAAATAATTGATTGGAGTAAAAATAATGATCATTCTTCCACAAGTGTAAAATGGTATATTGGATGTCAGAGATCATTGAATACTCTTTTAAAGTAGTTTTTGTATTTGATTTAAAATTTTGAGCAAAAATAATGAAAATATGTGTAAATGGTATTTAAACACTTTTGTTTGTGTTTCTTCTACATTTTTTCCTTCTGTACTTGCAAGCAAGCTAATTTTCAACTCTTAGTCGCTGCTAGTTGTAAAACGAGCTAAACTCCCGTCTGCAGTATCACCACGGCCACTGGAATTATTGGATTCTGCGGTTGTGCCATTTTTCGCTTAATTATGGATTTGCTCCACAGCCACATAATCCATCATCTGCTGCAGCATTTGCAGGGTTTAACAAAAAAAAATTCTAGCTCAAACAAATCAAAAGTTACTAAAAACGCAGTTATGTGTGTTGTGGGTAGTGGGAGCCCCTTCACAAAGGGTGACATTAAGTGATTCTAATTAGGTAAACGTTTTGCAAAAACTGTGTGAACATGAGCAAAAATGATAAAACAATGAATTAATATAGTCGAAACATGTGACACGTTATTCCGCAAAATTTGCAGTTTTATTGCTCCATAATATAGTCAACTCTGCCACATAATCTAGTCCTTTCCTGACATAATTCGAGGGCCTCACTGCCACCGGAGTCTAATTAGGGCCCCTTAGTTTTTAACATTTGAGGAAGACTGAATTGCAACAACTGAAGCAAATATTTGAAACAAGAAATGAAAACACCAGCTTTATTACAAACGGGTGAACACGTTTAAATGTTTCAGAACCAATAGAAAAACATTTTTCAAACTGCACTATTTTCAAACTAAACATAGTTTGGGCATAACCAACAATTGTGGAGAATAGAATTTACGCAGCAAACGAGTGAAATCTTACCTTGTGTGCTGTGTACTGGAAAGTGGGAGCACAGAGTGTAAGAACAAAATATGTTTCTGTATACAAGATGTCAAGTAGTTTGCCTAACTCATTAGCCAATAGCCATGCGAGAGTAGCGCTTCCTGAAAAACCCATTGTGTGTAGTAAGAACGAGAACGCGCGCACTGGTGTTATGACGGGTGATAGCCAGTCGATGTATAGGGCTGAAAGGCCTTTTCTTCAAAAGGTTTACATAAAGATGTCACTGCAGTGCTGTGCGCCTGGTAAACAGCCAAGTAAAAACATTTATTGCCAGCGATGTCGTCATTGCTATCTAATCTTTGTAGTTAATACAAAGGGATCATTGGCCGAAAAGACACCTATAGTCAAAGAGAAGTATGCCCGTAGTTTGTCTATAATTTTTTTAACCTTTGGTGATCGTTTTGATTTCGGTATTTTTTATTCAAAGATTGTTTATTATAACATTTTGCTGTCCTATAAGAAGCAATCCATTGCGCCATCTTCACATTTCCTGCATTTGTCCAAACAGGATGCCTTTCTGACAAAATGTTAATGGGGGAACCGGAGAAGAAAAAAATCCTTCACTGACTAACGTCTACAATTGCGAAATGCGCAATCATTAGGGCTTCCGGTTTTATGGTATTTATTTTGGGACATTTGCTCCTGTGGACATTTACACCTTTATTCATCCACACTTATTTTTTGCTCACTTTATCTTTATTTGTTCATATTTATTTTGTGCGTATTGTAAAGAAAGAAGCTACAATGGGTATAGTGAATTATCTAACCATCAAATGTTTACTCATGTTTGAATGTCCAATGGGTTTTACACATTTACAGTACAATAGTCATTTGAGGACGTGCATTGTAGAGCTGCTTAAACATTTGTACTCCTGCATATATTTCATTGTTTAACTCCTCCACCTGTCAATCTAAACAGCTATTGATCTAGTACTCATGACTAACGGTAGTGAGAGTCATAAAAAAGAAAAACTATTTTCTGTATTTGTCCACATTTTAAGATAAATACAGATCGGAAAATAGATGGTTTTCTGCCTGTATTTTTCTGTAAAAATCAGTCAAAATGGAAAACAAATGGAAAAACAGAGAAAAGAAACGAAGATTTAAGTTGTAATTTTAATGTTTCATTAATTTCTACAGCACTTACTACCCCTGACAAGGTGTTTAAGAACTTTACAAAAAATAGCACACTACTCTGGAAACCAGGGTTAGAGGTTAATCCGCTGGTCATTGGTTATAGGAATTAGTGATGTGATCTTAAGGTAAAACATTCAGTAGATTTACTCCTTTTTCTTTTGTGGTAGGTTACTAGGAGTTGGGTGTGATCATTAGTAGAAGCTATTCAGGTTCATACAAATACTTAGTGGGGTGAATGCATAGGCTAGCAGAGATTAAGGGTCTCATTACAAGTTCGACTGACAGTTTAGGCTGTTCTGCAGAACTTTCGACAGGGACGATGCCGTCATAGTGGGTCAGTCAAACGGAATGTTTCATGCATGGTTTTAGAAATATAAATGGAGAAGACTTTTTGAGACACCATGTAATCTGAGGAAGTAAAACTGGAGGAAGAAATAGCATTAAGTAGAGCTATGTCCAGGACAGATTGCTTAAACATGCAAGTCTAAGTTTGCAGATCATTTGAAAGTTATGAGCCTGCTGTGTGAAAGACTGAGAAAGACTAAGACAGACCATTACAGTCCGTAGTATCCCAAGCTTGAGGCTGGGTGTAAATACTGCACAAGGGAAGGTGACGCAGACTCCTTTGTTAGGAACATTCTCATTTAATGATATTTGCCTCCTATTATAACCAGGGTCAGACTAGGGCAAAAATTGGCCAGGACACCAAAATAAAAGAGACTCCCATTAGCAAATTAGATAGCTAAGAGAGTGGCCCACTTTGGAAAATCGGGACAGTTTTGGACTTGCAAAAACACACCTCATAAGTGTTTTACAAAATACAGAGAAACTGGATGCATGGTGGCAGTTAAAGCAAAGAGCTAATGAGGTATTGCCAGAATCTGAGTGGTTTCATTGCTTCTCTGAGGCTTGCAGTCTGGTGTACATAGATAAAAGACAGGTATATTTGAGGATCCACATGGACAAGACTCCATGGGTCTGGATCAACTTTGCCAAAGACATCTGCTATCAGAGGATTGCACTGAAAAGACTGTGAAACAATGTTACTGTTTCACACCTCCAAAGACAACAACGGTCAGTGAGAAATCTCCCCATGTGGCTGTTAGTAGAACTGGGTCATTATAGGTTGCAGGAATGATAAACGTTTTTCTACATATTTGCAAAGGGAATGGATTTTACATCCCCTTGTTCAGCAACTTTCAACTGGTAATCTGGACACCTCTACAATTATTGCCAGACCCCACTACACTGTTTGGCATGCTGCTTGCATATACTTACACATCAAAGTCCGTTTCAATTAATTTAAAAGGCCAGCAAAAATGTACACAGCTTTGGTTATCACCTAAATATGTCTGTTGCTTCTACCTACAATACAAGTCCTGCTAAGCATAAAAAAGCAAATTCTCTTGTGCTTGCCTAAGCTAGTACCCTAACTTTGAGAAAGTACCTCAACAGCTATCCCTTTCAGGGACCCAATATCATGACCTGTAAATGTATTGTATATTTGTGCATTATTGACAAATTTCCCTCAACAACGGGCACTGCAAACATTGATGTCCAATGCCATTCGTCGATGGAAGTTGCAAAGCCTCTCTTAGGATTGAAAAGGCTCTGCAGTTGAATGCTACACAGACAAATACCAAAAAAAATCTGGGCTGGGCTGTGTAAGACCGCTTCCAGCTCAGATGGAAGATGAACTAAAGATGGTGTATGCCTCTTCCACCCTTGCATAATGGGGGGAGTCCAAAAATAAAATAGTTTTCTTTCTACCTGAGAATCAGAAACAGAAAAGGGACTACTGGTCTAATCTAATAACCCACACTGTACAAGAAGAGAATTCCACTGGGAGTCTTAAGTCAGAAGGACAGAAGCTCTGGCGTTAGGTGCTCTATCAATTATAACAAGGGTAGATACCAGATACTTGCGATGTGGAGTAAGTGGAGTACATGGAGCGTTACCATTAGGGGGTGGGATTGATTTTCAGGTTATCCACTGAATATGCAACAGATTTCCATTTAGATTATCTGCATATAAACGTTTCACAATGCGGATATTCTGTTAATATGGCCCAGAGCCAGTCCTCCTGGGTCTATATTGGGCACCCCTAATCTAGACCTTCTTAGTGTCTTAGCCAAAAAGGAATGATGAAAACATGAATTAAAGGACATATTACATTTCTATTAGGGAACTTCCAAAACATGAACTCTTAATAAGCGAACCTACTCACAAGTGTGGGTAGATTTACTTACATTAGAAGATGTGTGCTCTGAGTAACCGACAAGATTCTACACTGAATGCATCATATCCTGTTTGAATGTTGAATTGCCAAGAGAGAATTTAAAAACAATGACACTAATCGCAAGCGTGCAGCCACAAAGGACTCCTTCAAGTTCACCCTAAATCTTCAAGTAGTACCAAGATGGTCCAGAAGGGACAGATTGATTATTCCATTGAAATTCACAATTAATCCAGTCAAAAGAGGTGTTCCACAATAAAACATCTTCTCCACATCCATTTTAGGCTAGTATAAGCAGACCTTTGTTAGACTGTTCTGCCTGCACAACGGGAAATGTTTAATGTACATAGATAAAATCTAATTAATTCTGAATTAACAATAAATCCTAAGACTCATCTCTTAAAATAAATCCGGTTCGTACAGTCATCAGTCAGTGGGTATCTGCACACCTGCCTAAACTGAACCTGTAGAAAAACTGAAATCTTAATTGCCACCCAAATTCCACAAATAGAAACGGAGTCCACATGTCTCCTGGCCCCAAATCTAGCAGTTGCATTCACTAACTTTATGTAGGTTTTGCCTGCAAGGCGCGCAATTGCGCACTGTGCTTGCAAAGTCTTTTGTTAATAAGTTAAATCTTAAGAGGCTTAGAACCCAACCCTTCCCCAGACTTACCATTGGCTGGGTCCACGTGGCCCCTATGTCACTTAAACTTCCATTGGCTGTCTTCCACATGTCTTCCACATGGCTCCCTCCTCACTTTACTTACCACTGGCTGGCTCCAACAAGTGCTTCTACATTACTCTTCTGGTCAGCGCGTCCTCATCGCCTCCGTCATCCTACAGTGGAGACTGGACCAAGTAATGCTTCCAGTGCCCAGTGTCCATGCGCCTCCCATGGTACTTTTTTAAAATTTTGAAATTAAGCACTCACCAGAAAGCATTGTTTTGCAGGCTGTCTTTATGCCTGCCAGGGTTGCCGTGGCCCCCCAACCACCTCCTTCCTGTTCCTGATTGCCAACTCTCACCTCCCGTTGGTTGTCTCATAAGTGTGTGCAGCCAACATTCAATTTTGATAGCATGTGCAGCTTAGTATCAAGAGCCCAGCATCGTTCTAGCAGCGAAAGCCGATACATTGCTTGCTAGGGCTCGGTTTTACCAAATCCTTTGCTTCGTAGGTGGAATTTAAACTGGATACTTGCCATGGGAAGAGAGTCAAGTCTGTCTTTACAGCTAAATGTCTGTGTATGTGTTTATGCGTGTTCATGTCTTGTGATGTGTGTGTTTATTTACTCTCATGCGCTTGTATGTGTGCCTTTTCATGTGTGTGTTTGCCCGAAGGTATATATTGTGTTTGTGTCTACGCACTTATTTGTGTATATTAGTGAGTTTAAAAGGATGTGTGTGTATACTTTATTTAACAGCATGCGAAGAGACTGCATACATTCAAAGTCCCTCTCTTTCATCCCCGCCCTCATCCCTCTCTCTGCGTAGCTAATCCTACCTGTGATGTCACACCTCCCCCATGTCAGCTCCCACTGGACAATCACAGAGGGCCACCTCCAGCGCGATCGAAAGAGAAATGCAAAGCATTTCTCTTTCGATCACGTGGAGGAGGCAGAGAGGCTTCAAAGGCAAGGAAAGGAATTTCCTTCCCTTTGAAGTCTCTCTGAGCGTTTCAAAGCCGGATTGCAAGCAATCCGGCTTTTGAAACGCCCACTAGACACCAGGGATTTTTTATTAGAAATTGGCATAAGGGAGCGACCCCTTGGGCAAGGGTTGCTCCGGGGGGGGGGGGGGGCATTTTTTGGAAGGCCTTTTCTGCCCCCCCTGGGGGCAGATCAGCCTATTATTAGTCCGATCTGCCCCAGGGGGTGGGGGGGTCAGAAACTTCTAGGCACCAGGGATCATTTTTATTTTTTATTTTATTATTATAGGTGGGGAGCGACCCCTTAGGCAAGGGTCGCTCCCCTAGGGGGCAAATTATATTTAGGCCATTTCTGCCCCCCTTGGGGGCAGATTGGCCTATTTTTATGAGGCCAATCTGGGGACAGAAACCACTAGACAGCAGGGAGTTTTTTTTTTTACGTGAATTTTACGCAAGGGGAGCGACCCCTTAGGCAAGGGTTGCTCCCCTGGGGGGCAAATTTATTTTAGGCCATTTCTGCCCCCCCGGGGGCAGATCGGACTATTGTTATTAGGCCGATCTGCCCACATGGGGGGCACAAACCTCTAGGCGCCAGGGAACATTTTTTTTTGTGTTATTTTTTTTTGTTTGTTTGTTTTTTTAGAGATGGGGAGCGACCCATTAGGCAAGGGTCGCTCCCCTGGGGGGCAAATTGTATTTAGACCATTTCTGCCCCCCTTGGGGGCAAATCAGCCGATTTTCGGTCAATCTGCCCCCAAGGGGGCAGAAACCACTAGGCACCGGGGATTTTTTTTTTGCGCCAATGTCACGAAAGGGGAGCGACCCCATAGGCAAGGGTCACTCCCGGGAGGGGGTAAATCTATTTTAGGCTATTTCTGCCCCCCCTGGTGGCAGATCGGCCTATTGTTCTTAGGCCGATCTGCCCCCGGGGGGGCAGGAACCTCTAGTGTTTTTTTGTTTTGTTTTTGTTTTTTTTTAGAGATGGGGAGCGACCCATTAGGCAAGGGTCGCTCCCCTGGGGGGCAAATTGTATATAGACCATTTCTGCAGATTGGACGATTTTAGGTCAGAAACCACTAGGCACCGGGGATTTTTTTTTGTGCCAATGTCACGCAGGGGGAGCAACCCCGTAGACAAGGGTCGCCCCTGGTGGGGGGCATTGGGGGGTGGAAATTTATTTAAGGCCATTTCTACCCCCCCGGGGGCAGATCGGCCTATTGTTATTAGGCCGATCTGCCCCCGGGGGGGCAGAAACCTCTAGGCGCCAGGACAATTTTTTGTTTGTGTTTTTTTTTTGTTTGTTTGTTTTTTTAGAGATGGGGAGCGACCCATTAGGCAAGGGTCGCTCCCCTGGGGGGCAAATTGTATTTAGACCATTTCTGCCCCCCTTGGGGGCAGATCGGCCGATTTTAGGTCAATCTGCCCCCAAGGGGGGCAGAAACCACTAGGCACCGGGGATTTTATTTTTTGCGCCAATGTCACGCAAGGGGAGCGACCCCATAGGCAAGGGTCGCTCCCGGGGAGACTTGGGGGGCATATTTACTTTAGGCCATATCTGCCCCCCCTGGGGCCAGCTGAGCTAGAGGCCAAAATCCACAGGTACGCACTTTGTAAAAAACACCTCTGTTTTCTGTGGAAAAATGTGATGTGTCCACGTTGTGTTTTGGGCCATTTCATTTCGCGGGCGCTAGGCCTACCCACACAAGTGAGGTATCATTTTTATCGGGAGAGTTGGGGGAACGCTGGGTGAAAGGAAATTTGTGGCTCCTCTCAGATTCCAGAACTTTCTGTCACCGAAATGTGAGAAAAACGTGTTTTTTAGCCAAATTTTGAGGTTTGCAAAGGATTCTGGGTAACAGAACCTGGTCAGAGCCCCACAAGTCACCCCGTCTTGGATTCCCCTAGGTCTCTAGGTTTAAAAAATGCACAGGTGTGGTAGGTTTCCCTAGGTGCCGGCTGAACTAGAGGCCAAAATTTACAGGTAGGCACTTTGCAAAAAACACATCTGTTTTCTGTCAAAACTTGTGATGTGTCCACGTTGTGTTTTGGGGCATTTCCTGTCGCGGGCGCTAGGCCTACCCACACAAGTGAGGTATCATTTTTATCGGGAGACTTGGGGGAACATAGAATAGCAAAACAAGTGTTATTGCCCCTTGTCTTTCTCTACATTTTTTCCTTCCAAATGTAAGAGAGTTTGTAAAAAAGACGTCTATTTGAGAAATGCCCTGTAATTCACATGCTAGTATGGGCACCCCGGAATTCAGAGATGTGCAAATAACCACTGCTCCTCAACACCCTATCTTGTGCCCATTTTGGAAATACAAAGGTTTTCTTGATAGCTATTTTTCACTCTTTATATTTCAGCAAATGAATTGCTGTGTACCCGGTATAGAATGAAAACCCACTGCAGGGTGCAGCTCATTTATTGGCTCTGGGTACCTAGGGTTCTTGATGAACCAACAAGCCCTATATATCCCCGCAACCGAAGGGTCCAGCAGACGTAACAGTATATTGCTTTCAAAAACCTGACATTGCAGGAAAAAGTTACAGAGTAAAACGTAGAGAAAAATTGCAGTTTTTTTCACCTCAATTTCAATATTTTTTTTTCAGTTGTTATTGTCTGTAGGAAACCTTTGTAGGATCTACACAAATTACCCCTTGCTGAATTCAGAATTCTGTCTACTTTTCAGAAACGTTTAGGTTTCTGGGATCCAGCATTGGTTTCACGCCCATTTCTGTCAATGACTGGAAGGAGGCTGAAAGCACAAAAAAAACGTAAAAATGGGGTATGTCCCAGTAAAATGCCAAATTTGTGTTGACAAATTGGGTTTTCTGATTCAAGTCTGCCTGTTCCTGAAAGTTGGGAAGCGGGTGATTTTAGCACAGCAAACCCTTTGTTGATGCCTTTTTCAGGGAAAAAAACCCAAGACTTCTTCTGCAGCCACTTTTTCAATTTTTTTAAAAAAAAACTTAATTTTCACTGTATTTTGGTTAATTTCTTGGCCTCCTTCAAGGGAACCCCCAAAGTCTGGGTACCTCTAGCATCCCTAGAATGTTTGAAAAAAAGGACGCAAATTTGGCTTGGCTAGCTTATGTGGACAAAACGTTATGAGGGCCTAAACGCGAACTGCCCCAAATAGCCAAAAAAAGGCCTAGCACAGGAGGGGGAAAAGGCCTGGCAGCGAAGGGGTTAATGCACTTCGATAACTGCTTAAAGTAAACAGAAAAAGCACTATGGCACGGCCAGCGCTGACCACGCCATAGCGCTGTGTTTTTATTTGCTTTGAGGTATACTGCATAGCAGGCCACAGTGCTGTGTAAGTGCAACATCTTTTAAAAAACAAAATAAAAAACACTGCCAATAGGTATCGCATAGGGGAAACCTATTGGCTTTGCCAATGCTCGTTAAAAACTTGGGGACAGATGTATGAACATTAGGAAAAGCGATTTCCCAATAGTGATTGTTTTCCAAATCACTATTTTGTAATTACTATTCTTAATGTATGAATCTTAGATTTTTGAATTAGTGATTCCTAGTGGATTGCAATTCGACCTGCCTCATGAATACTAATGAGGTAGGGCGCATTTTGCAACCCATTAGGAATGACAGACATCACAGGGATCTTTTTTCTTTAATGCAACCTGTTTTCGTTGAAGGAAATTGGGATACGTTTAAAAAAAAAAGTTTACATTTCATTTTTTAAAGAGTAGACATAGGACTACTGCCTATTCTTAAAAACATGTTTTTGTCCACATTCAAAAAGGTGGTGGGAATCCCTTGGGTACTCCTTACATTTTGCAATTGCGTTACTGCTTCCTTTGAGGAGGTAGTAAAATATTAATGTTTTACGACCAGAATTCGATCATACAACCATGATTGGGTATTTGGAAATGACACCCTAAACACTCCCCTTTCAAATACTGGATGGCATACTCAAATTGTATTTCTGTAGAATCTCAGTTTGATTTTTGTACATTAAAAAAAATATTTTTGTAAATGGCCCAATTCTTTAAATTTGTGACCTCAAAAAATGCTTCAAACATCTGGCCCTTGTTTCTTTTGGTGCTCTCAAGGTTACCTAAATGATTCCCGTTTTCTGGAGACACAAGCTTCAGCTCAAACACATGATTTTTCTCATACCTTGTATGCCCACAACCAGTTTCTGTGGTAAATGTGTTTATTTCAAATTGTTTGGACTATGAGAACCACATATATGTACATTTGCCAACCTGTTACAAAGAAAATAAAGTCATGAATTCCAACAGAATATTTCAGATCAACAGTACAGGGCACTGGTCATCTCTCACTTAGATGGGGGCAATACCTTACTTATGGCCCTACTCAAAACATGCTTTTGCTCCTCAAGGAAATATTTCATGCAGCTACATGACTAATCAGAGGAACAAAGCTATCCCTATCTCGAGCGACCTCCACTGGACACCAGAGGAGGCCAGAATCCAGTTCGAGATCTGCTGCTTGAAACACAGGTGATTCACCTAGCACACCCCAGCTATTTGAAAGACAAACTGATTATATCTAGAGGGGAAGGAAATACATGGAGCAAATGCCATATGAATCTGGAACTACACTAAAGTAAAACAAAATAAGATTAAAACACTGAATCAAGCATCCTCAAGTATGGCTCCTGTTTCTTTGAAACAATCTCCTAGAACAGCTAAGATTCAAATGAATTACTACTCTTCTGTAGAAATAAAACTGAAGACCTACCTTTTCAAAATGTTCATGTGAATCTCCGAATATTTTGAAAAACCTCAAAATGTACCTAGGCAAAATTCTTCCTCAGCAAGGTATCTCTATCCTTCTACTCTCCCCTTTCTTTGCACGTATGTTGTCAATACTCCCACACTGCTCACAAGTGCATTTCTATTAAATGTAAAGCTCTCTATCTTCCCGGGGGCTAGGTCCACAATCTATAAACATACCAACTAAATATCTTCTTATACAGCTTCTAATTGACAAATTAGAAAATGCAATCTTACTGAGCCAACTGACAATGTATAAAGTGAAGTCAGTTTGACAACATCGGAATACTCATTATGTTAAAGCAAATCTTCAAAAGATAACTAAAATGATATAGGACATGTCTAAATCTTGGCATATATAACATTTACTGAGCCATGATTTTAGTATATGGGCAAAAAGATCAATAACTGGGCATAGAGGAATGTACAACAGCACAAGATATTGAACCTTTCCAAATGAAACTTGTTATTGTTAATTGATGGAAGTACATTAGCGTGTTGGGAGATACCTCAGAATATGGACATACATGTAGATGTCTGCAATTATCTTTGAAAGTGAGGAAGTGTGAATGAAAGCACTCAATGAAATTTACAGGCTGATATGTTGGGACAATTATGTTTTAACCCCTTAGCTGCTGAGCACCCTAAACCCCCTTCCGCCCTCCCCCCGTGCTGAGCCCTTTTTTGGCAATTTGGGTTAGTTATCGCTTAGGGCTTCATAACTTTTTGTCCACATAAGCTATCCACACCAGATATGCGTCCATTTTTTCCAACGTTCTAGGGATTTTAAAGGTAACCAGAGTTTGTGGGTTCCCCTGGAGGAGACCAAGAAATGAGGCATAATACAGCTAACATTTTGGGGGTTTTTGGGCTGCAGAAGAAAGCATGTGTTTTTTTCCCTAAAAATGGCATCAACAAGGGGTTTGCGGTGCTAAAAATCACCAACTTGCCAGATTTCAGGAACGGGCAGACTTGAATCAGAAACCCACATTTTTACTTTTTTTTGTGCTTTCAGTCTCCTTCCAGTTAGTGACAGAAATGGGTGCGAAACCAATGCTGGATCCCGGACCGCTAAACATTTCTGAAAAGTAGACAATATTCTGAACTCAGCAAGGGGTCATTTGGTTAGATCCTTCAAGGTTTTCCTACAGAAAGTAACAGCTAAATTAAAAAAGATATTGAAATTAAGGTGAAAAAAGAGCTATTTCTGTCCTCGTTTTCTTCTATAACTTTTCCCATTTATGGCAGATTATTTAAAGCAATATATCGTTACCTCTGCTGGACACTTCTGGTTACGGGGATATATAGGGCTTGTAGGTTCATCAAAAATCCTAGGTACCCAGAGCCAATAAATGAGCTGCACCTTGCAATGGGTTTTTATTGTATACCAGGCATACAGCAATTCATTTGGTCAAAAATAGGTATCAAGGAAACCTTTGTATTTCCAAAATGGGCATAAGATAAGGTGTTGAGAATCAGTGGTTATTTGCACATCTCTCAATTCCGGGGTCCTCATACTAGCATGTGAATTACAGGGCACTTCTAAAATAGACTTCTTTTTTTCATTGTCTTACATTTGGAAGGAAAAAAATGTGGAGAAAGACAAGGGGCAATAACACTTGTTCTTCTATTCTGCGTTCCCCGATAAAAATGGTACCTCACTTGTGTGGGTAGGCCTAGTGCCCGCGACTGGAAACACAACACAGACACATCACATTTTTACATGCAAATCGGCCGTGTTTTTAGGAAAGTGCCTGTCTGTGGATTTTGGCCTCTAGTTCAGCCAGCACCTAGGGAAACCTACCATACCTGTGCATTTGTTTTTAAACTAGACACCTAGGGGAATCCAGGATGGGGTGACTTGTGGGGCTCTCACCAGGTACCTCAAAATCAGGCAAAAAAAAACACTTTTCTGCAGATGTCGGTGCTGCAAAGTTCTGGAATCTGAGAGAAGGCACAAACTTTCTCCCACCAAGCATTCTCCCAAGTCTCCCAACACAAATGGTACCTCACTTGTGTGGGTAGGACTAGTGCCCGCAACGGGAAATGCCCCAAAACACAACGTGGACACATTAAATTCTCCAAAAGAAAACTGACCTGTTTTTTGCAAAGTGCCTAGCTGTGGTCTTTGGCCTCTAGCTCAGCCGGCACTTAGGGAAACCTAGCAAACGTATACATTTTTAAAAACTAGACATCTTATAGGGGAATTTAGAATGGAGTGACTTGTGGGGCTCTCACCAGGTTCCATTGCCCAGAATCTTTTGCAAACCTCAAAATTTGGGGAAAAAGGCCCTTTTCCTCACATTTCGGTGATGCAAAGTTGTGGAAACTGAAGGGAGACACAAATATTCCCCACATCTCCTGATGAAAATGGTACCTCACGCGTGTGGGTAGGCCTAGTGCCTGCAACAGGAAACGCACTAAAATGCAACACGGACACATCAAATTTTTACATTGAAAACTGACTTGTTTTTTTTTTAAAGTGCCTAGCTGTGGATTTTGGTCTCTAGCTCAGCCGGTAACTAGGAAAACCTACCAAACCTGTGCATTGTTTTAAACTAGACACGTTGGGAACCCTAAGATGGGGTAACTTGTGGCACTCTCACAGGTTCTGTTAACCAGAATCCTTTGCAAACCTCAACATTTGGCAAAAAAACACTTTATCCTCACATTTCGGTGATCAAAAGTTCTGGAATTTGAGAGGAGCCACAAATTTCCTTCAACTGAGCATTCTCCCAAGTCTCACAATAAAAATGGTACCTCACTTGTGTGGGTAGGCCTAGTGCCCGTGTCAGGAATGGATCACCCAACAGTCAATGCTACTCCTTACATGAGGGCAACTGTTGACCCTGGTGTGATCAATTCCTGACACAGGCACTAGGTACAGGCACTCAAGTGGGGTAGCGTTTTTATCAGGACAGGGGGGGAAACACTGGATGGTGGGAATTTTGTGGATCACAGCATATTCCTGTAGTTTGGGTGACAGAAATGCAAGAAAAAATAGAGTTTTTATTCAACATTTCACTTTTGCAAGGTATTCAGGGTTAGAAAACTTTGGGAAGCCCACACAAGTCACACCTCAGAGGACTCCCCGGATGTCTAGTTTCCAGAAATGTCTGGGTTTGGTAGGTTTCCCTGTATGGCCGCCAAGCCGGGGACCAAAAATGCAGGTGCCTGCCTTACAAAACCAGGTTGTTTTGTGATAGATCATTTTGATGTCTCCACAATACGATTTGGGCTGTGAAATTTGGGGCTGAACTAAATCGGGGAGCTCCCAAGAGGGCACTCTCTGTGTGCTTGCCGGCACATGCACCTGCTCTCTGGGTTGGGCTAACCTGCTATTGTCCTGCTGCACAGAGCACAGACTGTGCTTGCAGAGCGACAGCTGGACTGTCCTCATCACCTCCCTCAGAATCATTGGAAGAGGAGTTGTCGGAAAAATCAATCCCGGAGTCTGTGCCATTGTCCTATCCCTCAGATGCTGTCTGTCTCTGATCCTACATCAGAGCTGTCCTATATAACCAGAGTTAGGGCTTAAGCAGCAGTCATCCAACGAGATGCCATCTCTGCTACTGGCTAAACTCTAGCTCTTAAACAATAGCCTAAGTAGACAGTCACAAAATTGCTGGTGGGCATGTGTGATGCATGCAACAGTAAAGGTCAGTCACCTTACCTTCACTTCTTCCCTACATCAGCATGTTCTCTCAAGACACTCAAAAAAACAAAAAAAGACACACTATTACTTCCCCTTGTCAGATACCAATCGTCACAGTCTTTAGCGCATCCGGCCTCCAGTCCAACAATCATTATTGGTGCTCCCACTCCCATGACCTCTTCCTCGGATTCCCTCACTACCACCCAGCAAAAGTGCCCTTCATCTCTCCATAGCCCCCCTCGCACATACATTTAATTTGCATTATAGCACAGGTAATGGCTGTCTTTACTAATCCACTCAGTTATTTACGTAAAATACAGATTTGATCTTTGCAGAGGCATATAAACCTTCTGCTCTACTTTGTGGCATCAAAACTGCCACTAGACAAGAGTCAGATCCTTTTGTAGTGGAAACATAATCACAAGAGTTACTTGGCTTTTTTATTGCTGGCTGAAAGCTACAGTTGAAACGCATCAGTTGAAGTATGTGCATTGCTTTGAAGACACAAGCTGCAACTGCAACCTGCAACTGGTGGCGAATATACACACATATATATATATATATATATATATATATATATATATATATATATATATATATATATATAAAACATCACTTTTATATGTATGTGTGGTTTTCCTGGGGGCCAATTGCAGCTCCCAGGGAAACCACACACGCATTGACAACATTTATCTATATATATATGTATATATATATATATAGATAGATTTTCCAGTATACAGCTAGGTTTTTTATTAAAAACCCTACAAGGTCAGTGCTATTTGGGTGTTATATCACTTGATAGAAGGATATTGTGGATCGGTCTTACATAGTTTTTCATTCTGTCCTACTTCTGGTATTTTACACCATTAGGTGCATGTGTCACATACCAGTACCTGATGTATTGTGTAAATGAGCTTACAAAAATCCACACAAGGGAGACACATCATAATAAGGTCACAAGGTGCTCTAATTGTTGAGATGTATTGAGATGTTTTGGTGAACAGGGTGATATGTAACCCTGATGGAGTTGTCACTTTCATAATTAGAAGAAAAAAATATACATGAGTGTGATTTTATATTTAGGTATCCCTGATCCTATGTCCTGAGGAGGCTTGAAGACAATTGAGGCTGAAATGGGTCGACAGAATTCCTTGAGGAGGAGTCAAAAATGTTTTTTGAATTGGAAAGAAGAAAAGATGAGTCCGTGTGAAATAGTCAGAATGGCATAATTGCCAATTGCGGTGGACATTTGTTTTGACTATCTCAAAGGAGATGAATGCTTTGTGAAATTACATACAGCAGCTCGCTTGGAACAACTGGGAAGCACTTTGCCTTGATACCTTTTAAATATTGGGACATTAGTGTGTTGTTTTGGTCTTGTTATGGTATGTGTTAATATTGAACAAGTGACGTGAAATTAGGTGCATACATAAATTAGTATATGAATAACGGGGAAACAGGTAATTGTCTGAAAATAAGAGAATTCTATAATCAATATAGTACAAAGTAAAATAGTACATTCAGGTGAACAATTTATGTGTCAATTTGGAAATAATGAGTATATATTGATCCTGACTATATATGTATTATATTGTAAGTTCACGTTCCAGTCCACATGTAGTGGGGTTACAAGGGCTTGCCCCTTTATTGGTTTTATACATGTCCACTCTCTTAAGTTGGCAGCTTCCCTTGGATGCTACTCATGCCCGGAACATGCTGATCTTCCCTAAACAGTCTCTTCTTCTGCAGAGCAAGGCGCATTCCTTCCTTCTCTTAGCAGAGAGGCAGATTTTTAGGCTATTTAGGCAGGCTCTTAGCCTTTCAGCAGATAGTAGCTTGCATATCTATTGTATGTGCCTTTCCAGACAGGGGCTATGGATCCTCTACCTGAGGCTTCAGAATTGGTTTGGGCTGGTTGTCCTCAAAATTTCATTACAAGGCTACTCTCCAAACTCAGTCTTTGTGTGAAGTAATGACTCACGCAGCGGATAGCAGCAGGGCTGACTCCAAGCTGGAGCAACTAAAACATGGGCACAATGAAGTGTGAATTATCTGCACATGGCTCTCATTAGCCTTCTTGAAGCAGTATTCACAAACAGACAAAAGTGTAGGAACTGCCTAGAAACATCCTCACCTTGAACAACAAAAGCTGTAGTCCCACCTCATACATCCACCCTCTACCGAATGGAGTGTTTATGAAGAACAAAGTAGCAGTTCTTTGCTAAAAAAAAAATACCTCATGGAGTTTATAACGGTTGACTTGTGTTCATCCTTCTCACTTCAGTATCTGGGTCTCTACCTTCCAATTCCAGGAACACAGATAATGCATTTCCACTGTCTGGGGGAAGCTGTCCATCCTCCATCTTGACCCATGCTAAACCAGGGGCATACAAAATGGATCCCACTGATCCCAGTGCTCAGACAAAACACACAATACTATTATCATACAACCATTCATTGCACATACAAGCATTCAACACGTATATGGAATATCAGAGCAAGGTTCTGGATTTTACATCACAGAGGGACTTTACTTGAGAGGGGTCAACAGGTCAAGATCCGGATTAATAAACACTGTGGCACCATCAGACGCCAAAGGCTGCAACTAAACTCAGTACTTATTTTATACAGATTTATAACACTTTCAAATGGATGATCCTCGAAAAGAAATGGACACGCATAACACCACCACTAGACTGTTTGAGAAAGGACAGAGATGGGTCTGCAGATCAGACACATATCATAGGGCTGAACGAGAATATACAATGGACTGAGTTTTTCACCTAATGGGGTATTTGTCCTTCCCTGAAAACCTTTTGAGTCACTCTTTAGGTTCTTTTATTTCCATTTATATAGTTTTTCATTTTCAGTTACAGTAGAGAAGGTTGTAATTACATCTGTGGGGGAAACTATCTTTTGTTGCGCCACATATTAGACTATCAGCTGGGTGTACTGTACCTCTTTACTCCAGTTAAACAACTATTTCCCCAAAGATCTCTCTTTTGTGATGTGGTGGATATGTAACCATATTCTTTACACACACATCTATTTTGCTTTTCTTGTTCCATGCGTTTTTCGCTTTAGACACAACGTGTACACAATAGGCCCCTTGGCTCATTTACTTTACGTTGTCAATTGCACTCTTCCAAATTAGATTGAGAAAATTGCCCTTGCCCCTTTATTTTTGTGCACCTTACACTTATTAATTTATTTAAATGCATTATGGCAAACGCCAGCCAAAATATCCCAGTAAGACTACTACTAACCCACGCCTCAAAGAACACCACCTGCTGTTCCTGGTCACTTCCAGGTTCGTGAATGATTGGTAAGTCATTGGACTGCAGCCTCCAGACAAGCAAGTAGGTTGTTCCATGGGGAACTGTGGCACTATTCTTTATCAACTGTATTTCTGGATTGGAGCATTATTTTGTTCTCCTGACATTCATGGCAATTGCTATTTACCCGGCTGCACAGCCGTGTACAGGTTATCTGGCTAGAGGAGAATTTTCATAGTATTGAGGTCCTGCCTTCTGGTGTATTTACACTCTACCAGAAGTCCTAGGTGGGAGCATTTTTACTGTCTACCTCATATTTAAGCTGACTGATGTTTATCCGCAGAGCATGATAACCACACTATTTTTATCCCTGGCGGGAGTATTCATGTGCCTCCTTGCAACTAGTTGACCATATGAGCCACTGTTTACTGATACGAGCTGATATGACCTGCGCTCTTTGGCAACTTGGGGTGAGATAGTGTTACATACACAATCCACCATATGTTGTGCTTTTGTAGGGTTTTCACCCTCATTAATATATCTATATTGCGCCAACTCCTCATCACCAGATTTGCAGGACTGTATCATCCACAATATCCCAAGGGACCCTTTCCTGACTCTGGGAGTGTAAGCAGTCTACTCCATGTGTTTGGCACTATTTACTACACAATATTGTATGCTTCACCTCGTCTCATAGATGTGAAGGCATGGGTTTGGTGTGTTCTGTTCACAAATTGCTTGAGCCAACAGTGTGTGCACCTGGACACACCCTGTGACTGTATATGGGATGGATAATTTCTTCAATGTGATGTCATGTCATGTTTTATCTTTACAGTTCACCCAATTAGGAGATACATACACCAATGTAAGTCGCATTAGGTTGTAGGCACACATTACCACAAGAACATTCTTACTCTCATGTAGGGAGGAATAGGTTTTATTTATTTTGGTCCTGATAAAACCTCACCAGTTCCAGTGTGTGAAACATGTTCACCGTAATTGTCGTGAAGGAAATTCAGCACACCATAATTCTGTAGTGTAGGGAACTCCACACAGATTCACATTTGGGGAACACCGGATCATTATCTCTGGCAATTCCCGACTATATTTTTTAACTTTGACATAGGTCCTATTGTCCACAGTAAAATTACAGCACCGTTACCTAAAATCAAATGTAACACACACTCATTCCAGTCTTTTACCAATCGCATACTGGGATACACACTACACTCCCTGTACTTTTCTGGAACCTATCAAAAAGATCTCTGTCAAAGAGCCCTCTTACTGGGCCCATTGGGAATTTTACCACTCACCCGACAAGGAGCAGGGCTGATGATAAAGCATGCCACCTAGGGATGGGTGAGGCCACTTGCTCCTAACAAACAAATGCTTTAGGTGATCTCTTCTCCTTTCCCAATTGGTATTGAGGACTTGCCATTAAGAACAGTGCACTCGGCTATTTACTAGATTACTCTGAAATTTACTGACTTGATATTTACTTCTGTTGAAGAGTGTACATGGCATCTAAGTTTTTTTGAACAATTGCAGAAAAACCGATAATCTTTTTATACATAAAATTATTTATCTTCAGGTCGTGTTGCTAGCATTCTAATAAGTGGTTTTATAAGTGTTAAGCACAAAATAAATTTACCTCCACAGAGGATTTGAAAACTCACGCAAATTACTATCTTTAGTGGATAACAAGGCTCCCCCACAACGCCAAATTACTGTGGAATCCGAGTCTGAGTTTTGAGCAAAACCTTAGACTGAACTCCCAAGGTGTAAATAAAGGTCACTTAGTTTAACATTGTCGTACACAATTAAGTTGTAGTACCATCATTATTACCTCCATTCCTTACTCATTCTTATCTTTTGTGCTCGGCAATAACGTGTGTGGAAACTGATGTTATTACCATTGTTTCCTCGTTATTTTCTGTGATGTGGAACACCTTTCCCAAAAATCCAATTAAGGCAAAGTCCCGAAAGCAAGAAAATAGATCAAGCCCAATGGAGCCGCTTGCACAAAGCTCTCCTAGCAAAAAGGTGTCACATTTTATGGTGATTCACAATTGCTAACTCGAATGAAGTGTGTTGTGACTCATTGATAAGTAATGAAGTTACAATATTGACCTTCCACGGAGGTCTCACACATTAACGTGGATAAACTAAAAACAATGTTTGGGGGGGAATGATGTGATGAGGCCGAAGAAGAACATACACGAGCTCTGACAACAGCATTCAACTCAGGATACAGAACCATATCAGAGTCTCATAAGACCGTGTATGTAGCAGTGAAATGCCCATCAACAACACTGCAAACTATTTTTGGGTATCAAATGCTACTTAATGAAATGAATAATCATGCACACATAAGCAAAGCAACGATAAAATAAACTGGTAGTGGTAACAAGACAACTTCAAGCACACAGATGCAAGTAAATAACTCATCTGATTAAGTTATGCGTTAACATTCTTTAGTTTTATTTTACCATTTTTATTATTGATATGATTTATTATGAGTTTAATATTGTTTTAGCTTTGCTAACAAAGATACAATTGATTTCTTGGAAGCAATCAACAACTCTTTGGAGACCTTACGGGTCTCATGGAAAAATCCCCTTTGAGATTGCAAACCCTGCGATTCACAATATCACAGTTTGCAGCCATACAAGGGCTTTTTTATGTACAAAGACCCCTTTATAAGTTCTGAAAATGAAAACCTTTTAAAAAAAAGCAGTGCTGGTTTCTTCCTAAAACACAGGCTGTTTTAAAATAAAATCTTTTTTCGGAATGCAAGCATAGGGATATGGGTCAGCAGTCCTTTGCAGTCGCCATCCCTGTGACTGCAGCCAATACAAGTTTGAAACTTTCTGTGATTTGGTATTTTGTGAATTGACCTAATCATACCTATTAGTATATTAGTAAGTCTGTTTGGAACGTACCATTCCATTTGCAGAAAGTCAGTGCACAATTTCCTAACACTATTTGCGAATGAAATAATACAGTGTTTCCCAAACTGTGAATCCAGCTGTGAGCTGATTATTGGTGGGTCATGAAAGTAAAAAAAAAAAAAAAATGCCTTTAAATTATTTTATTTTGTCACATTTGGAGCACTTCAAAAATAGAGGTCAAATGCCAAGCTATGTCTTCTGACACATTGCTGCTTATGTTTTCAACATGGGTCTAGCGATTACCAACTCCTCTCAATTTTGCAGTCAGAGAAAGAAAAGTAAAGTGAATTATGTGACAATCTAGCTGGGGTACATGCAGTGTGAATGGAAAGGCACCTCAAAAAGAAAAGTTAAGTAAATCGGTTCCACCATTAAGAGAATATTCTACTCCTCTTAGCTGTCTGGAAAAACGGTTCTAAACTCTCATCTACATTTCACTAGCTTAAATCACACAATTCTAACATTTGCTGCACCTACACATAGTTCCCACAGAATGCTCCAATCAAGTTAAAGTACAAAGATACAATATAGAGCTCATTAGTTTTGCATGATTTGTCACAATACAGCTTCTCTAAGAAGCCTTCAAACTTCCAGTTTTCTGCACCAAAATGAGATACAGTGGACCAGCCTATACTGTGCGGGTGTACTATTGCAATTATTTAGACCATCATACAGTTATTGCATAAAAGAAAACATTTCCCAAGGGAAAGAAAACAAAGACACATTGAGATTGTTAATTAAGACTGTTAACGCGTCAGAGCCTTAATAAGTAAACTTACAAGGAGACGCGTCTAGGTCGGTAAACCTTTGGACCACGTTTGGAGACTTCCCAGTACGAAACATTTTCTCGGCATAATCAATCAACAGATCAATAGACAAATCAATATTGACAAACACTATTCAATAAAAAAATCAATAAGAATTAATAATTGAACACACCACGACCTTTCAGTCATGAATAACCACACTAGTTTAGTTAAGTGTTAGGATATTTATTTCCCTATTTGTTACAATCTAATATCATGTTTATTAGTCTCAATAGCAATAAGCTCATCAAAACCACTATTATCTGACAATCAGGACACAACTTAATCAATGCATAGATTAGGCTCATTCGGAATTTAAGCACATCATTAATATGAATCAACTTAGCAGAGTCTCATTAGTACATGATTCAACAAAGCAAGAAACCCAGTCATTTGTCTATTTGCATAAGATATTAGTGAACGCCTTAACTAACCTCAAATTAGCAGTAGCATGTTGGGCTTCATGCAAACCATTTTGGTGAACACAAATTTAGAAAACAACTATACCAAGGCCTCTATCAAAAAGGCAGTTGGTACCTAGAAAGAAAAGGCAAACAGACAATCACAATTTGCATCAGATAGTTGCCAGTCCAACAGATCAGCAAGCAGCGTCAGTCTTCGTCCTCAGGACATCAGTTCATCATCATCAGCAAAGTAGGACGGGGCAAAGTCTCAACATAGCATAGCTAAGAAACGGATTACTTCCCTCAGATGGAGGAGAAGATAATATCAAACATAGATGGGTAGAGGATGGTTCTAAGGTGACAAAACTAAACTAAAGTATGGCAACTGGCAAAAGTCTTTAGGAAAAGTCTCATGGCGAAAGGATAATGGCAATGTCTCTAAAGAATGGTAGAATGGCAAAATGTCTAATGGAAGAAGTCTTTTGGAAAAAGGTATTTTTTTTCCTTGGGTCACGCCGTTATATCAAAACTGTCTAACCATTCCCTAATTCCTCATTGGATAATTTCTGGTGCATCCGTATCTCTATCCAATCGCAAGGTAAGTCCCCTGCTAGAATTTTCCTAAATTTGCAGTTCTCATGTCACGGAATGGTCCACGTTATTGACGTCAACGGTTGGGAATGTCAGGTAGCAAATGTTACACTTTGCGCTTCAGTCAGTGTCTTCATTGTCTTCGCCTAGGAAAGTTAACCGTGCACCTGTTACGAATTACACTGTTGCATTTAGCAAGAACATCGCCTTGAGCAAGTCGGTTCTCATGAGAAATAATTTACTACGGTTACACACACACATAACTCCTGGAAAAGTACAGCTTTGTGTCCTTCAGGAAAACAGCACACTACAAGTTAGAAAAGGCAATTCAAATATGAGGCCAGGCAGCTAGGCCCAAGCTCTTGTTAATTTAAACCCATTTTAATTTATAAAGCAAATTCTTAACGTATAACCTAAAGTATGATATATTAGTACAAATTCAAACATTATTGCATAACATTTCATCATTAATAAGCTCTTTTCATTAGTCTTCGTGTACATTGATAGCCACTCCCTGTGGGCACATTTTAGACGCGTGCATTATTTTTCTATATTAACACATTTCTAGGCAACTTTATCACACATTATATTCCAAGCTTCGTATTAATACTGGTTTTAAACTACACACTCCAAATGGACTTCAGCTTCTCCTAGCAATAAAATACAAGTGGCACGGAACAAGATAGCATCTAGACATTAGCCATTTTAAAACGCAGATCTACATTACATATGATCAAGGGAAAGGTGAATAATTCACTCTTAATAGCTCTTTCTGTGCTTACATGTTAATGTTGATAAAAGATTAAAAACATTTACTATAGAAAAAACCCTTTCTATCCGGTCTCCTTTTAAAGTGAAGATTCTCTTTGTGCTTCCTCTTTCGCGCTCTCTCATCTTTCTCTCTGCTTTACGTCTCTCTGTATCTCTCTAACCCTCACTCTCTCTCACATGTAGTGTGTACATTCTTTGTCTCTTTTCTCTCTTCCCTTTTCCCCTTTCTCTGCACCCCCTTATAGTCATATATTTGATCTCATATGTAGCTTCTAAGGAAAGATGCACTGAAATCCTCTGTGGGGAAGATATGCAAAAAGGACGGAACATTCAGGTGAAATCTAGGTTAAACGGCAGAAGTAGGATGCACCATGATACAGACTTTGCCCTTTTTTTTGTCCTATTGGTACCTTAGCAACACTATCACAATCCATTGCAAAGTCTTTTGTTGTCAAAAAGTGCTTCCATTGCACTTGATGGTCTGCTTGGACCGAAAAGCATTCACTGGATGCAATGGTTGTGTAACCATGCCTTTCATGAAAATGCAACATTCCTATCTGGGAATTGCAGTCTTTGCTGTGGGGAGGCACATCCAATGTGTGACTGGAAACGAGGAACTTAGTTAAGCAATCCCTTAAATCAGTGGTTCCCAACATTTTGACTTCAGTGGACCTCCACTTTGTCATTATTGGATCCTGGGGACCCTTACTGAATCAGTATTGGAATCCGGGGACTGCAACTGAATCATTACTGGAAGCCGGGGGGCCAAATCTGTCAAAAAAGATTAATTTTCTAAGTAGTCGTGGACCGCCTGAGGAGGCTTTGCGGACCGGACCACAGGTTGGGAAAAACTGCTTTCCATGACTTGCTGCAACAAGAGTGGCAGCCTTCTGGGAGAAAGGTTAGGGTAGGCTTCCTGGTGTTACCTGGATTGCAATTCTTTGAGTCTTTTCATACCTATATTAACTAAAGTCTTCTTTATAATGTGGCTGTCTCGGAGCAACACCCTAAATCAAATCCTCCACTGGATCAGCCAATGTAAATCTCTGACCTGGTGGACTGTCTATCACAAATCTGCCAGATAACAGTGATGGTCGTCCCGCCCTATTGATTGCAGGGTGACCATCACACATTTTCCCTGCCTGTGCTAGCCACGCATTACATGCCAAACACAAGCATGGAATATGCAGAATGACGGCCGAGGGGGAGGAGAAAATTCTCAGTGAGTCGGGGCTATGTTTTTTTTATTTAGAGATACAAACTCCTGCTTTGGGTGTTTTCTCTAATCATAAAAAACTGCTGAGATGGTGCTCCGAACATTACACCTGCTCAGCAAGCCTACAGTGCTGTGAAGTGAGGCGCCGCAGCAGAGGTTTGTTTCACAGCACAAAGATGCCTGCCAGGTAGGCAGCAATCTTTAAAAACAGCAGACGTCCTTTGCCCTTGTCTAAATTAAACGTTGAAAAGGATTCTTGAGTAACTCAAAACGGAAGACACATGCTGGATCTGTTGTTCATTTGTGGCATGCTGACATCTGACTCGATGGTCAGACCTATGGGAAGCCGTTCATGTCAAAATTACAGCTCCCTATATAGGACACCTCCTGGAATGCATAGCGTGTTTCAAAATTAATATGACGTACACCAGAATGAATGTACTAGGTGTCAAAATAAATATGATACCTGACAGAGTGAAGCTGACTTGAACCAAAACAAATATGAAACCAGGCAAAGTGAATATGCTACTCAGTGATTATTATGAATAACTCATACTCAGAAATGAATAAGAGATATACTGAAATATATATCAATCATACTGAAATAAATATGGCCCTCACTGTAAATAATAAAGCAATCACTGAAACACATACAATATTTGTCAAAAAGAATGAGACATTTCTTGAAATGACTGACATATGCCAAGAGGAATGTGACACACATTGGAATGAATATGACAGCTTGAAATTAATACAAGGTACTGAAATGAAAATCCATTATTCTGAAAGGAATATAATGTGTAATGAACATTACATTTATAAAAAAATGAATATGGTTTGCATTGAAAGTAATATGATACACATTGACATGATTATAATATGTGTTGCAATTGGTATGAGTCATGTTAAAATCAATATCATGCGTTAATATGAATGAGACATCTATTGAAAGGAATATGACACAAGCTAAGATGAATATGTCATGAAATGAATACGAGCCCTTTTGAAATTAATTCAACATGCCTTAAACTGAATATGACCAATGCTGACATAAAATGAAACCTGTCAAAATGAATGTTATGCTTTGAAATCAATATGATACACATCGACATGAATATTGCATATATTGAAATTAATTTGACCTATGTTGAAATGGATATGACCCATGTTAAAATTATAATGTCAGGTGTTAAGATGAATAAGACATCCACTGACACGAATATGCCATTCATTTAAAGCAATACGACACATGTTAAGATTTATATGAACCATTTTCAAATGAATACGACATCTGATGAAGTTGATATGACCCATATAAAAATTAATATGACATTCATTAAAATTAATATGACACTTATTGAAATGGATATGAAACTATATGAGATAAATATAGCATGCTTTGAAATTAATAAAGCACATATCGAAATGAACACAAGCCATATGTAAATTAAAATTGCGCACTGTTTAAATATGGTTTGCCTTGAATCGATGTTGATTTGCTTTAAAATTAACAATACATATTGAAATTAATATTACATATTCAGAAAGGATATGATATGAACACAAATTAATTAACTAAAATAAATATATGTTTTCGACTATGTGCTACATTTAGTTTTTGCCGGCTTTTGGACCCTGAGCACTTTACCACTTCTGACCAGTGCTAAAGTGCAAGAGCTCTCTGTCTAAATTGACCTGATGATTGGTTTATCCATGATTGGCATAGTTGTTTTACCTGTAAGTCCCTAGTATAGTGCAACATGTGTGCCCAGGACCAGTAAATCAAATGCTACTATTAGGCCTGCAGCACTGATTGTGCCACCCACATGAGTAGCCCTGTAAACGTTTCAGACCTGCTACTGCAGGGTCTGTGTGTGCAGTTTTAAACTGCCATTTCAACCTGGCAAGTACACCCACTTGCTAGGCCCAAACCTTCCCTATTACTACATGTAAGGTACCCCTAAGGTAGGCCCAAGGCAGCCCCATGGGCAGGGTGCAGTGTATATAAAAGGTAGGACATATACTGGGGTATTTTACATGTCCTGATAATGAAATACTGCTGTAGGAAAGTACCATCTTCTTTGGCATGTTACCCCCATTTTTACCTGTATGTCAGTATGTTCTTGCCTGTCTCACTGGGATCCCGCTGGTCAGGACCCCAGTGCTCATAGGTTATGGCCTAATGTGTGTGTCTGTATAGTGCTTGACTGTGTCACTGAGACTGTGCTAATCAGAACCTCAGTGCATATGATCTCTTTGCTTTTAAATTTGTCACTGTAGGCTAGTGACTTCAGTTACCACTTTCAATTGGCACACTGGACCCCCCTTATAAGTCCCTAGTATATGGTACCTAGGTACCCAAGGCATTGGGGTTCCCGGAGATCCATAAGGGCTGCAGCATTTCTTTTGCCACCCACAGGGAGCTCAGACAAACCCTTACACAGGCCTGCCATTGTGGCCTGCGTGAAATAGTGCACTCACTATTTCACAGCCATTTTCACTGCACTTAAGTAACTTATAAGTCACCTATATGTCTAACCTTCATTTGCTGAAGGTTAGGTGCAAAGTTACTAAGTGTGAGGGCACCCTTGCACTAGCAAAAGTGCCCAAACATAGTTAAGGGCCATTTCCTGGGACTTTGTGAGTGCGGGACGCCATTACATGCGTGTACTACATATAGGTCAATACCTATATGTAGCTTCACAATGTTAACTCCGAATAAGGCCATGTAACATGTCTAAGATCATGGCATTGTCCCCTCATTCCAAATTTGGTATTGGGGAGCCAATTCCATGCATCCTGGGGGCTTCAGCATGGACCCCCAGTACTGCCAAACCAGCTATCTGAGGCTTGCACCACAGCTACAGCTGCTGCCACCTCACAGACAGGGTTCTGCCCTCCTGGGGTCTGGGTAGCTCTGTCCCAGGAAGGCAGAACATAGCATTTCCTCTGAGAGCAGGGTGTTACACCCTCTCCCTTTTGAAATAGATGTTACAGGCTGGGGAGGGGTAGCCTCCCCCAGCCTCTGGAAATGCTTTAAAGGGCACAGATGGTGCTCTCCTTGCATAAACCACTCTACACCAGTTCAGGGACCCCTTGTCCCCTGCTCTGGTGCAAAACTTGACAAAGGAAACAGGAATGGCCACTCCCCTGTCCATTACCACCCCAGGGGTGGTGCCCAGAGCTCCTGCTTTGTGTCCCTGGCATTAGCCATCTTGTTTTCCAAGGTGTGGGGACACTCTGGAGATCTCTGAGTAGCCAGTGCCAACAGGTGACGTCAGAGACCCCTCCTGATAGGTGCATACCTGGGTAGGTAGCCAATCCCCCTCTCAGGGCTATTTAGGGTCTCTCCTGCGGGTTCGTCTTCAGATTTGGCTTGCAAGTTTCCACCAGGAATCCTCTGCAACTCCTGCTTCATCCTCTGACCTCGGATCAACCACATACTGCTCCAGGAACCGCTGTAACTGCAACAAAGTATCCAGAAAGGCTACTGCGACTCTACAACTTCAGCTCCAGCAAGCAACTGCAACAGTTTCCATGGTGTGCACACTCTGGGGACTCCCTGTCTTCACCCTGCATCAGAAAGACCAAAGAAATCTCCAGTGGAGTAACAGAGTCACTTCCCTGCTCCAGCAGGCACCTTCTAAGATGACGACCGGTTCTCTGGGACTCCTCTCCTTATGACGAGCATGCTCTTTGGAACACAGGTGGTGGACCCCTTCGACACAGACTGTCCTAAGGTCCAGCTGTCCAAATTTGGAGGAGGTAAGAGCTTGCCTTCCCCGTTTGGGACAGTACCCCTGTGCACCACGTCATCTTCACCTCCTGAGGCCTCTGCACTATTTGCAAGAATCCTTCATGCACAGCCTGGCCCAGGTCCCCCTTACTCTATCCTGCGACGTTCAACTCACTGAGTTGTTCTCCGACAGCGTGAGACCTTCTTTTGTAGTGCTGCAGCAACCAGAATTTGCACCTTCTTTGTCCCCATGTCCTGGGAACTCTGTGGGTGTGCTGCCTGGTCATCTGTGGGTTCCCTCCAGTGTTGAGAGCCCCCTCTGCCTCCTTAGTCCGAGTTGAGGCCCCCAGGTCCCTCCTGGGTCCAGGCAGCGCCATTTTGACACAATCCGCGACATTGCTTGAACCAAGGCTTGTTGGACTAATCCAGCGCTACAACTCTCCTGCATCCAACATCTCCACGTGGGACATCCTTTGCATCACACAGGAACCCACAGCCATCTTCTTTGGTGCTCTTCTGCAGACTTCTTCCAACCGGAGAATCCTCTTTTGCACCATCTTCTAGGTTGGCAGGGGCTCCTGTCCTTCCTGGAATCTTCTGCAACTTCTGGACTTGGTCTCCTCTCTTTACAGGTCTTCAGGTCCAGGAATCCACCATTTGTTGCTTGCAGTCTTGCTTGGTTCTTGCAATAAATCTATTGACGACTTTTAGTGTGTCCTAAGGAAACTTGCAGTACTTTACTCCTACTTTCCTGGGCTCTGGGGTGGGGTATTTTACCAACCGTTGTGGTTTTCTTACACTCCCAGCGCCCCTCTACACACTACACTTGCCTAAGGGGGAATTCGTGATTCGCATTCCACTTTCTTGGTATATGGTTTGTGTTGCCCCAAGGCCTATTTCTTCCTATTGCAATCTATGGTATTTTCTGTTGTTTGCACTATCCTATGACTATTTACTTACCTGATTTTGGTGTCTGGTGTATATATTGTGTGTAATACTTACCTCCAGGAGGAGTACTGCCTCTAAGATAATTTTGTTCTTGTGTCACTAAAATAAAGTACCTTTATTTTTGGTAAGACTGAGTATTGTCTTTTATTGTGTCTAAGTACTGTGTAACTATAAGTGGCATTGCAGGAGCTTTGCATGTCTCCTAGTTTAGCCTAAGCTGCTCTGCTACAGCTACCTCTGTCAGCCTAAGCTGCTAGAACACTATTACATTTCACTAATAAGGGATAACTGGACCTGGTATAAGGTGTAAGTACCTAAGGTACCCACTACAAGCCAGGCCAGCCTCCTACAATAGCTCACAACCCACAGCCCCACACACCTCAGTCACCATACCCCCAAACACCACCACAACACCCACAGACACATCCACCACATTTGGTGTTGTTTTTCAATATCTGACTTTGTGGTAAGTGTTGGTCACCCAAGACAAGGGTAGATGTTCACTGTATGGATATGTGGGTGTTGATCCAATTGGGGTGTCATTGCAGTGTGTTATGCTTGCTAGGGTAAGTATTTTTTCTTGTGTTGGCCAATGTCAGCATGTATGGAGAAGATTTGTCCCCTGGAATAGATTGTACTTTCGTCTCATGTACGGGAGCTAGAGTTTTGTTTGTCCACACATGGAGGGTGTTAAATTGTGGTAGCTTCCTTTGGATTTGACTGACCATGTGTCCACTTTGATGTGTGTACCTTACAGCTACATCATCTGGATGTCTGGACTATGCTGTTGCCATTGTATGTGCTTTCTTGACTTGCACTTACACATTTGGCAGCTGGGCATTTCACTTGGCTCAAATATTGTTTGTCCCTGAGATACATGAAGGGTCAGTTCCTATGCAATTGCTGTTTTAGGGGCATGTGCAAAGTGAAATGTGTCCATGAATGCTCCTCATGTCGCCATCACTATTATGCAAGTAATGTTTGCATTGTGAGCTTTGGATATTCGTTTCACAACCTATTGTGCATCCCATTGACCTTCCATTGTGTTGCTGTGTGGGTGCTGTGTGGGTCCATCGATGAGCAGCACCTGCGGCAGGACGTGTGTGTGATGGGCTCCATGGCGGCACAGGTCATGTAACACTGCCTGTAGGTGAGTTGCTTCCTTTATGCTTTCCGTTTCCACCTGCTGGGATGTGGTGGTTCGACTGCCACGGTCACACTGGCGGTAGGCAACATCATAATGGTTCCATCCGAAACACTGGCTCCATCGGCCTTTTTGGCCTGCCTCACCACCGCGGTGGTCTGCGCTGCCTAGTGGTGCTTGTGGGACTGCAGCAGTCTTTCCCTATGGGACTGCCAGCATTGTAATACTGTGGTCTGACTGCCAAGCAGATGGTGGTCACACCGCCACCATGGTGATGCACAAACCACCAAACTCGTAATGCTACCCTTTGAGAATATGTAACATAAATTTTTATATGTGATATTAATTTTAAAGCAAATCCACATAAGTTCAGAGCAAGCTATATTCATTTAAACAGCAGTCATCTTTATTTAAACATGGTTTGTGTTCATTTCAATATTTGCCTAATTCATTTTAAAGCATGTTACATTTAGCTCACAGTTTCATTTTCATTTCAAAAAGTGTGATATTCATGTTACAGAATGTCATATCATTTTTGATGTGGGCCATATTAATTTCACCAGGTGTCATATTCATTTCAAAGTGGCTCATATTCATCTTAACATGTGTCATATTCCTTTCTATGAATGTCATTCATTTCAAGGGATGTCATATTCACCTTAACACCTGTCATAATAATTTTAACACAGGTCATATCCATTTCAACATAGGTCATATTAGTTTCAATATATGCAGTATTTATTTTGCTGTGTATCATATCAATTTCAAAGCACAACATATTCATTTTGACAAGTTTCATTTTAATTGCGTCATATTCAGTTTAAGACATGTTGAATTCATTTCGGTGGAGCTCATATTTGTTTCAATGCATGTTATATTCATCTTAGCATGTGTCATATTTCTTTCAATGGATGCTTCATTCATATTAACACAGCTTAAATTTAACATGAATCATATCCATTGCAACATATATCATAATCATGTCAATGTATATCATATCACTTTCAGTGCAAGCCATATTCATTGTGATAAATGTCATGATCATTTTAAAGTTACTTGTATTAATTTTAAAACATGTCAAATTCATTTCAATGAAGGTCATATTCATTTCAACTCATGTCATATTCATTTTAACATGTGTTATATTTTTTTCAATCAATGTTAAGTTTATTTCAATGGATGTCATAATCATATTAACATTTGTCATATTCATTTTAAGATGCAACTTATCAATTTTAACATATATCATATTAATTTGAATATGTATCATATTAATTTGAATATGTGTCATATTAATTTCAAGGCGTGCCATATTAATTTCAACAAATCTCATGTGAATTTCAGCTGTGGTCATAATCATTTGAAGGCATGTCAACTTTAATTCAATGGGGTTGCATTAATTTCAACACAAGCCATATTCATTTTCAATCATATCCTATTAGTTTCTGTGTGTCTCATATTCATTGCCATCTCGGTAATATTCATTTCAACACAATTCAAATTAATTGCAACATGTTTAATGTTCATTTCAATGTACATTGTATTAGTTTCAATGTGCATTGTTTTCTTTTCAGAATATAATATATTCATTTCAATACTTTATATTTTCAATCTGCCATATTAATTTGAATGTATGTCATATTTCTCTTGGCATAAGTCAATCATTTCAAGAAATGCCCCATTCTTTTTGGTGAATATTGTATTTGTTTCAGTGATTGCTTTATTGTTTACAGTGAGGGCCATAATAATTTCAGTCTGGTTTATATTTATTTCAGTATATTTCTTATTCAATTTGGTGTGTGTGTTATTCATGTTAATCACTAAGTATTATATTCATTCTGCCAGGTTTCATATTTGTTTTGGTTCAATTCAGATTCACTCTGCCAGGTGTCATAATTATTTTGACACATAGTACATTCATTCTGGTGTGTATCATATTCATTTTGCAGCACCTATGCATTTCAGGAGGTGTCCAATATGGGGAGCTGTAATTTTGACATGAACGGCTTCCCATACAGACCTTTTTTCTGGAGAGATCACTCCCTAATAATGTTCAACACAAAGTGAATTGTAGCACACACAGATGAAAAGGCTGACATAAAGAGATTACAAGAATTCTGCCTCCTATAAATTATCCTTCTTAACTGACAACAACCTAAAGTTCCTGCTTCAATGCCTCAACTAAAAATATACAGTTTGACATAGTGGCTCCTTGCCATCTAAAAGAATTAACATCAGGTGAGAAGGAAGCCAATAAATGAATCCGCTTAGTTTTGGTTGACGTCGAAAGGCAGGGAAGAAAAGTGGACTGACACTCGAGGAAACCCCAAGTTGCACTGAATGAAAACTTGTAAAGTTCACATCAGAGAATAACACAGAGCAATCCAGAAAGAAAAACATACTTTTTAATAACCAACCCCGAAATATGCATCAAATTAAACTAGACAATTATTTCAGATATTCTGAGACATTAGGGAACCGTAAGAGGAAAGGAATGCAGTGGCTGACTCAGACCAGACGTGCAAAAACAAGACACCCTTCTTGAGAACATAATCCTGATGTACAAAAGAAAATGTCAGAATATGTTGGGGTCACCACCTTGCACTTCAGTGGATACCTCACAGAGTTGTTTTAAAGACTTGATGAACAAGTGAGCAAAAAGCTAGTAAAATGAAAGCCTCAAACGTTCCAATTGATTTCTGCACAGCCAACACAATAAAATATCTCTTTTCTATGCTTGACTGTAGGAAAGTACCATCTTGCTTGGCATGTTACCCCCATTTTCACTGTATGTATGTATGTTTTAGCCCCTGTGTCACTGGGATCCTGCTAGGCAGGACCCCAGTGCTCATAGTAGGAGTCCTATATGTGTTCCCTGTGTGGTGCCTAACTGTATCACTGAGGCTCTGCTAACCAGAACCTCAGTGTTTATGCTCTCTCTGCTTTCTAAATTTGTCACTGCAGGCTAGTGACTAAATTTACCAATTCTCATTGGCACACTGGTACACCCATATAATTCCCTTGTATATGGTACTTAGGTACCCAGGGTATTGGGGTTCCAGGAGATCCCTCTGGGCTGCAGCATTTCTTTTGCCACCCATAGGGAGCTCAGACAATTCTTACACAGGCCTGCCACTGCAGCCTGAGTGAAATAACGTCCACGTTATTTCTCAGCCATTTTTCACTGCACATAAGTAACTTATAAGTCACCTATATGTCTTACCCTCACCTGGTGAAGGTTGGGTGCCAAGTTACTTAGTGTGTGGGCACCCTGGCACTAGCCAAGGTGCCCCCACATCGTTCAGGGCAAATTCCCCGGACTTTGTGAGTGCGGGGACACCATTACACGCGTGCACTATACATAGGTCACTACCTATGTATGGCGTCACAATGGTAACTCCGAACATGGGCAAGTAACATGTCTAAGATCATGGAATTGTCACCCCAATACCATTCTGGTATTGGGGTGACAATTCCATGATCCCCTGGGTCTCTAGCACAGAACCCAGGTGGTGCCAAACTGCCTTTCCTGGGTTTCCATTGCAGCTGCTGCTGCTGCCAACCCCTCAGACAGGATTCTGCCCTCCTGGGGTCCAGGCAGCCCTGGCCCAGGAAGGCAGAAAAAAGGATTTCCTCTGAGAGAGGGTGTTACACCCTCTCCCTTTGGAAATAGGTGTGAAGGGCTGGGGAGGAGTAGCCTCCCCCAGCCTCTTGAAATGCTTTGATGGGCACAGATGGTGCCCATCTCTGCATAAGCCAGTCTACACCAGTTCAGGGATCCCCCAGCCCTGCTATGGCGCGAAACTGGACAAAGGAAAGGGGAGTGACCACTCCCCTGACCAGTACCTCCCAGGGGAGGTGCCCAGATCTCCTCCAGTGTGACCCAGGCCTCTGCCATCTTGGAAGGAGAGGTGTTGGGGGCACACTGGACTGCTCTGAGTGGCCAGTGCCAGCAGGTGACGTCAGAGACCCTCTCTGATAGGCTCTTACCTTTCTTGGTAGCCAATCCTCCTTTCTTGGTAGCCAAACCTCCTTTTCTGGCTACTCAGGGTCTGTCCTCTGGGGTATTCTTCAGATAACGAATGCAAAAGCTCAATAGACTTCCTCTGCACTTCCCTCTTCGACTTCTGCCAAGGATCGACTGCTCCAAGACGCCTGCAAAACCACAACAAAGTAGCAAGACGACTACCAGCAACTTTGTAGCGCCTCATCCTGCTGGCTTTCTCAACTGTTTCCTGGTGGTGCATGCCCTGGGGGTCATCTGCCTTCACCCTGCACTGGAAGCCAAGAAGAAATCTCCAGTGGGTCGACGGAATCGTCCCCCTGCTAACGTAGGCACCAAAATACTGCATCACCGGTCCGCTGGGTCCCCTCTCATCCTGACGAGCATGGTCCCTGGAACACAGGAACTCTATCCCAGTGACTCCCACAGTCCAGTGATCCTTCAGTCCAAGTTTGGTGGAGCTAAGTCCTTGCCTCCCCACGATAGACTGCAAACCTGTGTACTGCGTGATTTGCAGCTGCTCCGGCTTCTGTGAACTCATCCAAGGATTCCTTTGTGCACAGCCTAGCCTGGGTGCCCAGCACTCCATCCTGCAGTGCTCAACCCTCTTGAGTTGGACTCCGACGTCGTGGGACCCTCCTTTGTGACTCTGAGCCAGCTCTGGTTCACAAATCTTCTAAGTGCCTGTTCGGGTACTTCTGCGGGTGCTGCCTGCTTCTGTGGGGGCTCTCTGAGTTGCTGAGCACCCCCTCTGTCTCCTCCTCCAAGGGGCGACATCCTGGTCCTTCCTGGTCCCCAGCAGCACCCAAAAACCTCTACCGCGGCCCTTGCAGCTAGCAAGGCTTGTTTGCGGTATTTCTGCAACCTTCAGCACGCCGTGGGACATCTTCCATCCAAAGGAGAAGTTCCTAGCTCTGTTAGTTGTTGTAGAATCCTAAGCTTCTTCCATCCGGAGGCAGCTTCCTTGCACCTTCATCCGGGGCTTCCTGGACTCCTGCCCCCCCTGGACACTATAGCGACTCTTGGACTTGGTACCCTTGCCTTGCAGGTCCTCAGGTCCAGGAATCCTTCTTCAGGGCTTTGCTGGTGTTTGTAGTTCTTGCAGAATCCCCCTATTACAACTATTGTGTTCTATTGGGGTAGTAGGGGTACTTTACTCCTACTTTTCAGGGTCTTGGGGTGGGGTATCTTGGACACCCTGACTGTTTTCTTACAGTCCCAGCGACCCTCTACAAGCTCCCATAGGTCTGGGGTCCATTCGTGATTCGCATTCCACTTTTGGAGTATATGGTTTGTGTTGCCCCTAGACCTATGTTCACCTATTGCATCCTATTGTAATTCTACACTGTTTGCATTACTTTTCTTACTATTACTTACCTGTTTTGGGTTTGTGTACATATAACTTGTGTATATTACTTACCTTCTAACTGAGGGTACTCACTGGGATACTTTTGGAATATTGTCATAAAAATAAAGTACCTTTATTTTTAGTAACTCTGAGTATTGTGTTTTCTTATGATATTGTGCTATATGATATAAGTGGTATAGTAGGAACTTTGCATGTCTCCTAGTTCAGCCTAAGCTTTGCCATAGCTACCTTCTATCAGCCAAAGCTGCTAGAAACACTTCTATTCCACTAATAAGGGTTAACTGGACCTGGCACAGGGTGTAAGTACCACAAGGTACCCATTATAAGCCAGGCCAGCCTCCTACATTGGTGGTGCAGCGGTGGGATAAGTACTTGCAACTGCTTTACCACTTTGTCATGTTGTACTTTTCATAAGAGAATCATATACCAAATAGTTCAGTATATGTACACTAAACCAAAAAAGTTTACTTTTCTATCCTAAAACCTTTTACAAAGTTCTGAAAAGTTTCTTAAAACTTCTAAAAGTTTTCTCAAAGTTAGAAAAATCTTTTTCTGTGCTTTCTAAAGTTCTAAAACTTTTTTCTTTCTCACTATCCTTAAACCTTTACTATAATGTCTGTTGTAGAGTCCACTCTCAAAACTGTTAATGCAATATATGAGAGTCTAAACTATAAGAGTTTGAGGGGTCTCTGCCTGGATAGAGGTTTGAGTATAGGAAAGAAGCCTACAAAAGAGTTTCTCTTTAACATGCTTGTTGTAGATGACCAGAACAGTCTGGACCATCACATGAGAGGTTAGAAAAGGGAGAAGCTTCCCAGCCTGATTCAGAGGAGTCCCCTGGAGAAACTGGGGAGGGTTCTGACAAGGGTCTGCCCCATAGCAGGGCACCTAGTGATGCTGGTAGTGATAGAGGTTCCCATAACAGTAGGGCATCCTTTATCCCTATAGGCCAGGTTACCAGGTCCAGACAGTTAGGGACAGGTCCCCCTCTGAAACTTTCCATATTTCATCTGTGTCAAAGCATTCCCAACCCACAACCCATGGTGGCAGCAGCAGTATTCCTGATAGCAATCCTGTTAGAGAGCAAGATTCCAGGAATCTGCACAAGATAGTCCCCCCTTACAAGGAGGGGGATGACATTAATAAGTGGTTTGCTGCACTTGAGAGGGCCTGTATGGTACAGTTGGTCCCTCAAAGGCAGTGGGCTGCTATTTTGTGGCTATCTTTCACTGGAAAGGGTAGGGATAGGCTCCTTACTGTTAGAGAAAGTGAAGCCAATAATTACAAGTTTTCAAAGATGCACTCTTGGATGGATTTGGCTTAACCACTGAACAATACAGGAATAAGTTCAGAGACACCAGAAAAGAGTCTTCTCAAGACTGGACAGATTTTGTATACTGTTCAGTGAAGGCCTTGGAAGGGTGGTTACATGGCAGTAAGGAATCTGACTATGAAAGCCTGTACAATCTTATTCTGAGAGAGCATATTCTTAACAATTGTGTGTCTGACTTGTTGCACCAATACCTAGTAGACTCCGATCTGACCTCTCCCCAAGAATTGGGAAAGAAGGCAGACAAATGGGTCAGAACAAGGGTGAACAGAAAAGTTCCTACAGGGGGTGACAAGGATGGCAAGAAGAAGGATGGTAATTCTTCTGAGAAGGGTGGGGACAAAAGTAAACATTCTGAGTCTTCATCAGGCCCACAAAAATCCTCTGGGGGTGGTGGGTCCAAATCCTCTTCTAATAATCAACCAAAAAAGCCTTGGTGTTATTTGTGTAAAGTCAAAGGCCATTGGGCAACTGATTCCAGCTGCCCAAAGAAAAACACCAAACCTCCCACCACCACAACCCCTGTTGCAAATTCTAGTGCCCCTAGTAATAGCAGAGATAAACTTTAAAAAAAACAAGGAATGGTACCAATCACTGAAAAGTATGCAATAATCAAACCATCACTGACTTACTGAAGAAACCAGGGGACTCGTACCCAATAATTCCTTTATTAACATGACCGTAAAAGGAAAAGTTACTCCACAGTTGCAAAAATTCATGAAATCCAAGTTATCCTGCAATGTGGTCTATGTAGGTGCACCAACGAAAAAGACACTGAACCTCAAAATAGAAAAAGACAAAGCAGATAGAAATTGCTTTAATGTAAAGAAATAATAGCATATTAAACAGTATTGGAAAATGGCCCTTAGAAGGGTCACCCCAAACATTTTGCCTTCCTCCTCCTCTTTCTCTAACCTAATTTTTGTTGACTTTAGGACTCTGGACACATTACCACTGCTAACCAACCAGTGCTAAAGTGCATGTGCTCTCTCCCTAAAAACATGGTAACATTGGCTCATACCAAATTGGCATATTTAATTTACTTGTACGTCCCTAGTAAAGTGCACTACATGTGCCCACGGCCTGTGAATTAAATGCTACTAGAGGGCCTGCAGCACTGGTTGTACCACCCACCTAAGTAGCCCCTTAACCCGGTCTGTCATTGCTAGGCTTGTGTGTGCAGTTTCACTAGCACTTCGACTTGGCATTTAAAACTACTTACCAAGCCTTAAACTCCCTTTTTTCTACATATAAGTCACCCCTTAGGTAGGCCCTAGGAAACTCTTAGAGCAAAGTGCTATGCAAGTAAAAGACAGGACTTTCAGAAAGTGGGCATTTTCTTGCACTTACTCCAGCTGTGCCTTACAGGATGTCTCCAATCCACATCTGGTCTGCGCTGGTTGACATTTCCCCTTGTGCATTCCACCCAGACAGCCATAAACACAGTACACTCAGTCACATGTGCATTCATCTGCATAATGAATGGGTCTTCATGGGAAGAAAGGGTTGAGGGGCTCTCTCTTACACTTCAAAGGCCAGTGGCCAGTCCTCACACAAAGGACTGATAACCCCCCCACAGGGATCATGGCAGACAGGACTGGGCTAAAAGGAGAACTTGTGCACTTCAAAACCACTCTTTGAAGTTTCCCCCACTTCAAAGGCATTTTTGGGTATTTAAACTGGGGTTCAGACCCCACCAAATCAGACACTTCTGAACCTACACCTGGTCACTGTCCGAGAGACTGCCTGGCTGACATAAGGACTCATCTGAACTGCTTTGCTGAAGGACTGCTTTCCTGCTTGTTGCCCTGCTGCTTGGTGCTTTCGACTCCACTGGAAGGACTTTGCCTTCCTCCTAAAGTTCTCTCCAAGGGCCTGGATTGAGCTTGCCTCCTGTTTCAGGGCCAACAAAGACTTCACCTCTTCAGGAAATCCTTGTGCATCGGAAAACAGACCCAATGTCTACAGAAATCAACGCAGCACCAGCATCGCGGGTGTAAAACCGCTGCACTGCCGACCGGAATGACGCAGTGCTGGATCACGACTGGGAATCGATGCAGTGCTTGCCTCATGGCTGAAATTTCAGTGCATCGCCTACCAGATCGATTCAGCACCTGCACCTACTAACAGCCCGTCAAGGATTTTCAACGCATCATCCCTGTGCATCAAAATATCCCTGCATCGCAGTGAAGAACCAAGACTTGCAAGGTGGAAAGAAATGACGCACTGTCTGTGCCACACCAGAAAATTTGACGCAGCACCTTATTTTTCCAACGCATCTCCTCCTCTGCGGCCCCGTGCTTTGTTATTTTTTACGCATCCCAGGTACTGTGTGTTACAGCCATTGGTTCTTAAGATTTTAAACTCTTTGGAACCTTTAAAAATAGATATTTCAACTTGCTTATTGGATCTTTGTCATCTTAATCTTATTTTATTCAGATAAATATCTGTTTTTCTAAACCTGTGTGGTGTATTTTTGTGGTGTTTTCATTGTGTCACTGTATGAGGTATTCTAAGTTAAGCCTGCCTGCTCTGTGCCAAGTGACCAGAGGGTGAGTACAGGATAATTTGGGTTGTGTTGTGACTTACCCTGACTAGGATTGTGGTCCCTACTTGCGACAGTAAAATAAAAAAAGGGTTCACACAATAAGCATCCTAGTATCTCTTCTCTATGACCCGAACATATGGAGACTAGAAAAATAACTTTAGCCAAAATAAATTTGAGGTGCAAACAAAAGAGGGTTAAAAAGGACACCTTGCAAACCTTGTAAGACAATGGATGAGATCCCGTTGCTGTACTGAGAAACTGATCACTGGATGCCTAACAAAGAAATTCATTAAGAAGGCAGGAGGCCAATTCAGCCCTGTGAATAACAACAGTTTTTCAAAAGGCTCCAAATTACTGTCCATTGACTCCTTAGATTTGAGACTTCCAATCCCAACAGGATGCCATCTTCAATAGAATACAGAATTCTGGTCAGTTCAGGATTGCAGCCCAGAAAACCTTTGAGGTACACCATGTTTCAAAATTGTGGCATTGAAGGGGATATATTTTAAGGTCTCAGGTTGCCTAGATTGCTGGATAAAGAAATCAACCTAAAATGAGGAACCCAGAACCTCCAAAGTTACCCTCTCCATCCCCAAGCCTACAATCAATTATTACTGAGGGAAGGTTCCTGAAGAATTGGAGTTGCAAGGGGATGGAATGATAGGTAGACAGACAACTGGGTTAGAAAGGGACCAACAAGGGATGATCAGCAGAACCGGCCCTGATGCTTCTGGATTTCTCTTATTGCCTTGGAGATTACAGGAACTGAAGGAAAAGCACAGAAAAGGCCTTGTGGTCACTGACCCGAAAGAGCATTTACCCCTTGAGCTCTGGACGAGGGATTGAGAGAGCGAAATTTGAGAAAAAGCGCATCTTCTCAGCTGTGAAAATGTCTAGCTGAGGTTGTGCTGGAATCTTCTGAAACAGAGCAGGGCTTACAGTCATCATTGTTGATGATGAAAATGTTTGACTCGGGCAGTTTACAGGCCCATACTTCCTCACCAGGAGAAAGACTGCAGTTACAAAGAGAAGGTTGGACTCTGCCCAATGGCAAATATTGTGAGCTTGGGTTGCCAGACTCGGTACAAAGCTCCTTCCCCAGCGATTGACATATGATCCGGACACCATATTGTCTGCCCTGCTTGGACTGCCTGTTCTAGAATAGATGGACAGAAGTGGAGCAAAGCTCGATAAATGGCTGCTAATCCATCCAACTGGAGAAGTTGACAATGTCCTCAAGAGACACTGAGCCTCAGAATCCTCCAATGCTGCTCCCCAACCCTTTCTGCTGTTGTTTCTGGACAACAACTTTGGAGAAGGGAGAAACAGAGGAATACTGTTAACACAACAGCTCTGCACTAACCACCACCGAAATTAAATAAGAGGATCTGGGGAATTACTTGAACTCAAGTCTCATGCAACGGTGAGATAGAGATTGCTCTCTAGTGTAGTAGGAGGTGTTGAACTAGAAGCTGAAAATAAGCCAGAGACCACAGGACTATTGACAGATAAGCCACCATATCCACCTGGACCTTTCACCAGTCTCTGGCAGATACCTCCCGTTCCTCTAATAATATTCTCAGCAAAGATGTCAATTTCTGTGTCCTTGGACAGGGAAGAAACATTTTCACTAAAGGTTCATGTAAAGCATTGCAACAATGGAGATACTGCATGGGGGACAGTTGAGATTTATTCCAGCTGATGATGGATCCATAAGACTGTAAGAGCTAGCAAGCCTGCTGGACCTCCTTGCGTGCCTTAGAAATAGAGAGTGTACAGATTAGTCAGTCAATCATCCAGATATGGAAATGCATGACTGGCCAAAGAATGTAGGGATGCAAATCTACAGAGTCAACACCTCTGTGAAGGTTCTCAGGCCAATGTCAGTTCAGTTGTTAATATGTGGAACTGATAGTCCTATCCCAGAATGCAGAAAAGCAGGGACCTTTAAAAATCTGGATGCATTGGAATGTGCTTATATGGTCTCTGAACGAAGCTAGGAAGTTCCTTGGAGCTATTAAAGGGAGGAAGGACTGGAGCGCTACCATCTTTAATGGTAAGTGAGGGTCAATGCATCAACTTTTTTTCAAGTCCTAAACTGGAACCGGCCTTAACTCCCATGACTGTTTCTGACCTCAACAAATGATTGAATAGCATCAATTATGTATTTCTTGTTTGGGCACAGTAATGGCTGGTCTTTTTGTAAAGAGGTACTGTATCCCCTCTGGAGAGTACTTGTCTCAGCAGGCATCAAGGATGTTGTCTGTTCCAGATGATTTTCAGAGGAGAGTCACTGTACTGAATCCTGTCTGCCTTCTCAATTGTTTGAAGGACTGATGTGCCATTTACTAAAGAATGCAAAACAATCTGGAAAGTAGTATATTCAGCCTCCTACAGGATCTTCACCTCCCTCTTGCAAAGAAGGTTAGTCAGGCTTTTGGTGCACAGGGGAAGGATCTGATTAGGATTGAGACTGAGGCAGTCATAAATGGGGGAAGCATTGCCTTGGCCACTTTAACAAGGAATTTCCCTCTATTGTTAAAACCATCCAAAATGGAGAAATCTGAGAAAGCACAGGGCAAACCATCTCTTTCTGCTCTCCTGCCCGAATCATGCACACTGTCTTGTGTAACAGTAAACTTTCTCGCTATTTCCCTTACTATATTATGAAAAAATACCATCGCTGTCTTCCTCTTGAAAGGGCTCATGGAATGCTACATTTAATTTGATATGCTGCATTATTTCCTATGAATTTTAGCCTTGGACATAGTGACATCTAAAGCCCTCTTCCTCTTCTGGCTCTGCATCATCGTCATCAGGCAAGCCCTCTGGTTGCCCCTCTTATTCTGAAAAGATACAGCAAATGTCAAATAAATCATTCTTTGAATGATGGCAACTGAAAGCAGACTGAAAGCTGAAAGGAGCCCCCGACAATTTCTCTTCAAACTCGGAAGAAAGAGACTCAGACATAATTTTTCATGTGTTTGCCCTTCTCTGAATGCTTTTTGTGTTCCAGGGCTGGTTGCAAGCAGTTCCAGGCCAAAGCTTCCTGGGTTTCTAAAAGGTTGATGTTATGTATGCCCCCAAAAACAAGTGGCTGCCACAAAAAGATATGGAGACATGGACAACAATCACTGTTCCCTCTGTGCTGGGCAGGGCAAGGGCCAACCAAACATGGTGGAAACTACTGTAGCAAGACCCCCTGGGACCCTTACAGAAAGACACAGAAGGGGAAAGTGAGTGTGATATTGAGTGGAAAACAGGGACTGGTAGAGTGAAACCATCGTACAGTGAAACCATGTTGCCAGTATTAAACAACTATGCCTTGCCTAGAGCACAGATGGAGATATAAAAACATTAAACCATGTTAAAGCATGAAGACTCACTTTATGCGCAGATAAATAAAATGCCTATCGCTCTGTAAGGACTGCATCAAGGAACACAGGTGAGGTGGTGAGAAACAGTTGGAATGTCATATGGTATTTATCGCTTATTGGTACATCAAATAATTTTTGTTTATTTAGTTATTTCCAGTCTGACCCTTACAATAGAATCAAAGTTCATAAACCTACACATATTTCATATAAATTATATAAAGATAAGATTTCACATACGTAAGCACACCCGGAAAATACAAGTTCTTTTCTGTGTGGGCTTCTGCGTGCCTCCTTCAAGTCTGTGCTCCCGCAGGTTCTCGTATTTGCTTAATTAACCCTATCAGTGCACGCAGATCACAACCAGTGGCCGACGCCCAGGAGAGATTTTAAAAATCCTCCAGTGGAAAGCACTGGACGATTTTTTTTTGTAATCCCATCGGGAGATGCGGAAGACCTGTTGCGACTCCCCCTGACCCCCCGCCCATCTTTGACGTCAGCGCACTGTGAGGCACGCTGACATCACAGGTTTTCCCATCGGAGGAGTAGGTAAGCTTCTTCTCTCCACTCTGGTGGGGGACAAACAGCGTCCCCAGATGCCAGGGAGGCATTGATGGAAACGGAAGAGTCTGCCCTTTCCATCAATGTCTTCCTGGCACCGTTTCCTGGCCGTGGATTACAGCACAGCCACGATCCACAGCCAGGAAACAGCAATAGGCCCTAGAGATTGCTTTGGGAGGGTGGCTCGGTCCTTCTTTAAGTGGGCCAGCCCCCCCGTGGGGGCTTTATTAAAAATAAAAAGAAGGATTTCCCCCCGGGAGGGCCTTCACGTCCCCCCAGGGGATTAAAAAATATATATTTTTGAAAGAAAAAAAATAATTAGAAAAAAAATGGTCGGACAGTCCTCCTGACATGGGCCAACTCGTATGGGGGCATAGTATATATATATTTGTGTGGTTTCCCTGGGTCTGCGATTGGCCCCCAGGGAAACCACAAGTTTTAAAAAACAGAAGAGAGAAAGAGAGACTGGCTCACTCTTTCTCTCTCTCTCTCTCTCTCTCTCTATATATATATGTATATATATATATATATATATATATATATAGAGAGAGAGAGAGAGAGAGAGAGACAGAGAGAGAGAAAGCGTGAGAGAGGGAGAGAGAGAAAGAGATCTCAGTATCTTTCATAAATTTGTGGTTTTCCTGGGGGTAGCAATCTGCCCACACGGAAACCACCCATATTTAAAACACGCATTTGCAATACAATAGGTCTTGCACATTTCAAACAAGTTATTGTCATCTTTTGACAACATCAGCCATGAGCAAAAATAAAAGAAAACATGAGTGGAAACTGAGAAAAGGCGACTTGCAAAAGAAAAGAAAGTTAGCTTTAAAAAATCAAATGTTTTGATTTTGTTTGTCCTGCTGTGCACACTTTTGCCAGTCACAAGCTTTCTGTTTGCAGGGCACTAGAAGTTAAAAAGAACAAATAGTACTTCAATCATATTGGAATATGTGCTTGATCCCTGCTCCACAAAGAGGACCAGAAATTATGGCAGGTGTGCCTTGACGAATTACCAGCCTGTAAAGAAGAGTGCCACACAAACCAGCAAATGGTGAGTGACAGGCGGGTTTCGAACCTTTTACTGAACACAAGAGTCTCACAAGAGAGAGGCGTGCACTAGCGCAAGAACTTGCATGCTCGACCCTAAACAAAAGATAGATATATATAGAGAGAGAGAAAGAGAGTCTCTATATGTATATATTATCTATCAGGCATAGATACATTTCAGGCAGCAATAAATATGTCCAGATAACTCTTGTTATTATGTTCCTGCTAGAGAAAGAGAGCAGACTTTGTCTAGTGGCAGTTTTGATGCCATAAAGTAGTGCAGAAGGTTTATATGCCTGTTGCAAAGAACAGATTTGTATTATATAGGAGTAGTTGAGAGGATTGGTAAAGCTAGCCATTACCTGTCCTTAAAAATAAATGAAATGTATGTATGAGGGGGCTATAGAGAGATGAAGGGCACTTTTGCTGGGTGGTAGTGAGGGAAGGGAGCGCTAAAAATGATTGTCGCGCTACGCGCTACTAGCACTAAAGGCTGTGATGATGGTATGTGGCAAGGTGAAGTAATGGTGTGTGTTTTTTCTATTGAGTGTCTTCAGACAATCTGCTGATTCAGAGAAGAAACAAAGGTAAGATGACTGACATTTACGGTTGCACACATCACACACACCCACAAACAATTTTGTAACCCTATCTGCCTTCTCCATAGGCTAGTGCTTTAGAGGGACAATTTATCCAGTAGCAGAGATGGCGTCTTGTTGGAGGACTTCTGCTGAAGCCGAAACTCAGGTTATGGCAGACAGATCTGAGGCAGGATCAGAGACTGAGACAGCCGATACTGAGACAGCATCTGAGGAAGAGGACAAAGGACGCATGGAAGCACTCTAGGTCCCTGTTCGAGGACACGCCAGTGGACTCCCACTTCGCTTGCAGAGTTGAAGACATTTTTGGGCCTTACACTCAAAATGGGGTTAGTGCAGACACCCACCTTGCAGTCCAACTGGACGATTCACACGGTTTGGGTAATCCCCATCTTCGCACAAGGCCGCGACAGGGAAGGGCCCAAATCGTATTGTGGAGACATCAAAATTATCTATTACGAAACAACCTGGTTTTGTAAGGCATGCACCTGCGGTTTTGGTCCTCAGCTTGGCTGCCATAATGGGATACCTACCAAACCCAGACATTTCTGAAAACTAGACACCCGGGATAGTCCATCTAGGTGTGGCTTGTGTGGATGTCCCAAAGTTTTCTTACCCAGAATACCTTGCAAATGTGAAACATTGAATAAAAACTCTGTTTTTCCTTGAATTTCTGACACGTAAACTACAGGAATATTCATGGATCCACAAAATTCCTACCACCTAGTGCTTCCCCACTTGTCCTGATAGAAGCGCTACCCCCACCAGTGTGCCTGTGCCTAGTGCCGGTGTCAGAAATGGATCACCCAGGGTCAACAGCTGCCCTCATGTAAGAACTACCATTGACCGTTGTGTGATCTATTCCTGTCACTGGCACTAAGCCTACCCACACAAGTGAGGTACCATTTTTATCGGGAGACTTGGGGGAGTGCTGAGTGGCTCTCCTTTGAATCCAGAACTTTCCATCACAAAAATGTGAGGAAAAAGTGTTTTATTGTCACAGTGTGAGGTTTGCAAAGGATTCTGGGAAACAGAACCTGGTGAGAGCTCCACAAGTCATCCCATCCTGGACTCCACCAGGTGTCCCGTTTCCAAAAATGTATAGGTTTGCTAGGTTTCCCTAGGTGCCGGCTGAGTAGAGACCAAAATCCACAGCTAGGCACTTTGCAAAAAAAAAGCATCCGTTTTCATTAGAAAAATGTGATGTGTCCACATTGTGTTTTGGGGTATTTGCTGTCGCGGCCACTAGGCCTATCCACACATATGAGGTACCATTTCTATCAGGAGACTTGGAGGAATGCTGGGTGGAAGGACGTTTGTGGCTCCCCTCTGATTCCAGAACTTTCCATCACCGAAATGAGAGGAAAAGTGCTTTTTAGCCAGATTTTGAGACTTGTAACACGATTCTGTATTCCCCTAGATGTCTAGTTAAAAAAAATGTACAGGTTTGGTAGGCTTCCCTAGGTGTCGGCTGAACTGGAGGCCAAAATACTCAGCTATGCACTTTACATTTTGCCATTGAAAACTGCAATGTGCCCATGTTACCGGTCCCGAGCACTAGGCCTACCCACACAAGTGAAGTACCATTTTTATTGGGACACTTGGAGGAATACAGTACAGAAGAATAAGCGTTATTGCCAATTGTCTTTCTCTATACTTTTGCCTTCCAAATGTAAGACAGTGTGTAAGAAAGAAGCCATTTTGAGAAGTGCAAATAACCACCGCTTCTAAACTCCTTATCTTGTGTACATTTCGGAAATACATAACTTTTCTTGATCCCTATTTTTCAAATGCAGTATACCCGGTATACAATGAAAACCCATTGCAAGGTGGAGCTTATTTATTGGCTCTGGGTACCTTGGGTTCTTGATGAACCTGCAAGCCCTACTTATCCCCGCAACCAGAATGGTCCAGCTGAAGTAACAGTATATTGTTTTCAAAAATCTGCAATGGATAAAAAATTACAGAAGAAAACGTAGACGGAAATGGCTGTTTCTTTAACCCAATTTCAATATTTCTTTTTATTTCAAAAACCTTGAAGGATCTACACCAATGACCCCTTGCTGAATTCAGAATTTTCACTCATGTTCAGAAATGTTTAGCTGTCCGGGATCCACCAGTGGTTTCATACCCATTTCTGTCACTAACTGGAAGGAGGCTGAAAGGACAAAAAGTAGTAAAAACGGGGTATGTCCCAGTAAAATGCCAAAGCTGTGTTGAAAAATTTGGTTTTCTGATTCAAACCCACCTGTTCCTGGAAGCTGGCAAGATGGTGATTTTATCACTGCAAACCCTTTGTTAATCTCATTTACAGAGGAAAAAACAGATGCTTTTTTCTGCAGCACTTTTTTGCCATTTTGCTCACAAACCCTCATTTTAGCTGTATTTTGGCTAATTTCTCTGTCTCCGCCAGGGTAACCCATAAACTCTGGGTACCTTTAGAATCCCCAGGATACTCGAAGAAATGACACAAATTTGGCTTGTTTAGCCTCTATGGACAAAAAGTTATGGAGGCCTATGTTCGAGCTACCCCAAATAGCCACTCGGGTGAAAAAGGCCCAGCAGCTAAGGGGTTAAGGATGCAGCGTCCACAAATGTTGATTCACTCACTGAACCAGCAGCGTGCAGCTGGATAAAATTCAGACTTCACAGCATTATCCGAAATGGAATAACGGCGTAACTTCTCCCTTTACATCAGCATGTGTCAGAAGACGAGTCACACTCCCCACCCTTCCAAAGAAAGGATACATGTTGAAGGTCATATTGTATTCCGCAGTGGATTTCGTCTGTACACGGGATGTACTGACAATGACCTCGTGCACATTGAACTGAAATAAGTAATTCTGCTGTAAAAGCAGGAGAATAACGAGGCAGAAAGAACATTCATGCACAAAGTTAAAAACAAAAGTGACTGCTTGAATAGTACAGCACTCTAAACTGTAAAAATTGCATTATTTCTGTAATCCTTCCATTAGAGCAACAAGGCATAGATACATAATCAGGGACCTCAAAGGACAAACGCTACAACTATATAGACACCAAATACTCCACTAATGACCACGTGAAAATAAAATCCCAAGCATTTGGGATAAAACGAATCTCCTTCAAAGAGTCTCCTTCACGCACCAACAACCTTCTGCCTTCTCTTTAGACCCTTGGTTAGCCTCACCTCAATTGAGGCAATGCAGAGCTTACTGGCTTCTCTGACAAAACTAGCTCCGCTTACGGCACATACCGATCACCCTGATCACAGATCACTGGAAACCACATCATCCAGATCTTACCTAAACGCTACTGGTATGTCCAACCAGCACACATCAAGTAGATGTCCAGTTGCATGACCTACACAATCACTAATGCATAAAGACAGACTACCTACTAGATTGAGCTTCACATCACTGTCAGCTTTTCAATAACGATGAGCACATCCACTGCAGTGCTTCAAATAAAGAAATTCAAAAAGTTACAGACAAGGACACAAACCTTTTCATTCGTTTTGTTTAGTTTTTTTCATTTAACATTTTGCTTTAGTGATGCTGTATGATTTCAGATGCTTAGCATGCTCAAATACAGCTTAAGGGAGATATGAAGAAAATCAGGAACAATACAGAACAGGGTCATGCTTCTAAATAGATTAGTTCAAATTGAGGCGTAAATGATGTATCTAAGAGTTTTTTCTGAGGGGGAGGAGATTCCACTGGCATTTTAAGTAGAAGAAATGGCAGAAATCTCTTTCTGGGAATTCACTGGTCAAATATCATTCAGAGACTCAGATTTCTAAGACACTAACAATCTCCCTATCTTTGATTGCAGAATGTTGAGCCGACGCCGAGACTCAAAGCTGATTCCCCAGTCCCAAAGCCATTAAGCTAAGGGAGTTAATAAACAGCAAAGTTGCAAGTTGATAGACTTCACAACTTCACACAACCTTAGAGAACGATCCACCAATTGAAGAAAAGTTTTTTTTTTTTTACTTATGCAAGCTACCTATATATACCATCTAATATATTGGGAAAGCACAAAGACTGGCCAAAAGGGTCAAAGTTTTGGGTACATTTGCATATTATACCCCACTTCTAATTCAACCTGTTGCAAACCCACTAACACCTTTCCTCATCTCATACTTCTGATTCTGTGTGTGCTAGACAATATATCTTTTTCTAAGGGTTCCAACTTGATCATTTTAGTACAAATGTGAGTTTTAGGGTCCAGGAATTTTCAGAAAGAAAAAGCACATGAAGCCATCTCCAATGCTTTATCATAAAAAGATTGAGCTTCAGCAGGCACAGACCTCATCTAGGGTCAATCGATTTAAAACATAGGAAGATCTGAAAAGGACTATGCAGGGGTCTCATCTGGAGATCATCCACATCAATCAGATCGATCAACACCAGTAAAAACCTATATATTGTGGCTGAACAAGACACAAACGGGAGAAAGGATCTATGAAACTTTTTGCACCATTTTCCATGACTGAATGCTATGTTCCAAAGCTGACAGCAGACGTATTTAGACCTGCTCATTGATTTCAGGAAAGCTTGCTGTAACTCAACCAGCGAGAGCAGTTAAATCCAACAATATACATCAGCTCCATCAGTGTGCGGTTCTTTGGCAAAAGAAGATTAAATCCCTGCCAATCCATTGGGCCTTCAATCGTCAAACTGATCTTCTATCAATGGAACCCAGTCCAAAAAGTTCCATTTATGACGGAACAATGACCAAAAGTAATATCAATCCCTCTAGAACCACCCTTCCTGACTTCAGGATTATCATGTTCCAATGTGAGAACTCAATGCAAATGTAATACTAAAAAAGAAAATCTTCCTACTGCCCCATTCTTGACTCCTTCTCTTCTACTGTATCACGTGATTAAGGAGCCATTGGTCCCTCTTTCCAAATAAATGTGCAGCAGACTAACCTTTGTTCTGTGTTAGTAGCACTGTCTCCAAGTGAAACTGAGAACAAAAATATAAAATTAAAAGGTATCAACATTTTTGTTTAGAACTCTTTTAGTCATTGTGGAATTTGTTGTTTGGGTCGCTCCCTCCCTTTTTAGCCCCATATTGCCATGCCTCACAGTGCCTCCCCTGCTTGGCCGAACCATGATCCTGCCCACCTAGACTGACTCTTCACTCCTTAACAATTCAGTTTCACTGCTGGAGCTCAGAACAACAAATGTAACTGTTTGTAGTAGTTATCTGTTCTTGCTCACACTCACAATCCACGTGTTGTGGCCTCATGCCACTCTAAATGACTTGCCTACCAACAGCTTCCTCACAGAACATTCAAAATGGACAACCATGTTAAAGCATGAGACATTAAGGATGATATTCTTTGGTATACCTGTAAGGGCCCCTTTCGGTTTGATGGGTCCGAAGACCAGAGCCGCTATTCCACCATTGGTTGCTCCTACTGTCTAGTGCTTGGAAGCTAAATCTTCTAGCTAGCGCACTGTCATTTCTGGGTTGGTTGGGTCCAGAGAATAATCACTACTTGGTTGTTTTATGAACCTGCATCGCCCTGTGGGCTGGACTTTCATCGTACTGGGTGGAACCTTAGATTTTTTACTTTTGATGCTTCTGGAAAGCAGAATTCTTTAGTAGGTTGCACCTCCCTTGCACCTCAGTGGGACCTATTGAAACATACTGTTTTTCTTTTTTCTGGAGGGGGGAGGTACGTAGTGAGTTGCACACTGCTTTCTTGGATTGGACTCCTTATGCCCTTAACTAAAAGGCAAGCTATGGTTTTACATCAGCCCTCTCTGTTGTATACTGAACAATTCACCATTAGGATCCACATTTGAATCAAAATATGGCGGTCCTAGTGCTAAAACTTCTGTCTTGGCACAACATTGTAATTTATTAATTACCAGCTACTTTAGATATTATTCTCATGTTTTCCTAGGGTGTCTCCCCTTTGGTCTACATATTTAACTTACTTCCTTAAACATGAATACTTTTACACAAACATGTAATAACATTTATTGTCTTACAGTATCACACTGAAGGGCCTAATCCACTAAAGAAAAATACGGTTTCTGTACTTTTTCAAGTGTCACCTGCATAATGTAGTACAACAAAAAGAAATTAAATAAAGTCACTTTTACCAGACATATAAGTATATTGCACATCAATGAAAAGATCCAATAATGTAAAGAGGAATGAGGCCTAAATACAAGTTCCTTTATAAAGTCACAGAATCGTGAGGCGAGTTGCAATATCCTTGTAACACACTGCAGATACAGGGTGTTTTATTCAGTATATTATCATGTCTTCAAAAAGCATAACTCCTTGGTATCTTGAACTTTCTTTTGACAGACACAGGGCCTCATTTAAAAAAATGGAAGATGACCCTTCCACCAGACTTGCAGGATTTCTACCTTCTGAGCAGAAACACTTGAACTGGAAGCTCACCAGCCACTGGGTCATCAGGCCACAATGACAGTGACCCTTGCCCTACTTGGGGTGGCTCAGCGGTCCCTGGATTTTAATGCCTGGGACCAACAGTGGCCCTGATTCCCTCATGTGCAGGGACAAACCACTCTACACTTCAGGGCCGCTGAATTTTAGCTTACTGAAGCCAAGCCCATCCTACAAAAATGTTCACTGAGTGGGGGTCAAAAAAACATGGTACCTGGTGGTTAAACTGCTCTGCCTTCAGTGCATTTGCTGCAACAACAGAAAGATCTGCCCAAGGGTGACAGGGATTTCTAGAGATGGAGGGCATTTTTCCGCCAAAAGAAATAATGCCAGGGCCTCCGCTGACCTGGCAGGCTGCAGGCACCCGCTCGTTACAATAAGTGAGCCCCATAGTATGGTTGCAGACATCTAGAAAAAATGCAGAATTTGCTGGGCGAAAATAATCAAACCATTTTGAAACTAGTAATCTGTTGCAAAAATATAAACAATTTAAAGTAAGCCACTTTTAAAAACGGTTTTAGTTCAGTATGTGGTGTAACATGCAGAAGGATTCCTGTTTTCGTGCAGTGAGCTCCAGCAGGTCAAAAAACAAGCATTTGCAATGCAACGGGTCTCGCGTTTGCTCATGTTAGAGCTGATAGCGTTGTAAACTCCTAACCCGACTCTTCACCTATCCGCAAAAGTGCATTTATGTACGTAACCCAAAAAAGTGCAATTAACTGTGTAAAGCGCTCGACTTCTGCCAAGCGAAATCGCACTAGGAAAATAGAAAAAAAGTAGTCCACGAGCCGGACAGAAAACAGCGAGCCTCGCATGTTTTCTGTACTTGGTCGATGCGCTCGAGGAGGGCTAGCCACCGGAAAAGGCATGACGTATGCATGCCTTCAACTAATGAAAGCAAGCAGATTTTAATACGCAAGCCCACGAACCAATGAAAAACACTGACGTGACGTCGACAGGGCTCCGAGCCCTTTTCTAATACCTAAAGCGTCTCGCTGCGATACGCATGCGCGAGTGCATGCGACGCAGGCTCGACCCTAATAAGCATACTACCACAGATGTCTCCCCTTTGTTAACGACTGTTCATTTTCACTGAAAGTAGCTCAGAATGGGTATAAAGCTCGTTCTGTCTTTCCCTATTTAAACAGAGGTTGTGATTATACTCCCTGACCTGTCTTTCACAATGTCTGCTGACTCCTGCAGCAGGCACTGTGATGTCATATTAAGGCTTTACTAACTTATTATAGCAAATTGCCAATGTCATTTTCCTATAGTGATGTCACAACTAAACTGTAATAAGAAACAGAGAAAAGTGTTTATACATATATTGTAGACTTCCATGCATTATATAGTTGTTATTAAAAATATCAGTAAAAGTGCTCATGTTACTGGTTTGCCATAAATGAACGTGATTTAAATAATATTTAAAATGTACGCCACTTTCTTGACGATCAGAATAATGAGGTCATTTTTGTGCTCTTCATGGGCTATTTAATCATTTGACAAGTTACTTTTTTGATAATCATATAAAGCGGATTGAACCAATATATTTAAATACATAGATTAACTGAGCACGCATTTTTAGCAGTAGAAGATCCTGTATGCTGCCTCCGTGAATGGCTTGAATCTTTATTCATAATGGGACAGTGGCCAATCCACTTATCCAGAGATAAGGCAAAATCTTGCATTGGGCGAAATGTTGCAAAACAACTTGCATTTCCCAAGAACATTTTGTGCTGTTCTTTCCTGGGTCTGATATGAACGGGAAGGCACAAAACTGGAAAAAACCTCCCACATAGGATAATATGCTTTTCATTATTCACTGTGCCCTGCTACACCCTTTGTAAATCCATTGAATGAAACGTACTAAAATTGCATCAAACGCCATCAGTGCCTGGGGGTTTATTTCGCACATAACATTTTGAAAAACATTTAGGAATGCAACAGGTTTAGCTGCGTCCAACCTGCTAACCAAAAATCAGGCAGTGACAAAGACATCTGTCTTGGGTTTTGAAGAGGTTAGTTGAGCATGTACAATAACGCGTGTTATATACGTTCAGCTGCACTGATTCTTGTCTTCTCCAAGCCTGCCTGCAGTTCACATCTGTGCCTTGGCACCATCAAAACATTGCTGTCCATATTTACAATCACTGTCCCAGGACCATCTCCTCGGACTGCTTCACTGTGCTCAAGTCTGCATTTTGCCAGAAATGATCACTACTGCACCATGTTGCCAGGGATTACCACTACTATGCGAGTACCAGCACGTTGCCAGGAATTAACACCAATGTGCCAGGGTCAGCATGTTGCCAAGGGTTACCAAATTGTGCAAGTCTGGCATGCTGCCAGGAATTACCAGCAACGTGTCAGGACCAGCCTAATGCCGGCGCTTACCACCATTGCACCACGGCCTACATTTTACCAGGAAGACAGTCATAGGTGCACACATAGAAGCCCACGTGTACATGCACACACAGACATACAGAGGAGCGCACACAGACAGGCACACACACAAATTAGCACACACAAGCAGTGCACAAATGTTTTTGCCTCTCCGACTCTTGCTAGTAGTCCTGCAGGCCTATCTCTTCTCTCCTCTCCCCCACACAGCTCCTGATATATGTTCCCAGGAGAAGCAGTGGTCGCGCATGGGACAGCTTGAGAAAGGGAGAACAATAGGTACAAGTAGGTGTGTGGTGGGGATGAGGGGAGCATGCAGCAATTCTTGGCAGGGTTGGGACAATGCAGGCTTAAACGGAATTCAAGATGAGAGGGAAGAATGAGGCGGAAGTGCAGGAATGGGTTGGGATGGGACAGCAGGTGCAATTGCCTGACAGGGTCTCGGTGGGGGGGAAGGGGAAGAGGAGTAATCAAGCAGGAGTGTGGGGTTGGAATAGGGAAATAAGTGAAGCGACTGACTGGGTTACTATTGGAGACCTTGTGGAAAACCAGGGGGTTGGGTGGACAGCCATCAGGTGTTCTGGGGTGGATGGGGGGCAGGCACAATAGAGGCACTGATAAGCAAATAAGTTTTCTTTTGCCAGTGCAGACATTGGTGCACATGAAATTCTTGGCATGTGAAGTACGGATTCCAGCTTGCATAGGAACTGGAGTACGGTATACCTACCAACGTGCTGACAGCCCTTTTTTATATTAACTCAAATAGGCTTTGCTACAAGGCGGTAGTGAGACAAAACTAAAACAAGATTTGGTAGAGGTAAGCTTTTTAATGCAAACTTTGCGAAAAGTAACAGTGAGTTCTAAAATGATTGTGAGCTGATGCACTACATGAAGTAATACCTTCAGCGTAGCTACTTTAACGTAGGTAGAGCCTAATTCATCAAAAGTATTCCAGGACTTAATCTGAATTATGTGTGGAAAGGTTCCATAACCAATGCAAAACTGTGATTCGATTTGCAGACTTAAGATCAGAATTGATTTGAACACAGAAGTGTTACTTAATAATGCAAAAATACTGCAAATAATGAAAATGTCACTTACCCAGTGTACATCTGTTCGTGGCATCAGTCGCTGTAGATTCGCATGTTTTGCATAGCTCGCCATCTGGTGTTGGGCCGGAGTGTTACAAGTTGTTTTTCTTCGAAGAAGTCTTTCGAGTCACGGGACCGAGTGACTCCTCCTTTTGTCTCCATTGCGCATGGGCGTCGACTCCATCTTCGATTGTTTTTTTTCTGCCATCGGGTTCGGACGTGTTCCTGTCGCTCCGAGTTTCGGAACGGAAAGATAGCTAATTTCGGAAGATTTTCGTCGGTATTGTTGCGTTCGGGATCGGCGTAGTTAGATTCAACACCGCGTCTAAGATCGAAGAGCTCCGGTGCCCTTCGGGGTAATTTTTTCGATCCCCCGTCGGGGCCTGGTCGGCCCGACCGCGTGCAGAAGAACGCCGATGGAACGGACCCCGTTCCGTTTCTGTCCCAAATGCCACAATAAATACCCCTATACAGACCAACACTTGGTCTGCAACCTGTGCCTGTCACCTGAGCACAGTGAAGACACCTGCGAGGCCTGTCGTGCGTTCCGGTCCCGAAAAACACTCCGAGACCGTCGAGCCAGAAGACTTCAGATGGCGTCCGCGCCGACAGCCCACCGGGAGTTCGAGGAACAAGAAGAGGAGGGAACCTTTTCGATCCAAGAATCGGACTCCGAAGGATTCGACGATACACAAACCGTGAGTAAGACGTCGAAAACCACTCGCCTCCCCGGGAGCCTGTAGCAGTTTGGAAGTTACCTTCAACTATTTGTATATGTATCATCTCAACCTTAAATAGGTACATACTTAGTCACTCCATTGCATGGGCACTATTACTACAATTCAACTCCTACCCCACCCTCTGCGGGGAAAAACAATCGAAGCTTTTTTCGGCTCCGAGGTGACTTTTTTCTTTTTCGGGGCCGAAACCTCTCGGCGTCGATCTTCTTCGGTGCCGCTGTCTCGGCGTCGAGCCGTGTCTACACCGGTATCTCGGTGTCGATGCTTGTCTCCAGCACTTTCTCGGTCCCGAGAAGGCTGCGTGCCGGTGTCTCGACCGGAGTCGTACGATCTCGGCACTGTTTGGGCCTTTTTCGGTGCCGACGGTCGGTCACCGAATTTATGGGTCGAGCCATGGCCTGGTGGCAGTGGCGTCCCCTGGGCCTTGTAAATCTTCTTCTGAGTGGTTTTCGACGTCTTACTCACGGTTTGTGTATCGTCGAATCCTTCGGAGTCCGATTCTTGGATCGAAAAGGTTCCCTCCTCTTCTTGTTCCTCGAACTCCCGGTGGGCTGTCGGCGCGGACGCCATCTGAAGTCTTCTGGCTCGACGGTCTCGGAGTGTTTTTCGGGACCGGAACGCACGACAGGCCTCGCAGGTGTCTTCACTGTGCTCAGGTGACAGGCACAGGTTGCAGACCAAGTGTTGGTCTGTATAGGGGTATTTATTGTGGCATTTGGGACAGAAACGGAACGGGGTCCGTTCCATCGGCGTTCTTCTGCACGCGGTCGGGCCGACCAGGCCCCGACGGGGGATCGAAAAAATTACCCCGAAGGGCACCGGAGCTCTTCGATCTTAGACGCGGTGTTGAATCTAACTACGCCGATCCCGAACGCAACAATACCGACGAAAATCTTCCGAAATTAGCTATCTTTCCGTTCCGAAACTCGGAGCGACAGGAACACGTCCGAACCCGATGGCAGAAAAAAAACAATCGAAGATGGAGTCGACGCCCATGCGCAATGGAGACAAAAGGAGGAGTCACTCGGTCCCGTGACTCGAAAGACTTCTTCGAAGAAAAACAACTTGTAACACTCCGGCCCAACACCAGATGGCGAGCTATGCAAAACATGCGTATCTACAGCGACAGATGCCATCGAACATATACTTTTCTGCACTTAACTAAGCCATGGTCGAGCACACATGAACCCCTAAGTTTCATGATGCTAAGATTCTGTGAAGGAAACATCTGAAACAAAATACTCCAAAGGGAAGAGATCTATGTCTGTGGTTATTGATGTCATTTCTAAAGGCCATATGATCAGACAATTCTTGAATACTGAAAGACAAAGGCCTCAAACAATGTCTTTAATAATGTGTTGGAGTGAGAGAAGAAAACTTCATGTAGAACATAATGAACAGCTTGCATTGTAATGACCAAGGGTTTTTAGCTAACTACCAAGGACTGCATTAATAGAACTCCTGTGAGAAATGTAGCAGACCGTATGGGAACTCCACTGGAAGCCATTGGAGTTTCCAGCATTCCAATGACACTTGATAAATTTTCGTAAAGCCCATTCAAGGCAGACAATTAAGTTCTGGGGCATTTGGAGGTTAGTTACATGTGTTACTACTAGCCTGATGTAAAGGACTTCTATAATAATCAATTTGGGCTGGAATGTGCAAACTGGCGACATAGATGTTGTTGAGGTACAATAAATGCAAAGATCTTTGTCAGCAACTACAAATAATTCCTCATTGGGCAATTCATTGGTACTGTGTTCAGGGACCTCTAAATGATGGAAGTCTGAGTCTATTTTGTGGGGATTCATACCTGAAGCATGTGATCAATGCAGATGTCAGTGGCAAAACATTGACTCACTGAGCCTTCTTGCTAGCAATTAAAAATAACAACATGTTCAATTCACATGTGTTACAGGTAAAATTAAAATCAAACATGAATCCCAAATATTTTACTGAAATGAAAGGTATCATAATGTACTCCATGTTAGGAGGCCAAACTGTTGCAATCTAGAGATCACTATGCCAATCCACCTGCTTTAGTGGAATCTAATTTATGAAAGTTCTTTCAGATCATTTTATAAACATCCATTTACAAACTTTACCATCATACCATGCCAATTAGACTATAATCTAATTTGCTCAAGATGTTGATATTATTAGTCTGGGTTTATAGTAAAAGCTATGTTAGAGGATGAGAAGAGCAACAAGCTGGGCATAGTCATCGAACATGACCCATGATATGGAGAAGCGCTGAAGTGTTTTACATGATCAGGTAGCATTTTGAAAGAACTGGAGGAAGAAGTCAGAGACCAGTCATTAATAAAGGAGTGAAAGCAGTCCAGTCCAGCATTACAAGATTTCTGCATTTGCAAGTGAGCAGATCAAGATGGTATGGTCAACCCTGTCGAAGGCTACAAATACATCCCAAAAAAATCCAAGACAGCCTTACCGCTTGTATAAAATGATCAACAAAAGTAGATCAAGTACAGTTGTTGGGACGGATTGTGTTGCCCCTACTAGTTCTAAAACCAGACTTGGGCAACCTTCTTGACTACTTTGCCTGCTATTGGAGGCATCTATATAGACTTTACACCATCAGAATCATTGGAATCCTATGTGAGCTTTTTAATTGTGGGAGGAGAAAGGCTTTTTCGACTGCTTATGGCACAATGGTGCTTTGAAACCAATAATTCTGAATTTTAATCAAGGACAGTAACAAGAGTGAGTCCAGAGAAAATATGGGCATGAATATGAACGCCCTGGGGAAATAGTGAGTATTTATTGCACCTGATGGCTCAGAATATATCTGCAGCAATAAATACCATTTAGTATTTTCCCATCAATGGGGAATTACCACACCAAAATCCGCATGTATTGTTAAATACTGGGTCATTTTCATCTGTTAAATCCTGGCAGGTGTTACCTGCCACAATTTAACATAAGGTGCAAACGTTACTGCATCACTTATAATTCCGGTCAATGCACAAACAGGTGTTTTATTTGGGCCCACAGTTTAATGGGGGCCTTGTAATCAGCCCCACCTGGTAACAAGAAAAGGGTCCTCAGCAGAAATGTTAACCCACACAGAAAAGCTAACACATGAGGTGCAGAGAACGCAAGAGAACTATGGAGACTGGTCCTTCTGATCTGTTGTGGCAAGCTACTTTTCTCGGAGTAGGTGGAGAGATTCCAAGGGATCCTGTTGGCGTTCGCACAGAATTAATCTCTCTTTATGAATCTTTAAGCACTTTCAATGTTTTAGCATTGGCTGACCAACAATAGACAGCGATGTCTAATACTCTGAATTTCGAAAACGTTAATTCAAAGCTGTTTAAAAAAAACATACACTTATTTTGAAAACAATACTTTAGTAGATGATATAAACAAAGGATGAGAACTATCCCTCAAAACTTTAAACAACTACTTTGAGGAGTTTGAAGTTTTTGAAACACGGCTGCTCAAGTAGTTAGTTTCAGCTTGCTTTAACAACGGCCTAAAATGGAGCAACCGACTTTCATAAAGGGAAAACAGAAACAGAAAGCTGCTAAAAGAGGGACACCAGCAAGAAGAGAAGCTGGCGTGTTGTCTGATGATAGAGGAAGATATGTTCTTTGTGATCTAACAGGAAGATATATCGACCATTTACTTGTAACTGAATTTACCATTAACCACTGATGAGTCTTACTAAACTGCCCAACACCTTATGGTGGCAAAGTTTGTTCTATTGTGTAATGGTAAAAAAGTACATCTGCTTTTCAAGACCACCCAGCCAAATTGACACAAGATGACTCCTCCTACGTCAATACACATGCATTTTACTCCATATGGCTCTCTCAGAGAAATAGTCTGCTTGACAATCAAACTGCTGCTAAGAAGGGCTTGATGTAATTCTCTGTCATGTTCACCCTGCTTGAGACTCTTCACAGCATGCATAATTGTTCTTTAATAGTTGTGGTGCGTTCCGTCCTAAAAGATGTTGCATATATTCTTTTAGATAAATATGCAGCATATATTCTTTTACATAAATATGCGGCAGGTTAGATGGGTGCTTCATCGCCATCTAATGTCCTCCATTTCTAACATTTACTAAATAAAATATAAAATGAAAGCTTGGTTACAAGCAAGGCAGTTATCAATTAAAGGACACCAGCAATATAGTAGCGTTATTCTCTCAGCGAATCTATTTTGAAAGCATAATTGAAAAAGTGTTAAGTCCGTGGTCTGACCACAGAACTGGATAAACTGATCTGCCAAAAACTAAATTCAGAGAGGCAAAGATGAAATCAAAAATATGTCCACCTCCGAGTAGCAGAGGCAATCATTTGTCGCAGACTGGCCGCCTACCTCCACCACCCAGCTGTGTTTTGCCCACCGCAAATACATTTGACCAACTCTTACTCAGACATTTTATTCAGAAAGAAAGGTATTGACGGCACAGTCTGCAGTACCTTACCATCATGGGAGGCCACACAGCTTCTATGACCCTACAGTAGCGCTGCCCCGAAGAGGGGACTATTTCACCAATCACAGAATCAATGTCCCGCACATGTGGCCATTTCAGGGCTGTTTTAGTCCAGGACTACCGTGATTGGTAACAATACACCATCTTGTCTAGTTAAAAACTGCTGAGTGAGCATAGCTAAAGCTAAAAGTAGAAAAACAAAGTCAAAACAAAAGCATTCGCTGACTTACCCAGCATTTGAACTAAGTAGACTAGCAGCAGTGCCTTCATCCTTAGTAAAGTCTGGTGTGTTAGGCTTCCTTTTCTGATTGCCCTGCTTGTCTTCATTGTCACTACAGTAGCCTTTCACCAATGAATTCTTGCTGAGGCAGTGAACTCCATAGTCTGTCTCGTAGCCATTTAGTGTTCCGCGTCCCGCTCGCTTCTGTGAGCTTTCGTAGTGGCATCCATCACTTTTGTTCTCATAAGGATCAGGGGTATTCGTTGGCAGTTTGTACCCATGAGAAATTAGAAGGTCCTCAACACTGAACATGCTGCCAGCTTCCGTCAATTGTGTGCTGGGCAAAACGTAACTTCAGCAGACTCATTCATTTCTGCAAAAGAATGGAAGAAAGAGTTTATAAATTTAGTGATTCATTCAGTACATTGCGGTAAGTGTTTTTGGTTCACGCGGTCATTTTCTCAAAGACTCTGCTTTGGCATGAGTAACACACACATGCTGTTAAATCATGTGATGTTCCTTCCAAGACAACAAATGTCCAAGTCAGGGTTAGGTCCTTAATATTTGCAGAAAGTGCCTATCTTACACAAATGGATGTGGTGCTTCCTCACTTCTGATCATTTTCATGAAACTATCGCGAAGAAGAATTTACATAAATGGATATGGCGATCACTTCTTATGGCAATTGTTATGAAAATATCTTGAAGAGGAATTTTTGTAAATGTACCGTTTTTAAAAATAAAAATTGGATAGGAGTACTATATTGATATATTTATACATTGTTCTTTGCCTACATAGTCATACAAATTTGCTCAATGTCATTACTACTGTCCATCAGGTGGTCTATAAGATTATTATATGCAAATGGACCTGAGTTTCTCGTCCGTGTTAACTGTCATCTCTCTATCTCTCTCTGCCCCCTTTTTTCTCTCTCCACCCTCTCATGCTCTGCTTTTCCAAGAGTGTTCTGACACTTTCCCCATCCTCCCCATTTTATCAAGCTCTTAACTCTCCAAACTGAAGCTCTCATCCCTCACCCAAATTTGGTTTATAAGGTTACAAAATGCAAGCAGAATGAAAGTAGTAATTGCTTACAGTCTCAGTCTTCCCATTGGCTGAGCAACCAGAACATTCGACTCCAAAGTGCATTAGCAAAATAAATAGTTCACCTTTATAATGTGAGTGCTAAACTATAGGTTTGTTTGTCAAGCATCGTTAACAAAAAGAAAATAAAAACATTTAAAAATACTGGAAAAAAGAAAATATATCTTAAGCTATCTCGACACTGAATGTTTTCAATCTTTATAAACGGCATAGATTACTTTTCCATTTTCATACATGACTAATCAGATTTTAAAATGTCTGTTGCAGGTGTACCAGCTTAAAAATAAGACAGATGACTAGTTAAAAGTTTTTAAAACATAATACGTGCGAGGAATCGACAGAATGTAAAGCAAAATGTTTGGTCCTTTATTTGCCACACAACGTGGTGCTGCCCAGCCACTTACTGCTCAGTAGTAGCTGGGGAGCAGATGTATGGTACTTCGTGAGAAGAGATATCTTTCCAGTCTTTCTAAGTATATCTTCAGTCTCGGAGACAGGCAACTTGAATACAGCAGCATGTCCATTCCCCAGTGTTATAAATACTGACTTGTGTGACAAGATGTGGATTTTCATGCAACATGTAAAAAGCAGGAGATAAAGACAAACCAACCTCATAAAGATCGCTCCTTGGCATAGATATACCTGTTGGTCTTTCACAGACACGCTGGGAGGGATGTGGAGCAACACTGAGAGCGCAGGAGTGAGTGGATAAGGGGAAGCTGCACATGGGTGAAAGAGCAAGAAAACACATGCACTTCTATGAGCTACTCAAAAAATGAAAAATGTAGTTCTTGGGTGTGCGGAAGGATACAAGTCATCCAATCAAAAGGATGGCAAATAAGCTATGTTCCAGTGGAAAGACAAATGTTTTGTCGACCAAACGCCTTCAGCAGTTTAAGATATAATTATGTGTAGTGATGGACAGAAACTGCATGACACCACTCCTTACAAGGACAGTGACTCTCATGCATGACAGAAACAATTCATTCACAAGTAAAGACAAATAAGGGCCCCGTCTGATGAAACCCATGTTAGACTATGAGATGTCTCATAGCTCACTACGATCTCTGGTTAAGATTAGGATGACAACTCCAATCAGGGCCAACAAAGATGATACCCTAGGGGTTTAAGGGGGACTTTTAAACATTTGGGAGGCCAAAAGTTTAACATATTTTTCTCAGTTCATGAAACGAGGCAAAATAAATATACTGAGACAATTCAATTTAATCCTCACACACAATTTTATAAATATTTGCAAATTAAGCATTATTTCCTTGGATGCAACCAGAGGCAAACCCATCGAAGGGACCCCCATTGATGACTCTCTTGTAGCACACACAAAAAGGGCTATCACAAGATACCTAGGGCCAGATTCACAAACTGCATTAGTACTACAGTGGTACTACTCACTGCAATTCATAACCCTATGGGCGGAAATCTCCACTTTCTCCTTCCCTATATATTTTCCACATGGCGATCTCTGCAAATATAAGTTTTACTGCTTAGTAAGTGTGGAAGGGACTGGGGGAGTGATGGGAAAATGGGGAATATCTACTACTGAATGGGAGGGGTAAGAAGTTTAGGGATGGACATGATAACGCATGATAATAATACAAACACCCACCAACAAAAGAGGAACACCACTTTTATTCACAAACAACATGTCTAAAGTTACTACTGTCCTAAAGGAACAAAACAGTAATAAAAGGATTACGTCTAACACCACATTAGGCCAATGACAGGTAATGCAACACCCATCCAAAGTAAATAATGAAGGAAAGGGCTCAATATAACACCCCCAAAGGAAATATTGTTAAAATAAATATATATATGTATATATATATATATATATATATATATACACACACACACACACATGTACACACACACACACACACACAAACCTAGAATTCTGTAAACTTTTATTAAAAATTTAAATGTTTAACAAGCGATGTCTGGCTCTTTTACGGGGCCAGCTGCAGGCACATAGTACCAAAAGGGAGGAATGATCTTTATTTGCCCTTAAACAAAAATACTATGAAAGAGCAACAAAGTAGGGACTCTGGTAGCATGGAGACTTTGGCAACAACTCGCTCACACTCATATCTTGAAGATCCATGATGGAACCAACACCTGGTCTACTTCTGAGATGGTTAAGCAACAAGCATTCCGAGATTTCTATCTCTCTGTTTATGGAGGAGAGGATTCCCCCTGGATGCTATCAAAGCTTACTTGGCGGGCTGCAGCTGGGACTTGCTCGAACCCCTTCACTCTGAACTGCTTAAGGCAATATCTCGCTACAGGAACTTCAGCGCACCTTGAAAAGTCTCCTTCTGGGCAAAACATCCAGCTCAGACAGTCGACCAGTGGCATTCTACAGAACATTCTTCCACCAGCTACAGGACCACTTGTTGGCTCTTTTCAATATATTTACGCTGGATACAGGTTTGACCCTCACCATGTCTGATGCTGAAATCAATCTGATTGCTAAACCGGGCAAAGATCCTTCTGTCTGCACCTCTTATTGCCCCATGGCACTTCTGAATACTGATGCTAAGCTCTTTTCCAAAATTTTGGTGATAAGACTGGAGCCTTACCTTTCGGGTCTCATCGACCTGGACCAAGTTGGCTTCATACGGGACAGACAAGGAGCGGGCAATATTCGTTGCATTGGCCACACTAGTGGGGAAGTTCCACCGTCACAATATACCATCATGCCTACTCTCAATGGACGCGGAGAAGGCATTTGACATGGTCAGCTGGGCCTTTCTCCGACCAGTGCTTGCTAAAATTGGCCTAGGTTCTGCGATGATTAACAGAATTATGGCACCCTATAATTTTCCTACCACTAAGTTACAAGTCAATAGCCCCCTGTCTCAGTCCATTACTTGGGGATGAGGCAAAAGGTAAGGTTGAACTCTCTCACCCTTACTTTTTGACTTGGTGGTAGAACCACTGGCAATCACTATTCAACAGGCAGAGGATATAGTGGACATACATTTTGGGGGCCAAACTCATAAGGCAGCACTATTTGTGGATGACCTCCTGCTGATCCTTGTCAATCCCGGGACTCCACTTTCGGCGTTGGTTCAAACACTACTTGTGCTTGAAAGTGTTGCAGGTTTCAAAATCAATATGGGCAAGTCCCAAGCACTAAACCTTACAGTACCTCCATCTGGCCTCCCACGGCTCAGTCTCATGCGCCCTTTCAATAGGCACAGCGCTCTATTGAATACTTGGGCCTACATCTCACTTTGACCTTGACCACCTGGACAGCGGCAAACTTGTCCATTTACCGCAAATCCACCCTGGAAGAACTCCAGCCCTGGAAACCCCTGCAGGTCTCCTGGCTGAGCCGATTAAACATCTTCTATAGCTATCTAACGTTATGCTTTCCTGATGTCTCTATACTTTGGAAATTTGTTAACAAAAAACATTTGAGTTCAAAAATTAAATGTAACTCACATTTATAAAATACAACTTTTAATTACATTTACTAAATATTAAGTACAAATTTAAATTCCTAGGTAGGGCACTAGTATTTTATTTAAAAAGTAATATTTCTAAAACAAATAATATATCTACATTATTTATTTAGTAATCATTTATTATGTAATGGGTTCTAATATTTTATATTTATTAGTTCTAGGTTGAAAATAATTACATACATATATACGTATTAATTACACATTACTGATAGCCATTTTGCAGTTATAGTTAGATAAGTAAGCTCACAGTTTACACAGAAAAAACACGTTTTTTGTTTTAATAATAATGTTGGCAACATTTGACTAATCTGCAAAAGGCTTTCCAAAAAGAAATGTTCATCCACATCAGCTCCTTCATGGAAAGTTTTGTACTAATCAGTCAAGCAGGGACCAAGAAAAAGGGGGATCCCAAAACTCTGATTTCCCATTTTAAGTCACATAGGAAAGTTTGCTCTCCTATAGAGAATAAACAGCTGAACAGAATTACACCAAGTTTGGCAGAAAGTTTAACTTTACTCAGAAAGTATGATTTTCATTGTTTCATGTAAATCTGTTTAGCCGCTTTGAGAAATTTGCATTTAAAGAGGTGCTTGGCTGGGCTTCAGGGGGTTAAATAGATAGTGGTATCTGGACGGATGGTCCTGGAGGAGTCCCGAGGTACAGAACTTTTTTTTTTGTAATTGTACCGCTGGTTGGCAGAGGGAGCTTTTTCTCCAGACAGCTATTTCGGTACTCTGGTACTGGAACCACGGTACCCAGCGATCTGATTGGTAAACTGCCACTCAGAGAAAAATGTCTCAGCCATTATAATAAGACTCAAGGACTCTGTCGCTGTTACTTGAATAAGTAAAATAAAAGGCTATATGGGAGAGGCATAGGGGAACAAATGCTAAGTAACACTTAGCCCTGCATACTTTCTACAGTATTACCTTGATTTATTTTGTCAGGGTTTAAACAACAAATACATGTTCTACTCTCATCATAGCATTTGGGTTTGATAATGTGGATTATGCACTTTCAAACAAATAAGAAATATGAACATAGACTTTTTTCTTTAAACTTAATCAGACAAGATTTTCAGTACAATTTCTGTACCTCAGTGCCTCGTTTGTACCAAAGTTCAGATGCTAATATTAAACGTTTACAGCAATATCCTGTCTATCTGTGCCAATTTAATATGAACACTCTTTCAAACTGCAGAACAGGATGTTTATACCAAAAGCACTATTGTTTTCGATGATGGCAGTATTAATATTGCACTTAAGGCAGTGACATGACTGAGGCAATACACACAACCAGGCAATGCTAAAAGGCACAATATTAAGAATATTTTATGATCAGCAGTGTAGCTTACTTAGAACTTAATTATCAACCAATTAAAAGTATGAGGTTGACATATAGAAACTAAAGCCATACTTGGAAATTGAAAACAAGCACTCAAAAATTAAATTCCTGTTGGATGCTTTTGCAATCAGTGTGGCAACAATTCAAGCAACATCGGATCTATACACGGATGTATTCATAAAGCTCATTGATATGTACAGTACAGTACGGACATCCTACTCCAACATCAATTTTCTCTTACTTAGGGCCTGATTTATGGTTAAGTCGTTTGCCTACTGTCCCTCAGAGTGATGGAAGTGTGCCACCCTGGCTGGACTAACAGCTCCCACATTGTGAGATCACCGACAGTCCAGTGGAGATCTCTATGCCTTCACAGGAGCTGCCACACGGGTCTCAGATGATTGCACAGAAAGTTTTGGGAGCATCTGCCATGTTGCAGGAGGCCGCTCACTCATTTTTTTTGTATTACAAAAACAAACTCCCACAATGGAGTTTGTTTTTGAAAGAAAAAAAAAAAGTAATGACCCTGACACCCTGGAAGTTTTCTTTAAAGAGAAGCGTCATTAGAATCTTCTTCTGTTCAGGACTGCCATGCTTTCCATGGCAGTCCCAAACAGGAAACAAAACACATCCTCCCACCCTCTGTAAATAATAGGGCATTCTAGTGTTCTTACATCGACACCCCCTACTTCATCAGGCTGTCTGTGTAAGGTTTCTGTGGTGAAACAAGTGGGGAGGTCTGCAATTAGAAACCTCACATCTGCCGGACTCAAAATAGAGCGGAAGGACGGATAAATTGACAGACACTGTTCTCCAGGATGTTTGTGGTGGACCTCTTGTCCACAAAACGTATAGAGTAAGACCCTTACTAGCTGCAGACTAACCTTTACTGGCTATTCTAGTTTAGTTATATATTTTTTGCAGCTCCCCAGTTTTGGTTATAGAAAGGAATATTACCAATACTACATGGAGACCGTTTGATTTTCACAGCAACTTGACAAGCCTATGGTTCTAGCAGCTCAGTCTCCTTTAGCTGTGGGTACAGGAAAATATCTCCCTTCTCTACATGAGTTGCATTTATAGTTTAATTATCAAATGAGCACAAACAGAGATAGGATCCATGGCTCTTTATTTTCTTGTTAATCATTTGGATATCTTCTTCAGAGCCATTTTGAATTTAATGCATTTGCATCTACTGTTAACACATTTGGGGCAAATTTCTACCACATAGCCACAACACAGTTGAATTATTATGTTCCTTGTAAGTCGTTATAGGATTTTTAACCATGGGGCCTGTATAGTAGCAGGAAGGCCGGGATACAAGTGGTTAGATGTCCCCAGATGGGATATATGAACAGCTTGTAATGATTTAACTGGATTCACTTGACCATGAATTTGCAGCAAGCAGCCAAAGAAACAGAGATATTCTCTGTGCTGTCTTTCATCAAAGCATGAGCTTATTTGACTTTGACTAAGGGAGTAAACACAGTTTACCAAAGTCAATAAGCTCAGTATAAATCTGAACAGTCCCTTTAAGGGGGAGATCCTGCAGAGAAATATTTACTAGAAGAGACAAAACCTCAAACCAAACTCACTTCAAACAGGTCATTAACTTGTGAAAGACTTTTTTAAATGTGCAGTTTTTGGAGACAAATAATTTTTGAATACTAATGATTTTTATGATGAATACAGTCATGACTGATGAAGTATTAAAAGTTGCACTTGAAATGATCTTACTTAGATGTTTAGGAATATGTTTATTAATGTAGTTCAGTTATGACACAATTCTGCAGAAACACCATTTTATATTGATACTGTTTTGGTGTTCTATTCATCTTGTTCCTGCTCATTGCCCTTGCCAATCAATGTCTACATGCATGTCTTCACTCCTCACAGTCTTCACAAAGCACAGGACACTGACACAATAACTTATTTTCCTTACAGTGCATGTATTGTGAATGAAACATTATTGTGTACTAAATGTATCAAATTGAAGGACACTTCTGCTGGAAGTTCAAATGTAGGCTCGTTAGCATACACTAGTGCATGAGTCTTGGGGCCTAATTTAGATGTTGTGTGCCGAGTTCCCTCCCCAAGCGATTTAACTAAGTGAACGTTTCTGTTGGCCATCACACTACGTCCCGCTTCCTTCGGTTACAGCATGTAATGGCCCCTCCTCCGGTTTCGGTTTGCCTTTCATCCAGCTGCGATCCTTTCTAGGCATTCACGCAGGGAGCCAATAACTCTCATGCTCACGGAGGTGGTGGCGCTTTTAATCGGCTTTCTTCTGTCAACTGTTTTACTTTTTATTTTCAATTTATGTGGCAAGAAAAGTCCAGTTAGGAATTTACAACGCTAATAGCTCTAACTCAAGTAAACGTGAGATGCACTGCATTGCAAATGCTTGTTAAAGTTACTGTGACATGCATATGTGGGGGTCCCGAGTGGGTCAGACATGGATGGAGACACACGGGTACACAACACATATTGCACACATTCACAACTGTCATTATGGTGCCAGTGTTTATTGGCAAATGAATGCATGTACCACAATTACAGTATATTCACACCTGTCAACTGTGTCCATGTGTACACAATACCAGGGGACCTGTACCAGTCATGTTGTGCTGCAAGTTGTGTGTGTGAGTCAGTACATTTATGTGTCTATGCGATACAATTGGCTGGGTGAGGAGGAGGGAGCTGGAGTGGCTGCTGTGGTGGTGTCAGAATGTGTGCCACTTGCATATGGATTTTAAGTTGTGTTGTATTGGTGCGTGCAACTTACAGATGAGAGGTGTTGTGTGGTTGTTGTGATGTGTGCAGTTGTGCTTGTGTATGAGTGTGTTTGTGTAACTGAGTGTGTATTTGTGTTGGTTGTTGTGGTTGTGTCATATGTGGGTGCAGTGCCAATGGTGAACGTATGTTTTTTCGTGGATGGCCGTCAATGTTTGTTTGCAGCATGTACGTACCGTGTGAAAAAGCAATGACACAGGTATGTATGTGGTGTGTTGTGTAGTGTGTTGTGCAGAGGGACACATATGACTAAGGTACCGTGTGTGAGACTTACCTCCATTCCATAGCCCCTGCCATTTTACGATGTACATTGGGCCCCACAATGTCCTCTGCAAGCCGCCACCAGTTCTCTGCTTGCAGAGCTGTAATATCTAAATATGGCAGGAGGAACACCATTGACTTGTCGGACTTCTCAGGTCCACCGCCGATGCAGCTTGGTGGGGCAACCACCAAGCTCTAAATCAGGCCCTTATTCCAAAACGTTTTATATTGTGTTGTACAGCTCCAGGCTGTGCTTTTGCTGTGGAAGCTGCTGGAGTTTCCTCTTTCATCAGAAAACGGTTAATGTAATAATTTTGTTATGATTATCTATATTCTGATTTGCTCAATATTTATCACTGGTATTGCCATGCTGAATTTGGAGGTTTTGCTTTTACCTATTCATAAAATAAAATGTGCATAAAATACTCTCTTCTTTTAGGAGTGAGCCAGATGACTTCCCCTTTCCTCTTGGGAATTTGTCCGACTAATTTGATGACTTTCCTATTCATCCGGAGACTCTGTTTGTTCCGCTTATGATTTTTTTCTTACTGGGACTTTGTATCTGAGCCTTCATAGCATATATTTTGCATTTCTCTGTAATGCCAAATCTGAGCTGTTTCTCATACATTAACACTTCCTGTGATCCAGAACTCAGTTACTATGTGGTCCCAGTCACTATTTTATTACTCTGCTAAACTGATTTGTTGGGTCTGATGACGACGAGGGTGGTGATTCTAATCGTAAGATTAAGGGAACAGGAGCTGAGCTGCTAGAGGTTAATTTTGGGGTGATTAAAATATCAGGGTGCAATAAAATTTGGGTTTGGCTCACACAAAAGTATGCTAAAGACGGTGAAACTAGTAATGGGCCATTCAACAATTATTAAGGACAGTGTAATTGTAACCTAAGCCTCCTTTCAATTTCTAAGAGATATTAAAATATAACCAACAATTAGGACAAAATTAATGTTGCACTCAAGTGTAAATAAGAAAAGACCGAGATACATTAACTCATGTTCTGTGTTTTGCTTGCATTTGAATTGCAGAGTATTGAAATAGTCTCTAAAATGGAGTGATTTTGAAAACTAGGTGTTTACCTGCACCTCAACGAACAATCCAATTATGAACGCAGGCCCATAAATACTTTTCCAAACTGTTGACTATTATGTATTCAGTGCTGAGTAAACTAAATGGAAAGTATTACCGGAGAGAGGATAGTCTAGCACAAAGTTATATTAGTGTGCCAATTTGCCTGTGACTTATCCAAATCAAGAACAATTCATAATTTTGAAAGAGAGGAAATACTTTGAATGAGTGTTGATCAAGATTAGTGGACGGCATGTTCTGAGATAATGCCCATTTTATCGTAGGGCAGGAAGTACGCCAACCTGCAGTATTAATTTATAATTTTAGGACATTAGTTATGGAATTATAATAATAGTATAGTAAATATCACAAGATCACGCACTAAAAACAGGCATAATAAAATGTGAAAATACGTTCCGTAGTGCAGCAACCAGCTAATAAGAAACCACCATCACATAGAAAGTGGTGACGATACCTATGTACAAGTTTAAAAAAAACTGAGATACGAAAAGTTCAAAAGAAAAAGTTACGTACTGTAACCAATGACATTTCTGGTCGATAGTACATCTTTCTGCAGACCCCTCACCTTTTTTCTCTGTCTGACTCGATTCAGATTTTATTTCGCCCAACAACAGCGCTCCAGCATCGCCTAGTGACACCTCGCGGATGAGGCTGCGGATGTGAGTACATCAGGAATTACAACGCATCGACCGGAAAACTAGGGTCACTCCCTGACATTTTTCCACACCCTGCGGAGGCGTGCAGAAAGGAACAGAAAAACCATTAACACCAGCAATGATCACAATAGATTAATCTATAGCGTATCTTTGAATCGTATTTATAACAGCCCTATTTCATCATGGGGGGGGGGGGGGGCCGTAAGGAATCTGCAGAAATAAAATATCCATGAGAAATAATGTTACCAAAGTAAAGTACATTTTTGTTCTGTAACCAATGAATAACATTGGAAAGGCAGGACTGAAAAAGGTTCAAACCTTCCGACTCACACCAGCCAACAAACATATTCCAGAACCTCACATAAATTGGTGTCATGGGAGATGGAGGGCTTCCTGGTGGACATCAAGCAGAAGAACTCTAATAAGCACTGTTTGATGTTCCGGAATGCTTCTACAGCATCAGATGACCTGGGGTGGATGACCAGACATTCCTGCTGCGAAAGCAGTTCCCCCCCTGCGTGTAAGGGAAGAAGGGGGTGAGTGCTGAGTTCTAACAGACTAGTGTAGAAAACTTCCTTGCTTAGTCCTCGGCAACAAGGATCAATTGTGCAGATCCTCTTGCAACTTCTGCAAGACCTTTAACAAAAGGGTGATCAGTGGGAATGTGTAAAGCAAACCTCCCACCCTCTCAAACAACTGAACCGGAACCATTCAAAGGGAAGTGTATAGCACAAAACTGAAGACAGCTGGTTCTGGGCTGTGGCAAAGAGATCATGTTCAGATCCTCTACAAGGAGAAAATAATTTCTATCACTATGGAATAAAGTTCCAACTTGTGGTCCTCCAGGGAGAGATGGTTCAAAGCATCAGATCTTATGTTGAGAGTGCTCATGCGGAGGACCGTTACAAGAAACATGCCTCATTGTGACACCCATCACTACACCTGTATCACTTCACAATCCCCCTATCGACCTGCCTGTTGACATAGTGTATGATGCTGTTACTGAATGGAGCTCCTTGAGATGGGACGGGGGAAGTGTTGATTGCAAGATTGACCACCTGCAGCACTAACACATTTATGTGCAAGCAATGTTCTCACATGGGCCATAGGCCCCATACCTTGATGTAGCCCAGGTGAATAAAAGGTCAAAATTTAAGATATGTTTGAAGTTGTCCATACCATCATTGACCAGATTCGAAAAGGGCTTTTTCATGTGACATGGAAGACTGATAACAGTAATTTTGCCAGTCTCCAGAGATCTTAGACATGGTGGCACAAAATGCATTTAACATTCTCAGTACAAAGGGCTAGGCCTGCCATGTCTGAAACGTTCTCGGTCCATAGATGCCAATCTCTTAGATTCTTGATCTGGAAGGACTGGTGTAACTGGATTAGAGGGCCAGACTCTCTGCAGAGGGATGTGAATACTTGAATTTTGGGTTACAAGTGGCAGACACCTTTCATAGTGCAATCTACCTGAGGACTGCTGGATCAACAATTGTTTATCCCAGGCAGCCAACAAGGGTTCAAGGACTGACTTGCTGCAAGATAGGAGAGGCTCTGAAACTGCAGTAGAAGGTTGAAAGATTTTGGTCAGCATGTTAAATTTGGCCTTAGTGGTGGGTGAAGTTGATTTAAATTCTTCTGCTGTTTTTCAAACAGCTGAACTATACAAAGAGAGTTCCTATAACGGAGGACAAGAGGGGTAAGAGATGTCTCCTCCTGGCAATGTGTCTATTGTGAGTCCTTCTTGGGCCCACTATGATTCGCATTTTAGTTTAATATTTTAGGCTACTACCTTTTTAGCAACATTACTATTACATATTTTTGCTTGCACATTATAATTCTGAGAAGACGCTGTACATACTGCTTGTTTTCATACAGTCTTTCTTGCAAAGAAATCTGTACACTGTCTTCAAGGCTAGGAAAATGCTACAAGATATCATAGCGCTTGCGTTGCCTATTTGGAGACAGCAACTGAAATCTAGACATATTATTGCAACAGAGCGGTGTCACTAACACAGTGTGGATTTTATTATATAAATTGTGTTCTGTCCTTTGTGGGGCAGAGGAGCACTCCGGACACAACCATCTTGGGACGAATTCTGTGTTCGCCATACAGCTCTACAGGCACAAATCTTCCAGATTGCAGAGATGGATTGCCACCTACACTACAGGCCAATTTCCTGTCTCAGTTCTCCAGGTATGGGGACTACGCCTATCCTATTAGAAAGGGTGAAGGCAGATGGTACATCCACTATGCTCTCACTATAGGGGTTAGTAATTAGTAGGAATAACTAAAAATCATATCCCTGTTGGGATTTTTTATTCTTTTTACCAGGTTTGTAATGTTGCTAACACTGCTTTCTTTCATCTCCCTAATTATAGTGGCTCATTCTCTCAATGCAAGACTATGATTGTTTCAATAAATGTATTGAAAACTGCTCTTGTATCTCTCTTGTGGTTCGTTTGGGCATGCATGAGTAAGACGACGAAAAGGTGAGATCAGTTTTCCCAATTAACTTGAGGATCAGTGTCATGTTCAAGTTGCCTTAATCACCTGCTACCCCAGTAAGGTTAGGGGTTCGGTGAGGCACTGTCAGCTAGGTAAGAATTAGGCCGACAATCTCCGATGGGGTGGATGGACTCAGTTCCCGCATTCTGAAGTTCTGTCGGCCTAATACACAGCCCTGTTGTTTAAGTAGGAACTGTATGACATGACAAGACACCTGGCATTTTTTAAGTCTATGAAAAGGCCAACATTTCTATTCTAAGAGGGAAGAAGGTTATCAGCCTCTGAGTCATCATTCTCTGTGCAGTCACAGTGTGGAATGCACTGGGAAGGATGACTGAAGACATAGCTTCCTCTGAAACAAGGGCAAAGATGTAGCCTGAGGAGGAGCAAAGTCCGCAGGCATCAAGTTCAAGCTACTTTAATTACCAAGCCCGCAGGAAAGGGCCAACCCTTGGGAGTGGCCCAAAGATTAAAAGGCTGTCCTGAATACCTGACGTGCATGAAAGCCTCACACTGTGCTGTATCCGTCGATAGAGCCGAGAATGATTGTTTAAATTTACCCAAAATCAGGACGAGCTCCATCAATGAGCAAGAGACCACCATTGGAGAACAAGGCTAACTCTCCAAGCAGACCATAAAGCGGACCGTTTCCTTGAGAAAGAAGAACACCAATGGAGTTTTTATGTCGTGTGTCAGTAGACCTCATGGGAGATCTGTCCTGGTCACACTTACCTGAAGAGGCTCGGCACCGCTATGGCGAATACCAGAGGGCTTTGGTCAAAAAATGGCTTCCCACTCTTTGATGGTCTTTGTATGCATCAAGAAACAAGAATGAAAGTCTAGTTTGGATTAAGTCATCACATAAAGATGTTGTGCAGCTCAAATATGGAAAATTCTGCCAGCATCTACAACAAGGTTTAAACTCTAGGCCCAAGGTCACCTTCAAAGGTTTTAGTCACTGTTGAAAGATGAGAAAATGTCTCAGTCAAACACTGAGATAAGCTCCCATGGCAATGAGGCGCAGAAAAAAAAAAGAAACTGACAGCACTGGATCTGCATGCCACCACATGGGAAATCTTGACAATCAATCAATAAATCAATCACGTAATTTATAAAGCACGCTACTCACCTGTCAGGGTCTCAAAGCGCTGGGGGAGGAGCTACTGGTCGAATAGCCAGGCGTTTCATGAAAGTCAGGAGGTCCTGGGTCTGGCGTAGGTGGAGCGGTAGGGAGTTCCAGGTCTTGGCGGCGAGGTGAGAGAAGGATCTTCCTCCGGCAGTGGTGCGGTGAATGCAGGGGACGGAGGCGAGGGCGAGGCTGGCGGAGGGGAGCTGGCGGACGGGAGTGTGGAAGGTGAGTCTGTCGTTGAGGTAGGCCAAACCTGTGTTGTGGAGGGCTTTGTGTGCGTGGGTGAGTAGTTTGAAGGTAATCCTGTTCGATACAGGTAGCCAGTGTAGGTCTCTGAGGTGGGCAGAGATGTGGTCGCGGCGTGGGATGTCGAGGATGAGTCGGGCGGAGGCGTTTTGGATTCGTTGCATTTTCGTTTGTAGTTTGGCTGTGGTTCCTGCATAGAGTGCGTTGCTGTAGTCCAGTCAGCTGCTGACCAGGGCGTTGGTGACTGTCTTTCTGGTTTCGATGGGAATCCACTTAAAAATCTTGCGGAGCATGCGAAGGGTGTTGTAGCAGGGAGAGGAGACTGCTTTGACCTGCTGAGTCATGCTGAGTGCTGAGTCTAAGATGATTCCCAGGTTTCGTACTTGGGTGGTGGGTGTAGGTGCTACTCCTAGGGAGGTAGGCCACCAGGAGTCATTCCGAGCGGAGGGGTTGCTGCTTCAGATGAGGATCTCTGTTTTGTCTGTGTTTAACTTGAGGTGGCTTGATTCCATTCAGTTGGCGATGGCGTGAAGTCCATTGTGGAGGTTGTTTCTTGCGGTTGTAGGGTCTTTCGTGAGGGAGATGATCAGCTGGGTGTTGTCTGCGTAGGATACTATGTTGATGTGGTGGGATCGTGCAATGTTGGCGAGAGGCGCCATGTAAACGTTGAAAAGTGCTGGAGAGGTCCAGGAGGATGAGCGCTGCGGTTTCGCCTTTGTCGAGCATGGTCCTGATGTCATCTGTGGCAGCAATGAGTGCAGTCTCAGTACTGGGGTTCTTGCGAAATCCGGATTGGGAGGTATCAAGCGCTTTGCTGTCTTCCAGGAAGCGGGATAGTTGGCTGTTCACGATTTTCTCAATGACCTTCACTGGGAAGGGGGGGGAGGGAGATGGGCCAGTAGTTTCTGGGGTCATCTGGGTCCGCCTTGGGTTTCTTCAACAGGGCGTTGACATCGGTGTGTTTCCAGCACTCCGGGAAGGTGGCTGTCTCGAAGGAGCTGTTGATGATGGTGCGGAGGTGGGGGGGCGATGATGTTGCTGCCTTTGTTGAAAATCTGGTGTGGGCAGGGGTCCGAGGGGGAGCTGAAGTACACGGATGCCATGGTGTTAATGGTGTCTTCATTGTTGACGTGGATCCAGGCGCATAGAGGGTTGATGTTGCTTGGTGCGTTGGGTTCGTGGCTGCCTTTGGTTGGCTGGTGGGTCTGGGGTTTGAAGCTGTTGTGGATGTCTTCGATCTTTTGGCGGAAGTAAGTGGCGAGGGAGTTGCAGAGCTCCTGTGATGGCGGGGGTTCGTAGGACCAGGGCATGGGGTTGGAGAGTTCTTTGATGATGCTGAAGAGCTCTCTGTTGTTTAGAGCGTTGATGTCTATGCAGCTTTTGTAGTAGGTTCTTTTGGTGGTGCGGATAAGCTAGTGATGTTTGCGGTTGGCAGTCTTGAGGGCGATGTGGTTGGATTTGGTAGGTACAAGGCGCCAGGTCCTCTCCATTCTTCGGCATTCCCTTTTGGAGGCCTGTAGGTCGGGTGAACCACTGGCCTTGGATCTGTGGTGGATGTCTGAGGGTTGTTTGAGTGGTGCGAGGGTGTTGGCGCAGTCGTCTATCCATTGATGCAGGTTGGTGGCGGCTGTGTTGGGGTCCCGGGTCCTAGGAAGAGGTGCCTGGGCGAGGGTGGAGATCAGCTGTTCTGTCGAGATTCTGTTCCAATAGCGGCGGTGGGTTGAGTGGTGAGGTGGTGAGTGGCCGGCTTCTGGAAGGAGAAATGGATGCAGCGATGGTCGGTCCAGTGGAGTTCGGTGGTGTGGCTGAAGGAGACGTGGTTGCTGGCTGAGAAGATGGGGTCGAGTGTGTGTCCTGCAGTGTGGGTGGGCGACGTGGCGAGTTGCTTGAGGCCGAGGTTGGCGAGTAGGTTGGTGGTGTTGATATCGTTGTTGTTTTCTAGTTGGAAGTTCAGGTCGCCGAGGAGGATGTAGTCAGTTGAGGCGAGGGCTTGGGCGCTGATGATGTCGGCGATGTCGTCGTAGAAGTGAGGTCGGGGGGTCTGTAGACCAGTGTTCCTCTGAGGGTGGTGTTGGCGTTGATGTGGATTTTTAAATGGAGGAGCAACAATTGTGGTGGTAAAAAGTTTAAAGATGCATTCTAGCACTGAGAGGATAGTCATATAATGAGGATTAAGTGGGGAAAAAGCATCGGTCATATGAAGCTCGTTATATGGGGAATTCTGCTCCTTTCATCAGTCTATGACAACTGTGTTAGCACAGTTTCATTCAGGTAACGAGTATAACATGTCTTCTCTAAGACAGGTGGCAATAGTTAGCCAATTCAGAAGCTGTTCCTGTCAAACAGATCCTCTTAACTATAATATTTTAACCACTAGTTAGATGTTACAGATTACAGTTAACAACAGAGCACTATTTAAATGTTAAATCCCTTTCTGATTACCCTTTAACCTTATAAAAAACCATCCTAAGCAACTTGGCAAAAAAGCATTGACAAAGCCAATAGGTTTCCCCTATGTGAGAGCTATTGGCTTTTCCAATCTCTTTTAGTCATGTTGTACAGCAGCAGGACTGCTGTTTAGCATGGCTGAAAGTTAGTGGTGTGGTGTAAAGTAGAGTGGCATATAGGAAAGTGGAGCAGAGGAGAGGGGTGTAGCGTAAAATTGAGCAGCTTGGAGTGGCATAAAATAGTGTACAATGGAGTGGACTGGAGTAGAGTGGTATGCAGTGGCACTGTGTGGAGTGGTATGCATTGGGGTTGAATGAAGAGGCTTTGGCTGGAGTGGCATAGAGTGGAGTGGCGTAGACTGGAGTGGAGTGACAGGGAGTGGTGCAGAGCAGAGAGGCATAGAGTACAGAAAGTAGACTGCCATGGAGCGAAGTTGTGTAAAGTGGAGTGGCATGGAGTTGAGTGATGTAAAGTGGCATGGTGTGGAGTGGCACAGAGTGGTGTAGAGTGGCATTATGTACAGCAGAATGGCGTGCAGTAAAGTGGCATGGCACAGAGTGCCATGGACAGGCACATAGTGGAGTGGCATAGAGCAGTGCAGAGAAGAGTGGTGTATGGTGGCGTAGAGTACAGTGCACTCTATGCAACTGTACTCTACACAAGTCCACCCTACGCCACACTACTCTATGCCACACCATGCCACTCTACACCACGCCACTCTAGGCCACACTACTCCACCCTACACCACTGCACCGTGAAGTGGTATGGAGTGAAATAGCGTGGAGTGACAGAGTAGAGTGAGGGTGACAACAAAACCAACTAATGGTATGTGGTGGGCAGGTTGGCTGAATTGAAAACAATATGTCTTGCAGCAGGGTGCATTCACTGTGTAGGTAAGGCCTAAAAAGAGTAGATTTCAAATCCTGATGAAGTTCCAAAAATACAGAGGAGATAAAACATATGTCGTAAATTAGCCTTCTTAGAAGATGCTATAACAATTATTTTCAGCAAACTTTGCAACTTATAAGATCACGTTCTAATAAGGATTTGTTTTCAACATAGTGGAAATTGTGTTGGCTGTTCAAGAAAAAAATCTCAGAAGAAGCGCTCTAACCAGCAGGCTCAATACAATGCTCCCAAGTCACAAAAAGAAAAATACGGGCAGAGATTTATGGCTCCATCTGAGTGTTCTTTTCAATCTTCTGAAATTCACAAAAAATCCTCAAAGTACATCTGTAAAGCTACACCAGGCCCATGCGATAGAAGGGATGTACGGAGTAATGAGACCCCTTGTACAAATGCACATTTATTTTTTACTCCAAAAACATTTTCCCCTTGAGAGATTGCTTCCCCTAAACCCAGACCAAATGTGGGGACGATCTTTTCCTCCTTTCATTCTGGAAGGGCAGTTAGTACAGTTCTTTGTTGGAGTAAATCTACAGCCATTTGCAGAGTGCAAAAGGATCAGAGAGGAGTTTGGGAAGGACCGCAAATATACATGTTTATGAGCATTCCTAGGCTTCCAAGACAAATCTCACTTTGGGATGCCTACTTCACTCCCCTCAAGAGGTATTTAAGGGTGTGAATTTGTTCGCAATAGTGGCAGAAAAATCCACAATTGTAAAATCATTTTTTATGCCACCAGGAATCCCTCTGGCAGGCATTAAAAAGGTAAATTCAGTTCTAAACTTAAGTTTACAGCCAAATTTACCTTTTTGAATCAGGCCCATTATATTTATAATTTTGAAAATTCAGAAAGATCTGAATATATGCTTACACACTGATTACACGTAAGCTTTATCTGAGGGTAAGGTCTCCTCTGCAGATAACACTAACATTTTAGCTTCTATGTGGGAACCCCAGGTCAACTTTTTGTTGTACCAGAAATCTATAGTAAACCTTGTTTTGGTGAGTAAACTCATTTTAAAAAATTAGTCACATGTTAACAGTTAAAACCTTTTTAAAGTTTAAAAATAAATCTAGTCATATTGGGACTGGAAAAGTGTTGCCAAAAAAGGCAAACACTATGACTCTATTTTAAAGTTTTTAGTTTATATTTGTGATGTTGCAAAAAGGCTTACATATGTTTTAAACACTTCTGTCTACATTTGTGGAGCCCTATCACTTGTATTTGTATGGAAATTTCTAAGAAATACATTATTCTCCATCAGACATAAACATCTGAGGCCGAGATGGATTCAGTCAATGGCTCCAATAAAATTATTTTTGAAGTATTCACTGGTTTGTGTGAAAGACAGACTACAAAGTCTCTTTTTTTGTTTGACTTACAGACAACTTAACTGTTTGTTGTCCAAGTCCTATTATGCGCAATGGGCTCTGGGTCAGCTCCTTGCTCAGGACTTACTTGTCTTTCTCACTTCCCTGCTATTGATTTAATGGCTTTCTTCCCTAGTCTTGTGTAGGCCTGAGTGGAGTTCGCGGAGTTCTGCTATTTGGAACTCCGCAAAGTGCCTGAAAAAGTTTGGGCAAGTTGCACTGAATGAGCTGTTTTTCAGTGGCAAGAGTTTCTCCTGTGCTGTAAAATCAGCGCGAACGGCATCATGCGGAGCGCCTGAGGGCACTATCGTCTTTCTGTAGCTCAAGTACATTTTGTACTCAAGCTGCAGCTTCCTCAACATGAGCGGCAGCTTTCTCAATGCAAGCAGTAGCGACCTGCCGTGACCGCCAGCGTTAAGACATCCCACCTGCAGTAGCCAACTTAGCGGTTTCTCTTGCTCGCCAACTTAATGTTGGTGAGCCGCGCAAGACAAAAAACACCGCTATGCACTGAACTGGAGCATAAGTTGTCAAAGTTTAGGAAAAGGCCAATATCGTTTTAAAGGCTAATCCCCTTTAAAAAAAACCTAGATCTTAAGACCCAGCAAGGGACAGATACTGTGTCTTTCACACCAGAGACCCTATGTAAGCCCAGGATCAATCAGGTTTTACCTCTTTTCTACCTGGAGTATTCCTATGGCCATTCTCACATTCCGTCTGACATAATGAAGCCATCAATGCACCCCTCAAATTTAACATCAGTGTCATAGACAGGTAAGCCAGCATGCTCATCATAACCAATGCCCTTGAAGCCAATTGTGACCATGGGGGAATATTTAATCTAGAAAACATTAAGTGCTGTGGAAATATACATAATTAGTCAAGTCTAAACCAAATACTACAAAGTGAATATGCTGCAGCCACCATTAAAGCACTCAGGGACTCCGTCCATGCAAGAAAACGTTTTAACAAAAAATAGCTCAAGGGGGCAGGGTAGGAACACTCTGACAACCTGGAACGTCTGGGGGACCCAGAAGGATCGCCTCAGAGGCAAACATTTAAAAAATGTATTGTCATGCTGAATGTACTATGGTACTCCTGCTAGACCCATCCAACTCTCTGTGAAGTACCATGGTACTCGGGTGGGAGCCGCTGCTCAAGCTTCACCCCTTTACTGGTAAATGATTGTTTAACAGTGGAACTTTGAACAAATTAGCTATTTGTGGTTGACAACATGGCAGCATTTGTTGAAATTCACAAAGTAATTACAGAGTACAACAGATCACAGAATGCAACATAATGACAACACAAACCACATCAAATACATAACAGGGAACAGTACAACTAAACAGTCTAAGTAAAAACAATAACCACAGCAAAACACAGAAAAACGGTAGGAAAACAGATGTTCCATTGAGTCTCAAAAATGATAAACTCAAGCAAGTAAATTAACCCAAAGTGAATGCAAAATGGTTGGCCTTCCTACCCACTGATAGACTTTCACTACAAAAAGTAATTGCAAGAGCTAAACTTTCATCTTATGAAAGGGACCCCATACTAGCTTCTGTAGCCAAAAAAATAAGCCTCAATTTGAGAAATCGTGGCTCAATATCAGAAACTCCTCTTTTAAAATAGGTCATGTCAAGCCCTTAAACAAGAAATCTGAAAGTGACCTAGCAGATCCAAACAACTATAGATTAATCACAAGCCTATTTTTCTTGTGTAAATGTGTGGAAACTTGCTTGGGGGCTCAAATGAAGAATAACATTTTAGAATCTCAGACAACAGCCTTTTAAGAGACCTGCAAGCAGGTTTTAGGTCAGCTCACAGCACTGAAACTGACAATCTACATGTTAACAATGGCCGCAACATCTTAGCCAAAGCTGAATCTTGTCTTCTGTTACTTCTTGACCCACACCCCAAACAATGGTTTTGGACAACAAAAGTGTCAGAGTACGCCATCACCACAAACATAATCTGGTTTGAAATCCTTGGATTGTGGGGCTTCTTTACTGCAGAAGCTTGGATACATGTATGTATATATTTTTTTCACTGAAAAAAAAACAAAGTTTAAAGTGATGTTATAGTTAGGTATTGAAGTGAGATAAAAACTAACCTTTGGGGAAAAAAACACTAACAATTCCCAATTTATATTTTTCTAATCCTACTATAAGTTGAGCCCTGCCATGCACTGCTTGAACCTCTCATATTACATCACTCATGACCTGGTAAATGAAATCATTGATGTAACCCAATAGCGTCCTCTAGAGAAAGGGCACTAGAAAACTCATTCAGATATGTGATTTTTTTCTAAGGAGCTTGGTCATGAAACTCTCCTCTTAAATAAGGGACACCAAGAATTCCCTTATGCGGATTGATGGTGTAGGGTCAGTAGAAGATTATCTACTGATGACTCTAAATGTGTGTTCTCTATACACCAACAGTCATGGAGGAGGGAATCCAGGCCTGTCAACATTTGCTAAAAGCCAAATCTATCCACTATCTTTCACAGACGGGCATGACTGAAAATTATTACTGTCTTGAAAAACAATGTGTTCATGTTTGGTGAGGTCATCTACAGACAACTAAAATGAAGTGCAATGGGCACCTGCTTCGCTCCTAGGTTTGCCAACTTGTTTATGGCCTGGTGGGAGAAGCAGGTGTCCATAGCACTGGAAACTGAGAAGGAAAGAAATGGGGCAAGTGACCACCTGGCTCTGTTTCATTGATGGTTTATTATCTTGAAAGGCGCAAAGGAATCAACATTACATTTTTGCAAAAACTCAGGAGCAATACCTTGAATTTAAATTTTAAATGCACAATCAGTAAAGACAGAATTACATTTATTGATGTCCTGACTGAAGGCAAAGGGAACAAGTTACAGAATACCCTGTTTAGGAAAACCATAGCAGGCAACAGTCTCCTCCATGTTCTCAGAAGCTACCCAGAAGCCCTCAAGTGGAGCATTTCTTAAGGGAAGGTGTAGAGAGCTACAAGGAACTGTACCACTGAGAGTGCTTCTCCAAAGAAATATAAAAACATGGTGCAGAGATTCAGGGAATGGAGGTATCCCCAGTGGGGGATTAGAAAAGAGCTGTAGAAGGTTAGGAAAAGAAGAGAAAAGATTAGATTATTTTCTATACCTAAGACACTAGTTCCAGAGAGATCAGGAATATAATTGAAAGAAACTGGAACATTCTTAGCACTGACCAAACATGAGGCAGGATCCTGGGGGACAGGTCCAATATTACATACAGGAAGGGCCGTTCGCTAAGGGATATGTCCACAGTGACATTACAGAAAAACATGATTGTACCTTTAGTGATCTGGAAGGCTTTTTCCCTGCCAGAAATTAAAGGCTTGCAAGGATAGCCACAGCAATGAGGAATTTCCCATCCCTTACAGGCACCAGAATTATCACTTGATCCTTGACTTACAGCACCTAATTTCCATATACATTCTTGAATGCCCTGTAATAAGAGTTACATGGGCAGCACCATACATTAGATGAAAAAGACGATTTTCAAGCATGTGAGTGCTATACACAATCACCACACTATCAAATGACTAGACATTTCAAGGAGACATACTTCAGTGATAGGAATAAATTATATTAGTCAATTGAACAGGTCCTACACAAAATCAGAATGGCCAACAGAGTACTGACATTTAGGAAAAGGAATCAAAATACATTTTAGATCTGGGAACAAAAAGTACCCTAGGCTGGAATACTGAAGAGGAATTGAAAGTTGACTTAGGAAATTGATATGATATTTTGGCTGATTTCAGATTGCTCAGTTATGTTACTCGCTGCTATTTAAGACCGATGCATTTAACCATGATATGTTTTGTTTTTATTTCAGGAAGAGAAGGCGGCAATCTTAGGACAGAAATATGAGTCCTTGCTAAAGATGTGGTGAGGTTTCTGGTTTGGAGCCGCCCAACCTTTTCTTCCTTAGAGACAATGCAGCTTGGGTGAAGGAACTCTATCAGATAAGAACTAAGACATTCATTGGGGGGAACCAGTACTGTGGGTGTTTTTTCAAGTCAGCAATGGATGGGTCTTGGTTCTCCCACATTTGGACTAGATCTGAAGGGCAAATTTTGCCCAACCTGTGGATTACTGCAGCAGTTCTAGCCAACGTCTTTGGTGGGAGCTGCTTTCATATCAGGCTCCAGCGATACTTGCATTTTCTTTATAAACAGTGAGTGAGAAAGCATGTATTCTTGATAATATAGATCTGGCTCATTTGCATATTCCACTATTATGGCAAGATTCACACTTGGGTTTTATTCAATACATGCAGGCAAATACCAGTAGCTAGTGGAGTATGTAAAGGTGGGAAATTTAGTACTGATGCCTGGGTTGGCTTTTATTTATTATAGCTAATACTGTGAGATTCTGAATAATATGATTAGATAGATTAGTCTAGCACTTTATATTGTCTCGTCTGACACCTGGGCTTCATTCAATACTTGTATATAGGCACACAAGGACAAAGGATAATATGAATTTGGGTGACCTACCAGTGATGCCCACTTGGGCTTTACTTAACACATGTATGTCAACGCCGTGAAATACTGCACAATATGAATTTATCACTGATTGTTAGAGAAATCAATTTAGTTGAGAAATTGGGTGCCAAAGTAGAATGAAGCATGCATAACAGGAACCTGCACTAGACAACTAGGGGGGATTGTGTTCAATGACATGTGAGGCAAGTGGCAGTTTTACAGATATGTGATATTGGACAATTATGTATGCCCATAGCCTATACAGTGTATATCTGTATCCACATACAAAGCAAATTAAGAGTGAAGAAACAAGCTGAGAGATAGGCCACTATGCCTAATATTATGGCGACTATGCTCTTTAAATCTTAGAGCGCTGTACTGCCGGTCATGAGATCAAGGCAGAGTGTTAGCTGAAACGTGACATGAGTTTTGCTGTACCAATCATTCAAAATCACGTTGGAACCTGGATTACACTTGGTCAGCGCCGCATTTGAGATTTTATATATATATATATATATATATATATATATTACCTACTGACAGTCGCCAGTAGGTAGTTATAGTTAGGACCATGTTTCCATACAAAAAGTGTTTTTTTGACTTGCCTATATCTTTGGCACTGTTTGACGAATCTTCACAAAATTTTCCCACAAAAACGTGTTGCCATGATTCTTGTTGCGCATGGAAAGTTTCGGGGTGATCTGTCAAGCGGGGACCGAGAAAAAGGGCTCTCATAAAACATTGCGTTCGCCATGTTAATTTCAATAGGATTCTTTAGATACGACAACAGGCCGAACCACTTGATGGATTTACACAAAATTTGGCAGAAAGCTAGCTGCCGGCACGCGGATTACGCTTTCACTTATTTAGAGTAACTCCATTCAGTAGTTTTTGAGAAATTTTGGGAAATTTGAATTTGTATATCTCTGGCCGTGTAATATTTGCAAACAAAGACGAGCTTGTGTAGGGAGAAGCACAGCTCTGATTGGCTGCCAACACTTTGAACCAAGAAGTGTTGGCAGACATCTTGGGACTCGGCTTGAGCCAAGGCCCAGAAAAATAATAAACATAAAATAAAAGGGGCCAGGGCACAGACACCCTGATCCCTTAGCACTGATTGGGGGGTCCCGGAGTAATACCCCACATCAAAAAACATTTTTTAAATAACTTTTTTGCCGCAAGTTCGCAATATTCGCAAATTTGCGGCTTAATAAAAAAAAAAAACGCAGACTCCGGCGGCATTAAAAATTTAGTGTGGGGAGGCCTCTCGGCCCTCCTACAGCTCTAGGGACCACCACCTTCCAAGAGTTTTAATTTTTTTATGCGGGGGCAGCGCCCTCCCCCCCACTGCCCTGGGGACCCCCACCGCCCTAGAGCTTCCATTTTTATCTATGTGAGGGGACCCATGTCCCCGCTGCCCTGGGGACTGCCACCACCCCAGGGCTTTTGTTTATGAAAATATGGGGGGGGCCGTGGCCCGCCACCGCCCTTGAGACCGCCACTTTCCAGCTTTCTTTTAAAATATGTGGGGGACCTGCAGCCATGGGGACCGTCACTTACCCAGGGCTTCTTATTAAATACATGCAGCTCGGAGACCACCCCCCCAGGGAAAAGTGTAAAAAAACAAAAGGACCCCCAAGCCCCGGGGACCACCACCTCCCGGGGTTATTCACGTTTAAGGGTGGCAGCGTGGCCACCCTCATGGAGCCACAGATGGCCTTGGGGACCGCCAACCCCCCAGGGCCGGCTCCTGCTATGTCCTGGAGGTGCCAACCCCTGGGACATAGCTGTTTGCTGTGGCTTGGATGCAACGCTGCAACCAAGCCACAGAAAACACTCTGCTCTATGACAGCTAGACCTTTAAAACAGATTCCGCTATCAAACAGCAGAGCTTTCATCTCTGTCCCCTGCATATGGTGCAGGGGACAGAGATGAAAAGCTTCATCAACCACAGAGCTGCTGTCAAAGCAGCTCCATGGTTGCTGAAGCAATGGCACTGCCGGGGAAGCCTTAAGGCTTTACCTTTAGTGTCAGGTAGCCCGTAAATGGCTTTTTGGTATATACAATTTTTTAAATTTAAAAAAATAATAATAATTTTTAAAAAATGTAGGAACCGCCGTGAGCCTTTGAGGGGACCCTAGAAGCCAATAAAGGGCCAAAAAAAAAAAGGTTTTTAATAAAAAAAAACATAACTCAGCAAGAAGGTCACAGACCCTCACACTGAACTTTGGGGGGTTCAAGCCCAGCTGGACTCATTTCCTATTATAAAAAAAATATATATATTAAAAAAAATTTTTTTTTTAATTTTAAGTTGGAGACAAATATATCATTCTAAGTATATCAAACATCAAAACCTAAAAAACTCTCTCTCCCTCTCACTTTCTTTCTCTCAGTCTTTCAATCAATTCTTCCACTCACACACTCGGACACTTCCGCACCCACCCACAGACACAGACACTCGAAACCACTCACAGACCCACTCAGACCCTCATGCACTCACTCACGGTCCCAGTCAGACCCTCACGCACCCACTCAGACCCACTCAGTTACGCACTCACTCACACACCCACTCAGAACGTCACACACCCACTCACAGATCAATTGAGATCCTATTCCACCCACTCAAAGACCCGCGCACATACAGATGCACCCACTAAAACACTGATATATGCACTCTCATAACCAGGTAGAAACTCTGACAGCCACTCTTACCCCCAGATACATCCTCTCACACCTATTATCACACCCAGAGCGGCCGTGAAAAACTTTGCCATTCATGTGCAAAGGGCTGTGCACAACATCTGGTTGGGTGGTTAGGGGGTTTGGCCGTAGGGACTGGCTGCAAGCCAGCCCTTGCTGGCAACCCCTACTGCACACAGGAGAAGGTAATGCACGGTGAAAGACTGGGTGCTTATATGGGGTTGGCCTCAGGGCCTGGCCACAGGCCAGGCCCTTTGGCGAACTGCTGCAGTGCACAGCCAAAGGTTGTGCGCGGTGGTGGTTGGATTCACGTACAGCAATTAAAATTACTAAATGTTAAAAAAAACATAAAAATTCACTGAAAAAAACAAAAGTTACAGGGACGTTAAAGTTAGGTTCAGTATTTACGTGTACAAAGCCATAGAAATTCAGCAGTTATTGTTAGAGTTCTTTAAGTAAAGAAAACTCGCACCACAAGGTAACTATAACTCACGCCTTCGCCATGCACAGCTAATTACACCACATATTACATCATTGATGACATATTTGCAATAAAATTATCGATGAGACAACTGTGCATGGCGAGGGCGTGAGTCTGAGAACTTCTGGAGGAGTCAGAGGGTGTGGAAACAGGTGGAGGCGACGGAGTTGACCTGTATGGTCATAGTGAGCGCTGAGTCGAGGACGACACTGAGGTTGCGTGCGTTTTCTGTAGGGGTGGAGGGCTTCCAAGTGTGGAGGGCCAACAAGAGTTGTCCCAGGCTGAGGAGGAGGGTCCCAGGATGAGCATCTCCATCTTGTCAGAGTTTAGCCTGAGGCAGCTCTCCTTCATCCAGGTGGTGACTGCTTCCATCCCATCTTGGAAATTCTTCCTGGCCGTTGTGGGGTTTTCGGTCAGCGAGATGATCAGATGGTGTCATTGGCGTTGGAGACGATGTTCAATCTGTAATTTCTGACGACTGGGGCGAGCGGGGCCATGTAGATGTTAAACAGTGTGGGACTCAAAGAAGATCCTAGGGGTACTCCACAGCGGATCTATGTAGGTTCTGACAGGTGTGCGGGAGTCTGACTCTCTGCATTCTGCCTGTCAGGAAGGAGTGTATCAACTGAAAGGCCTTGCCACTTATGCCTGTTGCGTGGAGTCTGGTGTATAGAGTGCAGTGGGACACTGTCGAAGGAGGCCAATAGGTTCAGTAGGATGAGGGTTGCTGTTTAGCAGCAGTCGAGGAGAGGGCAGATGTCATCTGTGGTGGCGAGCAGGGTGGTCTCGGTGCTGTGGTTAGTTCTGAATCCTGATTGGGAGATGTCCAGGATGTTGTTGTCAGCTGCCATTGAGGCACTGGCTTTGTTGAAGATGTAGTGGGGGCAAGGATCGGTGGGGGCTCTGGAACGGATACTGCTCATCATGGAGCAAGTCTCGTCCATCACAAGGGGGTTCCAGGGGTGCACGAACTGTGGGAGTTCAGTGGATCCGAGTTGGGGCATTGTTGGTGAGTTCGGAGAGTCTTGGGGTCTGAAGCTGTTGTAGATATCCTTGATTTTTTTATGGAAGAAGGCGGCTAATCTGTCGCCAAGGTCCTGGGATGGAGGGATGTTAGTGGCCTCAGCTTGTGACCATATAACATCCCTGTAACCTTTGTTTTTTCAGTGAATATCATTCAGGGGCCAGTGGAGCAGAGAACACCCTATGATAAACTATGCGGATGAATAAAATACTGCTTTAAACTTGAAAAAAATAATTACAAATATTAATGTCAATTAATTTTATACATTTTAAATGTGAACTAAATTAAAAACAAGCCACAGAAATATTAACTTAAATTTCAATTAAATTACTAATAATTTAAATATATATAACATTCAATTAACAAGCCTTAAAGATTTACCATATAAATCCCACTCAAAAACCTAAAGTTAAAAACATTATTACGTATTACTATTTAATAAAGAACCATTGCCAGTGATGCCCAGGATCAGCTACCATCCTTATTGCCAGCTTTGAGGCAATCCAGTGAAGTTGCATCTTACATCTCAGCCATTGCATGCAACCTCTTGGAAATGTATCATACAACATTCCTTGAATAGAAAAGATGAAGGGGGACATTAGCCATTACATTTCAGTGGCTATAGATACTTGCATATGTAGGGAAGAGCTTTAGGTCAGTTTAAGTTTTTTCTGCGTAAGTGTTACTGTATTACTTATAGAGAGCTTTGGATTAGTCTCTTAATATGGCTCCACACTACTGCAAGGGCAGTCCAGTTCCACAGATGCTAATTATTGTTTCTGTTGAATCCCCCATATTACTGCCAGCCTGTCAGTTCTCAGGACCAGGTCATAAACAATATTAATCTCCATGTTCCAGCTGCTCCCTAAGGGTACTAGCATGAGCAATTTGATTTATTAGGGGAGTGATTTAATAGATGAGGAGTCTTATCTGTCTCACACAAAGGGCCTCTCCCACCCCACAAGGCTCTATGGACTCCTGGATATGGAATGTTTCCCATGTCGGCTGCAGCACTGCATTGGGCAGAGCAATGGAACTGGGCTCCTATAGGCTGCTGGCACTCATGCAGCTGGGAGACACAGGACACCACAATAAGGGCCAGTACCCAAAATTCTAGAGGGGATGGTGTCGCACATTCATTCCCAAATATTTGTTGTCACTTGGGTGCTTGGAGATATCGCTCTATATGTTTATTTAAGCTGCTTTTTTTTTTGCTTGCTCCCAGAAAACCAAAACAACAACCAGACAGCCAAGGTTCCAGTGTGATTAGGCCTTGTAGCAGGCTTATGTCGTAAAAAAGAAAAACAGGTAGCATACTATCTTAGTATATGCTAGGGCTAATCCATGGGTTGATGATTCTTCTAAGGTGACTGCCAGGTAGCTCCTTTTTCAGGTACTACAGAAAAGGCAGAGGTTTTACTCCCCTCTTGCCCTTGTAGCGTCTTCCCCAGACTTGGTATTTGCCAATGACTAGGCCACACACAGAGCTGTATATCACATGTCTTTTTTCCTCTGTGTGTACCTGTAAACTCCAACATTTTAAACCAAGCTTTCAATATATTCTATTTCAGCGATTACATCACACTGATACTGAGTCCTCTGGAAGCCAGAAAGGTTCCGTTCTAAATCATGCAAGACACTACAACCCTCTCTTGATTGTTTTTTTCCCTTACTCCTCCCCACTCCATTACCTCTCCATCTCATTTTCTCTCTTGGTCTTTCTGTCGCTCTTTCCTTTCTGTCACATATTCCCAACTGCTTTGGCCCACTCTTCTTATCACACTCTTCCTCTTACCATTGCAGACACATTTCTTCCTTCACAGGAATCAATGCCTGACAAGGTCAATGAATCTTTGGGTCCAGCATAATAGTACAGAAAACAAGGTATGAAATTTCAATACAAACCAAATCCCTTTCACATTATGACCAATGTGGCCACACAAGGAAAACTCCATTTGGGAATAAAGTTAAAGGGTTTTATTATAAGCTTAGACTCAAAGTCATATCGACAACTCTCAAAACAAAGTTGTAAAGATACAAAATCACCAAGGGTTGACCAAGGCGACAAAATAGATTCAAGCAAACTAACATTAGAGTAACTAACCACTTGGCAAAGACGATAGAGAACATCAGCAGAATTACCCAATGTACAGAAAACACGCGTTGCTCAGTTCTAATAAGCATTAAGGCCATTTAAATCATCTAGGTTCAGCTAATTTGGGACAGAAAAACCCTACAGATTAGTCAATCCGGGATTAACATGCTAGGATGAACACATGGGGCAAAAGAGAAAAAAAAGAAGAAAAAAAAAAAAGGATTTGGAAAAAGGAAATCTTGGACAGTAGATCACTAAGTAAAGTGGGCAAAAAGTAAGTAAAAAGGGTAGGTGTCAGCATTTCAGAAGCTCGGTCAAGAGTCTTCTCCTCATGGTCAGGAGGAAAATCTCTCAATCTCAGCAAAGCGTTTCAAAGGAGCAATTATAGCTTTCAGAGTCTAAGAGTTTCAACATGCAGCAAAGAATGGGAAAAAGGATTCTGATCTCAGACCAGTTTGGCAAAGTTCATAGAGCAAGATGATTCGACAGTTCATCATTCCACAAGATGTTAAAGGTGTAACATCCAATAAAAAACAATCATGCGATTTAATCTGCAAGAGTTCTCAAGACTTTCATGTCCATCTGTACTATTTCATGCAAGATTGTAACAATAGTATATGTTGCAAGTCCATAGTCCTGGGTGTTCCTTACTCAAGGACAACTACCCAAGCTTGCTATGTTTATAGCAATAGACATCTATTACCAAGCTAGCATTCTCATGAGAACAAAATCAGGATAAAAGAATCCATGTTAGCAAGATGACTAAATATTTTCTCCACAGTCACAAATACAGGGCCTAACAGGCCTCACTTAAGCTAATGACAGTGAATTAAGATGGCATGTTAAATCATACTAACAGAACATTTAGCACTCAAATTATAATTTCTACATTAATAAAATGTTATTAGCATTCATGTTATAATAACATTTAAATGAAATTATCTGTTAATATGTTTCTATATATATGGCTCAGAACTACATTTTCTCTAATTGTGCATATGAATTTAAAACATTTCCCATTAGAAATCTAATATCATTTTAATACAAACTATTGGTTTTTACTCTAAAATATAACATGATGACAAATTAAACCTTCAAACATGAAGCCTAATAGCTATACCACATAGGTTTCATCAGTCTAGAGTGTATGCACACTAACAAAGCTTTTCAGTGCATCACTTTAAAATCAAACTATTAGTACTTTGATTATCATAATGCACAAAATGTCACATATAGATGATCACTGTGGTATGAGGAGCAGTACTAAAATTTCTGCTGCATCACCATATATCAGTCGCTTGCAGGCTTTTCCCCATCTTTTTCTGCTATCACACTATTTCTCTTTTACTTCCGTCCCCTAAATACTCCCAACTTCTCTCTCTCTCTCTCTCGCTGCCTGTCTTCCATTTTCACTTTATCTTTTTTTACAAGTACACAAATTGGGTTGAGTGCACTTTAATCCGCTTATTAGAGGCTACAAGTCTTAGGATAGGAATATTGCCTGATTCTTAATGACGTTTTAAAAAAAAGGTGGCATTCTTCTATAGATATGCAGGGGTGTACACGTTTTTTTAAATGAGCTTTACCTAGGTGGTGCAAAAAGCGTCTATCAAATTAAATATGCAACAACACTTGGGATGAACATTCAAAGTTAAATTCAATGTATAAATTCATTCTATTTCGGTCTCTTCCCATTATGTCTGATACTGAAATGAGTCATCTAAATTGTGATACATGCAAAATTCTTCTTAGAGGCTGGCATGATTCCAAGACATTTTTGAATGGACTACAAAGGAGGAACTGTTTCCGGCAAGGTATCCTCCTTCAAGTAACTCACAGCAGTATTACTCAAACCATGTATACTTTTAAAAAGTAATAAAGGTTTACTCTGTCACGAAAAAAAAGGTATTAACTCCGAAAAAAGTAAAATAGAAAAAGTTAACATGTGATGGCTCTAATTTTGGTTTAAAATCAAGAATTCAAATCGGCTGTTTATTTGTTCTAGCCAATTGTTTTGGAGAGAATGCTCTGTGGAAACGTCCTGGGGAAATGGGCTTGGATCATCAACTTCCACCCTCATATTTAACATCGTCTGGACTAAACTGCACATTTTCTTAGGATGCAAACATTTATTGAATGCACTTTTGCACGTTTTTGCTGCTTCCATAATGGAGTAAGGGGATTTTGTTTAAGGTCTTTATTACATGAACATTTTTACATTAGCATAAGTAGAAAGAAACAATTCTAAATCACATGCAAACATTTTGAGACGTGAATTTGTAAATATGTTTTACCTGTAATAATTTTTCAAAACGAAAAATTAACAGTGAACAAAACTGTTAAAAATTAAGTAACCTGACTTAGTACGGTTTATGGACGCATGTGTAAAATGAAAAACAGTTTAATCGTTCTCATTTAAAGAAACTGAACTTCCTCCACGTTCTTGTAAGTAAACATAGCAGAAATACAGTAAATTCAGTTTGTTTCTTTGTTTGGCCTAGTGCAAACTTCTTCATGCAGAACGGACTGGAGAAAACTCAGTTTGTGCCTTTTGCAATTTTGAAAGCAGAACAGCACAAAAATATATTACCTCAGTTTTCTGAAAAGTGAACTACTAATGTAATCTGACCGTCCACGCGATGTGATAGTTCAACGCCTCGGTGCCTACACAATAATACTGTGCCTCGTTGCCAACTCGATCTATTCTTTATACTCGAGGACCATTAATTACAATAGTTTCATGTCAACAAACGCGAATATCCTCACATGGACTTAAGAGTAATGCTTTGTTTTGCCCATAAAGTAGAGGTCTATACAACAAGATGGTTTTTACTAAACGTCCCCTCAGGTCAACCTGATTTCAAAACATTTAACTTATTATTTAGTCCCAGTGCTGACTGTCTCTTTAATATAATACTGGATAAACTACAAGACTATCAAATTTTTAGGTCGAGATCGCAAACGCTTTGACCTGTTGTAAGCATTGTGGGCTTTTAACCACGCCCACCTCATGCCCATCACTTTAATTCGTTTGTGGGCTTGCTTTTTAAAAATCACTTGATGTCATTGGTAAATGCTTTACGTTTGTCCTGCCTTACGAGGTTTTGTTACCGCCTTGCACACTGGCCCTGATACATGGACAATTGCACCACTGCCGATATTCTTTGATGTGAGTGAACTACTTTGCCTTTTTTTGCCTTTCCCCTTCGTGCATGGGGGCCATGGCGCTCACAGCGCAAACTCAACCGCCTCATATCTGTGAACAGTTGTTCTATCGGGATAGCTCCTCTGCAGGAACCACCTCTTTTCTGAAATCTGTAGACTACACACTTCGGGTTACGATGCAGAGAAGGAAAAAACATGCGATCTACAGATTTAGGACAAGTAATGGTTAATGCAAAGGAGTTATCCGGATAGAACAATTGTTCACAGATATGCAGCGATTGAATTTGAGCTATGAGTGCCATGGCCGCCATGCTCGAAGGGGAGTGACAAAAAAAAGTTGTTGCTGAAATTCCAGTCCAGGAGCCTGGGCGATGGAGAGCGGATTTTAAAGTAGAGCTTCCTCATTTGCAATCCATAGTCTTAGAATTTACCCAACGATCAGAATGCTTATTTGTGTTGCATGCTTGCGAGCCAATAAAGCTGGGGCATTCTCGGAACTGTGATGACCACTTTCTGTGGAACTTCTGCAAATCTGTTTTTATATATAATTGTTTGGAAATTAATTGTGCCACGTAGTTTCATCTGTGTTGTCATAGTTTCTTTTGTACAATTGTATACAATTTCCTGTGTTGCATACATGCTCTATCGTCTCCCCTTCCGCTCTTTGGATTTGGGTCGTCCTTTTTGTGCAGATCTGCAGAATATACCGCCTCCTCGCTGTGCCCCCTTTTAAAAATAGGCTCAGGCTGCCTTTTTTTGTTTTTCTTTTGTCTGCAAATGCTGTTAAAAAACTGAGAATGAGGGAGAGGCACTTTGGAAGGGAAGAGAAAGGGCCACCTCAAGGGGAAGGGGATTCATTTATGGCAATTTATTTTAAAGAAATTTTGAGAAGGGATGGAGAAAGGGACGGAGACACATTTCATGTGCTTGGTGGATTGACTTGTGTGATTGCTCAAAGCGCTTATGAAGGGTCTTGACCAATAAAACACTGTATTTATTTTTCTATCAGCATTTTTAATTCAGCTATAAAAAATTAAAGTTTGTGTTGTTATTTTAAATAGACCCCTGAAAATGAGTTTAGGGGATAAATATATGGTTACACTGCATTACTTTTGGTCGTTTTCTTTTCATGTGGTTATGCCCAATAGGAGCTAACTATATGGTGACATGACCGTGTTTCTAACACATGCTATTTTCACTGTGGTCTTCTCTAGGGGCTGATCTGAGCATTACAGTCTAATCCCAAAAGTGTATTTCTGATAAAGACTTTTATTGGGTTCATATGATAATTGTATATGTTTTATTCATCTCTCCTTATTGCAATTATGACCATTATTCAGGCCAACTTAACATCGTTATCACACTATGACTATTCTTGATATGTTTGGGTGACCCTTCTAGTTTATTTTTCTCGTTACCCCTCCGTGGCAATCTTGTGCCTATTTTTGGGGGAATTGTGTTAGCCAGCTAGCAACTCTGATGGTGGCGGGGTGAAAGTGGTATTCTATTGGAATTAGCATGGCAGATTTAAAATAGAATGCTAAATGCCAACATTTTAATTTTGGGCTGCAGATAGAGGAAGACGGTAAATGGAAGTGCTTTAGTTCTATGCCGGGCCACTGGAATTATGTGGCAGGAAAAGACCTAATTATGAGGCAGGGTTGACCAATTTATGGGCCAAGAAAAGTCCAGTTATGAATTTACAACGCCAATAGCTCTAACTCAAGCAAATGCGAGACCCCTTGCATTGCAAATGCTTGTTTGACTTTGCAAGTGTGTTTGTTTTACTATTTAGGACCAATCTATTTAAATTCTGCAGCTAGTAAACTCATAGGGATAGAATCCAACACAGTTTGTTACAGAAAAGAAAGAAATGTGAGGGATACTCAGAGAAATGGTGCATTTCCATTATCTACTTACCCCGGAGGCGTAACAAAGGACCAGCAGCCCATGCGGTGCAGGGGGCGAACTTCAGGAGGCCACCTCAGCACAGTACACTGTGCATGGGCGGCAGGCCCTGACTGAGTCCAGAGTGTGGAGGTGGCCCCTCCAGGTACTTTGCAGGGGGGCCCCCTCAAGTTTTGTTACGCCACCGACGTACCCAGCGTGCACCAGCACACTTGATTGAAAAACAGTAATACAAGTCTGATGAATGAATAACCAAAGATGTCTTATCAGTTAATGTGATAAAGCAGTGCCACAACTGTCAAAAGAAATCTATGCGTTATTCTTGTGTCCCTTCCGCCTGAATTACACCAAATCATGTCAAGAAACAAATGTATTATCATGAATAATCATAGATCAATGTATTATTTCATTATTTTGCCCCTAAAAGAGTCCTTACCAACAAGACATTCTTTACTGAAAGTTCCATATGCCAATCCTTATGTCTTTTAACGGTGGCATTCAACATCAATATAGCTATGCCTTTTTTTATGTACATAACTCCGTCTGCACTCTTCCACTCAATGCATGTCCTTCTTGCCCCCATCGTTTTCCCCATTGGGGGACAACGAATGTCCTATTCCATTTTCTCTGTTTCTATGCTGTCACTCCAATGTTGCTTTTTGGTCCCTTTTCACAGGTACCATCTGATTAGCCAGGAGTCCTTCGACATTAGTTTCTAATTTAAGAAAAATAATTGATAAACTGCAAAAACAAAATGTAATTTCGAATCTTTTTAGTGACAGGATTATTGTGTGCTTTCACTCATCTTCTGTACTTCTGCCTTTGTACACACTATTTTTTTTTTAACTCAATGTTTAAAAAAACAGTAGTTGAATTTTAGGTTTAAAGACAATAACGCCAAAAAGACTGTGGAATTCAATTGTTTCAAAATGTTTCCCTCAAACATACCCTAAATTATAACATTCTGTCAGCTTGCTGATATAAATTATTTCTTTCAACATAAAAATATGAAATATGAAAAGCCTGAAATTAGCATTACATAGTCACTTAAAACCACATCTTGAATCCGTGACCTGGTTAAGATAAAAGACAAATTTACAGGACAAACTGGCATCTCCAATCACATCACCAGATGAATTAACCGATTCACAAGGCTAGGAAAGGCAATAACTTGGGGGTACTTGTCCATGCTGGGGTTCCACTTTTGGAACACTCGTGCATGTAAGTCTGCCTCTAGAAAGAAGAAATCATGAAAACTATGTGATTGCCTGGGTGGCCTTCAGTAAGTTGTTGTACAACAGATGGAACAACTTCTCTAAAGCGGCCTCGTGGTAGCAGGATTGTAGTAAGAGCTGAAAAAAGTTCTGAACATAACATTTAAATACAAGACACACAATGTACTTTGAGAACGAGTATAGCCCAATTCTCTTTATTGGGGATCCTCTCTGAGACGATTTTAAGTGCGTTCTCTCATTTGACCATTTTGCAAAGGGCCCAGGCAATTCCTTTAAAGTCCAACTTTACAAATGCATTGGTTAAAATTACCATAGGTATTGTGGTTATTAGAACTGAAGAGGAACTCATGGAAATTGTCCACTACTTCGGGTCTAGCACAATCTCCAGAAGCACTGTTTTTTCACAGCACTAACTAATGTCTGTGCCTAGAAGAAAAGTATAATGCTGAATGAAATTAAGTTATGTTCACCCTCAAAGTAGCTCCCAGGCCTCCAGCCCAGGAGAAGCTTCCTTTGTCTTGTAAAGCCAGTCCAGCTCAATGGAGAACCTCTACCAATTATGCAGAAACCAGGCAGGTTTCAGGAGCCAGGTTACCCAGAGCCACCTTGTCCTTTTTCACTTTGTATGTTTTCCTCTCCTTCAAGTAAGACTGACCGTATTAGGGCAAAGACTTGGTTCCATGCAGGCAGAACTGAACTGAAATAATAGCTCAATAGTTATAATTTGCTCTGTGGGTGTATGAATATTGGTGAAACATTCCTGGGTGTATAATATCTTTAATTAGTAATAAGGCTTCACTGTCCAAAATACAAATGATCGTGACATACCATAACATTTGTAGGTTATTTTATGTGTTGTAACATTTGTCAGTTATTATATGTATTGTGATTCATGTTAAAGTTTGTCCTATCAACATAACAATGCCAAATTTATACTTGGAAAAATTATTGAAGATTACAAATATATGTTGTGGACCAAGATGTCCTCAAGATGGGGTAGTTAGGCAGTTGCCTACATCACAATGTCTTGCTTTGCTATGATTGAAGTTAATATTCAATTTCACTCACATAGATGAAACATTGGAAAGCTGACGCATGCGTACACTGAAAACATGTAAAATTCACCGGCTTCATATTGTGAATTACCATATACATTTTTAGACAAATACTTTCTTTACACAGTCTAATAAATTGTCTGCCACTCAAAATGCAGTTACTGGGATACAGGGGAAATCGATGTAAATAGATTTTATAAGATGTCGTTGTGGGTTTTAGAGGTTTTCTTACAAATGAACAATTTCATAAGTTTAGATATTCCATACAGTTCTAGGGAAACGTATATTAAGGCTGTCTAGGCTGACACCAGCAGGAATGTCGCTTTACCCTGTTAAGTATCAAATGCTTTCAATTTGTCTGGGGAGCAAGGCTGGCACATGGACAGGGCTGTGGAATTTAACAAAATATCTACTTGCCCATGGGACAGGTTGGTTCATAAATCTACTTGTCTTGTGAAAATATCTACTTGTCCCTTTGGTGCCACAAATTACGGCAGCAATCTCATTATGTAAGATCTCTGATAACAGCCTCTCTGATTACGGTGGGGCTAATACTATAGTAGGGCTTGAATACTAGCAATTGCAAGCCATGCTATAACAATTTTCTTATTTTGCCACCTTGCTGTAGATCTACATAATGGGGCTGGAGAAAGCAGTAAGCAATAGTTCCAGAGCTGGAATATCTGAGTCTGTGCAAACCTACTCACTTTCAAGTTTTAAGACTTTTAACCAGATCTTCTCTTATCTTTTCTCATACTGAGAAAGGTTGGAAATTTACTCCTGACAAGGACAGAAGTAGATGTTCTTCCAGGGTTGGGAAAAAAGTGGTTGGAGGGTAATTGAACTTGTAAATACACAATAGATTTTCACATGAGCAAATCTGCACATATATATTTGCTTGAGGGCATGCCAATCAGTTTTGTTCAGTGCCAGAAACTACTGTGGCAATGTGTGCTTTTTTAGACCAATTTTTTTTGTTGCTTTTTGCCAATGTTTGTTACAATGTCGAGGGTTTGGCAGCTCCCACAACATAAAGTGAGACAAAAGCCATGTCAAAACAGGATAAGCAGTAACAAATCTAAAGAAGCATTTGCAATGCAACGGGTCTTGCATTTGCTCGAGTTAGAGCTATTAACATTGTAATCTCCTAACCGGACTTTTCATGGCACACAAATTGAAAGAAAAAAAACGAGCATGATTGTGCTGAAATTGAAAAACAAAAAAATAAGCTCTATCGCACAATGTAAAACCCAGCACGATCGCACTGTGTGGAAAATAAAAAGATAAGGTAGTTCGGAAACCATACTGAAAATATGGGGCCTCGTATGTTTTCAGAAGTTGGCCAGTGCGCTTGAGGAGGGCTAAACACCTGAAAAGGCATGACGTATGCATACCTTTCACTAATGAAATAAAGTGGATTTCAAAAGTCAAGCCCACGAACCAATGAAAGTGACAGGCATGACATGGGCGTGGTTAAAAGCCCAAAGAGAGATTACAACAGGGACGGAGCACTTGTGCGCTCGACCCTAAAAACTGACCACCAATGTCAGATTGGTTGGGTTTGTCAGTGCGTGTTTATTTTCATGCTTCTCATAATCTTGTTGAAAATGGTTAAACTGATTTCCCATTATGAATATTGTTTTAAAATACTAGCATGCATCAACACATTTTACTAAATGATGCTTCAAAGAAATAGTACCTACAATTTCACAGTTATTTAGTAAAAAATGTGTTTCCTACTAACATTTTTTTCTGACCATTTGATTTTGAAAGCAAAGAATCATTAATCTTGCTTACAAGTTTCTGCAAACAGCTGCATCTAATCCGAAGCATTCTGGGAACATTATATGTAGCCTCTTATTGTTAAACTTTTCAAACGTACACATTATTGGACTGAACCACTGTCCATAGTGCAGTGTGACCTTTCAACGTGTATTTAGAGCATTCACCCTAATAACAAAGGCTTTGCATTAATGAGCCATAAATACAAGTTTGAACAGCATTAACATATGACCACAAATATTAACTCAACAGCAGACAGCTTCCTTCCCTGTGAACTGGCAGACAAAGGGTTTGTGCTGCAGGGTGGGGCCTACTTGTCCCAAGGATAAATTAACATGAAAACTTGCTGTCCTTGACCCCAAACAATAGGTCCTGGTTGTTGGGCTATAGGAATTCCACACCTCTGCTTGGGCAATTGGTAGATGACGCAAAGTGTAACTCTGCCGCCAATGTACAGGAATATGGGCCATCTCAGATCTTTTTAGGGGCTATGTGGTGGACCTCATCTAGTGGTGCTCTAGGAGATAGTCTACAATTGCCTGTCCGTACTGCTAGACTTGCTGGAGGGGTCTAAATGGGAAACTTAGTATAGGGATAATCCAAAAAGGACCCGACTACTGTAGGTAGTGACACATTTTTAAGTGGTAGACCCGGCACTAAAATCTGTTAGATTTGTGGACTAATTTCAGTCAAATAAAATGCTTTGCAACAATACCAAAGGTGGCACCTCTGAAAATGGTCCATCTTCTTATGTCTAAATAATTCTGCAAACAGTGAGGTGTAGCTACTTAGATATTTCAGAGCTAAGTAATTTGCATTGCATTTACTGATCAGTTAGGACATGTGCAGACTTCATTCGGATGTAAATATCAACATTTTAAAATGTGCCTCTTCAGCAAGACCTTAAAACCTTGACATTTCTATGAATGATAAATATGTATCTTCAGTTGCAGCCATCCAAAAGGATGTACAAACTAAAGCCCTCAATTCTCCTCTTGAATCTCTTATGGTTAGTGTGAACAATCAGATGTAGCATTAAGTGTAATAACGTTTTACTGTTTCTATCCTGTCTCTTTGACATGTAACAAGAATATCTGCCAGACTATTTGTTATTATGATTAGTTGTGGTTGTATAATTACTCCTGATATTGTTGTTACTATTATTTGCATTACTGATATCAACATCTGCATTATTATTAATAACAATAGTAAGATCACAGTACTAGTATTAGTAGCAGCAGCGGTTGAAGTAGTGAAAGTGGTAGTAGCTGTAGAAGTACAATCAGTAGATGAAGTAGTAGTAGTAAAAGTAACTACAGTAGGATTAATTTTATTATTTTACATAATGTCATTATAGAGATCAGAAAGAAGGCTGACCTGGGTATCAGAACACTTTAAACCCTCGGGTGCCTGGTACAAGCTGATCTCGTCCTCTGCCTCGGTTGCCCTGTGCCGAGGACGAGACCAGCTCGTCCTGCACCTGGCCCACGGGGGGAGTGCTTGTGCTCCCCGTAGGCCTCCCACCCACACCCCCCAATCAGGGATGGAAGGGGAATCGCTTTCCCTTCCACCAACACCCCCAGTGACGTCTGATGACGTCAGCGCCGACGTCATCAAAGGACTCCCCATTGCGCAGGAAGCACAGTTTCCAAGCACAATCAGAAGAGAAATGTGTAAATGCCCACTAGACACCAGGGATTTTGTGTTTGTTTGGGTTTATATAAAAGGGGAGTGACCCAGGGGGGCAATTTTTTAAGGCCTTTTCTAGCACGCACCCCGCACCATTTTTTTTTTACTTGCAATGCCCTGCAAGCCTCCAAATTTGCTTGAAATTACACTTTTTCCCCCCATTTTTGTGATGGAGCCTTACGGAATCTGCAGAAATCTGCAAAATTCCTACCACCCAGCACTGTCGCATCTATACCGATAAAAATTCTGCCCCACTTTTCTGCCTAAAAACTTTTTTTTCCACACTGCCCCTTTGAACCCGATTTGGTTCCCCCTCAATTTTGACATGTTTCTGGCTCTTCCCTGTCACAGGTACTTGGCCCACCTACACAAGTGAGGTATCATTTTTATCGGGCGACTGAGGGGAACATTGGGTGGTAGGAAATTTGTGCCGGTGCGGTGATCCCACACAGAAATGATGGAAAAATTTGATTTTTTTAAATCTAAATTTGAGGTTTGCTGAGGATTCTGGGTAAGAAAACACTGGGGGATCTACGCAAGTCACGCCTCCCCGGACTCCCTCGGGTGTCTAGTTTTCATAAATGTCTGGGATTGGTAAGTTTGCCTAGATGGATGCTGAGTCCAGGACCAAAAATGCAGGTGCCCCCCCCGCAAAAACATGTAGTTTTGTGTTTGATCATTTTGATATGTCAACGTAGTGTTTTGGGGCATTTCCTATCGCGGGCACTAAGCCTACCCACACAAGAGTGGTACCATTTTTATCAGAAGCCCTGGGGGAATGCTGGGTAGAAATTTGTGGCTCCTCTCCGATTCCAGAGCTTTCTGTAGGTGAAATGTGAGGAAAGGGTGTTTTTTGCCAAATTTTGAGGTTTCCAAAGGATTCTGGGTGAGAGCCCCACAAGTCACACCATCCTGGGTTCCCCTAGGTGTCTAGTTTTAAAACATGCACAGGTTTGGTAGGTTTACCTAGGTGCCGGCTGAGCTAGAGACCAAAATCCACAGCTGGGCACTTTCCAAAAAACAAATCAGTTTGTTAATGTAAACATGTGATGTGTCCATGTTGCATTTTGGTGCCTTTCTTGTTGCGGGCACTAGGCCTACCCACACAAGTGAGGTACCATTTTTTATTGGGAGACTTGGGGGAATACTGGGTGGGAGAAAATTAGTGACTCCTCTCAGATTCAAGAACTTTATATCACCGAAATGTGAGCAAAGAGTGTTTTTTTGCCATATTTTGAGGTTTGCCAGGGATTCTGGGTAACTGAAACTGGTGAGAGCCCCACACGTCACCCCATCTTGGATTCCCCTAGGTGTCTAGTTTTTTGTAAAATACACAGGTTTGGTAGGTTTCCCTAGGTGCCGGCTGAGCTAGAGGCCAAAATCCACAGCTAGGCACTTTCCAAAAAACACGTCAGATTTCAATGTAAAAATTTGATGTGTCCATCTTGCATTTCCTGTCGAGGGCATTAGGCATACCCACAAAAGGGAGGTACCATTTTTATTGGGAGACTTGGGGGAACACAGAATAGCAGAAGAAGTATCATTGCCCCGTGTCTTTCTCTACATTTTGCCCGTCCAAATGTAAGACAGTGTGTGAAAAAGACGTCCATTTGAGAAATGCCCTGAAATTCACATGCTAGTATAGGGACCCCGGGAATTCAGAGATATGCAAATAACCACTGCTTCTCAACACCTTATCTTGTGCCCATTTTGGAAATGCAAAGGTTCCTTGATCCCTATTTTTCACTCTTTATAATTCACCAAATGAATTGCTGTATACCCGGAATACAATGAAAACCCACTGCAAGGTGCAGCTCCTTTATTGGCTCTGGGTACCTAGGGTTCTTGATGAACCTACAAGCCCCATCTATCCCCGCAACCAGAAGAGTCTAGCAGACGTAACAGTATATTGCTTTTGAAAATCTGTCATTCCAGGAAAAAGTTGGAGTAAAACGTAGAGAGAATTTGCTGGGTTTTTTCACCTCAATTTCAATATTCTTTTCTTTCAGCTCTTATTTTCTGTAGGAAAACCTTGTAGGATCTACACAAATGACCCCTTGCTAAATTCAGAATTCTGTCTACTTTTCAGAAATGTTTTTCTGTACGGGATCCATTATTGGTTTCACACCCATTTCTGTCACTAACTGGAAGGAGGCTAAAAGCACAAACAAATACTAAAAATGGGGTATGTCCCAGTAAAATGCCAAAATTGTGTTCAAAAATGTGATTTTCTGATTCAGGTCTGCTTGTTCCTGAAAGCTGGCAGGATGGTGACATTAGCACCACAAACCCTTTGGTGTTGACATTGTCAGGGGAAAAAAACAAGCTTTATTCTTCAGCCCTTTTTTCCCATTTTTTTTTAATGATTTTTTTTCTGTATTTTGGCTAATTCTTGATCTCCACCAGGAAAACCCACAAACTCTGGGTACCTATAGAATCCCTAGGATGTTGGGAAAACAAGGATGCAAATTTAGCATGGGTAGCTTATGTGGACAGAAAGTTATGAAGGCCTAAGTGCGAACACCCCCAAATAGCCAAAAAAAAGGCATGGCACCTGAATGGGGGGGACTGGCATCAAAGAGGTTAAAACAAACTGCAAGTCAAATAACACAAAACTGGGAGTCTCATTTAAAAATTGGATCTTTCATTATTACCAGATCGAAGGCATCAGTCTACCAACGACTACTTCAAAAACTTTCTGCAGCTTTGTTAGTCCTTGAAAGAACTGTGTATGGAGTAAAAATGAATTACTTTCACTTAGTTGTTAAAGTAAGTTCAAAAAGTATCCCTATACCTTGCCTTTACACTGGCTGTCTTGAGTCATTAATACACTGTGGTCTTAAACACTGCAACTTTACAGCTGCCTACTTATTCAATAAAGGATATTTACGTATAATGACCATTCTTCATTTACGATACTTTGAAATACGTAACTCATTGTGGCTCATGAAGACCACATTATGAGCGCTGTTATTTCATTTGAATTGGATTCCTTTGCTCTACTCTCACTTGCACCTTCAATCTAGCGGTATGACAGAGATGAGTATCTATGGTGCAGTGGCTCGTTGTAGTGTATATTTGGATGGACAAATCTTGTAGATCGGCCCAAGACATTAATAGTGATTACACTGGATTGGAGTTTAGAGTTTCATTAGACTGCAAACTGCAAGAAGTTTAATTGTCCGTCTGCTATATTCCTGCCTCACAATTTCTACTGCTGACGGCTATGCCCTCTGTAACTAATGGTTTTCTATTCTGGCTTGACATTATTTAGGCCACTTTTGTTTCTGTATGCATCAAAAATACACTATATTTTACATAACTTTTGAAGTTTTGCAGTTCAATATCAGTGACAGCAACTTAGTATCTACAGATAAATTCACTTATATACCGAAAGTGTTTATTTCATTGCTAATAATACCAACGTTTGCCCACTCTTCCCATGAAACTTGAAAAAATATGCATGCAGCTAAGGTGTGTTCCACAGTGAAAAATTCATGTTATGTGTGGGAGAGTGGGAGGGGGGGGTAGGAAAGTTCTGCATGATAATTCAAAAACTGCTGGGTGACTATATACTATTTTTGGCTTGTAAACAGAATAAATTATCGTTTTTGTTCTTTTTAGTATTTGTTGTGAATATATAAATCCTTTTACATTAGGATATGAAAATAAAGAACGCGCAAGAAGGTACTACAAAAGGGGCAAAATCAAAAAAACAGATAAGGGGAAGAGTATTGCAAAAAGGACGTGGCTGAAAGTAGTTAGATTCCAATCCTATTCTGATTGGGGTTTTACATTTCTGCATGTGGAGCAAAGAACTTACCTTTTGCTGCTCACGTGCATCTGTTCACTGCAATGCACAATAATCAAGTCTTATCCTGGTCTTCTTCTTTTCAAGTGCCTCGAGTTGGTAAACTGTGAGTGTTTAATGCAAGCACTCCAAGACGGAAACTGTCTCATCATTTTGGCCTAGTCTCTATCGTGTCCACTATTAGATGCCTTCTATTTGTTGTACAATATTAGATGAAACACTTCCTGAACAGATCAGTTTCTGTTCCTAGAAGTTTCCTGACTTATCTATTGCTAGCGTCCGCTCTCAGTTTTGGACTAATAGTGTTACAATGTTTCCAAGCTTGACATGCAAGTGATCTGCTTTCACGTTTCCATCAATTGAATGGAAAATCCGCATGACCCGAGTTTATAGAATCCTACTCCTATGCTTCATTTCAATAGTATGAGTGATAGGTCCGCCCTATAAATGCTCAACAGTTCTTTGGGATTCTGGTCTAAAAGCCAGAAAGTAGCCCTTATGATGTATTTTAGCAGTGCCTAAAAACACAATCATAGATAACATAACAGTATCTTTCCGAGTATACTTTGTGCATAATAGACCGGATTTAAAATGTATTCCTTGACTCCAATGGAAAGAAACAAAGTGATTAGAGCTGGTTTCACAAGGCTATGTCTTCTAAGCCTGAGGTTCAGTCTTGCCCTCTAATTTTGCACCAGACTGAGTTAGAATTTTTCAGGCATCTACACAGGTCAGTTAGATCAATTTGATGGGAAGTTTGCAGAAATGGCTGTATTTAGTTATATCAGAATTTTGCAAGACGGTTCAATTTTTCCACATTCTGTGTTGAATTTAGAGAGAGAGAGATGCAACACAGAAAAAATATGAACAGTAGGTCTCAGTACTTGGCGCTGCCCATCTTTTTTGGCAACACTGAAGCAGAAATCATTCATCCCAGTGTGTACATTATCGAGGCAATCAGCAATGCTGTCATTATTCTCAGATCTGTTCTTTAAGTGGATTTAGGTCTGGGTGCCACTTGCATACACCTGGAAACTCATTCTGTGGATTTCACTTACCTCTACTAATGAGCACAAACAAACATTGACCAATGAGAGGAAATTACAGAAGCATGTGGTAAGCAACACAAGAGCTTGCTCTGGGTAGACGTGGCTGCTCCATTAAGAATTTGCTGCATCAGAAGATGTATAAATTATCTAGGTCCTGTATTTTACTTTTTCTTCTTCAACAATTATTTCTCCATTAAAAAACTTTGAAATAATAGTCAAACACTAAAACAGGCATTTTGCTGCCAGGCACCAAGAAATTAAAATTAATTACCAGAGAACATATGACTGATCTGTTAACTTCTATTATTTGAAAGGCCCGTCAACACAATTGTTCAAATTGCACATAGCAATCTAACATAGCTATGAAAATTGCTACTGCACCTGATCACTGCTACTATTTGTTGTTACTGTACTTGTTTGTTATATATGTATTGTGAAACGCACTAGTGCCCATGTGATTAGGTTTCAATATAGAAATACACTTAATAAGTAAATATATAAAATCTATTCTTGAGCTAGACCTTTAAGTACAAACTGTATTTTTCAACACTGATATTCATTTCTTTAAGAAGGAAAGCCTAAGTACTCTTTCATGATATCAATGGAGACTGCAGACATATTGAACAGCTTTCAAAATGTGCCTAGTTTGTCCTATAACACATAATAGCAAATCGGACAATGGTGACAGTGCCTTAAGTAAGTAAATTCATAGGCTGCATAGGCGATGACTAAATACTCTACCGCAACCAAGGTAATACTTATCTAGAGAAACCAACCAGCCGGTTAAATTCAAGGAATACAGCTTCTCAGCAGGCTATGAATTTACTTACTTAAGGCATTGTCACCATTGTCCTGAAGAGGCCGGATTTGTTAAGGCCGAAACGCATTGACTGTAACTTGACTGTAATGTCTAAGGAGTGACTGTTGGAATTCCTGAAGTGTTGGATTTAATAATCGGTGGACTGTATCGGACATTTATTCCAGTGATTGATTTTCCTCACTGTGGCTAGATACTTTCCTTGGACAATTGTCATTACCTTCTTTTGTGACTGCTTGCCACCGGATGGCTAAGCAGCATATTTTTTATGTACTACAGTGCCCTAATGGAATTGTTGGTTGATTTCTTCTTGTGCAAGATTTGTATATAACTAGATTTTTGTTATATAATATTTGTGAATTCGTTTTTTAGTTTTTTAGGTGTATAGGTAATTTGTTGGCATTATGATTGAATTGATTTAATTGTAATAAAGAAATTACGTTTCAGTGAAAAAATTATTTTTTCGCTTAGATAGTTGTCCTTATATTTATCCCTGTTGGATATTTTGATTGTTGTATTAAGGAGCAGCTAAGGCAACGTCTGTGGAGGAGTGGTCAGTGAGTGAAGATTCATTAATCAAAAATAAATCTAGATTATTCTCACAGAAGACCAAACACTGCCGAAGAACATTTGGTAGAGACCGTACATTAAAGAGGCTACAAGTAAGGGTGCTGTCAAAGACAGTAAACAATGAGTATAGCAGCCAACCTAATGAATGCCCAGGGATACTAAAACAGGCATACCTCATGGTTGATATATGTTTTCGTGGTTTGCAGAGTACAGAGTGTTCCACTAGAGTAGATAAGACAAGAAGGAGGGAGAGTCCCTCCATGAGCGGCCGCTGTTCTGCGCTGAAAATCAGTGCGGAGTTTCTCCTGCACTGTGAAATCAGTGCGAATGGCATCACACGGAGCGTCAGAGGGCACTGACTTCTTTTTGCCGCTCAAGTTGATTTTCTACTCGAGCTGCAGCTTCGTCAACACGAGTGGCAGCTTTCTCATCACAAGTGGGTGCGGCCTACCATTCGTGTTCAGAAATCATGCTCGTCAACTTAATGATTTCTCACGCTTGTGCTCACCAACTTAACGCTGGCGAGCATGAGCGAGAGAAAAAACTCCACTCTGCGTCACTTTCGGAACTTGTGCGAAGAAGGGGAAAACTCTGGGAACTCAGCTGGTAGAGTGGAATTCTTCGTCCACCCCTACCTGTGGGTTGAATCAATGAGAAGTGGGTCAGTATGGCATGCCACTGGGCCCGGCAGGTGCGTGGACAAGCGCATGTGGGCCTACCCTGGTGACACCAGTGACATGCACACTGCATGCATCTACTGTGCAGCTGGCTCAGAACTGCTGTTAAATCCACAGCCTCAGAGAGCCCTGGGCTCAGATCACAAAAGAAAGGGGACTGTTAAAAAAAACGGAAGCCTAGTCGTCTATTGTGTTGAAGCAGTACTGGAAAATTAAACACAAGGTAAACAAACAATGAAATAGATGAAATTAAAACAGTAGATAACAACTAACATAAAATGCATCACAGCATATAATGATTATAATGCAATGATAAAACAAAGACATGGCCGGGCGTGCCAGGCTCCAGCAGAAGCAAAATGCAAATAATAACAAAGAGGGAAAATAAATTTAAAAAGGCTTCAGAGCAGAGTAGCTCTTGAGGGCACACTGATCAGATCCCGCCCTTTTGGACCGCCACATCAATAGTAACAATGCCAATGGCAATCACATAGCATAACAAATCATCCAGAGGGAATCAACACTCATCGATTGGCACAGTATAATTGGACCACCTAAAAAAAACCTATAGAACCTTTCTAGTAGGCTACCTTAATTACTCTAGGTAATAGTACAATCATAAACAGCATTTTAAAGAAAGTTATGATTTAAACATATTTCCTTTAAACTAAAGCACATGCGGTTCACTAGAGTAAAACTAGAAACATAAGACCTTTAAATGCGTTGGTGGTTTTGGCCTCCTTCAAAAGTGATTTTAGTGTGAAACGGGACAGGCAAACCCCACTTAAGTAAGTTGGCATTGTACAGGCATGCCATGAAGCGGATATTATATCTTGCTCGACCGATCGCCAGCCTACGCCAGATTTTTTTTCTACAAAATGCAGGTTATACACCTGAAAGTTTGCTAATATATTTTTAGGTGATATGCCAAGAAGTAAAAACATAAAATGAACAACGGCGTGATAAATTGGCCATGTGCCTTAGGCTAAGCAAGACAAGAGGACCTGGCTGCCGCTGGCGTGACAGTGAAAGCCTTGCATTAAAGAGGGGCAGTGCCTCCCTCCCTCACTTTTAGGGGCCTCGATGCCACTGCACCTGCTCCGCTGATCTTACCTACTTCCTTGAAAATTAGCGTGCATACCATAATTGTTGACGAGCACTGCGCGGCATACTCTAGACTGTAGTGGCAAGTATGAAGGATGCGAGGGAGCCGGATTTCATGTTAATATCTTTTATTCTTGCCACAAGAAATAAGGCCCACGAGCAGCCGGCCGGCCGCAACACCGCACTTTGTTCGCGCCTCTGCCTTTCCGCCGCGCCGCCCCCCTGACGTCACGACCGCCCTCGCTACGGATTGGTCGTGGCGTCATGAGGCGCCTAAACATAGAAGACAGACCAGTTCTGTCCCTCCGGCCTCGTACGTTAACTCACGTACGACATCTCCCTTTTCAACAGAACAAGAAAACGTAAGGAACTTCACCTCATAACAAAATCTTCGAACCTCTTGGGTGCTCGGATACGCCTAATTGGCCTGCTCGGAGTAACATACTGAAATGAATTCGCCCTGACGGGGCACGCATCCTCTCGGCTTGACCCCATTACATTGTGACTGTCGCTCTCCACAGATTCGGGCCTGCAACCATTCTGTCCTGAGGCAGCCGTCAAGCCACGCCATGCCTTCTCGCATCGCTCGGCACTCCCCTGTCCACTTATTCCTCGCCTGGAAGGCGTATTCGCACATTCCTCCTCATCACTGACTACATCCCTGGCTTCGTGAGTTTGCCACTCGTCAACATCATCCGTGCATTCGGCCCCATCCACACGGACATCTTTCATGATGATTTTCTCTTGACCAGCCTTGAGCCTAACTATGTCGTCCTTGCTCCGCCACCCCGCTCCTTCCAGACAGACTGCCCCTCTTGTCACTCCTTGCACACGCACCAGGGTTTGAAACACAGACTCCCCCTTCATCACCCTGTTGGGTTTCTTCACCAATACCCAATCCCCTTGCGCTATATTTTTAGTTTTGGCTCTATTCACCATGTCAGCGTACCGCTTATTGTTTTCCTGTTTGGCCACTATTCTTGCTTTGACTCTCAACCTCTCATCAGATTCTGCCTCAATTTCCCGGTTCATGTCATACCACTTATTGAATTTGGGGGTAAGCTCACTCATGCATCTTCTCCCTCTCATCAAATAAAACGGAGTGTGTCCAGTAACCTCACTGGGCGTGTTGTGGAAAGTGTGCACCTTGTCCGCCAGAAACGCTTTCACATTCATGTTGGAAGCGATCGCCTGTTGCACGCCCTCTTTGAGGAATCTATTCATACGCTCAACCTGCCCATTGCTCTTCGGGCTGTACAGCGGGGTCTTCTCCTGCTTAATCCCGAACCTGGACAGAAAATCCGTCATCTGCCTGGACACTAGCTGGGTGCCGTTGTCCGACACCATGATCTTCGGCTGTCCCTCAATCGCGAAAATTTTCGTCAATGCCTTGATCACTCGTTCAGTGGTAACTTCCCTGACGAACTTGTAGTGAATCCATTTGGAGAAGTAATCCGTAAGGACGATGAGATGTCTACACTCGTCAGGTAGCATTGTAAATGGGCCCGCAAAATCAATGGCAATCTTGTTCCACGGGCCGGCAGAAATGTCCACCAGCTGCAACTCTCCTTTTGTCGTCTTCCAGTGCTTATCGGCCCTTAAGCACGGTCCACACCGATCAATGAATCTGCTGACGTCGCTGCACATCCCTGGCCACCAGTAGTACTGCTTGAGGAGATTCTTTGTAGTGGTATTGCCCGGGTGGCCCTTATGGGCAATCCTGATTAGCTTGTCTCTTAAACTTTCCGGAGGTACAAACAGCTCGTGTCTCTTCACAAAGCCGCCTTCGATGGTGAGTTCGGAACTAATCTGTTGGAAACTTCTGAGTGCCCCGTGCAAGTTCCGGATAGGGGGCCAATGAGCCTTCATGTGGTCCATCACCCTCCGCATAGTCACGTCCTTCTCCTGAGCCATCAACCATTCTTCCTCTGATATGGATCCCTCGCACATGGCTGTTGCGTCAACCATTGCCACAACGCACTCCGTGTCGTCCAGGGAATCATTCTCCTCATCCGGGATCGGTATGCGAGATAGGCAATCCGCCCTGCAGTTGAGACCCCCTTTGATGTGTCTGACGGTGAAGTGATATTCTTGCAACTTAGACAGTAGACGTAGGAGCCTCGAGCTGGCTTTGCCATTGCCACGTCCTTCACCGTCCATCATGTATATCAAGGGTTTGTGGTCGGTGACTAATTCGAACTCCCTGCCCCACAAATAATTTCTCAGTTTCTCCACGGCCCAAACGCACGCGAGCGTCTCCCGCTCGATGGTGCTGTAGTGCTTCTCTGCTTCGCTCAATGACCGCGATATAAATGCAACAGTGTTCTCCTTCTTCCCTTGGAATTGGCAAAACACTGCACCGATTCCCTTGGCACTAGCGTCAACCGTGATTACATTCCGGAGGTCCTTGTTGTACGGTCGTAATACTGGGGCCGCGGCGATTGCCTGTTTGACGGATTCGAAGGCAGTGCTTTGTTCCTGTGTCCACGTATATTTTTCGTTCTTCCGTAGAAGTTTCCTTAGAGGCTCCACAGTGGTTGCGTATCCTTGCATGAACTTGGAATAGTATTCGCTGAGTCCCAGGAACGATCGCAAGGCGTCTTTGTCTCCTGGGCAAGGGGCATCTCGTATGGCCCTCACTAAATCATCTTTCGGCGCAATGCCATTTGGGGTAAGCACATGCCCTAAGTATTCTATCTTGCCTTCCATGAATTTGCACTTGTCTTTGGAGACTGTCATCCCCCTTTTTTGTAGCACCTCCAACACTCTGCGCAGCAGTTCCAAGTGCCCCTTCTCGTCTTCCGTGTGTATCAGAATGTCGTCCTGAAATGCTTCAACCCCCTTCATATCGCAGAAGAGGAGGTCCATTAGCTTTTGAAAGACGCCCGAGGCCGATGCAAGGCCGAATGGAAGACGGATGTACCTGTATGCTCCAAACGGGGTAATAAAGGTGGTAAGTTCCTTGGATTCCTCCGTGAGACATACCTGGTGGTATGCAGACTTCAGGTCTATCAGGGTGAAAAACTTCGATCCTGCTGTGGCCGACAATATCTCCTGAATGTTGGGCAGTGGATGGCAGTTCACCAGGATATTTCTGTTCAGTGATCGCAGGTCTACACACAACCGAATGTCCCCTGTCCTCTTCTTCTTGGACACCACGATTGCGGACACCCATTCTGATGCACCTGCTTCCTCTATTACTCCGTCCCTTTTCAGCTTATCAAGAACAGCCTTAAGCTCCCCCCTGACAGAAAGAGGAATCGTTCTGACTTTGTGCTTAATTGGTAGGGCACCCTTTTTTAACCGTATAGCATGCACAAATCCTCTTACACACCCTACCTTGTTTTAAAAAACGGAGTCAAACATTTCGAGGACCTCAGCTAATCCATCATGTAAATCATCAGGCTGCACATAATTGACCCAGTCATCTCTCAGAACTATGGGATCTTCTGCCCCAGGGACTAGCATCACACCTAGCTTCGCCAGGTCCTTCCATCCCACAAGGCTCCTCCCATTTTCAGCCACATATATCTTTGTTCTCACAGTGCGCCCTCGAAAGCTGAGGGAGTCCCAGAAGTAACCTTTCATCACTATGTCGTGCTCCCCGAAGGCCTTTGGACTCACATCCGTCTCATGCAGTCGTACATCTTGCCATTTCGAATCAAATGTCCTATCAGAGATCAGGGTAAGGGGGGAACCAGAATCAGCCGTAAATGGCAATTTTATCACACCAATCATGACGGAGCCAATGGGACCCTTCACTCTACCGTCCTCACCATCAATGGACAACACAATGTCCGCATCCGCATCAGTGTCACTCTTGCTTACCGAGCTCACTTTCATGCCCGTATTATATTTTTTTGCTTTACATACTGCCGCAAAGTGGCCCAACTTCCTGCATTTAGAACAGCTTTTGTGCATGGCAGGGCAGGCCCTGCTATCCGCTAAGTGATCCTTTGACCCACATCTAAAACAGACGAGCTGCCTCCTGCCTCCCCCTCTATCACTCGCCGCCCTGTCTGAAGTCTTGGGCACATGTTTACGGCTGTCCTGTACATAGAACACATTTGAAGCCTGACTAGTGTTCGCCAGTTCCTTGGAAGATACCATGGAGCGTTCCACTGCCTTTGCAATGGCTATTACGTCCTTCAGTGAAGGATTCCTGCATGAAAGCAAACGTTCCTGCACTTTCTTTGAATGGCAGTAGAACACCACCTGATCTCTAATGTACGTATCAGTCTTCGCTGCAAATTCACAATCTTGAGCTAGAACACGTAGACATGCAATATACTCTTCGATAGTCTCTCCTTCCTCTTGTTTCCGCAGTGCGAATTTATGGCGCCCCACCATAATGTTGCACTCCTCCGCATACTGCAACTCAAGCCGCCGTACAGCCTCCTGGTACTCATTCAGCGGAGCTGTGGCTCCATGGGGATTCACATAAACCGGCAGGCTATCGAAAACCTCTTGTCCAGCCTTCCCCAACAGTCCGAATAACAAAGACTTTTTCCGTTCGGGGCTATACCCCTGACCATCAATTGAGATAATATAGTTCTCAAATGCGCGCAGCCATCCTTTCCACTTCATGCATGGCTTACCAGGAGAGTCCAGGAAGAGAGGAGGCACGCAGATATGACCTGTCTGCGACATGGCCGGAAAGCGGGCGCCACACTTGGAAGGACCGCGTGATGCAGGTGCAGCATCCACTATGGGAGGCTACTGGGCTGCGCAGAACGGTAGGAGTCGTCAAAATCAATTGTGTGGAGATCGCAGCATCAGCGCCTTAGGGGTTGCATGTAGTCTCACGTGAAGAGATATCAGCGCTTTCCACTGGCCTCCCGAAACACCAGGTAAGGTGGGCTACACTCGTGGGCCTTGGTAGAAGCTGTGACCCTCGTCGCCATTTGTAGTGGCAAGTATGAAGGATGCGAGGGAGACGGATTTCATGTTAATATCTTTTATTCTTGCCACAAGAAATAAGGCCCACGAGCAGCCGGCCGGCCGCAACACCGCGCTTTGTTCGCGCCTCTGCCTTTCCGCCGCGCCGCCCCCCTGACGTCACGACCGTCCTCGCTACGGATTGGTTGTGGCGTCATGAGGCGCCTAAACATAGAAGACAGACCAGTTCTGTCCCTCCGGCCTCGTACGTTAACTCACGTACGACATAGACGTGAGGCAGGATGTTTGTTTCACCTCTTAAATAAATATTCAAGGTAAAAATACATTTCCCTATTTTACATCTTGATTAATTAAGTCAAATCTGTGCATCTCATAATTCAAAAGACGTTTATATGTTCCCTATTTCTCCGCAGGATGATAGTCTGTCCGATTATGACAGCGTTCCAAAAATTGGGCTTCAAAGAAAAAGCAGAACACATTAGGGACCCATCACTGCGCATGAGTGCGTCAAGGTGACAGCAGATCTGCTTGTAAAACTTGGACTCGGTGATCAAAGCCCCACAGCCAGTAGCAATCTGCCACACTCAGCAGGGCCGAGCTGCTGTGCAGACCAGGACCGTGGAACAATGTAAACAATTCTTCTCTTGCAACAAATACACTGGAATCGCCTCTGCATTGTCTTTTATCACTTGCCACTTTCAATCCATTTATCACAATTTGCGAGTTCCAGCTCCATAATTTACACATTAAAAGTCCAGCTATGCCGCACTTTTAATATAAATTAAAGATCCTTACAATGCAAAGACCCTCATATAGCGGACTGCCAAAATAATGCAGGATTTCTGTGTGCGCCTCGCGTTGCTGAGTCGCCTATTGAAGAAAGGAGCATATGGTGGTTGAAGTGCCAGGAGTCAAGTCAGTCTCTCTACCAACCACACCTTAGAACTCAAGACAATTAGCTGGGGCGTCCCTCAGTGGTCTTTCACCGTTTTTATACAACAGCTACATGCTGCATTGGCTAAATTGCTCCACCTTGCCGGTGTGTAGTTCTGCATGTATGAGGACAACGCCCAACTGTTTTTATCTGGTCTCTCACACAGAGGAGACCTCTGCTGGGAAATGAGGAATAACTTCAGTGATTGTCTGCCTGTCACTGTTGTCCTGGTTAGTGTCCGTCCACCCTTCTAATGTTCATTCCCGCAAAGAAGGAACTCCTTACCACAAGCAGTGCTCGCACAGTTAAAACACACCTGTGGCCAGAGGTATGGGGCACCACTTCACAATCCTACCCCTAAGCAATCAAAACAGTTACGCAATGTAGGAATCTGCATCAAAGAGGACATGCCCCTAGAAACTGAGGTGGTTAGTTTCCAGCTCTAGTTTTTTGTTTTAAAAAAGGATATTACCTTTTAGCTATCCTGTTCACCATGTGCGGTAGTTAATGTCTCAAAACAGTATAGCCTTAGCTATGTCATCACCTTACCAGGGCTTCCATGCACAATTATTAAATATGTTACAATTAGTTCAAAATGCTGCTGCTCAGCCCTTCACCAGACGTGTAGGATGGCACTATGTCAATACCTAAACCAGTTGCTTGTGCGAAGCAGAGTGCTTTTCACTTCACTATTCATCACGTATATGACAATTTAGCAATCAACTCTAGACTCAACCAATTGCAGCACCTTCAGAATTCTGCTCATTTCTTCTTATTGGTGCCATAGGCAATCACCCAAGACTGCATTTGAGTCCATCTTCTTTCCCCACCATGCCACTCCAGACCGGTACCACCTAGATACAAATCAGACATGGTCCTGCTCCAACAGGGACAATCAGCCAGAATTGCTAGACAAGTTCCCCAAATACAAGAGCATATGCCGTGTGGTTATGTTTGAGTCCTGAGACACAGGTAGCTTGTTACCAAGGTCTGGGCATAGCTGTTTCATTTGAGCCATCACATTCAAACAAAAGGCTAGAGCAGGTTTGTAGTTGCTTGTGTTTCCATTCAGAGTGGACTTAGCTTGGTAGTTTGGGTTGGGGTGTTCTTACTGGAGAAGGACCAATTCTGATTTGCATAAGGCTATAGCCACTGTCTGGACTGACAAAAAACACAAAGGACTGGAATGCATCCCCAAGTGACTGACGGTTGCTGAGACGTTTGAAAATGATCCACCCATCACTTTTGTGTTTCTATTTAACACCATAAATGTAACAGGCATGCCATGACATTTGCCATACGCCTTACGCTCTACCCCATCCCAACAAGGCTGAAATTGGCCTACAGTTACTTGTGTTCTTGTTCAGAGTAAATTTAGCTTTCCAATTTCAAATGGGTAGTTCCTACAGGAGCAGAACCAAGTTTGGCTTGATCAAGGCTGGACCCTGTTTAAAGTGGCATGGGGGCAAAAAAATACAATGTACTGCAAATTATCTCAAGTGACTGCTGATGACTGAAACTTTCGCACACATTTCACCCATCACTGCTGTTGTTTATCATTGCGATGCTGTAAGTGCACCAGTTACGTCAAGCGATACCTATCTGATGCAAAGTCATTAGCATAAGTTGTTCTACGTCTGGAGGGGCATATGGAGCAAATTGATATACTGGAATGTGGGCAGAGTGACTGCCAAGGACTGAGTCATAGTGAAGCATTCCATCAATCACTATTGTGTACACAGCTTTGAATTCACGTCTTTACTTCTCCAGGAACAACTTCCTGACTTCCAAAGTAGTAGACAAGTTATTCCACATTCTACAAGCTGACATACACAATAGCTACTTTGTAATATAATCTTTCTAGATTTTGTCTCTGAAGCACTAGATGAGGGTCCAACATAGTATCTATCATAAGAACAGAGAATCTAGAGATGAAGTCCCTCTGAATTATATGGCATGATTATTTGGTCTGTCTTTTTTCATTACCACTTTATCTTGAACAGGCTTACAAAGTTTAAAGAAGGTTTGCAATATGCACGGATTTCCAAGAAAGGTAAGACAGTAAATAGAATACATTTGAATATAAATGTTTTTCATAGTTGATGTTTATCATAATGATTTTCCTTTGGCTCCAGACAGTGTGGACAAGTGCTGGACACACCTAGTTAAATAATCAAGTGAAATGTTATTCTTACATGAAAATGCAAACACTAAAAGATATGGAAAATCCTATGTAGATGGTAAAGTAATTTCTATCCTGCAGAGTACTTTTGCAATCCTAACTCAAATTGCAGATATATTTTTAAAGTTTTTGTTTCTTTAATTACACAGTTGTACCACGAGTACTTCTTAATTACATTTTAAGCTTATAGGATCTGAATGATAGAAGTGGATCTGGAAAGGGGAAAGAGTGTGTTTCTTTTGTAAGTAATGGTCGTGTGTGCTTGTTAGTTGGGTGGCATGGTTAAAAAGGAAGGTGAAAGATTGAGAAGGGTGTTTGGGAGTTCACAGTAGTCAGTAGGTTAGGGATGAGTCAGAGTTCGGATGGGAAGGTTTTTTTAATAGCAAAATGTAGATTATATATAAATACATATATACACACATATACATACACACACATATACACACACACACACATGACCAGATCAGCGCTATCTGGCGCAGAAAGGATATATCTGACAACATCAGCACACGAAGGTGGAGCCTATATGTGTACTACACATGTGATTTGTGGCACGTACAATGCGGACACGAAGCCGAACAACCCCACCTACAGAACACAGGGGTACTGCTAGAAAATCTTCCAGGACCAGTCAGACGCCGGGGCATATTCTAAGGCAATGGGTTTGCAACTATAAGTCTCTAGTAGATTTATACATACATAAATATACACATGGTACTTATTGTAGTTATTAGTATTAGGCATAACCCTCTACATAGGCAACTATATGTAATAGAAGCAGCAATTTTGACATGGTCTGATATACACATGTATCCTGTAGTATAATATACAATTTTCTCTTTATATAAATGTATCTGCTTATAACCAGAAACAGTTTAAAGTACAATGACGTACTTGTATAACAGTGGCTCTTTTCAGTACTGTGGGAAGTACAGTTTGTCATGTCTGAGTATACTACTGTGGTAAATTATTGAGTTGTGAGTATAGTCGTTATGAGGGGAAGAGCCATCTTTTGATTAATCTTCTGAAGTTGAGATGACTGTGAATCTTATGTTTGCCGGTAGGAAATTTCATTGTTTGGCTGTGTGAACAGGGAAAGGTGTTCCAAAAATGTTTTTTCTCTTGGTTGTAGGAATTATGAGACAGGGAGCCATTCTTGAATGTAGGTTCCTTTGTTCAATGTATTTGTTGATTTTCTTCCTGATGAAGAGTGGTCCTTTGCCATGTATTGCTTTGTGTGTGATGCAGATCAGCGTGAAGGTTATCTTCTGGCGACTGGTAACCAGTGGAGCGCCCTTATGGCAGGTGGAATTGTGCTTACGCCTTTATATGTAGGAGGAGTCAAGTGGGAGCGTTCTGAATTCTTTGTAGTTTTCTCATAAGAGAACAAGTTCAGTTGTGATATAGGCCATTAGCGTAAGCGGATTTTGAAAGTATAAGAGAGATAGTAGCTTGAACCTTGTGGGAATCCTAGAAGTGGGAAAATGTGTTGCAGTGTTTTCACAGTGAGAAAGCTTGATTTGGCTAATTTATACACTCATGGATTAATCGATAGTGTGGCGTCCACTGTAATTCAAGACTTTACCTCCTTAGGTATTTTTGGCGGTGGTCCTAAATGGTCAGGCCAGGCACATGGAGGATTGTAAGTTTAGTTGCCATAGGTGAGAATCTCCAGTGAGATCACACATTTTAAGTGGGGATGCTGCGATTTCTACAGGTCTTCTGGTTTCACTTTGTACAAATCAGCCAGTAATCAGGTACCTATGTGTTTTCCTTATGTTAAGGCTTTGTTTTTACCTTTTACTGCATTTTTCTGCAGTTATTAAAATATAGCGCAAACTCAACCCAAAGGTATTGGAGCGTGTTACATGAGCAGCAGTTACATTACACAAGTTCACATACATTCTTTATAGGCATGAGGAGATTAAGTGATTTGCCCAGAATCACAGAATTTTGAACAGACGCTGAAACTCGAACCTTGTACCTCATTTCCAGTCGGCAGCTCTGACCTTAATGGCACATCTTGGGTAGATGGACGGAGGCAGGCAGAAGCCACATGAAAGCTTGGCCCGTTATAGGCTTGAGGTTCTAACAGAACCTTGAACTGAGCCAGAGGCAGGCTTCAGGCTCAAGCCTAGCTCGAGCTTTCAGCGGCGTTCCCGCCTCTACATTCACTATCCATCTCAAATGGGGCCAGAAATCCGACCCAATCAGATCGTCCGTGGCCTTGTCAGGGCTATGAAGTGCTATATATATCATGAAACACAAAACAAGGTCCTCACATCTAGGGACACTATTAAGTTACAAGCATGTCTTTGGCACATTAACACTGCTTTGTGAACAGCGGTATGCCACAATTTGTAGTGTCTATAAACAGAGCACATAGAGAATTTTTTCACAAGTGATATAACTCTTCCCAATTAAGATGGCAAACAACATGTGCTGGCGCCAAACACAAGGGTGGGATATATTCGCTGATAGGCTCTGGAGGATTGCAGCGACACAGCCCTTGGTTGGGTCAAGAGTTTGTCAAATGAGAAACACAAAGAATCTAATTGTTTCCTGCCGTGTTCTCCCAGCCGGTAAATCTCTGGGGGTTAATTAGCATGGAGCCCTGCCAGATTCATTAACAAGGAATCCGTGGGTGAGGTGCTGAAGAGGGCTGCTGGCTATTAAGTGGTCTGCCAGGACCAGACCGCATCTATGCAAACACCCATACCAACCTTAGGCGGGAAAACGTGTATGTAACAGCGGAAAACGTAGCATGACTATTCAATGACAATACATTAAAAACTACTTATGTGTTTAGACAGTTCGATGGGCGGTGCTTCCGCACCTTTAACAAAAGACCACTGTTTTATTGTGCGAATCCTGGGTAATTACGACATCACAAAGAGGTCTACAGGTTAAACATGCGTCACATAGAAAGACAAATCCAACGCAGTCCATTTTTCAAATATATTTGTTACTAAAAGAAAACATTATGAATGACACGTGTTTGTGAAAGCAGAGTGCAGCGCGTGAGTAATGCTAAAGTAGATGTTGCCTGATAAAGTGTTTTAGCGCACATCAAAGCTATGTGGTAATGCAAGAGCAGGCAAGCATAACATTCAAATAACTGAAGTTTATAAATAAAGTGAAAGGGACGGTTGTTTCTCAGCGTGAAAGACTGTATTAGCAAAGCGGATAGTAGAATGGTGGGCTCCAGCAAATACAGGATTTTTTTACCAGGGCGGATGAGGAAAACGGAACGGGCTTAAAAGAAATAGAAGAAACACAAATTTTAAGGGATTTTACCACAAACATGGGGCAGGAGCGAAAAGCCTCCTCAGGGGCATGGGGTGAAGCTGCAAAGTGAACAAACACACATATCGCAAACAGCAAATCTGACAGGAACGCCGAGTGACTTGCTTCCAAAAAGGAGCGGTGCCCTGAAGGACGGGCCGAGTGCTGTGTTACCTTACCAGTATTAGTAATGAGCACATCTGCATCGATCTGGTATTGCAGTTCTGGGGGCTGGCTAGAACTTGATTTGGTTTTTGATGGCGAATAATGTGTAACTTGAGTATGTTTTCAAACGAGTGCAGTGAAAGGACCACCTCATCGTGCATACCTTGGAAGTGCAGAGAGTGTGGTATATAAGATGTTCACGTTTGTTATGTTACTGCTGTAGGGTTGGGTGTGATCTAATATTCTAAATGCAGATGTGTTTCTTGCATGTAGTTCGATAGGAGGTGGACCACTTCTCCATTTAACCTATGCCGCTTAGGGCAATAAACATTAAACACAGCATCTTAGGACGGACAACCCAGTACAGTAACCAGCTAAGTGGACTATGAACATAAGAACTGCCAAAAAGGGACATGCAGTGCAGTCAAAGCTGCCAGTTTACTAAAGAACTGTGCACCTATCTCTCACACCTTTTCATCCATCACATTGCTAAGCACTGCGCCCTAGAACATGATAACCACACCTCGGTGGTCATTATGGACAGTACAGAAATACTTCCCTCATAGGGTTAAAACAAAGCCAGCACTCTTTCATCCACACACCCTACACTGTGTAGCGTGCTACCCATGTATGCAGACCCTACAATGGCCACAAAGGGGTAGTAAGTGCTATATAAATGTTGCAATACGGTGCAATACAGTCTGAGTAGCGTTTGCACTTTGATGGTTGCATAGTAGTGTGCAGTGTTTGTATTTAATGTGGTTTCGTTATCCAGTGCAGAAACCGGCTACTAGCTCGACTGCTGTGGTGCAATGCAGGTTGTGCAACAGTTGTGTGTTTCACTGTATTTGCTGCATTGGGTGGTTAAGCATTAGATTTAGGTGGTGAGAGGTAGATGGTGTTAAAAGTTGGTTTTAACTGGTGCAGTTGCAAAGCAACACAATGCCACATGTAGAACCATTGGTGCAGCAATCGCTCTGAAAGATTGTAGTGTTGATCTTACTAGTATGTTTTTTTGTACTGACTGTGCTAGGTACTTTAGTATTTGTTCAATGCTGGAAATCATGTCTTTGAGTTGTATTACATGGGTAGGAACACTTTAATTGAGTTTAGAGCTGTTTGAAAGTAACCTTTTGCCATCTGAAAAAAAATAAGTGATGATGTGTAAGAGTATGAGATTGAGACATATAGTCCATTCTGGTATGTTTGCTTCAGTCAGTGTTGAAGCACTGGTTCTGTGTTGTACAACTTGGGATGTTCTATTTCTGTTTAGTGGTATTGAGGAACAACACATTGCCTCTTATAAGGCTTTTGTTGCTGCTCTGATTGTGCGATGGCCTTGTGTTGATGGATCCAGTGTGTTACGTGATATGGCTATACTGGGTTCTCAGGTATATACTTTGATCTTGCTTGAAATTGTTTTGGATGGTGGGAAAGGATTTGTCTGATACTAGTTCCATTTATATACTTTTTTATTAATTATTCATTGACTACAGGCCTTAAGAAAACATCAATGGACACCAAGTTTCTGAACAATTTTAGGACGACTGCAAGCCTGCTCTTAATCATGACATGGTTGTGGCCACCCCATGATCATGTCAAGGAAATGCTCTTAAGTGGTGTATGTTCTTACTGAAGGGAAAATAACAGTGGGGTGAAATGTGGGACTTTGTCCCCAGCCCTTTAGCGGGTGACTGTGGTGTCCTCAGGAGTAATCCTTTCCATACTCCTCTTAGGCGCCTCAAGATGCTGTACCAGGTTAGAAGATTATCCTTCCATTCAAATGCAAGTGGCATGCAGATATATATGCATATCAGTCTGCACCTCAGTGTTTTCGTTTTTCCACAGTTTTGGAGGGTTTGGAGCTGTTGGCAGTCTAGATGGTCACACACATGTAATGCCTTAAAGATCAAAGTCCTACTTTTGTTCTACTGCAAAACATCCCCCTGACTGCATATTACATTAAATAAACAGCTGAATCAGCTGGCTACTGTTCAGTCATCACCTCTTTTTTTAAAGTATTTAATTGGGTTATCAAAAAAATGAACAAGACATATAAGGTTGTCATATAGATCCAACCAGAAAGCAACAGGTGAATGTACATCAGCGGTGTAGTTAACATATATGCAATTTAGTCAGTACAACATGTGGTAGATATTTCACTTCCACAATTATGGAACATGATGGTGCAGATAACAATACACCATAATGTAATACATGTCTGTAAAACAAACCCTCCCTTCCCCACCCTCCCAAGCAAAGTATATCTGCCATATTACCCAGTACCTCGCAATTTGAAAAACAAGAGGAATGAAAGAAATAATGAATAGAGAAGGTCCCATTGTTAACTGGCAGAATATCAACCCTGTGTGCACCGTGCAAAAAGAGGAGATGGGAGGGACCTCAGCAATAGTAGAGTCGACTAGTACCATCAACATCCCAAAGCACAGAATTAGTCAGTGTCTTATCCCTGCACTTTGAAGCTTTCTAGAATGGCATCCCACTCCATGGCTATGGACCCCTTATGGAGCCCCTCAGTATTCCTCCCTAAGGAGTAAAGAGATCTCAGCAGATCCCCAACGCCAGACCTCCTCCCACCATCCTTTCACCAGTTTTTTTTGTTCAATGTAAGAATCTTTGTTTTACAACTGTCAAATATCTAAACATTTTACTGTGTACATATTCACTGAAAAAAACAAAGGTTACAGAGACGTTATAGTTAGGTTCTGAATTTACTCGTTCAAAACCATAGAAATTCAGCAGTTATAGTTAGAGTTCTTTCAAGTAACTAAAACATGCGCCCTAAGGTAACTATAACTTACGCCTTTGCCATGCACAGCTAATTACTCCACATAATATATCACTGATGACATTTCTATGCCATCTTTCATACTCTCACTGCAACATTTGCAATAAACTTATTGATAAGACAACTGTGCATGGCGAGGGCGTGAGTTATAGTTACCCTAGAGCAGAGGTCTTCAAACTTTTTGATGCCGGGACCCCCTCTTAAAAAGTTTTAGGTGTAAGGACCCCCTTCTGATAAAAATGTCTAGAACCTGGACCTCCTCATCATCAACAACAATATTAAACGTCCCCCTTTCCCACAGCAAATCATTTTTACTGTGAGGAAATAATATTAAACAGTGTTTAGCAAACCAAAGGTCAGTGAGTGTGGGGGAGTGGTCAAGGGTGTGGTTAAAAACAAAGGTACTCATTTATGAGGATTTGGCATAGGACAGTGCCACAAGTCTTCTTGCTACACTTCCCCACACCAATACAAAAGGGCAGGAATGCACTGTATTTATGAAATACAGTGCATTTCTGTCCTTTCCCCCTGCACTGGCGCACAATTGTTGCCTAGCGCCAATATAGGCAGGATTGTATTTGTGCAGGAAGGGGCACCTTCCGGCACAAAAACAATCCTGAGAGGCATTGTACCTCTTTCTATATGTGCGGCAGATAGCAACACACATGGGAAGAGGAAAAAACAAGGCAAAATGAAAACATTTCTATGCATTATGCCTGCTCTGGGGAGGCGTAAGGTTTTGGCACTGCTCCAGTTTACGTGATTTTGTAAATCTGCGGCAGCGTCAAAATCCATGCGTGTTGCATGGGAACACCCACCACTACTCCCATGGAATGCCTCCTCCATGCAAAGTAAGGCAATGCAGCAGCTTGCACTGCTTTGCCTTTCTACATATCTACAACGCCATTCAAAGCCACTCAGGGAGGCTTTGCGTCACCTCATAGGTATGATTGAGAGGCTTGCGCCGCTGGAGCGTCAAAAAAAGTGATGCTCCAGCAGCGCAAGTCTCTCATAAATAAACCAAAAATATTCTCTATGTTTTTTTTTTAGGTCTTTCACTGTCAGGTATCTACATATAAAATAACAGCCAGCTTAAATGAAAAATAAATAAAAGAAAGTTGTTACTCATTGGTAAATGAACTGTAGTGCATTAAGAAACCTCTATTAGTTAATGTACTGCAGAGTTCTGCGTGTAACCAGAGAGCGACAGAACTAAACCTTGGTTAGTGCAGTTGAGAATAGTGACTTCTGTATTTTTAGTGTCACAAGGTCACAGCCTGTGTCAGAAAGCACTGTGAATATGTGAGGCATTATTTTATACTTGCATTACACACAGTATAAAATAGGCCACTACAAAAAGGTTTAAGCTAAGACTGTGGTTCCAAAATGTAGATTTAAGTAATATCAGAGCATATGCAATACCATTTTTTTTTAATAGCTGTCCCTTCAACACCTCCAGGTGAAGTAAGCACTGTGGAAATATAATTACAATTAAAAGAACGCACTTCACAGCGTAGTTGTTAACTCTTTGCACTACCCTTAAAAAGAGTAAATATTTGTCGTCGCAAAGCTTTGAGTGATTCGATCATTTAAAGCTGCTCCCAAGCACCCTTTACATTTACAGATGAGCTCGTAGAGCACATTTGCATTTCATTCAGGAAGCAGACGCCCTGGGAAGGCCTCCTTAGCTGTCTGTGCGGCTTTCACAGCACAGGAGACTCAAAGTTCAGCTGAGACATTTTGAGGATCGGCTGGGGGAATGCGTGACCCCCTTTCCAGGACCCCACGGCCCCCCTGGGGGTCGGTGACCCCAGATTGAAGACCTCTGCCCTAGAGCCTGAAAAAAAGAGAGAACGTTTTTTAGGCTTTAATATCTCATCTACTTAGAATGAGATATTTGTGTTGGATTCAACAAAAAAATGTATCTAATTTTTTTTTAAGTATAATTTTGTTTATTTAAAAAAAAGAAAAGAAAATTAGTCCAGCTGGACTCCAACCCCCATAGCTCAGTGTGAAGGTCTACAGGAGTTTTCTTTTTAGCCCTTAGTGGGCTAACTGGGCTTGGCGGGGGAGGGGTCAGAGGGGTGTGGGAGCCCCCTCCCACAACATTTGTAATGCCCCCGGGACCTGACCCACCCGGGGGCCTACAAAAAAAAAAAGTGCGGGAACCCACGCTTATTTGTTTTTACTTTTTTGGTGCGAATTCTCGAATATCACAAACTTGCAGTAAAAAAATAATTTAAGTGCTAATGGGTCAGGGTGTCCCTACCCTGGCCCCTTTCATTTTATTTTTACTTTGTTCTGGGACTCGGCTCAAGCCGAGTCCCAAGATGGCTGCCAACACTTCCTGGCTTGACGTGCTAGGAGCCAATCAGATCTGTGCATTTCCCTGCACAAGCTTGTCTTTATTAATGAATACTTCGCGGCCAGAGATATACAAATTTGAACTTCCCTAAATTTCTAAAAAACGACTGAAGGGATTTACTCCAAATAAGCAAAAGCGTGATATGCGTACCAACAGCTAGCTTTCTGCCAAATTTGGTGTAATTCCGTCCAGTGGTTCACCCTGTAGTCGTGTCTAAAGAATCCTATGGAAATTAACATGGGAAATGCAATGTTTTTTAGCCCTTTTTTCTTGGCTCCCAATTGACGGAAGTCTGCCAGTCTCCCAAAGTACTGGCTGAACCCCTTGCACACTGTCCAGAGTGCATTTTGGGCGATAACTGATCTTTCTAAATAAGATCATATTTACTCAATCTTTATGTTTAAGGGATATTCAACAGAGAATTACTTTTAAGGATCTTTACTTGATTGTAGAAACCAAAATGGCTTTCTCCAGACATATTTTGCCTACTGGAGCACACAATACCCTTATTCCAGACCTCTTCGTCCTATAGTTCATTTGACCCACCTCACATCCCTCTGCACGATTTATGAAGAAACAATATTCCCTATGCTGACACCTATTGTCTGGATCATGCTTCCCAAGACCACTAACCTGTGCCTTTTCTTTTTGTCTTCAGGAAAGCTGAGAAAATGTTGCTGTCCAGATAAATATCTACTTGTCAGTCCTTAGACTGCACCAGTCCTTAATATTTCTGCTCAATGTCTGTTTTCTTCAAATCTCAAGGCCACAGATATTTTGCTTTACTGGAGAATGACCAAGATATCATTCCCACCTGTTTCCTTATTTAGTTTGTGCTGTAGATTTACTTGCTGTACACACTCCTATCATCTGCTGTTGGGTGCAAACACTGCAAGTTGTTTTTGTTCCACAGCAGCTAGATGTTCCCTTAGAGGAGTATATGCTAAGCTCACCTTTTGCAGGTGCAGCTAATAACAGATAATTCCCTCGTCTGAAGACTATAAAGGCTTCATGTGAAGACTTGTGCTTTACTGGACACATATTTTCCATCACGCTGCATAAAAAGCTCTTGTGGCGGACTTGCGGATCAACTTAAGAATTTGCATGCACTCTTCTGAAAGTTCAAGACAGCCAACCTCTAAGACTTTAAGTGCCAAATCACAAGACTCAGTGCCACCAAGGTTGCAATGTTTCAGCTGACCCAGATGCTCCGCAAGGAGGTCTGGCACTGAGGTAGATTTGAGTGGGGATTTATGGAAATCTCCAGCAGGAGTGAGTACCACAGCTGCCTCGTCCATGTGGGTGCTGCAAGGATGAGACTCGTAGGGGCTTATCTCGTCTTCCTTACTATATACGGCATAGTGGTAGTGGCGGAAAAGCATAAGTAAATGGGTGACCAATTCACCCATAAAGCACTGCCCATTGTTTGTGGGTGTGGGTAACTGAAGGCGCAGTATTGGCATTATGCAGTTTTGTGCATTCCAAATAGGTCGACCACTGGTGTTCCCCAGAAGTGGAAGTGATGTTGGAGTACCTTTGCTCTGATATCGCATCACCATCCTGTGGGTTTTGTTGATGTGTCCTGGTGAGCAAGTTCACAAAATCATTGTCCAGTCGGAGGATGCGTCTAACAGGAAATGGACTGGATGGTCAATGGACCAATTTCAAATTGTTTCTTGCAGACGAGAAAACTATAGGGAGTCCATGGTTCTTGTTTTTGGAGGTACTACATAACAGTGATGTTGTCTGGGCGAATTAACATAATCTTCTTGCACATGAGATTGTAAGATGCTTTGAGAGCTAACTGAGCCACCATTCATTCATGAACACTTATGTGCAGAATCTGCTGCTCAGCAGACCATTGGTCCTGGATTGTCAGATGGCCTAACTGTGCACCCAATACCTTGAGGGAGGCATCTGTGTTGATGACCCCTTGCGGCTCGGGTTTGTGAAACAACCCGTACTGGAATAGGTTCTTGTTATTCAACCACTGCATTTTGTGCTGAACACTACTCCGCCAACAATAGATTCTCCAACTGTCCACTCGCTTGTAAGAATTGACTCACCAGGCAATCTTGAAGAAGGTACATGTGCAATTGTGCATTTGAGACTAATGCAATACAGGATGCTGTCATTTTCAATAGATTAACTCCCCTTATCAAAGGATGCAACATCTTCTAAAGGGGAAGGAACCTTTGAAATGCTGTCACTCTCTTGAGCATTTGGGACCAGCCTTCCCTTTCAGCAAAATGAGTATGGCTCCCAAAACTGGTTGAATTTGTTTGGTTGGCCATTTAACTGTTTTAGCACGGAGGGTGAATCCCAATATGTGGAAGGATAAGATGGCTTGCAGAGGGTAAACTAGGCTTTGCACATGGATGCTACTCTTTACCAGACAATCGTGCAGAAATGGAAAAAGATATTCCACTGCAATGAAGAAGCGGTGCTACCACCACTAGACATTTGGTAAACGCTTAGGGGGCTGTAGTAACCACGAATGATAGAACTTGGAACTGATGATGAACTCCACTTAATACACCGCTCTGACTGACGGTGAGTTGGATATATGAAGGCGGGCATCCTTTAGATCAAGGATCATCTCAGTCTCCAGCGCAGAGCAGCAGGATCACATCTTAGAGCTTAGTCATCTTAAAGCTCTCTGATGTGGTGTAAAATATATCAGGTACAGTTGAGAAATGGCTGCAACGTCCTGTCTTTCTTGGGGATAAGAAAATTCAGGGAATATACACTCTTTCCTTCCTGTTGTGAAGGGATACGTTTAACAACTCCATTTTGGAACAACCCTTGCACTTCCTCTTTGAGCAGCTGTTGGTGTTGTTGGCTGATCATGTGCCAGCATGGTGTCATATTGGGTTGGTGCCGCATGAAATTCTAGGTCATGGCCATGGGTGACAATGGAGATCACCCACTGATCCAGTGTCATGTCTTCCCACCAATGAAGGTATAACTTGAGACTTACCCCTACAGGTGTTGGGGAAGGTCATTGCTATGAGGCTGAGGAACCCTTGTTTTAGACACCTCAAGTCTTTCATTGGGTACTTCCTTGGACTTCACCTCTGCAGTATAGTTTGCTGAGATGTGTATCCAGAAAAGACTGCTATGGCTAGTATGGCTGCCTGTGGGTGTGGGGACCACCGTTTCTGCTCTCTGTGCCTGCTGTCCATTTAAAGACACACAAGGCCTAGAGGTTATGATTAGAACAGATAATATGGTTGCTGTATCTAAATCTCTGCAACCGAGTCTCATGTATCAAACCAGTTAACATTAAATATAAAGATCTTGTCTTCGACAGAGAAAAAAGTAATGTCCCTGGTAGCATGTCTAGTAAATAGTTATGACAGCATATAAAATTTAACAAAAGAACTATCCCTCCGCTTGGCAGAAGGACGTAAATTCCTGACCTCAATCAGTTGACCGTTTTTTGTCTTTTTCGAACGACAGACTGTGAATGGGATGCTAGGGACTTCTTTGCATCTAGCTAAGATGTCTTTGTTTCTGTTTTTTGTATAACATGTTTTTTTGCTTTGCTTGCAGTTATTTACAAAAGAAAAGCAACATGCAATAAATAAGAGACTTTGAATCAACAGAAAGATGTGTAGAGCAGTGGTTTACTCATTTGGCATCAATCTTTCTGGCACTGAACTTAAATGCCTATTAATAGTGGGTAACAACATGCATGCACCCTACATAATTGACTGTAGACAAACTGGTTACATTTTTTAAAACAGCACTATAAAGTACAGTTATCTATGATCTGTGGACATTGAAACGCGAATATTAGCTACTTGAACAAAGTTCGTGCTAGGTTTTAACAAGAGCAGGAGTAAAAGCTATTGTAGAAAGAACTATTTATTTAAAATGCACCTATAACCGTGTTTAACTCACATGAACTTGTTCTGCTCCGACACTCCCTGTGAAGATAATTTTTCCTAATGAAATAGAGAGGCTCCCACTGAGGCGGTCAGCACTAGGGCAAATGTTCAGAGCTAAAAATTAGACGACAAAATAGGCTTTCCTCCACTACAGATAGACCAGTGTATTTAGTTCCTTTCACCTTTCCAGAAAATGGCTTCTTCTTTGGAGTGACTTCTTATCCGCCTTCTCAGATCAGCTGTGTAATGTAATGCTCCCTCAAGAAAAAACTGTTGAATTCAGGACTGAACCATACCTTTCCTTTCCTTTTTCTCTCTAATTTTCCCACCCGTCACCATTAAAATATATATATATATTTTGATTGAGCAGATACCTCCAACTTTTGCCCCAAGGCATGTCAAATTACATATAGTAAAAACAGAAAGCCTTAATGCATAGTACAAACGCGTCTTCACAGGGCTTCGGGAAATCGTTTTTGCACTGGTTTAACTCTAGCAATGTACAAGATTTAAAATACTACATGTAATGAAAAACTCATCACTATACTCCTTTATGACTGATCATTTTTGGCAGAGTTGTTTGTAAAAATACGTAACCAGAGCGCCTTTAAACATATCCAATTGACCGTTGACAAACAACTAAAAAATTTAAATTTCATGACATGTTTGAAAGTCCTGACTGAGGAATCCTTCTTATGTTTATCTCTTTACTTCCCTCCTATATTTGGAGACTGTCTCAATAATAGTCCGAAATCACATGAGCCAGAACTTATTTACAAGGTAGCTGCTTCCCCTTGAGACATTAAGTCCCACTGCCAAGATATTTGGGGGGCAGATGTACACAGCTATTCAGCGGTCGCAAACGGCGAAATCTGCCATTTGCGACCACTAAATGGCCTTGTACCAAGTACTTTTTTGCAAGTCGATAACCTGTTACCGAATTGCAAAATAGAGCTTGTGACTGGCTATTAGGAAGGGGCATACCAAGGGCGCCCCTTCCTAATAGCGAGTCGTAGGGGGATGTATGATTGTTTTGCGATGGGAATGCGATTGCAAAACAATCGCAGTTACCACCTATTTCAAGTAGGTGGTAACCCATTCGCAAACAGCAAGGGGCCTCCAAGGGACCCCTTACCCTTTGTGAATGGGGCACCAACATTTTTTCAGAGCATGGAACCAGTGCCTACTTTGAAATAATGAAAAGGAAACTTTTAATTTTTTTTTTGGTAATGCATACCGTTTTCCTTTAAGGAAAATGGGCTACATTTCAAAAAAATAATTGCTTAATTTGAAAAGCAGTCACAGACATGATGGTTGGCTGACCCCAGCAGGCGACCATCTATTTGTTTGTAGCCATTCACAAAGGGTCAGAACTTGCAACCTGCCTCATGAATATTGATGAGGCGGGTCCCTTGCGACCCGTTTGTGAATTGCAAACAGTGTAGAATTAGTGATTGTGACTCGCAATTTGCAACACGCTAAAATTTGCAAATTGCAAGTTGCAATCCATAGTGGTCATACATCTGACCCTTGGGGCGCTCCTGGAAGGTCAACCTCTGGGTGGAAGTCTGCGCTCACTACTACAGCAGAATGGTACAAATTAAACGACTCTTCCCAGGACCAGCATAACTTTGATGGAGCTTTCACCTCTGTGCCCTTTTGTTAAAGACGCACATGCAACTTCAAGCCCTTGTAACACTTATATCAGGTATTGCTAACCTTCTACTACTATCCCATATGGAAAATACAATTAGAATATCTGTAAGCTTTTAATTTAAGGAGTGGTGTGTACGAAATTGATCAAATCAAACATAGCCATCTAACATAATATTAGACCATGAGGCCCTGATGGGTAGAAAGCGGCGGGGACTAGCAAGCATGTATGTACAGACCAGGCTAGTGTTCAGGTAAATTGATTCCATCTTTTCTAAGTTGATGCCATTACAAATAGTTGTCTAATTATGCACTTTAAGTCGTTGTTGGTAGAGATACCTAAAACCGCAGGTCTTAAAGAAAATCTGGATTTTGTGTTGTCCCCTTCCCATCAACCGAACCACAGTTTGCGTAATTTTCCTAGTTCTGGCATGTAACAAGTATATACATTCATTGGCATATAATGGACATAAGAGACCCAACCTCGTTGATTATTTCAGTTCCCATGGCTGTTGCAAGATTTGAATCTTTACTGGGCTACAGCTTCGTCTTTACTTTCACATTTCAAAAATGTTCTCATGTTCCTCTCTAGATTTTTTATGTGTGGCTTGAAAGTGTAGCTGTCTGCAAGAACTGTTGTTAGCAAATCATAACAAGCATTTGCAAAGCCAATAAATCTACCTTTTGCAAGCTTGCATATCTTGGATTTATTTTTTGAAAACGTATGAAATGTTCAGTATTTTAAAAATATATAAAAGGAAAGTAGTGGTCTAGCAGCCCTGAGGCACCCTATTTTTTAAGCAACTGTGTGCATATGATCAGGGAAAAATGCAGACACTCACGGTGCAAGACAGACAGCGGCTTAAGTGGGCTGATCCACTGCCCCAGGCTGTGTGCTGTGGTGCATGGAAGCAAAAAAATGACTGACACCTGAAAAGACCAATGGATGGATATGACTCAGAGAAAGCCCCTATATGTACATATGTATGTATTTTTATTTATTACTTTTTTGGAAAACATGAGGCAAGGACACAACAAAAGCTGTCACTAGGCCAGACCGAACATATACATAGAGTGGGCTTTGGCCACACCCTGAGGAGTAGCATTTTCTAACTTCACGCTTCAGGTGGTTTTGTGAATCATTCCACCTTCCAGAAAGTACTTCCTTTAGAATCCGTGAGGGACCATTTTACATCTGAAAGGTCAAATAATCAACCTGTACTCACATTCATGGCGTTATCTTCGATTCTTTATTCATTCTATACAGAAAGCTGTCCTTTTTAGCTACTTTTCCTCCACCACTAGCTAAGTAATAGAGTTGTTTAATATAATAAACAGCATTTGTGCGCAGAACACACATAAACAGCATTTGTTAATGACTGTTTACATGCACTGCCACATTAAAACCAGAATGTTTGTGTCTGCCAGTGGTGGTTATCTTTTGTTCTGATTTGCCAATTCCACTTTTCCTGGAAGACAGGTCTATGCATTTAGAGCCTCATCATTAAAGAACAACCTTGTGTGACACTGATCCATTTCAAACTGTAATACCTTTTAGAGCCATTGTACTAGACCCACACTTCACATGGTATACGTTTACATCCTCTAGCATTTATATCCCAGATATATTTCGAAATATATTTCTCTCCTCCATTATTCACCACCAGCCTTTACATCTTTTCCTTTGTCTTCACAAAGTTGACAGATTCTTTTGACAACATTTCACCAATCTGATCTATCCAATGATCTGAGCCTCTGCTACCTTTGTCTTTAGGAAATGCAGCCTACACAGGGTGATGGTAAACCAAAGAATCACCTCTCTCAAAGATGGCAGGTTTCAGTGTCTCCCAGATCAACGTCATGTATGAACACTGGACTGCACCCACTTATCAGCATTCCCACCACGAGTGAGAGGACCACAAACATGTTTCTAGCCCCTGCCATAATCCTTTCTGATTCTTCGTGATACATATACACTCCATACAGGGTGCTTCCAACACACTCTTGTGATGTACATGAACCTGCCAGTGACATGTCAAGGAAGAAGCCAGAAGTGTTTGCAAAATGTTTGTGCAATCCAGTGTTTTCTCTCTAAAATAAATAAATGAGTGCAAGGGCCCAAAGGTTCTCTCAGTAGTGTGCCATTTGTGATGCGGAATAAAGAAGTTGGTGCACACCAAGGTTGCCTAGTCTTGATTCTACCTCATAACTTTCTTCCATCAACCTACAATTCTTGCCTCTTCAGCTCACTCTTGCAACTCTTTTTCATTCGTCTTCTTTCACTTCCTCTTTGTTCTTTTTTACAGCCTTACTCTCTTGCTGCAGGCCAATTTCTGCAGACGAAAAATAAATCCTGGTGCCAACAAATGAGTGTCTGTGCCAACCACCGGCACAAATTAAGTAGTGGTGGAAGCAAAGGAGAAGTTTCTGGCACCAGACAGCAAGGTACACTTGCGTTTGAAAAAATATTTAGAAAGTGGATGTGGGTAAGGGGGGCCGCAATAAAAACCCAAGGCCTTTATGTGGCTTTGCATATCATCCCGTTACAATTACGTTGATCTGTATATTGGAACACAGGCACAAGGAACTCAACTGTAACTGATCTGAAACTCATATGTCTTCTGAGGTAAGTGTAGTTTATGCAATTGATGGCCATATCTCCATTAAAACTGACCAGGGTTATATCTTGTAGCTGGCCTGCAAGGAGGTATACCGGACGCCAGTCACATTTTAATCATATTGCTAGATTACATTAAATATTGCACGTTATTTAAGTCGTTGAAAGGCCTAGTGTATCGCCCCTAGTGCATTCTATGTTTCCTCTTCAACGTTGTTGCCAGTGTTACTGTAGTCGATTGTTTTAAATTAAAACACACACTGCTAGTTTCAAGATAATTGTACAGTGTCCTAGCTGCCTGTCCCTTTTGAGTCTATCGAAAGCTTTATTCTGCTTTGTTTTGCTCAAGTAATTGTAGGTAGCATCATAACCGCGCGAGACAGCAGGAGAGTAATAATTTATGAGCAACGGCCGCGGAGGCTCTATAATTATTTATAAATCAGGCGCCCGAAAATTGGCAGAATATGCCATCAGCACAAAAACATTTTAATTAAGTAAGGAAAAACAGTGCTTTCTAAACTGCAAACTGTCCTCCTGGAGGAAAACGTTGGTAATATGAGTTCTCCTAATCTAATCCAGATTATGGATTATTGAAATGTCAGACAAGGAAAGTAACCCCCGCCAAGCGCTCCAGACCGCATTGACTTTATTGTTTGCCTGGAATGGCCCCTCAGAATTACTTGCTGATGTTAGCTAAAAAGTTGAAAGTAAATCTAAGTATGGAGTTAACAGGAGGGTACGTAAATCCAGGAAAAAACCACATGAGACCATGTAATCCCGTGTGATGACTGCTCAGAATGAAAACAAAACAAGTTCTCCTAAGTATAAGCAAAGCGTGAAACCGTCTTCAAAGGAGGCCTGCAATCAACACAGGCAGGGGATTTCAGACCCCTGGCTGACAGGAAGGACTTCTTAGCATGGGCTGTTTGCTTTTTAATGGTATGTGGACGCTCTTCCATTGACAACTCCCTGCTGGACGTTTCCCAGCCTGTACCGCATAGTGGGATGACACATCATGGAAGGAGCACGTGAAGAAAAAACAAACATATACAGGGGAAAATGCACTGGTAGAGGGGATACACCCTTTATAAAACAAACAAAAGAAGTAACACATATGGAAAGAATCCTGTACACAAAAAAAGACAAAACATGAGGCAGATCCCTAATTCCGCCAACTGAGGAAGCTGTACTTCAATGAAGAAAGGGAACCATTCCAGAGAAAGGTAGCACAAACAAGAAGCAGTGGTAAAGCCAACAGGTCTCACCTTGCGGACCTACGCACGATGCCACTACTTTTTGAAGATGCTGCACGGATTTGGCAAAAAAAAGCAGAACACTTTTTGCCGATGCTGCAGAGCATCAGCAAAAGAAAAAAAAAAAAAGGGATTATGACACGGTCATTGCTGCCGGTGGGGTCATTCAGTAGACTTGCATGTGTTATGACATGCATCTAACACGTGCACTTACAGAAAGACAGACATACCATCAGGGCACAAGTCCTAAACAAAAAAAAAAAGAAGTGGGATGACTAACCAAGTTAGGCAGCATACAAGTGACATCATGGTGCATGACACCACGGCATCACAGGAATGGGGATCACAACCCATGACCTCTTGGGAATAGACATCACAAGAAGTGCCATCATTCACGTTTCACAGGTCTATTATGGGTACATTTGGCAAATTAGATTTTGCGTCTGGTTTGTGCCAAAAAAGTGACGCAACCCGACACAAAATGTGGGCCTCAATTTATATATTTTTTAAAAACAAAATCGGACACAAAAAAGTTGGCAATAAGGGGAAACATAGCACTACATTTATTCTGTAACGCTGGTTGCAAAGTCTGCATTTTAAAATATCTTATGGGGTTAAGTCACCTGCTGTAGAGATCTTTGTGTGCCCAGTAAATCCCTGGGAACAATAATAATAGTATTGGAGTATAATGCATTTGGAGAGACCGGTGCTTTTTCTCGTCCCATTTTTTAATCGAAGTAGCGTAGAGGGTTAATGTGTCTCCTGCAAAGCACCTCATCTAACATACAGACAAAAGATTTTTATTTCATGTAGCCAAGTAAGTCAGTTACTGCTTTTAACACAGAGATCATTGTGTTACTCGCAGTCCATAAATTAAAATCCATCTAATATAGCACAGTAAGGTACAAAGGACATGTGACTCCTACACCTTGTAACCCTCACAGTCTTGTGTAACATTTTGTAGATTGATAGGATTTATTGCAAAAGCAGCATAAATTACTTTCAAAATATAATTTGGAAATAGACTCATAAATCCATTGATTTTCCCAATATAATCAAAATTAAATGTTCTGTAAAATTATCAATTTGATCAAAAATATAATTTTGAAATATTCAATACAGCTATTTGACTCAGCTGCGCATAATATTTTGTTTAATACACACCAAAGAATAAAATAAGAATAGGATTATTAAATTATTAATCTTGTGCTGTATTATCATTTTAGCATGTAACAAGCAATAGCCTCTGCAGCCTTTGCCAATACAGCATTCGCATCTCATGTAATTTATTCTGCTTCTGTCTTTCCGCCAACCGCTTTGAACCAAGCATCCTTTCAGAAGCCTTTACCCAGTTAGGTAACCAGCCTCCCTCTCATCAATCAGAAAACGGAAGTCTATATTTATGTTCTTTGTAGTTCGATAAGCCCAAAGCATTTCTGTGATCTCATCTAACAGGGCAGTATCCTTCAAAATTTGGTTGAATCTTTAAATAAGCCTCTTTAAACCTGTCGGAGGTTAAGCTCTGTACACAGTAGGAAACTGATTTATCCGAAGTGTTTAATGATTTGGACTGGGAGAATATTCTCCTCCACCCAAGTAGAGTGTCACACAATGTGCTACTTAAATATATACAATTTAATATTCTTAAGGGAGCCTACTTGACTCTTGGCAAATCAGGACAAATCTATCCTGGTTTCTCTTCATACTGCCCTTGATGCAGTTTTCCTGAGGCAGACTTGGATCACATGATATCGTCTTGTGGTGATGCCCTATTGGCCTACGGTTGCTGCTGTATTAACCCATGTAACAGGTTGCTGGAACTCCATACTCTTGAGGCCTGTATAATGGGTCTTCCCTTGTGCAGGAATATTGGCAAATTAGCCCCACGGGGCACTTTGGGGTGCTCGTTCTGTGGGGAGCAGTGAATATTAGATGAGCAGCTCTCTGCTGCACTAGGGACATCCCCTGTTCCTTTTTCTTTGGGTGTGCTGCCTTACGCATTTCCTTTTGCTATTTTTAGGATGTTTCTGGACACTCCGGTCTCCTTAATTTAGTGGGGCCATGAAGGGAGCCCATTCCCATGCGGCTTGCGTTGTAGTTTCTGGCACAGGAGGCAGCAGTCTTCTTCTACCTACCTGCAGGATGCTGCAGCAGGTGGTGGCCGCACCGCTCTCAATAGGCACAAGGAGCAGGGGTGAGGGTGAGGCCAACACACCACCATAGGGGAGTGACAGCACTCACTCTTCTCCACTTCTCCCTCCTGGCTCGGAGACCACAGGTTTTGGTTTTGCTCCTCTCCATGCAGCATTTGTTTCAGTAGGTCTCTGGCAAAGATGAGGCCCCCTGGAAGTAGCTGAAGATGCGGGGAGGGAGCCCCACACTCCCACTCCCTGAAAATACTTAATTGAGTCATGCGATGACCATGGGGCACTGGCCCAGCCGGGGAGTATTTTTAGGAAATTTGGCAGAGTGTTATGTACTCAGCTTCTCATAGAAGGTGAGGGGCAAAGGTCAAATAATTTAAAAGGCCATAACTCATAGCTGACGGGGCAATTTCAAAGTTCTTCACCTCATTTTACTCCTAGTGGTCAGCTCTATCAGTTTTAGCAGACCTTCTCACCTCCATTATAGCGTACATTGCAGGAATATGGTTCCCTATCTCGCTGCACCAGCTCTCATCCTCATCTTTGTCTCTGGTGTTCGTCTCCTTATTTTGGGGTGCAGAGGTCCAAATCTTTCCCCCAAAATGGTCCTCAAGGGCTGTAAGGGGGCCAGACACACTGGCCCTTGGAAAGAACCACTGTTCCTGGGGTCAACTAGGGACGAATTCTTAGCCCCTTAGAGCATAAGGTGGTTTGTCCTTCCAGCTGTCCATAGCTGCTGCTGCAGTCCCAGTAAAAAGCACAGCAAAAAGCCCTGCTCTCTGTTGTTCAAGACTTTTTAAATGGATGTGGAAGGTTCTAGAATCCAGGCACTCCTGGTCAATGCTTTGGTGCCACATCACCTTTACGCCCCTGTTCCAACCCTCCTGTACAACTTGCTGGGACAGACCAAGATGGCACAATCCAAAAGTCACTGGTCCCATCCTCTCTGGCAGCCTCAGTTTTGCCCCTTGCTGACATCAGTGCTTGGGCCTTTCCCACCAAAACTTCGAAGAGGAGCCCCCTCATGTGTTGGCTCCAGTTGTCTGAGCTTCCTCCTCTGTTCAGTGGCCCTGGGCTGTCCCAGACCTGGTACAGTGTGACAGGTAATTAACAGATGCAGATATTCTATCTCACCCTTTCCTCCTCCTCAGGAGCAGAGGACTCATTTTGTGAGGGGAGGCCTTTTTTTCCTCTGCTGGGGAGAAATGTAATTGACTTGGCCCAGCAAAGAGACAAAGGACAGGGCTCTGATCCTGAGCTGAGACAGAGAAAAATGAAAATTCTGGATGACTCATAAAATGTATGTGTATGATTTTCAGACCTGTGTAGTAAGACTGGTTGCCTATGTTTCACCTCATGGGACTATACATCCTAAGGGAAGCAAAACTGCAGAAAAAACTGTAAACCATACTGACTTTACCTATGAGTGCCCAAACATATTATATGGCCTATCCCGATTCACCTCCTAACCTTGCAGAGTCCTGCCTGTACACAGGCTGCATACAATGGTTGTCTCATACACGCAGCCCTCACACATTTGCACATACGTGTAACCAGTCATGTGCCCCTTACATTTGGTGCATTACAATAGCCTTATCTTAAAATGCAGACCCTGGCAGTAAACACAGAGTCCATGTACCATGTGATTACTGTGCTTAAGACACATGTAGCAAGACTTACCCACAGTAAAAAGGCCAAAATTGGGTGATAAAAAAGAAAACAATCGAGGCGTACAAAAAGGGTGTTATCCATTTTTGCAACAGTTGGAAATGCACAATTATGTAGTACTATTATTTTCTTTTACTGTTAAATGCTAGGTCATGTAGCCAGGCACAGACATAGGGCAGATTCTGCTGCATCCACACGTAAGCAATACATTTGTACACAGTAGTCACTGCAAGACCTACACATTTTTGTTGCGTGAATAGGGGGGGAATACAGTTTCAGCTACAGGGCCATAAATGTCACAGTAGCATCACTTGCAAACATTTACGTTAGTATCTTTCCCATTTCATCTAGCACCTTTTCCCCACTGAACAAAAATAAAGTGGATACTCATTTGACGTGAAAAACATAAGGACTGTGGGAGCCCACACATTACACATTTTTCCTCTATCCTATAATCAATACTCTATAGAAGAATCAAACTAATATTCCTCTGTAATGACACTTTGACATCACTATCTTCCTGCTCACAGTGCTACCAACAAAACAAGGTCAACACAAAAAGAAAGCCCACACCTGTAGATCCTTCAAAGACTTCTACATAGACAACATAACGCTTGAACATCTCTCACTCGATCAACTCCATGTCTGAAGCCAACACCTTTCTAAACAACGTGAACACTTTTTTGGGAAAACTATCTCAACATCCACACTCCAATTAAAATATACAAGTGCAAGTCAAAGACCTTGCAGACAAATGAACATTCCATCCACAGATTAAAAAATGGAAGAGAAACAGAACTTTCAATGACCTCATGATATTGAAGTCGCTCAAAGCAACACACAGACAGCTCATCACATCCATCAAAGCAAAGCACCATAGCAACACTATCCATGAAGCAATCACCAAAATCAGATTGCTTGTCAAGGCAATCAAGGCATTAACCCACTGTCACAACCACCTATTCCTCGCTCCACAAACAAATGCAGTGGTACCAACCTCTTCTTCAGTGAAAAATGCAAAAGATCTGACAACAGATGGATAACACTAAGCTTTCTAGATCTCTTACGCCCACCTTCTAGTAGAATCTTGCAATAGCCACCCTTCTAAGTCCTATATTTTGCAGATCTCACAGATATACCCAACTCCCTCAAACTCACTTCTGAAGAAGAGGATGTCTTACCCTCATTCTTCATCAAAGCTCTCTCTGGGAACATTCTTTCAACCCCACTCACCATAGTTAATGCCTTTCTCACTCAATGCATTTTCCCCGAAGCTCTCAAGATTGGCCAGATTCTTCCACTCCTAAAGAAATATACATCAGACCCTGAAGACCTCACCAAATACCTGCCCATCACTCACTTACCATCCATAAGCAAGATCAATAAAAAAAGCAGTCCATGTTAAAATTCAAGATCATATCAACGATAACCATCTCCTGCATAGCTACCAGCCTGGTTTCTTATCAAGCTGCAGCACAGAGACCTCTATGTTACACTCTGTGGATCACACCCTTTTGACCTGCTATGAAGATGACCTCTGCCTCCTAATATTGCTGGACCTCTTCAACAACACCAGTTTGCTCACATAGGAACCTCCAGGCCTCAAAAGATCCCTATCACCTGCAGAGTGTACTACAGTTCCATACGGTTTCCTATCACTTACAACTTCCAGATGGAGCCATTTGTGGTCTACTCACAATCAGGATTCATAAATATGCCCATGAATCACACTCTACTTTAAAGTCTCCTTTGCTTTAGCTATCTAACACGGCAAATAGTGTTTGCACATCATCCAGATATTTATGCCCACTCCTACCTGAAGCTCAATTCAATAAAAAAAAGAACAGTTCTTTGCCAAGAACAGCTAACAATTAACAGAACCAACCTGGCTCACTGGCATGAACCTGGACTGTTTCGAACCCCAACACTCACCAAAAGGCATGTCACTTGGGTTCATTCTGGACACCATCCCTACTCACACAAAACATATTGTCCAGAAGAACCTAATTGGCCTGGTACCAAGACTTTCTTTTAAACAAATTGAAATTGGTTCTTCCAGAAAGCGATTTGAAAACTGTTGTTCAAGCCCTTCGTACTCTTGTATGTGGATGGTGGTAACTCTCAGTTCTATGGCTTCCCAAACTCCACACTGGCACCCCCTAAGGGATTCCTACTCCCTTCAGCACATTTCATCCAGGACTTAAACAAATATGATCCCATCTACCCCATCCTCATGCAACTTCATTGGCTCCCTTTGCCAACCGCACCATCTTCAAAACCAGTTGCATCATTTACAAAGCCATCTTGACCAGCACCCACATTTACATTGCAGACAAGCACACTATTTCTGGTGATTCTTGGCATGGCATATGCACAGCCAAGACACCATTAGACTACAGGCTAAGAAGTGTTAAAAAGAAAAAACAAGGCTGCAAGACTTTTCCTTCTATGTACCCAGAACCTGGAACAATATCCTTGTATCCCTCAGGTCTGGCCTAACAGTGCTCTAATTTAGGAACAAGTGTAATACTCATCTCTTTAAAGGACAGTACCTCACAATCCTCCACTTTTCCTATCACATGTTGACTTTATGCTGGTCTTTGATGGTGTACTACACATCGCTGCCTTTGCCTCAGTTCGTTCTATAGAAATACATACATACATGCATATATACTGTCTAAGTACCCTAAAGTACTAAAATAGTATAAAATCTACTAAATATACCTTTGTTGATCTATCTCTTGCTTTCTCCCATTGATTATCTGCTACGTTCAGTCCCAAGTCTCTCTCTCTCACTGATTCTGAACAGGCCACGGGCTCTTGCATATCATCTTCTTCAGTATTTGATATGCTTAAGATACTAGCTAAGAAATACCAACTGCCTCCAACAAGTATTCTATAGGAGTGTGACCTCTGGGAATCTTAGGAAATTCCTTCCATCTGATGGTAAATCTACCCTGGATTTATGCATTCAAACTGTAGATGTAGCAAAGTGTCTCAAAAGGTGAAAGTAAGCCATTCTTGAAATCAAGGACATAAACGCCCCAGCTGGATGCAAATTGCCATTCCAACTTTTATCTGCCATGCAGATGTTCTGTGCCTAAAGAACTCATAGAGGTAGTGTAAAGTCTTATTAGTAAGCCCTAACACTAAAACAAAGAAAATTACCACAAAGTTCTTATGCTCTTCCCCATACCTCCATTGTGTGCCTCGCTGGAAATTTTTGCGACCCTCCACAAATCTGGGTAAACCATGTAATTACAAGTTACAAAGGATGTATCAAAGGATGTTTACATTAATGCTAATCATTTATAATATGGGGATCATTATTGGCCATGTCACCCCAGGTCATAGCGAGCTGAAGATCTACAGCTATGAAATAGAGAATGTCTGGAAAGGTTAGGCCACAATTTTGCACTCCCTGTTTTATGTCATCCAATGGCACAGTAGAAACCAAGGGCCATATGTACGAACACATTTTCCCATAGACACAGAATGGGCAAAACTGCTTGCTACATCTGGCCCCAAGGCTCTACATATTTTAAGGTACCATATGTTTGGCATATGAGGGACATAACAAAAACATAAAACATTTTGAGGAGGAACACCATTTTGACTATATATGTATACCAGCCATTGAGATCAGTTTTCAAATTCAAACTGTTTCCTTCCAGTTAAAACACTTCAAGACATTGTGAAAGTGTCATTATAGCCAATATTCCCCATCAAAAACACAAGAATTACACAATACCTTATTCAAACCTGCACCCATGCAGAGGGGATGTGCAAAATTACTTCTGACATCCAATGGCACCCAATAGGGAGGTTTTACATTTGGACTAAATAATGCTAATCCCATATATGTGATAGCACTTATTTTAAGTCCTCACCCAGGTTTCTTAAATAAAACTAATATATATATTACCTAGTGGCGTTTGCAACTAGGTAGTTATTAGGACCATGTTTCCATAGAAAAAGCATTTTGACCTGCCTGTATCTTTGGCACCGTTTGACAAATCTTCACAAAACTTTCCAAAATAAGTGGCCTGTGATTCTCGTTGCGCATGGCAAGTTTCAGGGTGATCTGTCAAAAGGGGCAGAGAAAAGGGGGGCTCAAAAAATGTTGCATTTCCCATTTGACCAGTCAACAAGTTTACAGCCTGAACCACTGGAAGGAATTACACCAAATTTGGCAGAAAGCTAGCCGCCTGTACACAGATTGTGCTTTTTGTCATTTGGTTAAATATGTTCAGTAGTTTAGGAGATATTTAAGGGCAAATAAAATTGCCTATCTGTCCGTGAATAAATCATGAATAATTCACCCAAAATTTGCAAATGTTCATGAATACGTATGCAAAAAGAAGCGTTGCAATTGGCTGACCGCAACCTGACTAGAAAGTTGCGACTGCTATTTTATTTCACAGGACACGGTCCCCGGGGGGCAAAAATTCAAATGGAAAGTGGCATAAGGAGTCAGGATGAAAGTACCCTGAGCCCAGGGGTGTGTTGTAGGTGTGTTTTAGGGGCGTATTATAGGTTTAATATAATTTTGTGTAACAGCAGGCGATATTCGCGACTTTCCATGAATTATTCGCAAAATATTCGCAATTAAGAAAAAAACTGAAAGAAAAAAAAAAACTCAAACATGCACTCACAGGCTCAGGTGCTCATTCACACACCCACTCAGACACTCATGCACCCACTCAGACCAACTCATAGACTCACACACCCACCTTTAAACCCACTCAGACACTCACACATCCACTGACTGAGACAGGCCCTTTGGCCAACTTGCGCTCACATGGCCGAAGGCCATGCGTGGTGCAGGGTTGGGTGGTTATAAGGACTTGGCCGCAAGGCCTGGTCTTGCAACCAACCCCGCCACACACGGCCAAAAGCCATGCACAGCGGGTGTTGGATTAACGTATATTAATTCAAATTGCTTGACATTAAAAAAAACATAAAAATTCACAGGAAAAAAGAAAGGTGATAGTTAGGTTCTGAATTTACTCGTACAAAACCATAAAAATTATGCGGTTATAGTTACAGTTTTTTCAAGTAACTATTACTTGCGCCTCAAGGTAACTATAACCCGCACCTTCGCCATGCACAGCTAATTACTCCACATATATTGTCATTGATGAGATCTTGTATGGCATCTTTGATATCACTGCAATGCTTGCAGTTACATTATTGATAAGAAAACAGTACATGGCTAGCGCGCACGTTATAGTTACCCTAGGGCGCGAGTTATAGTTACTTGAAAGAACTCTAACTATAACTGCTGAATTTCTATGGTTTCCTAAATATTACCTCCCTGTAACCTTTGGTTTTTCCAGTGGAAAAAAAAATTATATATATATATATACACACACACACACACACACACACACAAGTACTCAGGTGACTGTCACAATATTCCACCATTTCTGTTCAAATAGTTAATCATACAGAGCTTCACAAATGGAAACAGAGTATAAGTTGGAAATGACTGCGTCAAGCCCACCCACAATATTGAGTCAAATGCCTTTCCAAAAGTTACAGTGACAACCAACACCTCTGACTCAGGATCCACATCCTGCATGACATTACAAGGTCTGCACAAGTTGCTAGATGTCTCCCTGCTACACCTGAAATCTGCCTTATCCAAGTGCACCAATGTATTCGTGTGAGGGTTCAATGGGGTTACCAATATCTTAGCCAGAATATTTACATCAATACTAATTAGTTACATTTGAGGATACAATCTACATTTCTATACAGCACAGAAAGTGCCTACCTTGCTGCCACAATGACATCTGCATGACCCCAGACAGAGGAGACACAGAGGCCCTCATCCTTCTGGACCTTTCAGTGGCATTTGACACAATCTCCCACCCCATCCAACGTCTACACAACATGGGGATCCAAGGACATGCACTTCAATGGATGTGCTCCTTCTGGAAGAACCCAGTCAGTCAGCCTGGCACCTTATATGTGAAGTTCTGCAAGATCGCCCTTTTCCTAACCCTGACCCTCTTTAACGCATAAATGAACTCTTTAGCCAGCATCCTTCGCTCTCACTACATCAACGTACTCTCCTACACCGACGACGTGCAACTCATTCTCTCCATCACAAACAAGACGGCATGTATGCAAATCAAGTTCAATGGCTTCATGACTGCAATTCTCCACTGGATGAAGACCAGCTATCTAAAGGTGAACTCAGACAAGTCTGAAACTGTGATCTCCAGGAAGAACACATCACCATAAGACACCACCTGGTGGCCAACAAAACTAGAACCAAATACCCACCCCTACCAACCATGCCAAGAACCTTGGGATCATCATCAACAGCAAACTCGGCATAATTGACCTAGTCAATGCCATTAACGCCTCATGCTTCCATACCCTGAAGATACTGAGGAGGATTTTCAAATGGCTCCTAATCAGTTCCTGGAAAACCATCATGCACCCCATGGTCACAAACAAGCTGGACTATGGGAACACTTTCTATGCCAGGATCAACAAAAAAAGCTTCCTCAACAATCGCATCTTCTTTCACAAACTTCCAGACACCTCTGTTTGTCTGGACTCCTACTTGTACAAACCCAGTGCATTCGGAAAACCAGATCTGGTGGTCAAGCCTTCTCCTACATTGCTTCTAAAGTGCAGAACGTACAACCGCTATACATGACAGCCTCATCCTCACTTTTTCTATTCAAGCAAGAAGCTGAAGACCTGGCTTTTTTTGCAGTCCCACTAGGCCCTAGGTGTGGCTAGACTAGCACCCACTCAATGCCAGGATATCCTTTGGGTGGTAGTTCGCTCTACAAATCTGCATAACATATATCATTCTGTGGTTTCAGGAACACCACTATGTGCACCTCAAGGAATGGTGTTGGAAGAGATTCCAGATTTACATCTTATACCTTTGGTGCTAGCAATTTGTACTGCAGTCATGTATCCCCAAGTACTCTGCTAGAAATCAGCAAGCCAAAGGCATCCACCAACTCTTAGGCTGAGATTTTATTATCTAATTGGTTTGCAACTTCTACATCTAAAGCCTGACAGACTTTGGTGGACAGATGGAAGGCAGAGTTTTCTCCCAAGCTGTGGTGATCAGTTTTTTTTATTTTTACTGTCCCTCACTGCCATGATATTCTTAGCATTCAAGACAGTAAAAGAAAATCCATGCGACTAACCACTGTAAATGGGGGAATGGCTGGATGGCTTACTTTTAACAGCCCATTCTCCCTTTAGCTGTCAGAGGAAGGATATAACCGACTAAACTATACTACGTCATCCTAAACGTTGTGGTCCACCTAACTCTAAATTGTGTGGGAAGAACAAGAGTTTGGCGGACACAGTATGCTTTTGCCATAGCAATGGAGTACCCTGTCCACTGAAACTATAAATCAGGCCATTTATCTAAGAAATGCAACAACTTCAAAGCATATATCAATGTAAGCCTCACATATGGACAAGAAGGAAGTCACTTTAGAGTATACTTGCTTAGTAGTGACCAAGGGTATCAAATACATTTCTAATATCAAAACCCACCCATCCGTTATCTTGTTGGATAAGCACAATAGGCTAATTTCCTTCCACCTGTGCATCAGCAACCACGCTGAAGCCTTTGATGGTCTATGCCCATTTGACAATTTCACGCAGTCACATAGTGTGATATAAATTCTTCCTCTTTGGTCACAATCTCATCAACACTCACTGCACTTCACACATAGTGCAGAGAGTGGCCAAATCCTGAAAATCTTAACAGAATTTTTCAAGAGAGCCCAATGCAGTTTCCGGCTCAGCTAGTTCCTTTTAAGTTACAGTATCTAACCCTCCAGTCAAATTCTAATCCTCCTTATATACTTCCTGGTGCTTTCCTGATCATCACATAATTCTCTTCAGGAGTTAGATACATTTCAAATAATACATCTTAAAAGGAAATACAATACTTCAAACCTGAAAGAGCATCTCCACTTCCAATCTGTTTTTATATGTGTTCATTATATTATCTTCTAGACTGGTGCACAATAAGGCGTGTGGGAACTTGTAGCATTTCTGAATGTATCTATGCATGTCCTTAAAGATCAAGAATTATCAATTCATGCTGGAGTATTGTGCACTGTAGAATAATATCTGTGCTGACATTGCAGTACGCAGCTCATTGCAAATATGAATAATTTCATAAAATTCCATGTGAATACATTTCATAACCTTCAAGAATTTTTCTCTCTAGAATGGAAGCAATCAAGGCTTGTTTCCAAAGTGGGATTAATAGCCACTCCTATCTACTGTTAGACAGGAGTTAGTTAGGAACAGCATTATGACAGTGTTTAAACATTGAGTATTAAATCTTGGCCATCCATTTAGGAAGACAAAAGTCTTGACCATCCAATTAGGGCCACATATTTCAGATCATGAATATCTGACAATGATTCGAGAAATGTGAACGAGAGGGACAACTGCACAGAATTCTGGTGTGTTGGTGACTAAATGAAACTTTCAGGGCCATACCTCTGGGTTAATGTGCTTTGGAAACCCAAGTAGATATGTTTGCTGAAGCATCACCACACCTATATTTGGAGAGGTTGCATAGGCTACTACCATATGCTGTTTTCGCCAATTATGTAATATTGTTGCAATCTGAATTGAAATCGGACTGACCGTTACCTCCTACATTAAAATCTCAGTCTTGAAATGGATCCACAGAGTCTACCAATTGCCAAATTGATATCCAGAAAGCAAATGTTCTTCGGTGAAGATATTTTATTAGTGGCATTGGTGATTCTACAATTAAATACAAGCTGGATCATTAACTGTTGAACTGAATCTTTCTGTTGTAACATTTCCTTTTTTGCCTTCACCCAGACTCCAAACAGATCTATGTTTATGTGTCCCGGAACCCAATATTTAAACATAGGGGTTGAAACCTGGATATACACCTGAGATTGTAAAGCAATCTGTCATTAACGGTGTAGTCAATAAATTATGATCATGCCCTATAACGTATCTTATGTTACATAAACATTGCCTACAGGTTTACAAGTCACAAACAAGCAGTCGCGTTTGTCTGCACACCATACTTTTAAGCTACCGCAATAAGGGCTCTGGACAAAAATTATATCATATGTTACATCTTTTTCTAACACCACGGTTTCTTATTGCTTTTTGCGTGTCTCTGCATTCATCAAACACTTCAACACTGGACTACAACTCTTGAATGGTTAAGTTCAGTAAATGTATTTTTTCACATGTTCTAGGACCTCTTGACTTTCCATATCCCAAGTAAATTGCATGTTTTAAGTTTTAAGTCGCAAACATTTTCACATTCCTAAAACAGACTTTCACGAAAGCATAACAATTATCTCAATTCATCTTTATGAGCTGCAGTGCATTTAGCAGTTTCTCTACCAAACCTCCTTTCAGCTTTACTCCACTACTTCCTAAAGGTGACCTAAATATGACATGAGCTGCACCTTAATCATACATTTCCAGTACTCAGTGGTCAATCCAAAAGTTGTTAATAGCCTCAAAACCATTTACAAAAAAGGTTCAACTTAATCTCCCAAGTGATGAATATATAATTTTATTATAACTTGTCCCTTTCATACACTAAAAATATTCTCTGAAATACGACCACCATGGTGACTGAAGGATATATGTTACAAGTTCAGCCAGCGGTGTAGACTCTTGAAGCAGCAGAATTTGGTGGTTGTTAGACATGTCAGCTCTTGGCATGGTTTTTCCTGTATTTTTGCTTCTGACTTACTGTTTTTGAGTCTGTCCTGAATTTCCTTTTTCCTGGCTTTAGGCCTCTGGGCACTCTACCATTGCTGACCAGTGCTAGAGTGCAAGTGATTTCTGTCAAAATTGTATTGGTAATTGGTTTATCCATGATTGGCATATCTGATTTACTCGTATGTCCCTTGTATAGTGCACCATGTGTGCCCAGGGCCTGTAAATCAAATGCTACTAATGGGCTTGCAACACTGATTGTGCCGCCCACATGAGCAGCTCTGTAAACAAACATGTCTCAGACCTGCCACTGCAGTGTCTGGGTGGGCAGTTTTAAACTGCCATTTTGACCTGGCACTCACTTGCCAGCCCCAAACTTTCCCTTTTACTACATGTAAGTCACCCCTAAACTAGGCCCAAAGCAGCCCCATGGGCCAGGTGCAGTGTGTTTAAACGGAAGGACATGTACTGGTGTGTTTTACATATCCTGGTAGTGAAATACTGCCAAATTCGGTTTTCACTATTGCAAGACCTGCTTCTCCTATAAGGTATCATGGGGATTGTTTTGAAATACCTTTTAAGTGTAATTTCCCACTGGTGACCGATAAAGATATGGAGTTTGGGTCAGGATGACAGCAGGGCTGTTTGTGCATTCACTCAAGACAGTAACACAAACGGGGCTGAGGTGTGTCCTGCATATCCTGATGGCTAATCACCAGGTTGGTGGATCTTCCTGAGCTAGAGCGGTGGGAGGAGCAGACACTTGCACCTGAATAGGGCTGTGCCTGTCCTTACACAAAGCAGTCTCCAACCCCTGGAGTATGTCTGGGGCCTGGGAGGGAGACTTCTCTTTGAAGTTTGCCTACTTCAAAGACAGAAATGGGTGTAAGTACTGGACCTTTGACACCAGAGAATTGAAACACTTCTGGACCGAGGCCATTCTGCCAGGAAGAAGAGCTGGATGCTGTAGGAGGGACTGCCACTCTGCCTGGTGCGTTGCTGTGCTGGCCTGCTGCTTCTGTCCTGGGAGTGAAAGAACAGGACTTGGCTTTCGAAATCCTGCTTTCCAAGGTACTCGAAGGGCTTGAACTGAGCTTGCCTCCTGTTAGAAGTTTCACGGCCATCAAAGACTTAACCTGCCAGCGCCTGGGCTCTCTGACTGAGAGTCCTGACTTGCCAAGTGGTGCCAAATCCAGTTCATTGGCCCTTGGAAGTGAGCTCTGGTGCAACCAAGAAGAAACTAATCACATCGACTCCAGAGAGACTTCGGAACTCGTGCTGCTGTCTGACTCCGCACCACTGCTTGCACCGGAGCCGTGGTCCCCACAGTGCAACCACCACGACCTGCAACACAGGCCAGCCACAACCATACCACCTCCGAAGTCCCACCACAGTGTGAGTCCCGAGTGCCATGTCACCGATGTCCGTGAAACCCGACTCTGCCGCAGCACCTCTGCCCCATGGTGTGATCGCAAGACCGCAAAGTCACCGCCTCGCATCTTGACCTGCTGGATTCATCAACCCCGCCTTGTCTCAAGGAACTGACATATCATCACCTCCCCTGAAACTGTAAGGAACTAACGCCTCACCTCCCTTTCCTAGCAGTAACGAACTGAGGCCTCACCTCACTTGTAGCAGTAAGGAACTGACACTGCACCGGCTCCAGTGACACCTTACCTCCCCAGCTCAGTGCAATATCTTTGTTTCCACATCGTTTTACAGGGTACTGTACCTGGGTTTGGTGCGACTCCGTAACCGGCCCGCACTCCGTTACGAATGATGTCAGACTGTTGGAAACAAGTCCGTCAACATGTCATGATAGCCCCAGTTAGAGCTATTGTGTATCCAAGCGCAATACTAAGATATTAAATCTTTGAAAATTTGCATCTTTACTTGTGCATGTTGGATTTTTTGTCATTTTGGTCTTGTTTTACTCTGATAAAAATCAGATATTTTTCTAAACTGGTGTGGAGTACTTTTGTGGTGTTTTCACTGTGTTAGTGTACAAATACTCTAAACATTGCCTCAGAGATAAGACTAAATGCTTGTGCCAAGCTACCAAAGGGTGAGCAGGGGTTTCCTTAGTGGTATGACTCCCTTACCCTTACTAGAGTGAGGGTCCCTACTTAGACAGGGTACAAACCACTGCCAAATAGAGACCCCATTTCTAACAGTGGTTAGTCAAGTGAGTATATAACTTCTCTTTCTTTCTATTAATATCTTAGTTCTGCAAACTTTCTCATGTCTTCTTCTTTTCTATCTATAACCGCTGTCCATCAATCCATAATTGTTCTTATGTCTGCTGTTAGTGTATCAAATTTATTGTTAGCTGATAAGGACTTCAAGTTCACCTATGTTTTCTTTTTATACTGGTTTCTAGTTTAAAAATATATATGTCTATTAATATATGAATATTTGGACCATAAGAAGTCTCTAATAATGACGTCATCTCTTCTTACACATTAACATTTTCAGCCTCATCTTCAGGCAGGTGATTTTCTGACCTTTTAATCATTGTTTGTATTTGATTTATATAGTCAAAACCTAGCTACGAAGCAATGGAGACAAGGGATATACCATTGGTATAGCTGTTGGGGATGGGAGCGGGTGGGGTTAGCATGGACTATCCAAGGGGGTTTCAATAGCAAGAAAAAAGGGAAGGGAGATGATAATTCAGAGGTGAACGTGTCTGTAATAACCTTCACAAGATACACGGTTTTAATGCGTTTATTCTGCTCGTACATAAATTCCGACCCCCAGAGGAAACGCGTCCGTTTTTCCCGATCTCCGGCACCGTTTGAACAGCCCCAGCAACATCGTGTGCTCGAGCGCCCGAGTCCTCTAAGACTCGAGCGTCAGCTCACATTAACTATTACATTGAGTTTTTTTTTTTAAAACTAAATAATTCCTTTTACAAACAAACAAAAACAACTCCACATAATTATTCAACTGTAAAGATTTGCATTGAGCAAACTCTCACTTAAAGCATATTATGAATATAACTCCTTGCACAAACAATTACAACTAACTTAACATGCTTATAGAACAAAAATAATTTTCATTAAACATTTTCTTCACATAAAGCAATCTTATGGATAACGAATTTTTTTTTTACCCGCGTTCCACACACACAGACCCATCACATTCTGAGTTTCCAAGGTACTCTCCTTAAATGTAGACTCTTACGCGTTGGCGGTACCTGCGATACCGGTTGCTGGAGAGCATTAGAATCCTGTGACCTTGAATTAGTCCTTAACCCTTGGTCAACACAACACTCTTCCAACCCATTCTGAAGTTTAACAACCTTTGACATGTTCCACCATTTGTTTCCATCAACTTTTACTGCATTCCCTTTCACCAACTTCACTCTTACCGGGTCAGAGAATTTCGGATCCCCTTTTCTGACAAAATTAGGCAGCTTTATAGACACCCAATCTCCTGTTGATAAACCAATTCTCCTAACACCTTTCCGTTTGTCAAAATGAATTTTTTGCACAACCTGTTTTTCTTTCACATTCTGTTGAACAATTTTCACACACTCTTCTAATCGCATACTCTTGAAAAATCTAGACATCCACCCCGGACATACTTGCATACAAGCCTTCCTTCCCCTTAATGCTTCAAAAGGGGACACTCCAGTGGTGGAGTGTGGTGATGTTCTATAAACCCATAGCATTGCCTGGACAGATGTAGTCACCACACATTTGTTTCTCAGTGACCACCTAATGCAGTCACCCAGTACACGATTAAAACGTTCCACCAAACCATTTGTCTGGGGTTGATAAAGTGAACACCTCAAATGTTTAATCGATCCTTCATCCAAAAACACTTTGAATTCGTCAGACAAAAATTGTACACCATTGTCTGTAATTATTTCTTCGGGAAAACCCTCACTCATGAAAACCTCTCTCAAAAACATAACCAACGATCTAGCATTAGGATCCTGAACGAACTTCACGTATGGCCATTTTGAGTAATAGTCAACTACCACGTACGCATACCTGGTACTGCAATTCAAAGCATGAAATGGTCCCACCAAATCCACTCCCAACTTCTTCCAAGAACCAGTAGGACAATCAATTGGAATCATGGGAGGGGTACATGTTCTAAATGACTTATCACTATTATAGCATATGGTGCAATTTTTCACCAAACTGTCAATTTCACTATCCATACATGGCCACCAAAAACGCTCACGCACTCTTTTCTTGGTCATTGTTGCACCTAAATGCCCCTCATGAGCTTTTTCCTTGATTCTGCATCTCAAATCTTCTGGTGGAATTAATTTGTCATTCCTCAGCAAAATATTGTCCTCAATAGTCAACTCGTCAGCAACTTTCCAAAATGGTTGAACACCATACGTCAATCCCCTTTCATGAGGCCACCCTTCTTTGACATTCTTGATTACCTCACACAAAATTTCGTCTGCATATAATTTCTCTTTCCATACATTTTCTGAACACACACAGACTTGTTCAATTTCCACAGCAGCAATCAAGCAACTCTCATCTGCCCAATTATCATCATCCCCTTCTACAATTTGAGCTGGAAACCGTGATAGATAGTCTGCTCTGACATTCTTTCCTCCTTGAATATGAATGACTTCAAAATCATACTGTATCAATCTTGCCGTAAACCTCGCAATTCTGGGTGTACCAGTTTTGTTATTTGTGCCATTTAGAATCGACACCAGCGGTTTACGATCTGTCTTCAATATGAAATGTCTGCCCCAAATATAGTTTCTGAATTTCTCAACCGCCCACACACAAGCCAACAATTCCTTTTCAATAACAGAAAAATTTGTTTCCGGTTCCCTTAACGCTCTAGATGCAAACCCAATTGTGTTCTCTTCATAATTCTTCAACTGTGTTAAAACCGCTCCAACCCCTACATTACTTGCATCAACAGTTAAATAACATTGAACCTCTTGATCAAAAGGTTTCAGTACCTTAGCACTAACTAATATCTTCTTTATTTCTTCGAATGCCCTATCACACTCATTGTCCCAAGCAAAGCATACCTCACTCTTCAAAAGATTTGATATCGGCCTAACTATGCTAGCAAAGTTTGAAACGAATCGAGAGTAAAATTCACACATTCCTAAAAATGACTTCACTCCCCTTTTGTCCTTCAGGGGTGGGGCCTTATTGATGGCTTCTATCAATCCAGGTTTTGGTAAGATTCCCTCCTCCGAAATAACATGACCTAAATACTCTACTGATGGTTTCATAAACAAGCACTTCTCTCTTTTTAGAACAATTCCACAAGATGAAAACTTATCCAACACCTGTCTCAACACTTGGTTATGTTCACGTTGAGTACCTGCATAAATCAGCACATCATCCTGAAACACTAATACATTCGGCACACCTTTCAACATCGTGTGCTCGAGCGCCCGAGTCCTCTAAGACTTGAGCGTCAGCTCACATTAACTATTACAGTGTCCTTCATCCTTCTGACCCTGCAGAGTGCAATACAAACTATATTTCCTTAGCCTGATTATGAGTGTTCTAATATGGAATCACTGATTTTTTTACAGCCACAATTCCTCATGTATATATGCTAGTGCACTTTAATATTCACTGACTCACCTTTCACGGTGCCATCACTTTGTAAGAGCACCACATGCTGCACCTGACCTGTCTGTGAGGTAAATGTGTATTGTTCTGGCCAATGATGTACATGTTTTGTGTGGGAGAAAAACATGCATAAATGGTACGTATGCTGAGCCTGTTTAATGTGTTTTTGGAGGGTGCAATGTTGCGACTGCCTTTGAAGTAACATTTCTTGTTTGGAAGGTAGAGTGGGGTAATGTATCACATAATACTGTGGTTGTACTACTACCTTTGACACTAGACTCAACTGCTGGCAGGAGCCATGGTGACCATCTGGCAATGTGCATCCACTCTAGCGGGGGTGTACAAAATTATGCCTTTGTGAGACATCTGTTTGATGAAAATATCACTTGCAGCTCACCTGAAAGAACCCTTTTCTCTGAATGTCTTGTAGCAGGCCCACTAAGTCAATATGGTGGAGTTCAGAGAGAGTGTTTGATAAAGAAAGCAAAATGAGTTTGCAATGGAAAAGAGGGATGTTAAAAGTAAGTGGGGAGAGGAGTACAAGGGACTGTGGCAGAGGAAGGAAAAGTGATGAAGTCAGTAGGTTGTAGATAGTGATGGGATAAGAAGAGGGAGAAGGAATGATTCTTTGGTGGATATAAAGAAGGAAGAGTTAATAGGTCAATAGAAAGTGGAGCTTGAGGAGGAACTCCGACTACTAATGTTCATATATGTAATGGATGCTTGGGTGTTGATTCTGTGAAGTCATGGACTTCAGATAATTAAAGTACCATGATTAAAGTACCAAACTGGACCTGACATTACATACCCTTTGATCACGAATGGCAATACACTGTTGATCACTGGACCCACCTTGAGGCTCTCAGACCTCCTTTTTATTGATCAGTGCAGGACATTTAAGGCTATGTTTAGTTTCTGATCCAGCAACTGCCTTGATGAACCCCAAAAGCAGCAATACCAAAGACACTACCAGGGTTAGCAGATGCCCCGACAGCTGATACAGCTGGATAATTCTATTTTTTGTGCTGTAGATGCATCATGGGTAATCTGTGTGTTATAGCGCTGTCCAGAGTATGCAACAAAGGGAACCTCAGCTAGTCATTGTGATCTAGATTCTGAAAATGGGTATTCCGCCATTTATCAAAGTATTATCCACCCCCACCCCCCCACCCCCCAAACTCGGAGTCTAGCTGTGCCCTTGCCTCTACGTCACAGACTCTGCATTTCATATATCCAAGCCCCATGGTCAGTTAGTTTTCTCTCTTTGCTTCCAATAACTTGCAAACTCACAAAAACACCCTCTGCCACGACATAGCAAATATACCGAATGCTCTTGAAATTGCAGAGCCAGCTTTCACCCCTGTACAGCTGCACTCTGGTTACCAGTGGAGTCCATGGCCTTCTGAACCACAGCAGAAACTAATAATTTATCAATATTTAGAAGAATATTTCTCTTACAGAATGATCAAGTTATTCGTATTTTGGGAATATGAGAATGTTATCACTCCCCTACACAAAATACCAAATGTGTCGACGGAGAACAACAAACATATACACAAATAATCAACAATGTGCCTACATCTTCTAAACATATTATCATTCTTTCACTCAGCAGACACAATGATGTTCTCGTTCTAAACCAGTTAGCCAAAGAAAGCTCTCTCATAGCCACACACAAAAGGGAACCATTAAAACCTCATTTATAACGAATCACCAAAGGAAAATCGTAAAACGGATATCTCACAGCTTTAGTATAGATAAAGGTCCGTGCACAAATCATGATAGAAACTTTCCCACTCTTTAGTCCAAGAGTTAGCCTGAGGAGCTGTCCATCTCTCATTTATAATCATCGAGAGGCAGCTAGAATAGTTCTGCCCAACAAACCGTAGCAGCATGTAGTATGAAACTGCAATCCAAGGTGCAGTCCAAGCATGTGTGCACAATACTGTTATCAACGTTGCGGCTACCATTCTGGAACGTTTCATCATTGTAACCGGCTGAAGCTCATTGCTACAACTCTGGAATCCTCCTCCAACGCCAGGTAGTCATGTCTGAAAAATATTCTCCTTGGTGGTCTTTGGTTAACATTTTCTCTAATTAACTGTTATGAGGAAAATAACCTATTTTGATACAAACTTACTTCGAGCTCTGTTATTCACCTGGGTCATGAATACAACTTTAGGCCAGCAATTAATGCCATGGAGTTCATTGAGAGGTTGGTGTTGGAAGGAAATCTTCACCAAAGGGGTTGGGTAACCATCAAAACGCCGATATTCTGTTTTAACTAACATAAAACACATTATCTAAATGTTTTAACCAATCCTAACAGCACCAGTAAAGCACTGGTGCCTTTAAAATCACTAAGCCTTTAAAATCACTATAAAATAAATAAGAACAAACGAATAAAAGACTGGGGAAATGTTCCTGTAGGTGGCAACATTGCAATATATTCTGATTCTTTCTATTTCTAGTGTTATATTCTTCTGAAAAGTAGACGCTGGACACATTCAAATACCGCCTACTATTCCTACTTGTTGCCAGGCGTTACAAACTATGAGGAAGAAATGAGTAGAGTACTGGACATGCCTGGACACATTTTCAGATAAATGATCCACCCATCTGTTCTAATTACTCATGGCTTCAACAATCCACATTTATACAGAAAGGAACACATTTTATCAAAATATGTTAAAAAAATAAGAATGTACACTTTGTAAACGCGGTGTAAAAGGTTTAGTTTATCTTTGAGGTGCTCTGGCAATATGAAGCTAGCTACCATTTACCAGTGTCACGAGAAGGCTGGTTTTGAGGCTCAATTGCCATTCTATATATGTATTTGTTTAAGTTACACTTCATTCATTCTGGCAGGGTGATGATTTCATCTATCATAAATGATAAAGAAGACAGAAGTTCTATGGTTAATCTGTAGTGTAGAATATATGAGGACAGTTTAAGAAAAAGGCTCTGTCACCACTGTATAAAGTGAATAATGTTCATGCTGAAACTGAATGCGAATGCAGGGAAGCACATTGACTCTGCTTCTTCACTTTCCACCCCTCACCATACCTATACCTATCATGAAGTGTATACAGAGCTCTGTATTCGCATTACGATTGCTCTGTGCACCTCTTCCAGCACTAAGGGAACTAGTTTAAGCCGCAATTGCATAGCCTGGTGCAAAGCGTCGGTTTATGCATGCACCAGTGCACAAAGGCAGTGTTATGGGCAACATGACAAAACATTACAAACAAGCAGCAATCTTCTGCCCATGCACACACTGTCAGTGGGTGCACCACGCTGGACAGAGGCCAGCACTATTGCACTGGGACACAGATTTACCTTCTGCTCTGCAAGCATTTGCTGCATGCCACCTTATGGCTCAGGTTTAAGGATCTCCTTGAAAAGGGAGTTTCGTCATACTAAACACAATGCTTGTGTTTCCCCTTTCCCCTAATTATTTGTGAACCTTTTGCCTAGTGGGATACTTTAAACACACATTCGCAAAAGGCATTTTGGAGTATATAAAGTAGTACTCCCGCAGAACTTTCACACACTACAAATGCAATTCACAACCCCAACGCCAGAGATCTCCACCTCTACCTATCACAGCTTCTCTGTGTAAAGATCTTCGTCCCGGTGACTGAGATGATTACCTAAGTATAGTATTTGGTAGTAAATGTGAGCGGGACAAGGGGGGTAGTGGGAAAGGGGAATATTTACTATGAAATGGGTGGGGTTAAGGGAAATTTAAGAAGGGGTTTAGGGAGGGACGTGCTGATTCCCTGCCCCTCATAAGGGGATGGAAACTGTAAAGTCTAAACCTAACAGTAAATCTACACTCTGAAATGGTAAACAGAATATAAGTACAGATTTACATCTACATGTAATTGTAGATGTACATGTGAGTGGATCTACACATACAAACTCATCTTTGTGAATCTGGCCTTAATTGTGCTTTCGAGATAAAAAAAAGAAAAAAGGACCACCACCAGGTTTAAAAGGGTGCAGAATTTCTCTGTGGAGATGATGTTTTAAAAGTACAAATGCAGATTTTGATGATGCATAATTATGCTACTTGTTCACATACTATCAATCCACATGAGTATGTATGGTGCAGCAGGTGTACCCCGAGTAATAACTTGTTTTTAGATCTCACCCATGTCAGCCCATGTCTCATGTCTGGACTTTTGTTTTCTAACAGTGGGCTCAAAGATAGTCCACTGCTTACTATTTGTTGGCTTCATGTCACTCTCATTTGCTTGCTTCTTATTGGTCAGCTGCTGTATGCTTCCTTCCTCTCTGTGTGTTTGTCTCTTCCCTGGAGCATGGACATGTTACTTGTGCTCTTCAACTACTCATTTTGTTAACAGTCACTTTTTTCTTTGTGTTTAAGGACTCTACATCTCCCTTGTGTACTACTCACCCCTCTGTGTCCTTCCAGCTGATCTTCCGCAGGTTATTTGATTGCCCCAAGCATCTCTCTGCCACCACCTGATGTCTGTCTGCTAGCACCCAGCAACCCTCTCCTGCCCTCTGATGTCTGTGTGTTTGCCCCCAGCCCTCTATTGTCCATCTATTTGCTCCCATCCCTCCTGACCATCCTCCGTTGAACACCTGCTCTCCCACCACTGCCCTTTTTGCCCCCCAAATGCAGTCCATCTGTTGTCTATGTTGCTGTACAACATGGTAGAAAAGAACATTAATAACACAAATACTTCTCGTAGAATACATCTATTGGCTTCCTAATTTTTGTTTTACATATTGCTACTTCTTAACACATTTTTGCTATTTGTAAGCACTGTAAATCCGAAGATTTTCTATCAATATATTAAATGGCAGTCTACCTACCTTCAGAAAAAATACAGGCTGCGGTTACTTCCTTGTGGCGTATTTGAAATCTACAGATTTCTTGCAACTCCAGGTGTACTCTTTAATGCACATGTTGTCACAAAACATAATGTACTACCAGGTGTCTGTACTCATTTTGTAACCACATGCAAAGTAGAAGTATTTACAAAATAAAAATTGATGCAGAAGAGTACACCACACAAACATAAGATACCTTCTGCCACCAGACTCCAATCAGTAAAAAAAACTTAGCGATTGGTTGCCAGGCTTCCACATGTATTATGTCCACTGAAAAAACTGGTGTACAAACTCTTAGAGGTGCATACTCCTTGAAATACAGTAGCAATATGCATCACAGGCGGAAGTCACTGTCAGCCCAGGAATCAACAGGAGTTTTCTTTCCATCTAAAACAATGAGTGAGATGCCGAGGGTGCAACAATGAATTGCGCACCTGCAGGTTACGGGGGCAGTTTGGGGAGTATGTGTGTGTGCAGTGCAAGAGAATGGGAGGCCAATGGTAGTGTGGACAGCTGCTTTCAATACTACAGGGTTTTACAGACGATTGAGATTTAAAGGGTGTGCTATGTAAATAGAAACTAACCAATAATTAATTTATAGCTATGTTGTTTCTACCAAATGCATGTGTGGTTATAAGTAGTTGACAGTATGACTGACAGTCTTGGATGCCGCCATCCTGCTGATATTAACTGAAAAATGCAGCAGATTTCCCAGTTCAGGACTCCTGGCAGTCTATTGTCGCCTTTTCTACCGCAGGGCCAGCCATTCCACACCATCCTGCTAGCATGCGAAGTTGTGTCATTTTGGGACACTTCCCTGGCACGTGTTGTTGTTCCTTTGCTCCAAGAGGACCCTTGGGAGAATAAGCCCCTGTGCTGGCCAGAGCTCTAAGTAGAAATCGGATTAAAAAGATTTGTAGGCCATTCTGTTCCAACAAGAACACGCTAAAGTGAAGCGAATGGATTCTGTCAGTTAGTCACTGCCCTGGGTTCACACACTGGAATTACTAACATCCCGCCCTAAACGGCCTTCTTATCTTGCAGTAGTAAATTATCACAAAAAGGATGTGACTGGATTTCACCAGCCGATGCAGTAGCCTCGTTACCTTGTTGCACAGGAATCCAGTGTGGGTCCACAACAGAGGCATCCACACCATCTTTTCAGGATATCAATGTAAGATACATTTACATACATTGAATGTAAATGGAATGTGATTATTGGGAAGTAGCTTTGTTGAAAAACTGCCCCGGCTCCTCAACCCAAGGTGAACGCCCACTACCACACCCCTGGACTTCAGCGGTTTTCAGCAGTCATCAATTCTCAATTTCCTTAACGTATCGCCCAATTCTGAAAAGTTCGTCTGGTCCGGTTGAATAATACAGTAAGTAAACTATAAAGTAAAGGGACCAATAATACAACCAGAATCGTTCATTAGCTCCAGGGATGTCAGCTTTAAATACAGAAGCCCAGTTCTCTGGAGTCGCCCAAAGCGCAGATATACTCATCCTGTAAAACAGTTTGAAGACAAATCGCCTTTGTGAACTCATGTACTTTGGGGGCACAGACTGCTCTGTGGCACCATTGTGTCCGATGCACGGTTCAGTCATGCACTGCTGCCCTGCCCTCACTGGGATCATTCTGCAATTTTTCATACAAGAAGATTGAAACCGTAGTAAGCACTATATAAATACAACTACGATACAATGAATGGAGCTATGCACCGCAATAAACGCGTGCGAGAAGAGAGGGGTTTGGCGAGGAAGAGTGAGGGTACTGATCGAATACATGCAGACAAATCTGGAAGGCATCGGAGCTTGCACCAAACTCTCCTCACTTGCACGAACACTTTGTTATACTTATTCGTGCGAACAATGAGGTGAGCGGCTACTAACCAAGGCTGCCCTATTTCTCTCAGCGTCACCGCTGTTCACTGCACCCAGGTCTGCCTGAGTAGCGCAGGTTGTACTGTACGTCTCACAATCACAACGAAGAAATAAATAAGCAGAAACGACGCGATGCGAAAGGCAGCTGCTTACTGGCATTTGAATGCCCCTAAGCCGAGCAATGCAGCGAAAGAAACACAACGCGCAGCCCATAGCTCGGAAACTGGCCGGCGCTGCCCGTCAGGCGCGTGCAAGAAGTAGAAGGGGTTAACGGCTTACCAGGCGGCCGCCTTGCGTTCTCGTCCATCTGCCTGTCCCGCGGACGCCTCTCGGTGTTGTGATAGAGCCCAGCCAGAGCTCCCGCTGAGACTGAGCATGCCTAGTGCAGGCAGCCGCCCGCTGAAGGAACTGCGAGTGGCGAGCTCCCCGCCTCCGCCAGCCTCCAGAGAGCTGGAGCTGCCTGGAAGTTTTAGGGAGGGGAGCTTGCTTCGTGACTCGCGCACAGGTGTCTTTTAAATATCGAAGAAATTAAGGCAGAAACGGCATTTCTAGGCGCAGGCTCTGCTGATCTGCAATCCGGCGGAATCTTTCCACAGTATCGCTTGTCGGGACATTTAAGTCATGTGAATTAGTTTAAACCACCGGATTAAAAACATTCTTGTTATGGTACTTCAACCGGGAAAAAAATGACCTTCAAATGTTAATCTTTTCACAAACAAGGCCGCTCCAGCTGGGGGACGCACTCCGAGGGTTCCTTTCAGGACGTGAACCGTTTTATCACTGTTAATTTGTAGTCTTCGAAATTATAGTTCATTTTAGAGCAATGTCTGCTTCACGTGGCTCTACGCTGTGTCTGCCTGGCTGGATTTCCGCAGCCCTCCCACCAAGCACTCCGGTCCCCCAAAAAGAGAGCCATGAAGACACGTTTTCCAGGGAGAAAACATTCCGAAGCAGGAAACTAAGCAGGAAGGAGATCAAATGCAGGATTCAGACTAGTGTGGCTGGAATCCTGCAAACTATTTAAGAACTGTTTACCGACCAATCTACGTCCTTATCACCGCCCAGCAGGAGTAGTCCAGTTATCTATCCTTCTTTCGTGGACTGTCATCATGCGCACAATTTGACTCCCTAAAAGATAGAATATTATATGAAGGAGAGTTCAAAAATCTCACTGGTTTTCCTTCTATCTAGGAACTAGCACAATCTTGTACTCTCGAGGAAACATTGGGGGTTATTCTAACTTTGGAGGAGTGTTAATCCGTCCCAAAAGTGACGGTAAAGTGACGGATATACCACCAGCCGTATTACGAGTTCCATAGGATATAATGGACTCGTAATACGGCTGGTGGTAAATCCGTCACTTTTCCGTCACTTTTGGGACGGATTAACACCTCCTCCAAAGTTAGAATAACCCCCATTGTCCGTTTGTTGGGAAAAATATGATAGGGCATAATTATGATAGGGCATAAGCACAGGAAAAGCATGAGATGTCGCATTTAATACAGGCCAATAATCAAGATCTCTGCAAGACTGCTCCTGCTACAACTACTTAGCACGCGCCTAGTTCAAAGCCCACGTGGATTTATAAATATATGTAAACAAATGCCTCTAAGATCCACCACACCACTATTGAGAAATAAAACATTAGTTGTGCATATGTTCATTGGTTTACAAAAATAGAAAATGGTGCTCTCAATAAAGTTTCTCAATTACACTGAGAGCAAATTCACAAAGTGAAGATATGGTTCATAGTCTTGAATTTTTGTGGTATTGTGGCCAGCAAAAACAATCGACTTGCCGGCCGAAATAAAGGAGGAAAGAGGAAAAACTAACAATAGGCAGAGGTCGAAGTGCATTAAAAAAAGTATGGGAACTCTGATGTTGTGTACGATGGGGGCGGGGTGAGTGGACATGGGGGTGGGTTCAAAGGCGTGGCTAAAAAACTGTTACTTTTTTCAGTCTTTCATCTTCAGGTAATTACATATAAAATAAAAACACCCTTAAATGAAAAATAAATGCAAGTTAAGTTATTCAGTGGAAATGCACTATTGTACACTATGAAACTGTAATACACTGCAGAAGCTTGTGCGTGTAACTAGAGAGCCACAAAATTATATCCTGGGAGGTGTAGTTGAGAATAGTGACTCGTGTATGTTTAGTGCTACGAGGTTCCAGTCTGTGACAGAAAACACTGTGAATATGTAAGTCATTATTTTAAACTTGCATTACACACAGTATAAGATAGCTGCTACAAAATGTGCAAAAAGGTGAAAGTTAAAAAAAGTGCTTCCAAAATATAGATTTTAGTAATACCCAGATTGAATCTAGTGCAAATTGTTTTATAATTGTATTTAATAGCACATACTTTACAGCTCAGGTGGTTACTCCCTTACAATACCTCTCAAAATAATAAATCAGTATCATCAAGAAGCTTCAAGTGATTCCATCAATTAAAGCCAATACTGGCTTTCAAGCACCCTTTACATTTGCTGAATGACAAGTTGCGCACATTTACATTTCTTTCAGGAAAGAAAGCGCCCTGGCAAGTTGGCTTTTTTAGCTGTCTGCCCATACCTAAGTTTCACACCATAGGACACTCCATAGGTTACACTTCAGCTGAAGCGTTTCAACAGTTATGGGAAGGCTGCCTTTTCACAAAAAAGTAGGAGAACTGTTTTTCTTAACCTAAACAAAAGCATGGCATTTTATGCCCCTGAGATCCCGGCAACTTCAACCACTGCTGAGAAGTGACCAGCTACATGTGGCATTTAGCTGACAAAAAATGCCTACTTGAGTTGAGGCTTTTATCTAGCTATGTAATCTATAATTTAGAGATCCCAATTTATGACCTCTATCTTTTTAACTCTGGCTGGAGAGCACACCTGTCTGGAAGAATTTTTTTCACCACTGTTCTTAAATATTTAATTACAGTTCCCCAGAGGAGTAAACATATCTTCCCTAACTTCTATTGGAAGGTTGGCGTGTCATTTGGCCTACTAGACAGTGTTTCCAGTGTAGTGCATGAGATGGATTGGTTTCAGCATGTGGCAAGGACATTTTTGGTGTGTGTAGCTGCCATCTTGAAAAGAAAACCTGCCATTCTAAGATGAACATGTTTTGCATTAGGCACAAATGTTTACTTGCAGTATGAGTTAAACGTTAAATTTGTAAATGCATAATATTATATGTTGTGTTATTTTCAAAGAAAATATTTTTTTGATGTGGAAAAAGCAAACATAACTATCAGACACATATTATCTACCATTTACACACTATTCTTGATATGCTGTGTCATTAATTTACAAAGGTTCCCACTTCATCCCTCAAACTGAATTGTCTGGTTTCATTTCATCATGAGCATGCCCCTAAGGAACACTATATGTGGCGTTATCAAGCTTCTATGTTCAGAGGTATCGAGTTCCTATTACCAGACACCTAGGACATATTGGCCCTCATTCTGACCCTGGCGGTCGGTGATAAAGTGGCGGCCAAGCCGCCAACAGGCCGGCGGTCTAAAATATGCAATTCTGACCCTGGCGGGAACCGCCAACACAGCCCGCCGTATTAACACTCCGCCCGCCACGGCGGTACAAACAAACAGCGCGGCGGTTCCCGCCAACAGCCAGGCGGCAGACAATGTACCGCCCACCCTATTACGACCCACCAATCCGCCACCTTTTCCGGGGCGGGAGCACCGCCGATAAGAACACGGCGGAAACAGACTACGAACGGGAAAACGCTCACCTCTACGCACTCCACGCGAGATTCCGGCAGTATGGAACCAGAGTTGCAGGTCATCCCCGCACTCCTATACCTGCTCATATACCAGGAGCACGCCCGGCGGCGCGGAAGACATCGGTGAGTACTGCACCTACGACACAGGGGAGGGAAAAGATTACCGGCACACACCCACCCACCCACACCCACTACAACACACACATCAATGCATTCCCACAGATCACTGTCACAACCCACAAACCACCCCCCTCCGAAATAATGCAAAGACCAAAAGAAGAGATCATAAACGGGCAGATATATTGAAATATGTACACCAGTAATCCCAATAAATAAATAAACTATGTACAAAATATATACAGCTACTAAATGTAGTCGAACCACTGTCCGTGGATCACAGGGGTCCTGTGCAAAGGGGCAAGGCCCAGTCCCACGACAAGAACTCCACGGAGAGAACACTGCAGGGGCATCAGAAAGAAAATAGGACAGGCACCTCAGGGGGAAGGGAAGGGGGGGCACCTCAGCCACTTGAGTACACAACGCCAGATCCACGAGGGGACTCCATGACCACTGGCCCATCCTGGGGAGAGCAAAGCCACAGTCCAAACAGTCCATACAGTGGGTGGCCTGCCCACTGGCCCATCCTGGGGAGAGCAAAGCCACAGTCCAAACAGTCCATACAGTGGGTGGCCTGCCCACTGGGCCATCCTGGGGAGAGCAAAGCCACAGTCCAAACAGTCCATACAGTGGGTGGCCTGCCCACTGGGCCATCCTGGGGAGAGCAAAGCCACAGTCCAAACAGTCCATACAGTGGGTGGCCTGCCCACTGGCCCATCCTGGGGAGAGCAAAGCCACAGTCCAAACAGTCCATACAGTGGGTGGCCTGCCCACTGGGCCATCCTGGGGAGAGCAAAGCCACAGTCCAAACAGTCCATACAGTGGGTGGCCTGCCCACTGGCCCATCCTGGGGAGAGCAAAGCCACAGTCCATACAGTCCATACAGTGGGTGGCCTGCCCACTGGCCCATCCTGGGGAGAGCAAAGCCACAGTCCATACAGTCCATACAGTGGGTGGCCTGCCCACTGGGCCATCCTGGGGAGAGCAAAGCCACAGTCCAAACAGTCCATACAGTGGGTGGCCTGCCCACTGGCCCATCCTGGGGAGAGCAAAGCCACAGTCCATACAGTCCATACAGTGGGTGGCCTGCCCACTGGGCCATCCTGGGGAGAGCAAAGCCACAGTCCATACAGTCCATAACAGACCCCACTGCCACTGGAGGAGGCAAGTTGGCCAGAGGACATCCTGCAGCCCTGCCCGAGATAGATCCTGCCCTGCCACGTCTGCCAAAGGGCCAGCGCTCCTTGCCTTGAAGGGCCCAGTTCAGCGGTTCTTGAGACGGCGGGGCCCAGCGGAGCGGTTCTTGAGACGGCGGGGCCCAGTTCTGCGGTTCTTGAGACAGCGGGGCCCAGTTCAGCGGTTCTGGAGACGGCGGGGCCCAGTTCAGCGCTCCTTGCCTTGAAGGGCCCAGTTCAGCGGTTCTTGAGACGGCGGGGCCCAGCGGAGCGGTTCTTGAGACGGCGGGGCCCAGTTCAGCGGTTCTTGAGATGGCGGGGCCCAGCGGAGCGGTTCTTGAGACGGCGGGGCCCAGTTTAGCGCTCCTTGCCTTGAAGGGCCCAGTTCAGCGGTTCTTGAGACGGCGGGGCCCAGCGGAGCGGTTCTTGAGACGGCGGGGCCCAGTTCAGCGGTTCTTGAGACGGCGGGGCCCAGTTCAGCGGTTCTTGAGACGGCGGGGCCCAGTTCAGCGGTTCTTGAGACGGCGGGGCCCAGCGGAGCGGTTCTTGAGACGGCGGGGCCCAGTTCAGCGGTTCTTGAGACGGCGGGGCCCAGCGGAGCGGTTCTTGAGACGGCGGGGCCCAGTTCAGCGCTCCTTGCCTTGAAGGGCCCAGTTCAGCGGTTCTTGAGACGGCGGGGCCCAGCGGAGCGGTTCTTGAGACGGCGGGGCCCCGTTCAGCGGTTCTTGAGACGGCGGGGCCCAGTTCAGCGGTTCTTGAGACGGCGGGGCCCAGTTCAGCGGTTCTTGAGACGGCGGGGCCCAGCGGTGCGGTTCTTGAGACGGCGGGGCCCAGTTCAGCGGTTCTTGAGACGGCGGCCGGTCTATGGCCAACAGCTCATTGCCTGGTGGTGCCCTCCTGGGCAGCGGGGATGGTGCTCCTTCAATGCCCACCTGGGCTGTGGGTGGTGGGGCCCTCCTGGCCAGCTGGGCTGGGTCCTCCCTGGGCAGCGGCTATGGGGGTGGTGGGCTCTCCCGGGGCAGCTGTGCCGGTTCCTCCCGGGGCAGCGGCTATGGGGGTTGTGGGCTCCTCCTGGGCAGCAGGCCTGCTGCCTGACCTCTCCGACTTGCTGCCCTTGCCCTCCTTAGTCGTGGGCCTGTGGCCCTTTCCTCCCTTTGGAGCTGTGGCTGGTGACTGTCTCTGGGTGGTGTCCGGGGGGGATGTAGAAGGCGGGCTCCTGCGGTGCCCCTTCCGCCTTCTGCTCCTCTTCCCAGGGGGTGGGCTGGCTGTCCCCTTGCTGCTGGGCGAAGATCCAGACATGCGGGCTGGCGGGCTCCAATACCCCTGCACCCTTGTCAAGGGGGCTGCAGGGCTGGTGGTGGCTGAGGTGCTCTTCTTACCCCGACGAGAAGGAGGGGGGGGCTCAGGGTCAGGAAAGAAGTTAGTAGTGGCGAGGAAGAGCTTCTTGGGACAATGGAGAGTGGTAGGTACAGTGGGAATGGGAGTGGAGGGAGAGGATGTGGTTGTAGGTGAGTCACGTTTGCTGTCTTTGGGTGCAGGTGCAGGAGGGATAGGCTGTCGTGAGGTGGATGGCTGTTGGGTGGGTGGGTGGCTGCGTTTGTGTGGTGTGGAAGAGGGGGTGACAGACACAGTGGGAGAGGACACAGGGGACGTGTAAATGGCAGTGGGGGTGGTGACTGCACGTGTGCGGACTGGAGTGGAGGGTGTGCTGGTGATGGAAACACTGGCTGATGGTGAGGTGAATGGAGGTGTGAGTGTAGACGTCACAGGGAGGGAGGAGGGAGACGAGGAGGTGGGGGTCACAGAGGTGGTAGTGACTGTTGGCATGTCTGCATCGGAATGTTGCGTGTGTGAATGTCTGCGTGATCTGTGGTGCTTATGTTTGGATGAGCTTCTCTTGGGTGTTGAGGTGTGTGCAGGCTGGTCTGATGGTGTGGGTGGGACAGGCAGAGGAACAGGAGACTGGGAGGAGGGAGTTAGTAGAGGCAGGCAGGAGACAGGGACAATGGCTGCCGTCAGTGCTGAGGCCAGAGCCTGGAACGATCACTGATGGGCAGCCTGACCCGAATGAATGCCCTCCAGGTACGCATTGCTGCGATGAACCTCCCTCTCCACCCCCTGGATGGCATTCAAAAGGGTAGTCTGCCCAACAATGAGCGTTCGGAGGAGGTCAATGACCTCCTCACTGAGGGCAGCGGGGGTAACAGGGGCAGGGCCTGAGGTGCCTGGGGCGAAGGAGATGCCCGGCTTCCTGGCAGAGCGGGCACGGGGCGAACGCTGAGGGGCTGCTGGGAGGGCGGAGATGGTGCGCTGGGTGGCGGCTGTACCTGTAATGGCGGGGGGCACGGATGGTGCCACCCCCGCAAGGGAGCCCCCTTCCGAGGACGTGTCCGTGTCACTGCAGGGTCCAGTCGTCCCCGTCGTGGAGCTCCCCTCGCCCTCCGTCTCACTGGTCCAGTCTGACTCTGTGGCATGGCCCTCCTGGGCCATGTGAGATGCAGCTCCCTCCTGCCCCGATGCCACTTCTCCTCCGCCTGATGATGCTGATGCACACAAGCACAGAAAGACAAACAAAAAGGGGGGGGGGGAGAGAGAAATAAAGGGATATTGAGTACATGGATCTCCGGTACAGTTAGCGGACATGACAGACACAGATGCCCCCTGCACTAAGTTGCGCACTTGGGGTCCGCTACGCATTCCGTGGAACATGCCCTACACGCCTAGAGTTGACAACTGCACCCATGGATGACACGGCCCAGGGATGGCTGTACTGACAAACTACTGAGGGTGGTGGCTGGGGACACAGGGGCTTACGGGTGTGCCCAGCCTACAGATATCGCCCTGGCCTAGGGGGACCCACAGCCCTCCTCCCCCACCCAGACACCTCCACTGCGCGACAACAGAGTAGATAATGCTTGGACTCACCCCCTTGTGTCTGCTGTGCTGCCCTCACGCGCCCATCCAAATCAGGGTAGGCCACCGCCAGGATCCGGAACATCAGGGGGCTCAGTTGACGGCAGGCACCCCGCCTACGTTGGGAGGCCATCCCCAGCAGAGACTCGGCGGTCTTCTTGGTCCCGCGGCAGATGTCCTCCCACCTCTTGCGGCAGTGGGTGCCCCATCGATGGTGGACCCCCAGGGTCCGGACTTCCTTGGCGATGGCACGCCAAATCCCGATCTTCTCATGGGCGCGGACCTATGTGACACATACAGGGAGGGAGAAATACCACGTTCAAGTTTGTCAGCATTTTCCTTGCCAGTGGCCCAACGCCCCCCATCCCCGCCAGGCCCCCCGCTATGCCCCCCGACATGCCCAACATGCCCCCCATCCCCGCCAGGCCCCCCGCCATGCCCCCCGCCAGGCCCAACATGCCCCCCATCCCCGCCATGCCCCCCGCCATGCCCAACATGCCCCCCATCCCCGCCAGGCCCCCCGCCATGCCCCCCGCCAGGCCCAACATGCCCCCCATCCCCGCCATGCCCCCGCCATGCCCAACATGCCCCCCATCCCCGCCAGGCCCCCCGCCATGCCCCCCGCCAGGCCCAACATGCCCCCCATCCCCGCCAGGCCCCCCGCCATGCCCCCCGCCAGGCCCAACATGCCCCCCATCCCCGCCATGCCCCCCGCCAGGCCCAACATGCCCCCCATCCCCGCCAGGCCCCCCGCCATGCCCCCCGCCAGGCCCAACATGCCCCCCATCCCCGCCATGCCCCCGCCAGGCCCAACATGCCCCCCATCCCCGCCAGGCCCCCCGCCATGCCCCCCGCCAGGCCCAACATGCCCGCCATCCCCGCCAGGCCCCCCGCCATGCCCCCCGCCAGGCCCAACATGCCCCCCATCCCCGCCATGCCCCCCGCCATGCCCAACATGCCCCCCATCCCCGCCAGGCCCCCGCCATGCCCCCCGCCAGGCCCAACATGCCCCCCATCCCCACCAGGCCCCCCGCCAGGCCCCCAAGCCAGCCAGTGGCCCCAAATCCAGATTGAATTAAACTCACTTGTTGGTCTGGAAGACCGTAGAGTAGCGCATACTGGGGGAGGACCCCATCCACAAGTTTCTCCAACTCCTCTCCAGTGAAGGCAGGGGCCCTTTCCCCAGGTGCAGCAGCCATTGTCCCTTCCAGACCGAGGTCACAGCAACACTTGCAGTATAGGTCCTCTCCTGTGAAAGTTCAAGTCGCAAGTGGATAAGTAGATAGAAAATGGCGGTCACGTCCGCGGCGGTGCGTACCGCGGCGGTGCGTCCCGCCACCGCCGGCGCCCTTCGCCATTGGCTCCTGAAACCCATAGGCTTCAATGTTAACCAATGCGGCTTGGCGCCGCGGTCCTCGCCCGCCGCCCGCCGTGGTGTGCCACGCCAGCGCATTGACCTCACATCCCATTGTCACACTTCACAGGTCAGGCAGCCGCCATTTCCAGGGCCCACATGGCTCAATTTCAACTGCGTCACACAGGCCTAGGCCTTGCATAGCCACTCAGACACGCCATTCACTGCATAGAGAATCGTTTACTGTGCTAGCTGTGAGTACGTACCTGTGGGTTGCTTGACTGTGTGCTCCATGTTGTCCTTCCTAGGCACCGTCCGCTGGGTTGGGCGAGGAGACGGATGAATCCTCCCGTGTACCGACCGCTGGTGGACCTGTCGACAATGGAAGAACGCCACATTATCCTGACCTACCGTCTTAACCGTGCCACTATCCATGAACTGTGTGCCCAGCTGGAGCCCGACCTGATGTCCCCCATCCGCCAACCCACAGGGATTCCCCCTCTGGTGCAGGTCATGTCAGTACTCCATTTCTTGGCAAGTGGGTCATTTCAGACAACCGTGGGAATTGCTTCTGGGATGTCTCAGCCCATGTTTTCGAAGGTGTTATCCAGAGTGTTGTCTGCCCTGATGAAATCCGTGAGGAGCTACATCATTTTCCCTGAGGTGGGCGAATTGGCTACAGTGAAGGGTGATTTCTACGCCCTTGGACATATTCCCAACGTAATTGGTGCCATTGATGGGACCCATGTGGCTTTGGTTCCCCCAAGAGACAGGGAGCAGGTGTACAGGAACAGAAAAAATTACCATTCAATGAACATCCAGGTGGTGTGTTTGGCTGACCAGTACATCTCGCATGTAAATGCCAAATTCCCAGGGTCAGTGCATGACGCCTACATCCTCAGGAATAGCAGCATCCCTTACGTGATGGAACAGCTACAGAGACACCGTGTATGGCTAGTGGGGGACTCTGGGTACCCCAACCTGTCGTGGCTACTGACCCCAGTAAGGAATCCCCGGACCAGGGCAGAGGAACGGTACAATGAGGCCCATGGGCGTACTAGGAGGGTGATCGAACGCACCTTTGGCCTCCTAAAGGCCAGGTTTAGGTGCCTGCATATGACAGGTGGATCCCTAATGTACTCACCTAAGAAGGTGTGTCACATCATCGTGGCCTGCTGCATGCTTCACAACCTGGCTTTGCGCCGCCAGGTGCCTTTCCTGCAGGAGGATGGTCGAGACGGTGGTGTTGTGGCAGCGGTGGAACCTGAGGAGAGTGACGAGGAGGAAGACGACGGGGCTGAAACAGACAACAGGGACAGAATCATTGAACAGTACTTCCAATAGGACACAGGTAACATTTCAAAGATAATTTAGTAAATGTTAACTACTCTCCTGCATCTCTGCTGCCTGTCTATTTGCCCCAGTGTATGATGACTGAGTTTTGGCTTTTCCCTCCCTATTTCAGATCTGGGGTCCCCACTACGAGTCCTGTGCTTCGTTTCCCCATGGACTACAGCTTTGTGGCAGCTGTTTGTTGACTTCACCATGTACAAGGACATATTTGCACTGTCATGTCAATTACAATATATTGAAATCACAGCCAGACTCCAGATATTTTGGTGCAAAATAGGTGTTTATTTAAGTGCTCAAAATGGGATGGGTGGTTTCAAGTGGGTGGGGGCTATGGTGAAGGAATGTCCATGGCAGAGTCCAGAGTAACAGTCACACAGGTGCATTGTCCAGAGGCCTGTGGAGAGATGGAGCATGGGCAGTTCAAGGATGGACAGGGTGACAATGTGGGACAGTGGGATGACAGGTGGTATCCATTGCTGGCGGGGGTCTTGACATCCTACTCTGTCTTCTTGCGAGATCTCAGGGCCCTCTTGCGGGGTGGTTCTTCTCCTGCAGGAGGTGGGGGTCTGGTGGGCTGCTGCTGTGCGGGGGCCTCCTGTCCACTAGCGCCGGCGGAGGTGGTTGGCTGTTCTTGGTCCAGGCTAGTGGCAGGGGCCCTTGGGTGTTGTTGAGTGTCCGCCCTGGTGTTGACGAGGTCCTGCAGCAGCCCTACCATGGTAACCAGGGTGGTGTTGATGGCTCTGATGTCCTCCCTGTACCCCCGATAGTGTTCCTCCTGCAGTACCTGGATCTCCTGGAACCGGGCCAGTACCGTCGCCATCGTCTCCTGGGAGCGGTTGTATGCTCCCATGATGGTGGTGAGGACCTCGTGGAGAGTGGGTTCCCTGGGCCTCTCCTCCCCCCCCTGTCGCACAGCTGCCCTCCGAGTTACCCTGTTTCCCTGGGCCTCTGCCCCCTGGCCGGTGTGCCCACTACCACTGCCCCCAGGTCCCTGTTGTTGTTGGGGTGGTGGGTTATCCTGGGTGCCCTGTAGTGGTAGACACACCGCAGATTGACGCGCCCTGGAGACAGAGGCATGGGCCCGCTGGGTGGGAGCTGTGCTGGTGTTCCCAGAGGGGTTTGGGTCTGTAGTGGCCTGTGCCTGTGTGAGGGGAACCGACTGTCCAGAGGTCCCCGATGGTCCGGGCTGGTCATCGGTGTCCAGGTCGACAGAGCTGCTGTCATCGCTGACGGCCTCTTGGGTGGGGGGTGTGGAGAATTCTGGCCCCTCCGCCGCGGTGTGTTGACGGTCGGGTCCTGCAGGGGTATAGAGGTATGGTTATAGTTTCAATGTGTGGCATATGGGTGTATCTATGGGTTCTCGTGTCCCCAAGTGCTGGCATTCGTGTGTGGGGGCTTTGGTGAGGGTGGCTTGTGGGGGGGATGTGTATATGCATTGGGCATGCTTTGGTGATGGGTGTCCATGCTTAGTGGACGCATGCAGGCCTAGGTTTTGGGATGTGTGGGTTGTGATGGTGAGACATTGGCGGGGAATAGGTGTGCTGGGGGTGAGGATGGTGGTGGGGGTGAGGATGGTGGTGGGGGTGAGGGTGGGGGTGAGGATGGGGGTGAGGGTGGGGTTCGAGGATGGGGGTGAGGGTTGGGGTATGATTTGGCATGCAGGTGGGGGGGAAGCAGTATTGAAGCTTCAACTTACCAGTATCCATTCCTCCGCCGACTCCTGCGAGGCCGTCAGGATGCAGGATGTTCAAGACTTCCTCCTCCCATGATGTGAATTGTGGGGGTTGAGGTGGGGGTCCTCCGCCAGTCTTCTGCACGGCGATGTTGTGCCTGGATACCATGGAACGCACCTTCCCCCGTAGGTCGTTCCATCGCTTCCTGATGTCTTCCCGATTTCTGGGGTGCTGTCCCACTGCGTTGACCCTGTCGACAATCCTCTGCAATAGCTCCGTCCTCCGGGCAATGCTGGTGTATTGTATCTGTGTGCCGAACAGCTGGGGCTCTACCCGAACGATTTCCTCCACCATGACCCTGAGTTCTTCGTCTGTGAAGCGGGGTTGTCTTTGGGGTGCCATGGGGTGGTGTGTATGATGTGTGGGGTGGAGTATGTGTATTTAAGTGAGTTGAGTGTGGTGGTGTGTGTTGTTTTGTGTGTGGATAGTGTGTGGGTGATGGTGTTGAGTGGCTGTGGCTGTTAGTTTGTGGATGCTGGTGTCTCGCTCTGGCCTTCTTTCAGAATTTTTTAGCGTAGGGGTTTGTGGGTGATGTGGGTGGGTGTTTTATATTGTATTGTGTGTGTGGGAGTGGTGTGTTTATGTGTATCAGGTGTGTGGGATTCAAATCGTCCAATGTGGCTGAGTTTTGTTCGTTTGTGTGTATTCTGACCGCGGCGGTGTGTCCCGCCAATGGAATACCGCGTTTGAATGACCGCCGCGTGGATTCGTGGGTCGTAATGGCATGGGCGTATTTCTGTTGGCGTGACGGTGGAGGTTTTGTCACCTCCACTTTTCCGCCGACCGCTGGTCTGGCGGTCTGTTGTGGCGGTCGGATTTTCGGAGGTTTGCCTTCTGCGGGTCAGAATGACCGTGGCGGGTTTCCGCGACCGCGGCGGGATTATGGAGGATTTCTGACCGGCGGTAGGCGCCTTTTACCGCCGAGGTCAGAATGACCACCATTGTTTGGGGTCAAGGACATCCAGATTTTATGTTTATTTTGTCCTTTGGACAAATAGGCCACACTCTCATCGTGGATCTGCGAAAGACCACTGTCTGTAGTGAGGTAAGATTTGTTTACATGTATGCATGCTGTTTGAATTTTATGGCAAGAACGGAGGCTCATATTATGCTTCTATTACTTGCTTTAATTTCAATAGCAGCAGTCAAGAAAACTACAACTCCCAAATGGCTTAGAACAACAAAAGCCAATGGGAGCGAAAATCGTAATAACAAATGCACCAATCACAATCATGACAGCTATGCATACATCACACTTGACTGCGACCAGCCCTCTTTCTTGCTGCTCGCAGTCAAGATAAGTCACGTTATTTTTCACTGTTATATGTTTATATTTAATGTATGTTTACTGTACCTCTGGTTTATATGCCTTTTGTGGTTTATAGTTGTGCGCGTATCAGTGGTTGAATTTTGGTGTTTTCACGGCGCGCAGCGCGTGAGGCTTCATTCTGGTCCCAGAGCCCGGTTTTGCACGACGCGCTCGAGCGCGTCTGAGGCAGTGTCTTCTGCCTTCAACGTTCTAACGGACACGCTTCACTTGAAGAGCGTCCGTTCCACAGCGCGGCTCGGCGTTTACCTTATTACCGCTCCAGGCTATAAATCTTCTCCCTTTTCGGTGCCGGCCTGCCATTCTTCGTGCCGGACCTCACGTTACAAACTGTGGGGTTTCCGGTTTCTCTCTCCTCTCGGGTTTCTTGCTGGGCCACGCCTTTTGGGCGTGTTTTATCCTCTCCTTCAGCTTTACACATTTTTTAACCCTTGCTATCCTGGTTTTTTCTTTATAATATGGAAGGGCAAAACCCTTTTTCCGATTTTTCTACCAGTAATGAAATTGGAGCCTTTATTAACGAGGCTGTGACTAAGGCTGTGTCAGCCTCCATGAGTAAAATGTCAAAGAGCTTTGAAAGTACAGTGCAAAATATGGTTTTCCAATCCTTTTTGGCCCAGTCTGCGGGGGATAGCAGAAAGAGAAAAAATAAGGATTTGGTAAAACAAAAAGATGGCGCTTTGGTTGGTGAAGTTTCTTCACCCCTGACTGAGGATGATATGCCTCCCAGGCCTCCTTCAAAGGAGGGGAATATTGTTAACGCTTCCGGAAAGCTTAAGTCTAAAGTAAAAAATACTGGTCCAGCGCCAAAACAAGTGATAATCACTCATATTTCAGATACCGATGAGGACATCGGGGATATTGATGAGGATGACGATGATTCTGATGTATGGGGCTCGCTCTCACAGGTTTCTTCCCCTAAAAAGCCTAAACTTGAAATTTCTACCCCCTTTTCTGCAAAAATTATTTTAGACTCTGAAGGTAACCCCATGTTTGATCCCTCTTACCTTCACCATCCTAACTCTACTGAGTGGTGCCCTGCGGATCACGTTGGACAGTACATAGCTTCCAGGTTAAGGCTTCCCCTGGATAAACAGACAAGAGCTAAATTAAGGTCTGAATGCCCCAGACCCTCTCTCTCTTCCAATATCACTACCATTCCAGTGATTGACGAATCACTTTTGACATTCTTTTCAAAATTTGGCAAGGACCCCCGTAAAGGGGTAGATAAAGCCTGGTCGAATTGCCAGGATAAACTCCTGGATTTGGTGGGGCCTCTAGCTCGTATTTTGGATCTGGCAGAATCAGCCAAAACAGACAATGCGGATATTGACCCTTCAGAACTCTCCCTCTGGACTCAGAGAGCTTTCTGTTTGTTGGGCAATGCGAATGCAGCCATTACACATGAAAGAAGGAAGGGATTGCTACTTAAGTTGGATCCCAAACTCTCTAATTTGGCGTCCATGGATCCTGGAGTCAAGGCTGAAGGCCGTCTCTTCGGAGACTCGTTTATCAAGGATTTAGGAAAGTTTGTGGTAACTTTTTCCTCTATTGATAAGGCCCAGCAGAATATCAAAAAAGTGTTTAATCAATGGGTTTTCACCAGGGCCGGTACAGGCAGGAGCCGCTCTACTGGCCGTTTCACTCATCCGCAAGGATTCAGAGGCTCCTCATTCGCGTATTCCAATTACGGATACCAATCATACAAGCCCCAGTTCTACCCTCAGAGAGGCAGAGGCTACAGGGGCCGTGGACAACGGGGATTCAGATCCACCAAAACCCAAGGTAAGCCTTTCCTTTGGTCCTCCTCCAATTGGGGGCAGACTCAGTTCTTTCCTTCAAAAATGGCGCTCTTTAACTACCGATCCATGGGTTCTAAATACTATTCAGGGATACCAAATAGAATTCTATGCGCAACCTCTGCAGGTTTATTTCCCTCCTCCGCCAATTTTCTCGACCAAAATGTCTCTTCTTATTTCAGAAGAGGTAAAGTCTCTCCTTTCCAAAAACGCCATCCAAATCTCAGCTCCAGATCCCTCAGGTTTCCTCAGTTCGTTATCCCTAGTCCAGAAGAAAAACAAAAAATTCAGACCAGTCATAAATTTAAAGTATTTCAACCAGTTTGTCGTCTACCGACATTTCAAAATGGAGACAATTCTTCACTTACGGGATATTCTCCTCCCGCTCGACTTCATGGTCCGATTAGATCTGCAAGATGCATACCTCTCAGTTCCCATTCACAAAGGTCACCGCAAATACCTTCAGTTTCAGTGGCTCGGTCTGACTTACCAGTTTTCTTCCCTGCCGTTCGGTCTGTCGTCAGCACCATGGTGCTTCACAAAGCTGATGAAACCAGTAACGGCACATCTCAGATCTTTGGGCATCAGACTGCTGATTTATCTCGACGATATTCTCATCCTACATCAGAATCGCGAGACTCTTCTTTCTCATCTTCAACTAACTTGTTCTCTTCTTTCCCAACTGGGTTTTCTAGTGAACGAAGAGAAATCAAGCATGATTCCTTCCCAAAGAATTCAATTTTTGGGTTTTGAAATAGATTCCTCTTCCTCTACTCTACATCTTCCTCTTCAAAAAGTGAACTCCATCAAGTCAGAGATTCGGAGAACGCTTCGGAAAACCCAGATTTCCCTAAGATCCCTAGCCAGTGTTGTGGGACTCTTATCCTCTTCAATTCATGCCATATTTCCCGGCCCATTACATTATCGGGCTCTTCAAAGACTAAAAATCCATCATCTCAGGAAAGGTCTAGCTTATTCAGACATGGTCTTTATGGATCAGGAATCCCGCCTCGAACTCCAATGGTGGATAGACCATTTAGATGCCTGGAATGGCAGAACTATCTTTCCATCAGCCCCAGATCTTGTGTTAGAATCAGATGCAAGCCTGACGGGCTGGGGCGCCCGCTGTGGACCAATCTCGACTGGCGGTACATGGTCGTTACAGGAGTCCAGATTGCACATCAATTATTTAGAGATGCTTGCAGGTTCCTTTGCAATAAAGAGTCTGGCAAAAGGCAGGGTTCAGTGTACCATCCTCCTCCGTATGGACAATGTTTCGGCTGTCCGATACATAAACCATCTGGGAGGAACCAGATCGAAGCCATTGGCAGACTTGGCAAAAAGCCTGTGGGAATTTTGTTTGAGCAACCAGATTTTGCTCACGGCGGAATATCTTCCCGGCTCCCTCAATCAGACAGCGGACTGGCATTCCCGTTTCCTCAGGGACTACAGCGATTGGAAACTTCACCCCTCAACTTTTCAATCTATCCTCCACAAGTGGGGTCCCTTTGAAATAGACCTGTTTGCCTCCCGCCTCAACGCCCAACTTCCTCTCTTCTTCAGTTGGCGCCCGGATCCTTCAGCAGTGGCTTCAGATGCTTTCCTTCAGGATTGGTCCCAATCGACCAACTACGCCTTTCCTCCTTTTATTATGATTACCAGAGTTCTGGCCCAAGTCAGGCGCCAGAGAGCAACTCTGGTTCTCGTAGTACCCTTCTGGCAATCCCAGATTTGGTTTCCCCTCCTTCTGGAATTGGCGATCGATTTTCCCTCTCTACTACCCTCTTTTCCATCCCTTCTGCTAGATCCCTTTGGGAATCCCCATCCCTTGGTGCTCAACAATACGCTCATCCTGTCAGCTTGGAAGGTATCAGGGATACCTCATCTACCATTCCAATTTCGGAAGAAGCTACTGACTTCATCAATAAGGCATGGGCCCCCGGTACCAGGAAAGCATATTCTTCCGCCTGGTCCCTTTGGTCTAGCTGGTGTATGGGAAGGGACCTCAATCCCCTTTCAGCAGATATAAATTATGTAATTAATTTTCTGGTGGCGCAAGCTAGTGCAGGTAAGTCTTATAGAACAATTAATTTATATAGGTCTGCTATTTCCATGCATCACGAACACGTCAATGGCAAACTGGTAGGAGAACACCCCCTACTCTGTCGTCTGTTGAAGGGAGTAAGATTTTCAGTTCCCCCATTACCTAAATATTCAAAGTTATGGGATGTCAATTTGGTTTTGAATTTGTTCCTTTCCCGGCAGGACAATGCTGATTTGTCTTTGAAAATGCTTTCAGCGAAACTTACTATGTTGCTTTGTTTAGTCTCTATTAAGCGCTTATCTGACGTTAGAGCACTTGATGTTACTTCTCGGCAATTTGCCCCCACAGGGGTACTATTTTCCATTAATAAACGCACAAAAACCAATTTACATACAGTCTTTTATCCATATTTTCCAGATCAACCTAAGCTCTGTGTGGGGCAATGTCTCAAATGTTATGAAGAACAGACAGCCAATCTCAGAAAGTCCTCGGTTTCCCAACTACTAATCTCTTTCCAAAAACCACATAATCCGGTGGCCGCTGCAACTCTAGCCAGATGGGTTCATTGGGTTATGTCTCTGGCGGGTATCGATACTTCCATATTTGGAGCTCACTCAGTCAGGGGTGCTATGGCTTCCAAGGCCTTCTGGGTTGGATCCAGGCTCGAGGACATTCTGAGATCGGCTGATTGGTCCAATGATAATATATTTAGGACGTTTTATTGTAAACCAGTGCACACGGCTACTTCAATAGTGATTAATATGCTTTAAAATAGCATAATATGAGCCTCCGTTCTTGCCATAAAATGTAGATTTTCCTAGTAGATTATGACGGAAAGTCTTAATTTTATTAAAGATACGGAGGCGAGTATTATCCCGCCTCAACAAGGAGATATTTCTGATTTGTCTTGTTTCTTCCCTCCCTTGCAGCTACTTCCACTCCAGCTCAAGCCTCTACCTGATCAACAGAGGTATTTGTTGGATGCCATCACATCGACCGGACGTCCAGTTTCTTTCCGAAGCATCCCTTCTTCTCCTCTCCGGATTCCTGCTTCAATACGGTTTTGCCTAGCCTTGATCCAGGACTTTTGTTCTTTGACTTTAGCAATTGCTATAATTTTTGCCATTTTCCCATTGTTTTCTCGTAACTCCTAGCCTTCTCGCATCAAGAAAGAGGGCTGGTCGCAGTCAAGTGTGATGTATGCATAGCTGTCATGATTGTGATTGGTGCATTTGTTATTACGTTTTTCGCTCCCATTGGCTTTTGTTGTTCTAAGCCATTTGGGAGTTGTAGTTTTCTTGACTGCTGCTATTGAAATTAAAGCAAGTAAGAGAAGCATAATACTCACCTCCGTATCTTTAATAAAATTAAGACTTTCCGTCATAATCTACTAGGAAAATCTACATTTATATTCATGGTTCATCAATGCAAAGTCTTTATTAATAGGGTAAGCGGTCTAATGAAATGATCTGAGCTCGGCTTGCACTCCTATCTGTGTTTTCAGTAAAAAAATGTGTACACACAAGTTTGCAGAGTTTAACAGGCTATCAACAATGCTAATAGTATGCTCTCTAGTTAGATGAAAATACCTGTAGAAGCCTGTAAGCAAGATGGATGATTCTTTGCTTTCAAAATAATATGTACTTAAAGAAATAGCAACAAGAAGAAAACTGTTTTGCTAAACTTTACAATTCTATGTACTATTTCTTTGAGGTGTAATTCAGCAAAATGTGTTTAGTACATAATAGTCTTTCCAAAAAATATTAGAAATGGAAAATTAGAATAAAACTAGGTTCGGCAAGATTATGGGAAACATCAAAATAAACATGCATTGGCAAAAACAATAGGTCTGGTGGTGGTTGTCAGCCTTCTAGATTTTGCCAATGTCTGTTTTGTTTTGACATAGCTGTAGTAAAATGGTATTGTTGTGAGATCTGCCGGCCTCTCACCAATTTAACAGAAACATTGGAAAAAATCAAAAATGTTTTTTTTATTTCTCTCAAGGCAGCGGTTATATGTTAAGGGTTTATATGGTTTTACAGTGTTGTTTTGGCTATTATTTAAAGGTAACATATCCCTTGATTGTGAAAGAATAATAGCAATTTCATAGCTACAATTTCACACTTGTTTTGCCTGCTTGGATGTCTTTGATTTTAACCCCTTTGCTGACAGGCCTTTTCCCCCTCCTGTGCCGAGCCTTTTTTTGGCTATTTGGAGCAGTTCGCGCTTAGGCCCTCATAACTTTTTGTTCACATAAGCTACCCACGCCAAATTTGCGTCCTTTTTTTCCATCATCCTAGGGATTCTAGAGGTACCCAGACTTTGTGGGTTCCCCTGAAGAAGACGAAGAAATTAGCCAAAATACAGTGAAAAGTTTTTTTTTTTTTTTTTTAATTTAAAAAAGGGCTGCAGAAGGCAGCTTGTGGTTTTTCCCCTGAAAATGGCACAAACAAAGGGTTTGCGGTGGCAAGATCACCATCTTCCCAGCTTTCAGGAACAGGCAGACTTGAATTGGAAAACCCAATTTTTCAATACAATTTTGACATTTTACTGTGACATACCCCATTTTTACTATTTTTTGTGCTTTCAGCCTCCTTCCAGTTAGTGACCAAAATGGGTGAGAAACCAATGCTGGATCCCAGACAGCTAAACATTTCTGAAAAGTAGCCAAAATTCTGAATTCAGCAAGGGGTCATTTGTGTAGATCCTACAAGTGTTTCCTACAGAAAATAACCGCTGAAATAAAGAAATATTGAAATTGAGGTAAAAAAACAGCAATTTTTCTCCACATTTTACTCTGTAACTTTTTCCTCTGATGTCAGATACTTGAAAGCAATATACCGTTACGTCATCTGGACTCTTCTGGTTGCGGGGATATATAGGGCTTGTAGGTTCATCAAGAACTCTAGGTACCCAGAGCCAATAAATGAGCTGCACCTTGCAATGGGTTTTTATTCTATACCGGGTATACAGCAATTCATATAAAAAGTGAAAAATAGGTATCAAGAAAACCTTTTTATTTCCAAAATGGCCACAAGATACGGTGTTGAGAAGCAGTGGTTATTTGCACATCTCTGAATTCTGGGGTGCCCATACTAGCATGTGAATTACAGGGCATTTCTCAAATAGACGTCTTTTTTACACACTGCCTTACATTTGAAAGGAAAAAATGTAGAGAAAGACAAGGGGCAATAACACTTGTTTTGCTATTCTGTGTTCCCCCGAGTCTCCCGATAAAAATGGCCGAGTGCCCACGAAAGGAAATGGCTCAACAACGTGGACACATCACATTTTCTCACAGAAAAAAGAGGTGTTTTTTGCAAAGTGCCTACCTGTAGATTTTGGCCTCAGGCTTAGTCGCACCTGTACCACTGTCCCCACCTAGCAAACCAGCGCATTTTTGAAAACTAGACACCTAGGGGAATCCAAGATGGGGTGACTTGTGGGGATCCGAGCAGGTTCTGTTGCCCAGCATCCTTTGCAAACCTCAAAATTTGACCCACAAAACCGTTTTTCCTCTCATTTCGGTGACAGAAAGTTCTGGAATCTGAGAGGAGCTACAAATTTCCTTCCACCCAGCGTTCCCCCAAGTCTCCCGATAAAAATGGTACCTCACTTGTGTGGGTAGGCCTAGCGCCCACTAAAGGAAATGGCCCAAAACACAACGTGGACACATCACATTTTTTCACAGAAAACAGAGGTGTTTTTTGCAAAGTGCCTTCCTGTGGATTTTGGTCTCTAGCTTAGCCGGCCCCAGGGGGGGCAGAAAAGGCCTAAAATAAATTTGCCCACCCAACCCCCCCGCGGAGCGACCCTTGCCTACGGGGTCACTCCCCTTGCGTGACATTGGTGTAAAAAAAAAAAAACCCGGTGCCTAGTTGTTTCTGCCCCCCTTGGGGGCAGATTGACCTAAAATCCACTGATCAGCCCCCAAGGGGGGCAGAAATGGTCTAAATACAATTTACCCCCCAGGGGAGCGACCCTTGCCTAATGGGTCGCTCCCCATCTCGAAAAAAACAAAAAAAAATATTTGCCCTGGCGCCTAGAGGTTTCTGCCCCCCTAGGGGCAGATCGGCCTAATAACAATAGGCCGATCTGCCCCCGGGGGGGCAGAAATGGCCTAAAATAAATTTGCACCCCAGGGAGCGACCCTTGCCTACGGGGTCGCTCCCCTTGGGTGACGGCGCAAAAAAAAAAAAGATCCCTGGTGCCTAGTGGTTTCTGCTCCCCTTGGGGGCAGATTGACCTAAAATCGGCTGATCTGCCCCCAAAGCGGGCAGAAATGGCCTAAATACAATTTGCCCCTCCAGGGGAGCGACCCTTGCCTAAGGGGTCGCTCCCCATCTGTAAAACAAAAAAAAACAAAAAAATCCCCGGTACCTAGTGGTATCTGCCCCCCTTAGGGGGCAGATCGGCCTAATTAAAATAGGCTGATCTGCCCCCCAAGGGGGCAGAAATGGCCTAAAATAAATGTGCCCCCCAGGGGAACGGCCCTTGCCTAAGGGGTCGCTCCCCTTGTAAGGGGTCGCTCCCCTTGCGTGAAATTCACATAAAAAAAACAAAACTCCCTGGTGTCTAGTGGTTTCTGTCCCCCTTGGGGGCAGATTGGCTTTATAAAAATAGGCCAATCTGCCCCAAGGGGGCCAGAAATGGCCTAAATATAATTTGCCCCCTATGGGAGCGACCCTTGCCTAAGGGGTTTCTCCCCACCTCTAAAATCAAAAACAAAACTAAAAACATTTTTTTTTTTTTTATCCATGGTGCCTAGAGGTTTCTGCCCCCCCTTGGAGCGACCCTTGCCCAAGGGGTCGCTCCCTTATGCCAATTTCCTTTTCTAAAAAAACATCCCTGTGTCTAGTGGGCATTTCAAAAGCCGGATTGCTTTGTAATCCGGCTTTTGAAATGCTCAAAGAGACTTCAAAGGGAAGGAAATACATTTCCTTCCCTTTGAAGCCTCTCCGGGCCTTCTCCACGTGATCGGAAGAGAAATGCTTTGCATTTCTCTTTCGATCGCGCTGGAAGCTGAGCTTCCAGCGCGATGGAGGAGGCCTTCTGTGACAATCAGCGCGCGATTGCGCGCTGACATCACGGGAGTGTGGGAGTTCGGGGGTGGAAGGGGAAGGTCTTCCCCTTCCATCCCTGCCTTGGGGGTTGGGGGGAACCCCACAGAGGGAGCGCTAGTGCTCCCTCTGGGCTCTGTGCCCAGGACGTAATGGTTACGTCCTGGGCACACGAGCACTGTGCCTCAGGACGTAACCATTACGTCCTGAGCACAGAAGGGGTTAAGTTGGTTAAGGATTGGGTTATTCTAAGGTCTTGGTAGCTTAGATCTTTTTTGAGGAGCCATTAAAGTGTTTGGTGGCTTATTTCAAGTGTTCATTGCAAAGAACTGTACCACTGTTCCACAGCACTGATTTGGCATCTTGTGGTATTATGCTTTTATATAAGTTCCACCAGGGAATTTGAAATGTGGTTTGGCATCTGTGTCCTGATTAGATACGGTGTCAAATCCAAGGGTCTTCAAAACAGCCCAGTAGTGGTGACAGTTTCTGCACATTGCAATGGCAAAAGGTTGATTCAGTTAGCAAGCCATAGTGCCTTTGTTACTTCCGTGACTCATGGGCCAAAGCCGTAAATTTAAATCCAGGAACACATTCTTGGTTTATTTAATAATGTATGCTTACTCTTAATATCTGAAGTTGCCTTCATTCAAATTGAATGCTTAAAACGGTAGTAGCCTCGTTGTATCAATCAATCAATCAATGCATTTCTAGAGCATGCTACTCACCCGAGAGGGTCTCAAGGTGCTGGGGAGGGTGGGGGTGGGTTACTGCTGCTCGAAAAGCCATGTCTTGAGGCGCTTCCTGAAGGCAAGATGGTCCTGGGTAGTTCTTAGGTGAAGCCACAGTCTGATCACAAAACTGTATGGCTAGATGTGGTTATAGTTTTAGGCTAGTGCTGATCATGGCTTGTTCAAAGGCAGTAACACTTTTTGAAGATTGTGGGTGTTTATGTTTTGTTTTACTATAATTGTATAATTGGGAGTGGGGTATATATTAATGCGAGATTTGTGTTGTGGTACTGCTCATGTATTCTATGCATTTTTTAGACTTATGGGGGGACTTTTTAAAAGTCCCATCCATAATCCAGTTTTAGCATTGTGTTAGAGTTATTAGGTAAATATTTTTGAAAAACAATAATTTTCTTTATATTGTTTTTTTGTCATATATTAGGAACTCCTGGTTAGTATGTGTAAGTTTATGGTTTTCTGGAATTTGAAGTCCTTCAACTGTTCTTGGGGGTCTTGGCGACTGACTTACTACTTAGTTTTGTGATTAGACTGTGGCTTCACCAGGAATTTATTTTAAGTCTTCTAGAGTATTTCTTACATGTTATATTTGGTAAATCGTTGCCTTCTCATACTTTCTACTATGTCATTGTTTATTGTTGCAGTACTATGTCATTGTTTATTGTAGCCGTACTGTAACATGCACTCGAATAATAATGAGTGCATTTCAATTGCATTCTTTCATCACTAGCCATCTCTTTGTTATAGATGTATCCCCTAAAGCCCAACAAAGGCTTTCCATTTTGTGATGTTAATTACGTGATAGTTCCTGACATTTTGATATCTGTGGCATTATAGTAATACTGAAAGTGTATGTTATACATTATAATTAATGTTATATTTTTTATAGTATATAAATATATATTTAAAATAGCATAGTTTAAATTATTATTACTATATTTGTAATTTATTTTATTATACTTACATTTTGGTGTTGTGGACTTTTCTTTGATTTTGGGGGTTTTAATTCTTCTTTAGTTGTTTGCTTTGGTATTCCTTAGTCTTGGTATCTGTGTTTTGGAGACATAATTTATAAAACAATTAATAGTGCAGTTTAATTTGTATACGTTTTTTAAAAGTTTGCTAACTTAGTTTTAACTTACATTGTTTCTCAATTACTAACTTTATATTTCTAATGCCCTTCTTTATTTAGTTTGTCCCTTTTCTGTTGAGGTTTGTTAGGGAAGAGTGACACTCTTCTGCTCTTGTGGCCTCATGTGCAGCAGTTTGTTCCACATTTTCTTTCTCTATTAACAGGCTTTTTAAATTAAGAAGTCAGGGGATACAGGATAAACCATAAATATGTTGTCAATAAATCTGGACCATAATTGTACATTTGTTCCACACTTCTGCATATCATATGTGATCATCCACACAATCTCATGCTGTCATTATCTGGAGTGAATTCATGTGTCTTTCTAATGTTTCTATGTTGCCAGAGTTAGGAGAGTGTTCTTCCTGAAGCCACTGTGTTACCTTGCTGATGGTTTCTCACAAAGGCGCCAGATGCCTCCAAAAACCACCATCTTTGCAAGAAAAGCCTCTAAAAAGGCAGGAGAATCCAAGAAGTTTATGGTAGAGGATCCTGGTTTCTACAAACTCTGGACCAGAGTAGATGAGAACCGGCTCTAGATGGAGCAAGTTTCCAGAAGATGGATCAAGATTACAGCAGCTGGATCCCAAAAGACGGAGACAAATACCAGGAAAACATTTAGAAGATGGAACTCTATGCTATGAGATCGAACAAGATTCTAGGAACTGGTGCAAAATTCCTGGAGCAAGTAGCTAGGATATGAGCAACCACAACAAGAGTTACTGGAGATTTTGTGATACAATTAGTGGCAGTTGAAGGTCCCATAATACAGTGAACAAACAGAAAATGAAGGAAAAGAGACAATAAAGAAGTGACCAACAAAGATAGATTGGTTAGTCTCTGTAATCCTCAATGGTAGGAGCCAAACCGAACTGGGAAGCATTATCTCACAACAGTAATGTGACCCATGCAGAGAAACAACACTGGCATGAAGGCATCAGAAGGAAGAATCTAGAAGTCCAGTGAATGGAAAAAGGATTAAGTAAGTGGTAAAGAAACTAGTAATTGTTCAACGCTTACCAAGAGGCTTTCAAGGACTGAACTTTAGAATTGAGGATTAGACATGCACTTGCCACAAGGTGCATGTAGTCCTCTGTAAGGGGACAAACACCTACAATCTTCACCACTGGGCACCCAAACAGAAACAAACAGGAGATTTGGTGAAGGACTCCAACTCACCAGGGAACAGTGATGGCATTGCATCTGACAGAAAACGGACTAAGGTGGGGGTAAATGAGCTCAATGTGTCTATCAGGATAGGTATCTCGCTTTCTGCTGTGTTGACAGTATACCTCTGCACAGTGGGCAACCCTCCATAGGCTATCAAGGATTTCGGGAAAGGTAGTGAAGAATTTATATACCAAATAAGGAGCATGTGCAGAAGAGGCTGCCACCTAAGATCTCTAACTTAGTAGATACCCTCTTCCAATCAATAAGAAAATGAAGCCACTGTCAGAAAAAGTGAGAATTGCTGATTTCTTGAAATTTCGAACATTGTATGGCTTGTTCTGAAAAGAAGGAAAAGCAGGCACTTCTTTGAAAAAAAGGATTTGTAAAATGAGGTTTGAATTGGGAAAAGTCTAAAGCAGGATGGAACTTTTAAACAGAAGTTAGTTCTAGATGACAAGTCTACCGTTATCTGCTTCTCAATTAGAAAGAGACCAAAGAAACAAGACCTTACTTTAAATGGATGTAAGTGAGCGCGCAGAAACTGAGAGGATAACCAAACACGCTACACAACTGTAGAGGCAGGGGCAGGAAATCTGTGGAGATTGAGAGCCTTGGCAATTCCTCTTTTAGGATTATGGGGTTACTAGTAATGAGATGTTGTCATTCTTAGCTTAACTGTGGAATCTATCTGAGCAGAACTCGGGAAGATTTGAGAATGGAAGCCTTGGAAACAAACAGAATGGTGACGGCCCTGTAGCACTGTGGTGTTGTAGTAAGTGAATTACATCAATGCTAGATACATGGCCCATTTATTCTGTGTGGTCTTACTACTGAATTATTGTTCAGGGCAATGGTTGACTCATGGTTTTCCCATCAATTTGAAGGGGGTATCGAGAAAAGAAAGCTCGCTAATGCCAAGACCTGTGCACAAAGCTTCCTAGAAACGCAATAATATTCGGTCAGAAATTATGGCAGATGTAGTTGAAAAATGTTGGTGATGAAGCATTGTGTCATTATCTTAGCAGATGACAAACCTTTTAAAGGAAAGAACTGTGCTATCTTGGATTAAGTATCTAGAGTGATAATTATGGTATGTAGTGTTTCCAACACAGGGAGACCCACAATAAAGTGAGTAGAGATGGAGTGCCAGCCTTAGGGGCTACTGGAACGTTTTCATATAGTTTAGCATGCTAGGTTTTACTCTGCTGGAGAGTCAATGACAGGAATGAACATCATTCTTGACTGTGCTAGCACGCCTGGCCGTTGATAAGTAAACTTATAAGGGGACGCGTAAAGGTCGATGAATACTTTGATTCGCATGGAGTATCCTAGCTACAGTGTAACCAATGTTTATCAATGATCAATACACAAATCAATAACCATTGAGCAAATATTAATCAGCAGTTAATAACATCACACCATGACATCACACCATGACCTTCAGTCATGAATAACCACAACTCAATATACGTTTTATCAATTTTATTTCCCTATTAGTTACAATACTAAGTCATGGGATTAGTTCAAACTTTATTCAAAGCAAATACATACTAATTCATTAGAAGGCACCAAAAACATAATCTAATCATAACTTGCATCAGAGTACATTCTAAAGCAGTAGCATAAGTCAATAACTGAATCAAAGGAGAATACGTCAACATGAGTAGCAGAATTCAGCAAATCAGTCCGTCAATCAGTTGTGACTAAAGTTGTCAATGTCTAGAATAGGAACCTCACCTAACCCAGATTAGCATCTGCATGTGAGACTTCATGCGAAAACAATTTAGAACATGAATTTGGAAAAACATGTAGCTAAAAGAAAACTATTAAACAGCGCAGTTGGTACCTAGAAAAAAAAGACACAAAAGGTAATTCAGTCACATTGTCATAGCTACCTATCCACGATAATGGATCAGCAACAAAGTCAGTCTTTGTCATCATGTCACCAATCAATCAGCATCTCATCAGGCTCTCGTGAGCATGAGCCCAATGACAGAATCTCAAATCTCTTCGATTTTGTAGTGTCTCTCCAAACATCTCTCATCTGTTCTGCAGTTTCCCCCTTTGTCACAGCATTATATCAAAGTCGCCCAGACTATCCCCCAATTCCTAATTGGTCAACTAATCACCAGTTATGACTCCATCCAATTAACTTAATTTTCCAAATCTGTGAAGTCTAATATTGCACAGTTCTCAGGATGTCGATTGGTTCACTGTACGATGTCCTCATCATCCAGCTTGTCAGGTATCGAAAATGTTGCATCATCTTCTCTAGTCAGTATTTCCATTGTTCAAGTCCTGGGAAAGTACATCCAGTATACTTTGCACTGATTTGGATACAACTTTTTCTCCGTCATCTCATGTTCGTGGTTCACAAATAGGATTTTTGGCGAGCAGATTTTAATAAACACTAAGCAGTTCACGGTCAGTCCAGCACATTTGTTTTTTCTACATTGTGCGTTAATACTCGACTTCTGCACAAGGCCTGGTAAACTAGGCCACAGCTTCGGCCATGTTAGCTCTACAATATAATGTAAAACATACGCTATATATCTCTACATGACATACTACTTCAATAAGTTTTTCTATATTTCATACATGTTATTCATTTTATTAGTACATTTGTGAATCTTGGTAATCGCTCTCCGAGGGAACATTTTCACACGTGTACTTTTCTTCTACGTTTTTCTATATTTCATACATGTTATTCATTTTATTAGAACATTTGTGAATCTTTGCGATCGCTCTCCGAGGGAACATTTTCAAACGTGTACTTTTCTTCTACATTAATTATTCAAACTACTTAAATATTTATTTTTTATTAGTATACCTGCGTTATCAGTCCCTCCCCTGGTAAATAAATAAGTCATCTGTCTTCTCCGTAAATCTTCCCTATAAATTCTTTCTCTATTTCGTTCTTTCCTCCTCTGATTATTTTTAGATCTTTTCAATATAATATTTTGACACAGTTTACATGAACCCCATAATCCTAATATACAAGCAATCACAATTAATATTCCCTGTATAATTTTTAATAATACCCCATTCCAAATGTTACTAAGCCAATTTCCCACTGAAACAAATCCCTTTCCAACCTTTTCCCAAACAACTGGATCCTTCAATTCCATCAAATCCTTACTTGAGTTAGTCACGTTAGTGAGTAAGTGTCTTATCTCTTTACTGTTATCTGGTATGTAAGAACAACAATGCCTAGAGTTAATCTATTACAGAACCCCCTGTCCTTCGCTAGAAGGATGTTTAAAGCAAGGCGATTTTGAAGAGTCATAGCTCTATCTGCAGCTAATTCAGTATCTATCAAGAGTATTGCCCCTGTAAAATTTGTCAACATGTTATCCACAATAGTAGACAACTTCTGTATCTTGATTGAGTTCAGGATGACTCCCAGTGAAGGAATCACTTCACCAAATATATCTCCCACAATAGCAGAAGAGGATTCCCTCCTCTGTCGCTTATGATGTAATTCAGTCAATTTTGGAAACTTCTTTAAGCAATCTATCTGATAAAACTTTGGGAAAACTATCCCCAAATAACATGTCCCATACCATCCTCTTGGAAGACGGTAATAAGCATTAAGTCCACAAATATAATAGATACCAGGAATTGCAAGGTCCTGACCAGTCAACATAAAAGTCCATTTACTCTGAAACAAAAACACATACCTACATTCACTCCTTCCACCAAATATAGGCGGTCATTATAAACATGGCGGTTCGGCCCGCCATGCCGGCAGTGGCGGCTGAAGCCGCCAGCCGGCATGGCGGGCCGAACTGCCACATAATGAAATGGATGACGGCCTCCAGCGGCAGCCGTCACACACCGCCATGCTGGTGGCGAGATGAAACAACATCCGCCAGGGTAGCTGCGCTACCCTGCGGATAATGTTTCAAATGCCGCCAGCCTTTTGCTGGCGGGATATCCCGCCAGGAAAAGGCTGGCGGAGGGGGTGCCCCTGCAATGCCCATGCACTTTGCATGGGCAGTAGAGGGCCCCCCGTGCAGGCCCCTGTCGCGCATGTCACTGCCCGATTTACGGGCAGTGACATGCGCGACGGGTGCTGCTGCACCCCCCACACCCAAACATTGGCGGCAGCTCCTCATGGAGCCGCCCTCAATGTTGCAGCTGTGTTCCCTGCCAGGCCGGTGGGTGGAGACACTGTCTCCGCCCCCGGTCTGGCGGGAAAAACATAATACAGCCGGCGGGTTTTCCAGGAGGCTGGTGGTTGATGAAAGGACCGCCAGCCGGAACACGGCTAGATATTCCAGCTGTGTTCAAAATGTTTGCCATAGTGTCTCTGCGTGATTTTGGCCTATATACACAAAGCTTCCCTACATGTAATGCATCTAAAGCTAATTTCCCTTGAGTCTTAATTGCAGTGTAAGCATAATCATTCTTGTAAGTCCCTTTCTCTAAACTTTTTTCTAATTTCGCTTTTAGTGCCTTTCTCCTGTCATCAGTATGCTCTATAAAGCTTTTCTCTAATGGTGTAAGCAAGCATGTGAGGTTATTTCTATGCGCGTAAGCAGTTCCAAATGTTAGTGTAGGCTCAAAGAATCCTCTAACTAATACTATATCATGATCCTTAGCTACTCTATTCAGACACCTAATAATAGGAACAAACGAAAACACAAAGTCCTAATTGGAATACAAATACTGTATATACTTTTGATTATAGAACCTTGTTAGTAGCAGACTACGGCTTATTCCGTAGGTTAGTGGAAGACTGTGGTACGTAACTCCTTCCTCTACTGACAAAGGAATTTGCGTACACACAATACAATCCCTTGCATCCATCGTCTCAACATATTCACTCAACAAGCAATAGAAGACATTTGAAGAAAGCTCTCCTTGAGCATTTGTATAGTCATGCAAATACTTCTCATCTAACTTAAACTTCTCTGAAGCTGTTAGTGTAGAAGTTTCAAAAGCAGTAGTATGGATGGCTCCTCTTGCATCAAGAACAGACATACCCACAATCAATACAATGAACAAAATCCCACACATAATTGCCAATCCAATGCTCATATATTTACGGCGCCTAGCATCCCTAACTTGGTTATTCAAACTCAGCCATGATCTATATAGAATCAGAAAGCAGAAGTAATTTCTTATGAAGTGCAGTAAAATTAAAAAAAAAGTACAAAATCTTCTCTCACAGTTCAGTCTCACTTTCAGGAACCCTTTTCCTTTGTAAAAATGGATTAGTAGTTTGTCACATCCAGTTTTATGTCAAATCAAGTTATCAATGTCTTCTCCGGTTTATTTTCAACAGTCTCTTTAAGGTTTTTCAGATTGGTTCAACAATTCAGCTCCTTGTTCCCCTTCAGGTTACATCAAAATACTGACTCGGAACCTCTCTATCAAAACAAAAGGATATAAACTAATTTTGCCATTCATTAGTAGTTCCACACTCCCATTCAGGACCTGCGTAACGCCAACTTGCTTTTCTCTGTCTTTTCAACTTTCGATCACCACTTATTTCTCCTTCACTCAATTCTTCTCTTTTCGTAGTATCTACTTCTTCCTCTATTGTTTCATTTATGACCATTTCCTTTCTTTTTCCTACTTGCGATTCAGGCCAATTATCCCTTTTTCTCAATCCTTCTGTTAATATTCTTTTCAAGATCAGACTCTTCTCCTTCTCTTTCTCTATGGTGTTTGCTCTTGATGGACCTGCAACAGGCTTAGGAGGAATCGGATCACCTTGACTTTGATCCGTCTCAACTCCCTCCCCTTCTTGGTCTGGCACTGGCTCCGTCTGCTTCTCAACACCGTCTGCTTCTGGGAGAACCCCTGCTGAACTAGGTTCGCCTGCTCTATCTGTGGAGATTGTTTCTTCCGCACCCTCCTGTAATTCTTCACCTTCATCTCTTACAGGGGTCACAGAACAATCTTCCACAAGCTCTTGTTCAATTTCAGGCTCTCTTGGTTCTTTTTCTGGTTCAGGTGCGACAACCTGTTTCACTGTTGTTGTCGCTCTCAACAACGCTTCTTCATGATCCAGTAGACATACCACTTCCTTCGTGTGACTTGGGTGAATCCAGTTCAGGAGTCCTGCACACTTCACAGCTGTCGTAGCCACCTAGAAGGGCCCTCTTCAGTGTGGCTCTAAATGAGTCTTACAAACATGTTTTCGGACAACGACCTAGTCACCGGCTCTCAGATTGTGCCCTGGATCATGGATGGGTGGCAGAGTAGTGGCCTCCACCTGCTGAGAGAAAGAGCGAACCACATCAGCCAGACCTTTGCAGTAATCCAACACCATATCATCTGTAATATTCACAGCTGCATTGGCTAGAACTGCTGGTAATCTCATTGCTCTACCCATAAGGATTTAGTGGGGCGATAGCCCTGTCTTCCTGTCAGGTGTATTCCTTATCAACATCAACACCAAATGCATCTGGCCATTTCAGATTCGTAGCTGCGCACATCTTAGCAGTTCTGGATTTCAAGTTACCATTCATCTGTTCCAATAGTCCTGATGCTTCAGGGTGATAACTACAATGCAACTTCTGCTCAATGTTTAGTGCTGCACACAAAAGCTTAATCACTTCGTTATTGAAGTGTGTTCCCCTATCTGATTCTAAAGAGATCGGAAACCTGCACCATGGTATCAACTCTCTAAGCAACAGCTTTCCTACTGTGAGACTGTCATTCCTTCTTGTGGGGTATGCTTCAATCCAGTGACTAAAAATGCACACAATCACCAACACATACTTCAGACCTCCACACGCAGGCATCTCAATGAAATCCAGTTGCATTCTGCTGAATGGACCTTCTGCTCTTCCAATGTGGCTCAAATTCACACTGTCCCTTTTCCCACATTTAATTGTTGACAGATTATACAGCGAGGACATACTGCTTGTGCTGCCTGTCTAAACTTAGCATTGAACCAGTCAATTTTAAACAGACGTACCATGGCATCCCTCCCAATGTGTGCATTTGTGACAGTAAACTATTTGGCAGGACCATCTAGCCTTCTCGGAAACCCATTTCTCATCAGGCCTTTGAACACATTTTAGTTTGGACCAAAGTAGTTTCTCTTCTTTGTCAACATTATTATGTAGTGTTTTCAACTCTTCTAAAGTATTGATCACCCTCAATGTGAAACTTGTACATGCATTATCTTCTTCCGACATCAGTTCCCATTTGTCTTTGAATGATATACAGTACAGTGCGCAAAACCTTGCGACTTGATCTGCATATTCATTTCCTAGTGACACGTAAACCTGTGTTTTTAGATGTGCATTGCATTTCACCATGGCAATTTCTTCAGGTAGCTGTATTGCATACAGCAACTCTTTTATTCTGTCGCCATTTCTTACTGGTGTGCCAGTAGAGGTTAGCAAACCTCTTTGCGACCACAGCTGGCCAAAATCATGGACAATCCCAAATCCATGTTGGCTATCTGTGTAGATGGTAACTCTCAATCTTGCAGATATGTAGCACTCTCTAGTAAGAGCTACCAAATCTTCTACTTGTGCAGAATATACACCTCGAAGCCAAGAAGCTTCTAAAGTACCTGTAATTGTGCACACAGCATATCCTGCTCTCAATGTTCCTGTACCATCTCTGAGACATGAGCCATCAACAAAGACAATGTGGTCATTTTCTTCCAATCGTGTATCTCTGATATCAGGTCTGGGTTTCGTGCACAGCTCAGTTACCTCAAGACAATCATGCTCAATGTCTTCTTCCTTTTCAATTTCAACAGTACCACTTGGAAGTAATGTTGCCGGGTTCAGCAGTGTACATCTTTTCAATGTTACATTTGGAGCACCGAGAATGCTTGTCTCATACATTGTCAGTCTGGCACCAGTCAAATACTGTGTTTTTGTCCTTGTCAGTAAGATCTCAACAAAGTAAGGTACCATTACCGTCAGAGGGTATCCCATCATTACTCCCTCACATTGTGAAAGGCTTTGACCAACTGCGGAAACTGCACACAAATAACCCGGTAAGGCGGCTGCAACTAGGTCCAAGGTAGCTGAAAAATAGGCTACTGGACGATAAGCACCTCCATGGACCTGTGTCAAGACAGACAAAGAACAAGCACCACGTTCACGAAAAACAATGTGAATGGTTTTGTGTAATCAGGCATTCCCAACGCTGGAGCCCTGCACAAACTCACTCGCAACTCAGTGAATGCTTTCATCTGATCCTGATCCAAAGTAATGGGATTTGTAACATCCTTATGTGTCAACTGCTGCAACAGTTTGGCAATCTCAGCAAAATTTGGAATCCACTAACGACAATAACCTACCATTCCCAAAAACATCCTGACATCTCACTGTGAAGTCGGGGGACTTCTCTGCAATATCATTGTAATCCTTTCTCTGGAAATTCTCCTTGACCTCTTCTCAATTTGGTGTCCCAGTTATTTCACTGACTTCTGACAATACTGCAATTTCAAAGGTGACACTTTATGTCCGAATTTTCCCAAATGATTTAACAGGGCAATCGAGTCATACTTACACTCGACCCTCGTTTTGGATCAATCAATAAGTCATCAATGTTCTGCACCAGAGTCGATTGGTATGGCAATTCCAATGACTCCAGATTCTTTTTTAAAAATCTGATTGAATAGAGATACCCTTGAAGAAGCCTGCACCAGCTGTAAACTCTGTCTAGGAATTTGAAACTAAAAAGAAACTGACTATCCTCATAAAGAGGCACAGAAAAGAATGATTGTGACAAATCAACCACTGTGAACCATTCTGCATCGCATGGAATTTGAAACAATATTATCGCTGGGTTTGGCACCACAGGACAACACTTGACCACCATGTCATTCACTTTTCGCAAGTCTTGCACAATTCGTACTTTCCCACAAGGCTTCTTCAAGCCCATTATCGGTGAATTACATGGACTGCTCAACACTTCTTTCAAAATCCCTTGTTTCAGAAAATCTCCAATTATTTGTGCTACTTTCATCAGAACATCTTGTGCCATTTTATACTGCGGAAGCTGCTGGAACACTACATTCGGCTTCAAAGTGATCTTAATCAGCTTCACTCCCTTTATTAAACCCACTTCTTTACCTGTCAGGTCCCACACATTTTCCTGCACTGTTCCTTGCAAGTCTGCATGTAATTCTTTCACAGCAAACATTGGGAAAAACTCAATCAACGGGTACTCTTCATTAGTGGTTTCGTTTTCAGTTTCAGGAGTTTGTTCTTTCTCGTCATCCCTATTCGTTTGAACCTCTATTCCAGTAGTTGAACAATTAATCGAACATCTGGTCTTGCACAACAAGTCCCTTCCCAGTAGGGACACTGGACTTGAATCACAGACTACAAACTTATGCAGTCCCTGAAAGTTGCCAATCTCAACCTGTACTGGATCTGTGAACGGATTATCAACTGTCTATTAACCTACACCCACAACCTGAACTTTTATGCCTGAAAGAGGTAAATTTGGAACTTCTGCACTTCTCAATGTAGAGCGCGTAGCTCCTGTGTCTACTAGAAATGAGACACTATGACCCATCACTTTTCCTGTCACAAAAGATCCTCTCTGATCTACCTCTAGGGACGCTGCAAGCATGCATAGCTCCTCTTCCGAACTATCACACATCCAGTTGTCGTTTATTTCATTCTCACTATGTAATGGGAATTGGTGCACTGTGTCACTACTTCTGTCTTGTCTCTGACCTTTGACCTGCTGAGTAAGCATCATCTGTTGCTGTTCCATTGGGGCTTGAGGTATCTGCATTTGCTGTCTAGGTACCATAGGAACCTGCTGCTGCATTGGTTGCAACTGTGTCATTTGTGCACGAGGTACTTGCATCTGCTGCATGAGTTGAAAATTCTGCACTTGATTCATGTTATTCTGGAAATTCAGATTAAGTCCTCTCATTCTAGGAACTTTCACAGTTTGAAATGTATTGACATCACCACTTTGCTGAACACCACCATCCATCCCCATCATCGAACACTCCCACTTCCAGTGTCCTACATTTCTGCAAAGATGAGACAGTAACCTCTTTTTCATCCCTTGCACATCATTTTGAACCACTACCGTATTCAAATCTGGACCATGACTCATATTAGCTCCATGACGTCTACCTTTCACCTGAGGTTGGAACATAACAGTTCCCCGTTCATGCGGTATCTGCAGCACTAAAGCTCCCTGCACTCCTGTTTGAGCTGCCTTAATCTGCATCACCATTGCTTTTTCCTTCAACTTCTGTTTTAACTAAATTTTATCACTACTGTATCTCGCATATTGCAACACCTCATCAATTGGCTTCGCTTGCCAACAAATTAAATGACTCTTAATCATCTGACCTATTTCAGGTATTAGTCCTTCCACAAACCTGAACACAAAGTGTAGCATGTCCTTCGGCTCAATCGCTTCTATGCCGCTTTAATCCTTGAATGCCTTCAACAATCTTTCATAGTACGCATGTATCGACTCTTTTACCTCCTGTACTGTCCTGTCAATTCTCTGCCAATCAATATTTTTAGGCGAGATTCTCGTCTGTTTCATCACTTCGGGTGATAGTGCAATTGTAACTCTATCTCTTTCCAGTTCACTCGTTGGCCAGGCCACTGCTCTCTTGCATTCAACCCACAAATCAGCTGGCACTACCATCTCCAACAGAGTATTCAGGTCTTCCCACAGACATTTCGAAAGCTTCACAAATCTATCTGTCTGCTGATACCATTCATCCGGTTTCTCCCATAGCTTTGGATGATCATTTGTGAATGACAGAATATCACTTCTGTGCCACGGAACGTGAACAAACTGCCCTCCTGGAATTTCCCTCATTGGTAACATTTTTACTGGATCCTTTTCTTTCTGTGCACTTTCAGACCCTTCTTGTGAATCTCGTTTCCGTTTGTCCTTCTTCTTTTCCCATCTGCCTTTCCAATTCTCTAATGCTCCCCAGATCTGAGCACTCTGCAACAGTTTTCTAAGGTGTGCTTTCATCCCAGGTGATCTCATATGTTCAAAATCCTTTGCTTCAAAATCTAACCTGTAACTCCTTTTCAAATGCTTCGTTTTCTCAATTTCTATGTCATGCTTCTCTGCCAAATCTGCCAATTTCTGATGTATCTTGCCCATTTCTCTCGTGATTCTTGGACACAGATATCTCAGCTCTTCTTCGGTATGGGATTCTAACCTATTCACTCCCATCGATCCCTCAACCAGTTCAGTCATTTCTGTAGTCAGCCTTACGCGATCAATCTGCTCTTCACTCTTGGACGTGTTTCGTGGGGTATTCAGACTATCTAACCACTCATTTAACTGCTGTGCTGTCAGTCCCTGTAATGAAACAGTACTTGCGTTCGGCAATGGCACATGTTGTACCACTGCACCTGGAGTTTGCGGTGTCAAAAGCTTCAAGCTCGGACTTACACTCGGACCATTTATGGCATCTGGAAGCGCAACAAGGGGACTAAGGTCCATTAATGGCCTAGGTCCATCAAAGGTCTGACCCATAGATTAAACCACCTGCACATGTTCTCTCACCCCCCCCCCCTTCCTCATGAGGCTTTGTGACATTTCACCCTGTTCTCCTGCAATCGTCTTTTTCTGCGCAAATAATGGTGCAGCTGGACCAACAGTAATTGGCAGCGATATTGCATCTGGTGCTGCTCTGACACCTGCATTTTGTAGAAGGGCTACTCCCATACTCTGATTCATTACTGGTGTCACATCTGACTGTGTCCCTGTCATTGGTGTGAACTTCGGCAAACCCTATGGCTGTGCCTGAGGCATCAACACTGGAGTTTGCTCAGTCTGAACTAGTGTCAGCCTCGGAACCACTTGCTCCGTATGTACCACTAAGTTCGAGGTTGTCTCAAGAATCGGTATCTCTGGGTAAATTCTCTGTACTGGTGGTGGGTGCATCTGCGCCTGGACTACTGATGTAGTCACTGCATTAGGAGTACTCTGCACTACCCCTTTTACCTGTCTATTATCTGCTGGCACTGGTCCCGCTGTCCCCGACACTTGGGCTGGGGCAGTTGGAGCAGAACTAGTACTTGGACCCCCTTCATGCACCGCATATGGAGGAGGTCAGTCCCTCAACATCTGAGTAATAAGATCCTCGACATCCGAGTCTTCTTCTGCTATGTAAGACTTTTTCTTCTTTTTACTCCCTGACAAACTCTTATCACTTTTGCTAGTCTCCTCTCTCCCTTACGACTCATCTTCCTCTGTGATAGCAGAAAACAACTTGACATCCTGCAATGCCGCTGTTCTCCACCTCTTCTGTTCCCAATCCCATCTTGCCTCTGCTAGAGACTTCTCTACCTTCCTTTTCCTTCTCTGGAATTTGATTTCTTGCTGCTGTCTTGCTATGAGCTCCCAAACCGCTAATGCCTCAAACTGTGCTGGTCCCAGAAGAGGCTTTGTCTCAAGCAACGTCATCCGCAATTGATCCAAAATTCTCAAATTAAACGTTCCATGCTCTGGAAACACTAAAGCTCCCTGTTTCTCAGTCAATTTGCACCACTGCTTTAACCAAAGACATGGCGCGACATCTTGCTCCTCCATCACAATATAAGCCAGAGAATTTTCTGGTGGAGTAGGCTCCCCCACTATTGCCTTAATGTATGTATCACACTTCATGGCACTCCTCAACGCTTTGAAAAACTTAATCCTTCTCTGTTGTTTTTGTTCGATTCAATAAGAAAATGACTTTTACTCCCAGGATTCCCTTCTCCCGCCTCCTCAATCAATTGTCTCTCACAGACGGTTGCCAATCCGCTCGCGACTCTTCTTACGAACCAACATATCCCAGCGCAGCTCACTCTGACGTCACACTTACACACTGCAGGTGACAACGTCTTGCGGCTCGTCCTCCTAATCTCCGATTCACACAAAACTAATGCAAATTATTGCAAGCACTAACCAAAAACCAATAACCAAAAACATACCTGCTGGTTTACTACAGGAAGGAACACAATTGCTTCAGAGACCTTATGGATTTTAATTGATGGCCCTTTCGCTCATGCAGCTATTCCTCTTTCTCAGTCTCCCACATTCGCAATCAAAATTCGACCCGCAAATTTTACTCTCAACTGATCAATGGGTTTTTCCTGGTGCACATAGGACTCGCCAAATCTCAGTCTAAATTTTCTCTTACTCACCTAATTCACACACCGACTTGTTGACCACGCCCGATCAACCTACTTAACCAGACAGATTACAACATATAACCAAGTGTCTCCTACACTTGTCAATATACTCTGGAGTCTTAGACCACGCAGGGTCCGTACATCACCAACACCCACGTGGACAATTTTTAGCACAAAGTGCCTCACACATGTGAAGTTCGACGACTTGCCTACTCTCACACTGCGGAGTATGCACACTCCTACTAAACCTCAATTGGAGTACGCACACTCCCTACTTCCCTCACATACGTCACAATCCGCCTGCAATTTGCATAAGCCTTTGCAAGAGCAATCTACCACTTTCACACTATCACTAAAACGCTGAGAACATACCCTACACTACTTGCAGGTTCCAGGATCTGGGAAAGTCATTTCTGGGCTTAAGGGGACATCATCTTTGCTACAATTGCCATTTCAGAAAACAAAATTAAAATCTCATAAAAATGAATAACTAACCCTATTCCAAACTGCCACCATAACCATCGGTCACCACATAACTAGTTCTCCAAGGAAACTAACCATCAAGCTGCTACCAAATACTGCCAGCGCGCCTAGTCCTTAATAAGTAAATTTATAAGGGGACGCGTATAGGTTGATGAATCTTTTGATTCGAATGGAGTATCCTAGCTACGGTGTAACCAATGTTTATCAATAATCAATACACAAATCAATAACCATTGAGCAAATGTTAATCAGCAGTTAATAACATCACACCATGACCTTCAGTCATTAATAACCACAACTCAATATACGTTTTATCAATTTTATTTCCCTATTAGTTACAATACTAAGTCATAGGATTAATTAAAAATTTATTCAAAGCAAATCCATATTAATTCATTAGAAGGTGCCAAAAACATAATCTAATCATAACTTGCATCAGAGTACATTCTAAAGCAGTAGCATAAGTCAATAACTGAATCAAAGGCGAATACGTCAACATGAGTAGCAGAGTTCAGCAAATCAGTCTGTCAATCATTTGTCACTATAGTTGTCAATGTCTAGAATAGGAACCTCACCTAACCCAGATTAGCATCTGCATGTGGGACTTCATGCGAAAACAATTTAGAACATGAATTTGGAAAAACATCTAGCTAAAAGAAAACTATTAAACAGCGCAGTTGGTACCTAGAAAGACAAGGCACAAAAGGTAATTCAGCCACATTGTCATAGCTGCCTATCCACGATAATGGATCAGCAACAAAGTCAGTCTTCGTCTTCAGGTCACCAATCGATCAGCACCTCATCAGGCTCTCATGAGCATGTGCCAAATGACAGAATCTCAAATCTCTTTGATTTCGTAGTGTCTCTCCAAACATCTGCACCTAACATCTCTCATCTGTTCTGCAGTTTTCCCCCTTTGTCACGACCTTATATAAAAGTAGCCCAGACTATCCCCCAATTCCTAATTAGTCAACTAATCACCAGTTATGACTTCATCCAATTGTCTTAATTTTCCAAATCTATGAAGTCTAATATTGCACAGTTCTCAGGATGGCGATTGATTCATGTACGATGTCCTCATCGTCTGGCTTGTCAGGTATCTAAAATGTTGCATCTTCTTCTCCCGTCAACATCTCCATTTTTCAAGTCCTGGGATAGTACATCCAGTATACTTTACACTGATTTGGATACAACTTTTTCTCCGTCATCGCCTGTTCGTGGTTCACACATAGGATTTTTGCTGAGCAGATTTTATTAAACAATAAGCGGTTCACGGTCAGTCCAGCACATTATTTTTTTCTACAATACGCGTTAATACTTGACTTCTGCACAAGGCCTGGTAAACAAGGCCACAGCTTCGGCTAAGTTAGCTCTACAATATAATGTAAAACATATGTTATATATGACATACTACTACATTATTCAATACATTTTTCTATATTTCATACGTTATTCATTTTATTTGTACATTTGTGAATCTTGGTGATCGCTCTCCAAGGGCACATTTTCAACAGTGTACTTTTCTTCTACATTAAGTACTCAAACTATTTAAACATTAATTTCTAATAAGTATACCTGTGTTATCAACTGCTAGTCACCAAAAAGAATGCTGAGCTAAGTCAAATGTGGATTATAATCCACAATGTCCAGCAATAGCAGCAACATTCTCAGAAAATTGTTTTAGAGATCCTGAGTGGAAATCCACAAAGGCCTAAGATGTAAAAGATATACTGTCACGCTGAGTAACACAAAATTACTCAAGATTGGAAGGATTTAGGTTGTTATAACAATTTCAGACTTTATCCCAAAAAATTGTATTACCTCCTGTTAGAAATGGGATATCTAGTTGGCAGCAGTTTGTACACTGTCCAAGTAGATACCCTCACTGTACTCAGGGTAAGGGCATTACACAGCTAAGATAACCCATGCTCACCCACTTGGTAGCTTGGCACAAGCAGTTAGGCTTATCTCAGAGGCAATGTGTAAAGTATTTGTGTACACACACACACACACACACACACACAGTAAGGGCCAGATGTAGCAAAAAAAAGTAATTGCGACTTGCAATTTGCAAGTCCATCCGACTCGCAAATTGCAAGTCGCAATTTGCTATGCAGTACGGTGTCTCAGACACCGACTGCGACTCGCAATGGGGTCGCAATGACCCACCTCATGAATATTCATGAGGTGGGTCGCAAATTGCGGCCCCATTGCGAGTATAGGCACTCGCTAACATGGAGGCCTGCTGACGTCAGCAGACCTCCATGTTCGCGACCTGCTTTTAAATAAAGCAGTTTTTTTTTTTTGAAGTGTAGCCCGTTTTCCTGACAGGAAAACGAGCTGCACTGCAAAAAAAACCGAAACCTTTTGTTTCGGTATTTTTTCAGGGCAGGGAGTGGTCCCTTGGACCACTCCCTGCCCTGAAAAAATATTTTGGGGTCCAGTCACAAACTGGAAGGGGTCCCATGGGGACCCCTTCCAATTTGCGAGTGGGTTACCATCCACTTGAAGTGGATGGTAACTGCGATGCCATTTGCGACCGCGTACGCGGTCGCAAATGGTATTGCATCCCACAGCGACTCGCAAATAGGAAGGGAACACCCCTTCCTATTTGCGAGTCGCAAATGCATATTGCGAGTCGGTAACGACTCGCAATATGCATTTCTGCATGCCAAACCCACGTTTGCGACTCGCAAACGGCAAATTTCGCCGTTTGCGACTCGCAAACGGGTTGCTACATGTGGCCCCCAGACAGTAAAAGCACCACAAAAGTACTCCACACTAGCTTAGAAAAATAGACACTATTTATCTGAGTAAAACAAGACGAAAATGACAACAGTCCAACATGCCCGAGCAAAGATATGACTATTGCAAAGATTAAGGTGGTCATTACGACCCTGGCGGTCATAGGACCTCCAGGACTGCGGTCGGAATGCCGCCAAAGCAGTGGTCTTGCCTCCACATTAGGACCGCACCAAGGTTGGGCCCCGCACCCTGCCGGTCTCGGCGGTTGTAATCTGCCAGGGTGGTGCCGCATGCGGCGCCGCCCTGGTGATTACGACTCCCCAATCCGCCAGCCTTTTCATGGCGGTTGGGCCGCCATGGAAAGGCTGGCAGAATAGGGGTGTCAGGGGGCCCTTTCCACTGCCTGAATTATGGGCAGTGGAAATTACGGGCAGTGGAAAGCTCGGTGGGTGCTACTGCACCCACCGCACCGCCACATTGGCGCTGTCTCGATTACGAGCCGGCGACAATGTTAGGGCCCTGTTTCCCACTGGGCTGGTGGGCGGAAATGCTGTTCTGCCTGCCAGCCCAGTGGGAAATTTGTAATAGGACCGGCAGTGTTCTGCCCGCACTGGCGTCAGATGGCGGTACGAGGCTGCCCGCCAAACTCATAATGAGGGCCTAAATCTCAGTAAAGTGCTTAGAAGCAGAACAGCTCTAACTGGGGCTATCACGACATCTTGACTGAGCCCTCCCCAACAGTTCGACGTCACTTGCAAGGGAGTGCGGGCCAGTCACAGAGTTGCACGAACCCCAGGTACAATACTTTGGAAAACAAGGAAACAAAGACGCTGCATGGAGTTGGGGAGGTGAGGCGTTGCTGGTGCAGCATCAGTTCCTTACTGTTACCAGGGAGGTAAGGTGTCAGTTTACTGTGAGGCAGAGGAGGTGAGGCGTTGGTTCCTTACAGTTGCAGGGGAGGTGATGTGGTGTCAGTGGTGAGGGGTTGGTTCCTTATGACAAGGCGGGGTCGATGATTCAGGCAGGTCAAGACGCAAGGCATCAACTTTGTGGTGTTGCGATCCCACCATAGGCCACATGTGCTGTGATGGAGTTGGAGTTGGGTGCCAAGGACGTCGGTGACACGCCACTCAGGACTTGTGCTCTGATGAGACTTCGGAGTCGCTGCGGCAGCATCGGCCCTGTGGTGTCGGACGCAGTCGTTGCACTCAGCGGGGACCATGGCTCTGGTGCAGACACCAGTGTGGAGTCGGTCAGCGGCACCGTTTCCGAAGTCGCTCTGGAGTCATCGTGCCTGGTTTCGTCTTGGTTGCACCAGAACTCACATTCAAGGGTCCAGGAACCAGATTTGGTACCACTTGGCAAGTCAAGACTCTCAGCAAAAGCCCAGGTGCTGGCAGATGGAGTATTTGATGTCCTTAACAGAAGGCAACCTCAGTCCAACCCCTTGGAGAACCTATGGAAGCGGGATGTTGGAAGCAAAGTCCAGTCATTTCACTCCCAGGACAGAAGCAGCAAGCAGCAGGCCACCACAACAAAGCAACAGGCAGAGTGACAGTCCCTCTCTGAACATCAGCTGTTCTTCCTGGCAGAAAGTCTTCAGTCCAGAAGGATTCTATCTTTGTGGGGCCAGAGGTCCACAAACTATACCCATTGCTGCCTTTGAAGTAGGCAGACTTCAAAGAAAAGTCTTTGTAGTACACATCACCCTGCCTATCCTGCCCTGACCCCAGGCACACTCCAGGGGGCTAGAGACTGCTTTGTGAAAGGACAGGCACAGCCCTGTTCAGGTGCAATTGTCACCTCCTCCCACCACTCTAGCCGAGGAAGGCCCATCAGGATATGTAGGGCACACCTCGGCACCCTTTGTGTGACTGTGTAGAGTGAATTCACAAACAGCCCAACTGTTATCCTGACCCAGACGTGTATTTCACAGACAAACAGAGGCACAACATGTTTAAGCAAGACCTGGGTTGATTTTGTAGACTACTCAGTGAAAACACTGGATGGTTGGGTAACTGGAAATGAAGTGCATGACTATGTTGGGCTTTATAATTTGTTTATGAAAGAACACATTTTAAGTAACTGCTTCAATGAAAAGTTGCATCAGTATCTGGTAGACTAGGTCCAATTTCTCCCCAAGAAATGGGAAAGAAGGCAGACTACTGGGTCAAGACTAGGGTAACCAAAACTTCCACTGGGGGTGATCAAAAGAAAGGGGTTACAAAGCCTCCCCAGGAGAAAGTGGGTGACACTAGAAACAAAGAGAAATAGTCCTCTGTAGGCCCCCAAAAACTAGACCAGGTGGGTGGGCCCCAAGACACAACCCAAAACAAAGGTGGGTACCAGGGTAAGAACTGGGATGCCACCAAGGCATGGTGCCAAAACTGTAGACCAACAGGGCACCACACCAAGGACACTTCTTGTCCCAAAAACAAACCCCCTAACAAAATCCCAGGGGTGACCAGTGTAGCCATTGGGGATACCTCCTCAGATGAGGAGGTCTTCATAGCCTTCAACTGGACAAAGGGCCCAACAGGTGAGTTGGAGATACCAGAGGGAAGTAGACACTTCCACCACCTACTGGTGAATGGAATCCCAGCCACTGCCCTGAGAGACACTTGTGCCAGTCACACTATTGTGCATGACAGGCTGGTGTTTTCAAAGCAGTACATCCCAGGTGAGACTGCCAGAGTAAGAGTTAGCCCAGACAGGGTCACTGATAGGCCTGTGGCTTTTGTGCCCATAGAAGTGGGTGGGACTTTTAGCTGGAGAAGGGTGGTAGTCAGTACAGACCTCCCCCTTGATTGCCTCCTTGGAAATGACTACCCAGAGGTTAGTCAGAGCCCAAGAGAGGAACTGGTCCAGTGCCAGTCCTCTCCCAAGGATTCTGGAGGTGCTACCCCTGCAGTAACTGCAAGTAGGCCCCAAAAGAAAAAGAAAGGAAACCGGAGTAGGAAAGGTGGACAACCTTTAGCCAAGGTTCCAGCAAGCCAAAGAGATTCTGCTCCAGTAGGGGAGAACTCCAAAAGTGGCACTGGTAAAGTCCAACCTGACCCACAAGAAGTCCTGGCTAGTCAGGCAACTATTAAACCTGAGTTGGTGGCTCCTCAGTTAACAGACGAAAGAGTGGAAGAAGGGTGTTTACTACAAGATGTAGTAACCCCCTACTGTTACACAGCAGACTGGCACCCTGAACCCAAAGAAGCCTGTAACGTAGCTCCTTCCCTTGCAGGTGAAGAGCTAAAGGTGTGGTTCTGGGCACTGACAGCTGTCAGTGGCCTCTGCTGGATGTTAGCCTTTATGGCTACACTATCCTTGGCATGGTGGTCTGACCCCATGCGAAATAGCAAGTTAGGCCCCCTGACCCTGTTGGTCATGGTGGGGTTACTCCAGCCCTGGGTAACCGCTTTGGGTAAGCTAGGGGTGACCCTGGATAAGATAAGATTAGAAGAGGTGGATACCTCTAAGCCCAAACTAGAGAGAATGGGTGAAGACATTAAAAGCACAGACAACAGGCAATTCAGACTAGGTCCTATCACTGTGGAAGTGGGCCAGTTCCCCAGAGGGAATGACCTGAACAGGAGGATGTAAGGCAGAGTAGGCCCTGCAACAAACCAGCCTATTTCCTCTACTCTTCCTCGCCTGACAGACTAGGAAGACTCTCCCAGCTTTGGCTGAGTCTCCTGGCCTGTGGGCTGGGGGGGGGGCTTATGTAAGGAAATGGCTGCCTGTTGCAGTTACCCCCCACTTTTTGCCTGATACTGATGCTGACTTGACTGAAGTGTGCTGGGACCCTGCTAACCAGGCCCCAGCACCAGTGTTCTTTCACCTAAAATGTACCATTGTCTCCACAATTGGCACAACCCTGGCACCCTGGTAAGTCCCTTGTAACTGGTACCCCTGGTACCAAGGGCCCTGATGCCAGGGAAGGTCTCTAAGGGCTGCAGCATGTCTTATGCCACCCTAGGGACCCCTCACTCAGCACAGACACACTGCTTGCCAGCTTGTGTGTGCTGGTGGGGAGAAAATGACTCAGTCGGCATGGCACTCCCCTCAGGATGCCATGCCAACCTCACACTGCCTGTAGCATAGGTAAGTCATCCCTCTAGCAGGTCTTACAGCCCTAAGGCAGGGTGCACTATACCACAGGTGAGGGCCTAGGTGCATGAGCACTATGCCCCTACAGTGTCTAAGCAAAACCTTAGACATTGTAAGTGCAGGGTAGCCATAAGAGTATATGGTCTGGGAGTCTGTCAAAAACGAACTCTACAGCTCCAAAATGGCTACACTGAATACTGGGAAGTTTGGTATCAAACTTCTCAGAATAATAAACCCACACTGATGCCAGTGTTGGATTTATTAAAAAATAATTTAAACCCATCTTAGAGATGCCCCCTGTATTTTACCCAATTGTTCAGTGCAGGACTGACTGGTCTGTGCCAGCCTGCTGCTGAGAGACGAGTTTCTGACCCCGTGTGGTGAGGGCCTTTGTGCTCTCTGAGGACAGAAACAAAAGCCTACTCTGGGTGGAGGTGCTTCACACCTCCCCCTGCAGGAACTGTAACACCTAGCAGTGAGCCTCAAAGGCTCAGGCTTCGTGTTACAATGCCCCAGGGCACTCCAGCTAGTGGAGATGCCCGCCCCCTGGACACAGCCCCCACTTTTGGCGGCAAGTCCAGGGGAGATAATGAGAAAAACAAGGAGGAGTCACCCACCAGTCAGGACAGCCCCTAAGGTGTCCTGAGCTGAGGTGACCCCTGCCTTTAGAAATCCTCCATCTTGATTTTGGAGGATTCCCCCAATAGGAATAGGGACGTGCCCCCCTCCCCTCAGGGAGAAGGCACAAAGAGGGTGTAGCCACCCTCAAGGACAGTAGCCATTGGCTACTGCCCTCCCAGACCTAAACACACCCCTAAATTCAGTATATAGGGGCTCCCCAGAACCTAGGAAACTAGATTCCTGCAACCTGAAGACGAAGAAGGACTGCTGACCTGAAAGCCCTGCAGAGAAGACGGAGACACCAACTGCTTTGGCCCCAGCCCTACCGGCCTGTCTCCCCACTTCAAGAAAAACTGCAACAGCGACGTGTTCCACAGGTTCCAGCGACCTCTGAAGCCTCAGAGGACTACCCTGCATCTAAAAGGACCAAGAACTCCCGAGAACAGCGGCTCTGCTCCAAAGCAGAAACAACTTTGCAACAAAGAAACAACTTTTAAAGGACTGCACGTTTCCCGCCAGAAGCGTGAGACTTTCCATCTGCACCCGACGCCCCCGGCTCGACCTGCGGAGAAACAACACTACAGGGAGGTCTCCCGGCGACTGCGACCTTGTGAGTAGCCAGAGTTGACACCCCTGAGCCCACCCCAGCGACTCCTGCAGAGGGAATCCGGAGACTCCCCCTGAACGTGACTGCCTGCTTCTAAGAACCCAACGCCTGGTAAAGACACTGCACCCGCAGCCCCCAGGGCCTGAAGGATCCGACCTCCAGTGCAGAAGCGACCCCCAGGTGGCCCTCTCCCTTGCCCAGGTGGTGGCTAGCCCGAAGAGCCCCCCTTTGCCTTCCTGCTTTGCTGAAGAGATCCCCGGGTCTCCCATTGAACTCCATTGTAAACCTGGTCCTAAATCTCTGTTTCCCTGCGCACCGCGTCTCCCCCTCGCCGCCCGTTTTCCGCCGCCGCGTCCCGTAGCTCCGCCCCCCTCGCACCCCATTGGCCGCCCCACTCCCACCTCCCAGCTGCTCCTCCCTCCCTCCCTCCCGCCCTCTCCCACTCATATGGAGGCCGCGCAGCGGCGCGCCGCTGGCGCGCCTAAGGCAAGCCCGTCTGCGCCCGTCCGCGCCTGGCCCGCACCCAGCGCCAGACCCCCTGGTCCCCGCAGAGGCCAGCCCACCCGCAAGACCTACAACGCCGCCACTCTCATCGCAATCAACACCGGCCGGATCCCCGGCTGCTGCAGAGCCACCCCTAGACGCACCCACGGGCCCTTCACCTGCCAATCCTGCAAGTTCTCCTGCATTCAGACACGGACCGCACCCGCCAAGCCAAGCACCAGCAGCAACCACCTGAAGTGCATCCTGCTCAACACCCGCTCTATCCACAGACACGCCGTGGAACTCTGGAACCTGCTCGACACCACATCTCCAGACGTCGCCTTCCTCACAGAAACCTGGATGAATGCCTCCTCAGCGCCCGACATCGCCATTGCCATCCTGGACGGATACAAGATCACCCGGAGGGACCGCGTCAACCAGACAGGAGGAGGCATCGCCATCGTCCACAAGAACACCATCCGCATCACGACCAACTCCGACGACACCCTCACAGCCGCCGAACATCTCCACTTCCAGATACACACCGACCCCAAGACCACTCTCAGAGGCACCCTCATCTACAGACCCCCAGGACCCCGCACACAATTCAGCGAAGACATCGCAGACTTCATCAGCCCACACGCCCTCCCCTCCGCTGACTACATCCTCCTAGGGGACCTCAACTTCCACCTGGAGAACAACAACGACAACAACACCACCACCCTGCTGGACAACCTCGACAACCTCGGACTCAAGCAACTGGTGAACACCCCCACCCACTACGCCGGACACACGCTTGACCCAGTCTTCTCCTCCAGCAAGTACATCTCCTTCAGCCACTCCACCGGACTCCACTGGACAGACCACAGTTGCGTCCACTTCAGCTTCAGAAGAACCACGACTCACCACCACCCACAACAGGCTCCCCGCAGGAGCTGGAACAAGATCACCACCGACCAGCTCTCCACATCACTGAGCCAGAACCCTCCCGCCAGCTCAGCGGACCCCAACCAAGCAGCCAACAACCTCACACAGTGGATCACCAACTGCGCTGACAACCTCGCACCTCTGAAAACCCATCCCACGAGGCCCAACAGCAAGAAAGCCTCCTGGTTCAACAACGACCTCAAGAACTCCAAGAAGAACTGCCACACCCTCGAGAAAGCCTGGCGAAAAAACCCAACCATAGACAACATGACCGCCCTCAAGCACGCCTCCCGCAAACACCACCAGCTGATCCACACCACCAAGAAGACAGCATTCAAAGAACGACTAGACAACAACGCACACAACAGCAAGGAACTCTTCAGCATCGTCAAAGAGCTCTCCAACCCCAGCGCCGGAAACAACAACATCACTCCCTCACAAGACCTCTGCGACTCACTCGCCTCGTTCTTTCACCGCAAGATCGCCGACATACACAACAGCTTCGGCGCACAGACCACGTACCCAACCACCAAACCGACACCCCCCAACACCACCCTCCGCGCCTGGACCCCGGTCAGCACCGAAGACACCATCCAGATGATGAACACCATCCATTCCGGTTCTCCAACCGACCCATGCCCCCACCACGTCTTCAACAAAGCCGACTCAGTCATCGCACCCCATCTCCGTGAGATCATCAACTGCTCCTTCAACACCGCCACCTTCCCGGAGAGCTGGAAACATGCCGAACTCAGCGCCCTCCTGAAGAAACCATCAGCAGACCCCACCGACCTCAAGAACTACCGCCCCATCTCGCTCCTCCCGTTTCCTGCCAAAGTCATCGAGAAGACCGTCAACAGACAGCTAGCCGCCTTCCTCGAGACTAATGGATCCCTCGACCACTCGCAGTCCGGCTTCCGAGCCAACCACAGCACCGAGACAGCCCTCATCGCAGCCACCGACGACATCCGAGCCCTGCTCGACAACGGGGAGACAGCGGCCCTCATCCTCCTGGACCCTAGTGCAGCGCCTCAGCAACATCGGAATCCAAGAGAAGGCACTAGAGTGGATCATCTCGTTCCTCGCCGGAAGAACCAAGAGAGTCCGCCTCCCCCCGTTGAGATCCGAGGCCACCGAAGTCAGCTGTGGCGTACCACAAGGATCATCACTCAGCCCCACCCTCTTCAACGTCTACATGAGCCCCCTCGCAGCCATGGCACGCCAACACAACCTCAACATCATCTCCTACGCCGACGACACCCAGCTGATCCTCTCCCTCACCAACGACCCAGCCACCGCCAGAACCAACCTGCACGAAGGGATAAAAGACGTAGCCGAGTGGATGATGAACAGCCGCCTGAAACTGAACTCAGACAAGACGGAAGTCCTCATCCTTGGATCATCACCCTCTGCCTGGGACGACTCCTGGTGGCCCCCTGCCCTGGGCAGCGCACCCAAACCAACGGACTACGCACGCAACCTGGGCTTCATCCTGGACTCCTCCCTCTCGATGACCAGACAAGTCAACGCCGTCTCATCATCATGCTTCAACATCCTACACATGCTCCGAAAGATCTTCCGATGGATCCCCACCGAAACCAGGAAGACGGTCACCCAGGCACTCGTCACCAGCCGACTGGACTACGGTAACACCCTCTACACCGGAACCACGGCCAAACTACAGAAAAGACTCCAACGCATCCAGAACGCCTCCGCACGCCTGAGAGACTTGCACTGGCTCCCCGTCAGCAAGAGAATCATGTTCCGTCTCCTCACCCACGCACACAAGGCCCTCCACGACCTGGGCCCCAGGTACCTCAACAACCGCCTGACCTTCTACACTCCCACCCGCCAGCTACGATCGACCAGCCACGCCCTCGCCACCGTGCCACGCATTAGAAAAGCCACCATGGGAGGAAGATCCTTTTCCTACCTGGCAGCCAAGACTTGGAACTCCCTCCCCATCCACCTCCGCCTTCCATGATCCTAGACATGTGACATTGTTAATCAAAGGGGTCAGATGCTTAATGTTCAATATAATTAGAGTATGGCATGTATTAATAAGATAATTACCTGATTGGATATTACTAAGCGTCATCGACGTATAACTAATTAACTTGTGCACGGTTTCCACTTAAAGGCATGGATATTTGTGTTCACCATTAAGGGTGGGATTATGAATGTACTATATAGATTGTATACTGATGTGTCATTTATGGGAATACTGTTTTAGGAGGTCATGAAGAAGTCCTGGGGCACTCCCCGGATGAAACCCGTGTTGACAGACAAGCAAGTGGAATTTAAAAATTGCTTTTGGGAATTGACAATGTGAATTTTCTTTGAATACCAAGTGGAATCTGAAATTACTCAGGAAGTTTGGACTTGTTATTATTTTTGAAATAGGATTAAATCTCATTTAGAAATTACAGACGCAAATACAACTTGGATCGTTTAAATTCATCCGGAATAAACGTTTTTTCAAAGCTTAGAAAGGACACATTTTGGACGTTATTCTGATTTAGAACATGTAACCATTATTTTTTTATTTTAAACGTGTATCCCCGGGTCGCTAGCACAGAACCCGGGTACTGCCAAACTGCCTTTCCAGGGTCTCCACTGCAGCTGCTGCTGCTGCCAACCCCTCAGACAGGATTCTGCCCCCCTGGGGCCTGGGCAGCCCAGTACCTGGAAGGCAGAACAAAGGATTTCCTCTGAGAGAGGGTGTTACACCCTCTCCCTTTGGAAATAGGTGTGAAGGGCTGGGGAGGAGTAGCCTCCCCCAGCCTCTGGAAATGCTTTGATGGGCACAGATGGTGCCCATCTCTGCATAAGCCAGTCTACACTGGTTCAGGGATTCCCCAGCCCTGCTCTGGCACGCAACTGGACAAAGGAAAGGGGAGTGACCAATCCCCTGAACTGCACCTCCCAGGGGAGGTGCCCAGAGCTCCTCCAGTGTGTCACAGACCTCGACCATCTTGGATTCAGAGGTGTTGGGGCACAATGGACTGCTCTGAGTGGCCAGTGCCAGCAGGTGACGTCAGAGACCCCTATTGATAGGTGATTACCTCTTTCAGTAGCCAAGCCTCCTTTCTTAGTAGCCAAACCTCCTTTTCTGGCTATCTAGGGTCTCTCCTCTGGGCTAATTCTCAGTTAACGAATGCAAGAGCTCACCAGAGTTCCTCTGCACTTCCCTCTTCGACTTCTGCCAAGGATCGACCGCTGACTGCTCCAGGACGCCTGCAAAACCGCAACAAAGTAGCAAGATTTCTGCCTGGAAACACTTCTGCACCCTCCAGCACACTGTGGGACATCTTCCATCCAAAGGAGAAGTTCCTAGCCCTTTTCGTTGTTGCAGAATCTTCGGCTTCTTCCACCCGGAGGCAGCCTTTTTGCACCTTCATCTGGGGTTTGGTGGGCTCCTGCCCCCCCTGGACACTTTCGTGACTCTTGGACTGGGTCCCCTTCCTTTACAGGTCCTCAGGTCCAGGAATCCGTCTTCAGTGTTTTGCTGGTGCTTGTGGTTCTTGCAGAATCCCCTATCACAACTATTTCCGTCTTTCTGGGGTAGTAGGGTAACTTTACTCCTACTTTTCAGGGTCTTGGGGTGGGGTATTTTGGACACCCTTACTGTTTTCTTACAGTCCCAGCGACCCTCTACAACCTACCATAGGCCTGGGGTCCATTCGTGATTTGTATTCCACTTTTGGAGTATATGGTTTGTGTTGCCCCTAGGCCTATGTCTACCTATTGCATTCTATTGTGATTCTACATTGTTTGCACTACTTTTCTTACTGTTACTTACCTGTTTTGGGTTTGGTACATATAATTTGTGTATATTACTTACCTCTTAAGTGAGGGTATCCTCTGAGATACTTTTTGCGTATTGTCACTAAAATAAAGTGCCTTTATTTTTATTAACTCTGAGTATTGTGTTTTCTTATGATATTGTGCTATATGATATAAGTGGTATAGTAGGAGCTCTGCATGTCTCCTCTTTTAACCCTCCTCTCAATGGGTAATTTAGGTTCTTTTCACCCAGGTAGTTTCACCAGCCAGTTGGCATGATTTTGGAAAAGGTAAAAACATCCAGGTTACACCTGTTTTATATATTAGCACTTCTTCAGCAGAATAACCTATTTGGAACTTTTACAATCTTTTGAAGCTCACTAAAAATGCTTGATCATCATCTAGGATCAGCAGCAGTGACTAAAGATCTAGCCCAGGCCAAAGTGGCTCCTGTCGGCAACCAATTAGGCATCCTACCTTAGAACAATGAGAAAATATCTTAGTACGAAAAGCCAAATGTAGCAATACAGTTTCCAAGAGCTCCTTTTACTTGGTAGGGTCAACAGAGAAATGAAAACCGCTAAAACTAATTTCAGAAAATCCTAATTTGCCAAAGTCAGTACAAAGCCAGCCTTTTCCAGTCCTAATTTTATCTCTTGAGTCTGCTGTTGGAGCTGTTGTACTTGTTGAAATGTCCCAGCTAAATCCAATGAAAGATTCATGATGGGGCTAGATTTATAAAAATGTTGCTTTTGCAATCTGTCAGTAGCTGGACACAATTCTTGTGTCTTCTTAATGCTTCCATATTGTCAGCGGTAGGGCCAACTCTTTTCTTCAGCCAATGTGCCAACTTGCAAATAGTTTGTTTCAAGGAGGACCAGTGCCTCCAAGAATGGTCACAGTTGGAAGAACCAAGCAAAGAGCATAAAAACTCCAAGTCAGCACTAGAATCCAAGAAGATCATTAAAGAAACCTGGTTCTCACAAATCACAGAGTTGAGTAGAGCAGGTTTCTAGAAGATGAAACAAGATTACAGGAGTCATATTCCAAAAGATGAAGCAAGGTTCCAGGAGCAGGATTTAGGAGTTGGAACTGGATACTAAGAGATGGAGTGGGATGCCACAAACTAACACAAGATTCCAGGAGCAAGTAACTAGGAGGGAGAAACCACAACAAGAGTTACTGGAGCACTTGCAATGCAATCAGTGGCAGTTCCATGTTTCTTCATATAGTGAACAACCAAATAGGGCATGGAGATAGAAGAACAAAGTGCAAGTAGCCAAAATGGAAGAAAGGTAACCGTAACTGATTGGCTTTAGTAATCCTCAACTGAAGAAGCCATTTTGGTTTAGGAAACATTACCTCACCCAGTGCTTAATGTGAGCTAGTGATTTCTCGAGTTTGGCACCAGCACTTAATTTTCAACACCAGCACTTATGACTGTGTGCCACATGGTGGTGGTGTTTGTTTAGTTTAGAGATGAGCACAACAACAGCTGTTTATTAATTAATTCAATGGATATTAAAATGACTAATACCTGCTACCCTTATATGGAAAACTTACTAGGAGGGAAGCAGAAAGAAGTCAGAAACCTAGTGAATGAAGAAGAGAGGATTTGGTAAGTTTAAAAGAAAAGAAAATATGTTTAGCCCTTTTCCAGAAATGTTAATTGAATGTACTTTAGAATGAGTGCTACACAAGTGACTGACCCTGGGCACGGCTGGCTTTGTACCCAGGAACAAATGCCAGCATTCTTCCCTCTGTATGTCAAGGCAGAAACAAGCACAGAAGTGCAGTCAGAAGACCCCAACCTGCCCATCAACAAATAGCATGCTGCTCCAACAGACGTTGGATTAAGGAATAGGGTGGGTGCACTTGAATTGTATATTGGGTCAGTTATTTTGATCATAAGTGGGAGCGAATCAGGAGCCCAAAGCAGTGCCTCTTGATTTCATGTCCATAGCAACAAGTAATACATTATTCAGTTGAATTATCATGAATAACTCTCAAAATGTTAACAATATGTAATGGCACACGTTTAAAATAAAAAAATAATGGTTACATGTTCTAAATCAGAATAACGTCCAAAATGTGTCCTTTCTAAGCTTTGAAAAAACGTTTATTCCGGATGAATTTAAACGATCCAAGTTGTATTTGCGTCTGTAATTTCTAAATGAGATTTAATCCTATTTCAAAAATAATAACAAGTCCAAACTTCCCGAGTAATTTCAGATTCCACTTGGTATTCAAAGAAAATTCACATCGTCAATTCCCATAAGCAATTTTTAAATTCCACATGCTTGTCCGTCAACACGTGTTTCATCCGGGGAGTGCCCCATGACTTCTTCAGGACCTCCTAAAACAGTATTCCCATAAATGACACATCAGTATACAATCCATATAGCACATTCATAATCCCACCCTTAATGGTGAACACAAATATCCATGCCTTTAAGTGGAAACCGTGCACAAGTTAATTAGTTATAAGTCGATGACGCTTAGTAATATCCAATCATGTAATAATCTTATTAATACATGCCATACTCTAATTATATTGAACATCAAGCACCCGACCCCTTTGATTGAGTGTGAAGCTAATCACATTCAAAATTGAATCAGTGTTGAAAAAGTGCTTTATATAAAACATGCTCACAAAAAAATTTGCTCACAAAAACAATATGAAGTAGCCACCACAAAAGTGCTATACACCTTGTGTAAACCTGCATACTACCTTATATCCAAGCCATTAGTATACAACTAAGTATGTAGCATACGCTATGTACCTTCTAATTATAAGTATTAATTTTTGTTCCATTTTTTTTATCCATTTTTTGGAACACACGCATATGATAATAAGTATGATTGATCTTATTTAGAATAACAACTATTTTCTCTTCAGGAAAGATTGGTACAAACAAAAACAGGGAGTGGCAATGGGTTCAAGGTTTTCCCCCTCATACGCAAATTTGTTTATGGGGTGGTTTGAGGAGATATGGGTGTGGGGCCTGGGAGAAGCAATTTGGCATACACATATTTTATATTGGGGGCGATACATTGATGATTGTTTTATGCTATGGACAGGAGATGTGGAAACATTAGAGAGTTTTTGGAACCATCTTAATAAGAATGATGTAAATATCAAATTTACATATAAACACACTGCGACTTGTATAGAATTCTTAGATGTTGAATTGTTTGTAGAAAACAACAGAATAGAGAGTAGGTTATACCGAAAGCCAATTTCTTGCAACACCTTAATGCATGCAACGAGTGCGCCTCCTAAACATCACATAGAGGCCATACCGTTAGGGGAAATGGTTAGAGCAAGAAGAAATTGTAGCAGAAACTGTGACTTTCGTGAGGTCATTGAGGATATGGGACATAGATTTGCAGTTAGGGGTTACTCGGAGGCAGTTATACGTAAGTCTCAACATAAAATTTCGAAGACATCTCATTCACAGACACTGTTGCCCATTGCACGGAAAGATAATAAGAATAATAATAGTAGTAACCAGAAGGTAAGGATTATTTTGGATTATACAGAGAACTCTCAGAGATTGCTGAGAATTATGAGGAAGCACTGGTCTATACTTACTCAGGATATGGTATTGAAGAGATATATTGGCAATATACTGGAGGTTTCTTATAGGAGAGGAAATACCCTCAACAATATTCTTAGTCCTAGATATCTGTCCGATACAACTAAACCGAATTGGCTTAGTGTACATAACCTGGGATTTTATAAATGTGGCTCATGTGCAATGTGTAAGTGGGCATGGCAGGCCAAAAAAGATTTTCATGGTATTGGTGGTAACAAATATGATATAAAATCACGTATAGATTGTAACACCAAGTTTGTGGTGTATATATGCTTGTTTGCAAATGCGAGAAAATCTATGTGGGCAGTACGATACACCCACTTAAAGTTAGAATATCTGAACACTGGAGAGCGATAAGGCAGGAAGATGAACGGTATACCATAGCCTCTCATATGAAGGTATGTGATGCACAGGGAATTCACAAACAATTCTGGTTCTTCGGCTTTGATTACTGTGAATTAAATCCAAGAGGTGGCAACAGGGAACTGGCTTTAAGGAGAAGGGAATCTACATGGATTATACAATTAGGAGCCGTAGAGCGGGGTCTTAATACAGATTATGAGATGGAATATTTTCTAGGCGATAAGTAGGGGACACTGCCTACGAGGTGGCAAAATAGAACTGGATGTAAAGAAATTAGGGAATTTATATGGGTAATATTATTAGGAGTCATAACGCAAGGTTGGAACTTAGATGAAGAGATGGAGTTTTTGCTTGGTGTTGAATAGGAGATAACTTTGTAAGAAAAGATTATTAAGAATTGAAATAGCTTTTCATGACTATTCTGTTTTGTGGAATACTTTTCTGTGTAGTATTAGGCAATTTCTTGGTTAGAATTTAGCTTTTTAGGTAATCCAGGTTTAGGAGCTGTTCTGTTTGCTAATTACATTATAAGAGATGTCAGTGTCCAACTGTAAATATGCCAAGTATTTATTGAATATAGTGTATTACACTGTAACACGTGATTGGAAGGGAACCTGATTGGGAGTCAATATAGATCCTGTAATAGAATATTATGCAATATGAACAGGACTGGCAGTATGGAATCCTAATATATTTGGGCTTTACTCCAGTTTACACACATTTTAAAAACAATCTGACATTAGCATAATTACTGCTTATTTTTTGTAAAATATAATCTATTAACACATGTGTTTTACATTTCGTGCGCTAGTGGTGTAATTGAAGCAACGGTTGGTAAAAGGCCGGGAGGCATCTTTATTGACTTAGGATAGTCTGTCTTCCATGTCTCTATAGCTCCACACCGGCACAAATAGCTTGTAGTCCTTTCTCTATTACTATTATAAGACCGCAGCTTTTAAATATGACGCGGAGGGAGTGCTTTCGTTCCGATAGCTGTTGGTTGGCGTACTCGCCGTATACTGGTTTCTGGGCACGAGATAAATAAATTAAGATATAATACAGGTAAGATAAGTAACGGAGCATTGGGTATTCTGTCCTTTATGAAGAGTACTCTATTCAAGATTGCTTACGAATGGTTCCTTAATGAAACTGATTGTAGGATACATTGGCTGAAATACGCATGAGACCTCATATTGGGATTGAGCAAAGTAGCTGTGATTTGTTTGGGACAGATGAGCATCACAGGTGATGAAAATCACTATAGTACACGTATCTCTTCAAGAGTATGTGGCATACTTGGTTACTAAGGACTAAAATGTATTTATTTTCTATTTCTCTCAGACTTACGGACACATGTTTTAGCTTTCAAAAAATGGATAAAAAAATGGATCTAAAATTAATACTTATAATTAGAAGGTACATAGGCCCTCATTCTGACCTTGGCGGGCGGCGGAGGCCGCCCGCCAAAGTCCCGCCGTCAGGTTACCGTTCCGCGGTCGAAAGACCGCGGCGGTAATTCTGACTTTCCCGCTGGGCTGGCGGGCGGCCTGAACGGGCGGTCGCCTTCAGGCCGCCCGCCAGCCCAGCGGGAAAGAGGCTTCCACGATGAAGCCGGCTCGGAATCGAGCCGGCGGAGTGGAAGCTGTGCGACGGGTGCAGTTGCACCCGTCGCGTATTTCACTGTCTGCGCAGCAGACAGTGAAATACATTTAGGGGCCCTCTTACGGGGGCCCCTTCAGTGCCCATGCCAGTGGGCCCCGCGACCCCCCCTACCGCCATCCGGTTCCCGGCGGGCGGACCGCCGGGAACTGGATGGCGGTAGGGGGGGTCGGAATCCCCTCGGCGGCGCAGCTAGCTGCGCCACCTTGGAGGATTCAAAAGGGCGGCGGTACACTGGCGGGAGCCCGCCAGTGCTGCCGGTCCGACGGCGGCTTTACCGCCGCGGTCGGAATGCCCTTGGGAGCACCGCCGGCCTGTCGGCGGTGCTCCCGCGGTCCTCCAACCCGGCGGTCATGGACCGCCAGGGTTGGAATGACCACCATAGTGTATGCTACATATTTAGTTGTATACTTATGGCTTGGATATAAGGTGGTATGCAGGTTTACACAAGGTGAATAGCACTTTTGTGGCGGATACTTCAATTTTTGTTTGTGAGCACATTTTTTTGTGAGCATGTTTTATATATAGCACCTTTTCAACACTGATTCAATTTTGAATGTGATTAGCTTCACACTTAATCAAAGGGGTCAGATGCTTAATGTTCAATATAATTAGAGTATGGCATGTATTAATAAGATAATTACATGATTGGATATTACTAAGCGTCATCGACGTATAACTAATTAACTTGTGCACGGTTTCCACTTAAAGGCATGGATATTTGTGTTCACCATTAAGGGTGGGATTATGAATGTACTATATAGATTGTATACTGATGTGTCATTTATGGGAATACTGTTTTAGGAGGTCATGAAGAAGTCCTGGGGCACTCCCCGGATGAAACCCGTGTTGACAGACAAGCAAGTGGAATTTAAAAATTGCTTTTGGGAATTGACAATGTGAATTTTCTTTGAATACCAAGTGGAATCTGAAATTACTCAGGAAGTTTGGATTTGTGATTACTTTTGAAATAGGATTACATCTCATTTGGAAATTTCAGACGCAAATACAACTTGGATCGTTTAAATTCATCCGGAATAAAAGTTTTTTTCAAAACTTAGAAAGGACCCATTTTGGACGTTATTCTGATTTACAACATGTAACCATTATTTTTTTATTTTAAGCGTGTGCCATTACATATTGTTAATATTGGATAACTTTGGCAGTTATCGTGTGGGGTGTACTCGGGGTGAAACCTTAGTTTTTGGCACCGTTTGTATATAACATATGGGAGTTTTTCTTGTGAGTAAGAGCGCCTATTACTCATTGATGTTTCACCCTCTCTTTTATTTGCAACTCTCAAAATGTTGTTTGTGTTCTACTAAGAAGGGCATATGGTAAATTATGGAGCAAGAAATATATACACAAATTTAGATAATCATTTTTTAAGGATCCCACTCCCACAGCCTTGCCTTATGTATTTTAGGTAAGAAAGTAAATTACCAGTGTCTCAGAGCTTATTATTTTCAAATAACAAAGTTCTTCTTCACTAAGAACACCAAAGTAAAACCACTTTTTTCAAAAGATGTCCAATAGTAATCAACTGTCTTCATACGTTGATATGATATTGTAGTTCAAAATTACCACACCTCTTCCTTTGTCAACTATTCTTTTAGCAATGGTGGTATCTTGTGTGAGCACTGGATGGTTCCAAATGTAGCCTCAATAATGTCAGTAGAGTGATTACAATTCAACTCATTATTGTCTCTCAATAGGCATTTGTAAAACAAAAAACATCAGTAGTGTCCACATTAGTAATTTTAGGCATAAATTTGATTTGACTTTTAAGCGATTGACTGTAGTGTGAAAGTACTGAATATAAAGATCCTTCTCTGTGTTCTTGAGAGTCATATCATTGGACTGTTCTAATTAAATGATAGTAGAGTAGGTGGCTCTTCAATTGGTATCACTTTTAGGTGGCTTAGATTTAAAGAACCTTTACATTATAATTTTTGGCTAGATGGAAACATATACGTTAACAGGTGTTAAGTTATACAATTTACACTTTTGTTGACTGAAATCACACAAATACATGTAAAAACTTTTATTCCAAACTCTTGTGTGTTTTAATATGTAATTTTGTATTAATTTGTTGTTTCAAGGAAGGGGAAATGGCGCTACAAGCAGAGTATTTGCAAGTCCATTTTTGGCACTTACCACCCCAAACGACTAAATCTAGGAAGTACTTCCTTTTCAATGTGTAGAAAACTGAGTTTTTGTTGCAGTTGTCCCCCCACTTTTTGCCCCCTTTTTAGCTACTGAATGCTGTTTTTCAGATCCGACAGTGCACTGAGGCCTGCCAACCAGAGCTCAGTGCCAGAGCTCCTTCCTTAAAACAAGGTGGTCTAATTGTAACACAACTGGTAAAAGACTTTAGCACCCTTATAAGTCCCTAATAAATGGTACACCTCATACCTAGGACATGGGTACTAAAGAGCATCCCTAAGGGCTGCTGCATATCTTATGCCACCCTAAGGGACCCACACACAAATTCCACACAAACTGCTATTGCAGGCTGCGTGACACGGTGCAAACCATGAAGTGAAAATGTGGCATGGCACACGCCTGTGTACCATGCCAAAGTCACTACATTTATTATCAGTAAGCTACCCCTACAACAGGCCTTTCAGCCCTAGGGCAGGGTGCTTTATATTTTATGTGAGAACATATCTGCATGAGCAGGTATGCCCCTGTAATGTCCACTTCTATTACTAGACATTAAAAGTGAACAGAGAAGCCACCTTAAGGTATATAGTGGGCACTGGTCAAAACAAGTTCACAGCTACAGGATCAAATGGTGTTTGGTATCAAACACCTCATATTAATAAACCCACACTGATTTCTGTGATGGATTTATTAATACATACACCCAGAGGGTAACTTAGAAGTACACCTTGAACCTTACTAGTCCTCTAGTGTCCAGCCTACCACCACAGATGAGTGTCTGACTCCCTAGGAGGTAAGGGCCACACTCTCAGAGATCAGACACTATAGTTTTTAGGCTAGTAAATTAGCATGTCAAGTCAGGCTAGTCACCCCCCTAAGGTGGGCTACCAAAGTGAACAAGAAAATCAGGATTTACCATCTTGGTTTTGGTGAAATTGGGAACCCAGGGACAGGGTGATGCCTACTGCTCACACGAAGTGCCCATCTAGAGGATGTAGTAACCCCAGGGTGAGTAGCCTGTTGGCTACTACTCTCACTAGCCTTATCCTCCCTAAATGTAGTATTTAGGTGGCCCCTGACACCAGGAAATCTGATTTGTATGCCTGGAGAAGAAAGAAAGGCAAAGAAGAGCCCACAACGTGAGAACTGAGGAGCAGCAACTGACTTGGCGCCAACACTGCCAGCCTGCCTGCTGTCTCCAACAACTGCATGGACCCAGCTCGTCCAGAGAGAAGTGTCACCTCCAAACTCCAAAAGCTGTGGAGGAGGCACCCACAGCTTCAGCTGGCCAATAACAGCTCCCTTGGAGCAGAAGATCTGCTTCCATGCAAATTTGCAAGCACCAGCACACGAGCCACCCATCCCGAGTTGCCATTAACTGATGGTACTCCTTAGGCACAGAGACTCTCAAGAGCTGAGCCTCATCTGGGGTTTAGCAGGACTGCACCCCCCAATCCCCACCTGCAGCCTGTCTCAGCAGAAAAGCAGGAACCGCAAGAGTCTCTTGAACGCCAAGACCCAACGACTGAAAGCACCACTGCATCTGTGCCCATAGCCTGAGGAGAAGTAGACAAATGGTGCACATGGGTTTCTGAGACCCTCTACAGCTCAACCCCCCTTTGGGTTTGGACAGACTGAACCCCCAGTCCATGCCTGTAGCCTGTTTTTCAGAGGCTACCACAAACCGCGAGTGCCCCCCGCAGCGCGACCCCGCCTGAGAAATCACCACTGCAGCTGAGTCCCCTATCCAAGTTCCAGTTGGCCAGTGATGTCCCTATGTGCCCGAGCATCTCAAGTGCTGACCCCCCCATGTGGGGTTGCCCAGACTGCCCCCCCAGTCCCTGCTTGAAGCCTCCTTGTCACTGGACAATTTTCCCATTGAAATCAATGCCCCTGTGCCCCCCGAGGTGCTGTCTTGGACCTTGCCTCATACTTACCGTATCTCCATAAGACTGGTCCTGTAAGTTGTTGCTAAGTGCCCATATGCAGTATATTTGTCTTTTCCCATAGTATAAAATTACCGCTTTAAAGTCATTGCAAGTGTATTTGCAGTTTACTTCAAAACTGCTAAGTAAAAAAGTGCTTATCCAATAATGAAGTTATTGGTGTCAAAATATGTAAAAATATGTGTTATTTTTCTAAATTGGTCTCGAGTTTCTTCTTGAGTGTGTGTCCCATTTATTGACTATGAGTGTGTTCAACAAATGCTTAATACTGCCCTCTGATAAGCCTAACCTCCTCACCCACAGTACCTCAAATGAGAGCATTTAGGATTGTTATTTTTAGCCTCTATCTACCAACAAGAGTAGTCTGTACCATCTGCATTGTGTGCCCCTACATTGGCCAACTTCCTACCTTGCAATGCATGAGAGGTATTGCTACAACATGTCTTGTGGATTATCTGGAGAATGCAAATGCATAATAAAAAGAAAGTTCCCCCTTAAAATAATACATTCTGCAGTAAATTTCAAGGCATACTTGGAATATGTGCTAAAACTAACCATTTAAATGTTTTTATTATGTCTAATGTATTTGTAGTTTGCTTAGACTCACAACTTACTCCAGAGGTTGAATTGGCTGGTTTATTTTCACTGTGAGTGTGCCAATCACGAAGACTGGATGTGCCATTGTGGCACCTACTGGCTGCACCACTCATTTTATGTGCCATTGTGGTCCATTGTTTGTGCCGCTGGTTGTATGTGGCACTGATAGTCCTATTTGTGTGTGCCATTATCATCCATACTCATCATCACTTGCTAGGTTGAGCCTGCTGGCAGCGCAAGCTGTCTCGCTGTGAAAGACTTATTGTGGGCTTGCTTACCAAGAAAATGCATGGCTTACAGCCCACCCATTGTATTCCAATATTTGACTTTATTTTTACTTTTATTTGACTGCTTTTTATTCCATGATGTTCCTTGTTTCATCCTGTCATTCTTGTGGTTGTTCCTCCGTTGGAGCATAGCCCCTTTACCATCTCTCGGATTGGCTGGTTTCAACCCTTTCACTGCTCACTTTAAGGGAACTATTTTTTTCTTCAAGTACTGCATGCGAGTGCATATGTTTTCTTGCTCTCTCATGAGCTGCTCTCCCAAATCTTAGAGTTTGACAAAATGAATTATATGGCTTTCGAACCTTATATCGATTTACGATTTTGATTCAAATCTTTATTCGCCACTATCAAAACAGGCCATAAAAGAACAGACATTAAATACAACACTTCCTAAAACAAGATAAATATATTTATTTAAAATATTCATTCAGAACTTAGCATCATTCAAGTATAAATACAGTATTACAAATGATAAAGAAAGCTTTTCCTAAGACTTCTTGCTTTGCAGTTGTGGGAGGCAACACAAAAACATATTGCGGGGGCCTCTATGACAACACAGAAAATTAACTGCAGTATTATGATCCATGATACTGTGTGCAATAAAACATTTTCAGAAAGTGCTTCCTTGGATCAAAATAAACTTGTCCAGGACAACCAAGCATCAGCTGAAGGGCGTTGCTGATGTAGGAGAGCCATGGGATGTTAAAAGCACAATCTAGTGCTAAGCAATCCCAGATAATTGCCTTTGTAAATTCTGTCTCAGGCTTAGCCCATATTGCATGCCACAGTAATATGTGGTTTGAGGGACAACAGATCATCCAGGTATGTTAGCCCAACTTTCTTATGAACAGTAGAGGATGAGGAGGAGGAGGGAGTGCACAGGAGATGCCTTGGGAAGGTGTTTTTTTCAACCTGTAAAGGGCTACTAGGTGTATAACCCCACACCACTGCCAAACACTGCAGCTGACAGTGCGTGGACTTTAGGGTAATCATTTCCCTGATAGGGTGGCATCCAAGTTTGTGGGAAAACCTGAACACACCCTCACACAATCTATTCAATGTGAGCTGGTCATTCTGTATATGTTGGACCCTTGAGCCATTACTAGAAAAAAGGATGTCCACCAGATAACAAAAGGAATTGACCTTAGCAAGTGGTGTACTGGTTGCCATGAAACTAGCAATGGTGTCCAATAATCACTGTAGGCCAACAAAGGTCCTTGACATTAGGACCACATTGTCGGTGTACAAGAGAAAGGGGACCAGATGGTCAGCAACAATTGCAGCATTGGCCTGCAAGTACCGAAGGGCATCATCAACACCATTTATATACAGTGAAAATAAAAATGAGGTTAAAACACACCCCTGTCTAACACCCCACATAATTCTAAAGGAAGGGTAACATTCCCCGTTGAGACCATATTGTACCTTGACTGAGAGATTCTTATTCAGACAGGAAAGAAGACAGACATTTTCAGGGGCCCCATATGACAGCAGGGTATGCCAAAAATTGAATGGTTCACCAAATCGAATGGGCTATTGAGGTCTGCAAAACAAAAATAAAGGGATCCTGGCTTGACCTTATTATGTTTCCCTATAAAACATTCAAGATGTACACATTGTCCCAGTGTCCCCAGACCTTTCCTGAATCCATAGTGGACATCCAACAGGATGGAGATAATGATAGCCCAATCCCACAATCTTAGCAGAACAGCCATATGCAGGAGTTTTACAGATGAATCCAGGAGGGAAATGGGGCAATCACATTTCGGGTCCGACCTGTCCTCCTTCTTAAAAATGGGTCCAATAATGGAATTAGCCCACGTAGAGGGTACTGCTCCCACTGCCACCACATTAAAGATTCAAGTCAAAATAGGCCCCCATAGTGTCCCAAAGCTTTACGTCTGGAACAACCTTACAGAGGTTCAAGAACTTTGTCCAGGGTAAAGTCAAGGGCCTACCACTCTTGGAGGTAACAATCAATTCTACCTCCTCTAAAGCCAGTTGAGTATGTGTCAGCACATTATTAGCAGAAGGGTTCAAGACCCTTTCAAAATGATCAACTCAGGCTTAAAGGGGGACGTGTGATATTAATTCTAGAATGGAGTAATTTTTTAATAACATGGCATTTACCGTATTCAGGATATCATCTTTAGTCTCAGTGGCCTGAACCAGGTTTGCCCAAGCCCTTAGCTCCTTTTTCCTCAAAACAGACGCCTCATTATATTGATTCCTTGGGGACTTGATGACAAGTCAGCCATGTCTCTTGGGGGTCCCTGACTGAACAGGGTACATCAAAAGGGTGTTACGAGCCCTGGTAATCAACTCAAAGGCACAGACCAAACCAACATTATCCACATCAAGGTCTAAGCAAAGATCAATGCATTCATAACTAACAACCTCTGCAGCACACACATAGAGTCAACCCCACACCATCTAATATAAACTCCATTCAGCCTAACTGGAAAAATATTAGCTATACAGTTAGAGACTGAAGGACAGATGGCATTGAAGGCCCTATGTAATACAATTGAGTTCTGATCACTTACTGCAGTTTGTTTTTCCCCAATATTGGAAACTAAATGGCTAGCAGTAGTGCTAATTAAAAATGATCAATTGTGGAATGTCCATCTCTACCAACAAAAGTACTGTAGTAGATGTACTGTAGTCTTCCAGCAACAAAAGATTATACTTGTGAATCAAATAGTTTAAAGTCTTTCCATATGCACTGTGTAGAAAGTGTAGGGCTCCCAACTCCACCCAGTTTTTGAAGCCGCACACCAGTCTCGCTGGGTGGCTACATCTTTGGATGTTAAAATCAACAGCGCACACAATAAGACAGGCAAGTTCGAATAGTAAAAAAAAACACATTTAGGTCCGCTTAAAGAGCAGCAACAACATCACCAGGTGAATCAAACACATTTTTATAAAAATTGATTTACATAAGGTCTGCTCCCCCCTTTGAAAGACAATAACACAAATTGGTAATATGGAGAAGATGTAGCAGATCTTCTGATGGCAACAAGCAGCAAATTAGAAATCAGTGTCTGTGAACCACCTTCGGCACGGTTAGCTGGTGATGGTATTGCTGCAGTAAATAGGGAAGAAAAACCTTCAACCTGCAAAGGGTCCACCTGACAAGTTTCCTGAATATAAATTATGTGGGTCGTGGAAGTGATGTTCAGCCAATCTGGCACTGATAACTTGTTCTGAAGCCCCAAAATGTTCCAAGAAAAAAACTCACATAATCCATTGTAGCCAAATTTGGCTGGGGGACAGCCAAAACAAGCAGACTAGAACACCTTGCCAAACCCCCATTGCTGAGCAGGTGAAGGATACAAAGGACAGAAGCATTAAAATCATCAGGAGATGTGGATATGTGGCAAGGGAATGGAAAATGAAGGGCTTTAAGGTAATTTGTAAAAAATAGGTAGGATATAACCACTGTATCTGGGAGTCAGTCTACTACCTGCAAGTCATTCAAGGCATTGTTCCTATTTGAGAGTGTGAAAGAGAAGGGGTAATTAAATTACAAGCAATGGCGAGGTTGGAGAATCGACACTCAGAATCAATGGGTACTTGAGAGAAACAACAGTAGAAAAATCCCAGGGGAAGAAGAAGACCATTGCCAACATCAGAAGGGTCGGACGAAAATGTATGCAAGATTTCGTCTGCCATTCTCGGCTACTTAAAATTAATAATGACACAATCCCCCTCAAAAGATTTCCTAGATGGGCCAATCCAACCCACCCTACATGTCTTCAAAATTTGGTGAGCTCCAGATATTGGGATAATAAACTTAGACTTGTAACGAATGGAGGTCTTTTTTCCTGAACTGGGCTGACGACTCTACGGAACTCTGGGGCAAGGGTGGAACATTAGCTATTATTACTACATAGGGACCACAGGCAGGGGGTAAATGTATCACTTCCTTGCTGGAGCACCCATCCCCTCCACTATGCAGCCTTGTGTATTGGAAGGGATGGGATTCAGAATGGGTTGGCATGGACGGTGAGCTGACGGTGGGGCCAGCCAAAATGTTGTTCACAGCTGGCTGGGTTAGAAGATGTTGCACACTACCCACGGAATTGGAGGAACTGCTCAATCTTAAAGCATCCCCACTCTGTTGTAGCCACTCTTCCTCCTGAGCCCAGAGGCAGCTTCTGATAGACAAAATTATGGGGGGTGACAGGGCAGGGGGAGGGGTGCTAGTCTGACTCTCTGAAGGGTAACCAGGGGTTGTGTTACAAACATGAGGGGGTGGCACTTGATGTATTTGCGGCCCTTCGGGCACCTGCATTTGGGTGTGCTTGGTTGATTGATTAGCAACTGAATTAACATACCTTGCCTTAACGCCAGCTAAAAAATCTTCAATAGCCCACAGCTTAGAACATACAGTAGCAAGCAAACTTCGCCCCTCACAGTATCCAAGAAATTCTTGTGGAAGGGTGTTATTATGAGGTGAAATGAAAGCTGTACCATGAATCGATTCAGGGTCGGCAGAGTATTCAGATAATGGCACTGAAACCATAGCTTGTGCAGGGTCCTCCACTGTTGCACGCACAATCTGTGTGCCAATCTCCCCTGAAAGAAATGGTCCCAGACCCGATTCCTACAGCCAAGGTACCAGAGAGGCAGCACTGCACATGTTCTATTCCCTTGTTTAGAGCCCCCATTGTGAGTTTAACGTAACTGTGCAGGCAGGAGGAAGGGCAGCTAGAGTTAGCAGTGACAAACATTTTGCACTTTCCCATTACGGCCAAAAGTACAAATCAAATTCAATGCTCAACAGTACCTTAAAAACATCTTAAAGATGACAGCCAATTGGAGAGGCCCAGACCTGCCTCTTTCAGGCTCTGAGTGCAGACGGGCTTGCTCTAGGCCTGGTCTTCGCCCAAGCACTTGCCACGGTGCGTCCTGCGCTGCAGGAGTGAGCACGCTGATTTAAATCACCTGCCTGGTGCTGATTGGTAGGTCCCGCGTCTGCAGCTCCTGCCACTGTACACAAAACTCAAGTTCCCTGTGGCCAGCAGACTTCCACAGGAAAGATCCCACACTGCAGGAGAGAGTGCGCTGATGTAAAGCGCCTCCCTGGTGCTTCTTGGTAGGTCCATCGGCTGCCCCTCTGCTGCTGTATGCAAAGCTCAAGTCTCCCAGTCTCAGCAGACTTCCACAGGAATTATCCTGTCCTGCGGGAGTGAGCGCATTGATTCAAAGCACCCGCCTGGCACAGATTGGTAGGTCCTGCGGCTGCCCCTCCTGCAGCTGCATGCAAAGCTAAAGTCTCTCGGAGTGAGCAGACTTCCCACAGGAAAAATCCTGCACTGCAGGAGTGAGACAGCTCATTTATAGCGCCAGTCTGGCACTGATTGGTAGGACCCGCAGCTGCCCCTCCTGCCACTGTAGGCAAAGCTCAAATTCCCTGGAGCCAGCAGACTTCCACAGGAAAGATCCCACACTGCAGGTGTGAGCACTCCGATTTAAAGTGCCTGCCTGGTGCTGATTGGTAGGGCCTGTAGCTGCCCATTTTTAGAGAGCAAACATTAGTAATAAAAATGAATTACTAAAACACAATGTGAAATAACGTGCATTTAAAGGCCTAACTGAAAAACGTGTGTTAGAAAAATAAACATGCAGCTTTAAAAGTGACTGACATGATGTCCACCACAATGTATTCTTTGTGAAATAATAAATACTAATGAAAATATATTCTGATTTATCATAATTATGTGTTGAAGAAGATGAATTATTAATGTATTACAGAACTAATGATTTAAAATTATTATTAAAACTGTTTTATTTTCTTCATGTATTAGTCTTAGTGAAAAGGCCTAAGTTTAAGTATTTTTCCAGAAGCACAATATTTACATTTTTCTGATTTCACTGAAATGTTTGCAAACAGTTTATTAAAAATCCTGTGTGACTTGCACAGTGGAAAAATTATGTTCTGCTCTTACTTTACTTGTTGTATTTCCTTGGGATAATAACTGTAAGTTTTAACAATAGGCTTCCGTGCTCAATGTCATGTTCCATTTTGCTTTGTATTTTGTAATATTTTACGGAAGCTGATGAGCGTAAGAAGAACTAAAAGGGATACATCTGAAGCACAGATGAAAGTTTATTGGCTGCGCACTAAACCACCTCATAGTCTTGTCCAATAGACGCCTAACTAGTAGGGTTTTGGGACTTTAATTTATCAAGTTGTAGGTGATGGAAGTCAGTTCCTGTTCTAGTTCTGTGCTGAGTTAGATATGTTGCTGTTATTTAGCTTTTACTTATGATTTTAATAGTTCAGTTACTCGAGGCCCACTATTTCTGAACTGTTGCCCCATTCATGTTCCTGTTGCCTGGTGCTGCTCTCTGAATACCTGCAGTTCCTGTGCTCTGCTGAAGAAGAATCTGCAGGTTGCTGTCTCATTTAGGAGATGTATAACTAATGTGCATTTATTTTTCCTTTGCAGATTTTCCCTTTAGAAAATCTAACCACATGTTTTTGATTAGCACCAAAGGTAGCTGTTTTCCAAATTAATTTTTGTCTTGTTTTATTTTTTCATGAAGTCCAAACACTCTTTTCAAATTAGAGTAATAGCTAGGGATTCCTGACCCAATATCTGATTATAAATGTTTATTAATTGATTGTGATTAATTCAACTGCACACATTAAATGTATCCTGTTTCTATTTTCCTTAAATCCTGCTTTTATTTAGTATTGTTCTCTTGGAATGTCTAATTTCAAATGCATTGGCAAGATTGAGATTATTTAGACACTTTGGACAACCTCTGTTGTTTTTATACTTTTATCATTTGGTCTTGCATGATTTACATGACTTTAGCACTGTTAATTTAAGGCAATAAATGTTTAAACTTTACTAAACTGGTGTGGTGATTCATGGCCACATAAGTCAAGGTGTGTTTAAATTGCTGACTGTTTGCTGCATATTTTGTAATTGATTTATGGCTATTCGTTCTCTTTGTTTGACTGGATAATTTCTTACTCCTGTCTGAGTCAAAAGATTTGAGTCGACCTCTGAAGGTGGTAGATGTCACTATCCTTTTAGTGTCACCTTACCATAGTATAAAATAATGTAAGGTTGCATGCCCACACTTTCCTGCCACTTTATGCAAAGCTCAAGTCTCCTGGGGCCAGAAGACGTCCAAAGGAAAGATCCCATGCTGCGGCAGTAGGCGTGCTTATTTAAAATGCCCGCCTAGCGCTGATTGGTAGGTCCTGCAGCTGCCGTGCTGCTGCTATATGCAAAGTTCAAGTGTTCTGGGGAGAGCAGACATCCACAGGAAAGATCCTCTTTATATCATTTTTCCGAATTGCTTTTTTGTTAGGCAGGAATCTGGTGCTAATTGAAATACTTGTGTGCAGTTACCACCATAACGTTGTGCTGTATTGTTTCATTCTAATGCAGCACAGAGCTGCATTTTGTAATTTATGGGTTTTCCAGATAATATCAGAATGCCCCTTCTTGCACACAGATGGAGATTCTACTTTCTGCTTTTCAAGCCTGAGCAGTTCAATGTGTAAACAGCTTGAAAGAGGCAGAGCTGGTAATCTGACATTAAGGAAATGAGTAACAGCCTCCTTTTAACACAGTGAAATAGCTTGTACTTAGAAAACGCCTTTCAGGAAGCACGTACACTAGAAAATAAATATTTCCCTAAAGCCCAAAATAAAGAGCGTTCACACAAAAGAAGAGGCTTGGCACTGGATTGATGTTTATAGATAAAGTTTGTTTTCTACCACTCATTACATAGGATATTTTTCACTTTCATACACACTTGCATTGTTCATGTTGTTCTGTAACAGCATTCAAAACGGCACAGCCAGTACTGCTTTAAAAGAATGGTGGAAGAGAGTGTTTGGAATAAATGCATGATGAGGATGTTCTTTTCCTGGTTTAAACACAATGCAATTCCTCTTTAAATACGGCCTTCCTGTTCTGACCTGAACCATTCGTCTTCCCAGAGGATAGGAAGAGGAAGGATTCAAACCACAGGCAGTAAAGGTGGCACACTGTAATATATACGGGATATTTAAACCTAGATAAGCATTTGTTCGGATTCTAATCTGTTACCTCGAACTTGTCTCGAGTGGGGCGTGGAGCAATGCATAATCTTGGAGCAATCATAAAAAGTGCCACAGTTTCTTAAGAAGCAACACATTTTTACATAATTTAATTTGCTAACAGTTCTGTGTTTGAAGTGTATTTTCTCTTTGAACCCACATAAAATAAACTAATAGAACCGTAAAATAACCTGAAGGTAAAGTAAGAAGATGTACACTAGTTTTTAGTTCTCCTAAACCAGCACATGCGCTGTTTGTTGTGAGACATTTTGTTAGCTTACAATGGGCTTAGAGACCACCTCTTGTTTACCATTGGTTGGCTGTATTGCCCCTCTCTTTTGCACACTTCTTATTCATTAGATTCTGTGGGTTTCACTTCCTCTTTTTATGTTTGCCACTCCCCTGGAGCATGTCCGAAGCTCCGGAGCACTGCTTGTGTTTTGGAGCTACTTTTTTTCTTTTAGTTTAAGCATTCCATGAGTGTGTGTGTGTTTCCCAGCTGTCTCCCTCATGTGCTGCTCTGCCCCTGCCTTCCACTCTCCATGTCGCTCTATCTCACCCGTGTGCTTCTGTCCCCAACCCATGCTCATGTTGCCTAATCCTGCCTGCAAACTTCTGTGCCTCCTAAAATTGATTTCTATTCCCCATATGCTTCTGCCCCCTCCCACGGTTGTGGTGCTCTCTGTCACCTGTGTACTTCTGTGCCTCCTATGTTGCTCTTGTAGGTCTGCAGGTTTCTGTAGCCTCACTCTACGCAATGGTGCTCTCCACTGTCATTCATTTGGGTGATTCTCCCCCTCTGCTCCATTTTACTGTCTCTCACCCTCGTGCTTCTCTATTCATCTGCCATGCCCAGACCTGCTACCCTGACCCACAGCACCGTTAATATTTTGAACAAGCATTTGCAATGCAATGGGTCTTGCTATTAGCGTTATAAACTCCTAACTGGACTTTTCTTGCTGCATAAACTGAAAATGAAAAGTAAAACAGTTTCACATAAGCGACCTGACAGCGACCATGAGCGTGAAGGAGGCACACACAAGTAAACAGAAGTTCAGCCGCAGTCAAACGTATCGCCAAAAGTGCAATTATCCATGCAACCGGCAAAAGTGCAATTATCACTGTAACAGGGTCAATGTCATGCAAAGCGGTTGACTACTACCCAGCGAGATCGCGCTGCGCAGGAAATAAAAATAAAAAATAGTCCAGAAGTCATGCAGGAAACAAGGAGCCTTGTATGTTTTCAGTTGTTACCAGTGCTCTCGAGGAGGGCTAAACACTGAAAAAAGCATAAGGTATGCATGTCCTTCACTAATGAAATCAAGCGAATTTTAAAAGGCAAGCCCACAAACCAACCAAACTCATGGGTGTGGTTAAAAGCCCACAGAGGGATTACAACAGGGGCCAGAGCGCTTGCACGCTTGACCCTAAAAAGGGCAATGACACAGCTTCCATGCTGCATCATTTTGGAAGCTTATCACACACCTACAAAATGACACAGCCCCGCTGCCACATCATTGTGCTTACTTTTTAAATCTTTTTTTATCTTTCCTTTATACTGTACGGCATCTACTTTAATGCTGTACGGAACGAAGAAAAGACACTGGCAGACTCAATAGGTCTCTAATGCAAGATTAGATTTACCAATACTTGTTGTATAAGCATCATCCATGTCACAGGTTCTATGTGACCTTGTGCGTTTTCTGTGTTGCTGGGTACAAATGGTATTGTTTTTCTTCTAACTGTTGCAGTTTGTATGGGTAACTGTAGTCTTTTATATATTATTGTGTACCTACTTCATTTGGGGGCATCCCCATTTAGATTTCTTTAGCCTCCTGATTTAGGATATAGCCAGGTCTCTGTGGAGCAAGGGAAACAGAAAGGTATCTAACACTGTTTCTGTGGGCTATCCACATCTGGAAGAAAGGAGTTTGGAGGACAACAGATGATTCACTTGGAATAAAACAAGACTGCTCTCAAATCAGTTTATACATAATAGACACATTTTAGTGGGGATTTATTATACCCTAACTTATTGTAGAAAATATAGATTAGAATTGTCATGATTATAATACAAACATAAGCAAAAGGCAGTTAAAACAGGATACAAAGGCATCAAACACTTTCTTAGGAAGAATCCTAGACTGCATTTGTTTCTTAGATGTGTCCAGCTATGTAAAACCTTCCTTGAATAGCTCTGTACAGCCCAAGTGGGGTGGAAAATGTCTTTGTCAGAGGCTTGACTCCCAGTCATGTAGCTGTTCCTTCCCCTTTTCTTGGGAGAGACAGAGTTATGGTTTGTGAGAATAGAAATGTACGGCTGGTTCAATACATCAATTAGCAACCTAGAGCAATTTTAATATTGTTACAACAGCGGTTCACCGTGGGCTTATTCTGAGATAATATGCATAAACATGGGGATGAATAATACATACAGAAACATAAAAAACAAGGTTAAAACACTAAAGACCACCCAATGAACACCTGAAAAGTTAAGTATATTTATTGTATTTGCTATACAGGTATGCAATGCTGCTTCTAGAATTTAGATGCTCTTATCAGTGATCAAAAGGTGCGACAACTATGAAGAAAGTGATGTGTGTGTATATATAAAAAAGACAAATGATTCTTGACTTCTGGAAATTTCATTAACATTAGGGTCAATTAGTTTATGATTTTGTCTACGACGATTTGATCTCTTATGGTTAATGGGAGTTCATCATCATGACTAGGGAACAGTGAAGAACACTATGATGTGTGAAGAGAACAGTAAATTCATTAATTTTAAAGGCCTGATTTGGACTTTGGCGGGGTGGAGTATGTTCTACTGCCATGTCCAAGTACTTTAATACTGTCATAGCAAGGGCACTGCATCTGCCAAATATAGAGATGTTCGCAGGACATTTCTTGCATTTCTAGGAATGGCATTTCCTGTAAATGCATTGAAAGTTTGACGGATGACTCCATCTACATGACAGAGCCATATGTCATACTTGTCAGCATTTCTTATTGTGATACTGCTTAACTTTCCCTTAGCTCAGAGAACCACACTTCAGACAATTCACTCCATGGACTGAAATGCTAAGATGGTGACCTACTTAGGGATCAAATTAGCTGCCTCCTCCGAAACATGTTGTGACCTTAAACTATAGACCTCTCCTGAAGGATGTGGGGTGTGACATTCAGAGATGATATGCTGGGCACTTTCCTGTGTGGGCGGTGTCACTATAATTAACACAACCATGCTTCCTAAAATCCTATACTTATCTCAGGTCATTTCTCTAGCGCCTCCACCCTCTCTTATTAGACAATTTCAGCAGATGGCCAATAATTATATCTGAGGAGGGAAAAGACCACGTTTTGCATCCAAATACCCACACATGTTTATTATGCAAGGTGGACTGGCACTACAAAATCTCTGTTACATCCAAGCAGCTCATCTCTGCTATATGACAGCATGGGGAAACAGTGGTTCTTCACTGACCATCTGAAAGTGGGCTCTCCACTATGGCTATTACAGCATCTCAGCAAATCTCATAGAATCTGGGCTTTGTACTCGTCTGGAGTAATAACAGTGACCCAACCAGTATAAAACAGTATTAGCCCTCAATCCCTACTCCTCCCGGCTCACACCAAACTGCTACAACCCAGACTTCACGTTAGGCCTGACAGGAAAGGTTAGGGAGAGAAAGTTTTTCAAAATAAAATATAATGATTTTATAAACTATGGACAACTTTATGCCTTTAGATGGGGTAATCACAAAAACCTTTGCAAATGGCACATTTTGCAGTGAAACATTTCTGTCAAATGGTGATACGTTAGCAGGGACAGTAGGACCCTGCGCAAGAGCAGTGGCCAAACAAGACACAATGCCCACTTCTGCCCAAGTATATGTAGGAAGTATGAGTTACCTGAAACGGAGGCGGACACCTGGAGTTAAGCAAAGAAGGGGGGACGTGTGAGGCAAGCTCCATCGGGCACAGATGAATGTGGAGTGAGTAGTGCCAATCTTTAATAAAGTGTAGAAGTGAAGGAATGTTAATTACAATGATTATTGCATCTGCATTGTATGTATTCCTAGTAAAGAATAGTGCTACCCATGTGTGCGGACCCCGGAACACTTCTTTATATATGTATAGCCTCCTCAGTTATAAATAGTCATGTGACAAAAAAACCCTGCTGTAACTGCAGAGGTAAATGGAGGGAAAAGTGCCTGTCAGGTTAAAAGTGCATCAGTTGCACAGAATGTATACTGTAGCTTTAACAACAGTTTGCCTCAGAGGCTCAGTTCTTTTTCCTGGCCCATGCTGACTGGATTTCAGAACACTTCAGGGTGATAAATTATGAGACAACTTTAAGAAGAAAAGAAGGATGTTTTGTTACGACAACCCAGTTGTGATGCACAATCAAGTAGAGTTCAGTGGATGACAAGTTTTGTAATTCACTGACTCTCCTTGCAGAAGTAATTGCTACTACAGAGCCAGCTTTCCAAGAAAGATGCAGCAATGTGGTCTTACAAATTGGCTCAAACTAAGGAACATAAGTTTGGACTGAACCAAATTCAGCTCCCAAGAGGGAACAGGCCTTATGATTGGAGGATAGACCTTCTTAAGTCCTTTCAGAAAATTATTTTTAGTCTAGTTTTTATTATATAGTATATTTATATATTATTACTGCAATGTGGTTTGGTATCTTATTTATATTGCTGTCGTTTTCTGCAGATAAAAACTCGGAGCTGGCCTGTCACAGACTTAGGAAAGTGTCACCAGACTGTTCTTCACCGAAGTGACAATCTACAATGTGTGGGTAACACACACACACACATATATAAAGAAGAGTTCTGTGGTGCCTACATGGAGGAAGAACTATTCTACATTCACAACTATCAGTAAGACTCCTCCAATGCAGAACTAATGCATGCAGTTTCCTTAAATCGTACAGCACATTACTGCCTGAAGACCAATGCATAAGGGGGACAACATCTCACCGCAACGGAGCTCCAGAGCTGAATCAGGTAGTAACAGCATTTTTTGAATCCAAGTGCTGTTATTTAAAAATCTGCCTTTGTGCCTTCCGTATTCATTTACTCACTGACTCTTACCCTCCATCCATCGCAACCTGACGCTTTGTGATAACAACTCATACAGACACATCAGCACAAGACTAACATACGAGGATAACAAAGACACTGAAGACTTCAAAGTGCACACTCCCTCCAACACAGTGCATTTAAACAGCTGCAAAGATTCCCTACAAAGGAATGTGAAGGAGCATAACCTGGCTGTGCCATTATGCTTCCTAAAGCAAGAAGAAGAAGGGTGGTTGTTTTTCCTTTTGCAACGTGTAAAACAAAGTGTTAAATGTGGTGCGCTGAAATATATTGTTAAACGTGCACAAAGAAAGATGACATCCATAAATTACATTCATACTCATTTGCAAGAATGTCAATGTTATAGTGTTTTAGAAATGTTATTCTTTATAACCATTTTATATTCAACAAATTAGACATTTACAATATATTTGAACTAAAGGTATATTGGTGTTCATTTTAGTTGGTCGGAGAGAAGGCCACATTATTTTTGTATGTTTTAATCTTCATCATGAAACCTTGTTTTTCCAAAGCTGCAGGTGCTGAAGTTAACAAAGAGTTTGTTGTGCACGCTAGATAAGAGAGTCTGAGAGGACGCTACCGGACGAAAGGAGTATCCTGGCACTGACACCTATAGCTTTTGAGATTTCTGAATGTGAGGGTATATCAAGGGCAGGAGTCGAAGACTTTGAAGACTGAATTGCTAATTATAACTGCCTTACAATTGTGTTTTTCAAATTAGAGTTGTTGTCTTGTTATCACACCTGGAAAAACCAAGATTTAAGAGTAGTTTAGCTGGGGAGGGATTCAGACTCTCTCTGCCCCTTGCTCCAGGAGGACCTTTTTGAGGTACAGAACTCATACTTTCTATGTGGCTTTATGCTACTGCACCTCTCTTAAGACAGAATCTTCCACTGAAATTCTGTTTGCTAACCTTTCTCTGATATTCCTTTAGTATTAGAATAGTTTAGGAGCTAGATTCAATGTTTAGGCAAGATAACTTAATCTTGGAATCCAGACACCAAATAATTTTCTTGATTTTCTGCATTGTTGCAATTGAAGTCTTCATCTTTCTTATGTTGCTTTGATTTAATACTGTGTGACGCCTTAACTCTCCATTGGTGATTTTGCATCAATACTATGGTTTTGAGGCTCACCTATGTAACTTTGGTTTCAAATCTATAATAAAGCCCTTTGAAACTTTAATTGGATTCTGAGGTTTAATGTGTGATTATTGAGTTGCACTGTAATCGATTTGAATGATTGGGTAAAATTATCTCTTCACCCCTCAGAACAGAGAAGAAAAGATTTATCAGACCCCAGATGAAAAGATAGGGCCCCATGCTCCATGAAATGCATGAATCGATCCCATAATCTGGGGAAGAAGCTAGAACAATTCAGTCTGAACCTGTGGTAGCACAGAGCAAGTAGTGTGACCCGAGGTAATCTAGGCTCTGCCATTTCCCTTTCCTTGTGAACAGAGGTCATGCTGTAGGCACAAAGGACACTGGGGGAGACCATTTTAAAAGTTCAGGAAGAAGCTATCTTAAAGTTTTGTGATCCAGTGTGCACTGGGTACCTCCATTTTGTAAATTCAGAATGTGCTGTAAGCACACAGGACCCTGGGGGCACTCATTTAAAAGGCGTGTTTAAGATCAAGTGATGTGGTGCAACTGGGGAAGATGAGTCCCTGAAGCAATCCCTACAAAGAAACAAACATAAAGGTGAAGAAAAGAAACAAGAGTAGAAGCACAACCAAACACTGGCAAAAAACTCAGTATGCAGAAATCATAGCACAGTTACCACACATAGACACCACTCAATAAAGCCAGTGCACGAAAAGAACAATATAGGAAGAGAACCAAGCTGTCACCACATCCATGGGACAAATGCCCTACTATAATACGGTGTTATTCCTAAAACTACCACCCTCAGTTAATTAAGATGTCCAAAAGACATGGGGGGGTCATTACAACATTGGCGGTAAAAGCCACTTACTGCCGTGCAGAAGACCGCCAATACACCGCCGGCGCCGCGGAACTCCGCCACAGCTATTATGACACACATCTCGGAATCCGCCGAAATTCAGACACCCACACAAGTCTGCCACACCAGAGGTCAGTGTTAAAGTGGCAAAAACCAAACCTCCACCTCCACCTCCACGCCAACAGAAACACACCCAAGGTATTACGACCCACGAATCCACGCGGTGGTCTTTCAACCGCGGTATTCCATTGGCGGTACCCACCGCCGCGCTCAAAATACACACACACATCTCCAAAACACCGCCACATTGGACAATTCCAAATACACACACCTGATACACATACAAACACCACTCCCACTCACCCAACGCTATATAAAACACACACCCACATCACCCACAAACACCTACGACCAAAAATTAGTCACGAAGGCCAGAGAGACAGCACAGAATAGACAACCACACCACACAGAGGCACACAACACCATCACCCACACAACATACACGCACAAAAGACCACACACCACTACACATCACCACACACATCAACACTGACACCACCCCACACATCACACACACCACCCCATGTCACGCCAAAGACACCCCCGCTTTTCCGAGGAGGAGCTCCGGGTCATGGTGAAGGAGATCCTACGGGTAGAGCCACAGCTATTTGGCTCACAGGTGCAGCACACATCCATAGCCAGGAAGATGGAGCTATGGCGCAGAATAGTTGACAGGGTCAACGCTGTGGGACAGCATCCAAGAAACCGGGAGGACATCAGGAAGAGGTGGAACGACCTACGGGGGAAGGTACGTTCAGTGGTCTCCAGGCACAACATCGCGGTTCAGCGGACTGGCGGCGGACACCCACCTCCTCCCCCACAACTAACAACATGGGAGGAGCAAGTCTTGACCATCATGCATCCAGAGGGCCTCGGAGGAGTCGGTGGAGGAATGGACACTGTTAAGTCAATCCTTAACTTTCATATCCTCCACCCTACCTGCATGCTATCACACACCCCCACCCTCACCCCCTCCCCTATCACTCCAACTCCTCACTAATGTACTCATAACACAAACCACCCATCCCAACACCAAGCCCTGCATGACACAACTAAGCATGGACACCCAGCACTAAAGCATGCCCACTGCACATACCCATACACCCCCCTAAACCATCATCACACAAGCCTCCACACAGGAATGCTTGCACTGGGGTACACGGTGAGCCACCAATTGCACACCATGACACACACACATGCAATAATCATGCACTTATGCCCCTGCAGGAACATGAAGGACCGTCACCACCCCGGAGGGTCCAGACAACTCCACTCCACCCACAGAAGAGGCCCACAGTGACGATAGCAGCTCTGCCCTACTGGATCCTGATGACCAGCCCGGACCATCGTGGGCCTCGGGACAGTCAGTTCCCCTTGCACAGGCACAGCCCAACACTGACCTTCCACCCTCTGGTAACACCAGCACAGCACACACCCAGCGGGCCCAAACCTCCGTACCCAGGACAGGTCAATCAGCGGTGTGTCCACCACTACAGGGAACCCAGGACAACCCACCACCCCAACAACAGGGACCTGGGGGCAGTGGTAGTGGGCACACGGTCCAGGGGACGGAGACACAGGAACACAGGGGAACTGGGAGGGCTGCTGTGCGACAGGGGGCGGACAGGCCAAGGGAACCCACTCTCCATGAGGCCCTCACCTCCATCATGGGAGCATACCACCACTCCCAGGAGACGATGGCGACGGTCCTGGTCAAATTTCAGGAGACCCAGCGCCTGCAGGAGGACCAGTATTTGGGGTTCAGGGAGGAGCTCAGGACCATCAGCTCCGCCTTGGGCACAATCGTAGGGGTGCTGAAGGACATACAGCAGACCTTGAGGGACACCGTGGCAGTCCAAGGGGCCCCTGACACTAGCCAGGACGATGAACTGCCTACCACCTCTGCCGGCGCTAGTGGACAGGACGCCCCGCCACAGGACCACCACACCAGCACCCCACCCCCTGCAGACAGACAACCACCACGCAAGCGGGCCCTGAGATCCAGGAACAGGACAGAGCAAGATGGCAAGACCCCTGCCAAAAAATGAAACCACCCTGATTGTCCTCCCACTGTCCCACTTTGTTACCCTGTCCATACTTAAACTGCCCCAGCTCCACTTCCTATGCCCATATAGGCAGTGCACCTGTGTGACCAATAGACTGGACTCTGCCATGGACATTCCTCCACCGTGCCCCATCACCATTTTACAAGCCCCATCCATTTTTGAGCACTTAAATAAACACCCTTGAACTACAAAACAATCTGGAGTCAGTCTATGATTTGGTAAAATGTATTATCAATGACAGTGTCAAAATGCGTTTCTAGTTGTAAAGGCAACATACCTATGTCACACATCACAAGTCCTTGAAGGATGAATGCAGATGACACACGTTGGTAACCACACCTGTGAAACCGTAATGGAAAGGTACAACTCAGTTACCAAATAATGCTATGAAATTACACACAGAATAGAATCAAATCAAATCATTAACATTTATAAAGCGCGCTACTCACCCGTGCGGGTCTCAAGGCGCTAGGGGGAAGGGGGAGATACTGCTGCTCGAAAAGCCAGGTCTTGAGGAGTCTCCGGAATGCGGAGTGGTCCTGGGTGGTCCTGAGGCTGGTGGGGAGGGTGTTCCAGGTCTTGGCTGCCAGGAAGGAGAAGGACCTCCCACCCGCCGTGGAGCGGCGGATGCGAGGGACGGCAGCGAGCGCGAGGCCAGAGGAACGGAGGAGACGGGTGGGGGCGTAGACGCTGAGGCGACGGTTGAGGTATTCCGGTCCCTTGTTGTGGAGGGCTTTGTGTGCGTGGGTGAGAAGTCGGAAGGTGATCCTTTTGCTGACTGGGAGCCAATGCAGGTTTCTCAGGTGTGCGGAGATGTGGCTGTTGCGGGGTACGTCGAGGATGAGGCGGGCCAAGGCGTTTTGAATACGTTGCAGGCGTTTTTGGAGTTTAGCGGTGGTCCCAGCATAGAGGGTGTTGCCGTAGTCCAGGCGGGTCGTGACGAGGGCGTGGGTCACGGTTTTTCTAGTGTCGGCGGGGATCCAGCGGAAGATCTTGCGGAGCATGCGGAGAGTGAGGAAGCAGGCGGAGGACACGGCGTTGACTTGCTTGGTCATGGTGAGAAGAGGGTCCTAGATGAAGCCGAGGTTGCGGGCGTGGTCTGAGGGAGTCGGTGCGCTACCAAGGGCCGCGGGCCACCAGGAGTCGTCCCAAGCGGACGGGGCGTTGCCGAGGATGAGGACTTCCGTTTTGTCAGAGTTCAGCTTTAGGCGGCTGAGCCTCATCCAATCTGCGACGTCCTTCATGCCCTCTTGTAGGTTGGTCTTGGCGCTGGCGGGGTCCTTGGTGAGGGAGAGTATAAGTTGGGTGTCGTCGGCGTAGGAGGTAATGATGATGTCGTGCTTGCGTACGATGTCGGCGAGGGGGCTCATGTAGACATTGAAGAGTGTCGGGCTGATCGATGAGCCTTGAGGTACGCCGCAGATGATCTCGGTGGGGTCTGAGCGAAACGGTGGGAGGTAAACTCTTTGAGAGCGGTTTGAGAGGAAGGAGGCGATCCAGTCCAGGGCCTGGCCTTGGATCCCGGTGGAGCGGAGGCGGGTTATTAGGGTGCGGTGACAGACGGTGTCGAAGGACGCCGAGAGGTCGAAGAGGATGAGGGCAACTGTTTCACCGTTGTCCATCAGGGTTCTGATGTCGTCTGTGACTGAGATGAGGGCGGTTTCAGTGCTGTGGTTGGTTCGGAATCCGGTTTGTGAAGGGTCGAGAAGGTTGTTGTCTTCCAGGAAGGTGGTAAGCTGTTTGTTGACGGTCTTCTCTATTACCTTGGCAGGGAAGGGGAGGAGCGAGATGGGGCGGAAGTTTTTCAGGTCGCTAGGATCAGCCGTAGGTTTCTTTAGTAGGGCGTTGACTTCGGCGTGTTTCCAGCTTTCGGGGAAGGTAGCAGAAGAAAATGAAGAGTTGATGACGGCCTGGAGGTGCGGGGCGATGATGTCGTCGGCTTTATTGAAGATGAAGTGAGGGCAGGGGTCCGATGGGGCGCCGGAGTAGATAGAGTTCATGGTGGTTTTGGTTTCTTCAGTGTTGATGTGGGTCCAGGCGTTGAGGGTGATGGCCGGGGGTGTGGGTTCGGTGATGCTTGGTTGGGTCTGGTGTCCGAAGTTGTTGTGGAGGTCGCTGATCTTGCGATGGAAGAAGGTGGCGAGGGAGTTGCACAAGTCTTGTGAGGGCGTGACGGCGTTGGCGTTGGAGAACCCTTTGATGATGCTGAAAAGTTCTCTGCTGTTGTGGCTGTTTTTGTCCAGTCTGTCGGTGAAAAAGTTCCTTTTGGCTGCACGGATCAGGTGGTGGTGTTCGCAGGTTGTGTTTTTAAAGGGCGGTCATGTTGTCGGCGGTGTGGTCCTTGCGCCAGGCCTTCTCGAGGGTGCGACAAGGGTTTCTTCGATTCTTTAAGGGTGTCAGAGAACCAGAGAGGTTTTTTGGTGATGGCCTGTTGATGCGTGCGTCTGAGGGGAGCAAGGTTGTCTGCGCAGTTGGACATCCAGTTCGAGAGGCTGAGGGCTGCGTCGTTGGGGTCGGTGGTGAGGGTAGGTTGGTTGATGGCGAGTGCGGAGAGGAGTTGCTCTTCGGGGATTTTGTTCCACTGTCGACGAGGGATAGGTTGAGTGCGGAGGTGGCGGGTCTCGCGTCGGAATGTGAAATGGACACAGCTGTGGTCAGTCCAGTGTAGAGCGGAGGCGTGGCTGAAGGAGACGTATTTGCTGGCGGAGAAGATAGGGTCATGCGTGTGTCCGGCGATGTGGGTGGCGGTGTTCACCAGATGCTTGAGGCTGAGGTTGGCGAGGTTGTCGAGCAGGGCGGTGGTGTTGGGGTCGTTGTTTTGTTCCAGATGGAAGTTGAGGTCGCCTAGGAGGATGTAGTCCGGCGAGGCGAGGGCGTGCGGGGAGACGAAGTCGGCGATGGAGTCGCTGAAAGGGGCGCGCGGTCCGGGGGGACGGTAGACGAGGGATCCTCTGAGGGTGGTCCTGGGGTCGGTGCGAATCTGGAAATGCAGATGTTCAGCGGCGAGAGGGGTGTCTTCGGTGGAGGTGGTGACGCTGATGGAGTCTTTGAAGACGATGGCGATACCTCCTCCTACTTGGTTGGTGCAGTCTTTTCTGGAAATCTTGTAGCCTTCAGGGATGGCAGTGGCGATGTCTGGGGCCGAAGAGGCGTTCATCCAGGTCTCCGTGATGAAGGTGACGTCCGGTGTTGTGGAGTCCAAGAGGTCCCAGAGTTCCACGGCGTGCTTGTGGACAGATCGAGCGTTGACCAGGATGCACTTGAGGTGGTTGATGGCGCGTGGGCTGGTGGTCGTGGTAGTTGTGTGGTGGAAGATGCGTTTGCCGGAGTTGCAGGCGAAGGGTCCATGGGTGCGTTTGGGGTGAGCTTGGAAGCAGGTGTTGGAGTGCCCTGGGTTGAGGGCGTGGAGGGTGGTGGGGTCGTAGCGGAGCAGTGGGGTTTGGGAGAGCTGGGGACCAGGGGTCGTGGTGCTGGGCGCGGGCCAGGCGCAGACAGGCGCAGAAGGGCTTGCCTCTGGTGTGCCTCCGGGCCGCCAGCAGCTCGCCCGCTGCGCGCGTCCGCTGCGCACTCGCGCAGCGGCTGCCATAAGAGGGAGGAGGGGTTGGCTGGGGGTGAATGGGAGCTGGGGGGCGGGGGCGTGCAGGAGGTCGCGGCGGGAAAGCGGGAGGGGGGTGAGTGTTAGGAAGTTTAGGAGATTAGGGAGAGAGATAGGAGTAGGGTTGGGAAGATAGGGGAGGGGCGTTGTAGAGGTGGGTGAGGGTGAGAGGTAGAGTGAGAGGATAGGAAGATAGGGGTGGTAACAGATGGGGTGGCGGGAGGGGGGGAGAGATAGAGAAATAGGTAGATAGGAGGAGGTGGTGAGTGAGGGAGATAGATAGTGAGATAGAGAGATAGAGAGGAAGACGTGTGACAGTGAATGAAATGGTAAAAATGAAAATGTTCTCACCTGTGTGTCACTGGAAATATTGCTGTATGACTGACTCCCTGTTGTCGTTGTCTTCTTCCTCAGCTTCCTCCTCATCACTGTCCACAGGCTCTACAGCTGCCACAACACCGTCATCTGGACCATCCTCCTGCAGAAAAGGCACCTGGCGTCGCAATGCAAGATTGTGAAGCATCGAGCAGGCGATGATGATCTGGCACACCTTCTTCGGTGAGTAGAATAGGGAACCACCTGTCATATGGAGGCACCTGAACCTGGCCTTCAGGAGGCCGAAGGTGCGTTCGATCACCCTTCTAGTCCGCCCATGGGCCTCATTGTAGCGTTCCTCTGCCCTGGTCCTGGGATTCCTAACTGGGGTCAATAGCCAGGACAGGTTGGGGTAACCAGAGTCTCCTAATAACCAAACACGGTGCCTCTGGAGTTGACCCATCATATCAGGGATGCTGCTATTCCGCAGGATGTAGGCGTCACGCACTAAGCCAGGAAAGATAGCATTTACCTGAGAGATGTACTGGTCTGCCAAACATACCATCTGTACATTCATAGAATGATAACTCTTCCGGTTCCTGTACACCTGTTCACTCCTGTGGGGGGGACCAGAGCTACATGGGTCCCATCAATAGCACCTATGATGTTGGGGATATGTCCAAGGGCATAGAAGTCACCTTTAACTGTAGCCAAATCTTCCACCTCAGGGAAAATGATGTATCTCCTTACGTGTTTCAGCAGGACAGCCAACACTCTGGACAGCACGTTGGAAAACATAGGCTGGGACATCCCTGATGCCATTGCCACTGTTGTCTGAAAAGACCCACTTGCAAGGAAATGGAGCACTGACAGCACCTGCACGTCAGGGGGGATTCCAGTGGGATGGCGGATTGGTGACATCAGGTCTGGCTCCAACTGGGTACATAGTTCCTGGATAGTGGCACGGTCAAACCTGTAGGTGACAATTAAATGTCGCTCCTCCATTGTTAACAGGTCCACCAGCGGTCGGTACACCGGAGGATTCCGCCATCTTCTCAATTGTCCCAAATGACGGTGCCTAGGAAGGACAACAGCGACCACAGAGTCAACTTTTTGCCAGGTATGTACCCACAGTTACACAGAACACGACACCAAACACAAAACCCTTCCTGTATGTGTGTTGAGTGTAGGCCTAGCTATGTGTGACGCAGAAGTAAATGAAGCCATGTGGGCCCCTGAAATGGCGGCTGCCTAACCTCTAAACTGGGACAATGGGATTGTGGGGTAACTGCGTTGAGGTTGCACACCGTCGCGGTAGGCGGTCGTAGACCGCGGCGCAATGCTGCATTGGTTAACATTGGACCCTATGGGTCCCAGGAGCCAATGAACAAGTGCGCCGCCGGTGATGATACGCACCGCCGCGGACGTCACCGCCGCGGACGTCACCGCCATTTTCTATCTGTTCAATCACTAGATACCTGATCTTCGACAGGAGAGGACCTACACTGCAAGTGCTGCTGTGACCTCGGTCTGGAAGCGACGATGGCTGCTGCGTCTGGGGAAAGGGCCCCTGCCTTCACTGCTCAGGAGTTGGAGAAACTAGTAGACGGGGTCCTCCCCCGGTACACGCTACTCTACGGTCCTCCAGACCAACAGGTTAGTACACAGTTAGCACGTTGTATGGGCTAGGCCTGGGTGGAGAGGGCTGGTTGTAAGAGGGAAGGGTGCAGAGTTCAGGGAACATTAATGCATGTGCCACATGGCTAGGGTAGGGAGGGGGGACACTCACATCGACGGTGCACTTCTCTTCTTCCCTTGTGCATGTCATGTAGGTCAGCGGCCACCAGAAGAAGGACATTTGGCGTGCCATCGCCAAGGACGTCCGGACCCTGGGGGTCCACCAGAGACGGGGCACCCACTGCCGGAAAAGATGGGAGGACATCCGCCGCTGTAGCAAGAAGACGGCAGAGGGTCAGCTGGGGATGGCCTCCCAACGTGGGAGGGGTGCCCGTCGCACCATGACCCCCCTGATGTTCCGGATCCTGGCAGTGGCCTACCCGGAGTTGGATGGGCACTTGAGGGCATCACAGCAGACACAAGGGGGTGAGTACAACTTCATTCTGGGTACTTGGCGTGCAGTGGACGGGCTGGCTGAGGGAGGAGGGCTGTGGGTGTACCTAGGCCAGGCAGAAATATGTAGGCTAGGCCCCTCCGTAATGCAGGCCATGTGGCACTCTACCCCACCGCAGTAGAGTGCCAAGTACAGGTATACATGCCCCTGTGGCATCCATGTGTGCAGATGTCCACCAAAGCCATGTAGGCCAGATCCCAGAAATTGCATCTGTAGAGGCCAGGAGCACGGCGTAGTGCAGGGGGCTGCTGTGTCTGTATTGTCCGCCAACGGTAGCGGTATGCCATGCACTCAACCTGTCTTTCTGCTGTCTCCCCCCCACCTTTTCTGCTCTCCCTGTTTTTTGTGCATCAGCATCATCAGGCGGAGGTACAGTGGCACCGGAGCACGAGGGAGCTGCATCCCACATGGCCATGGAGGGCCACACCACGGACTCTGAATGCACCAGTGGGACGGAGGGCAAGGGGAGCTTCACGTCGGCCACCTGATCACCAACCAGCGACACAGACTCGTCCGCCGATGGGAGCTCCCTTGTGGTGGCGGCACCATCAGTGCGCCCCACTTCTACAGGTACAGCCGCCACCTCCACTACCAGCACCGCACTCCCAGCAGCCCCTCAGCGTTCGCCCCGTGCCCGCTCACCCAGGAGGGTGGGCATCACCTTCGCCCCAGGCACCGCAGGCCCTGCCCCAGTCACCCCTGCCGTCCTCAGTGAGGAGGCCATTGACCTCCTCAGGTCACTCACTGTTGGGCAGTCTACCACTGTGAATGTCATCCAGGGTGTAGAAAGGGAGTTGCAACACGGTAAATGCATTCCTGGAGGGCATTCATTCTGGTCAGGCTGCCCTTCATCGAACCCTGCAATCTCTAGCCTCAGCACTGATGGCAGCCATTGTCCCTGTGTCTAGCCTCCCCCCTCCAACTTCCTCCACCCAGATCCAATCCCCTGTACCCCAGCCTATCCCAACCACACCATCAGACAAGCATGCACACACCTCAACACACAAAAGTAGCTCTGGCTAACATAGGCACCATATGTCAGGATACTTCAATTCGATTTCCTCAGAAGCAGAAGATAACTCCTCAGTCCCGACCCGAGCTATTCACAACAAATATTAATCCTTCATGCTGAGTACCCCGGAGGGGGCAAGGGGAATGGGATGGTGGAGAGACTGCCACAGAGATGATGAACGCCAGTACTCAGTCTGCCTCTTCACATCTAAGATTGGATACAGCACCTGCAAGAGTCACAATCGCAATTACTAGGGACATACAACATCAGTTTTTCACTTTCTACTCTCAACACTTAGGGGGTCATTTTGACCTTGGCGGACGGCGGAGGCCGTCCGCCAAGGTACCGCCGCTGAATGACCGCACCGCGGTCAAAAGACCGCGGCGGCCATTCAGACATTTCCTCTGGGCCGGCGGGCGCTCTCCAAAAGAGCGCCCGCCGGCCCAGAGGAAATGCCCCTGCAACGAGGACGCTGGCTCAGAATTGAGCCGGCGTAGTTGCAGGGGTGCGACGGGTGCAGTTGCACCCGTCACGTATTTCAGTGTCTGCTTAGCAGACACTGAAATACTTTGCGGGGCCCTCCTACGGGGGCCCCTGCAGTGCCCATGCCATGGGCATGGGCACTGCAGGGGCCCCCAGGGGCCCCGCGGCACCCCCTACCGCCATCCTGTTCCTGGCGGGAGACCCGCCAGGAACAGGATGGCGGCGCGCTCCGCAGCCATGGAGGATTCTGCCGCCGGTTTACCCTTTCTGACCGCGGCTGAACCGCCGCGGTCAGAATGCCCTCGGGAGCACCGCCAGCCTGTTGGCGGTGCTCCCGTGGTCGGTGACCCTGGCGGTCACCGGCCGCCAGGGTCAGAATGACCCCCTTAATTCTCTTTAATTCTATTATTTCTTCACTCACCCTGAGTTCTCTGTAGCCTTGCTTCTCTCTATAAATGATAGCTCTTCTTAAAAAATGCTTATTACTGATTCTGGAAGAACTTCTCAACCTTTGTTAGAGATTGGTTTTATGTTGCTATATATATATATAGTTGGTGAAAATGCGTTCTTCAAATCAGCTGATGTTATTTAATTTCTCCTGTCTTATTGTGACTTCTGTCAATACTTGTATTTGTAAATGCTTGTTTATTAAAGTTCGTTTCTCCTTTCTTACTTCGACATTTGTTGATAACTTGTATTTTTAAATGCTTGTTTATTACAGTTAGTTTCTCCTTCCTTACTTTGACATCTGTCGATAACTTGTAGTTGTAAATGCTTGTTTATTTAAGTTTGTTTCTCTTTTAAACTCTATTTTGGTTTATTACCATTGAATTTGTAAATGCTTATTTGTTAACAGTTCGTTTCTCCTTTAAACTTGGCCTTTGTTTATAACCTTGACATTTGTAGATACTTGCTCTTTTAAAGTTCGTTTTTTCTTTGACTTTAATATCTTAAACAAGAACCTTGTAAACATAAGGTTAATTCATACATTAACTCTGTAGCCTTGCCGACTTCCACGGGAACGGTCTACTATCAAACTCTTCGAATAAACCTTGACAATATTTATCCGTTTTCTGTAATATAATCTTCAAATGTAATTTTACCTCACAAGAGTTTCTGTTCTGAAGCGCGCTCTCTCTCCACATAGCTGATCCCTGTCAGACCTCAGTTGAAGTGCAAGGCTTCCAGCTGGAGAGCTCGTAACCTAGCAACCAACCGATTGCAAGACTAGAACTGTAACTAACCTTCAGGACTCACAGCGGCCATCTTGGATCTTCTCTTCTTGATTCTTCCTTTGAAATAAGCGCAAGATTACTCTGCAAACCTTCTTCCAGTTTGGGCTTTGCTGTCTCCGCTGAGGATATCTCTTTGCTTTTCTCATGCACTTCTTTGATTTGACTTGGCAAGTTTGTGTGGTCATGACAGTACTCCCCCTCAAGGAAGAGTTCTCCAATTTAGGTTTGCTTGGGTAGGTTCTATGAAAGTTTCTCACTAATCTTGAAGCATGTACATACTCGTGCGGCTTCCAGGATCGTTCCTCTGGACCATAACCTTTCCAATCAATTAGATAATAAAGCTGGCCATTACGGATTTTGGAATCTAAGATTTGATTGACCTCATACTCTTCTGCAAAGCTAATCTGGATAGGAATTGGAGGGGAGTTTTGACGTAAATTGGGAGGACTGTTCTTTAACAAGGAGACATGGAAAACAGGATGTATCTTTAGATGAGCTGGCAACTGCAATTTAACTGCCACTGGATTGATCATCTTGTCAACTTTGAATGGGCCTATAAATCGTGGCTGAAATTTGCGATTTCCTTTGAGACGTAAATGGCGAGTGGATAACCAAACTTTGTCTCCTTTCGAATAAATGGGGCTCTCTCTTCTTTTTCTATCAGCCTGAGTCTTATATGAGTCTTTTGCTTGAATGATGTTTTTTCTAGCCCTAACTAATGTGGTCTGCAAATCCCTCACCATCTCTTCTACTGCAGGCACTGAATCATCTTCTTTACCCAACATTACATTAGGATGTCTACCATGGTTCAGATAAAAGGGGGTGAACCCAGTGGTGGAATGAACAGCATTATTGTATGCAAATTCAGCTGCCCACATCAACTCGGGCCATTCCTTCTCTTTATCGAATAAATTGAGTCTTAAATACTGTTCTAACTCTTGATTAACTCTCTCTCTGTTTGCCCATCGGTTTCAGGATGGTAACTGGTAGAGTAACGAGAATCAATTCCTAATCTTTTACTAAAGGCCTCCCAAAAGCGAGAAACAAATTGGGACCCCCTGTCTGAAACTAGAATTTTTGGGATACCATGGGCGCATACTTTGTGTTGTGTAAACAACTGTGCAACCTGTGGGGCTCGAGGGATTTCTTTCAAAGGAATGAAATGCGCCATTTTAGTGAAAGTGTCTACAAAAACTAGGATAGTGTTAAAACCTTGGCTACTAGGGAGGTCCACTATAAGATCCATAGTAACAGTATGCCAGGCATGGGGTGCAGTGGGCAAAGGTCTTAACAGACCTTGTGAAGCTGTTCTATTTGATTTCCCTCTTTGACATTTGTCATAAGTTGACACATTGGGCCTCATTATGACCCTGGCGGTAAGAACCGCCAGGGCCAACGGGGGCGGGAGCACCGCCGACAGGCCGGCGGTGCTCCCTTGGGCATTCTGACCGCGGCGCTTTGGCCGCGGTCAGAAAGGGAAAACCGGCGGTCTCCCGCCGGTTTTCCACTACCCCTAAGAATCCTCCAAGGCGGCGCAGCTCGCTGCGCCGCTGAGGGGATTCTGACAATCCTTACCGCCATCCTGTTCCTGGCGGCTCGCCCGCCAGGAACAGGATGGCGGTAAGGATTGTCGTGGGGCCCCTCTGCAGTGCCCATGCCAATGGCATGGGCACTGCAGGGGCCCCCGTAAGAGGGCCCGCTAGTATTTCACTGTCTGCGTAGCAGACAGTGAAATACGCGACGGGTGCAGTAGCACCCGTCGCACCTTCCTACTCCGCCGGCTCGATTACGAGCCGGCATCCTCGTGGGAAGGGAGTTTTTCCCTGGGCTGGCGGGCAGTCTTTTGGAGACCGCCCGCCAGCCCAGGGAAAAACTCATAATACCCTCCGCGGTCTTTTGACCGCCGAGCGGTATTATGGAGGGCTGAATTCTGGCGGCCTCCGCCGCCCGCCAGAATCAGAATGAGGGGCATATTGTCTTATCTGAGTTTTCATTTTTGGCCACCAAAATTCTCGTTGTATTAGATTTTGAGTCTTTTGAATTCCTTTGTGTCCAGCCAATTGATCGTGATGATAAGCCTGAAGAATTTTTTCTTGCAGCTCCACAGTCGGTAGTATGGCAAACCTTTTTTGATTTCTCTTCCTTGGCCTTCTTTGGACCACTTCAGCATTCCTTCGAATGTTAAGTTTTCTTGAATTTCTTTGGTTACATTTTCATACAATATGGCAGATATGAACTTCTCTTGTGGAATAATCAATTCTTTTTCTGGAGGCTCTTTAACTGCACCGGTATAAATTCGAGATAGAGCATCTGCCTTCCCATTTACTTTTCCTGGTCTGAAAGTGATAACAAAATCAAAGTCTGCAAAATATAGGGACCAACACAGTTGTCTAGCTGTTAGAGTTCGAGCTGATTTTAAAAACTGTAAATTTCGGTGGTCCGTGTAAACGGTCACTTTATGCTTGGCTCCCAAAATGTAATGCCTCCACTCACGAAAAGTTTCTTTGACTGCCATTAGCTCCTTATCCGCAATTGAATAATTTATCTCTGGTGGTGTTAATTTTCGAGAGAAATAGGCCACTGGATGTAATTGACCTGTGTCTTTATGACGCTGGGAAAGGATACTTCCAATGGCAACATCTGAAGCATCTGCCTCCACATAATATGGCTCATCTGGATTGGGGTGGAGCAAGATTGGAGCTGAGACGAAGGAATTCTTCAAAAAATTAAAAGCATTTTCAGCTTCTTTTGTCCACTCAAACTTCACTCCTTTCCTCATTCTTTACTTGATCTAATAAAACTGATACTAAAGGCAGTGGGTATCGATTCTTGATGGTAACCTGATTGAGGGTTCGATAATCAATGCAAGTTCGAAGACTCCCATCCTTCTTTGGTATGAAAAATAGTGGGGATGACACTGGAGATTCAGAAGGACGAATAAAACCATTAGCAAGATATTGATCCAAATACTCCTTTAAATGTTGATAGTCTGCTTCGGTCAATGCGTATATTCTGCTACATGGCAATATCGCACCTGGCTCCAGTTCAATTTTGCAGTCGTAGGGTCAATGTAGTGGCAATTTCTCAGCCTCCTTTTCATCAAAAACGGCGACTAAATCCTCATATTCTTTTGGGATTTCTGCTGTCTTTAGTGCACAGATCATTGAAGAGTGTGATGATAAACACGCCGCTTGGGACTTGGTGGACACTTCCACTCCATCATGAAAGCAATTCTCTTTGCAGTAAGAGGAATTCATCTTGATCGTTCTTTTGCTCCAATCAATTTGTGGATTATGTTCTGTAAGCCAGGACGCAAAATGAGTTGAAATTGTGGAGCATCTATCAAATTAAAGATTATCTGCCCTGATGTCCACCAAAACCTTGCATCTGAATTGGTTCGGTCTCATGGGAAATGGGTCCTGAAGAAACATTGGTTCCATCCACAGCTCTTACTACTTCCAAAGTAGATTTCTTTATAAATCGAATACCCTTTTTACGAGTGTATTTGATATCACAGAAGTTGCCCGTAGCTCCAGAGTCTATCATAACTGAGATCCCTTGAATTTCCTTAACTGATACTGTTTGTACCAAATGTGGCGCTGTGGTTTGTAAGGTATTCGCCACTCGTTGATCTAAAGGAGTTGTCTTGGGTTCTGCTTTCATCAGGGCAACTCCCTCTACTGATGAAGCTGGCCTTTTCCCGACTGAAGAGCTTTGGGTTTCTTGGGACAGTTTTTAACAAAATGCCCAGATGCACCGCAATATAAACATAGTTGATTCACTCTTCTTTTCTCTTTTTCTTCCTTAGATAAAGGACCTCGGATGGAACCGGGAGATCTAATGGCTTTGTCAATGTTTTTTTAGTAATATTGTACAGTAGCGCTGGCTTCACTGCAGCCCGGCCGAAAGTAAAGAGTACAGAGTACAGAGCTTGCTTTCTTTACCTTCAGTCATATAACGCATATAATTCTCTACAGAAATAAAACACTATTTGGGCTCTGGTACATTTAAAAGACAATCTGTATATAAGCTCTTTCATGCAGGGGCGTAACACAGCAAATCCCTTCAGAGAACCCTCATTCAGCCCAATGGCAAGCTCATAAATGTCTGTCAGCTATGAGAAACTTCGCGCCTACATCACATTTAGGGGTGGGGCACCATTTTGCATCATGACACTTTTTTCATAGCTTTTGTGAAGTAATACCTCTCCTCCAACGTTCATGCAAATTGGGGGCATGCTATATCTAGTTTCAGAATTTCAGGGGCCAGCAGATGTGGAGTGACTTATGGTAAAATATACAATATCTCGGAAGGGTGGTGCAGCTGACAAGTTGTCAGGAAAGTGATCAAATCAGGCACATGTTCAGGATGCTACTTATTTTCTGTCTTCTCAGCAGCCATCACACGAATGCTTGAATGCTTTTGATAATTTCCTCAGAACTAAGTATGACCCTTCCTGCATCCTGCGTACAAGAATGTCTGCACAGCCCACCCAGCTGCAAAATGGGGTAATGATGAACTGCGTGTTCAGCATGTGGTGACTGTTGGCTCTGGATTTTTGAGACCGAGTGTGGCAGAATCCCTCTTTCTGGCGAGGACGTAATGCCAATAACATAAGACAAACAAGCCTTCTGTTTGCAGGGCACTAGAAGTTAAAAAGAACAAAATAGTACCTCCATCACGTCAGGAGCAATGGATGGGTTTTCTTTAAGTTGAATCAATTAGGGCTTGATCCTGGCTCCACACAGAGGAAAAGAAATGATGCCAGGCATGCCTTGACAAGTTACGAGGCTGTCAAGAAGAGTGCCACACAAATCCACAAATGGTGAGCGACAGGCGGGCTCCAAGCCCTTTACTGAACACAACAGAGTCTTGCAAGCGAGGCGCATGCACTAGCGCATACACTTGCAATCTCAACCCTAAAAATGGTCTTTAAGGAATTCTTTGACCCCCAGACAAATATCGACCGTGAATGCTACATGTTCATCAAAACCTGGTAAACAGGGGAGGAGCCAAGATGTGGACAGAGCGGACGCAGATCCTGCATGCTTTCTGACCAGCGTTGGAAGAAACAGCTGCCCACTAATGGAAATAGCTTCCTATCCTGCATGCACTGCCACAACTGCCCTTGAGAATAATCTAGCATCAGATCCCGACTGGCTGTGAGATGAGCACTCCCTCTTGAAATGATTTCATGGAACTCTGGGAAGACTCATGGCAAACAAGATAGCTGGCATCCCTGCAACCCAGTAGCAGAAGGAGACGGGTATGCCCATCACAGCTGAAGCAAGCTGCTGAGTAGAGACAAATTAAGGGGTAAAAAGAAGTCGTGGAAATTCCCACCCCTGCCACCGTAAGGTGAGCACTGAGGGTGAAGCAGCAATGGCAACCAGAGAGCTGCGACTGAGTGGGCGGCGGGAGAGAGAGGCCTCGGGCATTGGGGGATCTCTAAAGCTTGGGGTGCACACTGGATGTGCCAGGAGAGCAGTGGCACACTGCGGACCTCAAGGAGCTGGGAAGGGGCATCATGAGTGTTGATAAGGCAATCTGAAATTCCCTATATTTTGAGCTGCACACTAACAGAGCCTGGGAGCAGAGGACCCTCGTGAATCATGGGGAGGAAAGTGGAAGAATAATGGATCTGACAAAGAAAAGCATATTTAAAACCTTAATTGTCAGGGGCAGTAGACTATTTCTCTAAGCAGCATGCATAGAATCCACGGCACTCTCGAGACATGCATGAAGCAAGCAGACAGATAGATGTTCTGAAGTAAAGAACATGCCCTGTTGCGGTTCAGGAGGCTGCAAACCTGGAGGTGGACATACGGAGAAAGGAGAGAATATATAAAGAGACGTCCTCAAAAGTAGACTTCAGGCAGCTCACTAACTTACAAGACTATCTCAGAGCTTTATACACCAATAGGGCTGAACATCCATGCTATATCTCAAATGGGACTTTTATATATCAGAAACTACAGTGGCACTCCATCTAGTCAGGCACTTAAGAGAGAATGTGTTAAGGAAATAAGGACTGAGACAGGAGTTATCTCTCAAACAGAGGGCGATAAGCTTGAGGCATTCCACATGTACTATACTAAACTATATTCTAGAGATGAACTTAAGATAAGCAGTAAGAAGCAATTCCTAGCAGAGACTGTGTTGTCCTGTCTAATAGATGCCCTACGACAAGCCCTAGACTCTGTGATTTTCCAGGAGGAAATAAGGCTTGCCATGAAAAGTCTGAAGCAAATAGAAGCAAATAGAAGCTCCCAGCCTTGATGGGCTTACAGATCCTCTCTATAAAACATTCCAGGACCTCTTTGTTCCAAACTAGAGAAATTATTCAAATATATAGCACAACAAGGGGAAGCCGTGAGTAAAATAGGGCCGGCAACAATCTCCATCCTTCACAAACAGATCAAGAACCCTCACCTGTATGCCTCCCACTACCCCAAAGCACTAATAAACACAGACCTTAAATTGTATTTTAAAATCCTTGCAAGTAGCATGGAACAGGTCCTTCCCTATTTGTCCCACACAGACCAGTCTGGCTTTATAATCTCTAGTGGACACATGACGTCTGGAGGATGATTCACCTGGTCTAGCATGTTAAAAAACTGTAATATCTGCAATTGTGGTGTCCCTTGATGTCAAAAAGTCCTTTGTCGGGGTGGACTGGTCCTTTCTGAGGCTGGGAAAAAAAGGGAGATTAAACCGACAATTTATAACTATGTAATTTGCACTGGCAAGGCCTGCCCTGAATGGATTATATTTGGGAGCAGTAAATTTGGAAACTCTCTTCTCTTTGCCTTAACCCCTTCTGTGCAGAGGACGTAACCATTACATCCTCGGCCATGAGCTCGGAGGGAGCGCTAGCAGTCCCTCCGTGGGCTTCCCTCCCACCCCCCAAGGCCGGGATGGAAGGGGAAGCCCTTCCCCTTGCACCCCGACCCCCAGTGATGTCTGATGATGTTGGCATAAGGGGAGCGGCCCCTTGGGCAAGGGTTGCTCCCCAGGGGGGCAATTTTTTTCAAGGCCTGTTCTGCCCACCCCCTGGGGCAGATCAGCCTATTGTTATTAGAATGATCTGCCCCCGGGTGGGGGGGGTAGAAACCTCCCGGCGCCAGGGATTTTAATTTTTTTTTTCACATGTGGGGAGCGACCCCTTAGGCACGTGTCGCTCCCCTGGGGTGCAAATTGTATTTAGATCATTTTTGCCCCTCCTCCCCTTGGGGGCAGGTCGGCCAATTTTTGTTAGGCCAATCTGCCCCCAAGGGCCACAGAAACCACTAGACACCAGTGATCTTTATTTTTTTGCATCAATTTCATGCAAGGGGCCTTAGGCAAGGGTCATTCCCCTGGGGGTGCAAATTTATTTTAGGCCATTGGGGGCAGATCGGCGTATTTCTATTAGGCCCCAGGGATTGGTGTGTGTGTTTTCTTTAGGGGGGCAGCCCCTTGGGTAAAGGTCGCTCCCCATGGGGGCACATTACTGTTGCCCATATCTGCCCCCCTTGGGGCAGATTGTCCTATTTTTGGAAAGCCCATCTGCCTCCAAGTGGGGGCAGAAAGCCTACCAGAGACCAGGAAAGATTTTTTTTCCAAAATAAGAGGGCGGGGGTATGGCCATACCTCCACCCCAAATAAAAGGGGACAAAGTTGTTCTGCCCACCAGTATGCAGATGGGGCAATTGCCCCTCATCCACACCCCGTGGGGGCAGAAAGTCTACTAGATGCCAGGGAATTAAAAAAAAAAAATAGTGGGTGGTGGCTACCAACCAGTGTGGGCATGGTTATGCCCCCACCCCAACTGAAGGGGGTAACAGTTGTTCAGCTCTCCCCGCAGACTAAAACATCTTATCCCACGGCAAGCAAGAGGACATTTGATTATTTGGGGTTTTGGTTTTACATTTGGGCCATGCGAGCTTGGCTAACTCTCAAAATTGGCCCACTTGGAATGGTGAGGGCTGCACTTTATGGACTTTGGGATACTGCCATGTAGAAAAATACACAAGACCTAGACACATCTGAAAACTAAACATCTGGGTTATTCCAGGGTGGTGTGTTTCACATGCACCCAGCACCATTTTCTTACCCACAATGCACTGCAAACCTCCAACTTTGCTGGAAATCACACATTTTGCCCACATTTTTGTGATGGAACCTTCGGGAATCTGGAGGAATCTCCAAAATTCCTACCGCCCAGCATTGTCTCATCTATACCGATAGAAATTCTGCTGCACTTGTCAACCCCAAATTTTTTTTTTTTTCAAACTGCCCTTTTGGACCCGCTTTGGTTCCCCCTCAATTTCAACATGTGTTTGGCTCTTCCCTGTCACAAGCACTTGGCCCACCTACACAAATGAGGTATCTTTTTTACCGGGAGACTGAGGGGAACGTTGGGTGGTATGAAATTTGTCCCGGTGCCGTGATCCCACACAGAAATGTGATTTTTTAGCTAAATGTGAGATTTGCTGAGGATTCTGCGTAAGAAAACATTGGGGGATCCACACAAGTTACACCTCCCTGGACTCCCTAGGGTGTCTAGTTTTCAGGAATGTCTGGGTTTGGTAGGCTTCCCTAGATGACTGCTGAGCCCAGGACCAAAAACGCAGATGCCCCCGCAAAAACAGGTAGTTTTGTATTTGATAATTTTGATAGTGTTTTGGGGCATTTCCTTTCGCGGGCAGTAGGCCTACCCACAAAAGTGAGGTACCATTTTTATCAGGAGACTTGGAGGAACACTCCAAGGGACTTGGCTCCTCTCAGATTCCAGAACTTTCTGTAACCGAAATGAGAGGAAAAAGTGTTTTTTGGCCACATTTTGAGGTTTGCAAAGAATTCTGGGTAACAGAACCTGGCCAGAGCCCCATGTCACCCCCTATTGGATTCCCTCAGGTGTCTAGTTTTCAAAAATGTGAAAGTTTGCTAGGTATCCCTAGGTGCCGGCTGAGCTAGAGGCCAAAATCCACAGCTAGGCACTTTGCAAAAAACAGCTCTGATTTCTTTGGGAAAATGTGATGTGTCCACGTTGTGTTTTGGGGCATTTCCTGTTGTGGGCGCTAGGCCTATCCACACAAGTGAGGTACCATTTTTATAAGGAGACTTGGAGGAACGCTGGATGGAAGGACATCTGTGGCTCCTCTCAGATTCCAGAACTTTCTGTCACCGAAATGAGAGGAAAAAGTGTTTTTTTGGCTACATTTTGAGGTTTGCAAAGGATTCGGGGAAAGAGAACCTGGTGAGAGCCCCACAAGTCACCCCATCTTGGATTCCCCTAGGTGCCTAGTTTTAAAAAATGTGAAGGTGTGCTAGGTTTCCCTAGGTGCCGGCTGAGCTAGAGGCCAAAATTCACAGGTAGGCACTTTGCAAAATACAGCTCTGTTTTCTTTGGGAAAATGTGATGTGTCCACGTTGTGTTTTGGGGCATTTCCTGTCGCGGGCGCTAGGCCTACCCACACAAGTGAGGTACCATTTTTATCGGGAGACTTGGAGGAACGCTGGATGGAAGGACATTTGTGGCTCCTCTCAGATTCCAGACCTTTCTGTCACCGAAATGAGAGGAAAAAGTGTTTTTTGGGCCTCATTTTGAGGTTTGAAAGGACTCTGGGTAACAGAACCTGTTCAGAGCCCCACAAGTCACCCCATCTTGGATTCCCCTAGGTGTCTAGTTTTCAAAACTGCGCAGGTTTGCTAGGTTTCCCTAGGTGCCGGCTGAGCTAGAGGCCAAAATCCACAGCTAGGCACTTTGCAAAAAACAGCTCTCCTTTATTTGTGAAAATGTGATGTGTCCACATTGTGTTTTGGGGCATTTCCTGTCGCAGGCGCTAGACCTACCCCCACAAGTGAGGTACCATTTTTATCGGGAGACTTGGGGGAACACAGAATAGCAAAACAAGTGTTATTGCCCGTTGTCTTTCTCTACATTTTCTCCTTCCAAATGTAAGACAGTGTGTTAAAAAAACATCTATTTAAGAAATGCCCTGTTATTCACATGCTAGTATGGGCACACCAGAATTCAGAAATGTGCAAATAGCCACGGCTTCTCACCACCTTATCTTGTGTCCATTTTGGAAATACAAAGGTTTTCTTGATACCTATTTTTCACTGTTTATATTTCAGCAAATTAATTGCTGTATACCCGGTATAGAATGAAAACCCATTGCAAGGTGCAGCTCATTTATTGGCTCCGGGTACTTAGGGTTCTTGATGAATCTACAAGCCCTATATATCCCCGCAACCAAAAGAGTTCAGCAGACGTAATGGTACATTGCTTTTAAAAATCTGACATTGCAGGAAAAAGTTACAGAGTAAAGCGTGGAGAAAAATGGCAGTTTTTTTCACCTCAATTTAAATATTCTATTATTTCAGCTGTTATTTTGTGTAGGAAACACTTGTACGATATACACAAATGCCCCCTTGTTGAATTCAGAATTTTGTCTACTTTTCAGAAATGTTTAGCTTTCGGGGATCCAGCATTGGTTTCTCACCCATTTCTGTCACTAACTGAAAGAAGGCTGAAAGCACAAAAAATAGTAAAAATGGGGTATGTCCCAGTAAAATGTCAAAATTGTGTTAAAAAATTGGGTTTTGTAATTCAAGTCTGCCTTTTCCTGAAAGCTGGAAAGATGGTGATTGTACCACTGCACACCCTTTGTTGATGCCATTTTCAGGGAAAAAACCACAAGCCTTCTTCTGCAGCCTTTTTTCCCAATTTGTTTGAAAAAACAAAATTTTTGCTGTATTATGACTAATTTCTTGGTCTCCTTTAGGGGAACCCACAAAGTCTGGGTACCTCTAGAATCCAGAGGATGTTGGAAAAAAAGGACGCAAATTTGGCAAGGGTAGCTTATGTGGAGAAAAAGTTATAAGGGCCTAAGCGCGAACTGCCCCAAATAGCCAAAAAAAGGCTCGGCACAGGAGGGGAAAAGACCTGGCAGCGAAGGGGTTAAGCATAGAACCCTTAGCAGAACGAATAAGGAGGAACGGAACATAACCGGAATTTCTTTTGAGGAACATGAATATAAAATATTGTTTTATGCAGATGACATTCTCCTTACAACCAGAGACCTGGAGATCGGGTTACCTGCAGTGGTACAACAGGCTATCTGGGATGAAGATAAATATGGATAAGTCAGAGGTGTAGTATATTACTCTCCCAGCTCAAATGGTTCATGCTCCAATGGACGAATTCCCTACTAATTGAAAAATTCATCTACTCACAGCTTAGGACCATTACGGAAAGGTGTACATCCAAAACAGTTAAGCTTTGGGCATTCATGGACCACGCAAGAGTTGGATGACCTTTATAGGATCTAATATGACCTCAAAAACAGTACAGGCCCAAAAACGCACACCTCTCCACACCAGTTGGTATGATTCTCTCCAACTAGGAAACACCTGCTGAGAAACTTTAACTTACCACCTTCCCCTCTCAGTATCCCCAATACGTCACAATCCTAATTCCATACCTTCCATACCTCCTTTAAGTACTGACCGATTTAGGGATTCGATTTTTTTTTTCTTCAGGAGGTTGTAATACAATCATTCAATCAAATAAAGGAAACAGAGAGGCTGTATTACTCACAACTTAAGCACTAGGCTATGCAACCTGAGATAAAAGATGCTGTTCTGAGAAATAAAACTCTTGTTTGTTAAGATGACAGGCAAGCTGTTCACTTCAAAGTGGATAGTTTTCAACATCTACAAGTTACTAAATGGCGCAACGCAAACAGAAATCTGACCATACAGTGGACAGTGGGATAAGTATTCGAACACCCATGACAGAGAGTAAGAACTCATTTGACAGAACATACGCAAGGACTCCCTTCGCTTGAGGAATAAAGAAATATATTACAAATTGATTTATGCCTGTCATTGCACCTGGGTGAAGGCACATCGAATGTATCCAAGCGCATCAAACGTCTGTTGGAGGGGGTGTGGAATGACAGGAAGCCCTCGTCATATATTGTGGGAGTGCCCTAGGCTCATACCGTTCTGGAAGGAAGTAGTGATCCCCCTCTGAAGTATTCTGGGCTTTCTACTTCCATTTGACATGAAAACACTAATACTAGGGCTCTAGACAGAGAACTGCACAAAATGGGCAGAACGGAGTGGTATGTAGCATTACAATGCTTGCGGGTGACAAAGCTAGGTATTTGGTTTGCATGAAACAAATAAACACACAAACAGTGATGCTAACGGTTATGGACTATTCTCATTATGGAGAGACTCATTACTACTATTGAGGGTACTCATCTGCTGTTTAGGAGTTAGTGGGGATCACTGTTCGAGAACCTTTTGGAGGGAGCTCTCACGCACTTTTTCCCTCTGCATGGTGCTGGCTATATTCTCTTGAGTGGATAAGAGGCGGGTGAGATGGGTCGCACAGGCAGGAGGGGAGTGGGGAGACACTCAAGGTCGAGATGATCAGCACGATATTTCAAAAGTCGATGCCTTAGTCTTGTTGGGGTAGAAGGCTAAAAGGTGGAGATGAAGGGACTGATTGAATTTTAAATATTGCATTCTGAACACCTAGTTAAAAGGTTAATAAAATATAATTTACAAAATTAAAAAGCGCTGACAGAAGCAAAGAAATCCTTTAAATATGGCTTTAACTATCCACAGCATGGTCAGTGCCCAGTAGTTGGTCAGATCTGCCATGGCTGTGGAATAGCTAACAACTTTTTGGCAGTATGCATGGCAAAGTAGGAGGATCCTAGAGCAAAGGGTACACCAAAGACATAAAAAACAGAACAGAACAGTACGAAGCACAGATATCAAGCCACAAGAAATCTCAGCAGCAACTACTCAGGAGCCTACAACCACACAGACCAGCAAAGGAAAGGGTGACTATGAATGCATGCCCTAGAAAAGGAAAGAACCTCACGTTGCATCGAGAGCCAGCTTGCTAAGAGGAGATTGTCACATACCATTTGTGCCGGACAACCAGGTCACCATCAACTTCATGTGTTAGAGCAATCTCAAAACTCTAACATTCCAGCCTTCCCTCAAAGTAGCCACAAACACTATCCACTTAGGGGCCAATCCAAGGCACTCTGATGCAAAGGGAAGTTCACCACAAAACTGTAATATAAAGACGAAAAGATTATCGCTGACATTCATTTGCTAAAAGGCAAAGTACCAGTAACATGCCTACTCAGCGTACACATTGTCAAAGAACTGCTAATAGTTAATGTCAACTACACCATCAACAGGATGATGAGGCAAAACAAGAAGAGAAATCCATCTATAAATTTATAAGTAGGGGGGCATGTCGTGAGGTTATTTTAGTACCTTTTATGGGCACTTTACTTTAGCCACAGCCCTGCAGCTTGTGCCCTTTAGCTTAGCAACAATTCATTTTTATTTTTCATTTTATTTCCCGAGCAGAGGCTTCATTCTGTGGAGATGTTTTTATTTCTTTTATCTCATACGCTTTTAGCCCAGAAATTGTTTTTATTTCTTTTAGTCTGACATTCTCATTCTGTGCTCTGCTCAAGGCTGTACCTGATATTGTTGTCAGTACAAAGTGGAACATCACAATTTTTGTCACTTCATGATCTTACATTAGGGCAGTTTTCTCAGAACACCAGCTGTTTTATTATCAAACATCCATCTGTCCTGTATATGTTAGATGGAGAGTTCCAGACAGAAAATTGCCACTGCATGCTGTTGCTTTATTACAGCTGTCTGCTGAGACGTGACATCTTTTCCACCTACATGAGAGACAAACAGTAGACAGTAGACAAACAGTTCTCTTCGCTACTACCATATTCAGGTATGGGGGATGGTCAGTGCTTAATTTGTAAATAAAAACGTGCTGGTGCCCAAAGACCTCCTTTTAAACACGCGGTTGCTGCAATTAAATGTGGGAATACGGAGTACTGAGGCAGCGTAATCCTGAAGCCATCTCGGGCCTCTTCAATACATTTAAAGCCACTCCCTGCCCTTCAGCTCACTCTTGCAGCTTTATGCTTTCTACCATTGAGATGCTTTTTCGTTTTTCTCGTCCTCCGCCTTTCCCAAATGTATCTTTTGCTCGCAGCAAATGCTTGAGGCAGAAGAACAAGCACCAGCCCTCAAAACTAAGTGCCGGTGCTCAGCACCGGATACAACAAGCACAAATTAAGCACTGGGGATGGTGTCTTCCCAGGTATCCCAAAGGGTGGATTAAGGCTAACACTGCTGTGCTCTAGTAGTACTTTAGTAGCATAGGTAGGAATTCGAACACTTAACATCCTGACACTATGGTGGGATTTTTCTTATGTTTCACTTTCCTTGTCACCGCTGTATTATTATGTTTCATTATCCTAATCATTGCAGTACGTGCCATTTTATTTTGAATGCAGTTGATTCAGTAAAACATATTGAACCATGCCCTGCTTCTGTTTGTCTCTACATGTGTGGGACGAGTGTAAGTGAGAAAAAAGGATGAGACTTGTTACACCACGATTTCCCCTGAGAAATCAGAATGTTATGCGAATGGCTGCCACAAATCACCACCACTTTTAGGTGCTGGTGAGGCACTGCTAGCCGGCCAAAAAGGTTAGGCTGACAGTTGTCACCTGATGTGGAATTGGACTCATTTCCCTACAACCTGGTGGTGCTGCCACTCAAATCCAGCAGTCTCATTGGTACAATGAAAGCCAACACGACAGGCATACAGCCCAGTTCATATTAGTCTGTGGAGGATCATAAACGCATTATACCTTCTTCCACCTACAAAAACATGGCAAGTTCCCCATAGCTAAAGGCACATGATGTACTTACTTACACATGGGCTGCTGCCAAACTGTTGACGTGCTTGGAATGGAGTCAAAAGACCCTGAAATACAGAAACTGGGGTGCTCCCCATCAATTACAGGTTGACAATAGAAAACATTGTGATACCTACTGAAAAGAGATTTCCAAAGTTATTTAGAGGACTAGGGAAGGTCAAACTCTTCCCGGTATAATTGCCCGTAAATGAGTTAGGGTAGCTAGTAGCTCAGTCACATCAGAGGCAAAAGTGCTATACAAGAGGAATTACAATGCATTACTCAGGTTTGATATCATAAAGGAATCAAAAGGACCCACGCTCTGAGTATCACCAATAGCAGACATCCGAAAGAGGACGCTGGAAAGGTTCAGATCTGCATAGACATGCGGCAACTGATGAAAGTAATTGAGCTTAAAAGACACCCAAGGCTTTAAATCAATGACGTGATCACACAAGTAAATAGGACACAAATATTCTCCAAGTCTGACCTCAACAATGGATAACATCAACTGGAATTGGAAAAGTCAATATACATAATTATATTCTCCACACATGTAGCAATGTTCAGATACAAAAGACTCCATTTTGGAATATGATCACCAGCTGAGATATTCCAGAGGGTCATTCTGTGTTTAAAAAGAGTGTTTGTCAATTGATTTATCTATTGTAGTAACATCTTAGTGTTTAAAGCCATGAGAGAAGAGCATGAGGAGACACTACACAAGGTATGCCCTGCACTACAGGAGGCTAATTTTACTCAGAATGCAGGCAAAATCTGAGTTATTCAAAAACAGAACTTACAATTTACACACAAATTGTCAAAAGAAGTATGAAACATGACTAGGTGAAAGTAGATGCACTTGTGCAAACATCCAACTAGCAAAGAGAAGCGCTGTTTGATCTTCTTAGGGACGGCTAGCTACTGTACTGGATACAAAAAGGACTGTGCCACAGCGAGAATGCTTCTACTTAAATTGATGTGAATACATGTGGTCCCATGAATGCAACAAAGAATTCAAGGTAATCAAAAGAGTGGTCTCCAACATGAAACACCAGGCGTACTTTGACCCATCATGGGGCACAAAGCTCACACGTGATGCCAGTCTGGAAGGTCTGGGTGTGATACTGGCACAACACAAGAGAGGGAGTGACAAAGGCCCCCAGTGGCATATCATACACAAGCACGGGCCTGTATGACATGTAAAGGCCACATTAAAGGCAGCCATACAGTAGGAAGAAGGACAAAATGCACTAACGGGCTCCAGCCCTATGCCAGGTACTGGGACCATACCACACCACTCCACACAGCAAAAGTGGCAAAACTGGAAAAATGCCCAGCTCACCCGTTGCTTGTCAAAAAGGTCCAAACATGGATCCCCACATGGACCTCCAATTCAGAGGACCGGCAGCTTCCTCTCAAAGACAGAACACAGAAAGAAAAGATGAAGTCACATGCTGATAGGAGGCAGACAGGGAGCGGGGCATGCAGGCCCACCAGTGCATCAGCAGCAAAGGTGGAAGACATACACCCCATTTGATAATCAACCTCTCAGAGTAGCCAATGTCAAAGGCAAAACAATAACAACAATCCCAAGAAACATGTCTCACTTCACAAAGTCTGAAGGAGAATGAAAAGACGTGACTGACATTAAAGACTCAGGGCTGCCGCTACTGAACCTCAATGAAAGAAGGTGCAAGGGTGCTTGTGTTACAGGCAGGATTGTTTTTGTGCAGGAAGAGGCAACTTCCTGTACAAAAACAATCCTTTGAGGTATTTTCCTCTTTCTATTTGTGCTTCAGAATGCTGCACAAGTAAAAGGAGGAATAAACGAGGAGAAATAAACATATTTCCCCTCATTACGCCTCACCTGAGCAGGTGTACCATTTTGATGCATTGCCAGGTTTACCAGGGTTAGTAATTCTGGGAATGCGCCAAAACCCAATGGTGGATGTGGGAACACCCACGCTCCACTCATAGAATGCTTTCCCAGTGAAGAGTAAAGCAAGGCAGAGACTTGCACTCCCTTTATTACTCCATATTTACTATAACACGCAGAGCCAAGCAACGTGGCTCTGGGTGACACAGTACATCTGACTTAAGGGCTTGCATTGCATTGCGTAACGCAACAGCAACACAAGCCCTTAGTAGACCTGAGCCTTGGAGTTAGGGAGAGCAAAGGACAACATGGCGTGAGGCAGGGTCTGTCCAGAGTATTTGAATGTGTAGTGGATAAGTACCAAACGTATATCAAGTATAACATTGACCAAATACACTATAAAGTCATTGTACCACGTGTCCCTTTGAAGACAACTAAATAAAGGTCAAGGCAGTTCTCAACAGAGGACTATTTATTTATTTTTATGGGATTAAAGAAAGGGATTCCTCAGAAAGCAGAGTCTGCCAATCACTACCAGGGCCAAGTCATAATTAGCACAATCATGAAATGAACTGTAAAGGGATCAAAAAGACTGACCACATTTTCAAAGCCTCAATTGTAAGGAGCACAGGAAGTGCTTTGCAGAGTGCTGTCTGCAGTACTGCTACAGATGACTTCTCTAAAACAATGGCACAGTTTATGTGGTACAAATGCTAGCAAAACCAATAATTAATTGAATTAAAATGTTGCAAAGGGGCGAGGTGCTGCACATTTGCAACAAGCCCTTGCTGTATTTTTTTGATTTTATACTTTTTCTCTTTGTCATTTAGGTGGTTAGCAAGGTTTACTGAAATTCAGTGTGTTTTTGATTTATATTTTAAAGAAAATTAGTAGGCGTGTGGTTTATTTCTTTATTGTAATGTGTGAGGTTTAGATAAAAATGTGTTTATATAGTCATTTATTGCCGAATAAACTATTTTCTTCTTCAAAATAATATTTTATTTATTTCAAATAATTTTTTTAATAATGGCTATATAGAGAGAAGTTTATCAAAAGGCAATAGATAAAAAGGTCATTTGGGACGCATTGGTCTGCTAACAAGCACTTAAATCTTTAATGTTTTCAAATTCACTCCTGTGTTTACATCACTTTTTAAATGAGTTACAAGTGTCGTTCTGATTTCAAACATTTTTATTATTTTGCTAATAATGTACAACGGAATAGTAACATGCAAAGCTCCAATGTTTAATCAAAGCTATGGGCTGTATCATGAAGAGCTGCCTTGGTCAGCGCAGAGCCAAGCGCCTGTGCTTTTTTGTTTCTGAGGTATCTATACTTCATACATATAACTGCAGTGTCACCTAAACAATTTGAGGGCCTTGGGCAAGAAATACTTCGGGGCTCCAGTTCAGAACAGCAGTAAGTTGTATAACCCATTTTCTACAAATTCAAGCCCCATACAGAGAAAGAGACAGGTGTTAGAGAAGATATTTATTTTCACAAGGGCCCGTCAGAAGGTGGGGTCCTGGGCAGGTGACCACTTTGCCCAAACCTTAAAATGTCCCTGAGTTAATGCATGAGCTTTGGATAACGAAAGGCAATCTCTGCTCCCTGCTTCTGACTTGTGCAGTCTGCATGTCATGCATTAGAGACACCAGGGTACTTTTACAGAATTACAGTGGAGCAACCCAAGTTTCTGCACTGCATTGCGCTAGGAGAAGAAAGGTGCACTGAGCTCCTATTTACTAAATATGGCCTGCTGCTGCATTTTCCCTCGTGCTGGTGCACATCACATTCGGACTCATACCAAGCACGCACATTTGCACCAGAGTGCAAATCTGTGTGATTGACGTCTAGCATAAATTTTGTACTGGGCGTATACAGCACAGATGCAATTAGTGAAGTGTTTGTTAAGTTTGTAAGTACGTTTATGAATAGAGGGTAATACTGTCATAAGTAAGAAGCCACAGAGATTGGAGCACTTCTTCACTTGGTGCGGGGCAAAAGATGCTATTGCATATTTGTTGAGAACATTTCTGACTGGGGTCCACAAGGCTTTCCGCTTTAAAGTTAATGATACAGGATCCTTATAAATGCTGTCTAATTTATGATCATGGCACTGCATACTACATTTTAAATGATAATTGAGTAAAATCGTTCCAATTATTTGTTATTTGCTGAAAAGCCACTGCTAATAACAAACCTCATATTTTTACATCCATTGAAACAGCTATCCATTCATTGGCTATACTTCCTAGGAAAACCTTAAAAATAGAGGATAGTTTTGAGTACAAGATTATATTAATCTGATTCCAAACTTGCAAACAAAAACTAGAAACGAATGGTCAGGTCAGAAATAGGTGTTTAAATCAGCTTATTGCGATGAGCCTGTTCCACAAGTGACAGGAAGATCCAGATTAATTGTGTGTAAAAAAGTGTTTATGTTGTGTTTGCTGCTCAGAGGGTTGTGTAGTTTTTGTCCCTATCTTCTTTCACGTTGCTATGGGTCAAGATGTGCCAAATCACGTTCCCAGGATAATTCTGTATCTGTTTTAGATCTATCAGCAGGAACATGTTGTAAATGAGAATAAATGGTGAAGGCCTTTGAATGTGTACGTAGAAGATCAGCGAGGTGAGTTGTAGGCGATGTAGTGGATGGAGTGCATGATTGAAACTGCATGTATGCATTAAATGTGACATCCTGTAAAAGTTGAACATTTAGTTTGAAATGAAGATGTAAATCTAAAAAGAGTTTGGGCTTGTGTAAAGAAAATAAGGGAATCACAAACTAAAAGATGATTGACCCATATTAACCCTCTTTTTCACCATGCTTTCCAATAACTAGGTCTATTATCAATTTGTGTAAAGTTGTTATGCCAAATAGTCGAGTGGAGAAAAGTGGGGAGGTTTTGGGGGTTGTATGATAAAATGAGTTCTTAAAAACTTGCAGGAATGTTTAAAAATAGGAGAGGACAGCTGCTGTGGTTTTCACGTAAAAGCCAAATACTCTTGACATGAAAAAGATGATAGAAAGTTTTGTTCTAGATCAACCCATAATGGATACTATTTTGAAGAATGCAAGATCCAACACACAGTTTGTTTCCGCAGAAATGCTATGTGATTGTTCAAGAACTCTGAAAAATTCACACCACAATCGAATTGGGACAATATAGTTTTTGCAGGGACATGGGGGCTTTTTATTGTTCCAAACAAAAGAGGAAAGGATGAAATTGTTGTTTTTAAAGTCTCTGAGAGAAATATATAATGGAATGTTATTGATATAAAGGATGATGGGTACTAAAATAGTATCAAGACAACCCCACCATGAGAAATGTAAAGGATGCTAACGACTTGTTAATAGGGCTATCTTGTGTATTCAAACCTCTCTATTTAGCAATATGGAAGTTTAAATGGATTGGGTTAATTGGAGACCAAGATATTTAATTGGTAGTGGATTCCACTTAAAATTGGAGGATATAAAAGTCTTTTTTGAATGTAAATTTATTAAGGGGTAAGAATTCACACTTCTAATTGTTTAGTTTATAACCAGACATAAGGGCATAAGAGGTTACTTAATTTTAATGATGTGATAAAACAGTAAAATATCATCAGTATAAACTGCCAGTTTGATCTGCTGATTATTATAAGTAAAACAGTGTATATCTGGATTTTGTCTCAGTCTTAACAAAAAGGGTTCTAAAGCCAAATTGAAAAGAAGAGTGAAGAGGAGAAAACCTTTTTGGACTCTTCTACCTAATGTGAAATAGGAAGCAGTCAATCCATTAACAAAAATGGCCACTAAGGGAGCTGTATTAAGAAAGGAGATTAAAGGAATTATTTTGGGTCCAAAGCCAAACCATGTAAGGTTATGAAATATAAAAGATCAATGCACAAGATCAAGGGCTTTTTCTGCATCTAAAGCGACTGCTGCTAAGGGTTCAGGCATTCATGTGGATTTTGATAAAATGTCAAAGAATAAACTGGTATTATCAGATATATACCTTCCTTTAATGAAGCCCAATTGTTCCTTTCCTAAAAGGAATGGAGGATTCTATATATGGAGCTAATATCTTCAGGGGAAATGGGTCTATAATTTTTACAATACTGCAAGTAATTTCCCTTTCTTGAGATAAGCAGATAAGTGCATCTAGGAAAGAACCAGATGTCATAATCAAGTGAAGGAATTAATAAGAGTATAACGTTTTGGGCAAGTAATTTGGAAAAGAGTGTATACAATTCAGGTGTGAAACCATCCAGCCTTGGAGCTTTATCTTTCTTGAGTGAGTTTAGTAGGATGCAAAGTTCTGCTTGCGTGATATCTAATTCTAAGGAGTTAAACTCAATCTACATAGTGAAAGATTTTTAACTGAAGAGATAACATATACAATTTTAGGATCAAATGGGGGTGTTTCTGGTGTGTATAACGTTTTGTAAAAAGTTACAACTTTATTCAACATTTCTGAATCCTCGTGATGAGGGGTGTGAGAGTCATCTATGATTGAATCAATTTTTAGTTGGTCTTCCTTGATTTTGAGGTAAATTGCTAATAGTTTCCCAGGTTTATTTGAACACTGCTGTATTTGACATTAGATTTCAGAACATATGTTTATGTGTTTTCAGTAATAACTTATTACATTGAAGTTTAGCAGTGAAAAGTTGTAAACATTGTTGAGATCCAGAGGTGTTATAGTAATGTTCTAATTGATTAATTTATTTGGATTGAGTTTGAGATTATTTTCTTTACTTGCATAAGTAGTTAAAAGGCCTTAAATGCATCCCAAATAGTATGAAAGGCAATGTCTTCAGTATAATTAAATTGGAAATATTCATGAAAGAATTAAATAAATGAGAAAGTGAAAGAAGTATCTAGTAATAGTGAGTTATTAAAAGTCAATCTTTTTGGTGAGGTGAATTTAGGTAGGATGTTCAATTGTATAGAAACAGGGGCATGAACAGTGATCAAGATGGAACCTATATCTGCGGAATGTAAGTTCTGAGTTAAATTGTGTGAAATAAAAATATAATAGATCCGTGATTGTGTATGATGTACTGGAAAAAAGAACAAGTTACTTACCTATGGTAACGCTTTTTCTAGTGGATACAGTATCTACCTGAGGATTCCTCACCTTTTGAATACTCCCAGTACGCCAGCATTCAACAGAAATTGTTTCTTTCTAGCTCTTTACGTCAAAGAGGATGTCAAAATGGAATGGTTCCACATGCAACTCGGTCTGACATCATCAGAGCAATAAGAAGTCTTTGCTAGCCTGCTGACATCAGTTTCACACACTTTTTTCTGTGCCTTCGAGGCAAATGGGTGAACACCAACATCACAAGCACAACGTGTGCAAGCTCAACTAAAATTTATATATATATATATATATATATATATATATATATATATATATATATATATATATATATATATATATATACACAGATAACAAAACATATTCTGTATGATATATACATAATATGCAACATACATATATAATATACATAAGTTACTGTCTTCTTGGTATATTCAGGCAGGCAATGGGGAGGCGGGTGGTTCAGTGAGGAATCCACAGGTAGATACTGTATCCACCATGTTGCATCTGGCCTTTTTTGCAGGGACATCCCCAGTCTTTTTGCCTCCTTCCTTCTAATCTATCTGACCAGTTTTTGTTGGCTTTAGGACTCTGGGCACTTTACCACTGCTAAAACAGTCCTAAAGGGCATATGATCTCTGTGTAAATTTTACTGTTGATTGGTTTATCCATGATTGGTATATTTGATTTACTGGTAAGTCCCTAATAAAGTGCACTAGAAGTACCGAGGGCCTTTAAATCAAATGCTACTAGTGGGCCTGCAGCACTAGTTGCACCACCCACATTAGTAGCCCTGTAAACATGTCTCAGACCTGCCACTGCAGTGTCTGTGTGTGCAGTTTTAAACTGCCAATTCGACTTGGCAAGTGTACCCACTTGCCAGGCCTAAACCTTCCCTTTTACTATGCCAGGCCCTAGGTAGCCACAGGGGCAGGGTGCAGTGTATGTTTAAGGTAGGACATATACTAGAGTGTTTTAATTGTCAGTGAAATAGTGCCAAATTCGGTTTTCACTGTGCAAGGCCTATTTCTCTCATAGGTTAACATGGGAGATGCCTTTAAATATCCTTAACGCCCAGATTCCCTTTGAGAGCAGATACAAATGTGGAGTTTAGGGTCTCTGAAGTCACAATTTAAAAATAATTTTTTTAGTGAAGTTGGTTTTTAAATTGTCTGTTTGAAAATGCCACTTTTAGAAAGTAGGCATTTTCTTGCTTAGACCATTCTGTGACTCTGCCTGTTTGTGAATTGTCTGTCTGGGTCAGTTTGACAGTTGATCTGTTTTGCACCACTCTTGACAATGACACAAAAGGGGGTGGCGTGTAACCTGCATATCCTGATGAGCTATCTGAGATAGAGGGGAGGGAGGAGTGGTCGTTCACACCTGAAAGGACTGTACCTGGCCTCACACAATGCAGTCTCCGACCCCCTGGTGTGCGTCTGGGGCCTGGCCTGGACAAGGAAGGATCTTGCAAACACTTGAGACTTTGCTTTGATTTTTGCCAACTTCAAAGGCAGAAAGGGGTATAAGAAGAAGACCCAAAACCCCAGATTTTTAGAATCTTTCTGGAATCAAGAGGAACCTCTGCCAAGGAGAAGTGCTGAAGAACTGGAGGAGGAGTACTGTCCCTTTGCTGTGTTCCTTTGCTGGACTGGCCAGCAGTTGCTGTTTCAGCCTTAAAAGAGTGCAAAGGATGAACTTTGCTGTGTGTCCTGCTTAAGAAAGTTGTCCCAGGGCTTGGAGTAGAGCTTGCCTGTTGGAAGTCCCAGGGACACCAAAGATTTGAGCTTCCTCAACCTGCAGCACTGGGAACTGTGTGTTTTGTGCTGCTCAAGAGGAGAAACCACTGTGACGCCGCCAACGACGCCGCTGGCCTGCACGTGACCTGGTAACGCCGCATGGAGTCACATTGCCTCGCTTCGCACCGCAACCCCAGTCTCACCGATGCCATCATCGGACGACTTCACCGAGCCGCTGCTCGCACTGCAACCTGTGGGCCCCGCACTCCGTCATTGCCTGCTCACACCGCAGCCTCGGCATCCCTGACGCTGCTTCTCCTGCTGACACAGGCGCCGCTGCCTGCACCATCGTCTGTGGACACCGCTCTTGAGGTACACGAAGCACCATCCAATCCCACGCCGCAGTCCACCGACGCCAGCATCATCGACTCCAGTGTCGTCACCAGGCATCCTACCTGCACCGTGGCTTGTGGACACCACTTGTGAGGGTCGTGAAGAACCGTCTCGACCAGCACCGCTGGCTTGGGCCTACTGACGACAGCACTTCAGCAACAATGACGCTGCTGCCTGCAACGTGACCAGTGGGCACTGCATGTCACAATGTCCCGCACAGCCCTGACGCCATCCACGCCAGCGCTCCTGACTTCATCAGCCCAGAGTTCGATCCTCACGTGTGTGACTTCAAGGGCCCGACAACTCCCGCACCGACTCCGGAACCGACACAGCGACGCCAGCAATGCCACCATCTAGAGCTCACCACAAGGATCACGACGCCCTGCAATTCCGGAGGTACTGTTTTGCAGGTCTTCCTGACACCGTAGCTGGCCCGCAACGCCGTGGCTGGCCTGAACTGTTGGTTTTGTTCATCACAACGCTTTGATAGCCCCAGGTGGAGCTATCAACTTCAAGGAACTGTATTTTTGAGTAACTCTTGCAGAATTCATATCCTCAACACAGTATGTTGGATTTTATTGATCGTTTTAGTCTTGTTTTGCACAGATAAATATTGGCTATTTGTCTAAAACTGGTGAGGTGTCCTTTTGTAGTGGGGGTCCCTACTTGGACAGGGTTCAAACCGACTGCCAACTAGAGACCCCATTTCTAACAACCCAGAAAAAGTATTACCGAAGATAAGTAACTTCTTCTTCTGATGGATACATTTACCTGTGGATTTCTCACCTTTTGAATAAAATCCCAAAGCAGTCCCAAACTCGGAGGTAGGCGCCTGTATGGCTACACCAAGAAGTCTTGCAGCACAGAACAGACAAAATGGCAGTCCCGCCACACTACTGAGTCCAAGCAGTAATGTTTTGCGAAAAGTGGAGGGAAGCCCAAGTTGCTGCCTTGAAGATGTCAACAACAGTTACTCCTCCAGCCAAAGCAGAAATAGTAGACTTAGCTCTGGTAGAATGAGCTCTAGTACCATCAGGAGGATCCTTCTTTGCCAGTGCATAACATATTTTAATGCAAAGAATGACCCACCTTGACAGTGTTCTTTTGTGGATGGCTCTGCCCTTCATCTCACCCATGTAGCCGACAAACAGCTGATCGTCCGACCAAAACTCTCTTGTCCTGTCCATATAGAAGCTCAACTCTCTCTTTGGATCAAGATGGTGCAGCCTTTCCTCCTCCTTAGAGGGTTGGGGAGGAGGGTAAAATGACAGAAGGGTGATGGACTGACCTAAATGAAAAGGAGTCACTACCTTTGGCAGGAAAGCCACCCTGGTTCTCAGAACCACCTTGTTAGCATGGAAATTGGTAAACGGGGTTTTACACTTCGAGCCTGCAGCTCACTAACACACCTAGCAGACCTGATCGTTATGGGAAAAACACTTTTAAATGTAATGTGCCTCAACTGGCAATTATGCAGTAATTCAAACGACGTACCCATCAGGTACATCAAAACTAAATTCAAATCCCACTGAGGCAATAGGAATGGAGTGAGAGGAAACTTATTAGAGAAACCCTTAAGAAACCTTAGAACTGTAGGGGAGTTAAACAAAGAGGGTTTGGTCTGGTAAGCAAATAAACACAGAAAATGCAGAAAGATAACATTTCACTGACTCAACTGCACAAACTTGTTGTGCCAAGGAAAGACAAAACTACAAAACATTGGACTAATGCTCCTTGAAAGGATCAACATGCTTATTCTCACACCATTTAACAAACTTGGCCCACCTACCAACATACACAGTTTTGGAGGAGTGCTGCCTGGCTGATAAAATAACATTCACCACTTCAGGGGGGGAGAGAAAATGAATTCCGATTGCCCTGTTCAATATTCAGGCATGTAGGCTCTGGAGGTGGGGGTGTAGAATTTGCCCCTGTGACTGAGAGAGGAGATCTGCCCTGTGAAGGAAATCGAGCGGAGGGCACAGTGAAAGCTGAAGGAGGTATGTGTACCACACTCTTCTTGACCAATCTGGGGCTATTAACATGACTTGGGCCCAGTCTTAGCGAATCTTCTTCAGAACCCAAGGAATCAAAAGTATAGGGGGAAACAAATAAAGCAATTGACTGGTCCAGTCCAACTGAAATGCGTCCCCCAGCGCTCCCTTCATCGGGTACTGGAGGCTGCATTACGACGGGCAGTGTCTGTTCTCGTGAGTGGCAAACAGGTCTATTTGAGGCGTCTCTCAAAACTGGAAGACGTGAAGAACCACCTCCAGATGGAGACACCACTTGTGGTCGGCTGAAGAGTGGCTGCTGAGGCTGTCCGCACGTACGTTGAGAACTTCGGCCAACTGGTTTGCTACTATGCAAATCAGATGGTCCTGAGCCCAGGACCAGAGTTGCAGAGCCTCTCTGCAGAGACGATACAACTCTACTCCTCCATTTGTTGATGTACCACATCGTGGTAGTGTTGTCTGTCAGGACTTGAACTGACTGACCGCGAATGGAAGGGAGGAAGGTCTTGAGAGCCAGACGCATCACCTGTATTTCCAACAGATTGAGGTGAAACATCTATTCTTCTGGAGATCAAACTCCCTCGATCTCCAGATCCCTCAGATGTGCTCCCCACTCTAAATTGGAACCATCCATTATTACTGTAATCACCGGAGATGGTGGTCAAAACAGCCTCTCTTCTGACATCCACACTCCACCACTGAAGATCTACTGCAGTGTTCCTGGAGGCTCTTATTAATTCCTTGAGATCTCTGTTGTGTTGAAACCACCGCTTGCGGAGGCACCACTGGAGAGCCCTCATGTGCCACCGTGCATGAGTGACCAACAAAATACAGGAAGTGAACAGCCCAAGCAGGCATTGGACCTTTATGACTGGAACAAACGCTCCATCCTGAAACCATGGAATTATAGCCTGAATGTCCTGAATCTTCTCAGGAGGAGGGTAGGCATGATTTATTGTCATGTCAAGTACTGCCCCTATGAACAGGAGGCAAGGAGAGGTCTCCAGGTGAGACTTGGGCACATTTACCAAAAAGCCCAGGTTGAACAACAAATGGATTGTCACTTGCAAATGGTGCCGCACCAATGTCCAGGTAAGGAAATACTGAAATTCTGCCCCCTTCTGAAATGCGCTGCAACCACTGCTATCACCTTTTTGAAGGCTCGAAGTGCAGAAGTAAGACCAAAAGGAAGAACCACAAACTGGTAGTGCTGTGTCCCTACCATAAACCGGAGATACTTCCACTGAGACTGCAGAATGGGGATGTGAAAATATGCATCCTGCAAGATGATAGAAACCATCTACTCTTCCTTGTCCAGCGCAAGAAGCACCTGAGCTCGGGTAGGCATTTTGAATTTCTCCTATTTGAGGAACCAATTCAAATTCCTCAGGTCCAGGATGGGTTGCAATTGACCATCTTTCTTGGGGATCAGGAAATATCTTGAATAACATCCCTGACCCCTTTCATGCTCCGGAACTAATTGTACTGAGCCCTTTATTTAAAATCAGATTTTGTACCTCCTGCTGAAGCAGCAGCAGATGCTCTTCCGAACAAAACATTTGCTGGAGAGAGAAGAGAGAGGGAATCTCCTGAAAGGGAAGAGCATACCCATTTCATACAATACTTAACACCCAATAGTCTGTTGTTATTGACTCCCAGTCTTGGAGAAATAAATTTACCTCCCCCGACGGACAACATATGCCCTTGAAAGGGGAGAGAACTAAGACTGCTTTCCTGCAAGGTTTCCAACAGAGGATGACGTGGAGGAGGAGGAAGGCTGATGGATGGCAGCACGCTGCCTAGGTTGCCAACAACCTCTGTAAGATTTATAGAGGGGGTTGGCAGACTGCTGACCTTGGAAAGGATGAGCTATGGTCACACCCCCTAAACCTACGGAAAGGTCTATAGGTCGAGGAGAGCGTCTGAAGACCCAATGATTTGGCAGTGGCCTTACTTTCCTTAAACCTTTCTAAGGCTGAGTCTGCCTTCTCTCCAAACAACCTAGAGCCATCAAAAGGGAGATCCATTAAAGTGGACTGTACATCGGAGGAGAACTCTGCCTCCCTAAGCCATGCATGCCTTCTGGTCGCAAACAATGTCCTCATGGCTCTGGCAACAGAGTCTGCTGTTTCCAAGCCCGATTGGCTAACCTGTCTAGCTGCTGCTTGACTATCCTTAAGCAGCTCTTTAAAATGTTCTTGGACATCCTGCTGCAGTTTAGGAACAACTTCCTTGGCCAAATTCACCATTGCATGGTTATATCTGCCCAACACACATGTAGAGTTTACTGACTTAAATGTCATGCTACCGGAGGAAAAGATCTTATTATCAGATATTTCCATACACTTTGATTCCCTGTCAGCTGGAGTTGAAGGGAAGGAACCAGGATCTGCCTTTGAAGAATAAGAAGCCTGCACCACCAGGCTTTCAGATGACGGATGCCTGCTCAGAAACTGCAGGTCACCTGGTGCAGCGCTATACCTCATGGCAATGGCTTTTGAAACAGCAGGGATGAGTGAAGAACCTCAATAGATTTCAACTCCGTCGTTGGCAGTGGCAAGTCCAAAAGTTCAGCTGCCTTCCTGATTACTCCATGATATGAAGTAAACTCTGGAGAAGGAGTAACCCCCAGAGGATAAAAACTCCCACTCAGGAGAAGTGTCCAGTCCACTTGCCACCTCAATGCCTTCAAGGTCATGAGAAGGCAGAGGGATTTCTCCTTCCTGAAGCTCTTGCTGCTCTTCTAAATAGTGATGTTCCTTAAAAAGCCTCAAGGATTCCCTCCTACATCTCAATCTGTATTCCAAACACAGCATCAATATTGAGAGCAGGAGTATAATGACTCGACGTCAGATGAGATTTATCTGACGTCAGAATCGGCGCCGGTGGCACTGCCATCTCTAAAGGTGAAGATGTCTTTCTCGGCACCATTCCTGTCCACTGATGTGTAGTCGTGGACAGAAAAGGCAAGAATGGAGCTTGCCAACATAGCGCCGGAATATCTCCTAGGTTAAAGGCGGAAGGACCCAGGGGGCGCACCAGCAGGGGCAATCGCTCTCTTGAAAATGGTGAACATAGCATTTAGGATTTCAGATGGGTCCTCCCCAGGAGCTAGAGAGGTCAGATAACCCTGTGGCGGCTGAGCCTGATTTGAATTATTCTGTTGAACCTCCTGTTCAAGTGGAGTAAGAGGAGAGACTTGTGCTGCAGGACTCGACGGTGAGATCTCAACCAAAGATGATGACGGTGACATCTCAGGCGACTTTAGTTGTGGAGGAGATAAGGTGGGACTCATCTCCCAGGTCAAACGGCGCCAAGACTTGGAAGCCGGTGACAAAGACCGAGGGCTAATATCTCGGGACCAGAAACAAGAGTTGTGGCGGCGCCGCTTCTTGTGCGGCCTCGAAGACTTGTGAGAAGATGACTCTCCTCACAGCCTGGATCTTCTTCGGCCTGCTTCTCCTTTTTAGCCTTTGCCAGGAACAGCTAAGCCTCCAGTTCATACTCTGACAAGAAGAGCATCTACTGACGTCGTGTTCGGAACTCAGACACCAGAGGCAATTTTCATGTGGGTCAGTGGCCAACATGTGACCTCCACTCTCTCTACAAGGCTAAAAGCCCGACTTCTTCAGCGGAGACATTGTTGCACGAAGAAATACTTGACAAAGAAGTTCCTTCAACACAGTGTAACCACCTGGAGAGGTAGAAAATTGTTAGCGTCGAAGGTGTGTAAAAAAGGGAACTGACATCAGCACGCCAGCAAGAACTTCTTATGGCTCTAATGACATCAGAGCCATTCCATTGTGACATCGTTGTTGACGTGGATAGCTAGAAAGAAAAAAAAATAGTTGAATGCTGGAACATTGGGAGTATTCAAAAGGTGAGGAATCCACAGGTAGATGTATCCATCAGAAATGTAAGTACTACTGTAATGTGGGATTAGATAACCTCCATTCATCAGTCAGGTTTTTTTGTTTGAGGACATGAGCAAATTATTTTTGTGATTTGTTTGGGGAATAATGAGACATGGAATTCCTTTCAATAAACGGATCAACAATTTGCTTACAATCACCAGCTAAAGTAAAATTATCATCTGGGTATTGCAACAGTTTCTGAGCAATATTAGACCAAAACTGACCCAGGAGCAGTAGGACTATATACTTTACAGAGACATATTGGAACTTTATCAATCAATAATATAAGAAGTAACCATTGTCCATCTTCATCATTTTCCTGGGATAGCAAGTGAATATGAAGGGATTTATGGCGAAGAATTATAACACTGTTTTTTTTACCATTTCCCAGAGAAAAAAAATATTTCACCAGCCCACCCTTTTTTAATTTCAGAGATTCACTCTGTAGGATGTGATTCTTGCAAAAGGGCAATATCTAGAGTGTTAATAATTCAGTCAAAACTTGTTGTGTTTTGATCGGAGAATTTAAATCTGACATTACAAGATATAATTTTCAGAACCATAGGCAAAAAATTGAAAGAAATGATAAATCAGACACAGTAAATGCGTCTACCTGCAGTACTTTTGGAATAGCCCTGGGAGAAATAAGTATGATGACCTGATCACAGAATGCATTTCATCTGTTTGGCTGCAGAAATTAATGTCTTTAAGTCGGTCTGTGTATTCCAAGAAATAAAGAAGAAGGAAGTAGAAGTAGGTTCAGGATGATTACCTAACCTATGGGCTCACTGAATTTTAAGTAGGATCCATCCAGTAGACTTAACAATTTAGGAAGGAAGGACTGAAACATGCAATAGAGTCTGTGCTTTCTGTACCCCCTGGAAGACCACAGATGCATAGATTATTTCTTCTGTTATGATTTCCAAGGTCTTTAACTTGTTTTTGCAAAACCAAGACCCGTGTTTGAATAACAGATACTGTGAGAGAGGTTTCATTAAAAGTTGTAATTCTCTGTTCACCTTTGGGGAGTCTTTCTTCTATATGAGACCATCTGTTACTAAGATTTTGTAATTGAGCATTTGTCTGCACCATGTAAGAATGCAAGGCCCTAACCTCTTCCAACAGAAAATACATTGACACAGAGGGGATAGGCTTTGTACGGGTGGGTGGGTCTTTCTTAAGTCTTTTAGTTGACACCTTCCCTGTAGCAAGTGATGTAGGAGCTGTGTTAGAGAAAGAGGAGGAGGAAGAAATGCTACCTTTTTGTAGAGGGGGACACAAATCTTCCATTAAGTAAGTCTGTAGAGATGCAGAGGAGTTTTTTAATATATCTATCAGATGAGCACTTAAGAATTGGTTTGAGCTTATCAGTCTACCCATACACAGGATGTATTTCTTAAAGTAGTCATAGAAATAATATGCTCTCTTAGTGTAGAAGAGATTGTACATTAACATGAGGCCAGTATGACTGGCAATTAAAATATAGAGGAGGGTTCTGCCTCTTCAATGAACTTATGAGAAACAGTAGAAAACAGTGCAAAGTCTAAGGAGTACTGATAGGTATATCAGCAAGCTGAAGAGGAAAGTTCTGCATCAAAAGTAAATTGTTATATATCTTCATATATTCAACAAAGAAATTGATATTGAGACAAGAAATAACATTTCAATAGCAGGCGAGTTATAGTGTCTTGTCCACATAAAGTATCCCTTGAAGAAGGAGCAGGAAGGAAAACGAAGTAGGCTGATCTAAAATACAATAAAAGCCAGAAATATGAGTAGAAAATGCTCAGGGCTCGTGTGTGCTCACCTGCGTCATGCTGCTCCTGTAAGATGGCGGCCGCTTCTGAGAAAGAGAAGCACACCACCAATGTTATAAATAGCGTGCATATCTCCAGAGTGTGAAGAAATTTAAAAAATTGTTTTGCGTCGCCTAGCGAGCACTATGCCAACATGTAAAACCTCCGTCTACGGGAAAGACCACTACCATATTGCCTGCTCATGCGCCATCCTCCGCATATTATCTGGACGCCTCCATCTTTCTTGGGCAACAAGCCAAACCTCTCAAAGCATTATTTTTTCAGCATGGCCAGGTATGATTATTTGTGCAGATTTGGAGTTTTGTTTGGAATGCCCAGAAGCCCCCTGTTGAATGCCCCTTCAATGTAAAGGATCTCAAAACAGCACAAAATATAACTTTTAAGCGCCATTTTCCAATGCAAACTTTGTCCTGGAAAGTGAATACTTTATCAACAATTTGCATCACTTGCATGATCAGACACTTGTCACTGTGCATTCATGATATGGCCCTATCTCTGAATAATCAGAAGGGAAGGTGTCAACTAAAAGACTTAAGAAAGACCAATTCTGCAGAAAAAAAACAAAAAACGAATGTGCTTTTCTGCATGAGAAACAGATCAAATGATTTCCAGAAAGACATAAACTGGTATTTAGCAGTGAGTAAAACAGGCAACGCATCCAGAAAAAGAACATTTATTATTTAAGGCGCAAGTGTCTGGAGGTCACAATAGTGCCAAGGACTGTTAGGACATTTTCACAGATGGAGAGCTATTTATAAAGAGGTTTGGCGTTAGCCTGAAAACTGGAATTCCTTCTTTTATAACACTAGCCATTCCCTGATATTTTTCAGGTGTCTAACTTTTAGACTTTAATGACAACAATGCTGTCTAACCTGTGTTCAATATTTACTTCCTTTGAGATGCCTGAACTTAGCTCAAATTCGGGAGTTGCACTGCACAGTCTTTGACTTCAGTAACATCATAGGAAGTGACATCATACCACCTTTCACCCCCTTGACCCACGTAGGAAGTGAAGTCACATTACATTAACTCTGAGAACATCACAATAAATGACAATGTTGAAGTTCGATAATAACTGGATTGTTAACATAACAGCATAACACAAAAACATTTCTATTTTAGATACCACATATTAGGGTGCTAACATGATCTTTGAAAGTGCTGCGGTGTAATAATTGCCCTGAATTGTATGTAGGAGTGAAGACTTCTTCTGGGAAGTTCATGGGGTTCTCCCCAGAAAACGTTTTGAAAAAAATGGGGTCAAATAGGGCATTGTAAAGCACAATTTCCACATAACTCTGATTAAAATCCATAGACTTCGAAACAGCGCTTATTAAATATTCAAGTCCTTCCATGAAATGCTAAGCCAAAGAAAGCTGACGCACCCCAGGAGTTCATACAATTGTTTTTCAAAATGTGCTATGTGTGACCCTGTATGTCACAAATGTCTTCGACTGTGCCAAGGACAGCAGTTTGTCATAGGTGCTCCTCATATGCCAGGGGTGAAATGGGTGTCAAACATTACATACAATGTGTATATACAATGAGGGACCCTTATGCCAAACATTATTTCTAGTATGTCCAGGGCTACCATTTTGTCGTGCCTGCCCCCTCTCATATGCTATGGTTGCCTTCTCTTATGATGGGAAGTCCTTTGAATTGCTGCCAACAGTTTGCCAAAGGTGCCCCTATACAAACAATCCCCTCAAGTATGCCAGCACCAACACTTTTCCAAGGGCACCCATTTTGCCTAGAATTACCTCTAATAGACCAGTACTTTATGATAAGTGACGATTATGCCAACAACTACCACGGGTATGTGAGTGCCAGGTTTTTGTCATGGGTACCTCGGTTAGCCAAGAATTACATTTTCTTTCCTAGGCCCAACTGCAGACTCAGATGCATAGTAACACACTCCTAACACACTCACTTACATTCACTCCTTCACTCTCATTCTTACTTTCACTCATTCATTCTCACGCGCTCTCTTCAAATCACTCTAATTCACTTGTACTAACTCTCACATATTCTCTCTCATTCCTTCACACTCACTCTCAATCACATTCCCTCACATTCACTCTAACTCTAGCTCACTCATAGTTTCTTAATCACTCACACTCACGTGTAATCACACTTAATCTAACACATCATGACTTATTCTCAGTCACTGATTCACTCATTCTAACTCAGTTACACTGTCACTCACACATACTCATTCTCATTGACATTCATTCTCCCTCAGGCCCACAAACACTACCTCACGTTCATCCTTATTCATTCTTACTAACCCATTCTGGCTCACTTGCAGTCAGTCTTACTGTCTTTTACTCATTCTCGCTCACTTTTCCTCACTCATACTCCCTGACACCCAATTTCACTAATGCTTATTCACAGCTTGTGACTGACTCACATTCATTTTAACTCACACATGCTCACACATTCAGATACACGCGCTCACACATACACACAGTCACTCTCACACAAGCACACTCTCACCCGCAAGCATGCACACAACATACATTTCAAAGCATTATTTTACTTACCTCCGCTGCTAGCAAAGGCTCGTTTCCGATCCTGGAAAAAGTGACTTAATAAAAGTGTTTTAAAAATGACAATGACAGCCAACTATAGCCCTTCTGTGCTGTTTTGGATATTTGGACAATGCATGTCATATTTTCTCCTTGGTATGCACTGATGGATGTTGGGTTGTCCTTTGGGAGCACAGCGGACACAGCTAAATCTTACAATGATTAGCTGAGATATCTATCATTAGGTTGCAATGATCACTGAATGAAAACAAGTTTGTTGGAAGCACTTTGTACAGGGGTCTGTTGCCATCTCTGACAGAGCGTTCATTACTCTTTGGTGGCAAGCGCTTGCTGATAGCTCTCTACATAGCAAATAACTAAATGGAGGGACCATGGAGAGCTGTGTGTGATAACAGGAGGGGTGTGGGAAATGATGAGCTTTCTTTTGCAACATCCACAAATTTCCCCCAAAAAATCACAACTTTTCAAAGATTGACAAGTTTAATACTTAGCATAATGTTTGTGGCAATCGAGATTTGAGACAATCTGTGACTTTATGGCATAAACGTAACAGACAAAAATGTGTATACATTGTCTATGTAAATAGAAAACTTTGCAGCGCAAACTTGGATGCATTTTCCATCTTGGCTGGATTCTATTAGAATGAATACTATCCCACAAAATAGTGAAATCTGTCTGACAATCCTCAGAAAAGGTGAAGGTAAAGCTGAACTGCAAAACTAAGCAGATTTATGAAGGGAAAAAATCTGGGCCTTTCTAAAACGTCACCAGCAAAAAAACATGACATAACAGTGGCCATTACTGTACATTTAAGCAAAATGAGTGAAATAAGAATTAGAAAGTAAATCAGAGTTTGTCACATGAGCGTAATCTATTAAATCTTTTAAAGACAGGGATACAGCCTACCGATGTTCATTTAAACTTACTGAGTAAGATAAGAATTGGAACAGTAATTAAAACAGAACATATCCAACCTTTTCAAAGCAGGGGTTTCATCTACTCCCTCAGTCCTGCTAAAATGGCCCAAACCCATGAAGAGGTGGGTCAGTGCTGATCCGTTTTTTTTGGTCGGGGCAATAACCTACCAACGTTTTTCATGTTTCACCCTTGCGTGTATAGAATGCGAGTCCACCATGTTTTCAGTCATGACCAGACTATAAATTATCTGACTAAAGAATTCATTTTAGAGTCTTTAGACTATGAAAGGTGTTTGGGATATGAAGCCCTTCGCAAAACAGATCGTTCACATTTGAGAGCCTTTAGGTGTTGAAAGGTGGTTGAGCAACGAACCTTTGCTCAAAATTGCCATACAAGATGGGGCTATCTTTTTACTTGTTATATTTTCAGTTTTCTATCTTTCACACTGCATAACTTAATTTCTTTGTAGGTATCTTCCTTAACCCCCTTTTTGCACCACAGGTGTGCCGTGTGCGAGTCAGTGTTCTCCCCCTTTGACTTAAACCAGAGGCCCCCAGACTCTCTGAGCCAACCTTCTATGAGCAGAAGTACAATTAGAATAAAATGTGAGAAAGGCAAGGACCTTATCTCATGTAACCCATGCAAGTTTAGAAAACACCAAAGATCTTCCTCAATCTGTCACCCAAATTAATTCTTCACCTGGTGGAGCCACTGCTATTGAGGTGCTTCCAGAACATGCTACCTTTTAGGTGTAGCAGTGTTTTCCCTAGATATGTAGAATAAAGAGTTATTCCTGCCTCCTTTTGCCTTTGGTGTTAAAAAAGCGTTTTCCCTGTGCTGATCTTCAGATACCCACTGCAAGGGGCCTGACCATGACCTGCAATTTCCTCTTGAACTAACAATCAGAACTCTCTGACAGCAACAATGTTAGCCCCTACATGGGGCACTTAATCCTTTTCACAGCACCACTACTCTCAGCATTACTGTCATGAGGGTAAATTGTATTCATTGCTATACACCCCGGAGTGTCACACATCAGAGTGTGAAATCACTCAGTTCTCAATAGATATATCAAAATACAATGAAAGTTTAAACATCTGAATCGGAGCTTGGTGGTTACTGAACAACTTGTTGAATGAAAACACTGGGAAGGCAGTGGGCTTTCTGCAGATTTCTATTTCTTATTTTCCTTTCAATGAGACCACACTCTTGTTATTTGAAACAATAATGAAAAAAAAACATAATCTTGGCTTAGATCATGTCCCAAACAAAAACCATAAAGAACTAAATAAAGAACCAAGGGCCAGATGTAGGAAGTTCCGATTTTGCGAATCGGAAATTGCGAGTCGGTGCAACTTGCAATTTCTGATTCGCAAAATCGGATGCAGAACGGTGTCTCAGACACCGTCTGCGATTCGCTATGGGGTCGCAAAGACCCACCTCATTAATATTAATGAGGTGGGTCGCATTTTGCGACCCCAAAGCGAGTCCCTGCACTCACAGGGATGGCGGCATGCTGAAGACAGCAGACCTCCATGTCTGTGACTGCTTTTTAAATAAAGCAGTTTTTTATTTTATTTTGCAGCCCGTTTTCCTTAAAGGAAAACGAGTTGCAAAATAAAAAAAATAACCAAACCATTTGGTATCGTTTTTTCAGAGTAGGCAGTGGTCCATTGGACCACTGCCTTCTCTGAAAAAATATTTTTGGCAACATTAAAAAGGGGAAGGGGTCCCATGGGGACCCCTTCCCTTTTTCGAATGGGTTACCACCAGTGTGACACTGGTGTTACCTGCGAATTGCTTTGCGACTGCATTCGCGGTCACAAAGCAATTTAGCATTGCGATGCGACTCGCAAATAGGAAGGGGATACCCCTTCCTATTTGCGAGTCGCATTCACAATTTGTGAGTTGGTACCGACTCGCAAATTGTGAATGAGCATTGCGATGAGCATTTTGCATGGCGCAAACTGTGATTTTCGCAGTTTGCACCATGCAAAATGCTTCCTACATCTGGCCCCAAATGAGGTTCAGCCCATGTTTTGAGTGATATTGGACATATAAACACATTCCTGTTATTCTTACCAGTCATTTAATCTGAATGAAGTGATGAACCAGCATTGTCTTTTTGTGCTCCTTCTTCCTACCGTTTATGTGCCCCCTTTTTCTTACAAGGTTCTCTTTGTTGAAATTAAGTTATTACCTTCGAAGGTCAATCAACACGTAACATGTTCAAAACGGCAAAATCTGGAGCAACAAGCTAGCTCCCCCACTTCTAAAGAACAGGCAAGGTATGGTGTGGTCTGGGCCCAGAGTAAGCAAGTCTGTTGTCACTCAAGATTTACTGGATTACGCCACTGTGAAGTACAATGTTGAGTATAAGGAGGGTCAGAACAAATTGGGGGTTGCTCAGCCTCGGGGTGCGTGATATAGGGGTTCTAGTTTGGAAAGATATCTTGTCAGTGGAGACCATCTTGCTGTGAATTTGTATACAGCCTGAGACACCTTTTGTGTTACGAGTTCCATTGCTAGCAGTTACCATAGTTTGTAGAACCATCATGCTACACAGCCTGTTTCATGTTCCAACACACTGCATTTAACTCTCTTGCTGCCCCTTCGGATGCCCAGTTAATCTCAAATCACAAAGTCTGCAGACATGGTATTACTACACATCACAACACGGTAATTTTATCTCCAGCTCATATCCTTGACATTTTGCAGGATACTCTAGTATGTCAGAACAAGGTCATTTTATCTCCACCTCATATTCATGACATTTTGCAGGATACTCTATTATGTTAGGATATGGCATAAACTGGCCATAGGAATAATCCTTGGATGAGTCTCCCACACCCTCAGTTAAGAGAAAACACATCTTATTTCTCAAGTAGGCTTTGGGTTGCATCTGTTCCAATCATATCAGGAACTGTACAAATATTTTAACAAAAGATGATCTAGAAGATTCTGAAAGTGGAACGATGGACCCCATATATCTGTCCTGGCACTGTTGCTCAGATACAACACAAACGGTTATTCCATCATAGATAATGTAGCGCATATCACATCAACATTACGGCGGTGATTCTAACCGCGGCGGGCGGCGGTCGCCGCCCGCCATGCGGTTACCGCCAAATGACCGCACCGCGGTCACAAGACCGCGGCGGCCATTCTGGCTTTCCCGCTGTGCTGGCGGGCGACCGCCAAAAGGCCGCCCGCCAGCACAGCGGGAAAGACCCAGCAACGATGAAGCCGGCTCCGAATGGAGCCGGCGGAGTTGCTGGAGTGCGACGGGTGCAGTAGCACCCGTCGCGAATTTCAGTGTCTGCTAGGCAGACACTGAAATTCCTTTTGGGGCCCTCTTACGGGGGCCCCTGCAGTGCCCATGCCATTGGCATGGGCACTGCAGGGGCCCCCAGGGGCCCCGCGGCACCCCCTACCGCCATCCTGTTCCTGGCGGGAGACCCGCCAGGAACAGGATGGCGGTAGGGGGTGTAAGAATCCCCATGGCGGCGGAGCACGCTCCGCCGCCATGGAGGATTCTCAAGGGCAGCGGAAAGTCGGCGGTACACCGCCGACTTTCCGTTTCTGGCCCCGGCTGAACCGCCGCAGTCAGAATGCCCAGCGGTGCACCGCCAGCCTGTTGGCGGTGCTACCGCGGTCATTCGCCCTGGCGGTTTTTACCGCCAGGGTTAGAATGACCCCCTACGTCTCTTATCTTCTAAAAAACACCTCATGTACATTTAGCAACTGCTGTCTCCTCTTTTAAGAAATGTAAAAAGTCAAGATAGGGCTGTTAAAGCTCAGCTACAAAACTGCTGGTGAAGTATGCTTCATGACAGCAAACATCAACATTTGGAGTTATGCCTCAGTTTGAGCAGCTGATTGTGATACGTACCACTGTTCCTGACTATTTTAGTGCACCGGAAATGCATACAAAAATAATGAGCCACATAAGTTTGCGTTTAGCCAAATAGGCGTATGTCAATTTGTTCAAGACCTAGGGAGCAACAAACTTGCACATCCAGTTAATTTCAAAATGGCCAACAATTTTATCTCTATCAACTCAAATATTTTCCTTTGGTCTGGGCAGGTGTTAAAACAAATGGATCAGTCTCAGAACTATTTTACGGTGGCAACGTTATTTCCTTCACAGGTCAAAAAACGAAATAAAGGCCAATATTACATGTACACAGAGTATTGCTGGCCATGATTGATAGGACTTTCATTGATGTGTGCCTCAGGGCCTGTGGACAGGAAGGAACATTTATGCATATCCTATGGGAATGCCCAGCTATGTAGTCGTACTGGGGAAGGTGTGGTCTCTGGAGGGAGACACAAGCTTAAAGCTCCTCCCAGAAGGGAAACTCTGCGTCCTAGTCATCTGTGAGGATAATGAGCCTAGTCGATAGCAATGCCTGTTCTATAACCTGGGCCTAGAAGTGGCACAATATAATTTGGTATAATATTGGAGTTCCTCAACACTACAGCAACTTGAGAGATGGTACTCAGACCTAGATTGGTGCATGGTACATAAACGTGTTATCTACGAGGTAAGTGGTTGCCCCCATAAATTGAAAAAAATAAGGGACCCGTGGAGAAATTACAGAGGTCTGCTCTAGACCCCACCACCGTGCACAATTTTTGTGGGTCAAGTTTCTTACGTCTGGCTGTACGGGGGCGACCTGGGACTCAACTCAGTGTACAGACTGTACGATTGTATCTATCTGTGTACCACCACACGATTGACCCAGCCTGCATGCTGGGTTATGCACTGCATGTCAGAAGCTGTACCTCTGTATTATTTTTCTTTGATTATTAATAAAGAGAATTTTAAAAAAATCCATGTAAATCCTACTAGTAGCCAAGGTTCAACGAGTTAGAATTAGCGATAACCCTAAGAACAGGAGTAGTTAAAATGGAGCACTCTGTCTCTGGCAGGAAGTGTCTCTCTTCATGATGCTTCTAAGCCAGATGTCTTCAATCTTTTTTGCTCTGAGCCCCTCCAAGCAAAATGTTTTGAAGCTGGGACCCCTTCCACAAGTATATCGCAAGGATTTGGAGTGGGAGAGGGAAGGATGATCACATGGGGAGGGTATCATGAGATCTTTTCAGGAGTGTTTTTCTGTAGCTCGTAATCCACATTAAATGTGGCACATATAAAAGAGCAACAGCATCAAACAAGAACAGAATTTCCAAAAAACATTACTCCCCGTAATCGGGGTGCTGTGGGCCCCAATGAAACACCACCTGCCACACTAATTATGGTGTAGCCCTAAGAACAGACTATCTCCTCTTTTTTCCCTCGTTCCCTACCATGTCTGACCATCACTCTATTCTCTACACAAGCCTGGTCTCAATCTAAAAAAAAAATCCTACTGCATGTTGCCCTCTTGCTTTTTGAGTTAAGGGCTACATCTGCCCTAGTGCTAGCAAGGACAATGAGCCCCAACGGCCATTTTATAATGTAAAACATTCATAATTGTGATGCAGTGGGCCCCTAGGCAAAGGTGTCACTGCGCCTGTTTCACTAATGATAGCTACTGCCTTGCTGTTACCTCTGACCTTTTTAACAACATCGGCTCCCATCTCACCACCATCCCGCTCCCTCTCATTTTTCATCATCCCTCTCATCTCTCTGATGCCTGAATCAAGTTGTGTCCTCTTCTTCATTTTTTCTCTGCTTTAGACCATTGCTCCAAGGCTCACGGAAACACTGGCACAGAAAGAAAGCACTGGGCCTCTAATGCAGCTTCAGAACTAATGATACCTAAAGCCCTGCAAAGCAGACTGTCTACTTTGCAAACTAAATAGGGTCATTATGTCTAGGCCAGATTCCCAAACCAGGCTATCTGCCACTTGGTGGAAAAAAATAACAAAACAGCTTTAGCCTCCCTCCCTGCCCCCCTTCTGTTACTTGGGCCCTGTTCAGTGTGTAACAATGGTGACCGGTGCCCTAATGCTAACAAGGAAAACGCACCCCATGGGAGAGGGGGCTTCTGTGCTGTAAAGCAGTTAGTACAGAACTTAAAGAAATTTAAATGTGTGCAATGGTTAATCACCACATATAAAGGCTGCTTTGGGGTGAGAGGAGGTTTTAATTAATGGAATCAGCTCCATCTTGACAAATATTCATTCTTTTTGAGAGGTAATATATGTGTTGATTAAAAGTAGTGCACCCTTTTAATGGAGATATAAAAATATTTACACTAGATATAGTCTGAATGCTTAATACTAAAATGTGTACGTTTAAAGCACTTCTTTTATCTTAAACAATATTTTGCAGACGCCTGTTTTATACAATGTGATACAATTTTAAAATAATTACATTCACAGTAATTTCTGTCACAGACTTGGACCTCGAAGCATTATAAACAAGTCACTGTTCCTCACTGCACCGATCAGGATTTAATTCTGTGAGTCTTTGGCAGGGCCACTGGATTTATGCTATTGTGCGGCTGCGATACTTTTTGCATAATTATAGATTTGCCGCATTTGCCACATAATCCATTATCTACAGGTTTTAACAGAAGAAATCGTTTCTAGCTCAAATGGTTCAAAACCTACTAGAGGATGCAACAGCATGTTTGGCTGTGCAGTAAAACACCCTTTGCAGATCTGAATTTATAAACTTTTTGCTGCTTATTGCTTATCTGGGTACTAAAATGGTACTAATGATGTGCCACCGATGCCCAGACAGTGTCACCAAGTTTAAACATTATGAATTAATGAAGTGGTACTATTACAAAATGTGCCACATTATGCTGCATATTTTGCCTTTTCTCGATGCATAATTTACTCAACTTTGCGGCATAATCTGACCCTCTCCGGCAGCATAATTCCTGCTCTTTGGTCTTACATGAAGACATCTGCAGTGATGACATTAGCCAACTGAGGTTTCATAGGGTGAAAAAGTATATTTCCCTTTGATTAGTTTAACTTGTTTTCATTTTTCATTTGAGGTGTAAGCGTGTTTTTACATGCAGCTACCTGAAGGTGAAAAAGAAAACAATAAAATTGCATTTTTTTCCCCTTTAAGCTATGGCTTTGGCACTCGCAGACCCTACCCCATGCCACCCAGTAGTACCATCCTCAAACTTTTTTTCTGGTCTTTAACTGCTGCATGTAATTGAAGACAGCCTAGAAACGGGCCTTTCGTGCTTCTAGACTATGTTCATTTACATGCAATTGCAGAGTCATTTGTGCCCCCTTGGGAACACGTCCATGGCTCCCCAGGGTGCGCACCCCACAGTTTGAAGACCTCTGTCTTAGTTGAGCATGCTGGAAGCCCAACTGTCTTTTCAAAGCTACAGCATTCTTACACTGCTTTTCAGGAAAACAGTGGTTGAAGCTTTTCTCACCAAAGCATTGTCCCATTATTTGGCGTAAACTATTTAAAACCTGGCATTTATCATTGTTGGTTCAGTACGCAATGTGGACACAACAATCTCTCAAGAGCTCATCTGACAGTCTCAACAGGTAGTAGGCTTTTTTGATCCCTAGAACAGGCCCACTGGCACATATGTTGTGTACTTGATTTTTAGTTCGAGCATAACAGAGTCGAGCATAGCAGCGCACATGCATGCTTTTCCGATGTGTTGGTATGTATCTGGGCTTTTAACCACGCCCACTGCACGCCCATTACTATCACTCGCTTGTTGGTTTGCCTTTCAAATACCCTTTCTTTTTGTCGGTAAATGCTTTTTCGTTTGTCTCTCCTTAGGGCGGTTTTGTTACCACCTGGGCTATCACCCCTGTTACATGGCTAATTGCACTTTTGCTGATATGTTTTACTGCGAGCAAACTTCTTTTTCCTTTTGTGTCTCTTCACGTTGATGCTCATCGCGGCCGTTGGCTCAATCTATTACTTTCATTTTTTTATTAGTTGTTTACTGATCATCTTTTTGGTGTATGTTGTACTTATTTCTTTTTTATGCCCTTTCTTCCTCTCACAACAGCCTCGGTTATAAGGGCACGTGCCGATCAGCTTGTGTTTTTGGAATATTTCATTTTCAGCAGCTCATGTTTTTGTTTTTCAATATGGGGGTACTACGGTACTGTTTAGAAACGGCGCACAAACAAAATCCTCCCCAGCTATCAGGAGCGTAGGGGCTGAGCCGGCCCCTGGTTTCAATTGCTTTCAGAAACACCTCTGAAGGGGAGAAGAGCTTTAACTAAAACAATCCCCATCTGTCCTTCCAGTGAAGTTTCCGCTGCTTTCCAGCAGCCCGTAAATATCGCCTTGCGTGTGAGCTTTTTCATTAGTTGCTAGTTCTGATCTGCCTACATCAAGTTCCTCGCAGAAGGCACATTAACCTTCTGCGCTACCTTATAATTAGTCCAAGCTGCCACTAGAGAAAAGTACATTCTCTGTCCAGAAATAACATTAATCACCAGAGTAATTTTAACATTTGAAGACTGAATGCAGTCTGTGATATGCCTACAACAAGTGTTTTGCAAAAGCCACATTAACTCTCTGCGCTGCCTTATAATAATTTCAAACTTCATCTCTTGCTTACAGTGCTGCATTTAGCATGACCAAATAGGACACTTGGGAAAGTCATAGCAAAACCAAAATGAAAGCGCAACACAAACAACAGAAAATTAGCTCCATTGCAATTTCAAATTAGCCTGCTTTAGTATTCAGTACTCGTAAAAGTATATGCAGCAGTTATTAGCGTGTGGTGTAAGTGACAGCTGAACCTAGAGAAAACATACTTTTCGTGTATGCTAACAAGACAATTGTGGGTCTCATAAGCTAAAAACATAAAGGTTATAGCTTCGCTATCAAGGAAAACATTAAATCATCCTTCTGTGTACAGTAACAGCTGGATCTAAAGAAGGCACACTTATTATATTTGCAGTGCTTATTTTGAGTCGTGTGTTCCGATGCAGGACATAAATAATTTTTGTTAAAGGGCCAAAAGTTATTTTTCTGCTTCACTGATTTACTGTGGGCAAAATAAAGAACAATTTTTTAGAAATGCAAATTCTAACATGTGAAAATGTCCTTCCGCTACAAACTATACCCAAGCTGCCAGGCTGGAAGTTTAAACAGCAAGATGCATTTTTGAACACAAGGACATGAATCACTCTTTACTCGTAAACACTGAAATACAGCAAATGAGCGCAAAAAAGACTGCTGGGGAGTTTAACATGAAAAACAAAAACACAGAGCAGAAACATTGCCATGTGTTCGTGAAAGGGCAGAATCACCCAGATAAAAGAGTGTAAATGATTGGCTGGCTGGCAGCAGCGATAATATCAGATGCTATAAAACTTTGTGGAGTGAATCATACCTAAACAGTATAAATTGCAGCCTAAGACCATATGGTACACACCAGTAAAACAACACGTAAACGTGAATTTTAAAAGACAGAATTGTACTAATATGCAGGCATAAGCTTAAAATTTTTTTTATTTTCCGTGTGGCTAATGTGTTCTGTGGTTCAACTATAGTTTTTAAGTGGAAATTGTGTATTTTGTAGCACATATATGCCTTCAGTAAACACAACGTTAGCATGCTTCAACTAAGCTTTGCCAATTAAATGATGCTAAATAGCAACATTTTAATTTTTTGCTGCAGATAGAGGAAGAAGGTAAATGGAAGTTTTAGTTTTTTGCAGGGCTACTGGAATTATATGGCAGGAAAAGACAAAAGTATAAGGCAGAGTTGACCAATTTATGTGGCAAGAAGAGTCCGGTTATGAATTTACAATGCTAATAGCTCTAACTCAAGAAAATGCTATGAAACATTTGGCTGTTTTTCTGCAAACAGATCAAGAAGTATTTCTCCTCCAATCACGTGGAGGGGGTGAGAGAGGCATCAAAGGAAAGGAAAGGCCTTTCCTTTCCTTTGATGTCTCTCTCAGCATTCCTGCTGCTGGATCGCGATGAGATCGGGCAGCAGAAATGCCCACTAGGCAAGGGTCGCTCCTGTGGTGGACATATTTATTTTAGGCCTATTAGACTGATATGTCCCCAAGGGGGGCAGAAACCACTTGACACCGGAGATTTTTATTTTATTGCGTCAATTTCACGCAAGGGCAGAAAGCCTTTAGGCAAGGGTTGTTCCTCTGGGGGCAAATACATTTTAGGCCATTTCTTCCCCCCTTGGGGGCAAATCGGCCTATTTTTATTAGGCCGATCTACCCCGGGGAGGCTGAAGCCTCTAGGCCCCACAGATCTTTTTTTTCATTTTTTTAGATGTGGAAAGCGACCCTTTAGGCAAAGGTCACTCCACTGGGGAAAAAATATTTTTAGCCCATTTCTGCCCCCCTTGGGGGCAGATTGGCCTATTTTTATTAGGCCAATCTGCCTCGAATGGAGGGAGGAAACCACTAGACACCAGGGATTGGTGGGTGTGTGCGTTTTGTTTGGGAGGGGCAGCCTCTTGGGCAAGGGTCGCTCCCCATGGGGGCACATTACTGTTGGCCATATGCACCTCACTTGGGGGCAGATCGGCCTATTTTTGGAAGGCCCATCTGCCTCCACAGGGGGAAGAAAGCCTACCACCAGAGAACAGGGAAGATTTTTTTTTAAAAAGAGGGCGGGATATGGCCACACCCCCCACTCCAAATAAATGGGGCCAAAGTTTTTCTGCCCACCGGTGGGCAGATGGGGCATTTACCCCCGAACCACTCCCATGGGGGGCAGAAAGCCTAGTAGATGCCAGGGAATTTAAAAAAAAACAGTTGGGTGGAGGCTATCAACCAGTATGGGCATGGTTATGCCCCACCCCAACTGAAGGGGGTAAGTCTTTAAGCTCTTCCACACACACTAAAACATCTTATCCCACGACAAGCAAAAGGACATTTGATTACTTTGTATTCTGGTTTTACATTTGAGCCATAAGAGTTTGTCTAAGTCTCAAAATCGTCCCACTTGGAATGGTGAGGACTGCAGTTTTTGGACTTTGGGATGCTGCCATGTAGAAAAATCCACAAGATCTAGGCACATCTAAAAACGAAACATCATGAGTCCAGGGTGGTGTGCTTCACATGCACCTCGCACCATTTTCTTACCCACATTGCCCTGCAAACCTCCAACTTTGCTGGAAATCACACATTTTTCCCACATTTTTGTGATGGGACCTTCCGAAATCTGCAGGAATCCACAAAATTCCTACCACCCAGAATTGTCACATTTATACCGATAAAATATCTGCCGCACTTGTCAGCCTAAAAATGATTTTTTTCAAACTGCCCTTTTGGACCCGCTTTGGTTCCCCCTCAATTTCATAATGTTTTTGGCTCTTCCCTGTTACAGGCACCTGGCCCACCTACACAAATGATGTATCATTTTTACCGGGAGACTGAGGGGAACGTTGGGTGGTAGGAAATTTGTCCTGGTGCGGTGATCCCACACAGAAATGTGGAAAAAAATGATTTTTTAGCTAAATTTGAGGTTTGCTGCGTATTTTGGGTAAGAAAACACTAGGGAATCCAAGAAAGTCACACCTCCCTGGACTCCCTCGGGTCTCTAGTTTTCAGAAATGTGTGGGTTTGATAGCTTTCCCTATATGGCTGCTGAGCCCAGGACAAAAAAACGCAGGGGCCCCTCTGCAAAAACAGGCAGTTTTGTTTTGATAATTTTGATGTGTCCAAATAGTGTTTTGGGGCATTTCCTTTTGCGGTCACTATGCATACCCACACAAGTGAGGTATCATTTTTATCGGTTGACTTTGGCGAAGGAATGCTGGGTGGAAGGAAATGTGTGGCTCCTCTTAGATTCCAGACCTTTCTATCACCGAAATGTGAGGAAAAAGTGTTATTTTTGCCAGATTCTGAGGTTTGCAAAGGATTCTGGGTAACAGAACTTAGTAAGAGCCCCACAAGTCACCCCATCTTGGATTCCCCCCAGGTGTCTAGTTTTCCAAAATGCACAGGTTTGGTAGGTTTCCCTAGGTGCTGGCTGAGCTAGAGGCCAAAATCCACAGCTAGGCACTTTGCAAAAAACAGGTCTGTTTTCTCAGGAAAACTGTGATGTGTCCACATTGTGTTTTGGGTCATTTTCTGTCGCAGGCACTAGGCCTACCCACACAAGTGAGGTACCATTGTTATCGGGAGCCTGGGGGAACGCTGGGTAGAAGGAAATTAGTGGCTCCTCACAGATTCCAGAACTTTCTGTCACCGAAATGTGAGGAAAACTTGTTTTTTTGCCAAATTTTGAGGTTTGCAAAGGATTCTGGGTAACAGAACCTGGTGAGAGTCCCACAAGTCACCCCAGTCTGGATTCCCCTAGGTAGGTTTACAGTAAGGAAGTCCAATGAGTCCATGAGACAGGAGTATAACAGGAGGTTGAGATTATTGTACATATAAAGGTCCCATCCACTCTTCAACTGTCTCTCAGCCCCTTTGCACCTTCACCGTCAACACACCTCTATGACCCCGTTACATTCTAGAACAGAACACATGGCTTGTGCTCTGCCTAAAGAGACATACATAAACCTAGGATACTACACACATCCCTTCCTTATATAAACATCACTAAAATGAATACGACAAATTTATCATACATTAATATTAAACAACAAAACAGATACCACAATGCCTATGTAACATACTCCTCTAAGTATTTTGGAGTTACAACTTTCCTTTCAGATTTCCTAACTCCAATTATTGAGTCATTCTTGACAGATTCTTGTTCTTTTCCAAAAACATCCTTTTTGATTACCACCACTCTATTAAGATTTCAAATCCTGGAGTCCTCTGTCTTAACAGCGTTGGTGAATAACTTTACCACTCTCACCGGTTTAGACCTGTCTGCATATCCTCCTTTCCCAACAGGTTTTCTAATCAACACCCAATCTCCCACATGGACCTTTGCTACGCATGCTGATTTTCTTACATTAAAACTGTCTTTGCGAGCCATTACATTCTCTTCTTCACTCACTCTCCAATTAGTGTCTGACACTACCTTCCCTGTTCTAAGCTCCATATCATTCACCCAACCAGGTGCTACCCGAGTAGTGGGGTGTCTCCCTTTAAACAATTCAAAAGGAGTTTTTCCATTCACAGAGTGAGGGGAAACTCTGTACGCCGCTATTCTTTTGACTACCTCCTTCTTCCAATCTAGCCTATCTGGCTATAGCTATAGTCTCTTTAAGCACCTTATTAAAACGTTCCACCATACCATTGGTTTCAGGGTGGTATAGTGAGCACTTCTAGTGCTGGATAGCAAGATCCTTTAAAAACATTTCCATCTCTTTGGAGATTAATTGTACCCCATTGTCTGTAAGAATGGATTTAGGAACACCCTCTCTCCCAAATATCTCTCTTAGAAAAGAAATCACATGCTTTGTCTCAATTCTCCTGGTAAACACCACTTCTGGACACCTTGAAAACAAATCAACCAGAACAATGAGATACGTGTCACATCCGTCCCCACGAACTAGGCCTAAGATATCAAGGGCTATCTCTTCCCACGGATGTGTGGGAAGATCCCTAATCTCAATGGGTTGAACCCTGGGTTTGACAGACTTCTCACTGAACGCACACTGCATATATTTCCTCACTGCTCTCTCCACTTGTCAGTCCACACCTGGTCACCAGTATGTTAACTGTAGCCTCCCTTTGGTTTTTTAAATCCCCTGATGACCACAGTGTGCAAGAGTAATTAAATTGTCTCTAAGTCCGGCAGGCGGAACCAACCTTGCCCCACGGAACAACAGTCCTTTCCTCTCAGACAATTCATCTCTAACATGCCAGTATTTTTGAGATTCCAAACTCTACTAATTTGTATTCTTCCAACCTCCCTTCATTAATGATAGCACCTCTGACATTGTTTTGTCAGAATCACATTCATCTCGCCACCTCACCTCAGTATGGTACCATAATCAGCTTCACAAACCATCTCATCGTCCAGACTTTCACACTCATGTTCTCCTCCTCGGTTTCCATCACCTATCGGCACCAACCTCGACAAAGTGTCAGCAACCACATTCTGTGCCCTAGGAATGTACTTTACCATAAAGTCATAATCTTGCGAGGATATTACCCACTTGGTGATTCTGCCTCAAATGGCATCAATGCCCTTTTTGAAAAGATTTCACAGAGAGGCTTATGATCTGTCCTCACTTCAAACTTAGCACCCCACAGTAATTTTCTCAACTTCTTAAAGGCCCACTGATCTTCCCTCTCTATCAATGAATAATTCAACTCCGCACCTTTCAAAGCCCGCGACATAAACAGCACAACCCGTTCGGAACCGCCTTTCTCTTGCTGTAAAACAGCACCCAAGCTCTTCATACTATCCTTTCACCCGTAATAGTATGGCCCAAATATTCTATAGAATTCCTCCTAAACTTGCATTCCTCTAGTTTGACTGTCAAACCAAACTCTTTCAGTCTCCCCAACACACTTTGTAACCTCTCATCATGCTCAAAGTCATTTTTCCCAAACACAAGAACATCATCCTGATATATCTTTATCCCTTCCAGATTCCAGCCTGTTGGCGGTGCTCCCGTGGTCCCGTGGTCGGTGAATGTCTATCTAATTTCTCTATACATTTCTCATACTCATTTAAGTTCTCACCAGTTACCTCTGGCAGATTATCAAATACCTCTTGCCCCTATGAGCCTAAACAGTGAAAGAGTAGTGCAGATTTCCTTTTTGCGCTTAATGATGCCCCACATACTTTTGCGTATCTCTCAAAAACATTTTTCCGTTTCTGCCACTTTATGGGCAGCTCCCTTGGAAAAGCCAAACAGAAAGGTGGAGCAGTAACATTCTGCATGATTCATATGTTTTCCTCGCCAAACAGACTATATAATAAAAATAATATTCTCAACACTTTCCCCTCTTTCCTTTTCACACTTTTTTTTAAAATAAAAAACGAACAAGAGAAGAATGAGAGAAAAAAACAACTAGTATGCAAAATAGAGTTCCCCCATAAGTCTTGTGTAAACACTTCGTGTTACGGGCACTGTAACACTTCCTTTGTCTGCTCCGGGAACAGCGTGTCAATCGTCCAACACGTGAGCATTTTGCACCATAGAAACATCAAGGCGGCTGTGCGCCGCGCGTCCGTGAAACCAGATGCCGCACTGGCCGCATGCTGTGCGTCCGCAAAGCTAGGCAACACACTTGAAGAACAACATGCAGTCCTCTAACCCGTCAAGATGGCTGCACGAGCTGATGGGTGAGTTCCCTTTTAAAGACTCACAATATGCGCTTTGGCTGCGTGCCGCGCGTCCGTGAAACTAGGCGACGCGCTGGCTGCGAGCCGTGCGTCTGCGAAGCTAGGCAACGCACTTGAAGAAAAACATGTCCTCCAACACGTTAGAAAGGCTACACGAGCTGACGGGTGAGTTATTGTTTAAGATCCACTGCATGCGCTCCTCGCAACCGGCTCCTCCAAGAAACGGATGAGTTAATTTCCAAAACTCACTGCATGCGCTCCTCGCAACCGGCTGCTCCAATGCACCAGCCCTTTCCAACGTTCCGAGGAACAGGAAAAAAAACAAGTTGTTCCTCCACACAACACTAGTTTCTCCTGCGACAAATTCCTTGCTTGATTCACAACACAGGCTCCTCCACGACCCAAGCTCACAGCAGTCACGGATCAGGTGTTTTCCACTGCTAGAACCAAGCAGGAGACGCAGCGCTGTGATCTTTAAAGTTGTGTCCAGTGTTAGGACCTTTGCAGCAATGTAATCTTTAACCTTCTGTTGATATTCTTGAATCCTCGCATCCCATCCTCGTTGCCAGTGTACGGAGGTCCAATGAGTCCATGAGGAGTATAACAGGAGGTTAAGTTTATTGTACATATAAAGGTCCCATCCACTCTTCAACTGTCTCTCAGTCCCTATGCATCTTCATCTTCAACATTCCTCTATGACCCTGTTACATTCTAGAACAGAACACATGGCTTGTGCTCTGCCTAAAGAGACATACATAAACCTAAGATACTACATTTACCTAGGTGCCAGCTGAGCTAGAGGCTTAAATCTACAGCTATGCACTTTGCAAAAAAACACCAGATTTCAATATAAAAATGTGATGTGTCCATGTTGCGTTTCCTGTCGCAGGCACTAGGCCTACCCAAACAAGTGACGTACCATTTTTCTCAGGACACCTGGGGAAACACAGAATAGGAGAACAAATGTTTTTGCTATTTGTCTTTCTCTACATTTTTCCTTCCAAATGTAAGACAGTGTGTAAAAAAGACATCTATTTGAGAAATGCACTGTAATTCACAAGGTAATATGGGTGCCCCAGAACTCATAGATGTGCAAATAACCACTGCTTCTCAACACCTTATCTTGTGCAGATTTTGGAAATACAAAGGTTTCCTTGATACCTATTTTTCAGTTTTATATTTCAGAAAATGAATTGCTGTATACCCGGTATACAATGAAAACCCATTGCAAGGTGCAGCTCATTTATTGACTCTGGGTAACTAAGGTTCTTGATGAACCTACAGCCCTACATACCCTCGCAACCAGAAGAGTCCAGCAGATGTAACGGTATAAATTCTGACATTGCACAAAAAATTACAGTGCAAGACATGGAGAAAAATGGCTGTTTTTTATCTCAATATTTTTTTATTTCAGCTGTTATTTTCTGTAGGAAAACCTTGTAGGATCTACACAAATGATCCCTTGATGAATTCAGAATGTTGTCTACCTTTCAGAAATGTTTAGCTTTCTGGGATCCAGCATTGATTTCACACCTGTTTCTGTCACTAACTGGAAGGAGGCTAAAAGCACAAAACATAGTAAAAATGGGGTATGTCCGAGTAAAATGCCAAAATTGTGTTGAAAAATGCGGTTTTCTGATTCAAGTCTGCCTGTTCCTGAAAGCTGGGAAGATGGTGATTGTAGCACCGCAAACCCTTTTTGATGCCATTTTCATGGAAAAACCAGAATCCTCCTTCTGCAGCCCTTTTTCCCATTTCTTTTTAAAAAAATGAAAATGTTGCAGTATTTTGGCTAATTTCTTGATCTCCTCCAAGGGAACACACAAACTCTGGGTACCTCTAGAATCCCTAGGATGTTGGAAAAAAAGGACACAAATTTGGCGTGGGTAGCTTATGTGGACAAAATGTTATGAGTGCGAATTGCCCCAAATAGCCAAAAAAAGGTTTGGCACCTGAGGGGGAAAAGGCCTGGCAGCGAAGGGGTTAATGCTCTAGAAAACAGGCTCATTCAGTAACACAATCCAGCCAGTGGGCTTGAACCGTTGAACCAGTAGAGAATGTGAAGTCACACTGTAATTTCACGATCTGAGATGTAGCATTTTACATAGGGGTTTATTCAAGGTTATGCGTCTTCTAGAACAGGTATCAGTTGTTGCTAAAATGAATGTAGGTGGATGACTTGAATACAGATTAGACTGGGAGTTGGTCCCCTAAAAGTTTAGGACAGCACATCCCGTATGGCACGTTATTGTGAATGGTACTCTTCTAGTTCATTTGGGGAGAACAATGTGTGTGTGTATATATATATATCCTTATGTGAGTTTAGGTTATCATTTTCTGACAAGTTGTAGCTGGCCAAAAGCTTGCATAGATTTTGAAGTAATGCCTTACATTATCATTAGGAGTCACATTTGGAGCTATTTGCAGAATTTGGTGTATAACGCACCTGATCAGTGTGCTGCAAATCATGCGTTTGTGTGGTTCCCATGCTTAAAAGCCTACTCTGGACCAAAAAAGGGGAATCACTGTATTTTTGTCTGTGATCTTGTGAATATTTCGCCTCTGTTACTGCAGATATAATGCAAAGACTTTTTCGTAGCCTAATGGGTTGCCTTTTCACAACCGGCGAGCACTTTCACCTAGAAACAATTGATGGAGAGATGAACTCATACTTCCGGGATAATGCTATCTCCCCATACACAACCATATGGATTAGGGCTGGGTGGAGGAGCCGCGTGCTATTCAGCAGCTCACCTAGCTGAAGGCTAAGGATGAAGGGGCAAGCACAGGGTATAGTCTCAAACAACAAATAGTGACTGACACTTGGCCCGATGCTACCCAAACGTCTCTTTTATGATCATAACCACGATTTTAGAAACGAAGATGACCAAAGTCACTCGAAGAATATCTTTACACAGTGCCCCATTCCCCATAACACTCCACGTAGTGACGTTTCAGAACCTTAAGCACTTCATGGCAACACCCACTATATTACTAATACGGCTGTCTTGTTTGCCAGGACAGGACTAGAGGCAGCCACTCGACATTTGACTTCAGAGGTCACAACCCGGCTCCAAACTAGCAAACCGTGTTTTCTTAGTCAAGGCTCCTTATCTCCACAGGCCCCAGTAAAGATAAATGCGATAAATTTGGCCCATGACAGTTACCTTAATGAGTTGATCGAATACAGTCTAGATAAAAATAAACATGCCAGTGATATAGCTTGGCATGTACCAGGTCTGCGACCAACATCAAAGTGCACTCGTATTCTTATTGCCGTATTTTCTTTTAGTGATCGGGATGCAACAGGCTCGTACAAATGCTGCAGATTACCGGTTTATCCAATTGTTTACGAAGACATTCCCGCCCTTACCACAAGGATTACAAGTAGTGAGATCAAACAACATGCGCTTCAGAAACTGGCTTTCAGAGTTACTGCCAGATCTCTTCTCCTACAGTTTTTTTTTTTGCTTTGAGGATTATCACCAGTGAAATACCTACCTGAGTTCTAGCTAGCTGTTACCATACTTCAGCCTGGGAAATGTCTTCAGTAGCCCCAATTCGCATAGCAGAGATGCATACAGGATGCAATATAATGCCATCATTTTACATAGACCTAAACATTTCCAGTAGCCAGTGAAGTCAGGCTTAAATTGGCGACCGCTATCTGTGCAACAGCTTGGTAGTAGGTACCAAAGGCTTACAGTTCTTGCCCTCCGATGTGTCTACATTCAGCGCTCGATTGCTTTAGTCTGTTTTCAGAAGCTGGCTTTGGATGATTATTTCCGAGGAAGCTTTTAATACCTGCATGGTCTTGGCTTGTTGCTGCATTGCCATTGCCGTTACTGAATCAAAGCATGTATGTGCAGCCTTCAATTAGATTACTGTTCTGTGCAGAATGTTCTTCTACCAGTACTTCCAATATTCGAATTAACCTTCTGCACCAGCTATAGCTATGTTGTGCTGTTATGTTACTTTACTTTGCAAAGATTTGTATGGTGCCGCATTGTAATCAATGTGGCTCCAGGGTGGTGCTAGAACAGGGGGTCCTTCAGCCCCCACTGATCTCGAGAATTCTGTCAGAAACTGGAATCTGTTTTTCGATTCTATGAGTCAGTTCATCAATGGTTTTGGGTGTTGTTAGTAGGCTGCTTTTGTGCATCTGTTTAATGGTATGTGTGTCGTAACTGTTAGGGTATGATGTGTGTAGCCTGAGGTCGCTACCATTTCAGGAAGTTGTCATTGGGGAATAATGTTATGTACACTGCTCAGCTTATCGTGTATTTCTCAGGCAATAGATAGAACGGCATCTTGTAGCGGTCCAGAGTATTCCTTTAAACAGGATTATCTGTGTGGCCTGGGGTGTGTGTTGGTTTAACATGTAGAGCT